>NW_026138074.1:4800000-6050964 GCF_025592945.1 Manacus candei | reverse complement strand
CTTCCCCAGTGTAGTCTCCTAGCCTCTAGCAATTTGCAACTTGGGATTTCCTCAGCTTGTATTGAATAGTCTTTTGTAGAACTGCCTTTCGATCCCCAAATAAAGAATTTATCCTGCCTTTTTTTTTTTTCCCCATTTAAAATTTTGGCAGCACAACATTTGGCCATACAAAATTCTTCAGTTTAAGCTTATGTTCTTCAGAGAACGATCTCCTTTGCTTGCTCTAGACCTGCAATGTTGATTTCATTGATTGCGTGCTAATTCTTGTATCAGAAGAGACAGAAGGCTCTTGTTCCCTGTGAATCTTTTTCATGCCACTTATGATTTTGTGAAATGCAATCATAACTTCCGTCAATCCCTGTTCTGTTTCCAGTTTTAAGATGTGCCAGGATGTGCATGCGTAAATAGGGAAGCGGTTCTTAGAAGCAAGGAGCAGTTGCTAAGGAATGAACATGAAGCATGGTAAACTGTTTTTGTAATATGCGAGCAGAGCTGAGAGGAAGATTATAGGGTCATTTTGTATCAATATACTGGACAAGAGATGAATATTGCTAATACTTTGTAGTGCTGCAGCATGGGAAATGGAAAAATGGACACAGAGGAAGGGTACATTTGGCTGGTATCAGGTACTTTTTAAGGCAGTCTTCATTTTGTACAAGGATAAATGCGTATATTTGATTAAACCTAGGAAGATAATTTTTTTTTAAATAAGAGCTGTCAGCTTTAGAAAAATGTACCCCAGAAATAATTGAAGTGTTAAAGTAACAGAACTATTCCTTTAACACACCAAGTGAAGAAAGTACAACCCCAAGTATGAGGACACATGTTCAGTGTTGTGTCAAAAAGAAATATACTGAAAACCCCCACGTCTGTGTGTAAATAAGGCATTATAAATGCCTCCCCTAAAGTCTGGGATTGTTTGATCCCAGCTTTCCTTAAATGTTAGATCGAATTAGAATCTGTCATGTTGCTGAACAATGCCTGAAACTAATGGCACCAGTGGATCAATGTCTGACCAATTCTGTCAGCAGGCTTGAGGACTTTATCTTTGCCAGGGGCTACTGAAGTACCCCTGTGCACTTTATCTTGTGCCCACTGCTCGGGTGTGATGTTACCAGCAATGCTGCAGCACAAGCCTTTGTATCTAAAAGGAGGAAAGGACTGCAGCAGATGTCATGCTGTGCAGATGAATCTTATTCAGGGGGGATGTATAGTCATGCTGTTCTGCTTTCCCTACTCCTCATGGAAGAAAATGAGTCTTATTATTAAGAGTCATAATCCAAAATGGTGGACACATGGAAAAACCTAGGGACCCTAAATAGCCAATTCCTGTAACTAGGCAGAGGGAGTCTTTCTGTGATTCCCAAAGAAACTATACAAAGGTATGTCCTGAGGACCTCTGGGAGGTTTGCATCTACCAAAGACACCCCTTACATTGCAGTAATGGAGGTACAATGGTTATTTCGTCTACTATGCCTCATAATGTCTACTATGTCTCAAAAGCCATGGAGAACAATGAAAACTTTGATGATAGCAACTGTAAAGGCATTTTTATATGGAAAAGTTGGACCTTTCCTGGGGTGAACATAGAATTAGAATATGGATATAGTATTTGATAGGAGGTATACTTTCCCCTTGTTAAAATGGATACAACTTTGCTTATCTCTGTGCCAGTAAGTAGCAAAGCAGAGTATGTTCAATAATTGCCACTTGTCAGTCATCTGCTATTTTGATATTTTTATCAAGGTTCAAAAAGAAAAAGAGATAGTGAAGAAAGATGTTCATTTCCAGTCAGAAAACTTTAGAGTTGGGATAATTAAGGCTTGATGGTAGAAAGCTGGGCTTTGAATTCCTTGGAAGAAGTGGACATACTTTTTTAAGAGTTGAAACTGAAGTCTGTGTCTCAGACGTCATTTCTTCATGGAGTTCTATAATTTGGGTTTTTAAATGCAGCTGGTAGACAGATAAAGAAAGAAAAGATGCCTTGAAGAAAGACACCTGTCTTTAAAGGTATCTTTGCCACTTTACTATCCCACTTACTTAATAGATGATGGTGTTCCAGTGCAGTGTCACAGTTCTGTCTCTCTGTGTATGGACATAAGGGGTTTTACTATGTGCATACATAGTTGATAAGTATTCAAGAAGCTATACATATATCAATGTATGCACACATTTATAGATGATAATTTAGAAATATTCTTGAGAAAATTTTATTATATAATGGAATTCTTATGAGTAGCAAAAAGTATTACAGTGGTATTTTTATAGTATGTGCTGAAGGAGTGTGACTATTTGCCAGTAATTCCTCTAAGCACTGGGAATAAAATACTATATGTTTTCTAGAAATGTACTGTAGGAAGGAAATTGGAGGTAAATTAAATCTTGGTCACAATCAGCCAGTATTTCCCCATCTGTCAGCAAAAACTAGCAAAAAAACCCCAAAATAACAACAAAATTGTAACATCTGAGATGAGATTTAGTGATTTACTGTCTGCTTTAACTGTGCCTATGGTTTGTAGTAGAGCTACACAGCCTCAGGGTCTCCCAGATATTTCCATAACTTATTTGTCCATTTTGCATAAGAGGTTATGATCCCACCATTTATCTAAACATTTTTCTAGTCACCTACTCCAATTATAACTTGTTATGGAAAGCCAGGACTATCATTTATATGTCTGTGTTGCTTTATTATAGCAACACAGCATAAAGTAGCATGTGGAATCAGTGAAGTGAGGGATTTTGCAGTGCCTTAGCTTCCAAAAATCTTTTCCCTTGCTTAAAAGCTGTTCATCAGGGAAAGGTCACCACTCCTAATTGCATGACCTAATTCACTTCAGACTGCCTTCTTGCTGCACAGCACATTTCACATGGTAAGATTATGGGTTTGGTAAAGGAGCTAGAACTGATCCCAGTCATGTTGAAATGTCAGGAATGGGGGTGCAGCAGTCTCACTGCCATGTCCTCTCTCCTGGGGCTGCTGAGCCTACGGTAATGGAAATGTTTCTCTTTCAGAATAAAATTTCATTAGCTGAAATACGTAATGGCTCTCTTTTGTATGATCAGTCTTCTAAGACTTCTTGAACTCAGGCTTTGTATCTTAAAAAGGAGTGTTGGATGCAGACTGCTTTGCTTGAAGTTCAAATAAATAGTTTAATCTTGCATGATTACATTGTTGCGTGCTATTTACTTCTCTTGAGTATATGAGTAATTTCCAGATTGGCTTACAGGGGTACACTGAAGGAGCTCAACATTTTGTGTCAGACAGCAATTAGATTAGTTACCAGAGAACCTCTCTGCACTCCTCTAAGTGACTATTGTACTGGCTCTCTTTGATCGCAAGACATCTGGGAAGCCTGGTGCAGGCTTATCTAAAGGACATGGTCTGACAAAGTATCAGCTTAGGCACTTTCCTCCTGGGAGCATCATCTCGTACTTTATCCTTTATACTGAGTTTTTCTACAGTTTTCTCCATTTCTTTGTTGAAAGGTCTTTTAAATGTATAGTAGCTGAGACCTAAAACACTTTATACTGTGATGAAAACCTCTCACAAAACACAGCACTCTCAAATCACCTGGTATTAATGATCCATAGATCAGATCAGGCATTGAATGATACCTGTAAATAGTACTTATTGCCTGTTTGCTGGTATTTCTTTGATGTGTTAGTCTTTCACTTAGTATTTTAGAAATTTTTAATAGTGATCTTTGCCTTTATAAATGCTCTTCCTTCTGTAATGCCCCCCTTTCATCCCGTGTGAGTTCACTTTAGTCTTTTCCACTCTTGTTGATCTATATGAAGCATTGGGAAACCAGAATGATATCCCATTTGCATTTGCATTCTTCCTTTTGTTACTGTGAATATAACACATTCTTTTTAGGTTGTTCCTACACACTTATCACCATCCTGTTGCAATTTTGGATCTGAGCGGGGTGGATGTTGCACAAGGCAGGCAAAGTCTCTCTTCTAGAATATTCACAATTCTTGTGATATTCCACTGATTGATAGCCTTTTTCTATACCTTTTCTACTTATAGTCCATCTTCCTTGAATCTGGCTGAGTGGAGCTGTACATTATTTTTCAGAGATAGTCTGCAGTGCTGTAATATGTATATTTTACTGTCTTTTAGTCAATTGATGAGCACCCTAGAGTTTGCAGCAGAAATTCTTATTTTTAATAAGGTGTAAACTGCATCATTTTGCATGTTGTACTGTTAAATTTCATTTGGTCCCTTAAAGTTAGGCCTCTGAATGCCTTGCCAGGTTTAGATTCAAATGTTATATTTTATAAGTGCAAGTTTTAAAATGACACTATGAGTGTTTGCAAATATTCACAGCTTAAGTTCTGTTCTTCAGCTTGTCTTTAGTGAGTATATCAACTGATTGCTTAACACCATAAATGCAATGGCTCAAGTATCTTGAGTCATGCTATGACAGACATGCCAGTGTCCTAGAGCTTAATTTCTAGTTGTGTATAATGCCAAAAATATAGTAAGCTAAACAGGAAGTATAGAAGTTAAGTTATATTTATGTGTTTCTAAACTTTAAATGCCTTTGAAAATGCTATATTTCACAAAGAAAAGTGGATATGAGAAAATAGCAATAGAGGGTAGGTGAGTTTCTAACATATTAAACCTTGGCATTTTTGCCCTAAGGAACATTTACTTCAATCATGATAAAATCTGACATGCCTTAAGAAATTATGATTAGATTACATGAAGTTAGAAGGTTTTTACTCCCTTTAAGATTACTTTTTTTTTTTAAAAAAAAACCAGCCACCATAAAAGCTCTATCACCTCTGCAGATATTTCTCTGCTAAAAAAGTTTTAATTTGAAGATAGAATGGTGAGAAATATAGGCACGAATTACAGATCTGTAAGAAACAAGTGAGTATTTTATTACTTCTCCTTCCATGTTTTTGGTTGTTTGTGTTGTGGTCTTTTTTTGTCAGAATTACTGTTCATGTAAATATTATGTAGAGAAAAACCTTGACATGTACAAAATATTTCCTAAGAGAAGGATCTACTCTGTTCAAATTGGCTCTCTTAAGAGATGCACTCTTGAGAGGTATCTGTCTCTAATATTTGTTTTAGAGAACTATGAAATTTTGCTGTCCCAATATAAATATTCAGATGACAGATATGGCTGCAAATATTTGTTAGGGAATCAAGTTCAGTTCTTTTAAGGCAGAACTTGATTTTTGTGAGCAGGGGCTCAAATCTGGAAGTTTAGATGATTTAGATGATCCTCAGCCGTGTTGTACTGCCGCTTTTAATCATGTTCAAAAATAAAATTGCTCAGAGTCACATAGTCATTTGTGCTTCTGATGTTAGTTGGTTTAAAATACAGACCTATATTTTGGACCCAAAGTTAACAGATACATTCAGCTGGCAATAATGGAGTACAAAGTCCTTTGTCAGAACGATGTGCTGGATTGTTTCAAGATTTTAGCAACTTGCAGCCCTAGCTCATATTCTATCTATGTAAAATATTTTGCTTTGTCATATGTGCTTATTGTCTTCTTTTGCAACAGAAATGGAATATATTAGGGTTTTTTGATCAACAAATGATCTCTCTTGATCTTTTAATAATTCCATTTGCACTTGTTCTTAATTTTTGTTTTAGAAAAAATAATCCAAGGCAGATGTATTTGGCAAAAACCCCTCAAATATTTAATAATGTTCTTAGTCATCAATAAAGTAACCACCCCTCCTTCACATACTGGTAAAAACAAAACCAACCAAAACCTTTTTTCTTTAAAAACAAGCAGCAAACATTGTTTTTGTATAGACCTTGCTTTTATTTTTCACCCTTAGTGATGTGGTGCAAGATTTTATTCTGGAAGAATTTAGGGATGATTATTAAATCATTCCACAAAACCCTTGTGTCTGTCACTGGGGGGGGGCCTACATACCTACAGTGGATAATTTGAAGCCTGAAGGCAAAGCTGAGATAAGACAATCATTCCCAGAGGTCAGCTTGGCCCATCAAGCTGAAACCAAAATCTTAGCATCTGGCCTTCTGGGCAACTCTTGAATTATCAGCCACAGTCAGTGATGTGCACTTTGACCTGCTGAATCCATGAACTGCTTCCTCCCTCACAAACCTGAAGAGCTGAAAGAAGGTGCAACTGAGGCATGTTGAGACCTAAATCATAGGTAAGGTTCCAACAGTTTCTTCAAAAACCTCTTTTGAAAGAGAATCATATCTAATTTGTATAAGCAGTGTACAGTAAGGTGAATATTTTAGCTGTTTTAAGCCATCTTAGAGTTTTCAAAACCAGTCCTAACAAAGTAAAAATCCACAATTAACCTGCTTGCCACAAATCAGAAGTTGACAGCTTCTTGCACACTGCAGAATTTAAGAAAGAAACCTTTGTAACCAAAGCTTTCCATCCAGTGCCTTGTCAGACCATTACAGTTTGCTAAGTCCTGTGGTTTTCAAGCTGAAACTGTAGCATCAAGTGTGTTATTAACTTCTCCTGCTCCCATTAAGTGTAAAGATTTTATTTCTAGATGCTGAATGACAGATTACATCGGAGACCAACTGTGAAAAACTCTAAAGCTTCTGATACATCAACAAAATATTTCATAGTAATAAATTAGTGATTTATCCTTCCTCTACTGAAGGATAAACAACCTGAAATTGTTACATGTATTTTCAGAGAAAAATATTCATGTAGATGGTATCTTAAAAGTGGTTGATGTGTAATAACCTGTTCTTGGACCAAAGTCCTGCAATACACATGGGTTTAATTTTAATGGTCTGTGATAAGCAGGTCATGAACCTGGCTGAATACTGTGAATTAGTAAATAAGTAATTTAGTAAATAGGTGATTTCGATAAAAGGTATTGCATTTATTTAACAAATGTATATTCTATTTATTGCCTTCTATTCCATTTAGTGCTCATTGCCTGAGCATGAACACTGCACATAGTTCTGTAGATGATGCAAATGAAAATCCAGTGCTTGAAGTGAATAAAATGCTTACCATATGAGAAAATATCAGGATACCTTGGCCAGAAGTTGATTTCAGGCATTATATGTCGTTTCTGCTGGTGTGTATGTGCATGCCTGCCTGCCTCACATGCGCATTCAGCGAGAGAGCGATGAAAAGGTCAGATGCCTGCTATGGATATGATCTCTGTTCATCTTACTGTGCTGATGAAGTTTTGTTGATTGAATCTAAATATGCCTTAACTCTTCCATTGCATGTGCATCAAAGAGAACATTATTACAGAGAAGATAGGCATTTGTTGGTACAATGGAAGTAATACTGTCTGTGCAATACTGTTTAGATGTGGTGTACAGTGGCATCTGGGTATATTTGCATCTAAATTAGATGAACGTTTCTTTTCATACAGCTTTGATTTAGCTTGATCGCTAGAGGGTTTTATTCCTCTTGGGATTTGGGGAACCGTATTCCCATTATGCACTCATCTTCCCTTCACATACTGTCTGCCACCTTCAGTCAGTGCTGCCAGATAAGTATACATAATAAAGATCTTTTACATCAGATCTGGTTAGTATTCTGTTAAGCCAGTTACTGAGGTCTGAGACTCAGGAGGAGCAATGGGTGATGAGTAGTGTATTTATTTAAGTACTACTTTTTTTTTCTTTATGTTAAGTATTGACCGTATCTGAACTTGCTTCAACATTATTAATGTTTCTGAGAGTAATTGGATGATAATGCATAGTTCCAAATCTTTTGTTTTAGAATTGTTTTGAGAGCATCGATTTCCCTTTTTTCTTTTTACCTCTGAAGAGCCTCGGTAGCCCATTAACCAGCATCCTAAAGATCTGTTTCAGACTCCTTTGTTCAGTGAGTGTAGATTGCTGTTGGATGCTTCAGATATGTCAAGATGCTCCATTTGCTACCTGTGTCACTTAGCATGGGTTATCTCAGCAAAAACATCTCTTGGCCCAGTTCTTCCCTTCATTGCACCATGTTGCACTTTTAATCAATGTCATAGTACATCAGTTGTGTGCTGATGTATCTGACAGGATAGCCAGATCTATGGCACTTCAAGAAAATAACGTAGAAAAGTATTTTGGAAATAAAATACGAAAATCATAATACAGGGGTGAGCCTCTTGCGTTGCACATTATAAACCTTTGCTTTGAATTAGTGCAAGATCATTTTCAAATTCTCCTTTGCATGGCATAATCATTCAATGAAGTTTTCTTTCCTATATTCTGCAAACTATAAACAACTTTCTGAACTATTTCAGGATTGAAAAGGGGGAAGCTATAACTTTTTGGTCATTGTTGTTTGGATTGCAGTACCTTTCAAGGAGTACTAGACACTTACCAAAGATAGAGGAAGGTCCATCCCATCCCCTAAGGACTGTGTGATTTAAAAGGCAAAGGCAAATACACAAAGTAGTAACAGAGTAATGTCTGTGCTCTTCTAATGAGGGAATTATGCCCCCGTTAACAAGAATTATCTTCACTGTCTTCACTTATACTGTCCCTTTTCTCATTTCAGTAAGGGATTTCCAGTTTCTTACCTATTTACCCAAGTTTTGTATGTGTGCCTCTTATGATGTTAAGTATGTTTGCCTTTGGTGGAGCTTCTCCAATATTTCCCTGAACTTACCAATTCAGTGGGACAATCTTGTCCTTCTGACGTATCTAATGGGATTTGTCAAGTCCTTGGTGTAACCGTGTTTTATTTCCATGAGTAATGAGATAGTGTGATAGGGCATCTTGTCCTGCCCTAAACGAGACATGCCAAGCCAAACATGAAATGAAATGCCAAACATTATGTCCTATATGTTTGTCAAGTGTGTGATCTATTTTTTAGAGACCCAACTCAGTACACTGAAATATTTTACTACTTGTGAACTTTAGCTTCTGTTAATATGATTGAAGCAAAGGGAAATGGAGATTGTCAGGGCAATTTAACAAAGCAAGCCTGTAAAATTCATTACATCCCAGGTAGTAAAATCACTTTAGAAGGCACATTCTTCAAACTTGAGCTTTATTCAGTAAACTGCATTGGTGCCTGACCTTTTAAGAGCTTTCCCTTCCTTGAGAGGGAGGAGGGGGAAAGGCCCTGTTGTTCAGAGTTGACTCTGTGCTTTAGATCACACAGGATGACAAAGTGTGCAACCACACCAAACAGACAGTTAAATGGCCAGCTATTTAGATGAGTTTGATGTGTATTTCATGTAATTGTATACGCCATAAAGCAGTAAAAAAACAATATTGTGTGCTGTCTGTATTTTAGCACGAAGTAAATCAAAGTACCAATCTCATGTTTGTAATTCAACTTAATCTTTTCAAGACCTGGTGCTTTTAAGAAGCTTTGGATTGATACTATGTAGTGGATGTGGGAGGAGACAGGAGAAAAACTCCTGTTAGGTCTATATCTAATTTGTTTAGCAAGTTAAAATAGCTTGTTGAGAACTCTCCAGGACCACGATTGTGTTTCTCCTGTGCTGCAATGTAAACGTGTCCCTAAGGGTGCCTCCCTCTGCCCTGTCTCCACGCTGGTGTAGATGACTGGCTTTTCTTGGTCAGCTTGTGAATGGGCTGTCAATCCACTCTAGATAGCAATTTTAAGCATTTTTTTATTTCTAGTTTTAAATGCTTTGCTCTTCCAATCATATGCCACAAATTTTGATTAAGTGGAAAGCCTCTGAAAGGCAAATGTGTCGTGGGCTGTGTCTCTACCAGCTCATTATTTCTGCAGGTTTTCATTTTCCAGCGTCTAAACAATTATGAACTGTAGAGATTGCATTTTGTAGGAACTATCCTCTGCCTGGCTCATGAGCATAAGTGAAGTTGCTCATTAGTGAGCCCACACACTCAGAGTTTAGTCCAGTAACCTTTGAAGTAAATGGAAAGCCTCCCACATATTTATTGGGTATCAGATACGACATTTAGTGCACATTGTGGCATTAAAAGATTTTGTCTAATTACATAATAAGGCTTTTGCCCTATCTATGCAGTGTGTGAGATAGTATTACTTATGGGAAGTATGTTAGAGCTGATTGTGGGGAAGTTTGAAAAGAGAGAGCATTTGCCTGCTCTGCAATTTTCATGTTGTTTCATGTTTTTGTTTTTTTTTTTTTTTTTGCCTTTGGTGCTATGCATTTTTTATTTCTCCTGGATCTGTCACCATCTTATCTAGAGGTTTCCTGAAAATGTTTAACAGAAAGTTGGTAAAAGACAAAAATGAAAATAAAAGTTAAAAAAGGATTGAGAGAGAGGAATAGAAACTTGAGAAAAGGAAACTTTTTGAAAAGAAGAACTGATACAAAAAAGAAAGAAATACTTTTCTTTTTTGGTTTACTATAGGCAGAAGAATTTGCAAATGCATAAATGGTACCAAGTGCTTCATGCAGGGAGAACAGTCAGGTCCTTAGGTGACAGATGAAAAGCTATGTAAATTAACAGCACTCTTGGTAATATTTCTCCTTGTGTTCGTAATTCACAAAAAGTTTACCAGCTTAAAGAAATGATGGGAGATGGTTATACATATAGGAAATTGAACTCTGCAGCAGGGGCTTTTTTCCACAGAGAAGTACTGATCTTTGTGTATAAATTGTTTCACATCAAGTGGAAGCCGATACTAACCCAGATGTAGACCCTAACATGATTCCTCTTTAAAAATTTTGCCTTTTCCTATGCAGGAAAGAAATGCTCCTTGCTTTTCAACAGGTGAAATGTATTCCATTATTCCTGTACATCTGTAGCAGTCCTTCTTCCCTGTTTGAATTCCGTTTTCCAATGTGTGACAGTGCCTTAGGTTTGTAGCATCAAAAAGAGAGCAATTATAGAAGAAACATTAATCTTTCAGGAGATGCTAGGATGTAAATGATCCACCATCCTGAGGAACAGGAATGCAGATGAATCTTTGATAGTAGATATAGGTAGCATGTGTTATGATTTTCCCTCATAAATACTCTCTTTTGCAGAAAACAGTAATAGGGTTAGGTGGGAACATGCTCTGTTCCACTAATCGACTTGCAAACTGCCTGCTGCAATGACACTGCCTTAATATCTTTTTTTAGTGTGTAGGTGGTATGGTCAGTGTTTAAAAAACATACTTAAAATATAACACAATGTGTTCACTATCCATAGCCAGGTAATCTGTAGCCATTGTTGGGGTAGAAAGTAGTTTTGAAGGTTTACATTTCTGTAAGGAAGATTGGTGTTGATTGAGGGGATTTTGTTGATAATTTTTAATTTGATAAAAGAACATATTTGTTTAAATAGTCCTCTTGCCTTTGTTTATTAGAGTTACTTATTTCACATAAAGCAGAGTTTTCCAAAAGTCTTACTCTAGAACTAGCTACAAAGTACCTGTGGTTTCTGCAGACTCCACTCTGGGACTCATAAAAATAATCATGAATTGTTTCGCCTTAGTCAAACATTTTTAACCAGGAGCATCTGTCCTCTTATTTCTGAAATGTCAGATTTTAAAGCAAATTATTTCATCATCGAATATAACTGTTAATGCTGTGTAAATGCTCATTTGAGCAATCACTCTCTTCCTGCATGCTCCTCTACTTGAAATGTTGAAGAGAAAAGAGGAAAAAAGCAGGAAGTAAAGATTGCATTTTGGAAACATCACTGTGATTGATTGTTAAACTTCATTCTGTATTTATATATCTTGTCACTATTTTCACAGCTTTTGCAATGCTATGGTTAAATTTTAATTTCTGGTCTTTTTTTTTGTCCATTTGCATTATTTTACATGTTCTCCCCTTAGTATCATCATCTTCTTAAGTGCTTTATTGTTGGTAGCAACTGGATTACAAGTCATTTACATTTACATGTCTGCACTGGCTTAGCAGGAAAAACCTTTTGTCTTTTTAACAGGTTCTATGAGAAACTGAAATTCAACCTTAGTTCAGAAAAATATTTTAAAATATGCTGCAAGTCTAGTATTGTAATTGATCATATTTTTTTATTCAGGAGAAGATGAGCTTAACTATTTTTAAAATTAAATAGAGTAACTACTCAGACAGTTTTTCTGTCTGTAGCTCATCTCTCTCCTAATGGCAGCTCTCTGAATTTCAGTTCACTCAGAACATGGACTGAATGGGTTCCTAGGGAAATCCTTACAAAATTACCCCATAAACACAACCTCCTTGCCAGCAAAAGAACTGACACTACCCCTGGAGCACAGGGTCATGTGCAGTCAACCTGGTCAGTGCACTGGATATGAGGTTTCCAATAAACTGTGTTAGCTTGAATTGTAGTTTTGATTGGTGATTTCAATGTCATTACATGTAAGCAAGAGATAGTCACAGCCTTGTGTATGTGTTTAGACTGACTGTTGTTCCTCCACATCTTGTGTGAGAGAAAATGTATTGGACTGTATTTGGATTAACTACCTGGAGTAACAGGAAAAGATACATGTTTAGAAAGAGGGTGAGGAAATCACATTTATCCAAGGCATTTAGTACCCAGTATAAAGTAGCACAAATCATAATTCTTGGAATGTTTTTCCCAGGAAAATGGTAGGAATGTTTGAAGACATAAGACTCAGACCTGTTTGTCTTTTACAAAGTATTTGTATCAGAAAGCAAATGCAGCTGTTTAGGGTATACAACATTTTGCTGATAATCTGAATCTATCAGCAGCAAACTGAAATTATGCATAAATATATTGTTGAAATGATTAGTAGTCGCAAGGAGAATACCTACAGTGACTCCCTGACTGTCATAGATTTCCCCTCATAGATTTCACCAAAAAACCCCAGTGTTGGTAGGAAACGTGATCCCCTGTTAAGCCATTTGGGTTTATTAACAAATCACTCATATTTTTATGTTAGTCTCTGGATGTATTTCTTTTTTCATAGTGCTTATTCTTCTAAGTTATAGAATAATTCCAGGATACAATTAATTGCCGGTAATTCTCACCAATCTTAGTGGGATTTGAAAACTTTCAGTTCTTTGCAAGTTGTTGTGTTGAGTGAAAATCTCTGTACTTTGTATATGCATGTGTATATGGAAGTCTAGAGCTGCATTAGACATTATTGAACATATTATGTATAATTCTATTGAATATAAATCTGTTTTCTGCACCACAGTTCCTATTTTGAATAACCCTTCTTTCTTTGTCTCAGTATTCCTCATAATTTTTTTCTGAAATAAAGTAAAAAGGTGAGTAGCAAGAAAGGCACATTGAGAAAATATAATAACTAGGTGCATTTTTGTAGGCCTCTGTCTTGTTTCCATGCAGTGATATATAAAGAATTTGTTTAAATTTTAAGCTACGCAAAGATAAGATTTCAACACAGAGAAAACGCATTCAGGAATCCTCACAGCAAACACAGTGACACCTAGAAATCATACTAATACTTTCTAGGGACTTGGAAAAAAGAAAATATATTTTACCTCATTGTAATATCAAGCAGTGATCCCCTTCTCATTTCCTACAAAAATTGCCAGATTTCACAAAAAAATGTTTTTAGTGACAGGGAAAAGGTACTTAAGAATTATATTTGCTTGATTTTACAATTAATTGATCCAATAACTAGTTCTGGAGTAGCAGTATTTTGAATAAAATGTTGATCAGTATTAAGGCAGCTTTAACTGGCTGCATGGTGTGTCTGTACTGTGCTTGCTACATTCTGATGGAGGTTTCCCTCTCTAAAACTCTGTTGTGTAAGAGTTAGAGTAACGTAGAGAAGTTTCTGCCTGATAGGATATACTTGATACAAATACACTGTGCCAAGCAGGGCTTACCGTACTGCTGGCTTAAAATACTCAACCTGTAGTTTTCTGGGAAAAATTTCCAAACTGGTAACTGTGTCATATTTTCTCTCAAAACACTATTTGTTTTCTATAAGGAAAGAACAGCTTTTGTATAGGTATTTGAAACTACAAAGGGGTCTCTTGGCAAATCATTAATCTTGTTTATAATTGCTAGTCAGTATTGTAGTTTTTTTCCATAAACCAGAAGAGGAGGTTTAACCAAATGTCTCGTGTTTCCTGCAGCAGTGAACAAGAAGAGCTGATTGTGGGGGGCAAGGACCTCATCTGAAACTAGTATATATGTGTAATATGTGGAGAAGGGAGGAAAAGAAGAATTAACTTAGTTTGTTTACTTCATTAGAAAGATGGAAGACAGGCATAACCCAGCTTCCATAGTTTAAATGGCTTTTCTTCTGCTCATCAGTGTGATATATGAATGCCCATGTTTCCCTCATGCTTTGTTTCCTGTGAGCATGTTTACACACACGTGTCAATTGAAAAGTGGGTGGCCCCAGTTTCACACCGCAGAGGGGCTGGCAGGGAGAGGACTGTGAGGAGTGATGCTCTGTCCTGATCCAGAGGATGTCTTCTGTAAATATCACCACTGAAAAAGGCAGCTGAACTGTCTCTTCCTCCTTGAGGATGTTCATCTAATTATTATGTTCTCAGGGGCATGGTTGTATCACCAAGGTGCAGCTCATGGTATGGGGTGGAAGCTGAGGGACCTGCTAAGAGAGGATTCTTCTCATTCCTCTCTGTGTCTGTTATTTTATTCATTCAGAGGGACTGTCTGAGTTTTTCCAGTGTGACAATATAGATAGGGAAGGAATAGACTGCCACCCTCCTTGCACTTTGTATTGAGGGGCAGGCTGGTTGCTCATGGACTCAGAGCAGGTATGAAGAGACCACTGGGATCCCCTCATCCTGGTGCCCTTACAACGATCATGTAGGTGGAGGGCTGGACTTTTCATTTCCCTCTCTTCTCTCTTGTTACGCTTGTGTGGTTTGTTCCTAACTTTTCACAACAGAAACTTCTTAATTAGCCATCTTCTAAGGACTCTGAGTCTGACTCAGCTGCTCCTGAAGAGCTCTTTAGGCAAGTCAAGTGTGGGGTGTTTTTCTGTTGTGTTATAACACAACTTGTCAGCTCAGGGATTTCACATGCTAGTATGGCAAATACTTTTCTTTGTATGTGTCCCAGGACTATTTACTCTTACAAAGTGCTTTAAATGTATTCAAAAAAAAAAAAAAACCAACAAAAAACAAACCCACAAGGCAAAATGTTTGTCCAGAAGAGCTTGCTCAGTGCTAGTGCATGTGGATTAAATACATACAGCATGCAGCTATACAATGCTAACAGCTTTTAATACTGAAGCATACAGCTTTCTGTGATAAAGGCTGGTGTATTGCCCACTTCTTTATATGTTTCTGGATAGAGCATAATGATATTGAGGATGTGATCAAGAAAGTATGCAGCTCCAAACAATCATTCTGTTGCTTTGCATGCCAGGCAATATGGTGTTCTTGACATGAAGGTCTTTCCCTTTCCCAGCATTTATCTGCCTTGTATAGATTGAAACCTATTCAGGAGTTTCCTTATGTTTTATTTTTAAACTGTCTGTCAAAGCTTAACTACCATAATAGAAGAAAATAAGCAACATCAATTACTCTCAAAAATAATGAACATTATACTGAAAGTTGCACATGCAAATTTATAGTATTACTCAGGCCTTTTAATACACTATACAAAATTCCTCTTTAGCAAAAAAGACCAAAAGTACTACTACCTTCTGGACAGTAGCACTATGACATTCCTGTACAGTAAATTTTTCCAACCCCCAAACTGTGTTTAAATGCTTGTACAAACATGCATTCTCCATGGGTACTACAAAACAGTACCCCAAAATTCTGAAACCCCATCTAATGTGGGAGGCCACATTTTGTACAGGAGCGGAAATGCTAAACATCTTCGCCCCTTGATAACCTTCTCGAGGGCCGCTAAAGTGGCAATCCTTCATCCCCAGTTTGAAAATTGCTGCTCTCCAGGCCAGGGAGTAGCTGTAGCTTCCTGGTACACAAAGTACAGGTACTGTTCATCTTTAGTTCTTATGTAATATAGAAACTGGATTGCAACAAGATAAGTGTAAAGGCAGTGTTTGTTGACAGAGGGGTAAGTATTCTGAATGATGTTAATAGAAACATAAAATGCAGAAAAACATGAACGTGGGATGGAGGGGAAGTCAGAGCTTGAAAAACAGTATTTACTTGCAGCTCAGATCACTGATGTTTTTTCTGTTCATGTGGTTCTTGAATTCTCTTTCCCATTTTATTCTTAGTTCTTTGGTTAGTTTTCTGCTTAAATTTCAAGTTAAAGTATGTGAAGAAGGACCAGATGGTTATGCAGTCAGGATTGGTGGCAGAGAGGGAGCAAATTATTTTATAATATGAACAAACCAGGTTCTAGCTCTTTGATCTCAGTAATTTTTTTCCTAGATTGGAAAACCCTCTATTAAATTTCTGTTTCCCATATGGGAACTCATAGGCTGAGATCTAGTCACCTCTAAACCATCTCTTTGATGAGTTAAATAAATTGATCATCTTGCATCTCACACTGTGAAATAAATGCTTTGATCCTTTCATTCTTCTTGCTTTTTCCCTTGCAACCATTCTAGTTTTTCCAAGTCCTTACTGTGGAAGTGAGAACTTGGACCTCACAGTTCCTGTGTTGCAAGCACTAGAGCCAAAGTGTTGTACTTACTTATCCTTTATCCCTCTTTCATCACATTAGCAGTGCTACAGTAAGAATTCATGTTCATCTTGTCATTTAGCATGACCTGGAGACTTTGTCAGAGGCGCAGCTCAGGGTTGAGCTCACCACCTAGAGAAATGCTATTTCTTATTCTTAGATGAAAGCTCGTATGCTTTTAAACAGCTCATTGTTTGGTTATGCTGATGCATGAGAAAGACCATTGATGTTAACTTTTAAATTAGTGTGATCTGGAGCTCTAGAGAGAATAAATAGTTTTACTGTTTTCACTAAAACCAAGGAGTGATTGTATATCTGGAAAAAAAAGAAAAAGACTTTGAGAGGCAGGTGAAATGGGAAAAGGATCGTGCATAGGATTGATTTGATTTTGTATGGGTTTTTTTAAACCAGTCTGGTAATTCTAATAGCCTAATTTGGAATATTAATTTCAAAGGTCAGTGTTTTGGCATTATTTAAGAGGGTTGTTTTGTGTTCCCATGTTTATATAACAGACCTCATGTAACTGAGTATAGAGAGGGGAGAAGAAAATCCTTTGATCCTTCAGCAAAATGTTTTTATGTAAGTAGCCTTCTCGTGGTGAGCTCTGGAAGTCTGGACAGATCATTGTCCATCTGTTTTTACAACTTTCTCTGATCACCATCCAGCAAATGCTGTTTAATCTACAGAGAATAAACACTTCCAAAGTTGACAATGTGCTTCCCAGGTGCCGAGGGGGAGGGTCATGCAGCCAGGCCATTTGCTGTAATGTAGGAAAACAGTCATCCAGAGAAAACAAATATCTGCGGAAACTGTAGGGAAGAATCCCATCTCTTTCATTTTTCTTTCTATTTAGAAACCAGAGACTCTTTTGGAAGGAAATATAAACGTACTGGTGACGTGTCTTGTGCTGGATGGGTTAGTGCAGAAGAAGGAAGAGATGCCAAAGACCTCTAGAATCGGTAGCTCTTTTTTTTTTCAGATTAAAGAAGTGCGAAGGAAACATGTAATGTTTGTGCAGAAGGCTAATGAAACAAATTCCCATAACTGTGTTTCCATTTGGAGCACTGTTGATTGCTGGAAGAAGGGTCGGAGGCCCAGAAGTGCAGCATGGAAACGAGCTGCCGTGTCTGGATCATGTCATGGCAAGAAGGCTTTAGTAGCTCTGAGGCACTGCCCTCATTGGTGCTGTAACTTAACATCCCCTCCAAACCGTTATGCTGCTGTCACACAACCAGCCCTCATTACTGTTCATCCCAAGGACTGTACCTGTCTAGGCTACATTCAGATTAGAAATTCTGTACTTTTTTTCTCACTCAACTTGCAAGGCTTAGGCTCCCTGGCACAGGATGTAGATATTGTACATATGTTTTTATGTTATGGCAACAAAAGGGCATATGCCACTGTCACTGGTGCTGCTCTAACTGCAGCATTGCTAACTTCTTTGTATCTTGCTCTCAGCTGTATGCTTTGTGTGCCTTTGTGAGTCCATTCACGGGATTTTCCTTCATGGAAATCTAAAGGGCATTACAGAACCAATACACCAAACTTCCTGTGCTGTAATTCCCTGCTTCAAGTACTCTGCACTTCTGAAATACACAGAATATGCAAGATTCTTTCTTTATCTTTCTTAACAGTTCTTCACTCTAGAGAATACAAGACACTGTATTCCTGGAGAGTTTATTCCCAAAAATGTTTAGGATACCTCAGCTCCAGGCCTCTTTTGTGATTTTTTTTTTTTTAAATGTGTGTCTCTCTCTCTCTCTCAGTAGGTGGTTAGTAAGATAGATGATATGTGTATGAACCTGATTTTGGGGCCAGACTAACTTCTCTGGCATCCTTCCCTCAAGTGCATCACTTGTATGTGGCAGGTTTTCAGAAGGGGGAACAGGAGAGGGAATGAAGCAATTTGGCTTTTTGACTACTTCTTCATGAACTTTTTGGAAGGAGTGTGACAGGGCTCTACTCTTGATCAATCCCCAAGTACTTAAAAATAAATCTTGTCCTAAACACATGCCTTTCTCTAGCTGCAGTGGTTTCAAAAACAAGTTGCCCTCCGAGCTGGGATTCCTTCTGTGTTTTCTCATCTCATGTTTAAGGCTTGGTGGTTTTAAAATGTAAGTAAATGTTTCCCATCTTTCCCTCTAGTCCATAAATATCACATATCATCTAAGCTGCTGAAATTAATCAGTGTAGTGAAGAAACCACATACACACCCCAACTAGCCTTCTTGTGTGGCTGGACTAGGCCAACAGCACTGCCTGCCAGCAGTATCCATCACTGCCAAATGTGAGTCTACTGGATGAACAGCAGTAGGTTCATGAAATATTTTGCCACTACAAGTCAAGCAATTGAATATGAATATTGGCAGAATTGAATTGCAAGGGTGTTATTTAATAGAGATGTTCCTTCTTAGAAAATGATTTTTAAAATGGACTGTGTAACTAGCTCAGGGCTGAAAGGTCTTGTGTCAGACTGAAAGGCTGTATTAACTAACTACAGCCAACACAAAATGTAAAATCTGGGAAAACTCCATTCCCTGAATGTGTCTGAGTTCAGGGTCAGCACATTTCTATTCTGGACAAGAATAGTCATACCCCTCCTTGCCACCTGGGAACACCAAACAACTGAGGTTACTGGGATTTGGTTTGCTAATTAAAGTGGGACATATAACTACTTTTTTTGTTTATCATGACTTAGGCTACTTTAAACAGCATCAACTCTTTCCATCTTGCTAATTATCTGTAGAAAGGAAGGCTAATGAAAATTTAAGAATAGTTTCTGCTCTCATTTTGTTACCCATAAGTATTTTTCTAGCCTGTCATGATTTTCTGTTAATCTATTCACTACTATAAAGTTTAAAATCAGTAATGAACAAAAATAATTTGTGGATTGCATCACTTCAGAGCAGACCTTTGAGATTTAACTGCAAGGCCAAAGTCACAAGGTACTGGTTTTGACACAAGGTGCTTTATCATCTGCAGAGCCTAAGTGCACTGGTTCTTTGAAAGCTGGAAGATGCCTACTGGGAACTAGTTTATGTCAGGTTGACCTTACCAGCAAGAGACACTGTGAGCAAAGATCTTTAAAAGGAGTACTGATGACACACTTATTTATTTACCTATCTGTTACGGATGGTACTTTGAGACATAACCTCCTTGCAGGATCTCATTAGGTTCAAATAAGTGTAAAGGAAAGAATGGAGGAAAACTACTTTGTAATGTCAACACGTATTAGATTTCATATCTAAATATGTACACATATATGTGTTTATATATACACAGAGAACTCTAAAAAGAGAGGACTATTTAACCAATTTTTTACTAGATAATTTAAAATGGTGGGATTCAGGGCTCTGACATAGGTCATGTTGTCCCTAAAGTACTCTAAAGCACATAGTACTGACTATAAAAACAATATCTACATCTGCTACTTCAGATTTTGGTCCTTCTCTCTGGGTTGCTGGGGCATGGATGACACGGTGGGTAGTACTGACCCCCAGGATTAAGAGGCGACAAATTTGGGACAGCATGGATGCTTTTCCGTGCTCTGTTGGTGATCTGTGTGTGACACTGGTCAACTAATTTCTTCTCACCCTCTTTGTTACTCCCTCTAGCTTTTTTCATTTTGATACCTATTGCTTTCAGACCCTTTCTTACTTTCTGTCTGTACAGAACATAGCACAGAGCAGCTCTGTTCTTGGCTTCAGTTAGTGTAGCATAAATATTAGTGAGAAGAAAGAGAGAAGCACTTTTCTCTGGTTGTTACTCAGTGCTGTTTCTATTGCACTCTAGGGGATACTGTGGCTAGGTTGACATGAAATCTGGAAATGGATAGAAGGAAAAAGGTCTTTTCTCAAAGTGATCCCCCTGCTCCCTCAGGGTGGTGTGGATCCTTTTGTTGAGAAGCTGAAGGTTAACTTCCTGTGTGTGATGGAGCTGGTGGCTCTGCTAGTAATACACCTGCTTAAGTGCTTTTTGCTGGATCGCAGCCCGAACAAATTGTGAATTCCTTATCCCCTCGTATCTACATTACTGCGTGCTTCAGAGCTGTAGCAAGGCATTTTGGTGTCCGGGATAACACCTTGTACTTGGCAGCTCTCCTGCTCCCCCCGTGTGGTCTCCAGAGCCTCAGCACCTGTGATGGGGGAGGTTCAGGAAGCAAGTACCAGCCTCAAGGCAGGCTGCTGCAGCTCACCTGCACAGCTCCCTGGCTGCCGGCCCTGCCGCCACCACCGTTGTGCTGTTCTCCCCTCCATCTTCATTTGGAGATAATGGTCAGGGAGGCCATGAATTTGCTGTTTAAAAGGGATTATTCTTGCTCCCTATGTGAAAAGGTTTGGGCAGCGGCCAGAGGCAGGCTGCTAGATTATTCCCGCCATCCAGTTCGGATGCTTCTTCTGTCCCTGGGCCTCTCTTCCCTGCAGAAGTTTTCCCTGCCCTTCCCCAAGCCATGCTTCTGTCGGCATCAAAAACTATCAGTCTGCTTGTATGCAGGCCCTACTTCTGAATTTTTATGTGGTATGATGTTATTTATTTAGACTGGTCCCAAATCCACCATTACAGTTGATCCATTTATACAGCAGCCCCAAAACTCCTGTAGTTTTGACAGGAAGTCCTTGTAGGTCGGTCTACCTCCACGAAAACCTTTGAGATGATTGAAGTAATTAAAAAGTGAGGACCAGATGTTTCTTTCCAGATTATGTTTTCAAGATCACAACATTTCTTTCAAAAGGGAGGAGTGAAAAGAGAAACAAGAGAAAATCTCTAGTGCTCTGCTTTAACAAGGGAATTTCCTGAAGAATATACAAGAAAAATCTGGATTTTGTTAATTCTTTTTTTTTTCCTTCCACACCGAAGTCTGTAAGTGGCTTGAAATGGTAATAAAACAAAGTGGACTCTCTGTTCCATTGTGCAAAGCCAGCAGATTTGTTTTTCCCCAGTGCACCTGTTTTGTTGCTCAGCCTTTCCAGGGGAGGGGGAAAAGCTGATTTTTTTTTCTTTTTTTTTTCCTGGAACAGTGATTTACTAGTATTTTTTCTTCTGTAATTTGCTACAATGAAAATGTTTTCTTGGATATACTTTTGAAAATCCTTCATTCCATTCTACGAAGAGAAATAGAGATGTGGAGGAGTTGGGGGAGAAAATCACATACATCAAAAGCAAAAGAAAATGTTTGAATAGGTGCAAATCCTTTATAGCAAAACTGCCAGGAAACATACAACATTAATATAATTATGGCATGGAACTGGCAAATTAGAGAAGATATGTTCCTGCCATCTTTAAACAAGCCACTTACACAGACAGAACAGTTACTTGATAGGTTGAGGTTTCTTTTAAGTATTTAATTTTATTCTGTGGTCTGTGTATTATGTTGTCTTTGTACAGTCCTTGACAAGAAAAATTCCTGTCGAAAAAGAGGGCTTTTTTCCCAGGAGAATGTGATGATGCTTTGTGTCTTGTAGACAGCAAAAACGTGGGTAAACTTTACAGATATTTGCTTACTATCTTTATAAAATGTTACATACAGATGTGTTATTTATCTTACCAATTTAAGCTGACTTTTAAAATTCAAGTACTACTAAATGTCCTATGAACCAGGTCAGGACAAACTAAATCTACTTTATGTGCAGGGAATACATTTTTCTTTACTCTAAGCATCATGCACATTTACCATGACCATGAAAGAAGATCTTGCTTAATGGTCACTAGGACCATATTGCTGTAAGTTCTGTTTCAAAGTGAGACACTTTTTTTTTTTTCTCCAAGGTTTTCACATTTTTCAAGACATGTTCATTGTGAAATTTATTATGTCCTCATTAGTAAAACTGGGTCTGGTAATCAATTTTTTTTTTTTTCTTTTTCCCTTCTGGAAGTAGCACTAGTACTCCCACAGAAATCATAAAGGAATTTGTAGTAAACGGATCAGTGTGGTGTTTTCTTAAATTCATGCTCCTAAGCATTCAGTGTTTCTGTCTAGACCTGGGAACACTGATGAGCAGTCAACTTTCTATCCTCAACTAGACTCAGTGAGGACTGAAAAGTGTTTCTGTATGTTACCTTCTTGGACATTGCTGCTAAGCCAATGCTGGAGTGACACAAGGGGACCAAAATAATGTTTGATTCTGAACTCCTCATTCACTTGTTTCATCTTTAGATCAGCATAATTCTGATATATTCATTAACAGAAAGCAAAATGGGTCTGTTGTTTTCAGCTAGTTACTGTTTGATGAACTAAGCTGAGAACTTTGCCAAAGTCCAGCATTCAGGTTGTGTCCACAGTAAGAAGCAGTATGGACTAATAGGAGCAGATCTGGGGAGACAAATGGTGCTGCAGAGCTGACATTTGCATGCAGAGCTGTACATTTCAGTGAGGTTTTTTCTCCCACTAGTTCTTGTCAGTTCCTGGAGGCAGTGTGCTTGGTAGTGGGGGAAATACATCAAGTGGAGTCCTGAACTGAACTTCTGGGTAAATTTAATCTGAAAAGACCTGAGTTCCCTGTGCTCCACAACT
The DNA here is from genome assembly GCF_025592945.1 of Manacus candei. Lineage (NCBI taxonomy): Eukaryota > Metazoa > Chordata > Aves > Passeriformes > Pipridae > Manacus > Manacus candei. Next base: position 6,027,997 of record NW_026138074.1, on the reverse strand, counting down.
GCTCTGTGATATGAACCAGCACATGTCGAGTGGAAATAATTAGGAAATTTGCATAAAAGACCCATTCCTGATTCACACACGATGCAAATGTAGATGCAACCTCAGTGAGCTTCCTGCCTGTTTATACTCAGGCTATGTTGCACCGCTTGGAAAATGTGAAGAAAATAAGTGAGAGTAGATTAGGCTTTGGGAATAATTGCACTCCGGGTAAGTGAGAATCAAGGCTAGTAATTGCCTTAATTGATGTTGTAAATAACTTCATACAGCCATTATCGGAAAAAGAGCCTAGTAGAGCAAGTATAAGGTCAAAAAGAAATACTGGATTGTCTTTTGCCCATATTGTTATCTATTCATAATAGTGCAGAATCTGTTTTTTAGTTACATGAGCCCTTGAGCCTTTTGAACAAAACTCCTTCTCAATATAGAATATTGCAACATGTCTGAATAACAGTTATCTGAAAGCATAGAGAAGAAAAATGCAGTACCTGCTATCTCTTCGAATAAAGTCTGGGCTAAGGAACCACAGAGTTCACAGTATGGTGAGGTACAGCCTAAGCTAAGGCACTAAGTGCTAACATTGAATAGGATTGCAGGCTCGGGGACTCAGGCATGAAGGGGATTTAATATACATTTCCCAGAGGATTGCTGTGATGGGGTTTTTTTCTACCTTTTTGTACCTTATGTTTTAAGAATTTGGGGAGTTTTGTAAAGATAGGTATGCCCAAAGGCTAGGTCATGAAGTGTAGTGATGTGACCTGTGCAGTGGTAGGCAGAGAAGTAGGCAGAGCTAAGATGCCTTTTTCCTCTGGCCTCTTTTCTTAAGTAGACTAAATTCTTTTGCAAATTGTAGCTATTTATAAAAGATTTTCATCAGAACTGTATCTCCTTAGATTTGCTATCATGGCAGTCCCCTGGCTCCCAGAAACCGTGCTCTAATCAACCTCATTGACACCTCTATAATTAAACTGAGAGACAAGAGGCTGAAGAAATGGAAAAGATGATAAAGTAAAAAGGAAGGCCTCAAAACTGTGCTCAGAAGTCTCTGGAGCCACTTCTGACAGAAGATTGGCAGTTCCTGAGTTCTCAGGATTTAAAAGGGGTGGGGGGAGAAAAAAAAAGACTGGATATTTGTTTGTTTTATAACGATTGGCTGCTACATCTGTTCCTCCCCTGGTATTTTATATCAGTGCTGTAGATTACTGTGGTGGAGAATATTGCTGTAGACCTCTGTGTCATCTGAAGCTTCGCAGTCCTATCTTAGAATGTAAAATATTTTGAAATGCGCAAAACCAATCTCAACCTCCTCCCTCTCAACTCCGGTTGTTCCTGCTCTACCTCCTTATCTCTCTCAACTTGTTCCTTCCTCTGCAACCTCTTTAATGCCAGATGCTAAAATACCTTCTGAATAAATTTTGATTATGGTTTGGAAAAGAAATGTTTTGCGAAGAGTTGAGGGAGAGGAGAAGTGGCACTCTTTGTTAAATGTCTGGCTGTTTTGAGAAATAACCAGTCCCATATGCTTCATGGAAAAAAGCTTAGAGCTTCCAAATGTCCTTAGAGCCACTAGTTTCACTGTACATGACAGTGCTGTGTTTTCAGCCTTCTAGATGTCTTCACCTTGCAGCAAGAAACTAAAATAAATCAGAGATGTAAGAAGATCCCTATCTGCTTCAGCAGTGATACCTTATTTATTTGTGGTGGATCACTCAGAGGCAGGCTCTGGAGTCCTCTTTGTGCAGAACATGTTGGGTGGTAGGGGACAAAGGGTGCCATGGGGGGCCTGGTGGCTGCAGGTGCTCCTCTGGTGCAGTTGATGGAGCCCATGGTGTTGCTCTGGCTTCTTGTCTCCTGCTTCCCCAAGACTGCAGTGCCCTGCAGGAGCTGGGACAACCGCGTCTCCCTTTCCTACATCACTGTGCACGAGACGTGCCTCCAGTGGGCCTGCCCACAGGACAGCAGCTCTGCTTTGTGGCAGTGTATTATGGCTTCAAAATCCTTCACGAGTACCATATGGAAAAACAGGATTGTGCCTTTTTTTTTTTATTTTTTAATGCTTTTACTGCAAACTGGAGAAGCCTTCAGCAGCTCTCCTGTGAGCATGCTGCCAGACAAGGGCACAGGTGCGTGGATACGGAAGATGCTGCTGGAAGTGCCTGGCTTCCCCACTCTGCTCCTGAGGGATTTTTAAGTGCAACTCCAGCTCTTTCTAGCAGTGTAGCTGTGTAGCCTATCCTCCTGGGCCAGGGATGCTGACTTCAGCTGCCCAGGCTGGGCCATGTTTGTCCCTCTCACCAAAAGTCTGCCGAAACTTTGTTTGCATGGATATATAGACACTATCTTCCTGTCATTACTTGAAAGTTGACAGAGGTATTTAGGACAAGAGGACTTGTTCTCTAATTTTAAAATCAGGATTTTAATAGTTTGTGCTACAGGTTGACTGCTGTTGCTTCCTGATTTTTCCCAGTATCCTTTCCAGCCTTCAGCATCGTGGTTACTGCTAGTCTTGGGACAGGGTTGTGCAAAATTTTCCATGTTTGATTTGAATACCCTGAGCAGGAACATATGTTAGTGATTATCTCAGCAGATCTAGTTTGGACTCAGGACCTGCAGCTCTCTGCCCTCTGGAAGTACCATAAACAGTGACCATCATAAATGGCAAAAACCTTGCTTAAACCCAACTAGTATTTTCTTGAGTACCAAAACACTGGAGAAAGTGCAGATCTAAACAAAAAGTGCATGCACGTGCTTTTTTCTTTAAGTTTTAAGATTCTTTCAGACTTTCTATGATGTCTGCCGTGTATAGTCTTAAACAGCATCTGAAAATGGCTTCCTGCTTAGTCTCTCAATTCTATCAAATATTTTTAACCACTGTTCTCCCTCTTAATCTGTAAACTTTCAATACTTGCTCTTGTGAACTTGTGCTTGTGTTGGAGAGGAGATACAGTCCCTCAAAGCTGGTCATGATCCCCCGTGTATCTTGAGATGGCTAGTTTGAACCCTGCCGTGTGTTAAACTTAAGACAGTCAGGAAGTTATTTTCAATCATTTACTGTGATTTTACAGTTGTCACTGCCCATGTGTGCTGTTCTCAGCCTTAGTCCCCTGTGTCTCTGTGCCCACTGTAGACATTAGACTTTGCCTCCCAGAGCTGTGTGCTAATTTGCAGGGTTTTGTTTTGTTGTTTTTTTTTTTTTTTTTCTCTAATGAGACCCACGTAGTGTTGTTCCGGGCTCAACCGGTGACAAGGTTAGCGATTGCCATCCTGAGAGCTGCCAAAGGAGGTTTGTAAAATGAGCATGACTTAATGAATGTACAGCTCTTCTACAGGCCATGGTCAGATTTTCAGTGTGCTGAGACACAGAACATTTGTTGTTTATCTTCATGTGCTGTGTTCATTACCTGTGTAATATTGATCATGAAGCATTTCAAAGAGCTTTCAGAGAAGTAGATTTTGCCAGAACAATGACTCAAAGCTTTAGTCTGCTAAGAAACTTTAATGAGTGTATATTTGTTTACTGTGTTAAATTATTATTTGGTAATGGAAGAAAATAGGAAATGACTCAGACTGTAATAAAAAGTAATTTTTTCCCAATTGCAGCAAATGCATTGCATAGCAGCTTGTGGTTTATAAGTAAATAAATAATGAAAGATGCTATTCTGATTAGACCTGCTTTGTTCCACGTTGTTTTCAAAATGTCAGTGCAGGATATGCATTAATAGGGAGAAGTAAATGGAGAGACCTTACAGAGGTGAAACACAGGCAAGCTTTGATAATCTCAAAATTTTTTTCTAATTTTTTTTTTCTTCCTTTACTTTTCAATTTTCCCCTTTCAGAGTTCTTATCCAATCTCCTTGTTTATGAGGTGATTTTTTTTTTGTTTGTTTGATTCCCTTATGTTTGCCTGCAAAACATTACCGGTAAACAGAAACTAATTGTCTGCACTGTATAGCTCTCCTGGGACTTGGAGCTCCTTGAGGTTCACTGGCTGGTTTTCTTTCCATTTTCAGAAAATTTGACTGTGATTGCAACGCATTTGTGTAGTAGCCATAATGCATTTTATATGATAACCAGAATATTAAGATCCCAAAGCAAAAAGACTTAGAAAAGACTAAATGGTTGCAAAGGACGATGACTGGCTACTTTCTGAGATGAAAGATATTAATGTTATGATAAATAACATATTTTGATATATTAGCAATTATCTCTGACTTCAGCATACCTGAAGATAATCAGCCTGCTTGATTTATTTTGGAGTGTGTTGTGTGAACAAATTATCCTGATTGTATATATTACTCTATGGTATCACCTGACTAGTTGCTGTATTCTTTGTTGAACTCTGTTAAGGAAATTTATTTTACATTAAAAAAATCTATTTATCAAGACTCTAAACATTCTAATACTTTGATGCACTCCTGAAGTCCTTTCAAGTGCAATTTTCTGAATGCAGAATCAATGAAACTTCAATTTATATAGGCCGTTTATCAGTTTTGAATATTTTTACCTTCTTCCTTCTGGACTTGAAAACTTGTACATCTCTTTTATTTTTGTGTAGAACCTTTGGTCAGGGATCTCAATGGACCACCTAACCTCACTTTGCTTCACCACTTATAGGAGCAGATAAATATGGTGGTGAAAAAGGTGAGGGTTTTTTTACCTTACCCCCTTCCCCCCCCCCAAAAAAAAAAAAAAAGTAAAGAGCTGCAGAAGTTTAATAGTGAAGTAATGTATTTTCTTTGGAACAGTTAATAATTCAGAGCTTAAAGAACTGATTTATGTTTTGGTGGCTTGGTCTCAGTCCTGTGTCAGCCTATTTTGCAGCAGGGGCTCCAGAGAGGGTCTCTTACGGCCCTAAGGAGGGTCTCTTACATGCCAAGTGATTGCCCTTCTGTTAAATTATCCACTGTCTTGAAAGAAGACATTCTCATTCTCTCTCACACAGACCCTTCTCACCGTGTATGAATAATTGAATAATCACTGGGACAGTGCAAGAGAGTAAAGCTATAGCCTACTAGGTGTCAGGGATGTAGGGCCTTGAACCTAGAATTCCTGCATCCTGCTGGAGAAGCACAGAGTCCCTGTGGGCCCTTGTGCTCTCAGATTGCGTGCAGTGCTTAATGTTCTTTTTTGATTTGGGCAAAGGCAGGATAATCCTTACTGACCTGCATTCTCATCACTCCCTCAAAGAGACAATGCAATGGGCTGCAGAGCCATCTCAGTATAGGACATACTGCTTAATCCACGGAGATACCCTGTTGCTATCCCAGCTCTCAGGTTTCCTTCTTTTGTACAAAGCAAAAAATAGTTTATTCCCATGGTAAACAATGCTTATTGTTTATCAGTACCTTTGATTGTCTAAGATTTGTGCAAAAGCCTACCATCAAGACCATTTTGTTTACAATTAAACCTAAGCTCATTTTGTGGTAAGGGAGTCTGAGGTTTTGGCCTTTTTTTGTACTAACTCAGTGATAATGATAATAATGGTAATAATGAAAATTAATCTGTACCTTCTCCGCTGAAATTCTCTTAAGCAGTGTAGAGCACAGATATGGAGGTTTCAATGATAAAATGCAGAAATTCTATGTGTTCCCATAATGAAAGACAGGTGCTGGAAGCCTAGTGCAGACTTCTTGCTGTTCACCTTGCCATATAAGCTGTAGGCCTTCTGGGTTAATTGGTAGCTTCACTAAAGGTAATGGCAAAACTCCCATAAGTCTTGTTGCTGTTTTCAGAAAAACTGGCTCTGCACTGTCTTGTGTCATTTGATCCTGACTGTACCATGGACACCGTGGAGAATTTATTCGTGCTAAAGTAGCAATGGATCAGGCCTGAGACTCCACTAGATCCCAAAAGAGTAGTCCTTACCCCAAAGAGTGGAAGAGATTCAGGTGAAAGACAGCAGGGGATGAAATATGCAGGATAATATAGTACATTAGAAGGTGGCTGCATACCTAGATGTTGTGGCATCTCTGTATGCAGAGAGAAAGGGTTGTGCAAGCTTGAGGCTATGCATGGTTTAGGCAGAATGTTTTTTCCCACCACTTGAGGAAATGTTTTGCCTGAAGGTCATTGCATTCTAGGAAATGAAGCTGCTAGAATAGTGTAGTAGGAAGAAAAAATCCTGGATTTTTAGGCTTTGTTAACTAATGCTTTCACATGGCTGTGACAAATTACTCAGCATGAAGGGAAAATGTCAGTAGTTCGATGCTTGGTTACACAACATGTCCCTGCCAACTCTACTCCTTCCTATACATCCATTACTATATAAATGCCTCTCAGAGCTGAGGACGCAATAGAGATCAAACCTGTAAGACAAAGCCTGCTGTTTCTCAGCTCGTTTTGATTCCAATCTACCATCCCTGTCGCGTAGCTGGTAAGTTACAATCCACAGCCCAAACTGAAGAAAGGAGTAAAATGAGAAAGTAAAGAGGACTATAAAAGAGGTACTGTTAGATCATACCTACTGCTGCACTCCAGGTTGGTCATGCATCTAAGTTCATTGTACAGCAAGATACAGATTTCAGTGGAGGTGGGTCTGAGAGTGGCTGGGTCAGGCTGCCTCACACCATTTCCCTGAGCCCAGTTTAGCCTGGTCCTCCTGTTTTCACATCAGGAGAGCCTCACTATACTCATTTGTTCTTATATTACGGAAAGGGCTATTTATTACCACCAGCTCAGGAAATGACCTAATGTGGCCTTGTAAGGCAGAATTAATTTGCAATGACTCCAGCTGAAAGTTGGCCGTCTTTTAGCTTAATAACTGCAGAACTGTCAGCAGCCTTTGAAGTTAATAGCAGTTGTGATGTTGAAATAGAAATTTTCATAGAGAAAAGAAAACTTGACTAGATTTGGATTTGCAGTATGTAGTGTTTTCCTCAGTGGAATAAAGGGCGAGGGAGAGGGGTGTTTAGCTGTAAAACAAAAGGCATTCCTTTTGTGTTTAACTATGCTGTGTCTTTTGAATACAAACTTAGCAATGATGTTTTGCAGTGAACATTCAAGCTGGAAATATTTAAAATGTAAGTGACTCTTGTAAATTGTGTGTTTTTTCACAGCAGGGACCACACACTGCAAATAAATGCAAGCCTACTTTGGCTCTACCACATCTCACCCTGGGATACAATTTCTGCAAAGGTGTATGAAGCTCTGTTTTAATTAGGTTTTCCTTAATGATCAGAGGAATGGCTCAGCTGTAGGATGAAAAAAGGATTTATTACTCTAGATGCAGAGGTTGTTGATTATTATTTTTCCTCTCTAAGTTATGTAAACTTTAATAAATTGGTCATTTTGGATTATCAGCAAACAGATCGTATGTGAATGTGCAAAATGTAGCTGTTTCTAATTTAAACTAGAGTTTATTACTGCCACTGGATCTGCTTCATTGCTGCTAATGAGATTTTAGGGGTCCTCATAATGTAACAGTATGAATATCCTTTTGTGGAAAAAGGCCACCCAAAGTATTGTGAAGCAGTGGATACTATTCACATTATTGGCTTAGTGCGTTTAGTTCCCATGGAGGGACTGGATGGTCGCCTTCCGAAATGAAGAGCACTCACTCCTCAGTGCATGTAAGAATGTGATTAAAACCCTCCTACTTCTACGGTACTGGCTTTAATCATAATCCCACTCATTAATAGCCGGAACATATTAACATCTGATAGTTGTTAGGCACTGGGAAAGGTGTCAGGGGTTTCCGTTTAGCTCATGTCGTACAGGTGTCCAGAGAAGACCTCCATCATAGTGAGCATAAACACACCTGCTCCTCAATGAGCCTCAGGATGAAAACCTAGGGAAATGGAGCTCCCCTGCTGCAACCACCAGGAAAGGTTTCCTACAAATGGCAGCCTCAAAGAGGGAAGAGTTACAGTATAATTAAGCAAAAGCAGAGTATTTTAAATTTTAGGCAAGGTTTTATGAGTTCATGACTGCATGGACATATATCTATCCATCTGATAAACAGCATAGACAGGTGAATAATGTATTTGTACTTATGGCAGCATTAACTTTTTATTAATCCGTCTCTCACAGGTCATTTTCTGCCATTCCAAGTCCCCAAGCAACCTTAAACAAGTGCCATTTTGTTTCTGTAGTCAAAGTAGTCAAAGATAGTTTTCCTTTCTTTCCTTAGACAAAGAGTTGATTATTAAAAGATAACTCCAAACCTCTTTCTGTATTGATTTTAATCCCAGCTCACTGAGTAGCGATCAGAACACGTTTATATCCAGTAGCCCAAAATTATCAACCCAAGGCTCTGACTCATCAGGAATTTTCTTATGCATAGTTTTGTAAGAAATGTCATAGATCCAGCATCAAAATGGATGAGGGTATGTGGTAAATTATGCCCTTGATGGATACAAAGCAGCCTGCTTCCATTGAAGCAAATGGAGATTTGAGGATTTACACGGGTTCTCTGTTATGCGCACAAGGGCCCTAATTGTTGGAAACATCAGTTTTCTGTGAGAACTTAGTTTTTTGTAGCATTCAGAAGACATGCAAATGTCAAGGTCTCTTCAAGGAACTGTGCTTCTAATCTCATTTCTGGTTAACTCATAACATCAAGATAACAATTCAGCATGTATTCACCAGTAGAGGTAGTTAATATAAATACCTGAGCATATACTCCTTTATATTGCACCTTCATAGAGAGGATCTTGCAATACTTACTGTTCATCCCAATCTGTGAGACTGGAAAGAGTTAATTTGAAATTTTTCATTGAAGTCTAATTCAAGAAATCTGTTGTAATCCCTACACTGTTTTCCTTAGGTAAAGTGTCACTCACTTCTTATCCAAACTTGCTATTTGATGTTCCTGGGCACTGTTAATCAGCCAGTTCATTTTCCCTCCAAGGTGGTTCTGTGTCAGCCATAAGTGAAAAAGACAAATGATTCTAATCAAGTTTTATAAAAAACAGAACCTGTGGGTGGAAAAAAAAAAAAAAAGAGGTTCTCTAGATAAGTATCTCCATACAGTTAACTTGATTAGATTTGTTATTCTAACTCTTGTGAGCCCTTGGAACTATCATTCATATTGAATATGATAAACATATATTAGTGTTGTAAATACAAACCATATAACAGTCGCTTAGTTTTTAATGCTAACTTTTGCTCTGTACATTTATAGGTCACTGTTTTAGCTGCCTATCTATTCTCTACTTTGTTGACATTGTTTATAACTCTACCCCTTCCCCATTTCATTGGAAATAATCTCATACAAGTCTAAACAACTTTTACAGTTTAAAATAAATTAAAAAACCAAAAACCATTAGAAGACAGGGAAAAAAAAAAGAAGAAGAAATGCAGGTGTAGATTTACAGCTTCCAATGTTTTTGATATTCTGGCATACATTATTAGAGATGTTTCAACTTTTTCTTTGGCTTCGATCCCCTCTTTCTTGTGCAAACTTCAAAAGATACATTTTTCATCGCATTGCATCAATATACCAGTGCAACTAGGTGAACAGAAAACTTTATTAATTAGCTGTGGAAATACTCAAAATAAGGCACTATTATGTAATTTAAAGCAAGAAAACATACTGGAATGTAAACTTTTGGGCCTTGTTCTAACTATCAGCCTTCTTGAAATCTGCAGGAACAAAACAACAACAATGTTGTGGTAGCTCATGGGTGCCTCTGTGGGGTTAGCTGGTTTATTTTGGGGGCAGAGTTAAAACAGGCCAGCAAAGCTCCCTGCATTAGGGCCACCGAGGACTGTTCCTCTGTGCTGTTTGGGACAATGGGAAACTCACCACTGTTTTCAGCTGAGTCAAGATACTCCCTCGGGTTTGGCACATGCCTGTTGCTATCTTTTGGAAGACTTTCCCCATCCGGTGATCGCTTCAGGAAGAAATGCCAATTCAAGAGATTTAAATGTATGGGTTTGAGAATAGCAGCATTATTTGTGTAATTTGGGAACAAGGAATTTAACTTTCCATTCTAGTCAAAATCACATGTTCATGGCAAACTCTGTCAAGGTCTACATGGAGGGAAGAGAGGAATCAAATACCATAAATATAGCAGTTATTATTTTAATAGAATGTGGTGCAGTACCAGTTATGGGAATTCAGGAATCTGAAAAGCTTTCACTTCCCATGTTATGCAAATGTGGAAGATCCAAACATACCTGCCGGCTCCTTTCTTGGATTGAACAAATCCCCATTAAGAGCATGTGAATGAGAGGCTTGTTTCACTGTGAGCAGAACTTTGAAATGTTCCTTCTTTACCCCCATTAAAACATAATTTGATTTTGCTCTTCCATTAAGTAATCTGCCAGATGAGTATTCAAAGCCTTGTGATCCCATTTATCAAGTCAAATTAAATGTTTCTGACCAGGTTTATCAACTAGGTATGTTTTAATCAAATTTAATGACATTTTCAATGAAATAGTAAGTACACTGAGCGTTTTTCTTTTTTGTTGTGTGGAGGTAGAAGAGCATTTACCTCCTTTGAACATGAAGAGACTTGGTGTCAGTCCCTGTTTGTTATTGTGAAACATGACAGTTATCTGAAGAAAACCAGCAGGATTTAATCTGACAGCCCGGTAAGGGAAGAGTGCCACCAATCTAATTATCCAGTAATCTAGTCAGAATGGGAGTAATTCTAGGCCTTTCTCAAGTCAGCTAATCACATTTCCCATGCATTAGCAACTGCACATGCAGAGCTTTTAGGGATGAGCTCTTAGCCCAGTGTAGCCCATGGTAGACACAAGAGAAGCATCATGTCATTGTCTTTGTTTCTTGTCATATTGTTTTTTCAAATTTATGATAAAATGTTTCTGTTCAGATTTGTTTTCATGCTTTGAGATAACCCTCTGTTGATACTTTCTCAGTTCACCAGCAACCATTAACTTTGAAAAATACTTTTTAATTTTGGATATCCTAAGATGTAGGAACAGGCCTATCATCCTGTGACGTTGGTAATATTGTCAAAAATCATCATTCCTGCATCCTTTTATTCTTCTTCCTAATGTCCTGCAGTAAACTGAGGAGCATAAAAGAACCCAAAACCTAACAAAAACCTTAGTGCTTGGTCAACGAATGTCAAGTTGTTGACTTCAGACCAGGTGTCAAACACTATGACAAACAATATGGTATAGAAGGTAGGTTGGGGGGATTTTTTATGGAGAGAAATTGATTAAGTTTAGGAAAAATGTTCAGATGTTTGGGTTTTCTGCTTTTGTTGTTTTTTTTACTTAAAAGTGCTTAAGGCTTGATTCTCCCATTTGCTAGTTGTGTGACAGGCACATTTATCCTGCCTGTCATTTTTTACCCCCCATTTTATTGTCAAACCACGGGAGAAATTATTTCAGAACTCTGTCCTCAGAGGTATAACTTGCCAGCCTGAAATATCTACTTTGGATTGTAAGTAGCTGGGGCGAAAAATGCTGATCCCAGAATGTTTCATCATTTCTTGCAAGGGCAGCAGACTTGTGCTGTCATATATTTATTTCTGTAGTCCAACCCACTGTTCTCATAAGTGGGCAAGATATGCCTTGCTCTTATATCAGTAGAAGAGGAAAGATATATTCTAAGTGTGTGCCTTTCCTACACTTGACATTTGAAAGAGGATTCTTGGGGGCTGCCAGAAGATATTTAAATGTTTGCTTCTCACCTTTCCCTGTGAAAGCAGAGGGTTTGAACTTACTGAAGGTTTAGGTATCACCAGGTACCTTATGACTTGGTTTGCTCCCTGCAATGGGACTGCAATGGTTTGTCTCCGGACAGCATCACTGTACATGAACAAGTTACCTGTACATAGAGCAGAAATAAATTTCAAATAAGAGAAAAAGAAAGAAAAGTCAGTTCCCTTTCCTAAGCCTTGTTTAATTGGAAGAGTGCTAATGCAGCTGACTTGCCAAAAAGACTGCTTGTTCTTACACCAGGCTAGAACATCAACTGTGCCTGGAAAGACAGGTATGGAGTTTTCTCCTATCTCTAGAAAACACCTGATTAATAAAATATTTGAAGTTTGCTGGTCTTCCTATTCAACGGGCTTTAAATTGGTTCTCAGCTCCACCCTGAAACTCCTTGTCTCCTGCTCCAACAGCCACAGAAGAATGCTTTGGATCCAGATGTTGCAGTTCAATTTGATTTCTGCTTTATCTGAATTCCTTTCATCTTTCTCACCTTGCTCGGATTAAGGAGGATGAACTGAGTGAAGACAGCTTCTGCAGCAGCAGTACAGATTGGCTGTGCATTTTTTCAGCTTTCATGTTACTTGTGTAACTCTGGCTGTTGTCACTAAAAGCAGGAGCTGATTTAAATGGAAGAGCTGGTTGTTTTCCATTCCAATTTGACAGGGAGGTGGTGGAGGTCAGAAACAGAAGAGCTGGCATCAGTGATGTGGCTTTTTCAGAAGGGCAAATGGCTCCAATTAAAAATAACAATAATTCCTTAAGAAGATATACCAATGTTTCCTTTGAAACCCTAGTGACTAAATAGAAGGCAAGAAGGAGGCATTACATGCCAAAAGAGAGAATGGGAAGAAATGACCCAGTGAGATGAATTGAGCTAAACTTCATGCCAAGTTCAGCATTTCACTTGCAAATAAATACTAGATCTGAGCTGATCTTCAGAAATGCACTTTCGAAGTTTGGAAGCAAAGTGTGCAAGAGCCTGCTTTGTGAAAGCATAATTCATTTTTTAATTTTGACTTGTGGAAACAGCAGTTACAGAGCCCTTCTAAGAACTGAAGGTGCCACCGTTACATACTGGGATCTAGCAGAGAAATGCAAGCAATTGTTAGTATGCCCAAAGTAGTTATATGTTTATATTGAGTATCAAGGAACAGCAATGTAGTTAATATGCAAATATAGTTCTTGTAAACACTGTTTTATATTCAGGAGGTTCATATCCTCCCTTTCTACTTTTTTTTTTTTTTCTTGTCAGAAGTCATCTGTAACTTTTGAAAATATTAGGGAGATTCTCCTGAAGTTCTTCAGGAATCCTCTTTCGTTGTTATTCTTTAACAAAGGACAAATAAATTAAATTTCTACTTTGGATATGCTGCCTATGTCCACAATTTACTTATGTGATTGACTTTTTGAGACCATGAAACCAGTGTATTGAAAGAAGCAGGACTTATTACGTTTAGAGATTTGTGCTTTGTTTTCGAGTATTCCCTACATGGATAAATGATATGCACACGCTTTGCTTGGCTTTTTTCATAAAAGAACTTCTGTAAGTAAAATTACCTCAGTCTGCAGATAGGGGCCTGTGGAACCAACCTCATTAAACAGAAAAAAGCATCTTCAGACTTCAGCTCCAAAAGAGATAGGAGAGCTGAAAGGCTTCCTTGTCTTTTGAGGTCCATTTTAATTAATTATTTACATTGTGATTAATGAGTGAGATGTTGAGACTCAGAGCATCAGTTTTAAAACTCCTACTTAGCTGAGCAGCAGCAATGCATAGGTATGTACAAATCTGAAGGTTCTTTCACAGCTTTATGCCTTGGGTCTTAGGTTTCTCCAGTGATGTTGAACTGTTTGTCAGCAGACACTTTGATTTCAGTGTTCAAATTAATATCTGCTGAATGAGCAGTGCTTTGCAGAAGCTGAGCTTTGTGTCTTGTTCATTCTTAACAAGAGGGCCTGCTGCTGCCTAAGGAATTTCCCAGTGACAAGAAGGGCTTTGTGGAAAGAGTGAGGGGAAAAAAAAGACCTTAACTGACGCAAGGGAATTATCAGTCTGTCTTTCTGTACAAGGAAATAACTGTGGACTTTGAACTCTGGATAATGATGATGGGGTTATCATTTCAAATCTTGATGTAATATATGGGGCCTTCCATTTTTATCCAATTTTTCACTTGTTTGTTTCACTTTAGTTTTTTTCGTGTTAATAAACTGTGGTGACATTCCTGACTGATTTTATCCATGTAGCCACTACAGTCTTTCAATCTCTTTATCCTCATTAAGTGGAAATACTTTAAACTGGAAGTACAGCATTTCTATTTAACCAGACCACGAATTCCAGCCTCGTTTATGAGTTGAGTGTTTGTCAGTATTGCTTAAGCCTACTGCCAGACCATAAATACCAATGCTACCAATAGCATTCCTCTGTGTGAAAATGTTCACTTTCCCTTTTTCCTCAACATCAGCAGTAGACCACTATTTGGCTGCCTATGTGTCCCTAAAGTGGTACAGCGTGAGCAGGCAATGTTGAGAGACAAAAGGCTTTGTGGTCTGTGTAGTATTTATAAGACCATAAGAGTAGAAAGGGGCCCGAAGAACTTAAATCACTTGGTTGAAGCCATTATGTCAGAGCTTGGCATTGTAACCCATCTTTTGGCTCCCAGTGTTAATACTCAGGTGCCACATCAGTCACAGGCTTACACCTTTGCTACATCAATCCTTAAGCTTTTAGTGTCCTAAGAGAGGCTGCATATAAAAGTGTTTGTTCCAGACAGCTTTTTAACACAATACTGACTCTAGCCCTATAAAGCTCGCAGGTTAGCTTTGAGGAGGAGGTCTTACACCCATATCCAGCTGGAAATGTTCTGAAGGGTTATTTTTCATGGGGCTTCTTTTTGTTCTGTGTGTAGGTTTATTTTTACTCGTGCTTTACCTAACAAGCCATTAAATCATTGATTCAAAATGTTTAAAGAAAAATATTGAAGTAAAAGAAAATACTACGGTAGACAAACCTAAAAGGTCAGCACATACTGCAAAAAGTGCTGTGAGTATTGGAAACGTGTGGCAAAGTCAAACTTATGCAATGGGTGGAAAGAATGACTTTTTTGGGGGGCACTACCATGTTCTCCATTTTGACATCTTCTCATCTTCAGACTGGCCCCTGCCTATGGTTTCCACTGATATTTATATTATTTGCCAGTCTTTTAAAAGGACGTTAAATTTCTTTCCATCCTGCTTAATGATATGTTTTTGTTAGCCAGTGTTTTTTCTCTCTTCTTCTTTTCCAATTTTTGATAAGTCACTTTCTCCATGGTGATTCTTAGTTTCCATATCTGTAATCAAATTTTATCCTTCCCTTCGTTTCACTTTATTTCTACCATCTGTAAGCATGTTTTTTACTTTTGTTATTGTCCTGTCTTAACCCATTCTGAATCTAGAATGAAGGTTGTGCTTGAATTAAAATGAAAATTTATGAAGTTGAGAGATTGAGAAAATGAATTGGCAACTAAACCTTCCAATGGTAAATTAATAAAGACCTAATAATTAAGTATTTGATACTCATAGGCTGTTGGACACGTCTATGAAGTCCTCCTTTATAAGCCTACATATTTAGGTCTGTCAGTTTTCCCTGTCAGTAACAATATCATGGAGTCTGTATTTTGGGGGAAATGCTGTTGATGTTAGCCAAGCTTTGCTGGCAGTTCCCTGTGATCAATTAACCAAAGCTCATATAATACCCATTCGGTAGATATGCTTCAGGTGGGGAAGAGTTCTGACCCTGGATGGAAAGTGCCCTGGCTCTCCCTCCTGTTCACCTTCCTCTCAGGGAGCTTCTTCACCAGATTGCAAGAAAGTGATGTGATAAGCTGAAGCCTGATTTTCCCATGGGACAGTGATAATAATGTAGCTTTGGAGGAAGAAAGATGGAAACCATGTTGACCCCTGAGACTGTCCTGAATGCATCAGTGGTCAAAATAAATGGAGCATTTCCTATTAAGGATTAAGTGTTGTAAATGTGATGAAAGACTAGACGTGGGTCATAAAGGCAAACAATGACTCTGATCTGACTTAATCATCCTTATTCTACTAGACAGTCAGTCGCCCATGCTGCTCTTTGAGCTCCCGGGGAGTATGAAACTCCTGGCACTACTCAGTGAATCCAGGCAAGAGGGGAGGATATATGTTGTTATTGTGGCTTTTCAGCCATTTTTTCATCTGGCAGTCCTCAACAGGTTGCTGAAATATCAGGAATCTTTGGGCATCTGTGAATTAAGGGGGAAGAAAAAGAAAAAGGAAGAAAGAAATGTCATGATTTCAAAAGTCCATAAGAGACCTATTTGGCATCTTGCACATGGCAGCCTCAGGGATCTGCTTTGATCCCTTATTGCTCATAACAAGAGTGCTGGTTCACTATAACCCTAAATATATTCATGGCAAGCAGTTCCCTTCATCTCTGGTCAGACGCCCTGCCAAATGGGGAGAGATCCAGTTTGCATAGTAATGCTCCCTCAAACCATCTCCTTAACCTTCGTTTCTGCTCTAACTCATCCATGTTGTTTATTCAGCAGTTGAAATCAATCTTCTGCCATATAAAGGACAGTGAATAACTGTACTTAGCCTTGTGTTGGGTTAGTAGCTGGGAGACGTCTTGAAGATATTTCTGTATCTGTGCTAGCCTTCCTGCCACTGTTTTCACATTCTGGCTCCTTACTGGGCATCTCTGTGCTAACTACAGGGCAAGGAGGTAAAAGTTGTCCTTCCACGGCATTCTTTAGTTATAGTACTTGACAAAAAAAAATACAAATATTTATTACCAAGCTGGGTTTAATTCAATATGTCTGGAATATCAAATTAAATATGCTGGACCTCTCAGGATCCTTGTTTAAAACAGAAAGGAAGCATCTTGATTTCTGCTTGAAAATGTTTATTACTGCATCAAAGAAAGTGTTATCAATCTGTCAAACTCATTCAGTAACAACTTACTTGGATCAGGTACAAATGTTTCTTTTGCCACAGATTTATATCCAAAGTCATACTAGACAAAGAGAGAGACTTTTTTTCCCTACCATCATTAACCCAGCCTCCTTTAGTACAAATTGATTTAATATGTGGAGCACTGGAGTTGTACTCATTTTGGAGCAATTTAACTGCCTTCAGAGAGCACAGGGCTATCCGAAAACAGACCTGATGGAGCAGTACGAACATGTTGTCTGCCCCCACTGCACTGTAAGGCAAGGCATGCCTTCCACAGACAAATTTTTTCATTGCTTGCATGGATGCTGGCTTTTCCCAGGGAGACATCTCTTGGAACACATTAATGGAATGTGTTAGACTACTCCATAAGCAGAGTTATAACACACAGTCATATCCAAATGATAGTTTTCTTAGAACTGGAGAGATCTGTATTTTCAGACAGAGCACATGAAATATTTTTATTCCAAGCTTTATCAACTCTCCTGTCTAATTAAAAAGCATATCTCTCTAGGTATAGAAATTTAAATGCCTTTAGTTCTTTCACTTTTTTTAATGCCATCAGCATTCAAATAGTAATTTACAGCCCAGTTCTTCCAGCAGATGTCTTTTTCCTGCAGATCTCATTTAAGAAGATGTTCTGCTGGAGGAGATCTAATGGGACCCTGTTCTAATACAAGGATTTAATTGCTCTTGCTTTCAAAGTGATGAGTTGGCTGATTAAGTTATGGAGGCTAGATTGGAGAAAATGGGGTACTATTGGCCAGAATTTTAAATTTATTTTAGATATCTAAAGATGCAATTAGGCTTGCAGGGAGATTCTAAAAAGCAGAAAGGCACCTAACTCCTAAACACGGAAATTCTGACCAAGAGTGCTTTTTTTTGAAAGTCTTAGGCTAAATGGTATGTTCTGAATCTTTCTCAGGCAGTTGAGCCTCTCGTGGGAGGGAAAGGTGTCCAAAACTGCAAGTTCTTGGCTCTGTTCACTAAAGCTGTGAGGGTTTCATTAGGTTCTTAACACCCTTAAGAGCAATATCTAATCTTGCATAAGATTTATAAGGTGCATATGTATACTCTCAGGGCCTGTCCAGACTATCTTTACTGTTGTGGCTTTATAGAGGAATTACTAGCCCTTAATCTGGCCCTGAACTATTGAAAACCAGTTTTTATCTAAGCCTACTGTTATCTGCACCTGTGTTTAAAATAATTTTCCCAAGAGGAGTCTAAAAGCAAAATTGAAATCCATAGAAGGTATTTTTATACTAAGAGCTTAATATTTATTTTTACACGTGCTTCAGACACTTTGTCTCAAGGTAGTAATTTTTTAAGAGGTAAACAGGTTAATTTCAAAAATAGTTTTAGCTCATTTTAATTCATTTTTTAATTAAAAAAACTAAAATAGGAGGTTAATTTTTTCAAAGCTTAATTTACAAGAAGGCTCAGAAACATGGTGGCAGAGTGTGTTTTGGAGTTTTACTCTTTTTGGGGCACTTGGGTGTTGTTTTTTTTCATCAGTAGTAGCTCAGTGACACTGAATTTTGGAAGAGGAAATATCAGACTAACAGTTTACAAAGCCTTCTTAACATCTATGGGGACATCTCAGAATATAACTGGTGGCACAGAGGAGCTTCAGGCTGTAAGGTGCTTGGGCAAAACCCCCGTCTGTTGGATTTAATAGAAATGCCCAGTGATTCACAGAAAGGGTAATCTGATTTACAATTCTATTTTATTTTGTTTTATTTTATTCTGTTTTATTTTATGCTTCAACCATGCAGAAGGAATACTGTTGGGTTCTGAAGGCAGGATTTGGAAAGGATATGGGATGTTCCACCTCGGAGTAGCGCTATGGAGTGAGAAACTAAAGACTTATTGTTTGCATTTCCTCCCTTTTGGCCCCAGTGGGCTACCACACTCTTGGCAAAATCTAAGCATTGCATTATTTTTCCTGACATGAAGGCACATTGCTCAGCCTCTTTGCCTTTGGTTAGATATCAGCAACACAAAATGATGTCTTTGTATAGCAGTTTTGTGAGGAGTAGCAGCTCGGGTCAGTTTTTCATAGATTCATTTTATAAAAGTTCTAAAACTTTCCCCTTTTTGTCCCCATACGAGGGAGAGACACTTGTTCTACAAAAGGCTGGTTCTCACAAGACCATGGGACATTTATTTAAAGCCTAGATTTGAATCTTTAAGAACTTTCTTCCTTCCTTGTTTTGTCTGGGACTGGAAACAAAAGGAGCAAAAGTGTCCCGTCCCGTCCCGTCCCGTCCCGTCCCCCCCCAAAAAAGTACATATACATCTCTCAAAAGCTTTCCATTTCAAACTGCATCTCAAATTTTCCTTACATCCATGGAAACCTTACTATCTTTGCATGTCTGTGGATTAATGCTGTTCAGAAAGAATTAGCTCAGTGTTGATGCTACAGAGCCCTTGCACTGGCACAGTGACTTCTTCAGCACTTCAAGTTTTTTGGTTAGATGGTTTCACACACTCTGTATGCTCTTCCTCCCTACAACACTTCAGAATTGCATGTGGACAGGCTGCTGACCCACCCAATCCAAACTAGAGTGTCCGAAAACTTTTTTGAAGTAGTCTCTTCTCAGCATTTCTTCAATCCTCTTCTAAAAAGTGTGCAATTGTTGGATTTTAAATTCTCTTTTCAGACCTGTGTATCTACATAAATTCCCACCTGGGCAGAATAGGTTGAAAATGTTTGACTAAATCAGATGTGACTACAGTAGATAGCATTGGAAAAGTTATTTACAGCTAAAAGAATGCTGCATAAACATTTGAGGGTCTCTTACAATTTGGAGAGAATAACAGCTGGTCTTCAACAAACCTTTCTCTGCTGTTTTGTTTTCATATTCCAAGTTAGATTAAATGTATTTCCTCAACTGTTCATAGTACCTAGCAGATTTGTAGGAATTCTTCAACTTTTGCCCAAATTTGTTTATGAGTTTTCAGAGGTAAACCTGGGGCACTTTGAATGAAACTTAGAGGATGAATTTCTGCCTCTGCTGGAGCCAAGGGAAGTCTCATGACTAGTGTCAAATGTGCTTGATGTTTCCTCAAAAAGGCAAATTTATGCTATATCAGGGAGCTGAGTGGCTTCAGACTTCCTACACTATAAGATACCAGGTTACCGTAGCTGGTATGTGCAAAAGTGCCCAATTATAAAAGAAATTGCTTGCTATTAGGTGTTGTATGTAAGAGCTGATTTCTTCTATCTGTCTCCTACTTTGCTTCTCAGTCCAGGAATCTCCTTTAGGAGATATTTAGGAGTATTGCAGAAGAAGTAACTGTTCCATGCAAAATGAGCATGGGCAAGGCAGAGACAGAAGTTCAACTTTTTTTACTCATATGATTTTAGGCAGACAAAAGCTGCTGCACATTTGTAGATGCTACTTTTAGTGGATTTTTTAATTTTCAGAGAAACACGGGGCCTTAGGTAAGGTCCTTCTGTTCTTACCTAATGGAATGAAAAATTAGCACTAATGTAGTAAAATACAAGGGAAAATTTTTTCCTTCAAATTAATTTAAATTTTTTAATTTAAAGCTGGTCACCAGCCAGATGATGTGATATGCCAGCCCTAATGCTGAATGGGCTGTCTGCACTGTTTGGTGAGAGGTTCCTCACTCTGGTCTGGGCTCTCCCTGTGAGAGGGTGCCAACCATCTTTGCACTGGCACCACAACTTTCATCCACAAATGTAAGTTTATAGATAACGAGGTCTTGGGCCACTGGTCTTCATGGATTCATGTACTGGGATCCATTCTCCTAGCACAATCTTTATAGAGCAAAGGAAAAGGGAGAAGAGTTGAAAGATGTTGACAGTCATCAGCAGTGAAATGACACTAGGAAGAAAGCTGGAGGCTTTTTTCTTGCTTTTGGGACTTATTTGCAGCATACCTACAAATCCATCTGCAGATGTGGCCGAGAGAATTTTTGCCCATCTTTACTCTGTCTTGCAACCTTTGTAGAACCCCGGGGCTGCAAAGTAGATCCACATGGTAGCAAACCTTCTGTGTAATCTCTCTTGTACTCGTGAAATCGGAGTCCTGCCGAGGTCATTATGTGATTAAACATTGACTTCTGTTGCCAACATTTTGACTCTTTAGAACCATAGTGCGATTAATCACCAGCTGATCTGACTTCATGTGTATTCGTTTTAAGGAGAGATGAGGGCTCCTGAGGGAGATGCTGATCAACTTCAGGATTTGGTGAAGGAAGGTGTGTTAAGAAACTAAAACTGCAAAGGGTGATTAAGTGAGAGAAAAGGGTCAATAGTATGGTAAAACTCTGAAAGTAATACTACAATGCTTCAGACCTCAGATCACTGTGCAGTTTTACATGCATCTATCTTTTTACGGATGCACCACAAGGATTTCATGGCACGGCAGTACCACTCAGTGCTTTCAGCAGGTGGAAAACAGTACTCAAACATAAGGTGTGCAGGGATCCAAACTATGACAACTGAAATCTGACCATGAGATCAGTTCAGATAGATACCTGCTTCTCAGATAATTATCTTTGGAATATCAGAGGCGCGATGTAAACTTGGCTCTCTGAGTCTCAACATTGTACTCGTATCTTCCCACTCTGCTTAGATGGAAAGATAAGACAAGATCACAACCTAGAGGGCTCAAAGCTATGATTTTTTTTTTTCAAGCCAGACAAGGAACTCAGCCACCCAGACAACAATAGGGTAAAGATTGTAGAAAAAACCCCAACCGAAACAGAAAGAGTAAGGCACTGTAATTTGTGGACCAAAAAGAGGAGCAGCACTGAGAACAGAGAAGAGTGTCTGTTGAGGTGTGCTGGCAGGAGGCTTGGTGTGCTGGGGGAACGCTTAAAGATGAGCTGCCTTCCTGATGGGAAAGGTGTACAGGGACAGTGGGAGACATGGTTTAGTAGAACAAAGATGGAAATGAGGAGGAAATTCCTTTTTAGCACATTTAGCATGCTCAACCACCTTGCAAGGTAGGACTGCCGGAGACAGGAGCTGGATATTAATAGGTGACATTAAATAATTGCCAAATGTAAATGCAATTGAATGCCTCTCTCTGCAGCTATCTAAGTGTTCATTATGCCATAAAAAGTGGTTGGTTTTCCACCCTTGTGTGTATAGAAAGAGCTTACAGTAGCAAAATTCAATTTACATGAAAGATGAGAAAAGATGAAATAATCTTTAAGTAATTTTTATTCTGTGTAATTTTATTGTGAACAGATAAGCTGTGTATATCATATTGCTTTTGTCCAAGTTTACACTAGATGTTACATTATTTCAGAAGATGAAAGAGTCAAGGGTAATAATGCAAGTCCCTGTTTATAAATCTGTTTTGTTGAAGCCTCTGACATAAATACATGAAAGTGAAAAATCAGAAAATGAAGAAAACAGCACAGACATTCTCATAATAATTGTGGTTCACATAAAATTAATCACTGAAGCATCTAGCTTGGTCACTAGCTGCATTCAAAGTTAAGTATAGCCTGTAGCTTGTCTGTAAAAATCAAATGCTCTTTTTCAGAGTGTTAATGGAAATCTGTTACTCATGGCTGAGGGTGCACAAGTGATGCTTGTAAATAAGCTTCAGCTTTTCTTCTTTGAGTTGTTTGGGATTTTGAGAAAGCAAAGCACTCGTTCCTGTTTGATAATATTTTACCTCAGTGAGAGGCATCCTTGGGGCCTCAGCAGCAAATTTATTCTGAAAAGGAAAGTTAGTGCATAAATTAGTCTGTCTCTAAAAAACGTTTTGATTTTCTGACTCCCATATGAGATGTGATTTTTGTCTTTACCCAATTCTCCCTTTATGGCAGTTTTTTTTTTTTTTTTTCTCCCAGCAGCCTATGTTGTTAGCTTATCAAAAAACCTGGGGAAAGGTTAGGGGTACTAACAAAGAAAAATGGATAGCCTTTGAGGTAACTTTTTATTTCTCTGACAGTTTGTTGAGTCCATACTTAGAGTAATTTTGACAGCTTGTGGGTTTCCTGTGGAATAATTAATTTGGGTCACTGCTTTGCAGCATTTTGCTTCTCCTGTGTCTTAATGCCTGGAAATTTCTGGAGTCTTTAACACGTATTATTTCATATATACTTGTAGTTGAAATCGGATTTCAAGGTTTTAATCCATCCTTAGATTAAATATCCATCCTTGTTTAAAGTGAATTTAATGTATGTCCTATCTGAAATAGGAAAAGTGATTTCAGATGCTTTTGTCTAGAGACTGATATATGGAGAAAGAATCAGTATAAATGGCTGGGTTTGCTTATTTTCCAACAATGTGATAGCTCAACTCTGATTACTTTCATCTTGGTACAAATTGTATTAGGGCTCCATTCGTTCTTCTCTTCTTTTTTAATTTATTAAACTGAGTAAAAGTCTTGTAGAAATTTAGTGGGTTCATCTGGCAGGGAATGCCAGGTTTTATAGGGAAAACCAAGAGAAAGCTGGACAAAGTGAAATGAAGTACTCAGAGTTAATAATCTCTCAATTTAATGAGACCTGGTGCATTTGAAAGTTGAATCGACTGAGAACAAGCTGAATCTCTCTGCTCATTGGTACATTTGTTATGTGCTTCTCCATTTGCCAGCGTAAATTGTCTTACTCTGTCTGCTGGTGTGAAGTTGAAGAAGACCATTAAGAGGAAACCAGCAGTTAGTGCAGCTGTGGAGGAGGTGGGCTTGGCATATGGGGGACGTGTATCTGCTGAGAACAGGGGTGAGCTGTGCCTCCCCCAGGGGCTCAGCAGCCCTCCTTGCCTGCACCAGACTCTCCCTGCAGACTCTTAAAGGGCCCTTTTTTGGCGCAAGGAAGAAGCTGGAAATGGTCACACAGAGAGACAGAGGCCACATAAGAGAATCCAAGGGTGACAGGCATCATGCCACCACCCCTGCAAGCAAAGCTGGGACTTATGGCTTGGGCTTGCAACCTTTGGGTGCCTTTGAGTTAGCAGCAGTGTGTTTGATGGGAGCCACTCTCTGTGGAGCACTGAGGTACTCAGAGCCATGTAAGCTGCCTTACAGATGGGGTCTGTAGGAGTGTAAGTGGGCTCAGAACTGCAGGCTTGTTCCCTGCCTGGGTCTGGGCTGCACTCAGGAACTGCAGGGTTTCCCCGGAGAAAAATTAATATACCAAGCTAGGGAACCCCACAATACGGAGTTTACATTTAACAAATATTTAGTTTGTTGGGTCAGATGATTATCAGGAAAACTTCCATAAATTTATTTAAATAATATCTTAACCTCTGAAAGAAAGTTTCTCAAGGTTTCTCAGAAATTGCTGTGTGGCTTTTCAGGCACCGGCATCTTACTGTATTGTTACCATTTTGTCCTGGTTTGAGAGATGGTAAAGAGCACATAACAACCAAATGGCCCTTAAATTTCTACCACATTGGTAGTATTCTTATCGATAAAAGATCAAGGTAAGTTTGATTCTTTCCAGGGAGGCATTTTTTCAAGGTCAAGCTTGAAGGACAGTTTAGAACTCATGACCTATTTTAGTCTGTTTCTACCTGTATTATAGATGTTCTGCGGTGAGATTAGCTTTGGTCTGGGAGCCATTACCAGAGTTGGTATCCCTTGTATGTCACCCACCTCCATGGGTGTCCACTAGTGGTGATTGACAGGCCAGGTCTACTGGAGCAGGCTTACCACCCCCTCTCTGCTGTCTACTGAGGTTTTGTGGTTCCTTGAGAAAAGGCCTGAGTTTGATCATCACGTTAAATTTGAAACTCTTGATGCCGAGGTGCCATAAGAGATACCACAGCAGGTCTGATCTGTAAAGCAGGACACTGAGACCACTGTATCTTCACAGGGAGACAACATATATATGTATATTGACAATATAGGCAGAGAATCCTCACTAACTTCTCTGTGCAATGGTCTCACAATGTGGTTCTGGGTCAAAAATATGAACTATTGATTTCACATGCTCTTGAGGTTTGTGCAGTCAATTATCTGTGCAAAATCCTGTGAGAAACTCCCCATTCTTCTCTTGGTCTCTGAGGTAGGGGAGGAGGAGGAGGAGGAAGAGGGCTGTTACACTCCCTCCTTACTTCCTTGCAGGAGACAGCAGAGCTGCAGACCCATGCTGTGCCTTATAACACCAGCAGGGAACCCTTGCAGGGCCGTGATGTCCCTTCTACCTCATGCAGAGGGGACAGTGCCTGCTGCAGAGGCTCCTCTGCTGCCTTGTGCTCCCTGTGACTCAGTGCTGGAACACAGAACTCAGACTTCCCTCTACCTGCGTTTTTTTCCTATCTTTCTTCTTATTATCCAGTTTTTCTTTTATTATCTGTTTTTCTCCTATTTATGTCCCTTGTTAAAAGCTGATTTATTCATTTTATAGTGCCTGTCTTTTCTTTGTCCCAGCCTTCATTTATTAGTGAGCCTCTTCCATCCTTTTTCTGCCTGACATGAAGTATTTGTAAAAACCTTTCTTACTCGCTTTAATCCCTTTGGCTAGCGTGAACTCCTCTTGCTTTTCTGTTACTCTTACTTTCTCTGCAAGTCTTAACTGATTCTCTGTAGTCTTGTGTGGATCCTCTCTATTTCCAGTATGCCTGCTTTTTTTTCTTTAAACCCTCAGAGTAGTCCCCTGCGAAACCCTGCTGGCTGCTCCTCTTTTTTTCTTTGAATTTTTCTTTATCACAGGGACTACAACAGACTGCATTTTCATTAGAGTGCCTGTCAGGATTTTTTGCTGCCTTTTGCACTCATGGCTGTTCAGAAAAGGGGTTGGATTTTAAGCACCCCTTTGGGAGGAACAAGCTACATCCCTCCTGCCCACAGCTCCCCCTTTCAATTTGCAAATGAAAACTAGTAATAAGGGACAGATTAAACAGCATCATGCCTGGGTGCACTGCTGTGAGAGGCTTTCAGTGTGCTCGTGTCTTGCTTCTGAGACATGTAGGGGTATGGTATGCAAATACAGACATACACACAATGACATCTCTGGGCTGGATTGCTTCACACAGAAGGGATCTTTTTTCCATGCTTACCACTTTGTGAATGCACCCATCTAAAATGCCCTGTGCCAGTGAGTTCCACAGTTTTATTAATTCTGTGTAATTGTTTTAGACCTCTGATAGTTTCATACGATGTTCTCTACTGCTTGAGAAAGAAACAGAGCACTACACTTCTCTAATCACTTTCTCCATTCTGTTTAAGATTGAATTGGATTTTATCCATTTTATCTGGAAGGCCACTCAGTCTGACTACTTTAAATAAACACTTAGTATCTTAAGAAAAACCCCATCATGGGGTAGTTTGGTGTATACACGTTTTAACTGCGCATTTTATAAGGTGGGCTAGCAACATTCCTGTCCTTGATTTTAGACATTGGAGTTGTGTGATGTATATGGAAAGATACATAGATACATATTTTCCTTCCGATAGCAACATATATTTTAGAAAAAAGAAAGGTATCTTCTGTCTAAGGCTGCAAGTGAAAAACATATTCAGCATTAACTTGGCTAGTATCCACAGGAACATCTACTGCAAATGAAGTAATAGGTGAATATTTCAGTGACCCTTGGTGATGAGTAATTCAGTATCCACCCAGTAATGTAGCAATATAGAGCTATGTGAATGAGGCATGAGGTTGTGTCCACTGCTAGAGTGTCTGTAAGCCCTAGAGCAATGCAGAACAACAGTTGGGAAACCAGAAACACCTTCCAAAAAGAACATGTGTCAGGCCCAGGGTTCCGGCCCCAGAGAATGATTCCAGATGACTTTCAAAAATGAGGTTATTGCATAAGTGCATGAGATGCCTGCAAATACATGTGAGCACCAGAGCTGTCCGACGAGTCGTTTTGAATCTGTCTCCTGCTAGAGGCAGAGAACCACTTCTAAAAGCCTTTTACCTCATTGTAATTTTAAGTGGTAGGTAGGCAGAGTCAAGTCATGCTCTGGATTCCAGTAATAAGGAAGCAAAGTGTCACAACCTGTGTTCCGTTTTTATTCCCTCTTGTTCGGAAAACCCTGTGAGTTTATTAGCGGTGCTGTTTTGAAGGGAAAGTGAATACCAGAATCAAAACTGCCTTGCCATGTCCTTGTACGTGGTGGGAGCTGAGCTCTGCCATGGGCTTGACAGCGAGAGCTGCTGAGCTGTAGTGGTGCCCGTTAGGCTGCAAGTGTGTTAAGAAATTGGTATTATCGAGTGGCTTGTTGAAATTCATCCTTTCCTCCACACGAGGTACCCTCTTAGCACATGAAGGAATAATTCATGTGCAAGACTTTTTGGCATAGGTATTGCTGTCATGGTATTAAGAGTGAATATGTAGGTGTAGGCACTGGGGTAATAAAAGAGCTTTACAAAAAGAGGAGGAACTGGAATCCTCGCATGGATGTAATTTGTTAAAAGCCCAGGAATACTGTACGTGGGATAGCAATATTAGTGGCATGCAGGGGAGCTGGCTCAAGTGCAAGCAGTGCAGCTACAGTCCTGGTATTATCTGGAAGGGGAAGAAAGCAGTTTTGGCTGCAAATAGAGTTGAAAATGCTTAGTGGGTAAAAATTTGAAGCATAAATAAAAATAGGCTTACGTTCAGACTTTTAGTAATAATTATATTAAAATGACACAATTCATTAAATAATGCAATACATTCACATCTCTAAATACACAGCAGCTGTTCACTTCTGTCAAACATGATTCCTTTAGGGACTGAAAAGAGAAGAGTAACGTGCTGACTTGCATGGTAATGTCCTGATGAGCGCTGGGCTGCAGCCTGCCCCCAACATTTATTAACAAAGGGTGTCTCTCTGTCAGTGCCAGATCCTGAAGGTGCCCCTCCAGCTGGACAGGAGGTGCCAGCTGGGAAGAGTAGGGTAGGGAATGAGTGGATACAACATAAGTCTCAGAATTGTCCTTCTAAGGCTTTGTAGGAGCTCAACATTAGAAGATGTTCCAGCCTAAGGCTATAAGCAGATGAATTTGACAGGCTGTGATGTGCTGGAGTTGAAGCTCATAGAAAGATTTTATTTTAAAATTAAAAAAAAAATATTAAAAAATAGAGCTGTGAAAAAGCCTGCAAGGTGATGGCTAGTTGAGAGAGGGAATTGTCTGAATGCAGTGTCATCGTTCTCAGGCCTTTGGTTATAGAAGTCCTACAGCCAAGTTTCTAATACAGAGAATTGATGAAAAAATGTAGTGATGCACCAGTTAATCATCCAGCAATTATATTTTCATTGCTTTCTAAACAGAGAGTTTTATCCTTAGTCCAAAAGTGAGGTGGTGTTCACTAGGTGTAGAAAACAGACGTGTCTCACTAGCAAATGATAGACACCTGTGAAGAGCCCAGCTGAGAGCAGAATTTGAGTTATTGTCATTGTTGACATCATCTGGTTACTTATGGAAGACAGTGAGCTGCATGTCTTCCTTACGCTACCACGCTTCATTTAGAGACATTCCTGTGCATCAAGAAATATAATTTGGACCTTAGTTTCTAGTCACAGTGAGAAAGTCTTTGCGTCTTCTACCAGTCTATACAAAATTAAGTGATTCTACAGAAATAAAATCTATTTACAATAGAATACTGATCCTGAAGATATTGTATGTGACTTCTGTGTCTTATCCGTTCAATCAATTTATACATGGTATTTTACTTTTACTTGTGCCAAACTTAATTTTTATATTATATTGAATCCAGTATCAGGAGGCTTATAGTCCCTCATTTATGCAAGAAGAGAATTCAGGGTTAGAGTTGGCTCTTGAAGTCTCTCTGTGCCAACATCTGTAGAGAAAATGACAATAATCTACAAAATTAGAAGCTCAGAGCTTGTAATTTCCTTGTGAATTATTCTTTCCTTGTTCCTTTTATATCACTGTACTTGTATGAATAGATCATGGTAGCTTATTTTTCTTTCCTGGTGATGGATTTAGTGTGTTTGTCACCTGTGTTCTCATATGATCTGTTGTGATATGCTGAAGGTTTTTATCTCGGTAAGGATTTTTCTCTCTTGTACTTCATTTGGCATTTTTTTCCCTCTTCACTGTAGTATTGTTCAGGCACTAGCTTTTTATTCAGGATTGTAACAGGAGTTTGATAAGAACACTCTAGAGAATGAAATTTTGACATGAGAAGAGGCTTTAAAAAGAAAACCACAAATTTATTAACTTGTAGACTAAATTGTGTGGCCCAACATTTGAAGCCTAAAATGACTGTATGTATTGGTGAATTGTAGAATAAGCATAATGATATGGCATTGACAGACTTATCATTTGGGTAATATATCTTTATCAGCCGGTGCTTTCTACCAAACAGGTGAACTCCCCCATTCTTTATATCCCTGCATGCTAACTAATCTGTACTCAGAACCGTCACCTTTCAACTTACATCCCCAAGAATCAGTCTTCTTATCTTAGGGGACAGGGAGAAACAGATAAGACATTAATACAGCTTACCAAGAGTTAGCATCTTCCCTCTTTTAATTCTTATTATAGTCTATGTATTCTTTTCTCAGTCTTTTATTTATCTGTCTGCTTTGTGCCTTTACCTTACACCGAGCTCACAATGTAAGGTGCAGGTGAAATTGTAATTAAGTGCACCTAAATAAATGTACAGCTTTTAAATTCTTCTCCTTTATGAACTACATAAAGCCAGATCTCTGGAATGCAGAGATTCCAGATCTGGAATGGGAAAAAAGAGGCTAATCTGTCTACAGGTGTCTTCTGGCTTAAAGGAAAGGGGGAAAAACCAAGGCATCTGCATTCCCTTTGTTTATCCTCTCAAGATCACAGAGGTTGTATTTTCTCTTTTGGTGAGATTAAGCATTTGCAGAGGTTACAGGGTAGGGATACTGCAGATTAGATATTAGCATGTTTCTTGTCCAACAGAGTCAACCTTGCAGTAAGACTTTAACTCTTTATTTTCTAGAGCCACTGATAAACATTGTGTGAATTTTGAGCCTCTATATCAATATTTTCTACACATTTTAAGCAGCAGTAAACTAGTGATAAAATAATTAAAAATAAATGGTTAACATTTTATTAGTTCAGTTTTGTTTGTCCTGTGGAGTTTATTTCTGTTTTCTCCTGACTCTTTCTGCTCATCCAGTTGCCATTGCTTTTCCTCACATCCTTTTTGCACAGAAAATGTCACAGAGCTGCTGTCCATACTCAGACAGTTCTGGACCTTCCTCTCTGGCTAAGGAGATATTTTACCTCCTGCTATCTCCTATATCTTTTCAGATGAAGAAAAAAAAAAAAAAAAAAGCTAAAATCTCCAGGGAATAGCTCAAGTTCTTTGATACTTTTTCAATAGGTATTACAATGGTGGGCAGTAAAGGCTAAATAGCTAAATTCAAGCAACTTCATTGAAAAATGTCCATCTAGCATCTTTCCTGCTGCAAGAGTGACAGCCCTTCACATTTTCCTCTTAATTTGTACCCTTTGGTTGAGTATAGTATTGATTTGTGCATTAAGGATGATTTAATCTTTCTTCCACTCTCTTATTAAGAGGATTTGAAACCCTACCTGGAGTCTTTATTAGCTTTTGACATCACAAAGGGAAATGTCAACACATAATG
Source organism: Manacus candei (assembly GCF_025592945.1). NCBI lineage: Eukaryota > Metazoa > Chordata > Aves > Passeriformes > Pipridae > Manacus > Manacus candei. Next base: position 5,997,878 of record NW_026138074.1, on the reverse strand, counting down.
AGATAAATTTCAACATCACAGAAGACTGGAATACAACTTTCACGAAAGATGAATATAGGCAACACCTATCAAGATAAAAAAAAGGCCAAAAGAACCCTTCCTTTTCAGCATTCATCCATCTTTCTGTTTGTTTCTTGCTGCATTATAGTATTTATTAGAGTTTGTCTTGCTATACAATGGATTGCCAGAATCATGATTAAGAAGCTTATTCAAATGAATTAAAAATGTTTAAATGAAAAAGACCCAGAGAAGTAATTGCCAAAATTTAATCAAGGATTTAATTTGTAGCACAGACCAGCCAAATGGATTTTGCCGTTTTTCACTGCACTGTTTGTACAAGGAAATTAAAAAGTATAAAGAGTCAAAGACTCACCAGTGTAACCCTTTAAGAATAAGTGTGCTCACTTATTCTCATTAGCTGTATTATATCAAACTTACTCCTGAGGGCTTGTAGTTTGCAAAGCCAGACCACAGACAGTGGAAAAAAAGATGATAGCATTTTTTCCAATGTCATAAATTACTGCCAGCACACATTAGATGATTTCTGCATGCATTGCTGTAAGCAATGGTAGGTTAAATATCCCTCTTCTTAATGCCACTTAGTAATAAATGCCCTCATTTTAGCATGTCATCTTTAGCTGAACTGAAATAACTGAGACTAAGGAGCTGTTGGGGTTTGAAACAGAAGCATTTCACTTGCATTTACTGCCGAGAAATACATACATGGCACCGTTATACTGTCTCTGTTTCATTGATGATAATAAGGTATCATCAAACCTGTCATATCTGTTTGAACATGTTTTGCAGAAGTCTAATCATTAAGTAATATGTATCCCATTTCATCCATCATTTCCACACAAAGAGCCATACAGTGCAATTGAGAGAACAATACTTTATGAGCCATGAATAGCTGGAGCAATGATAACTTCCAAGTAGCATATAACAGACCCAGAATTGTGTTCTAAATTACAGTGCTGAAGAGGTAGGAGGAGAGATGAGAAGTGCCCGCTTGTGAGAAGGAGGCCCAGATCAAGCACGCATTTCTTTCTGATTAGTTGTAGTTTAAATAAACATTCAGCAGAGTGCTAAATGCTCAGTCTCTTTTACAGGCAGAGAGCAAAGATGCTGCTGCAGTGACGCGCTGCTTTGTGGAGCCCGCGGCAGCTGTCACGATGAGGTGAAAGAGTTCCAGGTCATTCAGTAATGGTGAAGTCCCTTTCTTCCAAAACTGCTGACAAGTATGTCAAAAGAAGCCAAATGAAGCAAACATGCAAACCACAAATTGTGAATGGCTTCTAGGTAGCCCAGAGGAGTCTTCAGGTTCCCTCCTAAGCCTGAAATTGCATTAATGATTTTAAAAATGGGAAGAAATAAAAAGGCTTTATGTTTAGTACAAACCTGAGGTGAGTCATACCAACTGTAATAGCACAGAGTGACAGATCAGTAGGTAACACTGGGGGCAGGATGCAGTGCATTAAGACTGTTCCTGTACTGCAGGAGAGAGGCTTTGGTTTGAAAGTTAAAAGGAAATTGTGTGAAATCAGTGATTCTCACCCCTATGTCTGTCAGAGAGACAAAGGTGATGTTTACTACTTCTTCTTTATTTTACAACTGTAACACCTAGTGAGTATCAGTTTTATAGCAGAGAGGTAGGCTCAGTCTCCCAGCAAGAGGATTAGTATCTGACACAATAAGATATTTCTAAAAGTAAGGAGCCTTTCCGTGAGCAGACATAAGAACTGTGTGTGGCTTTCTCTGTTTCTCTGCCTCTGCAATCCCTGTGAAGTCCTGCTCCCTTCACATTTCTCCTGTCCTGTATGTTGGAAAAGTAGGGAGGTATAGCTTTTTGAAAATAAAAGCTTTCTCCACTTGATATCCTTGAGCTCATGAACTTAGTTTGCTTCTGCTCTTAGTCATTTTTGGTTTTCGTGGTGCTTTTACACTGTTGTTCTCTTCACAGAGCGTTTTTAATTTAAGGCATTTCTTGCCTGCTCAGTTAAGTGGTTAAAATTTTATTTGCACCACAGAAGAGTTACTGATAAACAAAGTTAAGACTTTGGAAAAGGAAGGAGTCCAAAATCCAGTGGTTGAGTTCCAAATATTTGAATTTTGTCCCTTATCCAACATTCTGAGCCTTTAAAAAATTGTGGAAGAGTAAATTATGCAGCTGCTTCTATTTTTTTTTTTCAGAACTTTAAAAGGTCATTTTGTTACATGAAATTTGAGTTAAATTCATGCATGTTTTTACTTCTTGTCTCCTTTTTAGAGACTTACATTTTTATAAACTGTAAACCATGTAAAGTTTTTACATTTAAAAGAACAAATAGATACTTTTGAAAAATAAGAGCAGAAGCATTATAGTATGAGATATCAGTGGCTATTATCATTCCACATATGCAACATTATTTTCACAATTTATTCCAAAACTAGTTTTATTTGCCAGTGAATTTCACCTATCACAGATCTTAATATTTACATTGTAGAATTGGCTGTATATTGATACTGTTTCCTGCTGATGGAGCCCAACTTAGTTTAGGTTTAGGTTCTTTCCTTGGTCATAAAGAGGAGCAACTTAGATCACTTTTAGATTGCACCTAAACATGAAGAACAACCACATTTTCCTTTAATATTTTTACTGGTTTTTTGAATTGTAAAACTAGCAGACTTTTTTTTTTTTTTAATTCCTGGTGGCCTTTTGGAAATCTCTCCTTTACTGGGATGTTTCAGGAATGCAGTTATTTGTCCAGGGTTATTCTGAATGTCTGGATTTGAAAATGAGAATAAATAAATGTGTGCTATACTTTGCAGTATTTCCTGAGCAGAAATATCTGTGTATGAGCCATTCAGTTAATGTGTTGCAGGTTTGAGACATTGAGGAAAATCTTGGACAAATGGCCTTTCTTTTTTATAGAAAAAATTTTCACTGAACAAAACAGGCAAGTCCAGAGAAATAGAAATCCATGGTAATTGGTAGTTCTAGTCATTCTGCTCTTAGCATAAGAACCATGCAAAAAGAGAATATGGTGGCTTCTGCACTAATTTTGTATCTCCCAAATACCTTTATTTTTGTTGGTTATTATAGAGGTAAATAAAAGTATATAGCTTTGAAAAGAAGAGTTTTTTGTTTTCTTTTTTTTTTTTTCTAGTGACACTGTAACAGAACAGCATTGTACAAAACCTTCACATCTATAGCATGGCTTTAGCTTCTTAAGGGGCCCTACTCAGAAGCTGCTGATTTCCCATCTCTGCCAGTTCCTCAGCAGGAAACAAATCAGGGAGTTGCTGCCTTGATCCAAATAGACTCGCACAGCATTTTGTCAGGGAAACAGAGCTGAAGAGGAATGTTTAGACTGATAAGCTTTTAGAAAATATTTCTGGGAGTGCACTTTTTGAACTGGTGAGCAGAGACAGTCTGTCTGTATCAGGCACTTCTCTTCCTCCTTATCATGGAATTTACTATTAAAAAAAAACTACCAGCACCTCCTTGAACATGGAGAGAACCTTTCAAAATGCCGTTTCTCAGCAGCTGACACTCTGGAGTCATGCTGGAGGAAGTAAATGAATAAAGCCATTTAAAAAAAAAGTGAATAAAGCTATAGCATCTCAACTATGTTGGAGAATCAATCATAGGCTTGAGCTCATTTGTTCCACTAGAGTGTAGTCTTATAAGAAGAGAACGGCTTGTTCCAGAAAAAAGTGTGAATAATGTGATAAAACAAAATGAACTGCAGAATATATTCTAGCCAGCAGCCAAGAAATTATTCACACTGACAGATATTACAGGTACAGTACATTTTCTGTCTAGAATACCACCTTCTACTTTCTCTTAGCATATGCATTGTGGTTGCTGTTTTCCTACTTTGAGTATAGAAATGCACCCACCTGTATACATGTGCTTGTGATGCACATTTTTTTTGTGTATATCGTGCATGGTAGTCAAAGCAATCATTATTTACTTAGAACAACTGCTCTTGCTTATGAAATTATTCAGAAATATTTGACTGTTTTGAAAATATAAATATTAAATGTTGAAATAGAAGTGTTGTTCCTCTTCTGTTTTTACCTTGAACTGATGCACATGCATGCACATTTATGTTTCAAGAAAAATGAATAGACTGTTGGGCCACAAGAGTAGCCTTGATATAGTCTGAAGTGATAATTTTATGGGCTGTGGTTTTGCTTTAGCTGTGTTAAGGAACTTATGAATTTCTGTCCCATTACTTGAAGCAGATTTTACTGTATCTCTGTATATAGCACACAGCAGAACATGGATCTAGTTAAATAAATCCCTGTATTTCTTTATCCTCATCTTACATTTCTTTAATTTGTCATCATAGAGTTATATAAAGTATTAGTTCTCATGTCAGCTTAGCTTTGTTAGGTATTGCAGCCTTTACTACAAACAGATATTGATATGTGCAAGACTTGCCTAAATTGGGTTGCATCAAATATTAGCAGTACAGCTCACAACAATAGGCCAAAAAATTACCTGGAAGGAGGAGAGACAAGGAGGAGTTTGAAAGGAAAAAATATCCTGAAAATGGACAGACCTAGGGGCAGAAGTTAAAGGCAGGGGGAGGAACATAAAGAGTGATACACAAATCTAACTATTCTTATGCTGATGAGTGCTGTGTTTGAAAAAAAATCATGTTCCTTCTCTTGTATTTACAACTGGGAGCTTCTACTGTTGACACATGGACCTTCAGGTTTTTTCCTATTGAGATTTTTTGTGCATTTTGTGGAATATATGTGTTGCACATAAACAACTGCTAACTTTTATGAAAATACATTGGAAGACATACTTGAAAACTAGGGAGTTTGTCTAAACTTATGACAGTCGAACTGATCAAATGAGTCTGTTACAGAAAATGTTGCAAATCACTTTTTTTTTTTAAGTCATGAACATGATTACTACCAGCAACCCTAACCAGTGATCAGGTTTGAATGAATAGGTATTTATAAGTCAGTTCTTTGCTTTTGCCTGAAGTGTACCATGGTGGCAAAATGTTTCAGGATGCTGGGATTTTATACCTTTACTAAGTGGACAAAAACATGGTTACATTGATTACACATTTGCAATTTGCCTTTCACTCTTGAGAGTGAACTAGCAGGCACTGGTTTCATGTTTCACTGCATAAAATGTTTTGTTTGGGTATATTTTCCTTCGAGAGCCTGACTGGGGAAGAATGAGGTCATGCATTTTGAAAGTACATGACTGTGTGAGGATTTTCTTTATGCATAGCTTTTTTCTGAGTCAGAAGCTTGCTCTGGCATGAGTAGCTGCTTATGCCATGTCCTATAAACTGTGTCGACTGAGGACATAACTATGAATAGTGGAAAATAGAGAGAACCTAGTAACAAGACCACGGCAGGTTTGGATTAACATATGGATAAGCCTCTGTTTAACCTCTGAAGCCTACAGAAACCAAGCTAGTGCCTTAACTCATTGATACTCTGTGTATATGAAAATCAGGTTCTTCAAAGTTACCAGCAGTGTGTGTTGTGTTGTTGACTTGATACTGGCAGAGAGGCAAACACCTTCAGCAGTGCTATCTGCAGGGCTTCCACTTCAGCCCAGTCCCCCTGATCACACTGAGCTGCATGGGAGTTTGCCTCTAAATGGCAAGGTAGTTGACATATTGTGTCTCAATTTAAGCCCCATTACCATTCATTAGACATACTCCTAGTTAATTATTTTAAAAAATAAATGTAAATAACAAGTGTTAATTATACCCTCGAGGCCATTGATGTGTACCATATTGGCATTTTATGTTAGAGAGGCTGCCTGAAAATAGAATAAAGAGCAGTATAATGCAAGGAGGAGGTTTCGGGAAATATTATTGTTAGCATAATATTTTATAATAGCAATTTCATCAATTTTAAGTCTTAATATTTAAATAATATTCTACAGAGAATCTGTTATGAAAAGCATTTAGGTGATTTCTTGGCTGTTATATTTCCCTCTGCATTTGAAAGGCCTATTTCATTAAAAATGGTTTTCAGCCAGCTCAAATATCACATGGTGTTTCTGGGGTTGTCTCTGTGCATGTTCATTTGTGAGTTTCTGTCCAGTGAACATTGACAACTTTCTAGAGAAATGTTATAATTGTCTGCACCTCCCTGGTGTCATTCCTTCTTGCTGTCTGGCCTGTGACTTCACTGTATTCCCCAAGAAAGTTTAAAAAGAACTTTTAGCCAAAAATTTCCTACCTCACTGCATAGTCAAATAAAACAGGGTTTGTATGGCAAATCAGTCTGGATTCTTATCCAAATATCTTATTTTCTGGCATGAAATGTCTGAACTGGAAAAAAAACAAACAAAACAAAACAGAACAAAGCAAAGGAAAGCAGCATAAGCTATGCATTTGGGGTCAGTTTGTCTCTCTTGAAGTCCTGTACTCTGTGACTTGCAGTGGATTTCATTCCTTTTCCTTATAAAAATGATCTTCTCTGTAGGTCCTGATAACCGGAGGTACACATTCAGATTCTCCTCAAGAATAATTTTCTGTGAAATTACATTTAGGGCCTGCTCTGAGTGAGAACCAAGGTAGGCTTTTCTTGGATGCAAAATTTCGTAACATGGAAGAATAAAAGTCCATACCTAGATCTAACTCAAGATCAAAGGAGCAGTCTGGGGTTTTCTCCAAACTTCTGGTGGTAACTGCTGGAATCAAGCCCCCAACCTGTTATTCCTTCCCGGTACTCTTAGGCCAAGCTGCCAGTGGTGTTCTAGTGGTGATTACATACCTGTCTCAACACCAGGAAAGGCTCCAACCAGGCAGTCTTCTGCTCTAGGGAGTCTGCAGCCAATTAACACTGTGGCAATAGTTTTTACGAAGTCAAGAGCTGACTTCTTCACACAGGGGGTCCCTGACAGTACTGGGTCATTGCACTGTCTGTACCCCAGAGTCACTGGCCTTGGGACTTTCTGTTTGTGGAAGCTTCTGCTCCTGCCTGCAAGCAAAAATGAAAGAAAGTGAAAACTAATGTCTGTTCCTAAGGGGAATGGTGATGGGGGGAGGGAGGGAGAGAGGGATGTGGAGAGAGAAGGCGGGAGAGAGCAGGGGCAGAGAGAGAGAAGAAAGAAAGGAAGGAAAATTTTTTTATGTGCTGGAGGTGGCCATTCATAGTGACTTTTCTTGGAGCTTCTGCATCCTCTCCTGATGGCACATGCAGTCCTGCAACAATATATTGTTGCCTTGTCTTACTGTCCCTACCTCACCAGAAGGTTTCAATACCAACCTGTCTGCTTTCTAGCTCATGGTAATCCAAAAGTTGGGCAGACTGCAGTTCAGATCAGACGGGACTTTGTGGAACTGTGTAGCTTGCACTGCATATTGTCCTTGATGCTTCCAAGCTCTTTTGAATAAATATGAGGTGTTATATTTCCTACTGATTCTGCTAGCAGATTCTCTTCCCCCAGTGCTGCAAGGCTCCCTGCACAACCTGCCACCTCCCTCTACCTCTTCTTCAACCTTGCTTTTACATATAGACCTGGCAAAAAACTTGGAAGGAGTTGCAAGGCTATTCTCTGTGATTCAACAGGGGTCTAGTGTCTTTTGATTCTTGGGGTGAATGTGAGGACACTCTTCCCTAATGACTGCAGATAATGCATCCTTTATCTCCTGAAGCTATCCATGTCATATCACAGGGTGTCTTGACTTCCTCAAGAGGAAATAAATAAATAAGTAAATTCTTCCCTTTCAAGGGGAAGTGCATAGGGCTTCAGTGTTGCCGATCGATACCTCTGTGAGATACGCAGAGCGTAACTCTGCGAGGCCGAGTCTGATGCTGCCAATAGTGCTTTTGCTCTCCCTGGGTACACTGAGAGCTGGTCAGTGTGCCAGAGCATGATGTTGCAATGCATCTCCCACAAGAAAGTAGACGTGAACATTTCCTCTTATGTTTTGTAACCATGATAAATTGTATGCTGAGGCATGTGCATGTATGTAAACTACATGGAATCCCATTTTTCTAGTTGACTGGTCAGATTTTATATTGTTCTACGATCTTTCTATGAAAAATAATCATGGGTCACCTTGTCTGACTCTTGACTGTGTTATTGTTTGTCTATATTCAGTAATAATATAAGGAAATACCAAGTAATTTTATCTTGTATTTGCAAGGCAGGGAATGTAGGGACTGCTCTAGAAATGTGAAGGATTATATAAACTGCTTCAGGCATTTAGATACATTCCTTTTGCTGCCTGCAGCATTCTTTAGCCCTAAAATACCCTAAAATTAACAATTTGAGGAGGGGGCTATTAAGATTTGCCCCCAACACTACTTCTGGCTGTCTCTGCATTAAGGTTGAGATTGAAATTATTTAGTTTTTAAATCTGTTTTAAAACATGCACAAGCGAACTTCTGAGAAAATGTTGCCCTAAGCATAATTTTATGACCCATACATTTTGAATATTTAAAGGAGTACTAATAAAAATAAAGCAGTGAATATTCTCAGGGGTTTAATTTTGCTGGTGTGTGTTGATCTGATGGTTTGTAAGTTTTACTCCATTTCATTAGGGAAATTTTACCAGAGAAATGGAGTTGAATATACAAAATAGTAAATCCTAAATTGGCAGCATGAATCCTCAGTAGAGCTTGTTTACAAGTACTGATTCACTTGAACACTTACTTTATGAAGAAACATTTTGGAAATAATTTTATTGCCTGTAGTACTTAAGCAAGGAAGGTAGAAAAAGACTTACTGAAACAATTTTCTTCTGAACAGGAGTCTTTCAGATCCTTACAAATGCTCTATACATTTATTTGTGTCGGACATTACTTTCCTATCCATCAATATAGCTTGAGATAAGTTCAATGAGCGTGTTTTCAGTTAACTGCGTTGAATTTTAATTAATATTGAAGTTTGAAATCAAATAAATTCCGTGAAGTCAACAGCACTGAAATTTTACTACATCTCAGCTCAAAGGGGAAAACTCTTTTAAGGTTAAGAACATTGGAGGCAAGCACGCTCTTTCCTGCAAAACTTGGAAGTTCAACTAGACACGCCTTTCTGAAACTAAACCCCCTTAGTATCACCTAACTTTCTGTTCATAATGCTGTAAACTAGTAATCCAGCTAGAGGAAAAGTCCACACATACACTTTCAACATGCTCAGAGACAAATAACTGATAAACTGTTTTTAAAAGAAAATTTTCCTAATGCTGAAAACAGTAAGGAGAAAAGTGCTTTTTGTTTCAAAACCAATTTGTCTTTTCCCTGGATTTGTAATTTATGCTTTTCTTTTTTTAAAAATTTTGTTTTCATTTTATTTGGAGATGGTTACCGAACGCTCTCTCCCACAACTCACACTCTAAAATTTGGCAGCAAGTTAGATTACTGTTTACTCTCCCTTGGAGAATACTTGCTTCATATTTCCTTTTTAGGATAATGGAGGAAGTCTTTGAAGTGAAGCATTTCATTGGAATTAAGTATTCTGTGGGGTAAAAGAGTAACTATAGCCAGTAAGAGGTGAAACAGAAAATATATGGTTCTTTTTATTCCAACAATATATTTTCTTCCTGGATATTCCTAGTCTTTTTTCTTGGTATTTGAAGCTTGACTGAAAACAGGTATTGGGAGAAAAACATTTCTATGTTCACACAAGATTTCTCTTCTTGATTCCGAGTCCAAAGAGATTTAGATATACACTTAAACAATTACAGACATTTCAGGGTGGATTTAGCTTTAATGCTTCTGTTGTATTTCTCTACCTCTTCTATTCTGTTGACTGGTATTTAAATGGTGTTATTAGAGAGTGTTATGCACTGCACTCTAGCAGTCATGTTTTACAAGTGTAATGAAGACCAGACAGGATGTATTTCTAACATGCCCTGTTGGATTGCATGGAAGCTTCAATTTCTCTCATAGTCCCAACACGAGATAACTTTACAGTGTGCTGAAACTAAGCAGTGCTTGCCGAGGTTGGACCCGCTCCTCACAATGCCCATGTGAGCTACAAAGCAATCCCAGTTTCTCATCTATTACAGTTTTTTCCTTTTCTTTTTTTAGAGTTTAGTTGTGTTGTGTTTGTAATATTATGAGGCTAGTAAAAAGAGACATTTCCTGTTTCTTGTTTGATAAAGGGATTTGATAAGTAAGAATAAAATAGCATTTAGATAAAAGCTGGGATTAACATTAACAAAAGAAGAACAACCAGAATTATTTAAACAAGTATCATTTATACAAGTATGCCTTAGAGTATTATACCAGTTACCAGTGAAGGGAATATTCTGTCTACACATGTTTTTCTATACATCTGATGGCAGAATATGACAGCTACTTCTGCAGTTGCATTTATAAATAAATTGCAGTTGCATTAATATAAATAAATATATGAAAAAAAATTGAGTATGCCATCTTGTGTACAAGATGAAATTTGGACATTTTGACCTGCAATACTCCTCTAGTTTGTCTTTCCTGGAATCTGTTTTTCATATTTGAAAGTTTTGACTAGCAATAAAGCACACATCACTTTAGTGATCTAAAAAGGAGAGGGTACTCTTTCTGCTGTGATGTCATTTCCACTTTAAAAAGTATGGAAGTTACCATTTTGGACTGTAGCTACCCACTACAAGGTAAAAGCAGTTGTCCTGAAACTGGCCAAATGCAGTAGCTCATCAGAGTGGCTCTTAGCAGATGCAGAAGAAATAGGCTCAAGCACTGTGAAATTATAGTAGGATATTTCCCTAAACAGTACAATAATACACTTTTTGGTAGTTAGGAGGGGAATTTATTTCTGTAAAATGAAACTAGAAACACCCAATGTCTCAGTGATCTAATATTTGTTTTTATCCCTGAATGACTTTAAAATTTTAAATCCTAATATTATTGGTGGGGAAAGAAAAACAATTTTCTGTAAGACTTTAAAACATTTTCAGTTGCTCTTATTCCCTTTACTTCTTTTACTGGACACTTTTTAATAAGGAAAGCTTATCCACACAGGAAAACAATAACAAAGGGAGATGATTTGATTGTTGGAACCGCTAACACATACCTAAAAGAACCACTGCCTATTATGCCACTAAAGTCTACATCCTTGCATATGCTATAGATGTGAGGGGAGCACTAAATGAGAAGGAGCCTATTAATAAATGCAAAGGCTAGGTGGAAAGATGTCTGTGTCTGGGAGCTGCTACCTCTCTTTACGCGTGGTCTTTCTGAAAGTAATGGGCATCCATATCTTTCATAGATATTGGTGCAACAGATGGTTTTATGCACAAAACTGACCCTAGAACCTCACCTAATTAGTCTGCATTAACCCTAAAACATCTGGCTGAGTGTAGAGCTTGACTTACCTGTGGTAAGTGACATAGTAGGGGAGAGAGGTGTCTCATCGATGTGTGAAGAAGTGCTGCTAATACTAACAAATGCAGTCTGAAGCCCAGCAGTCTGTTTCAAAATGTGCATAAAGTCATGGTTTGCGTTTGAGTGTAATTACCATGAGGACAGGTTTGTTTCCCCAAAGGTTTCATATTGAACTCAAAGCTCTGACCATTAATGGTAGCGCCTACAGTGCATCAGGCACTTTCAGATGCAGTGCCCTGAAGTTGTCACATGTGCATTGCTGTTATAAAGTCTAGCTTTTGCATTGGACTCTACAGGTCTCAGCACTCTTAAAATGTCACCTTCCTCAGCTATGACATTGCTCATCTTTCAACTTCATGTTTGGAAGAGTATTACAAATCATTTCCTCATCTAGTCTTCCGCTGGCGCAATGACCAGTTTGTGCCCACTTGAAAAAGAGGAAAATTTAAGACAGGTGCATTTTTTTGATAGTACATTAAAAGCAATGACGTTTAAGCTCTGAAAACAAGAAGTTTCCGTGACTTCTCAGAAGACAGTGGGAGCACCCTGCTGCCACTCTCAGTCAGCTGCTGACTTTGTAGAAGGATTAGGGCTTTATTGTACTTTAAGGGAGACTGTGCTCTTTTCTTTACAAAAGAGTAACAGGTTGTCCTGGTTTCAGGTACTTGCATTATTCTGTCTTTAATCTTAGAAGGGAAAATCCTCCTACAAACTATTTTTATAGAAGAGATGACTAAATAGTACTTACTTTTATTTAACTTTGTAACTAATGACTGAAAACGTGGTATAACACTGGTGAACAATTAGTCTGCTCTTCTTCCCTGAAAGATGGATAAAGATGACCATAGTACTTGAGATAAAAAAGAATATGGCTAAAAGAATAAACATTAATTTTTAGATGAGTTGTATTTATTTTGATAAGTTTTTTGATCTGTCCTTTTTATATCTGGATAACACAACAGACTGTTTAAGGTAAGAATTGTTCTTTTCTGGTTTTATTAGCTAAATTAATATCGTGTTTCATTATGCTGTATCCTCTTTATATGAAGTAGGGCTGCATTGCCCATTTCAGATATTAGAAATGTTCTGAAACCTCATTCATTCTGTTGGAACCCAGTCAGCCACAGACATGCAAGAAATTTGGCTAGTAATCATTCTAATTACAGCTCCAATTTTGTACTTTGTGTTATTTCCTTGGGCAACAGCAGGGCCTTTGCTTCCTTTCTGAGTAAATCTGGGTTTTCTGTCTGCTATCCTATCAGGAGATTTAGAGAAGGCAACTGTAAGCACCAGTAATAATACAGGGGAGTGGGGAACACAATTGTAATGATCACTGTTGTGATGATGCTAAAGAATACCTACAGTCTTGAAAAGGTTTCTGGAGAAAGGGAATTGCTGGACTGAGACACACTGGAGTGGGGGGATGGGTCAAACCGTCAGAGACAGACCTTAGCTGTGGTGGCCCCTTTCGTGGTTGTGGTGAGTTAAATAAATATTAGTTCAATAGGCCATGCAAATAGAATTCATATATCTGTATCACATTATTTCTGATGTGTGCCTGTCATACTTTCCATGTGTTAAGTGCTGTAACTAGAACTGGAGTGAGAAGGTGGAGTGGTACGTGCTTTTATTAGAAGATCACGAATTAGAGTAAACAATGTCTAAAGCAAGACATTAGTGATCTGTAGGAGACAGAGAAGGAAACAGTGCATACTGTTTTATTATTATATATATAAAATATATAATATGTATTATTATTATAATACATGCTTTATTGAAAGCAGTCAACTAGAATAGTTTAACTTGCATGGAAACTGATTTACTTGAATGGCATCTTCCATCTGAGAACCAGGGAATTTGACTATGTCAAAAAAGAAAGTATAAGTTTAGTGAACAATCGCTGCAGGACTGTGAATCAAATGAGACAGATCTAAAATATTCACAGGTTTATGTAAACATTTTATGTATTCTATATGTAAAGCATATTTTATGGCCAAAAGTACTGAGCAAGATGAATCTTTTTTTCCTAAGTCAAAATGGAGCACCAGGTCAATCTAGAGAACAAAACCATTGTGCACTGCAGCAAATACAGTGATGTTCTCAGTGATGTTATTTGTTGTATACATCATTCAGGCTACTAGACATGAACAATTTCTATTTTCTTGTTCAAAAGAACACTCTCAATTCTAATTTACTATTCTTTCTTTAATTGTGCTTCTGATTAGTGTAGCCATCGCAGTGTAGACAAAAGCAAGCATTTATTTTGTTTTTCTGTTTCATAATGAGTTTACAGGTTGGTGTAATGTATACATTTATATACAAGAGTATAGCCTTCCTCTGTTCCTGTATTTCTCTCAACTAAAACCTAAAACGTGGTTGAGTTTGTTTTAAACATATTGAAAAAGAGGGACCTGAGAGAGGTTTTGGTGGAGCATTCAGCAGCAGCTTTTGCAAGAGTATCCCATGAAGTGTTTCCTGGTGACCACTATGATGCTATAAAATTTAACCAAAGTTCTTTTTCATTATAACTAGCTGGTGGCCTGAATTCACAGCATTATAGTGGGAAGCTTAAGTTCCACTATTCCACATGCATGTTTTGGTTCCTTCATCACCATCTTTTATTCTTGTTCATTGAGGTATCTTAGTCTGTAGGAAAAGCCTTCTCTCTCTCTCTCCTTTACACGAAGGAGATGCTAGTAAACACAACAGAGGAGCCTCTCAAAGATGTTCTTGCTGCCATTTAGCACCTTGTTTTTCTGAAGTGTATAGAAATGGCTTCTGAGGTCCTGTATATATATGATGATAGTACAAGGAGGCAGAGGGAGAGCTCAGCAGCCCAGTGATGCAGGAGTTCAGACTCTCCCCTATCTTGTCTTTAATTCCAGCCTCACAAAATTGCCACCACATCAGTGCATGGGGAGGTAGAGTGTTTGGTTCTTGGGGTTTTTTTCCTTCTTTAGCTTATCCTTTAGGGCTGCTCTAAAAAAGAAGCTGATGGCAATGGCAGCCTTCCTGATGAAATCTTCATTAGGGAATGGGTTGAGGCCATCCATCATTTCACAGGAATAACTGAAATGGTGTCTGGTAGCAACAGCTCTGGCTCTCTAGAGCTGGACTGAAACTGCAGCCTCAGGGAAAAATGTACTTTCATCTTTTTTACCCAACAGCTCCCCCAGCCCCCCAGTTTCTACGTAGCACTATCAAGCTGCCGATTCACACACTGAGGAGAGTGGATGTTTTATGTGTAGTTGCATGTCAACTCTCCTAGGACTCTTAAGTATTTAACTCTTTTTTTTCTTTGGGAAGAAGGAAAAGAAAAGCTCCAGATGTTTTGAGTTTACTTTTCTGGAATGGATGCATTGCAGAGGGCTCCTGTGCCTCCCTGGGAAACAAGTAACCACCCAAGCAGTCCTCCTGCTTGTGCAATGGTCAGCTTTCGATAACTAGGGTACAGAGGGGAGTTTAATAAAAGGATCATTACCCACTTTTTTCCATTAACATCTTTTACAAACAGAATTTTCTGACGGCATTTTCAAGGCTTTTTATTTGGGCAGTATATGAGACCTTTGTAAACTCTACTCCACTTTCACTGCCAACTGTCTTAGGGATCCCTGGGGCAACTCTTTGCACTGTAGCCATGTCCACAGTGCACAGATGTGTGGTTGAAGTCACTGCTCATGCATGCTTTGCTATGTCGCAATGCACAGTGAATCCAAAGCATTGAGCCATGAATGTGTCACCCAGATGATTTGTGAGAAAAAAATAAATCCAACAGTTGTTGTGTTGGGATTTACATGTGGACATGTCGACTGTTTGTAAGGAACATACGGACTATGAGGATTCTAAACTGAGTTTACTGAACATGTGCAATAGTTATAGGCATAGATTTCTCTCCAAAAAATTTTTGGATAAAAATTGTTGGAGTTCACACAGGAGAATAAGTTCAGAAGGCATACATAGAAAAAGTATTGTTGACATCACTGATATTGTGTCTCTTTATTTTAAGAAAGAGTTGATATGTATTATTAATCATTTTATAACAATTCAAATAATTTTGGACTTTGTAGACCAGATACTTGCTCCTGCACCAAAACTTTTCTGTAGATAAAACTGCTGCTTCCTGGGAAGCATATTCATTTGGAGTAGACTTTTTTCCTGAGAAAGAAGTCCCTTGCTGTCATGCATTCTTATACATTGTCTATGATTACCTTCAGTTGCCGATAGCACATTTTCCACAGCTTAACCGTATTTGATCATACTTGTGGAAAATATTTGAGGTGTTTCCCTCAAAATTAATAACTAATAAAAATGACAATAAAATTCCATGCCATTGGAGCCCTCATGAAAGGAAAACACGCTCTGGCTTTACCTGAATCCCTATGAAATTAAAGTTCTTTCATTGGACATAGCAATTACTTTAACTATAGCAGTAGGGATTTGGATTGAAGGTGGTCTACAGGGCTCTGTCTCACACCCTGTGGTGTGCTAACTTCGGCTGAGACACTCACAGCCAGAGAGATGCTCTGCAACTCTAAAATGACCTTCCTAGTGATAAATGCTGGTCCTCTGGGAGAAAAAAACTGGGTGGAGGAAGGAGGGAAAGTAAGTGAGACTGGAAAGTGTTACTCCATGTCTAGGTTAGAAGTAAGGAGGTGGACTGTGCCTGGTCCTGAACCATCCCTGCACTTTTCCTTGCTCAGTGGCCAGTCAGCTGTCCCTTGCTTTTCTTCCAGCTTGCTTTGCTGCATGCTGACAAGGTGGCAAGGGGAGCTGCATATACAGGAATGAAAGAGTGCCTTTGCAAAATGGTAATGGTGCCATTGACATTGCACTCAACTACCCCCTGTTTCACCATGGTAGAGTTCTCATTCCTCTTTATTTTGACAGGGGAAGATGGAAAATGAACTCTGGCTGGTGTCTACATTGAATGGTCACTGTCCACATCTGTTGCTCATTCCTACCTTGCTCAGGCAGGAAAATAGAAAGTGTGGGTGTCAGTACTAGTAAACCAGGAGGCCAAACAGTCCAAACTGGATATCATGTAGTCATAAGAAATGTTTGTTGGTATTCAAAATTAAGTTTTAAGTTAAATTGACTTTTCCTTTTTTTTTTTTTAAGTTATAGAAAGACAGTTCTAAAAGCTTTGCTTTTCCCCAAAGTTCAAACCTAAAGTGGGGATGTCTCTTTTTTTTTTTAATTATTACTTTTTCCTGGAAATAAAGGCGTGCACATTCACTGTGAGTGCACAGATTTCCAGTGTATGAGTGACTACACTTTCACTTGTCTCTGAAGGCAGGGTCTTAATTTATTGGGGATGTAAGCTTCAGCCATCCTTCAGAAATACAGAGCAGATGCGACTGCAAAGCCGTGTTGTCACCTAGTGAATTACCATATTGCCCCACCATGCTGACTCCCTCCTAGTGGTATAGGGAGGGGAAGAAAGAGTGCTTGTCCCTACAGCAAATTCAGAGTGGGTAATCCCTGCAATGGAAAATGAGGCTGGTGGGCTGGTGTGATGGACTGCGCTTGAAATCTCTGGCGTGTAGTGTGCTGATGTTCCTCTCTTATAAGGAATCCAGAAATGGGATATTTGAAGGATAAATTGCTGTTGTTACTGCTGTTGGCTTCCTGAAGTAGCAGCAGGTATGTTAATGAGGACTCTGACATGTTCTTTTATATTTGGCTGGTCAGCAGTACTGAGCTATGGATGTGCCCAGATGCCAGGCTGCCAGGTTGTTGTGACGGCATGATTATGAGCACATGCCACTGTGGCAAGTGGCATCAGTTCTGCAGTTTCTGTCACTCGATGTCAGCAACAAAATTACATGAACACCATAGTATGATTGAAATTGTCAGGAACATTTAAATTACAGAATCACTGTGCTCCCAGGCTGTAAAATTAAATGTTACTGCTCAGTGAAGTAATTGAGTTGAAATGGCTTGCAAGAAAGCACTACAGTAATTGTCATTTGGGTGAAGTGTTGTCTGTGTTCAAATTTCCATGTTCGCTTCTTGAATGGGGAAGCCAGCACAGTGCTTCTGGGATGTCCATCAGGAGTGATGCATCAGCCAGGCCACAGTGCTGAGCCCAAGCTCACCTAAGATATGCCACAGTCACTTGGAGAGAGGGATGTAAGGATGAACAATTTCATATGCTGAAGCCCCACGTATAAATGAAGTTCAGCGTTTCGCAGCACCAGTGCAGATCAATGGAGATGCAAATACAGAGGTAACTCACGAAACCTGAATGTTCCTGTAGCCCAGCCCACCCATAGTGCAGGCATATCAGAGTGGAGCCAAGAAAGGACCCTGCACAGTTAGCTACAACAGTATTGTTAACACATCATTCCCTGAACACCAGAACTAACAAAGCTTGGTTTCCTGCAGATTTCTGTTGCAAAGTTGATTGATGGGGTTGTTTCAGAAGTTCGCCAGATCAGAGTGAAACTTTTTTCATGATAAGGCCTCTCTCCTATGTGGGTAATCTACTGTCCAACAAAATGTGACCACATACTATTTTTCTTACAGCTGAGGGAACTTGCTTGGTCTCTCATCTTCCTTTATGGCAAAAGATATGTAGGAATATAGTTTGTCTTTGAAAACTTTATCTTTCTTTTGGGTTTGGCAGTAAGGTGCCATTATGTTAAGAAGCGATGAACACAGACAAACAGCATATTTGGTCATAGCACCAAGCTGGCCAGAGATCAAGAAGTGTTTGGATAATGCTCTCAGGCATGTGCTATGTTTTTTGGAGTTGTCCTGCACAAGGCTAGGAACTGGATTTGATGATCCTTGTGGGTCTCTTCCAACTCAGGATATTCTATGATCCTATATTTGCCTCATTTCCCTAGAACTAGAATAAGACAACCACTGTTTAGTGATCAGAGATGGGAAGGAAGTCTACTTTTGTTTTTCTAGTCATCTTCCAAACATGGCAGGGTAAAAGAAGACAACTAAAGTGAATGACTCTGAGTGTGTGTGTGGACATGTAGAGTGGAACATATGTTGATGAGGAAGGCCATTCCCATGGGACTATTCCCTTATTCTCTATGGCATTCAGTTAGAAGAAAATGCTCACTCTGAGCTGCAGTTGCCTTCCAAAAAAAAAAAAAAAGGAAATTAGTTGTTGTGGTTCTTAAGAGCTTAGCCAAACAGGAGGAATTCCTCCATTCAACTGAGAAATGAAACAATAATTAGGTGAAAAAAGAACCACATAGGGCATAGTTAATTGCTCTGTTAATTGTGCTGCAGTTCAGTTCATGAACAGAGGAAGCCTTGAAGGGACACAAGACTGAAAACAAGTGAAAGAAGCATTGCAGTCACCTTGTGGAAGATACCACACTTGCACTCACATTGCATTAGCTAAGCAGTAGGGTTTTGAGAGTAGTATCTTCTGGTATTTTTCTTGCTATTTCATATCCACCCAAAGTGCTTATCTGTCTTTGTCTCTGTATATTGATTTCTCTATACTCCAAGCCCTAAGTAACACTGAATCTGCCCTTCTAACTTGTGTTGAAGCATTGTATTGGGAACTGTCTAAAATCAGGTTTGAAAATGAGGCATAGTATTTCAAACAGTTTTCTCCCACCAGTGACACTGATGATACTGAAATGTTCTTGCTAGCCAAAGGAGAGAAAATTCAGAAAATTCTGTGTCAAAATTGTTTGCAGAGATTTTCTCTTGTATCTTTTATTCCTCTTAACTAGATGGTTCTGTGCTCTCAGTTAAGCAGCAGTCACTGATGGAGAAGAAAACTTCCTTATTTTTTTTTTTTTTTGTAAAGTGCCTTGAGAGATTATGGGTTAGACTGAAATTCTTTATGTTGCTCCAGTGATGTAAAGCAGCTGCTAACTCACTGTAACCATTCACTGAGCTGGATTTACAATGCTTTGCATTGCTGTGATGATGCAAGGCAGCTGGCAAAGACCAGTGAATCTGTTCCTTTAAAAGAAATAAAATACTTTGATAATTAAGAGTAGAATACTACTTTTATCTCTTTGATGTTTGTTTTTAATTCAACTCCCTGTTTATAAAGACCAGATTGTGCTTGTGATTGCCATAATCTGAAATTAAAGGGAATGTTTGTGAAAAAGAATTCTCCTCCAATTGTGGAAGGGCAATAGAATTCAGCTCTTGGAGACATGTGAGGAATAGCAACCTTAAAGTGATAAACCTGTTTGAATGAGTATGAAAAGTTATTTAACTCTTGCCACAGGCCAAGTACACCCCTATTAAAAAAGTATTCTGTTCATACTGTCTCTTGGCCAGCAGTTGATTGATACCATTTGCTATCATTAAAATACTTTTTTTTTTTTTTTTCCACAAAATCCTGAACCTTGCTGAATTTGTTTGGAGCTCATGACATCTCCTGCACTGGAACAGAACACTGAGGTTGCATTCCTCTTGAGCCCTCTTGCAGGATCCATCCCCACAGGACAACAGGGCCTGTCTGGGTTGAACCATGGCTTTCTAAGTCAGCGTACTTATTTCTGTGTATAGCTGTTGTGGTGAGAAAGTTCATCTCCTTTTTGATTTTTTTTTCCTTTCTTTTAACTATTCAGTCTTCTTAGTGAGATAAATGTGCTGCATTTTGGGATGTTTGGCAGTTGAGGAAGAGGTAAATGAATTTCTCTCCTTGTACTTATGCAGCTTGTTTAGTTACTGTAAAAAAAAGAGCAAACAAGCTAAGGCAGGCCAACATACTATTTCATATGGCTATGATTGAGTGAAAATATAATATTTTTTTCTTTTTTTAAAAAAAGCAATAATCCAGTTTGTTAGTGAGGCGTGGTGGTGGTGTAACATGCAGTGAGGACAAATCAGAAAAGACAGGCCGAAGTGAGCTGCTGTTTAACAGAAGAGCCTAAAAAAAATACCAAAAGGGGAAGCAGTCGTGTTGTGTAGCTGCACAAAGGGGTTTGTGTCGTGTTGTTTTGTTTTCCTGCTGGCACGGTTTTACCCTTGATTTGCCTGGAAGGGGAGTTGGAATGCTCTGTGATGGGCTGCCCTCCGTGCCTGCAGCACAGCACAGGAGTGCCTAGCAGCGAGTCTGGCGTAGGGTGATTGATCCCTCCATTTAGGAGGCATAATGCCTTCTGAAGCAATGAGCAGATCAAAGACTTTAATGATTGACAGCGATTTATGCTGCTTTTGTTTTTAATTCCTTGACTCCTGACACTTTAAGATGGGACTTCATAAAAGAAGGATGCCGTATCCTAGGGTTATGCCTCCTTCCATAACAGGAAAAGCTGAAGGAGCTGTGGAGATTGATACCCAGATTTCAGATATATTAGTTTTTATTTAAATCTGAGGTTCAGAGGTTTGTGGGCATGCTGTTTCTGTTATTAAATCATTATGCACCTACCTGGGGGGAAAAAAGCCAACAATCTTACCAGGAGTGCCTCTATAAATATTTCTTGCTCTCCATAGCATAAGGCTAGTATATTAAAAATTCTTCGAATAGCTGACCTCAACAGGTGTTTTATTTGAGCAAACAAAACAATAAATAGTAATATAATCCCTGTGGAGCTGGCATTAGGCTTTGTGGGAAATGCATAATTTCCTTTACTAAATGTAGGAAGCTGCGCAAATTTAATTTCTTCTTTTTAGTCAATTAATACCAAACCATCCTGGAGCTCTTTGCTCCCCGAGTCTGAGGTCCAAAGCCTGTTGCACACAGCTACATGGTGGTGGAGGGGTGGGGGTTTCTGTGGTTTGTGTTATGTTTTTCTCCCCTTTGTCAGTGCAGATGCCCTTGAGGGTATCTGCCAGCCAGGGTGCAGCATGGACAAGAGCATCCCAGGAGCCCTTTTGCCCTGGGAGAGGATGTTATGCCGTTGTGCTCACAGGGGAACAGCGAGCAATCTCTTCTCTGAGTGGTGCCGGATATGCTGCAGTGCTCCACTCGCGGCCAGCTCTGCTGTCAGTCCCTGCAGTACAGTATAAAGCAATTATTGTACTTTTGGCTTCTTGCTTCTGGAAGGCCTCATAATTTAAGGGCTGGTTTGTTTGTTTGTTAGTTTTAATCTAAACCATATGTAGGTTGCAGTTTTAGTGGCTGTATTTGACATGTTCTGGAAGGATGATGTCAACTTAAAAGATGTGCTTTGCTGAAAACATTTTGTCATTTCTCCATGGGGCAGAAATTGTGGTGTTGTCCTGGCGTCTCCAAAGCATGGGACAGTGGATTTCCTAAACCATTGCCACTGACATACTGGGGAGAGAAGGGCCAGGCAGGACCCAGTGCCACAAAGTACAGTCTTGGAAGTTTTTAACCTAGCCTTCCATTTTAATGGCAAACAAAGAGAGGTCCTGAAGAAACTTTAGATCTGAAATGTATCTTAATTTAGGCAATTTTCTGTGTACTGTGTAGAGCAGTGATGACTGTAATATTTTCATTTTCCTTTATATATGAGCAAACTCCACTGTTGTATTAGTAAAAGCTGATTTTAGTAAATTAGTAAAGGTCTTGCATTGTGATGACAAAACTGATGTAAAGGGATGTAATCTCCAGGTTAGATGGACAAGCAACCTCACCCAGGATGGCAAATACTGTCTTTTTATGCTTACTATAAAGCCTGAGGTCCTACCCATTAAGAGATGATGGCTGAACTGTGGAAGCCATTAGAAAGGCCATCACTATATTTTATCATTCTCATAAAGTTCATGAATTAAGGTCCACATTTTAAGCATCATTTACTGTTAACTCCTCCATTAACTATTTATGTATCTTCAGAAAGACGGCGCTCTTGTAGTAGTTCTGAGGGGATTTGAACTATACTTAAATTGTAACTAGTGAACTCTGTTCAGCTTGCTGGGAACAAAAGTCTGTTCCTAGCTTTGAACTTGTTTTCATAAGAAGATTTCAACTATGTTTCTTCCTCTTTACATTGTCAAACTAAAGAATTTGTTTAAAGCCATGTGAACATGTGAGTCTAGCAGTCTAGTGTAGCCACAAGTGTGACACATTAAAAAATGAAAAAAAAAAAAATTAATATTTTTTATAATAGCATGGGCACAAGCATAAAAGAGTCAAAACCCAAACCTAAGCCTAGAGGACTGTATTTTCAAAAGCAATTTAAAAGAGCACTTGGTACATGCTTTCCTGATGTTGATTAAGAATCTTCCTTACTTTTAGGTATTCTTTTAGCTTATGAGTTTAGTGATGTGCACTCTTTTATTGTTTTTATAGATTTCATCCTGGAATTTACAGACAAGTATTGTGCTTTAGCTTGTGCATAACCCATCCCATTCAGCATAATTTGGTGTTGAACCTGCTTGGCCAAGTTAATATTTACTCTCTGTTTTTTAATTGTCAGTTCGTACTCAGGTAGTTGAGAAACTGCTTCAGTGAAGTTGGACCAAAACTTAGCTACTTTGTATCAAAATTATAGTCAGTCTTTCGCTTCAAGATTTACTTATGCATATAGTATTTAGAGCAAAGGATAAGGAAAGATATTCTCTAGTAGCTTTATTTTGGTTCTATGGTTGTATTGCTGCTAGAGGTTTTTAATAGCTACTATAAGTTAGATCAGCAAAATGGTTGACTGATTAAGATATCAGCTGAAACCAGAATCTTTTTATGCATTTACTTTTTTTTGTTTGTTTTGCTTTGTTTCTTTGCTGAGGATTTTTGTTGTTGTTTTAGTTTTCACTGGGGTTTTTTTGTGGGTTGTGGGGATTTTTTTTCTGCTTACTATCTGTTTCAGAAATACAGGTTCTGGTGTTACATATCTTTTCAGTCCATTTCTGCACATTAGGTGTTGCTTATGAAAATTAGCTGTTCATTGGCCCCAGTCTGAGCCTTACATTCATCCTCTTGATGTCAGCTGGCAAGGAAAGGCCAGATGCTCAAAACCACAGGGGATTGCAGAAGATAGTATTGAGATCTGAATGAGGATGAGATCTGAAGGGATGGTACCATTTTCAGCTGTCACCAGCGATTTCTAGGATCAAACTGGAATGCCATTAGGAGTAAAAGCAAACACAGCCCAAACTCTTAGGCAAAAGTTCTTGGTCTGACTTTAGATAGAAAACTTAAAATCAGTCTAGTAATTTAGAATGTCTTCATCCTCTCATTTCCATCTCTAAATGGGTAATCATAGGCAGTGCAAAGAAAAAGCTTTCAAAATCAGACGCAATCCTCAAGCTGGGGTCTGCAATCCACACAGTCTTCTTTGCCTGTTCATATGGATTTTGGCACCATGTTCAGGTGCTAAAGCAGAGCAGTTTTGGATTAGGATAACTGGGGTCCTTTATGACAACAGCTTAAGCTAAAACAGCTCCTAAATGTCTCTCACATTTGCTGGAGGGAAACTGTATGTGATGAGGTACCTACTCCCAACTCTCCTCATTTCTGCCACTGTGTCCCAGTGCAACCAGGGAATGTGAAAGGTCTGTCTTCTGCAGGGCCTGTGGGGCTTGTTTTCCTGCACTGGTATTCAGTTTAACCAGATACCCCAAATACTGCACATAAAAAACTGTTCAAAATGTTTCTTTTTCTTCTGGACACTGTTTTCCTGTTCAGATGGAAAAATCTGCTATCAAACTTCTGTGTTGAAAAGCTCAGAGGTCTCTCTTCCTCCTTCTTTTTATTGTCTCTATGCAAGTATCAATCAGGCCAGATGAAACTGGTACAGCCCTTTTCTTACTGGGCCTGTTTTCAGGGGAAAAGTTGGGATTTCCTATTGCTGTGCCTCTTGCAGTGTTTGATGCGGAGGCAGACACCTCCTTTGCCCGCACTGCTGATGGCCTTGCACCAGCAGTGGCTGATCCCAAGTCTCTGTGGCTGGGAAGCTGTTGAGAAATGAGATCCTGGTGGGGATATAGGGGAGTACATGTGTGTGTGCTCCTGCATCAGTCAGCAGGCATCTTTTCTTGCTCTCCTCACTTGGTGTGAGTTGGATATTCCCAGCTGAACATACAGAGTCAGAACCATGTGCCAATCTGTTGTGTTTTGTCAAGAACCATAGGGCTTGAGTAGTACTCTTCAGCTAAGCTTTGAAAGCTACATTTTTTGTTGCCGGTAACAAAACCACCTCAGCTTGTACACTATCAAAGCATCTTTTGCTTTAACCACATGCCTTGTTTTTGTCATTCTCTAATCTTCCCTCATAATGTTGCTTTCTTTGAGTTTGTTTGATGTAGTCAGGAACACCCACACAGAACCCCACCCCCTTTTTTCCTGTAATTAATTCTGTGATCTTTAATGTGAATATCTGTTGTTGAATCTTTCAAGCCCACTTCTGAAATACATAATCTTCTTCACCAGTTTGGCATTGTACTTTCCTCCTTTAAAAAATGTTTAGAGGAGGAAAGGGAACAATTTCCCCCTCTCAGGGAGACAATCCATTCATTGCTTTGGGGAATAGTTTGGAATAAACAGATAGAGTTTGCACATAGAATTTAACAAGCTAAATAATAGTCCCAAACTGTTTCTTTCAGTTTTGTCCAGCACCAAGCTTATGATGAATCTTGTGAAATCTCTAGGGTAGTCACTATTCCCATAGTTCTTACTCACACTTAATTTTTGGTCGGTTCATGACTTTTTTTCATTCTATTTTTCAAATATCCAGAGGAAGCGCAGTAGGTGGCCCAGTGGAAACTTACTTACAAACAAATCCTTCAGCTGAAAAAATCAGACTGATGCATACTGGTGTTGATAAGACTTGGGTTTCTTTGCCCTGGGGTTGAGGAGACCTGTAGATATCAGAGATGTGGTTCTGACCCTCCTGACTGAGGAGGAGGCAGAACATGCTGTTACCAGATCAAAGAGAAAGATTGTTTTTTTTAAGTTCCATTTGCAACCACTCGATATGCAGAGTGGCTGACTGCTGACTGAGAAGGGTTGAGCGCTGGTTATCCTGATGCAGTTGGAAAAGATGTAATTTTACTGAATCTTGGAAAGTTACTATCTTCTGATCATCAGGACCAGCCAGCACTGTGCATCTGCTGGAGAATGTGTAGGAAACATATATGGAGTATCCACAAGTTTGCTGAGGACTCAGGATGTTTGTTCTGGTACCACTTTGGAGGCACAAAATTCAGCCCCTCAGTGATTAGAACAGGAGGACATTTTTGGCATGCAGAGTGACAATATTCAGCTAACACACACCAAAATGCTGAGTCCTGTGTTTTGGGTTCAGAAAAATGACACCCAAGGAAACGAAGTCTACTTGCCATAGTTTGGTGAGTGGCTTGGGAAAAAAACACATATTATTTTCTGCTTCTGAAGATGGTTTGTTTTGTGTTGATGGAGAAAATTGAATTATAAGTTGCAGCGTTAGCTGAGGTTTTTGTGTTGGGGGAGGGTTAGTACAGTATGCTTGTACATTTTGCTTTTCTCTTCAGAATATTAGTGTTATTGTGGCTTTTTGTTTCTTCCTTTCAATGAAGGAGGTTGACGGAGAGGTTAGATACCAGTTCTGCCTCAGTGATTCATTAAAGCAGAGCTGGAGGAACGGAAGTCGCCCTGTTCAAAGGTGTGGGGAGTGTTTTATTGTTCTGCACGGTGCTGTGAATGCCAACGATTTTGCAGCTGTGAAAAGGGCTCTTAATGAGTTTCAGCATTTTAATGTACTTCAAGTTCCCAATTGTACAAATTTAAGAAGCTTAGCAATTCAGTATCTCATGAATAATAGCATTTATTTTATACTCTAAATACACTCGGGGAAGTCTCAACAATATTGCAGGAAGTCTTGATAATATTGTGGCTCCTTCCCGATGTAATAGCTTTAAAGGACCTAATTGACTTGAACGGTGGAATTGGTCCTTTAAAAAACATGCACACACAATTTTTGATTAATGAGCCCCATAATAAATCATTAATCTTTTTTGGCTCAAAAATTGTCTGAATAGTTTTCAAAGTAGAAGTTGTATGTGTTTTCCTAAACTGTCTTTGTGATACAGTGCTTGCATTTCAAATCTATCATCTTAAATTTACAGAAAAAAATAACCTAATGTAATTTAATTTTAGAAAAACAATTCCAAACTCTGAACTACTTGGTTACCAATAGGCATGTGAAGAAACATCTAGGTAGGATTAATTCCTCTTAGAAAAATAAAAGCACTGTAAAATGACCATGTAATAAGTGTCCTTCTTCCTGAAGGATCCGAAAGTGCTTTTACACATTTTCTATAGTCAATGTGGGTCATTCACCCATTACTTGAATGAAACCAGTCTTTATTGGCTGTGCTAAACAACACTTTTTATAGGAAGGAAATCACAAATAACTCTTGCATTTGAAACTGGGGAGAATTTGAGGTAGGCAGATTGTAATTGACCAACTCAGAACTGGGCCAGAAGGCTGTGATTAATATACCCAAACTGCACTTTAATTGTCCCACAGTGGTCAGGGCCTTGGTTTCAAGTGGGCTTTGTCTCTGAATAGTATTTCTTTTTCTTCGTGTTAGTTTTGGAGCTTTTTAGAATAGGTAGCAGGTTTAGCAGAATTGAAAAGTAGAGAAATTTGTTGCTTACATGGGGATCAGCAACATTGAGACAGTATAACACAATTTTCTAGGTGTATCTCAAGTGACAGAAGCTGGTTGTGTATTTTGTTTTTTCTTCATATTTCACTGCATGACCTTTGATTTGGTTGACTCCTTCAGAATGTTTTCCCCACACTTGACTATTTTGAACTCTTTAAATATTATTTCAGGTCTTAAAATTAATAGTAGCATAAATGCAAATAGCTCTACCCCCTAATTACTCACTTTCTCTGGTAATTGCTTGATCTTTGAAACAGTGTAATATCTCAAGAACCTGTGAAAGGCAGCCTAGCAGGTTAAGTTGATTGATCTATAAAAATAGGGTCATGTAACTTGAAACTATTTCCCCTAGAAAACAAACAAGCTGCAGAGGTTGTTCATGCCTTTCTCAGCAGACCCAGCCTCATCTGCTCCCTGGCATGGTAAGGCTGGGAAACCTCTTAGTGTTAGATCCCATCCTGAGCCTGCTGCATGTGCTATCCATCTGTGACAGTCACTGATCTGCAGGTCCACAACTGAATCAACATTAGACTGAGACATTACTCAGTGGGATTAAACACTCCTAATTTACAAGATAAAATGGCTTTCTCTCATTCTACTTCTTTGCACTAGAAGTGTTATATTAGAGAACTGAGAGTTCAAAATATTTGGCTTGTAAGCCTTCAGCTTTTCTTTTCACTAAACCCACTCTGAAAACAAGTTATACATACAGCACCTGGGAACGGTAATCCAGAAGCCTTAAGTGTTCAGTAGTTTGAGTTCCTTAGTTTACCACTGTCTTTTTTTATAAAAAAGATCCTAAAGTCACAGGATCACAGAATGGCTTGAGTTGGAGGGGTCCTTAAAGATCATGAAGTTCCAAGCTCTTTGCCTGTGGACAGGAGCACTTTTCACTAGACCAGGTTGCTCAGGGCTCCAACCACCATGGTCTTGAACACTGGCAGGGATGGAGCATCCACAGCTTCTCCGGGCAACGTGTTCCAGTGCCTCACTACTCTCACAGTAAAGAATTTCTTCCTGATATCTAACCTAAATCTCTTTAAGTTTGAAGCCATTCCCTCTTGTCCTGATGACTGAGATCATTTAAGGACCAACACGAGAGCCAGGATACCAACACAGGACACCTTTCAGCATCCTAGGGGGAGACACACACTCCCTCTACACCCTACTGCAGATTCCCCTTTGCCTTTAATTCCCAGCCATCCACTACATCCAAAATGCCTAATTGTAATTCCTCTTCAATCTGAGACTCAAGACTGTGTATCTTCTCTTACAGTTTTTTTACTGCAGAAAGTTCTTAGAGTTGTTTATGATTTATAAGTGAGAAAGAGAATAATAACATCCTTCATTTGTTGGATTGATGCAGCCATCACTTTTTATATGGACAGTTTATACACATATACAAGTTAATGTAAAATATGATTACATGCAGATATATTTAATCACATACAAGCATACCACTAGCTAAGCACATTAAGTGATAATGTGTGGGGATATCTACTTTGCATACACAGTCACTCACACATATGATACATAATTGCAAATGTGCATCTTTTTTTGGAAGTCTGGATGTAGTCTTATATGTTTTTACACATAGGCATCTGTTTAGCCAGATCTTCAAAACTGAAAGCATACTTAAGCTGAAATGCACTTTTATGTGTATATTTTGTTGTTACATATATAATATAACACTGTGCTTATGTACTTAGACACATCATTCCACCATTGATGAGAGAGAGACTGGGAAAGTCTATTTTCAAGAGCATGTAGTGACAGGCAAAGGAGGAATGGCTTCAAACTGAAAGAGAGTAGGCTTAGATTAGATGTTAGGAAAAAATTCTTTAGATATATTCTTTAGATAATTCTTTAGATTAGATATTAGGAAGAAATTCTTTACTGTGAGGGTGGTGAGGCACTGGAACATGTTGCCTAGAGAATTTGTGAATGCCTCTTACCTGTAAATGTTCAAGGCCAGGCTGGATGGAGCTCTGAACAACCTGATCTAGTGAAAGGTGTCTGTGGCCATAGCAGGAGTTGGAACTAGATGGTCTTTAAGGTCCTTCCAGTCCAGGCCATTCTATGATTCCCATCCGCATACATACACACAGGCTCACATATATACATATATATGTATATGTATATATATATTAATATTATTACCCATTAACCACAGCTGAAACACTATATGGACATAAGAACAGATAAGCATGAGCCTCGGAGATCTTAATATTGGAATGCTAGTGCGTTTTCTCACAGGCCAGTTTAGTACAACATTGTTGACTTGTGACCAGTCACAACCAGCCAGGTCCAGGCTTCTGGAAAGAAGGAAAGACAGAGTTACAGGGCTTGGACCATTTCCTTATTCCTCTTCTCTGCCTCAGGGACTGGTCATGTGTACTCAGGCTCAAGTATTGTGCTCTGTCTTGATTTCAACTTGTACTGTCTTTCAATCTCTGCTGTACTGTTCTCTTGGTTACAAAGGCAATGAACTGTATGAGCTTCACACAGCAACTCCTCTGAGCTTGTCCTTTCCACTCTGTGAACATCCCTGTGCTGCACAGCTCCTGTCTAGCCACCCCAGCCCTGCTGCACCTCACCAGCTGAATGCAGACACCTGTGTCTGTTATTTCATTTTGAATGCCAGGCATCTTTGCTTAATGGCCTTCTGCCACAAGAACAGCACATGTGCCCTTTCACATCAGTTTCTTGAGCAGAGGGAAATTCTTTTTTCTCTCCACAGTAGGACCAGGTTTTGGGTCCTCACGGCTAAACAAAATTTGCTTTATAACTCTGTCTTGACCCTTCATAGGTAGATAGAACTGGCCATGTTGTTCACCTTGCTATACCTGTTCTAATTTCAGAGTTGTTTTCTGCTTCCTTCTGCAGATAATTGTTGACTTTGCTTTTTTTTTCTCTGTAAATATGCAACTGGAAATATTCATTGGCTTGGAAAAGTTGAGTTAGCATTCACTTCTCAGAAAACTTCATTATTCTAACTGATATGAAAGGAGGAAGGAACTAATGAAAGGTTTGTAGGAAAACTCATTAAGAACTTGTGCTTTCCTTAGTTGTGGGAAATAAGAGAGTTCATAGACTCCTCTTTGGTTCACTGACTCTTCCCCCCCAACTCTATCTTGCACTGTGTTCTGTGTAGATGGAAAAGCAAAGTAAAATCCCCTCCCCTCTCTGCTTTCATGAACTGGCAAGAGAAGAATCATGTTTCTTGCACTGCTCTCTCTAACCTTCGTTTTCCCCCCAAGATTTTAGAGGTATAGTAGTGTCTACTACCCTCTTCTGACTTTCCCCAGCCTCTAGGTAATGCATTGAACCACTCAGATCCCTATTTTCTGCCTACACAAAGCATATTATACCCTTAAATATTGTTTTCTTCCCCATTGGTGCTGGGTTTTTGTGGGGGAAGGGAAGCTTTGACACTTAACTCATTTTCTCCCAAGCAAGCTATGAGGAATGGCTGACACCTGGCCCCTCTTCCCTATGTTGTCCATTGGGAGATTTCTGCTGTTTGTCCAGTGGCCATCTTGGGTTATTGATTTGTTTAATGTCATTGTTGTGCTTTTCTTGTTCGTTAATTCTAACCTCTGCAGCTCCCCTCCAGCTGGTCACTGCCCCAGGTTACCTGTGGCCAGAGCAGGGAGGGAAGTGGTCGTACACATCCCAGTCCCTACCTCAGGCTGCATGCTGTCTAGCCTCGACTTTTTGACATTGACTGCAGCTGTGGAGCAGTGAACTTCTCTGACAGAAAAAACCTAGTGGGACAGTGCCAGCACTGCTAAGAGTATAGCCTGGACAGCATGGGACCATGCCTGCTTGATTTGGCAGGAATTTAGCCCCACCATTAACCCTTTCATTAGGGCCCCTCATGTTGGCCCCTAATCTCAACTTCATTTACCAGATCGATCTCATCATACTAAGAAAAACTTGCTCTGATGGGTGCTAAGGAGAGCACAGGCAACTCAGCTGCTTCTGTGCAATGGGATTCAGCAGTGTTAATCACAGCAATTCAATCCTGCCTTTTTGTTCTATTTTAGTATCTTATGTTTTAAATAAATTAAAGTTTTATTTTGTTCCCTTAATCATAGTATCTCCTAATTTTCGTCTGTGGGGGTGAAAATTGAGTATTTCAAGGCCTTTTGCTAACCCTCTACCAGGAATTGCTGAGTCAGCATTGAAGATTTTACACACAAGGAAAATGTGGTAATGTTGCATCTGTTGTGCTTCTGAGTGATAACCATCCCTCGTCACATTTGGAACATGACTTGGTTGCCTTTTTATATCTGATGCATTTAGATATAGTATAAGTATTTCTGCAGTGTATATTTTGTGAGTTGAGCCTGATCTTAAATGGAAATGGTATTTTTGTCTGTGTTAAATACAGATTTCTCAAAATAAAACTGTCAAGGCTGTATTTTATGGTGGATATTGGTTTCCTTAAGCAGTATCAATGTAGATTTTTTCCTTAGGATTCTGTAGTAGTTAAAAGAATCCAGACTCCCCGAAAATTGATGCATCCTCAAGGACTAGTAGGTTTCTGTTTCTGGCATGTGCATCAAGATGAATAACTCTTCTCTAGCAGTTTGTATGGACTCGGGCTAAATAGGCCTCAACCTTTATCCCAACAGGAATTCCCAGACAAGAAAATTCTGACTTCATTTATGGCTTATAGGAAGTAACACAAAACATGACAAAAGAGAACCTTCCATTTTCTTCTCAAGCAATCACATGGGAGCTGTGTGCTGCTTGAATTTGCTTTTGGATCAGTAGGTCAAATATTAAAAAGCATTATATTGTCCCAAAAAGTCCTCTTAAAGCTTCTAATGCTTTCCGAGTGCTGATAATTTACTACTGTTAATAGCTGTGATCTCTTTCTAGTCCAAGTGTAGACAGTTAAATGCTAAGGCTTTGATTTTTACATGAAGAAATCTGAGCTTCCTGACTTAGCCTCGGTCTAGAGAAGCTTCTGAAGAGAAACACGTCAGTTCCTATTGATCTGTGGATTGATACAATATTGATAATAATTTAACCCTGTGTGCAAATCTGTGTTGGCTTTATTTTACTGGCAGCTTTGAAATGACATATTAAAGGCAAACAATAAATGCATGATAATCATCAGAAGAAATGCATCCACTGGGTTATTTGCATCTTTATTAATCTGAATGTAGTTCTGAAAATATTTTCCAAGCACAGATCCTGATACTGCCAAGTAAAAACAAAGAAAATTTTGCTGTAGAATTCAGTTAGAGTAGGATCAGTCCATAACAGAGCAAATGCTCTGTCCTTAAAAAGAACAGCTGCTAGAAATAGCAGACAGAAAGTCCTAAAGCCGCCCTGGCCAAGTACAGGTTATGCGTGTATGAAAACATCTGTTAACGTGTGCCTCTGCTGCTTCATTATGATATCCTATGGCCACTGAAAGATCAGACAGCAAAGCCCTCACCTTTGCCATGCTCCTGTTTTTTGGGAAGTTCCATTGGTTCCTTTGCTGAGCTTGAGGAGGAGCATACAACCTCTGCCCTAACACTTGATACACTCTCCACAAACTACATAGGAGAGGTTAATCCACAGGTTGATCTAAATGCTTTGTATCTACAGTTTGAGGAACCCAAGTTTGTCCTCTACAATGCCAGATTCTGTCTGCACTGAGCAAGTGGTATTGTATCCTGAGACAGATTAGGGAGAAAGCCATTTGTTTCCAATGCCATTTGTAATCCTTTCGATCCAATGTTACCGTCATCAGAACAGAGACATTCTGCTTGAAACTTTGAGGTAAGGAAGTAGCACAGCCCAGTGTGCTCCAGGACTCACCAGACTTGAGAGTTGTAACCTTGACAAATGAAGACTAAAAAGGCAAAATCTAAAAATTTTGTAATAATTCTAACCCTTTACTCTAGAATCTGCATTGGTTTGTACACAAAGCCAGCTTTGCAGGATCTGTTATCATGACTTTCAAGGATTCAGCTTATGCAAAGTAGAACTGTAGAATTCTTGAAAAACTTTTGTATTGGCTGAATTCCAGCTTGAAATACTTGGTGTTTATGTCAGGGGTTTGGGAGTATTGTGATTTTAAGTAGAGCAAAAATAATTATAAGTTTCTTTTTCAGATATTATTACAATCAAATTTTTTGCTCTGAAAATTTTACATATATTTAAAAATTAATTTGAACTAATTAGTGTAGCTGGCACTGCACATATTTTTTAAAAAACTGAAGTAAGCTGTGCTACTAAATATTGAAATACATGAAATACATGAAAATTGGATGTTCTAGTGCATATTTCTAAGGTGTTTTTTTAAGAGCACTTTAAATTAAGCTGTTAATTTAGTGTTATTGATGTAGTGCATATGGCAATTTAGGTTGAATTAGTTTTCTGTCCTCCATTATTGATAATGGAAAGTTTATACTATGGCCTGATTTCATGCTATGTCCTCTATAAAGCACATAATCTCTTTTGTGACCTTTTTATTCTCTGTTGCACATGCACAAATGCACCCTTTTTGTGGGACAGTATCATGTAAAACACAATTCAGTGAGAATGTGAATAGTAGGAGTTAAATCTTAAGATTCATAGACTTTCTGTTGGGGAAAAGGACTCCTGTCTAAATGCGAGTAAGAGAATCCTGCAAAATATACATCAATTAACATGTCATTAACCCAGTATAATGTAAAGCAAACAAACATACTTGAGGCAATATTGTCTAACGGGCAATAGGACGCTGTGTCTTAAGTTCACTGGGACACCATTGATTGAGAAATAAAAACAAATAGGTAAGGTGTTCAACTTAGATTGCAACTCATCTGGCAAATTAGCCTTTTGCTTCCAGAGGTCATCAGTGAGTTTCTGATTTTGGGTTCACAGCTAGGGGATTGTGTAGCATTTTCAGAAATTGTTATAAACAGCCATCAGGTCATCTGAGGTAATTAATTGATTCTTACTTATCAACAATAAAAATAACAAAACAGTCATTAAAACAGTGTGAAACAGAATATGGAGACAACTAAACATATTCAAAGCTAGAGTGACACAATGATTTTTGCAGAGGTTGATCTGCCTTTTTGGCTGCATTGCACTGTGCAAGTTGGAAACTGTGGAAATTTGTTTCTAGGAAAACTAAGAAGGAGTTTGACCTTGCAATACCAGAAGTATGAATAATAGGTTCTTATATCAGCCTGTGATAGTTCCAGTTAGGATTGTATTTTGTGGAAATGAAAGGGGATACCATGTATCTTATAGAATGTTCTGAAGGCAGCATCCATAGTGACTCAAGACCATATTTCCCACACAAGACAAAGGGCAAATCAAATCACCACTGGCAGGTGAAATGCATGATGGAAGGTTCTGCAGCAGCTCTGCACTGGACAGACCAATAACAATTTGGTTCCAGCAGTATTTGGCTTTAGCAAATGCTGTGCTGTCCATGAACAAACTTAATTAAAAGAAAGCTGAGTCCAGCTTACACAGCAGGCACAGCATTCTGATAGTTTGCACAGTGAGAAGAAATCCTGGGCATATATAAACTGTGAACTCTTTTAAAGTTCATGGTTTTAATTAAAACAGTACTTATAAATAATACTCCGCTGTGGAGCTGATACAGATCTTTGTGACAAATAATTTCCTACAAAACTTTGTTCTTTTTCTCTTCATAGGTCATGGGTTTTAAGGATTTGCTTGTTTGCAATTTTTGGACAAAATTTGGTAGAGCAAATTTTAGCCTATGCCTTGTTTAAGAACTAACTGCAAAGAGTGTTTCAGTATTGGCACAGTAATGCTGGATGCCCAAGTTACATCTCTCTTTTCTGATTAGATGATCCCAGTCAAAGGATTTCTTATGGCAGGAGTTCTTTTCTTGGATCATTATAAAGCTTTGAAGTGCTTAAATTTACTTATGCCAATAACAATAAAATACTTCTGAAAATCACTGGGAAAATGCTTTTCTTCAGAACAGCACTTATGAGTGTTTTCTGTGTTTGGATGCAGAACTACTGTGTCTTTTCAGAAGGTGTCCTTGTTGTTAATAGGCTTTTTACAGGACTTGGTGATAATCAAGCTTATGCAGAAAATGGATACCACAAGTTTAGTTTTAGCTACATTTATTATGTTTGATGGATTTGGCTTAATTATTGCTGTATAGTGGTTGCATAATTATTCTGAGGCCAAATCTCCTGCGGCTCTTTGGAAACACCACATTGCTAATAAAGTTTGAACCATCATAGATTTAAAGTCAGGAAGGGTTGTGTACAGAAGAAAGATAATTTATGAAACATGTAGTCAGCACAGTCTAAAAAGGCACAGTGACTACTGTGAAGTCGATCTGTCAGGGTGAAAGAGATATTTAACATCTTGAGATGTTAAATCTTTACATATTGGAGCCTTTGGAAGACCATCAAACAACACGCAGATTCTTTTGAAGGTACCTAAGACAAAATAAGCTTCTTTGAATGTCCTCTGTTCTTCAATATTTTCCCTGTGAAATCTTCAGTGTTCAGACAGTCTTGGTTGAGGAGATAGCTCATGCTTCTGACAGTGCCCAGTACAAAAAATTTGAAGTGGAAAAGGGATAAAACCAGGCTCACTAGAGATAAGCCTGTGGACATCACACCAAGGTTTGAGGAACAGTGTGCTAGTGAGAGCTGCTGTCTCAGTACAGGTAGGGGATGGAGATCCATGCAATAGCAAGAATGCAAGGGTTGTTGATTTGTTAGAAACCACAGAAGCACCTGAGAATGGTCACATAATAATTAGGGCTTATCCCCAAAAAACCATGTCAGGATCAATAACCAACTAGAACTTAATCTGGCTACTGCCATAAAAGACAACAAAATATGCTTCTATAAATATATCAGCAACAAAAGGAGGGCTAAAGAGAATTTCCATCTGTTATTGGATGTGGAGGGGAAGAGTGACAAAGGATGAGGAAAAGATTGTTGTACTTAATGCTTTCTTTGCCTCAGTCTTTAATAGTAAGACCAGCAGTTGTTCGTGTGAGCTGGAAGGTGGGGATGGGATTAGAATTAAGCCCTTATAATTGAAGGGGAGATGGTTAGTGACCTGATGAGCATGGGGCAACCCAAGGATACTGAGGGAGCTGACAAAGTATTCATCAAGCCATTTTCTATCATTGCCCAGCAGTCTTGGTAAACTGGGGAGATCCCAGCTGACTGGAAGTTAGCAAATGTGACACCCATCTACAAGGGACAGAAGGAGAATATGGGGAACTACAGGCCTGTCAGCCTGATCTCAGTGACAGGGAACGTTATGGAGCAGATCGTCTTGAGCACAATCACACAGCACATGCAGAACAACTGAGGAATCAAGCCCAGTCAGGATGGGCTTATGAAAGGCAGGTCCTATTTGACTAACCTGATCTCCTTCTATGGCAAGGCAACCTGCTTAGTGGATGAGGGAAAGGCTGTGGATGCTGTCTACCTGGACTTTAGTGAAGCCTTTTGACACTGGATAAAAACTGGTTGACTGACTGAGCATAGAGAGTGATGGTGAATGGAGTTACATCTAGTTGGCGACTGGTCACTAGTGGTGTCTCTCAGAGCTCAGTACTGGGGACAATCTCGTTTAATATCTTTGTCAATGATCTGGACGAGGGGATTGAGTACACCCTCAGTCAGTCTGCAGATGACACTAAGTTGGGTGGGATTGTTGATCTACTGGAGCATAGGAAGGCTTTGCAGAGGCATCTGGACAGGCTGAATCAATGGACTTGGGCCAAAATTGTATGAGGTTCAACATGGTGAAATGCCGGATCCTGCACTTGGGTCACAACAACCTTATGCAACACTGAAGGCTTGGGGAAGAGTGGCTGGAAAGCTGCCCAGTGGAAAGAACCTGGGGATGCTGGTTGATAACTGGCTGAACATTAGCCAGCACTGTGCCCAAGTGGCCAAGAAGGCCAATGGCATCCTGGCTTGCATCAGAAATAGTGCAGCCAACAAGACTAGGGAAGTGATTTCCCTCTGTACTCTGCACTGGTGAGGCTGCACCAGGAATCCTATGTTCAGTTTTGGGCCCCTCACTACAAGAATGACATTGAAGTGCTGGAGTGTGTGCAAAGAAGGGCAATGAAGCTGGTGAAGGGACTGGAGCAAAAGTCATACAAGGAGCAGCTGAAGGAGCTGGGGTTGTCTACCCTGGAGAAAAGGAGACTCAGGGGGGTGAGTCTACTGTTCTCTACAACTACCTGACAGAAGGCTGTAGCAAGGTGGGAATTTATTTCCCAGGTAAAAAGTGATAGGACAAGAGGAAATGGCCTCAAGTTCCAGCAGGGGAGGTTTAGATTAGATAGTTGGGAAAATTTCTTCACCAAAAGGGTTGTCAAGCATTGGAACTGCCTGCCCAGGGAAATGGTGGAGTCCTCATTCCTGGAGGTATTTAAAAGATGCGTACATGTGGCAGTTAGGAACATGGTTTAATGGTGGACTTGAAAGTGCTGGTTTAAGGGTTGGATTTGATGATCATAATGGTCTTTTTCAACCTAAACAATTCTATGATTCTATGAAAGAGCTTTGGAAGGACTCTTGACAAGGAGGCCAACATCACTTTTACAAGTTTTCTTCAACTGTATCTGTTGGATTATGAATACTTAGTCCACTAATAAAATCCATGTAAAGTTTAGGCTTTCTATACAATCTTGTAAGCTTTTTGGTGTGCTGCTCAACAAGAGAGTGAAACCAGCCAGGATCAATAGTTAACTGGCCATTGATTTAGCTGTCTACACTGTTAAAAATCTGCTCACACAAAGGAATGCAAATAAGCAAGGAAAAAGTCAAAGGAAACCCTGGCAGCTGCACTTGATTCATTTTGTTCATCTCGTGTTACTGCAGTGATGGCTCAAAATATGTCATTGACAATTACAAAAGGCTATATGGTCTGGGCCATTGCTACGACAAGTGTTTTATGTGGATTTGTTAGTTTGTTTGTTCCTTCTTATAAAAACAAACAAACAAACCATAATTAGAAGAAATCTTTGAAAATAGGGCTACTATGATTAATTAAAATCAGTGTATCTTCATTGATTGGAAAGCACCACATGAACTTACATGGGCAAGGTCTTCATCCCCAAACACTGCACTGTACCCTGTCCTCACACCTCTGCTGAGAACAAAGAAAAGGGTTTCCTGCCATCACTTCTCTGATACCAGGAGGTGGTGGAGTTTGGGGTGACTTTCTTTTAATTTGCACACCACTAACCCGTATTCATCCTGTCTAACAGTGATAAATAAGTTAGGAGCATCCTGCCATACTTGGACAGGTCAGTGAAGAGAGAACCTCTCTAAATGTTGCTTAAAGACATTAGGTATTAGAGCTGAAGTTAAATACCTGAATTGTAAATTTGGTAGCTTACTCTGAAAGCAAGACATCTTTTACATACGTGAAAAAATATTAATGTGGAAAAGCAGCAGGAATAAATGGAGTAACAAGAGAAAACAAGGGAAAAAGTCTTTTCTTTCAGACTTTTGGTGTGTGAATCAAATCGAATGCACATCAAATCAGCTTTTAAATGAATGTCTGTTTCAGATGCCTTGGAAAGTTCTCATGTTCTGCAGTACAAAAAAAGTAAATATTAAAAAATGAAACAACAAGAAGAGTTATTGAATGTGAATCTACTGAGAGAAAGTATTACATGCTTCCTCTAAATTTCATCTAAGCTCAGTGGCTTGTACAGAATCCAGTTTAGAAATAATGTAATAAACTGAAGATGAGACTGATGCTACCATACAGCTACAGTTTTCAAAACAGTGAGCAAACACAGGAGAATTTATGAAATTGCACATAAATGTTTCCATAGAAATTATCTGGTTTCATATAAATAGTTCCATATAAATATTTTTTCTGTAAAAAGTGTGACTATTTTTTTTCTTGAGGGGAGACAGAAGTTCAACCCAGATCTTTAAAGGAGAGAAGGAGTTACATGTGTAGGCTGAAGATCTGGGCAGTGACCACAAGGCAGAGATGACCTAGCCTAGGGAAAATACTGATTGAGGGTGATTTGAACTTGGGTCTAAAATGACAGGACCATACTTCTAAAAGTGGGCTGTAATATTGACCTGTGTCAATGTTAATATGATGAAGTCTGAATTTATTAAAGATAAGAAAAGCATATGATCTACTAATATAAATATTGATTGTATATTTTAAAAAAGAGTTCAGAATCTCGTATCTATCCACATATGAAGTTTTATTCCCAGAAAAAGTTTGGAAGATGGAAGAAGAAGTTGTTTGAACTCATAATCAGTACATAAGTTTCCTAGAGCAAGCTGCTCTAAGGAGAAATAAATTAGGTTGAATAAAAAGAATTGGTACATAAGGTTCCCAGATAAAACAAACACACTTGCTTACCAGCCCTAATGAGATTACAGATCATGAGAGGTTTGAGTTCCTTTTGGAAAAAAATAATGCAGCCAAAAACTGTCCACCCCTCCCTACACATGTGTTTTTAAAGAATGCATGACTAAATGTACTGCGTAAAGAGCCTCAGCCTCTGCTCACACCAGCAGGAATTGTTCTTTCAGCTTTTTATGCATTGCTTCCAAAGATTATCTCAAGATGGGAGGGAAAATCCCATCTGAACGTTGTCCTTTCAAAAGTGTCTGGGAGGGCCCAGCAGAGCAAACAGCAAACTTGGAGTTGCAGCATGCCCTCTGCTGGGTGGGTTTTTTTCTGTTTCAAATGCTGTTGGTGTAGTGCATTTCAAATCCTCTGCATTATAAACTTATTTTGCCTCCTTGGCACAGGCCTTGGGAGCTGAATGACTGGCCCAGTTCCTGTGAAAAGGCAGTGGCAAAATTTCTGGCTGTTTCCCCAGTACAACTGCTCCTGACTGCTGAACTCCAGAGCATTGCAGCAGGATGCCTGCAGCTGACTGCTGGAGTTGGTCTGAGCTAATCAAAAACTAACTACCGTTAGTTTGCAGTATTCACAATTTTAAACCTTCCTAGCTGTGATTTTGACTACTTTGACTACTGTGTCTATCTTACACATCCACAGCCAGAATGACCCAACTGCAATGTATGCATGCAGCTAATGTCCCTAGAGCCCACAGGCCAGAGCAGCTGAGGTATTTGGGCTACAATGATGGTGAAACAGGCTGCAGTGGGAGCAAAGATAATTGGAAAAGGCCATGCACTTGTCTGCAGAGGACCTTAAATTGTCTTCATTTCTTTTTTTGTTGTTGGCTCATTCTGTGGCACTATGTACCCATAGTACATAGAGTACATGGTATTCTATGTACCCATACAGACTAGCACACATCAGGACCCCAGAATGAGCTTAGCCTAGAGTATGAGGCTGTGCCAGGATTTTGTGGGGTTGGGACTGACTGGATGAGTTCATCCTTGTTTCTTTGGGGCTGTGGTACAAATACAAATTGTACCTGGAAAATGTGACTGTCCTTGGGCTGTCACATGGGAGATCTGAACTGAAACAAACTTCAGTGAGGACAGCCAGGAGCAGGCTTTTGATCGTGGCTTGAGATGGAGCTTGCAAATTTGCATACCTTGAGCATGATGCATCTGCAGCTGGCACATACAGCAGAGGCCACAGCTGCCTTACTACTCTCTTCGAGAAGCAGCAACTTGGCCTGGTCTAGCATCCATTATTTATCCCTATTTGGCACGCAGGGTCTGGGAAAGGCAAAGAAACTGTGCTGCAGTGAGCCTTCCACTGCTTCCAGCAGCGCCCTCCTCCTGTGAGCCTCCAGGACGGCAGTCAGCTGCAGTGGCTAGCCCTGGTCACCCTGGGAAGGCCCTTCTCACACATGGGGGATTAAACCCAAGAGGCTACTGTGCTGTGGGAAGACTCTGTTGACAGGTGTGTCATTCCCCCGTGCTGCAGGGCCAGCATGGTGTGTCTCCTGTAGTCTGCAGGGGTAAATTTCTTCACTGAAAGGGTGGTCAAAGATTGGAACAGGCTGCCCAGGAGTGGTAGAATCACTGTCCTTAGAAGTGTTAAAAAAACATGTAGATATGGTGCTTAGAGACATGGTTAAGTAGCAGACCCGGCAGTGTTAGGTTAATGGTTGGACTTGATGATCTTGGAGGTATTTTCCAACCTTAGTGATTCTATGATTCTGTGAAATCGGGACCAGAAAAGACCAGGCTCTGCTTGGCTGGTGGCCCCACTGCAGTGGCTCTAAGTCACCAGCTGCAGGGCATCTGAGGCACGATGCTGTTTGTGGTGAGTGTATGACTTTCTGCCACCCCACCCCTTTGGCTCCTGTCCAAACTGTTGGGGGCATGAGAGGAAACCACAGTTCTGAAGTGACTTTGAGTATGAAAAGAATGATTTTCAGCTCTCTCACTGATGACTGGTCAGTCAGTTCAGTTTGGGACTGGAGACAATAATGGGATTTTAGCATCCCTAGGTGGGAAGTAGCGTTTTTTAATGTTTGGTGAAAAGCCTTAGAAAGAATTAAATGAACCAAAGGGAATCTGAGCAGCCACACTGTGTGGATCCAGATACCACCACCAGTCCTACGACCTTCACTGAAGGCAGAAACCTCATTGTCAGGTTGGGATTATGAAAGGAATCATGAGATGCATGGATTTACAGTTCTGGTTAGGCTTATCTTGTTAACAATTAGGCGTATTTTGAACTTACCTTTGACACTGAGAAGCTCAGCAGTGGCACTGGGATGGGGAGGAGAATATCTCACACAGGAGCTTGAGGAACCTGGGATGAATAGGCTTTGGCAAAATGAGAGACATATGTCAGCACCTTCACGCTGAAGAGAGGATCTCTGCACAACTGAAAAAGGTCATGAGGAGCTTCAGTGCTAGAGGCTGGGAGGGGGCCAAGTCTGAGAAACACAGGGCCTTGTGAGGGTAGGTGACAGTGGGGTCTGGCTGCACTGTGACAGAGCAACTGGGTTCCACACAGCTCCTGTAAAGCCTGTTCAGCTCCAGGCTGCATCACTATGAAGGCATTTCATCTTGTTGCAGTTTGTTGTGTGATATATGGCTTTTGTGAGGTGATATTTCTCTGTAAAGGAAAGGGATATTTCTCTAAATGTTATATTTGTATAGTAAGGAAAAATAATGTGGATTTCTTTTCCTTTCTTAGAAAACACTGTTATGTTGTGGAGGTAGCATGAGTGGCCTCATCTGTCTCTCTCTACTTACAGCTCTTATTTATCACATTGATAAAAGATAGGTTTGGCAAATCCTTGTGAGAGAGTGACTATGGCCTGCTAGTCTTTCATTCATCCTCAGAGTGCAGCTAACTTTCCACAGATATTTAAAACAACAACATTTAATCTCTAGCACAGTTAAAAGGCTTATGTGTTCCTGGTTCAGAAGTGAGAGACACTGGCAATGGTTCTTGTTTATTTTACTTGTTTGTCCTAGTTTGAAAACTGAGTAGTCTAAAGAAAAGTTCTCATTTTCATATTCTGCAGGACTGAGTTGCTTCGGTGAAAGCAGAGGCTGTCATGAAGTTACTGATGCATAACTTAGCTTTTCCATGTTAGTCTGGCCTTTGGCTACAGGGATCTCATCTACATATTTTTTCTAAATATTGACAAGGGATGTCATTCCCTGAGCACTGATTGGTGGATTAATCAAAGTCCTTAACCAATGAATGGGTAGAGATTTGCATAGCAGTGGAATTATTTCTGAAGAACAGTGCCTATCAGAATTGCAAACGCTTCTGCTTCAATTTGCTTCTCAGATGCCTCTGCTTTACCTACCTCTAGTGCTCACACTTTCAAAGTACTTAGTAACAATGAAGATGCTTCCAAATTCCTGAATCTTTTATTTTTTTTCTGTGGCTTTGGAGGTGAGGCCTGGGAGAAGTAAAAAGCAATAAAACTTAAACAGTTTGCAAACAGAAAAGGGAAAAAATCCAGGACGGGGGGATGGAAGGGGGAAAGAAAGAAAATGCTTTGGATTTTTGTTTGCTTACTTTTCCCAAAACTAAAAGTGTGATCTGCAGCTCATATTCCTTTCTTTTCTTGCCTGCCTTCCCTCCAGGACTGTTTGCATTGTTTTCCTCACATTGTTGGTACTGTATCAGTTATGACCCCTCACCAACATCTTTTGGTACTGGACCTAGCTTTTATATCTGTATAAATGTAAATTGATTTGCAGGGAAAGATAACTGAAAAGGGAAATAATGTTTTTCTAGATTTGAGGTTTGTAACTTCAGTTCAGTTTGCAGTAAGTTCACTGTTCCTGTGTGTGGTGTTCCTCTCCTCTGCCCCTTAGAATAAGATGTGGTAAAAACTTTTATGGACAGCAGCTTGAAAACATACCTATTTTTTTCTTTTATTTATTGATTTTTGTAAAATAGTGGAGAATTCAATGTGCATGGTAATGTGTTGTTTTGTGGGGTAATGAGTCTGGAGATGCAAAGTAGACTGCAGTGGGCATTAAGCGCTATGTCCAAAGGCAAGTGTTCACAGCTCGTAGGTCAGAATCCAAATTAAGCAGTAAAACAGTATTACACACCTCCTGATTTTTGACCTTTTTGGGGTACCCATTTTCGGTTTTCTGTCTCATCCAAAAAGGCTAAGATTTCTCCTAAGCCTGGGGTAAGAGAAGCTAAAATCTTGCTTTGGCTTCTGATTCTTGTATTTAGCTATATTAGACTTGGTTTAGTCATTCTTGTTCCTGCATAGATGGGGGTGTGAATCACAGCTTGAAACAATTTCTCCTTCCATTTTTGAGGTCTTGAATGTACAAGGCAGTGGTGGAGCAAACATCTTGGTTCTGTCCTGTCTTTATACATCTTCCAGAAACACAATGCGTGATTGTGTTTGACAAGGCACATCCTCAATGATTTTAATGGAGTGTAATTTGAAACTAGTTTAGTTAAAGCAGGGCAGATGGCTGCAGGACTGTGTGTAATTTCATAAC
The DNA here is from genome assembly GCF_025592945.1 of Manacus candei. Classification (NCBI taxonomy): domain Eukaryota; kingdom Metazoa; phylum Chordata; class Aves; order Passeriformes; family Pipridae; genus Manacus; species Manacus candei. Next base: position 5,954,199 of record NW_026138074.1, on the reverse strand, counting down.
AGTGCAAGGTTGCGGTGCTGCTGCAAAATTAGTAATCTGATTTTAGGACAACTCATAGCAAAAAGAGGTAATATTGTTGTCAATTCAGTGTTGAACAAGTACAAATTAATTCTACCCATTAAAATTTGTAATAAAAAGAATCAAAAAGTCTGTCTCAGAGAACTTTCTCAGGTAAGGTATTGTATGTTATATTTGTGGTTATTAAACAGTACCTGAAATTATGTAGTCATGCCTGATCCCAGTCAGGCTTGCACTGGCAAGTGATCAGATACTATGTTGTGCTTGTCTCAATGAAAATGGACAGAGCCATGAAAATTTGCAAGGGCTTAACCAAATTGATTTAATGCAATCAAGACCTGGTTGTCTGTAGACAAGGGTTTTATTTATTGCTGCAGTACACTTATTTTACATATGGCATCTATGCCTCTTCCATGTTTCTTTGCAGTAGTTTAGCAAGCAAGAATAGGAGTTGAAATGGTTGCCAAAATGGAAATGGAAAGTTTAGCCAAAAAATCTTAAATAGAACTAGAAAGCTGCTTTCTATTTTGTTTTCTTAATTATTGATACAGCAGGCTTTGTCTTACATTTTAGTTCAATCTGAGAAAAAATGTGTTACACATCTCATCAGGACCTCAGGCTGAACTGCAGAACTTCCCCTCCTGCCCCCTGCCCAGTTAGGCCTTGTTGCTTATTATGGAGGAAGATATTTTTTATGGGAAAAAAAAAGGGAAAAGGTACTATGAAAAACATTCTGTGTTTTCAACCAACCTGGTTCATGATGAGCAGGTTGAATGGGAACTCTGCAGGCTGGAAAGCACATCTGCTTAAAATATGTGTTGAATTTTCATTCTTTATTTATGTTAACAGTGAGCACATTTGTGGAAATCACATTTTCTTCACAATCTCTTTGCTAAATTAGGACACAAATCCAAGAACACTTGTGCATGAGAGTAATTTTCTATAAATGAGTAGTGTCACTGAGTTCAATAAGAGCAATCACGCACAGAATTAAGCACATGCATGAGAGTTTGAAGAAATTTGGCAAATATGTTGCTGTCATGAACAGATTGCTCAGATTTGCTTCTAATGCAGCTATAAATTCTTGACTTGGTCCTACTTTGAGTAGCCCTTGTTGTATGAGCCATAAGCTATTCTATTGTGCTAAGCCTAACTGAGGATATTTCTCTTATTTTGTCATAGCAACAAGAGCAAGATCCCACAAATCTATACATCTCAAATTTACCCGTTTCCATGGATGAGCAGGAACTGGAGAATATGCTGAAACCCTTTGGACATGTCATTTCCACCAGAATATTAAGAGATGCTAATGGAGTCAGCAGAGGAGTCGGCTTTGCCAGGTGAAACCTTTACTCTTATTTTGATTCATGCACATTTTTTGGCTTTGGTCCTTCACAAATACTGTCTGTTCTGTAGCTGTGAAGTCTCACAGCTGTGGAAAATGCAGAGCAGCACCTTTATCAGGCTGCGTGTCTGTCCTTTCCACCCACCTGAAGAATACCAATGCAGAAGGGCATTCATTTCTTTGCTTTAAAAAACAGTTCATTGTATGCAGGTATATGCAAATAAAAACTGCTAGGAATAGTGAGCTATCCATGCAGTATCAAACTTGGATAATAATGAATGTCCTACAACGAGAAGCACACACCTGGGAAAGAAACCAAGGAGTGAGCTTAGGAGGCCCTGGGGTGCACTTATTGTGCAGTATTCCAGTACCTGAAGGGGTCCTACAAGAAATACAGAGAGGGACTTTAATGTCCCTTCCAACCAAAACCATTCTATGAAACTGTTTAAATATTTAGCAAAGATTTTGCAACAGGAAAAAGTAAATTTAGCAGTTGGAAGAGCAAAGGGTAGGAACTATAACTGAAGAAACATGTCTTCCTTGAAAGCTGCAGGGAACTGCAGCTATGAGAAGAGCTTAAGAAGAAATATTTGCATATAACAAGCCCTAACGGAGTAGTCAGATATTTTAGACAGAACAGGCAACATATTATTACCATGTACTTCATTGTTAGTACAGATAGACAAGTTTCCATGTTTACTCTCAGGGAATATTTACATAGATTCTCTTCAGCTTGAAAGATTCTTAAATCAAATAGTTTTCTTTTGAAAAACCAAGGAATAGAGTGCTATATATAGAAAGGTATTGAAAAAGCAAATAAGAAGAGAAATTTGCAATTCTCCTATAAATCAGTCTTCTGCTTCAAAAGAAAAGGAAAAAAAAAACCCAAATCATTGTTTCTACAGAATATTCATAACATTGTGCTTTGTAGAGGAGGCAAAATGACTTCTTTGTCTTGCAAATTTCTCTGAAATACATCATATCATGGTATATCATGACACTTCTGTTCGTGTCACAGCACCACTGACTGAAATGAGGTACTGTATGATAAAAAGTTAGCTTGCAAGATAAGTGACGTTGTAGTATTACCTTTTTCCTTGATGTGAAAGATCATCGTGGACGAAAAATGTTAAGATAGTATTATCTGAATTCAAATGGAAAAAGGCAAAACATTTATGCTGAACGATGACACGCTGTTCCTTATGCATCCTTGCAGATAATACCATGAACTTTTCTAACTCACTCAATAAAGATTAGTCTAACTCATGGATAAACTCGCATTCTTAAAAATTGACTTAGTTTATGAAAATGTATTTAATTATGGAGCATATTTCAGGAGCCCTTTAATGATCTAACTTGAAGGTTGCGTAATTCACCATGCAAATGACAGTGGGGTAAAACCTTCATTCCATCAAAGTATACAGCAGACCTCCCACTGACTTGAGTGAGGCCAGAGTTAATCCAGGAATTTGGAACCATAGTTGAATGCTGACTCTCATCTTTGCAGAATTATCAATACAAGATTTAATTACATGACCAGCTGAACTTCTTTTTGTGGGGAATGCTATTTGGTATCTTTTTTCTGCATGTCAGTCCAAATAGATTAATTTGTTTACCTTTGCTTGTAGTCATGAAGGTTTCATTCTAGTGTACCTACAGTATGAGCACATGTTAAGTGGGTACCAGTGCTGTACAGGTAGGGGATGGAAGCTGGATTTCCAGTCCAAATAATATTTTAGAAGTTCAGATCAGCAACCCATATGGGGATCCTGGCTATTGTACCTTCTGACTTGCGGCCTTTTATCACAGTATGTCTTTCCTGCTTGTGGAATGTGCCGTGCTGCTTAGCATAGCTCTTAACTGAGCCACAGAAACACAGGTGAAAAAGTTAAATTTGCATACACTAAAATGCTGTAGCATCCAGCAATTCTGAAATTTGATGTTTCAAAGTTATTAGTTAGGTGCTATGATGATTAAAATTCACTTTTTGAGTCTACCCAATTATGGAAATAGTCAATCTCAAAATAAGTGTGTTCATTCAAAAGCAATCAGAAGTAAAGTCTTAAGGTAAGGCAGCTATTGTCGCACTTTTCTCCTAAATGGGTATTATTAGCAGTTTTATAGTACAGCAGGTGGCTACTTAATCATTTATAACCGGGATAACTTCAAATGTTCTTGGATCAAAATTATCTGAGTAATGTCTGGCGACATTAAGAGCCTCCTTTAAAGTATGTGCATACAAAACTAGCTTGAAGTGAAAGTTAAGCTGTGAAAGTATTTCCTCTCTTTTTCGTCCCTCAAAAGCAACTGAGCAGATTTTCCCAAAACTTTCCAGAGCCTTTCACTGTGGCCTGAGCCAACTGTGCCTGAGTACCCCCCAGGAGAGATTTTGGGGAGGAGAGTTATGAGCAAGGGCCCAGAGAAGGGAAGCTTTAGACTCCGACTGTGGCTTCACAGAAGTGTATCCATGCTGTAAGCCCTGGACACCTGCCTCTACTGCACCTCTGGCTCATACTTTGTCCTTCAAGGCTACCCTACCTGGCTTCAGGTTCTCTGTGGGAGCTGGCATTCCACAGGGGTTGTGTTGCTGTTGTCATTTGGCAGCATGTGCTTCTGTTGACAGTGGCAAGCAAAAGCTGGGACTAAACACAGAGAAGAAAGAGAAATAAAAAGTAGGAGGGGGAAGAAATGCCAGGATATTGGAAAAAGGAGACACTGTGGATGAGAAGCTTTGAGTGCAGTCTGTCATAAGATTGCGTGTCAAAAGAGGGAATGACACAGTGTTACCCTCACACAGATTTCATCACAGCATTTAAATTTGTAGCTGTTTTTCTTAAATCCCTGTTGCTGGGAGTCATCTAATAATTTCAGCATCTGATCTCTCATTTTAAAAATATAAGTATATTCTTTAGAACTTAGAAAAAAATCATAGTCCTTCATTCTCAAAAAAAAAAAAAAAGAAAAACAAAAACAAAATGAAACAAAGCGAAAAAAACAAAGGGAAAAAAGCCACAGAAAGTGGATTTGAAGACTTATGTCAAGATAAAACTTTAAAGCTGATATCATATGAATTTGGCAAACAGAACATTAGTAGTGCTGTTGATGGTATGAATAAAAAGGCAATCAGGGGAGTGAGAAGGTCTTTCAGGGAGGCTGGAATTACTGGATAGGGAAAGGTACTGAGAGCATAGAGGGAAATATTTATCTTCATCCTGAAGATGTGTTGCCATTTATAAAGAGGTAATTGTATATGCTGAAAGACCTGGCTTTCCACAGGCCCACAAAGGATGAGTTCCAGATGTTGAGGTGGGAGAAGATAAAGAAATAACACAATTATGGTGGAGGCAAAGCAGTGGTGCTGTTTTGCCAAATGAAAGGTGGAATATTTAGAAGGGATTTCTGAGAATCAGTGATGATGCTACTTTGGAGACAGAGAAGTGTCAGCAGCACCACGGGATGAAGAACATCCAGGCAGTTTAAGGATGCATTCATGAAGAGGGAAAATGCTTTGTTCTTCCTTATTCAAGGGTTTAATTGAAGGCAGTTGAAAAGGTGCTGTAAATTTAGCTTGAACAAATCCATCAGCTGGGGCGGTAGTGCAGGCTTAGATATTGTAAGGATCATTCCTACTGTCAGTCAGAAGAATGATCTGTCACATCCTATGTCTTAGCCAGGAAATTGCTTTATAATTTAATGTCTCAGGTGAAACTGGAAATCCCAAATGTGCCCCAAAGACTTTTTGTGATATCTGTAAAACATTCCAATGCCTGTGCTGCTGAAATTCCATTGAAAGGCCTGTCTGAAAGGAGAGCAACACTGCAGGGTGCTGGGGAGGTCTGTATGAGGAGACTCTCACATTTTCATCTGGTATTGCAACCTGGACCGGATTTTGGTACACTGTGTACACCCCTAAGAAAATTGATAGGCATGGAACTGCACTTTCAGGGAGAAGCAAACTCCAGAGAAGGACAGGTGGGTCAGGATCCCTAGACAAATATCAGTGGGGCTCCATAAGATGAAAATGGATATGAAGCTCTGAAAGGTGATGAGGGTGGAACAAGGAAAGTTAGGAGCCATCAAATAATTTGGCTGAACAATTTGCATAATCAAAGCCTGAGGTGTTTTGAGTTTAATTGAAGAACTCCTTGGGACATGGAAAAGGGAGCAAGGAGATGCTGGGATATACCTCGGGGGAGGACTTAACTGGTACCTATTAAATAAAAATTGTTTTTTATAAACCCATAGTAAAATACCATTCAAGTACTATATAAGTATCCTCCCTATAGAGATAGTAGTATTAATAATACCATACATACATGTGCCACACTTAGCTGAACAGCAGAAAAGGCATTTTGTAGGTCCTTTAAAGTGATAAAGTGCAAAGAAAGTGTTAGAAACCACTAACTTTTTTATTTTGTTTGCTGTCTTGTAACTTAAAATGACCTTGCAAGATTCACTCCCCCAAGCGACATTTTATAACGAAGTCATAAGCTTCTGAAAACAGAAATTTATGATGGAAATGCTGACAGTCAGACAGTCAAGTATTGCACTGCTGGCGGGCACCAGTATAATACTTAACCTGAGACTGTGAAGACAGTAGCATAAATCAGCCTGGCTCTGTGTGGAAAAGACTGTGTTCATACTATTCTTTTTCAGTAACATGAGAAAATTTGTCCAACACAAACTGTCATAAAAGAATGTTATGATGCTGTTCCAGCAAACGACCGAAATCAAGAGATTCTCAATTAGCTGTCACCTCAGAGCAAAGGTACACATCAAGGAGACTCTTCTGTCCCTTTGTAAACCAGCTGGAGGGATCTGTAGTGAGGCATTTAAACACTCTGGGTGCATCTTTCATGATTTCTCAGTATAGTGTAGGTGTCATTTAGTTTTATTAGATCTCTTCTGAACCAAAGAGATTTCTCTATAGAGAGCACTGTAGATACAGATACTGTAGTGCAGAGATACTCAGGCAGCTCAAGATGGTCACCTTGGCATACTGGGTCATTCTGCAAGGTATAGAATGGACCATATCCCCAGAGAAGAGGAGTGGTTTCTGTATTTATATATTTATCTGAGATAGTAAACAACCTTCTGTTGTTCAAGCAAAGAGGTGAAGAATATACAGGCAAGACATGTTGGGAAAAGTTACAATTTGTGAGCAATGAGGAGAACTTGTCAAAATAAATCTCTTCTTAGGCTATAAGTGACAAAGGAAATAGTTTTTTCCAGCATAAAATGGATTCAACCCAAAAAGTACAAACATCTTGAAGCAGTCTCTTACCAGCTGAAGAGTTGGGGAGATATAATACCTAAGTCAGTTACAGGGGAGGAGAAAATCACAAATTGCAGCAATATCCAGATCTTAGAATGTCTGGAATTGAAAGACCAAAGTAAATTAAAAAATAAGTGAAATGTTTCCATAGAAAGATGAAGAGTAGAACATAAAGAGGCACTAAGAAACCTCATGCTAATCAAAACTATCTTGTACCTTTAGAGTATTTGAGACCAGAAGATCATTTTGCCTGACGTCTTTTATATCATAGACAGTTGAAATACTCCCAGTTACCTAATATTGAGGTAATACTTGCCATTTACTAAAATAAGACTTTCAGAAGTGATTTGAAGCCATCAACCAGAAAAAAAAGAAGCACTTGTTTTCTGTCTAATGTCTGCCAATGGATCAACTTCCTTGCAGTTAAATGTTTCTGCCTAATTTCTCTTTCAAATTTGTCTAGTTCTTGTCACAACTTCCTCAGGAAGATTAAAGCACTACTTGCTACCTAGTTTATCCTCCCCACAAAGATACTTATGCACTGCCAGCAGACTGTCCCTCTAGTGATCTTTTTGATATGCTAAAGAAATTGAGTTCTTTGGTGTGTATTCTGACTATGACCTCAGTTCTTTGGACGGAATAATACTGCTACTGCCTACCTTCCATCTTTGCAAAATGCCTTAAATAGTAAGGAAACACTGTCCTCCAAGATTTATTATTTCTGCTCTTATAAACAAAACCAATATTCATATGTAGATCATAACATAAATGTGGTAGTAACAATTAAATCTTTAATAGTTACTCTGTATATAAAAAGATATAGTCCTGATTCTCATTTACATTATTATTATTAAGCAAAGTGACTATAGGGTATATGTAAAACAAACCCACATTTTTCCACTGACTGGTAATTACATGGTACTGAATATTTCTAGGTAATAATTATGTAATCATCATGTTATTCTGTATATATAAATTTTTATTAAATTTTATCTTGACACAGTATCAATCCATATAATAAACATGGTTTATGTTTATGCTTTAGGGTTTTTTTTAATAATTTTCTTTTCCTCTTCTCTTCTCTTCTCTTCTCTTCTCTTCTCTTCTCTTCTCTTCTCTTCTCTTCTCTTCTCTTCTCTTCTCTTCTCTTCTCTTCTCTTCTCTTCTCTTCTCTTCTCTTCTCTTCTCTTCTCTTCTCTTCTCTTCTCTTCTCTTCTCTTCTCTTCTCTTCTCTTCTCTTCTCTTCTCTTCTCTTCTCTTCTCTTCTCTTCTCTTCTCTTTTTTTTTTTCTCTTCTTTTCTGTTAAATATTCCCTATTACTTATAACAAAACGTAATGCCTGCTTTGGTGCTATGGTCTGTAGAGAGAGTAATATAAAGTTTTTAAATTAAAATAAATATTCAGCAGCAAGATGTGAACATCAAATTACTTGGTACTGATACTTGTTTAAGCATACCCTGTTTTTGTTTGGGATTGGGTTTTGGTTGTTGTTTTTTTGTTGGGTTTTTTTTGTTTGGTTGGTTGGTTGGGTTTTTGTTTGTTTGTTTTGGTTTTTGGTTTTTTGTTGTTCTTTTACTAATCCTATTGACATATCTTTAATTTAAAAACTCTGACTAGAAAAAAAAATCATAAAAACACTGTACAGATTTTTAAAAATTTACTTCCGTTCAAATAGAATAGAATATAGACAGTCTCATTACTTATGTTGTATTTGGGAACTTTAAAACTTAGTTTCCAGAACTGGGAGATATATAGACACAGGTAAAAATAAATTCTCATGGCTTTACTAGTTTATTTGGGTTTAGATCATTACCTGTGGCTTTAAAAAATCATAAAAGTCTATGGCTTTGATAATTTTTCTCCTACAGTGCATTTCCTGGTTCAAAGTAATGCTCAGATGCATTATAGTTATCCCTCAATTGCATTTAAACATGTATTATTGTCTTAGATCCTCTTATGATCAGCACCAAAAACATACTGTTGAAAGGAATTTGAAAATACACTTCACAAATTATCTAATCAGAAGGAAATTTCTAATATCATGTGAAGCTGATGTACTTCTCTTTCCAGCAGGAGTGTTGAATACCTGTATCTTTCAATAGAAGTGTTTGAAGCATCCAAGATATTTATCTTTTATCCAGAATATTATATTTGGTCATATTTTTGTTCTATCAATTATGAAAAAAGCCCTAATATTAAAAAAATGTATTTTAGAGTGCTCTTCTCCCAGGTTTACCTGGACTCCAATGACATTGTTTTATAGAAAACCTGTCCCCTAGAGGCTTTTAACATGTAACAATTCCATTAGTGATATTTTTATTAAATAATAGTCTCAAGCAACATTTTGAAACATGTCTATCTCAGATGAGAAGAATAATTCCAAACACGTTCTACAGCAGAGGAGTGCCACAGCTTTTTGAAGAAAAAATAGATGGAATTTATTAGTGGGGACCTGAGAAAAGTATATTTTTATTGGGCCTCTGCCTAGATATGGCTAATCTTTATGGATAAAACGAGAGAAAGTGTAATATCTGAATCGATGTGTGCAGACAGGTTCAACTCACGTGTAGGTGCCTGCCGTAGACATTGCCACCTAAGTGGTTCATGTTGATCAGAATTTTAACTAAACTAAAATGAGGGTCTTGTTATAGCAAGTATCATACAATTTTAGTAATACATGTACTTGCGCTATGCCTCTGACTCTTCCCAGTCAGTCAGTGGGCTAATCATCTTGAAGAACACAATTTGAATGGGTTATTTCTAAAAAAGGAGTATTGTGGGCAAGTGTAAATTATAATTTGTACTTCAGTGGCCCTGTGATAGATGCCATCCTGATTAGTGAGTGGCTATCTGACCAACCGTGGCACGACCGGGAGGGAAGTCTATCCCCACAGGCTCATACTGCAGGAAGCACGCGAGGACTCAGGTGGGGCGGATGAGGGATGGATGCAGTTGTTACTCAGCAACACATCTGAAGGGAACATGTATAGAGGGCTTTGTCTATTGTGCTGCCTTTTCAAACCGAGTCGATAATGCCAGTGTCGGTTTCAAGCGAAGCGTGTGCCAGATTACAGATAGCTGGCAATGGCATTTGAGAACCGCTAATTGTGAAACTTGAGAAGAAAATGTGCACATTCTTTTTCAGAGTGCTATTCGAATGATGGCCTTTTTATCCCAGAACACTGTGGGTTTCACTTTTATTCTCTTCCCTCATAAAATGCATGAAGTGCACTGAGTCTCTTTCACTTGGCAGCTTATATATTGCATTCTTTGCAAGGACTGCTTTGGCTTGTTAAAATGTACCCCATGTATTAAAATGAAATTGTCACTGCTGTGTGGTGCAACATAACATGGTTTGACACCAAGTGCCTGCAGCTACAGAAAACAGACTTTTATTGCATTTATTCTTTCAGAGACAAGAGTCTCTAAAGGTTCGGTGCAGACATTCACTTAGTTAAATCTGAATGAAGCCAAAGTGAACAGTCTAAGTCGCTGTCTTTGTGCTTGTAGAAATAGCTCAGCCCACATGATATGCAGTGATACAACATGGAAGGGGCAATTTTTAATTACTTCACTTGAAACAAAAGGATGAAAGACTTTGACTTCCTCAAAGACTTAAAACAGGCAAGCAGGATCCTTAAATTAGTTTTTTTCAGTGGTATGGGGTGGTCCTTCGAACTCTGGCAAAATTGTATCCTGGGAGACAAACTGCTGCTGCTGTATGTGAGCCACTCTTTCCAAAAACCAAATGCCATGAAGCATGGTGGATAAATTCATTTAAACAAGATATAGACTGGTGAGAAGTAAGCAATATATGTGTCAGTGGAGTTATTTTATGGAGAGCACCTGGAGGTAACCACTGGTGTATTGAAGGAGCACTGGACATAACACTATTTTTCTAAGAAATTATTAGCTTTACATTTCTCTCTTTCCTCTTTTCAGAGTTTCTGTACCCGCTCTGTAGCAAAGTCAACCGTTCTCTGAACTAGTATGCAGTTAATTTACAAGACCTGAAAGAATGGTAATTTCCCAGATGTGGTATAACCATGATTTGGGATTTGACTAGTAGCTTTGTATTCCTTATATTTCTTAAAAAATATGCGTACCAATTTACTCTTAATGCTTTAATGTCTCAATGCTGAAAGTTATCCTGAGGTCATATGAGATGAAGGGTAAGACATTTTCCCTGCCAGCGTTACATGTAAATTATTATCTTCACCCAGTATTTGGCTTCATGTTGTAATGGACATATATGCATTGCCTTTGGTTTTGCTATACAGTCTGTCTTTGCAGGTTGTTTTTTAACATTGTAATCCTCAATAATTGTTGTTTCATCCTCTGTGTTCTTCTCCAAATTCTGTAATTCATTTCTTTTGTTTGAAGTTATTTTGAGTATACAAGGAGTCTACAAACACATCTTTTGCCTTTCCAAGCAGCACCTGAGAGCATAAAGACTCTCCTTGTTCAGGGTGATTCCCCAGAGGGAAGAGGGGACTGTTCATTGACACTATTGCAGCTCACACACAGCCAGGAGTGCAGCTGCAGACTGTGAGGGTGGCAGGTCCTCCTCCCAAGTCACACTGTATCATAATGAGCTCAACTCGTTTCTCCACAGAAATCAGCAAGAGCAGCTTTGAAGATTTCTCTCAGCATCTGTGCTTGTCCTTTTTTTCTCCTTTTGCTTTTTGTTTTTGCTGACTGAGTACTTTCATAATATTCTAGTAACACATATAGGCTCTACCCATATTCCACTCTCTTCTCTTTTCCAGAATGGAGTCTACAGAAAAATGTGAAGTAGTAATTCAACATTTTAATGGCAAATATCTGAAAACCCCACCTGGTCTACCAGGTAAGTCTAGCCATCATTGTGAAATTTAAAATTCACTGAAGAGTTTAGAATACAGAAATACTGAAATTTGTGTTGAGAGTGTCTTAAATTACTGCCCCTGCTAAAAGGACATATAACTTCTCTGGTTGAAGCCTATCATTTATGACCTGTAGCATTTTCTTTCTTGCCCAAGTTTGTATGCTTCAAGAATTTGTGCCTGACAGCAGTAAATTTAAGAACATATAACATTAATGTTGTTGTTTAAATGTTTTTAAATGTTGTTGGGTTTTTTTCCCCAATTAGGCCACATAATGCTGGTGCTTTTCTAACAAACTAGTAATATACTTAGATGAGCAACTATGTTATAGGTTATAAAATAGCCAGGATTTCAGGTTGTAGTAACTTTATATTCTTTACACTTACTGGTTAGTGATGCTAAATATACTTTTTTATACCATTTGTACTTGCCATAACTTACTGAAATCTTAATGTTTTCTCATAATACCCATAGAATACTCTCATTGGTGTATTCTTTCATTGCCACATTGAAAGTCAAGTTTCAGCCATTATTTTGTTTTTCAAATCTTCAGCTGTCATCTGTGTGTCCCTCAGCTGTGCAAAGTTTAGCGATCAGTTACCTGATACTTAGTGCTTGACAAGACCTCCCCAAGGCCACAGATCTGCAAAGATATCTCATTTGGGTTGTCTGAAGAGCTGCATCCAATGTACAGGAAATAATTGCAAGAATTGTGTCCTAAGTTATTATCTCTTTCTCCCTCCCCCTCCCCAAACTTTCATTAAAATATTTCCTTTTTTGGTTACTTTCATTAAATTCCTCCTTATTCATTGCCTAGTTCTTTGTGCAGAAGATGCACTAAATGCTCTAATTAAAAAAGAGCCATCTGCACAGCTACTGTGTACATTAATTGAGTGCTGCAATGCACATATAACCTTAGTCATATCACCTTCATGAAAGAATATAAAGCTTTTAGTACATGCTGCAGGACTCCATTTTATGATTTTTTTTTTTGAAAGTAGTCACTGACAATTTTTCTCAGCACCATCTAATGAATTACACCATCAGCTTTGTGAAGGGCAACAGAATTGGGCTGCATAGAACAATGGGCAAAGCAACATAGGCAGAGAACTTAGCATGCTATTCTGTATGCATACATTGAGTCCCAGTAGTAATCTGTTTAATATCATAGCAACACCCAATGGAAAGAGTGTGAATAGCAAGGAATTAGTAAGTCCAGCTTTGTCATGATAACCCTTTATGGTCACATTCCCAATTGTCTCAGAGAGACATCATTAGATCCAGAAATAAAGTAGATGTTCTTACAGAGCCTGCTTGAGACAAAAAAGGCTACATGGTAAAGAATGAAAGCTAGAAATTGAAAATAAATTTTCTTTTTTCCTTCTTTTTTAATTTTTTAATTAATCAGGAATATACTGGGTATTCAACATGAACAGTGTGGAATATCAATATAGGAGTCTTGATAAGATAGCATGATTACTTCTGTTCCAAGAGATACACTGAAATTAGATTTTAATGGCTATAATTTTTGATGCTTTCTTGAAGGACATTAATCAGCTCTTAGTTTCTTGAAGAAGGTGTCCATGTGGAAAGATTATCTACAAAGTTTCTCTTGTGATTATTTTTATCAGGTGGCATTTAGTTGCAAGGATTATTTGGGAAGTTACAATTTTAAGAGTTTTTATTTACCTGAGTACTGTTCAGACTCAGGTATAGCCTAAAGCATCTTGTGACAAAGTCACTGAACCAGTAACTGAACTCACTCAACTATGCACTAGGTAAGATCCTATTTTGTACTTAAGTTTTGGGAGACAGATTTTGTAGCTCCAAACACAGAGCATTAGAAATTGTCATAGGGTATTTAATCCACATAAAATAGACTATTTGTGCCTCATTATTAGAGTAGGGCACTCTTTAAAACCATAATTATAAGATTTGTTGTATTCAACACTTGCAGTTGAGGTGATTCAAAGGATCATATTAATTTACCTTTGATCCAGTGCAAAAGAATACTCACTCTTAGTTTCTTCTTCTTGACATAGATTCCTGTTAAGGCTTGTACTTGGTTTATACATCTGTGCTATGAACCTGTATTTAATACTCTCAGCAAAGATAGGAGTGTCTCGCTTTATTCCCCTCTTGGCAGTTGCTTATCTTCCTGCATGGAAGAGGAAGGAAAATCAAGTCTCCTAGTGTACTTGGAAAATCACAATCAGAGTCTGAAAATGATACTCCCATCATCTCAGTAATTGGCATAAAAAGAGAATCATCTCTAGTTATTGCTGTGACCTCTTTATGGATAGCAGTTAAAAATGAGGAGCTGGAGAACATTAGCAGAAGTATGTCACACTATCTGTTACTAACCTCTGCTTCTCAGAGACCTACTCTTGCTGAGAGAGGAAATGAATCAATCCTTTTAGGGTTAAATTACATTGATTTTGGATTTTCAGCTGGATTTCTTTCAGGTGTAGCAGTGAACTGGGAGGGGTTTGCATTTTTGTCCACATCTCTCATCCAAGCTGTAGTGTTCTGGTTCAGGTTTGCCAGCTAATAGAAGGTTGCTGGAGGCCCATCAAGAAGGAAATCAGCCTGCTGCAGGCCATTTTGTACTGGCCTGAGGCAGTGGGATTGTGAATCAGACAAATCATTTTGGCAGCTCGCTTCCATCTGCGCTGTGTTCCCCAATTGGATTCCCCGAGTTGTGATCCTGGTGTTGTGTCACCCATACATCTTGTGGGATGTATGTTTGTAAGATTACCATGTTTACAGGATAAAATGCTCATGTGTTCCAGGGACAGTTTTGCCTGATTACCAAGTCATGATGGAAGAAGGACTGGAGTAGGTAGCTTTCACATGATGCTGAACAGCCTGTCAGAAAGATTGGACACTATGGCTTTGGCTTTCTTGGCAGAATAAATTGTGGACCATGACTTAGTTATATCTACCCAAACATTCATTTTGGATACAGAGCTCTTTTTCAACTGTTGGGTTTTTTCTTGGCAAATGAGATGTAAATTTAGTTGGATATGTATTTTTTTTACAACATTTTTTTTGTGTTGTTGGAAGTAAGAAAGAAGTTACAAGAGAGTAACTGTTGTGTATCTGGATGTTTGAGTCCAAGTACATCTAAGCTGATCCAGCCCAACAGTACAGCAGGAAAGCAGTGTTGCATCTTCAAGAAAAGGAGGGTACACTGGACACTCTGGAGACTCTGTATTCTGCATGTTCCCAAGGCAAAAATACATTTATCCCTGTTTGATTTTCTAACTTCAGTTACTGCCTGTTGTCTCTTAAAAATCACAGAACTGAGCACTTGCAGCTCCAAATCACTCTGCTTCAACTCAGTGATAATGTACGGGTTATTTTCTGACTCTTGAAATATTTTGCTCATCAGTTGTATAATTCCTAGATAAATTGAGCAGTATTGTGTCTGTGTTAGTGAATTATTCTCATTAAGGATCCTTCTCCATCTGACTCCTTGGCTTCATTCCATTCCAAAAGGATTGTTCCACTGTCCTGCTTGCTCAACTAATAAGCATTTCATGATGTTCAGTCTTAGATGTACAGTACAAAGTAATTGGTTGGCCCATAAATAATTAGTTAATATCTTTGCATTTCTTTCAGACTGAGAAAGTACAGTTGTCTCCAGAAATCTGCAAAATCTCAGTGCCTGGCAGATTCCATGTGAACTTCATAAATATTCTGTGTAGCTTTGAGTGATTATTATTTTAGTGGGTTTTATTTGTGAGGTTTTTTTGTTTTCCCTTTACTAGCACTGCTTTTCTGAGATAAATAGACCAAGGCCTGCTGGGTATATTTTCTCCCTATAGAGAGTGCAACCTTATGTGAAACTTATTGCATAGGCCCCACATTGCCACTCTGTAAGAGAAGTCAGCAAATTAATGCATCAGACTATGGCACTGTACGTCTCCATCAAGATGTGAAGAGCACTACTAATGATGAAGGTAGCTTGCTCTCTCTTTCAGTGCTGCATCTATTTTCATTGGTGAATATGAAAATCCTGCTAATCTATGACATCTTGCAATCACTGAGTTCAAGTAAAAATTCCTAGCTTGTCTGTCAGTAACAAATTGATTTCTCTTTGGATGGGCAAGCTTAGGGTATGATATTTACACAGAGCTTTTGTTCGTCTCCCAGTATCCTTGGATGTCTTTAGATAACTTCATTTTCTCTTTCTGAATTAGTGCAAAGATTTAACAAGTTCTTACTTTTCTCTCTGGAATTTCATGGGAACATGCCTCAATTGCGGTAATTATCCTCTGCTGATGCATCCATTATGCTCCCTCACAGCATTTTCTAGTCATTATAGTACTTCCTAAATTTCATTTGCTTTGTAAATACTTTGGGTTTTCAGAAGACATTAGGCCAGTTCCTATTTCAGGGAAAATTTAAAACAATTGAGACACATGAATGCTACAATACATGGTCAAGAATATTCTTCTGTAGGGGCTTTTGTTGCTAATTCTAATGCCAGATTAAAAAAATATCTGATAAAAAGGAAGAAGAGGGAAGTACTATCCTTGTGTAGGTTAAGAAACCCACAAGTAACAAGTGATAGTGGCATTTTGATACTGACTTTTACTAGAGCAAAAACTCTTAAAGGGAAAGAAATTATCTGCAACAATACGGATGTATTTGCAAATACCTCATATCTTGCTTTAATCATTAATGGCCATGCTTTATTTTTTTTTCTTGAAAGGGTCCTAAGCACTGCATTTTTATGGACTCATTTCACCAGAATGAATGGATATTTTCTGCCTCTCTACTTAGTTTAAATATTTCTCTTAGGTTATCTCTTAGATTCTTCCACCACAGAGACTAAATTCAAATAATTAATCTTTGCTTCAGAGAAGTAGAATTTGGAATACACTATTTAGAGCAGCATGTTTTCTAGGAGATTGTGGCTAAAATGGTCCTGAGAAAACAGTATTCCATTTGAGGGTTAACTGTGAACTGGGTATTAACAACGTCTTCCACTGTTTTTCTCTTAGTGGATGAGCTAATAATTAGTGAGGCTGTAAATTGTGGTTTTTTAGTGAATGAACTTGAAATGTTTTGTCTGATAACTTTTTTGCCCCCATTTCTTGGTGTTCATCTTTTTATTTAATTATCTGTTCATATATATGCATAAAACTGAGAAAAGTCTTCCAAATCTATATTCTTGGGGCACTACCTGGCTGTCTGTATATATATATATGTTTTTGCTGTTTTAAACAGCAGCCAAAACTCTAAACTTACAAACTCTAGGTATGGGTTTGTAGTTACCTTTAAACATTCGTTGAATGCTACAGAGAACCTAGAATAAAGAGTATTCTGCTAGGTTTGGTACTGGTAATACTCAGTGAAGCTAGTTTTAGAAGGGGGTTGTCTATTACATATTGTTATCCTCAAAAATTGTCTTTATTCAAACACCCCCAATTCTCTTGCTTGTATTCTCAGTTCCTTTCATGTATATGATGTTAGTTATCTGAATCTCTTATATTGTCTACCTTCTAAGAATTCAGGTTTGTTTTTTCATTGTTATCTGCTGACTGCACTATATAAATTCTTCCCTCCTGTATCAGAAAATATGATCCATGTAAAGACTTTTTTAAAAAAACCCTGTTTAACAGATTTTCTATTTATTTGTTCTGTTTCCAATTACTGACTGACATTTTTTATGGAATTGCTGTTATCTTTCACATTCTGTGCTCCATTGATGCACATGCTCAGCTCATTGTTAGGAGAAATTTCTTTCACATCGCAAACCCTCTGAACATTTTTTTAATGTCTGTTGGTTCCCAGTCTTCATCTTTGACAGACAGTTAAAATCTTTAACTCCTTCTGTCACTGTCCTGCTTGAGTCCTTGTGATGACCATGAGGCCAGTGTAACTGTTCGGTGCGGAATGGGCTCTGTGGACCTATTGCCTGGGTTGTGTTGGATGTTAAGAGGTGCCTCAGTGCTATATACAGGTCTCAGAAGACAGTGTCCCTAGGGAAATAAGTTTTCGTTTTTCAGACATCACATAACAGTTAAGATCACACAGACTTCGTAGAAGACGGTCATAAAGATGGACTTTCTAATCAAGAAACTACAGAATGGGTACTGAATTAGTGGAAAATATGAAACCTTTTTCTTAGAAAACAGTTCCCTGGTTACATCTCTGAGGCTTTGGTTTGTGGCTCGTGCAGGCTTTCTGTGATGTGGCCAACCTCATTGCTGCTCCATGTTCTGTTCTCCCTTTTAGAGCCCGGCTGTCACACACTACCAGCTCAGGCTCCTGGCTTTGCCCTCCTTACGGTACTTGGCCAAATCTCCTTTGTAGTTAATCCAGCCTGTACTGACTCTGCAGCAATAGATTTCCAATAGGTTGTGACTTTGACTGAAATCAAGTATTTCTTAGACTTGCAAAGTTTCTCTCCTTTAAAACATAGACTTCAAAAGTCTAATGATATTTGGTTTTCTTCATGGCATTCTTGAGAATTTCAAATGTTAAGTGTGTCATTTTGTATCACTGGACAAGACTGGTTTCTCTGTCTTTAGCTCTTTTTTTTTTTTTTTCATCAGAACTACGTTTATGTAACCTTCAGTTGTCCTTCCTGTGCTGACATTTGCGTAGATGCTTGTGGTTTCATAGCCCACATTTCCATGTCATGCTGCAAAGATCCATTCCAAATTTCCTAGATTTCTTGGATCTTGAAGATTGTGTATGATTTATATTGTTTGAAGGCAAGGGATATTTTTCTACCAAAAAAAAATAAAATTCCTATCTACTCAAGATTTTATCACATTTTCATTTAGTTCAAAAAAGACTCCCTTTGGTTAGGAGGATACAGAATTAGATGTTTACCCAATAAACCCCAATAGCTGGTATGTGCTTATTTCTTAGAGGAACGCAAGTTGAGCTAATTTGTGTTTCAGACATTATGTGTACCAGTGCTAAATCATGTAGTTTGAGCTCATGAGGGAAGTTGTGTGAGAGAAGACAGAGTGTTGACGTGTTCTAAAACCTACTTTTCCAGAAATATATAAACTTGTTGATGATGGGGGCAGTCTCAAAGATCTGATATGTTACTTATTTATGTTGTGTTTCATTTGAGCTTGTACTGGTCTGTAGGTTCTTTGGAAAAGAATCATATCTTTTTGTATTTTAAAAAAACATAGGATAGAATCCTGAGCTTTGTAATCTGGCTGTATAATTAAGGAGGAAGTCTTTCACAGGGTTGGGGTTTTTTTATTACTTTGTAACTAGAAGTAATAAAAAATGCATAAGATCAGTTTGTGATATCACAGAAATTCAGGTCATGGCGTATAAAGTAGCAGTACTGCAGTTTGGATTAAGATCTTTCACTTGGTTTATAAGAATGAAAGTTAGAGAACAATATGGCATATAAATGAGAAAAGATTATTCCTTGTTTCTTCCTGTCACAGTATCACCTGTCATATCTTTCCGAAGATTTCCAGAAGTTTGCAGCATAAACAGAGAACTGCATTCCTTTCTCATTCACAGTATCTACTGGCAATGAACTGTGCCGCAGTTTATCGAAATTAATTTTAATATATACCTTCTTTCTTTTAACTCAAAATGCATTTTTTGCTGTTAAGAGTAAATCCTCCAATTCAGAAAATCTATTCCGTTCATGTGTAATGGCAGATATATTTGCTTACGAACAAAAAAGTCTCTTCTATACGTTACTGCTGTATAACCAGCACAGCTGAGAGCGTGTGTACTGAATTCTGTCTTGCCTCATACATCAGCAGGAAAAGTGTCAACAAGTTTCTGGTCCAGGGACAGTGCTGTTCCTTGGATGCACTTGTAAAATCCAAGACAAGACAGACGAGTTGCACAGGTGTTATGGCAGGCAAAATTTATGAGCCAGAAAGACTCACAGCTTGAATTTCAGATTGTTTAGGTCTAAAGGGCTGGCAATTTAAAACAAAGCAAAACAAGCAAATAAAAATATGCAAATCAGAGCATGAAACAATGTGGAACATTGTAAAGTCGTTTATACATGATTCAAATTTCAGGGAGGAATTCTGCTTTTTCATCAGCTGTGGCCAGCAGAGGCACAACTCCTCCTGTTTCTTCCTCTCCTGCGTTACTTTATTGGTCCCTTCAGGACACTTTAAATGATGGAGTACATCTGCTTTGCAGACCGTACTGCTGCAGTATAGTGTTGTCACACCTGAGCCAACTAGTTTAAAACTCATTTAAAAAGGCAACTTGAGGAAGGCTGAGCACAGACTAACTGCTCGGGCTTGTAGTGTGTTATGCTCAATAATAATAATATCCAGCAAGTGTTTTACATGATTTTTTTTTTAGCTGAGGAAAATTATTTCCCTTTCAGACCTTTCATAGAAAAATTCTTCCTTTCTCCTCACTGCCTCTCTCACACTTTTCCACTTGATTTCACATTAAACACCTTTAAATTCGAAGCATAGTGAAGTTTATGTCAGAAGTATCAGTCTGAACGTTAGCCCTGTAAATTCCAACTAGCCTGAACTAAAATGTTTTATGGAAGCTTAACAATGTACAAATACATATTTTTTGACACACTCCTTTGGACATCCATATTTCAACCAGAAGTGGAAGCCTCTGGGATAGACCTTTGCAGATGTCCCAATAATTGGTTTTTGTCCCCAGTTGATTTTTCACGTGTTTTGGAACACCACTGAAAATCAATAAACATCCAGGCAATGTCCCTTCAAGCACACTTGGGTGACCATAAGCCTCATGGAGGATCTCAGGTAGGTTTGCCCCATCGGGGCTGGAACAGTAAAATACGTTTTTACTGGCAGAGCTTGTAAAGAATTTGGTGGCTTGAAAGAGAGGATATGTATCCCAACTTCTGAGTAATTTTGTGAACAGAAGCCAGTCTGCAGGTGCTTGGTGCGTCCTTAAGTGTTTTGGGAAAAATTTGGTGCTGATGCCTTTAGGAATGACTGTGTAGTGAGAAAGGGAGCGCCACAAGAGAGGGAAGGCACACATAATGGGAAAAATGTACTCAGGGTCTCTCCTCCCTTTCTAGTCTTGCCTTTCTGCCACCCTCCCTCTCTCCCTGTCCCTGCCACCAGAGGAGTATTGAGCACTGAGGACTCTCCTACAGACCTTCCCCCCACCCCCCCAGCATGAAGTGGCATGAAGTGTCTGAAGTAGCGTGTGAAGATCTTTCCCTTTGTGATTCATCCAGACAAAGTAAGATGAGTGGTATCACAACAGCAGTTTCCATATGTTTTGAATACCAGAAGCCTCTTGCATAATTGAAGCCTCTCTCTTCCCTTTCCATATGTTTTGAATACCGGGAGGCTCTTGTGTACTTGAAGTCTCTATCTCCCCCTTCTCCTCCTCGAATGGTACTGCAAAACAGAGAAAAGCAATTCAGCCTGAAAGCACTGGGAAAGCAGGAGGCTGACATTCTATTTGATTTTGGCTTTGCTTGTCACAATAACAATGTCATTATGCTGGTCAGCAGTCCTTAGCAGCTGTAAAAGCCCCATTTCTTAGCCATTTCTCTTATTCTTTCTTGTTTGAATGGCAGCATTTGATCACAAGATCATAGAAAGGTCTTTCCCGGGTTCAATTACAGGAACTTGAAAGAGGAGCAAAGCAGCCTGCATTTTCCTAGGACTGCCTCACTCTCTATGATGTGCCTGCAATTTACCTTCTACAGTGTAAGAGACATCAAGAGGGGGGGGAAAGGCATGGATATCTGATTTTACATTTGTCCTTTTTGTTAAAACTCATTAAAACAGCATTTTATAAAATGTAGCTTTTCCCCTACCACCCAGTCTATAATTCTCAAGTATATACTGTTTTCAGAATTGCTGCTGTTCAGCAAAGAAAAAGAAACCAAAATATGAGATAGAAAAGGGGAAAGGAGTAATTTAACTTTTAGATTGCAGAGGCATGGCATGAGAAAATACTTTTCAAAGGCCAAGTTTGACAAGTCTTACTTCACATAAGACTTTTATATTTCAAAAAATTCGAATTTTAACCACAAAAAAAACCCCAAAAAACAACTAACAAAACATATCCCAGTTATCATGGGTGGCTCTTCAGGCATAGTATTGTGTTACTGAATACAATTAGCATCTTTCTCACTTAGGTTACTGATTACACGGTGAATTCACTGATTCTGAGCCTTTTTGTCCTCTGGCTTTTTCCTTCCCTTTTCCTCTTCATTTTCTTTCTTCCTTTCCCCCTTCATTTCCCCTCTTTGCTTCTTCACCTCTTCCCTCCATAACTTTGTGATCATATGTGAAGTTTTGTAGTTCAGAGATAGCACTACAAAAATTTGAAATATGTGTGCAAATTAAGAAAATACGACCCAGTAGCCTACTAACTGTATTCTTGTCTGGATTTCCCCCTCTCACCCACTGTAACAGCACCATGAATGAGCACCTGCCCTTCAAAGTGCTGTCCTTCAAGGAATTCTCCATCAAATGAGTTTTACATTACAATGTAATGAAAGCCTCAGCATTTGGGATTTTCAAAAGAAGGCTAGTAGCATAGCAGTAAACATATTGTGAGAGTCTGTATTGCACTGATGTAGGAGTTGATGTCATTGGTTATTTTCATTTTTAATTTATCTGATTTCAGACTAGTCCCAAGGGTGGCTCTAATAGAAACCAGGCAAAAGTGAGCTGAATTCTTTAAAAGCAGAGAATATTCTTCTTGAATGTGAGCAGCAGCACCAAGAAACTTACCTTAGCCTTAGGAGGCTGTAATTTCAACAAGCATGGTGTGTGGTGGATACGAGGTTAGGCTGAGCAGTTCATTTTCCATGTGAGTTATCTTTATTTCAGCATATTGCATATAATGTAAGAAGGAATAGTCATTAAAAATCTTAAATGCAATTTTTTCTGATTGAGATGTTGGTAGGCGGTTTTTCATTTATATAAGTATATGTTTTGCCTGCCTGTAATTTCAACCAAATATAGTCCTTTCATGCATCTCATGACGTGGCTTACTGGTTTTAGCCTTGTATACTAGAAGTGTCCTGCAAAGTGGAATTTGATTTTGGTGCTAAGAAAATAAAAGATGTAGATGGGACAGTAATAGTTCAAGATGGAAGGTATTGAAGATACAAGAGTTGGAGTGTCTCTGAAATTAATTTTAAAGCTTTTTTTTTTCCCCCAAGACATTGCTTGTTTGCTGGCTTTGAAAAAGTAAAAAATGTTCAGCACCCCTACAAATGTACATAAGGAGAGGTCTGTCTCAAGATTCTGCTATACTGATCATTTGGTGTGATCATTGATTCCAAAAGCTTTTTCTGGATGCCAGAGTAGTGACATAAAGGAGGCTTATTCTGTAAGTGGCTTCCATACTACTCCTACAGTATCTGTTCCTTATTTAACATTTTTGGCATTTTTGAAGTAGTTTGAGTGAAAAGTAAGTTAGTCCCATTAATTTGCATGGATACTTAAGTATTGAAGTCTTTTAGGCTTAATTTACACTATTGACCATTAATCAACATTAATATAATCAAGTGTATGAAAATTAATAGATGAAACCAGACTGTCAGACCTGGGAAATAAAGCTGTTCCTTTATCCAGCAACAACAACTTGGAAGCTGAAAGTTTCTATTTGTCCCACAAGAAAGATCAACTCAGGATCAGGAAAAAGATCCACCCTTCCTTTAAGGCGAGAGTTTCAAAAAGATGCTAATTATATTGATTTTGATAGTGGTTTTTGTTCAACAGATGTTCTTCTCCTAGGAAATACATGAGGACCACCAACATACTTCAAACAGACCTCCAAAAAAGAGCAGTCACCACATAATGGTTTTCAGTCACCACTGACAGGTCTGAATCAATGGCTAATTTGTTATCTAATTACCATTTCTCATGCATCAGATCCTGTACCTAACAGTGAACATGAAAACCTTTCTGCCTGATTGCTGCACATTGTCTAATAACAAACACAAATTTAATTCTATTTATTTTCATGTTTCTAACCCTCTGCAGGGGAAAAGTAATACAGACAGAGACTACAGGTAACTGCTGTGCAAGACCGAGGTTGTAATTAGGCCTTTTTCCAGGAACACAACCATTCCCAAGCAGTCCAGTCTCGATCTGAAACCTGTAATAGTGCCCTAAGGAGGTATCATGAAAGGCTTTAACCAGCACAAGTACACTTAATAAAATGAAATGTGGCTGTCAGAACTTACAAACACTAGTTAAGAAATCAGAGTAACTCAGTTATCTAACCCAGCTGATGGATTACGGATAGGGGTCTATCAACGATCTATGTACACCATCTAAGAGGGATGTGGCAGGGAAAGGTCAGTCAGGGGAAGAGACAATGCCAAGTTCGTTAGGATGTCAGTCCTTCTACTGGACCTATGAGCCGAGAGCCCTTCGTTAGGTGCCACAGGGCAAACTCCACAGAGCATGCTTTCTCTGAGGGAGCTGCAGCTGTTAGAAATACCGTATGTTTGGTCTTTGTTTTAATCCTCATTTTGTTACTTTATTAGTGTTTCTTAAACTGCTACTTTCTTGGTAAGAACCAGCTTAACCTGCACAAGCAGCTACTTGGAGAAGAGCTAACTGCAGCTCACTTTCCTTGCCGCTGAGCACTTTAGAGGGAGCATCTTGGTTAATAACATGGTTGTCCATCACTCCTTGTTTTTCCCAGCAGGCTTAGCGCAGTGTGTCTTCCCTGCAGCTAGCATTGCCTTGCTGTCACCATCTCTTTTATGCCAACATTTCAAAAATTTCCTCCATGGATTTTGAGCAGTCTCAGCTGTACTGAACTTCTTGTAAATACAATCCTGCATCTACATGTCCTGTGCCCGCAGCACTAGATGAGACACCGTCTGCATCTTGTCACTTACCCGCTCCTGAAGGAAGGGTTTTGCTGGATGATGACACAGCACAGATTCCTCCACTCCTTGTAGGCCGGCTGGGTGCCAATGACTTTGACCCAGAGCCTGTCTGTTGCTGTACTTTTCTCAATGCAGAGTCAAAATTGCTTAATGTTTTAGCCTGTGACAGATTAGACAGGAGGAACCTCGTGTTGTCCGATAACCTCCTTTGATAACAATTTAGTAGCTTTGGAGCTAAATCCATATGACAGCTACTCATTTTGCTTTGCCTATTTTGCTTAGGCTTTTTGAGCTCTGTCACATCTGAAATATGTTGACTTGAATGTACCTTTCACTGTTGGTTTTTGTAGATGAAGATACAAACAAAAACTGGGAACATTTGAGTTGTGGTCCCACCTGTCATGCCAGAATTGTTGACAATCTCATTTTCCGTCAAAGCTGATTCTCATAGGACTTTGCGTATGTGTACAAATATATGTTTTGTTGGTTTTTTTCCCCCTGAAATCATATTGATAACCTTGATTGAGGAAGGTTTCTTTAGCACATACTTAAATAATCCTTACTTAAATTTTGAAAACATGCGTGATTGTTTTTTTTACCCAAACAGCAGTGGTCTCCCAAGTCTGAAACTTCTACACAAAGAGTAAAAGAGAAACTGGGTGAAAGAGCAAAGTTCATTTTCTAACATCTGCCAAGGTTTTGAAGAATGATTTGTATCTTTTTCGTAAAGTCAAATGAAAGTTAATAATTTTGGATAGATCAAAATCAGTTTACCTGAGTTGGTTGAGCAAGCTAAGAACTCCTCCGAATCACCCAATTTTTAGAGGCATATTGACATCCAGTTACATTAGAAGTAGTTCTGTTCTTTTTACACTTTGAAGTTTTTGAACATTTTTGTTTGTTCAATATGCATATCTATTTCCATTCCATTCAACATCCCTAATATTTGACCATATTAGAAACAAATTAACTCAGAGAATAATATAGAGAAAAATCTCTGGCCATTCTTTGATAGGGAAGGTAAGAGCAAAGAAGGGAAGATAGCATGTAAGAAGTCTGGAGTGCTAAGAATAATTAATGCATAACTTTTTCATGCACATTATCAGTAGTGGATCTCAAAGAAATCTGGTTTTTAATCCTACATCTTAGTTCAAACTCATTCACTCTTCTAAAAGTAAGATTGTGTTCAGTTTTATGGGTTTGATGAATTTTCTTTTGGTTTTAATGATTATAAATCTGTTTTTCTAGCTGATCAATTTTAAGGAATTAAGTTTCCTGATATTTTACCACTGTGTGCCGATTTTTGAGACCACTGCTGCCTGCATCTTCCATCTGGGTACTGCTTTAATTTGTTGGCATGTGCTTTTGTGCTGAAATACCTGTCTCTTGGAATTGAATCTCAGCTGAGCTGGCTGGAGAATTGAGCTATGAATGTTAACATTCACTTGCCTCAGTTCATTTTTATGGGCTTCTGCAATTGAACTTAGCTCTTGGAACAGGACTTGTGTTCCTTTTGAAGAGGATATCCTTTTGCTCTTGTGGCACTTGAAAGGTCTGTCCCTAATATATGCCAAAACCAAAATAACAATTCCTTAGGTATTTCCTGTTTTCTCTTGTTAAGTATTCAAAAGCATCTATCAGCTTAAAACAGTTCCTCCTCTTCCGTGCTAGCTCTTTAGAGTTGCGTCAGTCTTAAAAACAGCCTGTTCTCAGCACATTCCCTTGAATTCGACATCCTGATATATTTTTCTTTTACTATTTGGTCTTCAATTTCATCATTTTTGCTGTGTATTGAAGTTTTTTTCGCTGCTTGTTGCCTGCTTGGAAATCTCAAAGGTCTATTCCGGACAAAAAGACAGTCTTTAATATGCTCAGTCTCTTCCTTTGCCAAAATTAGAAACATACTTAAGGCTTTTGTCAGATTCTGGTTTTAATTTCCTAGTTAAAGGACTTCCCCTCCTTTTTTTCCTAATACCTTTTTTTTTTTTTTAATCCTTATTTGCCTTAAAATTTGTTACTTGTTTCCATGCGCAGTGAGATGACAGTTCTGAGAATGTCTTTGGGCATATGAGCTCATGTGAAGAGGATGCTGGGGAATAGCCACTTAATGGCATCATCACTGCTTTCCCATGGCTCTTACTGCTTGGTTGAGAGAAAATATTCTAATCTACTGTATTTTTATTCTTTGTTATGCTTATTGGTTTTTTTTACAGTATAAAAATAAAAAGGGGCAAGTTTGGAATCTCTGAGCACTACATTGTCAGCAGTGCCATATTAGCAGCCCACAGGAACCATTTTCCTCCTGAGACTCTAACTACTTGTCAGAGTTCAATACTTTTTGAGCAGGTTCCCTCAGATATTTCACACGAGAAGAGTTCAGTTTTCTAATACTATATTTGTTTAAAGATATTTGACATTATGTGGGACTGTGATTTAGAAGCGCAATACAGCAATAAGCTGAAACTACAACACAAGCCTGATATAGCAATTGTTATCTACAGCAGAATCATAATAGAATCATGATTCCTAGGGCCAGTCTCTATATGCTTCTCCATCATGATGCTGAGCATTCCCAGTCACTGCAAATGAACATGTGGCTTGAAGACAGCTCAAACCTATTGCTTTTTTTCCCCTAGTTTCTTTTATTAGTTGTCAACATGTTATAGTTTAGATGGGCCTGAAATCTGTAGACACTTCCTCCATGCTAGTCTGGCTGGTTCAGGAGGACATTCACAACTTTTGGATGAACTCAAGGAACTCCATTTACACAAACAGGTGATCCACTCAGTAGTACTGTTTATCTAAAATAAAGGCCTCTTTACCTTGTGGGTGTCCATTGTATTGAGTTCCGTTCAATTTCTTTACAAGCCTGTGGTCGCCCTGTATATTCTTCTCCAAACTTCATGATCACACACCTAACCTCTACCATTCTTCCCTTCCAAGGAGGCTGAGCTGTTGCCAGTGATTTTCTACCCCCATCTCAGACCAGCAATAGTGATCATTGACATTACACAGTGAATTTAATCCATTCAACACATGAATGACCTGCCGTTTTGGTGGCCCCACGGTAAGGATGGGAATATAGGCCTATAGGGAATTCTGATGAGCCTACTTCCCTGAGTACATCCACTGGTCAGATTATGTGACCAATACATCTGTTCTTGAACAAGCAGCAGTCACAAGTATTGAGGCCATGTTACTGAGAACACAGTACTGCTGGGCAGGGCACATCTCCAGGATGAAGGACCACCTTCATAAGGCCTCCCTAAGATCCTGCTTTATGGTGAACTTACCACCAACTGCCGCAGGAGAGGAGCCCCGAAGAAAAGATACAAGGACTTCCTGAAACAACATCTCAGCCTTGGCCATATTGATCATCATAACTGGTCTACTCTGGCCTCCAATTGGGAGACCTGGAGACACACCATCTCTAACACTGCTGATGCTTTTGAGAAAGCACGCAGGATCACCCTTGAGGAGAAAAGGCAACGCAGAAAGAATCGTGCCTTGCAGAATATACCACCTGAGGAGTCTTTCTCTTGTGCCTTTTGCAACCGGACATGCCTATCTTGTGTTGGCCTTTTTAACCACCAGCGCACTTGTAACAAACGTGGGTAGAGCCCTTCCCAAATCTTCGTTTGCGAAGCCCAACCATGATGACTTCCCTGAGTTCATTTCTGTCTCTTTGCTTCATGGGGTCGACCCCATCATCATTTACACGAGCACTGATGGTGTCTCATGTGACAAAGGTGTTGTCTTGGATGTCCCTTTCCTTAATCTGTTGCCTATTCTTGTCAAGCAAAGTGTTCCAGTCCACAGCTCAGCGAAGTGCCTCTTTGGCATGCCACCCAAAGGACAGCAGCCTATGCTTGACTCGATCTTGTTTGTTTCAGGAGACATGGAGCATCAGAAGACTGCTCTGATGGTCACTAAGATGTTTGCACCTGCATGTGGCCACCAAAGCAACCTTTGATAGCATGAGTCACCTCGCTGCCTTACTTCCTGACTCCTATAGAAACACAGGGCCCTCTTGCTGGCCCACAACTCTCCAACCTCCTTGTCCTTGTAGCACCAAGGAAACTTGGCAGCTACCAGTTGTGACCAATAGACTGTAACCTATCCAACAGGTCTGAGGTAGTAGGATTGTTTAATGTTTTAGTACCAAATTTAGGTCTTTGGAGATATTTGATGTTTCATGGAATTTTGATTTGGAAGACTCATACAGAAGTATGTGGAAATTACAACATGAACGTGACCCAACAATTGTAATACACAATACTGAATCACAATACAAACCTGATTCCAAATGCCAGTGTTTGTATGCCCCACCATCCCAAAGAGGGAGGTTTTGTCTTCATTAGAGAAGGCCCAACACACTGAATAAAATGCATCCTGGAAATGTTTAGATGACCTGCATAGTGAGACAGTCTTACAATTTGTTTCCTAATAGTTTGCATTCTGCTACTTATTTTGTAAGAATGAATGTTGTAATTTTTTTTCCCCTATGCTAAGTCATGGGTCTCATTTTAGCCGCTACTTGTGAAGGAAAAATCATTGTATTTCATTAAAATCCAATTCTGAAATTGCTGGGGGAAGAGGAGCGTCTGCAAAATGCCAGGAGTTATTTGGAGATTCAGAGTCAAGGACTCTAGGGTAATTGTGCGTGACATTTCGGATCTGAGATCTGTCTGCTTCAGGAAGGGGGACAGCTCACTTGAAACATTTGCCAGGATCAAGGTTTTTTCTGGCTCCATCAGGAGTTTCAGGTTTAAATGGCAATTCAGTCAGATGAATCTTGTGCCATCAGCATGTGGATGCCAGCTCAACCATGCAGGGACAGGGTGGCTTTGTGTGCACTGGTGGGAGGTTGCACCAGCAGGTAAGGCTGCATGTGATTAATAGAGTATAAAATACTATATGTACTGTTGATTTTTTAGGCATTATGACTGAAGTGAGGCAAAATTAAAGCCACTAAAGTTAATTTTCAATTTTCCATGCTAAAAAAACGTGAGAGGGGAAGCAGACTGGATAAGATGTGGATAATGCAAACCATATATACATGAAGCTGTCCTAACCTTTGATATACTTGTAGATGGTTTCTGTAGAGAGCAGCAGCAGCTTTTAAGAAGCAGCAGCCAAAATGCGGAGAGCAGTGGGCATTGTGCATCCCATTTTCTGTGCCATGGTTGTGGAGCCAGGGGTGTCTGATGAAATCTCATAATGAAACATGTAAGTGCTTTGAGCAGTTGAACACAGTTCAACAAAGCAGAGCTGAACTAATGTGGACTGCCTGTTTGCCAGTAAACAGATAATTACACTCTCTTGTTTAATTGAATTTTCATGAAAGTAAAACAGATTTCAGTAACGTCCACCATAAAAATGTATTGTATTTGTGGATCCTGTATATAGGGTATCATGATATAGGGAAGAGAGGGGGTGTCTATCAGATTTGCAGATAAGGCTTGAGGTTAAATTGTTGCAAAAATAATACAATTTCCACATACTGTGCAACGTAGACATTTTTACCCAGAAGGTTTCCCATTGCTGCTGCTGTTATCAGTAGTGATCTCTTAATAGATGGATTAGAGTTGGGAAACATTATTAGGCCACAAAAAGTTCTTTTGTTTTTGCAGAACAACCTTGCAGCTGTATCATTCATACGTGTTTAGTTTGCATTTCTTGGCTACCAGCCATTCTAAATGGTAAAGAGCATAGTACGGGACAATGTGAGGTTTTTTGGTTTTATTTTAAAAAGAAAAATCAAAGAATCTTTCTGATTCATGTTCTTTCTCACGAGGCTATCATTTCAAAGGCTCGGCATGCAAGTTATATCATCATAACCTCCTCTGGTCTTCTTTATTTGCCTCATGAACAATTTTCTCATGGAGGAGGGGCTGGATATTCTCAAGAATATTCTTATTCTTTGAAAATAGTAAGAATTTTCTGATTCCCTGAGGTGCTGTGGGCAAGATTAACAATTCCAGTTTGTTGCTTCATTCACAGTCACTTTTCATTGGACACTACAACTTCACTCTTATTTACAATTTGGGATTTGACCTCAGCTTGGGAAATCAAAAGCTTAGTACTTGATTTTTCCTTATAGGCTGTACAGACTGCAATGAGGAATCAAGCAGGCATATGTGACTCCCTCATAGCTCTTGCCAATGAAAGCTGAAGAGCCTAGGCAGAGAATCTCTTGTCTGGTTTTCAGATGTCCTTTTTGTTTAGATACCTAAGTTTAATACCTGAAGGTAGTTTTCAAAGGTAAATGCCACTGAAAATTTCAGTGCTTAACAGAAATCTCAGAAAATCATGCTCTAGATAAGAAAAGAGACACTTTTAAGAACAGAAATATGAGATGAAGAGAATTCTCATAATTCTCTAATTCTTTCAGTTGGAAAGAAGACAATTAAATGTTAGTGAAGTTTCTATAATTATTACTGTCTCTATTTAGTATAGGTAAAAGCAGTGGTCCAGATTTTTTTTTGAGCAGTGGACAGCCTTGGTCTTCTATCAACCTTTAGAAGTTTTTGAAACTTATCATCTCACTGCCTTTTAAATTAGAAACACTGTCCTGTAAGTTTGCTGTGAAGACTTTGTTCTCTGATCTCATTAGTCCATAAGAGGTGTTATACCATGGTTTTAAAAACACACTGTCTCTAAGACATTCCTAAAATATCTGGATTATTTTAATGGTTGTTCATAGGATCCTGATTTGGATGCTAGTAGCATATTTTCTTTAATAAAACCCTGTCCTTGTAAGGAAGCAATCCATCCCCCAAGTCAATTTTAAAGTTTCTTGTTCACTTTAAATATTTCATTACATTAATTTTTCAAAACAACAAAACAAACATTCATCAAGTGAAACTAAGCATGTCACCCTTGAATCTGTACATCTGTTGCTCTCCTACTGCTTTTCTGCATAATTCATTTTAATATATTTAAAGTGTACATCTCATTAAAATTCCTTACGCACATTTATATACACAATTCGTATTTAAAAAGGAAAAAAGGTGGGAAAGAGTTTTATGGCAAGGAGGTTCATTAGCATGACTGTTTCTCTTTTTTTCCTTAGTTTTTTGCCTGTTGACTGCCTGTAGACTGCCTTTAGCCACCCACCTCAGCATACAGTGTCATCTGTCTCTCTGAGTCTCTCTAAGTATGACTCATCTCTTTAGTGCCATTAGAAATTTCCTCCAGGATATTTCCTTTTGCTCCTGATGTCTTTGCTTCTCTTTATGTGCATACATCCTCTTCTCTTCATCCTCTTTTCATCATGTCACATAATTTGTCTACACAATGTGTTCTGTGCATCAGCCCTGCTATCAACCAAGAGAATATCCATCATTTGCTCAGATGCCCTAAAGAGTTCTTGTGGGCTGGCTGGAGTGCTGGAAAGGATTTTGATTATCATATTTTATATGTCCATGGTTTCTTTTCCTCTGTCAGTACTTTCAACCATTGCACTGTTTGATTTGGTTTCATTTATTTTAGCATTGTGGAGTTGCTTGTATTTCTTACACTGAATGTAGAAAACAAGTCAGTCTGGTAGCTTGAGGTGGCAACCTTTAGATGTTTGTGACTTCTTGTTTCAGTGACTGCTGAAATTTGTTCTCTGAAATCCCTCATAGGTGTTTAGGATTATGTGTAATTGTTAAAAGCAATCATAAGGTGTATCATAACACTTGAAGAATCTTAAGAAAAGCTTATAACTGCATAAGAGAACTCGAAACGCTTTGTCAGGAAAAAGACGTCCATATTTGAAAAGAAAAAAATATAAAATGGTAATTTAAGGACTTATCTTCAGGAATCATTCTTGGGCAATAAATGACATTTTAGTAAGGTGGCTTATGGTTTCTTTGTAATTTCACATTTAGCTTTTGACATGTATTGCTCATACACCTCATGAGAGCAATTATCTACTTGAATACCTTTTTCCTTCTTAGAAATAAGAGTTGAAATACACTTACTGGAAAAGTTTATTCAGAGTTTACATGGGAAGCTCCTCTTTGCTTCCTAGATGTGATAGAATGTCAATCAGTGAGGAAAATATGAGCCCTTTAAAAAGATTAAGTCCAGTGCATTCAGTCACTTTGGTTTCCTTGAAATTGAGTAATAGAAAGTGCAGCTGTGAAGGGAAAATTGAGAGAGTTCCATTCTGAGGAAAAGTTATTTCATTCTTTTCTGATTATCTAAACCCAAATAAGCAGCACAAGTTTGGATTCAGCAGTGTCAAATATAGGTTATGAACTACAGGAAGTGAGCTCAGCCCTGGGAGGTGGTGGGCATGGGGGCAGCTGAGCTCCTGTGCATCTCCTGTGCACTGGAAGGCCTCCCCTTGCACTTCAGTGAGAGTTTGGTTCTTCAGTAGCAGGCAAGCACAGTTTTAAGGCGCAGACAGTTGTGAGATTAATTTATCTATGTTCAATATCAAGAGAAAGAGTTTCATGTGGACTCTAAATCTGTTGTCTGTGTTGCCCCTGCACAGGTATGCATTGCTGGATTTTGGAGTAACGCATTTGTATTATTATGGGATTTTATCTTGTTTATTATCTAGTCCAAGCTTTTTCATAAATACAATAAACATTGCATGCTACAGCAAAAGAAAAGGCCAATATTGGGAACAGACTTTGAGGATGGTGGACTGCAATAATTTATCTTCAAAAAGTGTTAGGAATGATTGATGTGAAATTCCTTGTTTGTGCTTTTCCTTTATAGTCACATGTGCAGCAGGGTTTTGCATGAAGGATGAGAACCATACTATTTGTTTCAAAGTATTTCAGCTACTGGAAGACTGTGAAATTTAAAAGAGCAGTTAGGTCCACGGGTTTATTTTCCCCAAGTAGTGCTAGATAATTTTATTGTATCCTAGTGAGATTAATGAGTGAGAACCCTGCAGTATATATGAAGAGACTCAGGATAACAAGGCAAATAATATTTTCTTCCTGTCTGTTTATTTCACAAATGTCTATAGTTTGCTTTCTTGAACTTTCCTTTTATGTATTGGATATAGAGCATTGTCTGTGGCAGACAGAGCATCAGTCTGATCAGGTCATTTCTGGTTTGTCCCAACAAGCACCGTCTTCTGTCTGGAAGCTATATTCATTTTGCTGTTCCTTTTTGGCTTGCACGGCACTGCATTCAATGAAATTGGGACAAAAGTTATCAAAGCTCTTTGTTTTTATTTTTATAAGCTAGAAAACTAAAAAAAAATGTTTCTTATTCCAAACTGCTCATTGAATTCCTAATTAGTCTATGAAACCAAGTGATTTTTTGCTTTTTGCCCTCTCACTACTAATACTTCCATTCATTCTGTTGCACCAACTTTTTTTAATTTAATCTTAAACTATCTAGTACTTTAATCTTTTGATGTCAGAGACTGGATTTGTCTGTGTCTTGGAAGCTCCCAGAAAAATCAGGCTGGGAACCATCAAGTGCTACTGCAGTGCAAGAAGTGGTTGATTAGGCTATGGTCAGGTCAGTGGCATATTCCTGATCAAGAGAGAATTTCGTGTCCTCTTGTATTAAATTTCAATGATGTGTAGCATACTTTAGTCAATAAATAGCATTTTGCTGTTCATGCCCGTTGGAAATAATACATGATGCTGTAAGTATTGATCAAAGAGCTCTAGTCTGTTAATCCCTCTGCTTGTAGCAATGTTAAATATTTACAGATTCTCCCTTAGTCTCCTGAAAAGTGTTTTAGCCCTGCAGAGGATGCTCAGCCTTTCTGCTTTATATTTTTTTACAAGTATGTTACTCTTTCTGCCTCTTTTTTTCAAGCACACACGTGTGACAAAGCATTATACTATGCTTGCACTAGTTTTAAGCTTTATTGCATAAGCATGTGGTGAATGCATACATTGATTGGAACGATGTACTAATTCAGAATTAAAAAGGAGAATGCCTCGGAGAGAAAATCCATCAGTGCCTCATCTC
Source organism: Manacus candei (assembly GCF_025592945.1). Classification (NCBI taxonomy): domain Eukaryota; kingdom Metazoa; phylum Chordata; class Aves; order Passeriformes; family Pipridae; genus Manacus; species Manacus candei. The sequence goes on along the minus strand of NW_026138074.1, from coordinate 5,919,928 downwards.
CAACTGGCTGAGTTACATTAAGGACAGGGGTAGGCTAACAGTGTGCAGCATCTTGCTGTATCGTGAGATAGCAGATAACAAAGACATATTCATATCAGGTTTATTTATCCAAATTATCTGAAAATTAATGGAATACTAAAAAACCGAGTTATTTCCCTGCTAACTACTTATTTATTGTATCTGTATTCTCATCAAGAAGTCTCAGAGGTTTGTAGTAGAAGATACAATGAATCATGTAGGCTTTCTAGCTCCTGTACTTGTTCATTGACCTCATGTAAATGTAATCATTTATCCTCAATTTTTTATACTAATGTATTGAAGGCAGACTTGATATTGTCAGGCATGCAATGGAATACGCTCCAGGAAACCTTCCTTCCAGTAGTGAGGTGACAAATGAAAAAGAAAATAAAAATGGATTTTGCAATTTAAAACATAGTGTGCTCAGGGAAGAATGCATAGCCAGCTATAATGTGATATGATTCATTTCTATATATGCAGGGAAGGATTTTACACAAAAGCTTTATGGGAGATGTACAGGATATTTAAAGTAACATGAAGACTATTCTACATAATAGTGCTTGCTTTATCTATCACAAACTAGAAGAAAGGTTTAAATACTCGTGTTTGCCCTCTTATCTTTCAGTAAGACGTCACATTATACTTCGTTCCATTACCTATTTAATCATCCCTTAGACCTGATTATGTGTTTGGAGGGGAAGGTTGGCAGATAGAGTAAAACAAAATGCACACATGTTTCTCTCTCTCTCTTCAGTCCCTGAAGATCGCGTTCATACTATGTAAAGAAATTACATTTTAGATATCCTCAAAGCTGATGTGAAAGAAGTCAGTGATTTATGTTGAAAATTTTACATGACTTTGAAGGATTTTCTCTTCTAGGTGATCAGTGATGAGTGGATTTTAATGGTTTGAGCTGCTGTGATGCTCATTAAAGATAAAATATACGGTGTTTCAGATCCTCTAAGTGTTCAGCCTTAAATGCCAACATGGGTGTTAGAAGGGACAGGGCACTTTTCAAAAGCTAATCTTCATACAGGGGATTTTTGCGGGGTGAAACTATATGAAAATACGGCCTTTAATGGGGACAGGGCTTGGGAGAGTTCAGTGGCTCATGGTACCACAGAGTGGCAAATGACTGCAGCTGCCCCTTTCTTTCCTCGTGCCTGAGGATACAAAGTTGTTCATATTTAGGGCTAGCACAGGGATGCTATCTTACTTCTTCTCAACAGTTTAAGAAATCTGGTTTCTCTCAGCAGTATTCAAGGTATCGTTTTCCAAATACCAATTATTTTGTCTTACTTCAATTTCTGTATATGAGGAAAACATCCCACTTTCTCCAGTAAAGATAGGGTGAGGTGATGGGTTGGAGTGCTTGACACCTTTTGTACTCAGCATCCTACTCAGATGAATTTTCATCCGAAGACTCCTACTCTTTCTGGGAAGTGCATGGGGAACTGAAGCCCCTAAATTTTTGCCTGCTGAATTGCAGAGACAGTTGCTGTGCGGTCAGTGTGAAAGCCTCCCAACATGACTCTCTGAGGCTTAACAGAAACAGAGCTCAGATCTCCAGCTTTCTAAACCTAGGTCTTAATTTTGAGACCAGAACATAACCAGAACATATGTTTGTAATCCTCCTAATCTAGACTGTCTGGCCCTCAAAACAGAGTATAAATTAGTGAGAACTTATTTTAGTGTAAGTAGTTGGGTTCTATATTTTTGGAGTATTTCTCTTTAGAATGTATTTCACTGATTTCTACTGGTGTGCTTTTATTTGTGGCAGACAGCTATATCTGAATATATGATTTATTGTTTTGCATTACATTTTTGAGTTGATTTTTCATCATCTATATGTAAATAAATTGTGCTGCCAGAGTTGGGAATTGAACTCACAAGGCTGGCCTACCAGTCATGATCAGGTATATTCTCAGGTGAATTGACTAAACCATTAAGTGTTTGAGGCCAGGTTGGATGGGGCTTTGAACAACCTGGTCTAGTGAAAGGTGTCCCTGCCCATGGCAGGGGGGTTTAAACTAAATGATCTTTGAGGTCCCTTCCAACCAAGGGCATTCTATGATTCTATGATTGTATGCTTAAGACTAATGACTCATCACTCTCTGTGCAGGGTGGGAAGCTATGGGAGATGCAGCCACTTCGTATTCTCCATAACCACTCATGGAAATACATGGACATCCATGAGCGAGGAAAGCTGTCTCTGCTCTGAGTACAATGAAGCAGTTTTCTATACAAAGGATTTGAAGCTAGAAATTTTTCATCAAATATTTCCTAATACTCCAGACCATGACACGAGGAAGGGGCCCATGCCATACTGTGCTGGGGGTTCCAGGTTTCCACTTTTCATGCATTATACGCTCAAACAACAAGGTACTGGTGGCTGTGCTAGTAACCTGGTAGGGATACAAATATAGCACAAGCCTTATGCTCAGCTAAACATGTACTGGAAAGTACTTATATAAATGCATTTATTTGCATTGCTTGGTTGACATATTTTCTAAATTTTAGCAGTTTGTCATTAACACGGGGTTACTCTTAGGACTTAGTGTACTGCTGAAACAGTTTCAAACTAGTGCCCTGTGGGTAACTGAACTGGTAACAGAAGAGACCCTGTAGTGGATGGCAGCTGGCATATTCATCAGGAGAAGAACAGGCAGTTCTTCCTCATTCTGGAGGGAGAAGATTCTGTTATTTAAAAAAAAAAAAAAAGTTCTTAAAAATGTAAATCATGAAGTTAAGAAAAAAAATAGAGCTGAGTTGATGTACACTGCAGTGGAATGGTGGAATGGACTAACAATGGAAGCATGCTGCAGAGCGTAAAATGCAAAGGGCATGTTATTTTTTAGTTTGGGAATACTTGTATGATCAGAGCTGTGTGATGAAGAGATTTAACTTTTGTAGGTGGATGTTTAGCAGAGTGTATTTGCTGCAATATCTGTCCTTCACAGCTAAAAGCTCTTTTGTACCTTGTAAGCCCATGTGGCCTGACAGAGGTAGTTTTGTGTCGATGCTGAGTGATTGCATGCTTTCTGGGTCATTCGTGTTAACATTTTGATTATAGTGGTGAGTTGCGAGAGATGAGCTGAAGAGACTGTGATGTTACACTGGAATGTACTAACTCAGATGAAGAAAAAAAATCTGCAAAACTTTGAGACAAAGTGAATCACATAAACAGATAATCTTTAAAGCAAACTTTCTGCTCTGTGTTCTGGTGGTGTTTTCAGCTGATGTCCTAATCTTGGTGTCCTTCAAAGTTTGCTCAGTGTTTTACAGCAGCTGTGATCCTGGGAAGTCTGTATGGAATACTAGGATGGGCTCAGTGATGGTAAGGTATGAATCCTTATGAGAGCTCTGTTTCCCCGATAATTCTGTCATGTGTTGGGAAAATATACTTGATCCTGGAGAGCAAACAAATGGAAATTGTGAGGAATAGAGAGGGGCGTAATCCTGCATGGATGAAGGCACTTTGCATTATAACCAGCTCTGTTCTGCCACTTAACCACCACCAGGAGACAAAAGACAAGAGTAAGTACTCTGCTGTGAAGCCTAAGTGTTATATCTTGATTCTTTTCTGCCAAAAGCACTTCAGACTAAGTGCACTGATATACATTAGGTTTGAGAATCCCACTCGATTTGGAATTTTTACACCTCAGTGCAGCTATATGCTGACTCTGTGTCTATTCTGGATGACAGTAGTCACTTCTCTTTGCTGGACAGTGTGCCATGCTGCATGATCTGCCTCTAGATGAAATTATTTCAGTGTTCCTTTAGAAGCAATGACAGATAATACTCCAGACCTTTGGCTTTCAGTGAATTGTATAAAGTCTGAAATAAATCTTCTACCAGTCACACAGCGCAAACTCACCTTCCTTGAACTTGATTTTTAAGACTTATCTACCTCAGAGATCTCTGTTGCTCATTCCCTGCGTCTTCTGTGAATAGAAGTTTCATTGATCTCAAAGGAATTTCTGTGCACTAGGCACTGTCAGGATATACAGCATCTGTGGTGCAGATAAGAGATGCACTACACTGATTGGAAGGAAAATATGCATCAGAAGATTGCCCACCAAGAATGTGTAGTTAGCTTTTTACATGGAGAGTGGCACTGAATTTATGTTTCATATCATTCATACTGAGTGTAATTTATGTTTCATACCAGTGTCAAGCTTCATTCATCTATACTTTTGTGAATGCTCCAGGTCCTCCTCCGCTCCCTGTTTAAACATTTGCTAAAATAGGTATCTGTGGCTATGAAGTATACATGTATATAGTACAGCCTATGAAATTCTGTATGAAAGAGGAAAGGGGCATTCTGCATGTGTTTTAGTAATTATGAGAAGTATTTCTTTTGGAGAGGACTGTGTTCTGAAGGTAGTATAAGGTGCTGGATTGACCTGAAGCTACTGTGTACAATTGCATCATACCACCAGTGCTGTGTGCAAGCTTGGAGGATTAGCTTTGCAGCAGTGCAAGTAGGGAGAAGTTATTATGTCTCCCGTAAGAAATAAGAAAGCATAAAGAAATAAGAATAAGGCTGTCTAGTTTACAAACTGGAAAAGAATAAATGGCTCTCTGCTATGATTTCAGCCAGATAGTTCCTCTTGTACTCTGCAATGCCTAAACTGTTTTAATCTTGTTATTTTACCTCAGTAGGTCAAATTTAGGGATGAAGCCATTCTCCTTCCACTGCTCCTGTCCATGTACAGAATATGTAATAAAACAAGGTTAGAGGAGCTGTTAGGGATCCCCTCCTTGTTTTGCTGTTAGTATCCCACTCTTCTCTCATAGAGACTTTTGCTCTCATTAAGCTCTTTTTAAAAAAATTTAAATTGTTTTTATCTCATATTGCCAACTAATCAATCAGAGGAGGCATCCCTATGAATACAGAACATCCATGGATGCCAGCATTGATTTCTCCTCAGCTGCTTCTTATTTTAAAGTACCTTGGTGTGAGGAAGATCCTAAATAGAAGCTAATAAACATTATATCTCTGATACATTTTCACATTCTGACAAATACAGTTTGGGTTTTTTTTTTCATTGAGAATTTAGCTTTTCTTTCTTGACAAAGGTAAAAAAAACATTTCTCCAATTCTTTTTTTTTTTACATTACTGGAGAGTAGAAACTTGCTCAGGTATTGGGAGTCATCATTCACCCTGATCAACAGAGTTTGGTTGCCTTGCAATGATCACTTGCATGGTAGAAATATTTATATTTCCCACTGTGTTAATTGATGTTACTAGTTAAGTCCGGAAGACGGGAATTTCTCAGCTACCAAGAAGTCACTTGCTAGCCAGTCTGATCAGTAAAGAGAGTGAAAGACAGCCAAGGTCTTTTAATAGAATTTGTAGGTTTTCCATAAAAAAAAATAAAATTGCAGAAACAAAAATAGACCACTGAGAAACCTGTCACTTTTTGCTATTAACACCTTATAGCCTTTTGTGCATAAATTTGTGAAATACTGTTACATCGATGGCCAGTGTTGTGAAAGGCAGCTGCATGAAGACAAGGAAACCCAGGATAAGTAGACCTGATTTTCCCTTGTTGACACAGAAGGTGTCAACATCTATTCCTCTTATGTCACTGTAAAAAGGTGTCCCAAGTCAAACTTCGCAAAAGCCAGCTTACGCCTTTCTCCAAGGAGTGCTCCTTGGTTGGGTGTTCTGCATATGGTGATTGTTACCATATGATTGGGGTTGCAGGGGTTAGGCATCTCCTATCACTCCCACAGTTACAATTGCCCCTTACCTCCTCTGACAGCTGGAGGCCAGAGATCCCCAACATGACAGAGGAGTCCCAATGGGCACAGCTGTCTCTTGTGGTTCAAATTTTGTGGAAATAGGAAAAAAAACCCCTGTCCTCTGTGGACCACAGCTGTTTGCTCACAACCTTTGCCCACTGTGCATGAAATGCTTGCTGCAACTTACTGTCCGTCATCATCTTTAATTCAAAGAAGGGTCAGAGTAGTCTTGTGAATGTGAAGAGTTTTCACAGAATCACAGAATTGGTCAGGTTGGTAGGGACCACAGTGGGTCATCTGGTCCAACCTCCCTGCTCAAGCAGGGTCATCCTACACATTGCACAGGATTTCATCCAGAAGATTCTTGAATATCTCCAGTGATGGAGACTCCACAACCTGTTGCAGTGCTTGGTCACCCCCACAATAAAGTTCTTTCTCATGTTCAGGTGGAACTTCCTGTGCATCAGTTTCTGCCCGTTGTCCCGTGTCCTGTTGCTGGGCACTGCTGAGAACAGCCTGGCTCCATGCTCTTGGCACACTCTCTTCAGATACTTACAGACATTGTTAAGGTCCTCTCTCAGTGGTCTCTTCTCGAGGCTGAACAGGCCCAGCTCCCTCAGCCTGTCCTTGTAAGAGGACAGTCCCTCAATCATCTTTGTCACCCTTCACTGGACCCACTCCAGGAGTTCCATGTCTCCCTCGTTCTGAGAAACCCAGAACTGCACATGCTACTTCAGATGCTGCCTCGAACAGGTCTCTTCACTTTTGTTCCTCTCTCAACTCTTATGTTGAATGTAATTGGCTGTGTTGGTTAAACACCAGAACCAAGCCTCCTGGGTCTAATAATCTATCTGGAAGTTTTAAGGGATTCTTTTTTATTATTATTATTTTTTGTTGTTGTTGTTTTTTATTCCACCTTAATGCTACAAGTGTCTGCTTCTCTAAGCAGACTCTCTGTAGCTGTTGACTCCTTTTAATCCCTATATGTGGTGTTTTGCCATGATTAAGAGAACCTAAGCATTCTTCAGATGTCTACAGCTTTGGAATTTAAATTTAAATTGCTTCTAGGAGAAACAAATCAAACATGCATTGCAGACCTACAAAAAATACATTAATATATATTAACCTGAAAGTTCTTGGTGGAATAAATTGAGAGATTCAGCAGTGCTTCTTTCAGCAGTGCCATATCCAGAGACATTTAAATTCATTTTTATTTTAAATTGAGTTTCTTTCCAAATTCCAGGCCAGACCAGCAAGCATCTCTGTTTCTCAGCCTTTTTAATGAAAGCATCTGCTATGCTGGACCAGTGTGGCATACAAGTGAATGGTTAAGAGAAGTAAGGGGCTGAAGATGATTACTGAGCCCATGATGTGGATCAAATATGAGTGTCTTCTGTAGGTAGAGAAAATGGGGCAATGTTAATTTCTGCCATTATTATTGTCTTTCACCCATGTATATGGTGAGGACAGTTTTCACAGATAAGTCAAAAAGAGAGAAATATTGGAGTCTTAATCAAACTCTTCCTGAAGTTTCCCTTTTTGTTTTGCACAACAAAGAAGGCTGAAAGGAATCCTTCTCCCTGAACTCTCATTCACATTTGTCCATTACTGTGTCAGAAATAAGACCTGTTAAGCTAAAGGATAAGTTATTGTAACACAGACAAAGAAGAGAATGTCCTTGTGCATAAGCAGCTTCACTTGATATTAAAGCAAGGTGATACACATACACACTCTCTCAACCAACACACATGCGCACATACATTTCATGTATAAAATCAAGGTCTGTTTTCCTTTTGGCTTTGGAAAATGAATTCTGTTTGCTGTAGGGCCATTTGACATAATATTGCAGCCTAAGGTGCCCTTTGCATTGATATTAAATCAAAGACATCAACTCCTGCCATGTCATCAACAAGCAGCCAAGAAACTTTGAGGTTTTTTCCATCAGAAACACTAACTTCCATATGTAAAGTACTATTGCCTGCTTTCTTAGTGGATTTTATGATTTAACTGTCCTTTTTTTTTTCTTTTCAACATTATGAGTATATTATATTAAGTATATTGCTATCTTTATATTATTGACAGACAAAAAGATTAGAAAAGATCAAATCTCACTTCATTTTGGTAAGCACTTCTATGAGTAGCAATTCTAATCTGTAGCCTCAAGAGACTGAATTGAGCCACCAGAAGCTGGATGTAGAAGCTTACATCTTACTACATCATCTGGTTTCCTCTCACAGTTAATGGAAGGAAATAGGCATTTTCAATTCGTGTTTCATCTTCTCCTGAAATTGGTTATATGTCCCAAGTCACAAGACTGCTCTTTTGTCTCTTAATTGATTATAGAGGAACAGCTCACATGTAGAAGTCTATAATGCCTATATGTGTTTTAAGGTGAAACAATTCCTCCAGAAAACTCAAAGTTTAGTACCATGAGAGAATCTTGCTTAGAAACCATAGAGCTGATGGCAAAGAGCTTCTTTGTTCTTGGTGTGGTTCCACCATTTGTTCTGTGTATGCTTAGTTCCTTCTGCTGCATTTTCCCTGCCTCTGGAGAGAGAACACATACTCTTAGCAGGGTTTTCACTCAGCAAGTGTGTATATGAGCTTCATAGGAAACATGATATTACTAGCAGCAAAATATCACAGTTGTCCCTAGTAAAACCTACTGAGTTTGATTTATAGGCAGACTGGCAGAAGCAGGTAGCCACCGTCTCTGTAGAATTAGGCGTTGCTTAGAAAAATTGTCCTGAGAAGCCTCCCCCATGAACTCCACAGAAAATTAACTTTGATTGTACCTACAGTAAGAGTTGGTCTGGTGGTTTAAGTGTTATTCTCTTCAACAAAAATTTGGTTCTGATTGCACAGAGCAAAAGGAAGAGCAGTGTAAGTTTTTCCAGGTCTCTTAAAAAGTGATTTGGAAAGGTGCTAACCTGTCAGTGAGAGAGAAGAGGAACTTGCTCAGTGTTAAAACTAAATACCAAATGCAGTAGAATATAAAAAATTACTTGAACTGTGGATGGCACGATGCAATCTTTTATTATGGACTTAGCTGTAATGCCTCTCTCTTACAGTTTGTTTTGGCAGAGAGATGAGACTCCCCCATCTCCTCCCTCAGAAAGCCAGTTTGCAGATGAGCATGCTGCGCGTAGTCTAGTATCACAAGTTGTAATAAAATATGCGATAACACAGCATGCTTGGCTTGAAGTTGGTAGTTTTTCTGTAATAAACATTCTTTACTTTGTGCTGTGAACACAAAAACCTTGGACTGAGACATAATGTACCACTATGGTAATAGTGATTGATTCACCAGATATTCTACTGTAGGTAGTGCCTGTTACCAGTATCAAATTAATAAATACTGGGTTACCCCCACAGAAGGTGCAGTAAAGGAATATTCAGGGTCATTGTAACATATGCAATTTTTCTTCATTTAAGTAGGAAATCAAAATAGTATTTAGAAGCTTGACCTAAAATGGGAATGACAGGAGCAGATATTGACCTCACTTTTGAAGAAACTGATTTTTTAACTACTAACATTAAATGTTTAGACTTTCAAGAATTTTGGATCTAGCCTAGCCTCATCTTTCTCTCACAGTTCTCAAATGCATGCTACAAGCAGAAATAAACACCTACATAGAATTTCTTGGTGTTAATATCTTTGCAAATTTAGCAGTCATGCTGCAGCGTGGTAAGATGTGTCAATTAAGAGGAGTTTACAAGAAAAAGAACAAGAAATGTTTTTATGGAATATGTGTTATTTTCAATTCATTTATGTGCAAATGTGCTATTCAAAGGCTGTATGTGTTTCTCATTATATTGTCTCTCTAATTTATATTGTGTACTCTTTGTGGCATAGATATTATCTTGGTATTTTCCAAGGCAGTATGCATGCACTGCTACCACCACTTCTAGTGATAATTGAATAATCATGTACTGAGTTTTTTCTTATTTCTGTGGTTCTTGGTACAGTTGTTCCAGAGCAACACAGAGAACAGCAAATAGCTCTTTGTTCAATTTTAATTTTAGAATTAGTTCCAAAGTGCCAAAAAATGAAAAAACCCACACATTTTGTGAAATATTTAATAACTTATTTTTTTTTTATTTCATATGGTTAGTTAAAACACAGATTCAGTGCTTTAATAGCCACAAAACTCTGCAGCACAATATATTGCAGATACATAAAAATTAAATGTCTTGATGAAAAAAAATGGGAATAACTGAAAGAACTATTTGGGTGCAAATGGTAAGAGAAAGAATTCACAAAGGAAGTATCAACAGCAACAATGCTGAACTTGATCTAATTTTCGTTTTGTCACTCAGAGCAGAAGTTGAAGTCAAAGTTAAATATCTCTAGACAAGGGCACAAGTTGCAGAACTCAGGAAGAGTTGCCAGCCTCTAAAAGAAGTGCTGATTTTTTCCCCTTAAAAAATAAGAAGGAAACTTTTAAGTTGAAATAACAGGGAAAACTGAGAACAAGGAGAGAAAATTTGAAAAAAAAACCAAACAGAAAACTTGGAACCAGACAAAAGTACGGTATTTTATTTTATTCCAAAGTATTTGTTTTTCTGTCTGAAGGGATGTAATTTCATAGCATTTCTCTCCTGAATGAAAATCACAAAACTTTCCTGCATTATGGTCAAACAATGTAACCTCAGGTATTTCAATGGTCCTGAACATGAGTTTGAACTAACTTTCATTTGGATTGTAATGCCTTTTTCTTGGTCCATCTTTCCTGTAGAATGTGCATTATTTTTCTTTTTCTGTGTTGTATGTATCTAGAATGTAAGCACCTCTAAGTCCCCTATCACAGTTCTTCTCCTGATGGTCCATCCTTAAAACTCTGTTTGCAGTCTCTATCTACAACTAGAAAACTGACAAGTTACATTATCTGTGCATAAAGAACAGTGCCAGATATCATCTTATGTGTCTTTTATTTCTAGTTTTGTACTTCAGTACTAAACACTTCGTTTGTTCCTTATAGGGAACCCAATACAGCAGACTCCCTTGTGTCCCGGTAATTCAAGCCCATAATAATGGTGAGGGTGATGATAGGATGTTCAGCCCCGTATGTTATCGTATTATAGGAATAAAATGGTCCATTTATACCTTTAGGGGGCGAGTTTGTTGTTGTTCTTGTTGGTTTTCCTCTGCATTGTTCTATGAGTGTAATCAGGGTTATTGAAACATGAAGATATCTTTAGTCAGGATTTTTACTTTTGACTTATTGGGTGTTGTAAGACTCAAGTCAACCAATTAGGTAGTCAAGAAATAAGTGTAATGGAAAATACAATGACACCAAACATGGAGTCATTCAGTGCAATAAGGAAAACTGGACTGGTGGGAAATGTGATCAGCTGTCCAAGTGAGAGCTGATATGAAATGCACCAGAGCAAGGTTGTAAGGATAAAGGGTCATTTTCTTAACTTGCCATGTGATAGAGTACTGAAGAGCCCAGAATCTTCAAATATCTTATTCAGGACAACTGGAGGAGGGAGTCAGCAGAGAGTATTGAGATGAATATTTCAATTTTTGGTTTTATGCTTTAAGTTTTGTAAAATATATGCATTTTCATGGTTCTCCAAAAATGGGAACTTTTATTGTATCTAGATCTGTATTTCTGTCCTGGCTATGTCTAAACTGAAGCATGCACATTTCAGAGAGCCTGTACTTTGGAAATGGGACCATTACTGGCAAATGTCCTAAACTGCATTCTTGATTCCATGCTTATTCTCAGTATTTGTATCCTTACTAAACAAGGAGGAAAAAATTGAAATGGCAACTATTTGAGACGAAGAACAGTGAAACTGTTGAACAAGTTACCTTACACACAATTTCTTTTTGAAATACAAGTTGTAAATGAAGTAGGAGATGACTATCTAAATTCATTGTTCTATCAGCAGTTTCATCCAAGTAATGAAAATATAGTCGGAATAGTGCTTGGTGGATTTGCATAGTTGCACATCTAAAAGACTTAACTGGTAAGAACCATTGTTAAATTACTTTGTAATATGATTTTTTTTATTTCAAACTAAAGTTTCAACAACTAATAACTGGATGGAATTAACTAAGCATGACTATTAAAAAGAAATGCAACACATTGTCAGTTTGATCTTAAAACTGAAATTGTATGATCCTCCTTGTTTGATTTGGCAGGCTTCTTGCTTGTCAGCCTTACCTTATGCAGTTCCTGGGGCCAACGTTCTCATGTTCATATTGATCATCAGAAAAGTCATATAAACTCTTATGAGAAGATCTGATGAGATCCAGCTTCCAGAAAATAATTTTTAGCCACGCATTTTGATGGAATTGGAAATGAAGATTGCATTATCATGTTTTTACAGCAAGATGGTCATTAGCAAACTGAATAAACCCATGGAATTCTCTCATACAGACTGAGTGGGAACACTTTGCATCATGTGATAGTCCTGTACATCTGAACATATATTTTTTTCAGTATACCTCCTTAATTTTGAAGAAACTAGGAAGATTGTACAAAGAAAGAAGATAGGTTTAGAGGAAGGAGCCATGCATGGTGTCACCATGCCTGAATTATCTGTCACAGTAAATTGGAACACCCTTCCCTGAGGTGGACCCTATGTCACTTTCCCCTTTTTGTTTAATACAATAATGCAAGAGAGGCAAATACTGAGGAAATGGCTACTGGTACATCATTGAGATCCGTGTCATGAAAGTCCATTCATGTCAATGAATGTAGTCGACTGCAAATGATAGTGTTCAGATAGGTCAGAAACTGTAGCAACTGCATTACATATAGAGAGGTCCTACATACAAATAAACCTCTTGGATGTCATATGCTAACAAAGGTAGCATATGGAAAAGAGAGGACCAAGAGGCAGAAGAATAATAATGGGGGGAAAAACAGCTGGATAGATTTAAGCTGCTTGAAAAGCACATTTGCAGCAGAGTTTTCTTTCTCAAAAAGTTTTCATGCAAAATCTGTATCTTCTTTCTGACAGAAATGTTCATTTTCTGTGTATAGCTTGAATCTGTATTATAGAATGGTCCACACAGACAGTAGAGAAGAACTGTGGCCATCCCATCATATGGCAAAAATTTGCTTTCTGAAAGCTGGATTCCTTCAGAGACTGAGATCTCAAAGGTGGGAACTGTGTGTGTGTGCATGAGTGCATGCAAAGGAGGGGAAAGCACTCCATATCCTCTTACCAGAATTTATTATTTAAAAAAAAAATTACTGACTTAAGGTAAAGCTGAAGATTGCAAAAGTTGTAGAACAATAAGTGCCGTGTTGAGATGTGTGCTCTGCGTGATTCTATTTAATTATTCCAATCACATAGCATAGGTTATGTATTTATGAAATATCCCAGCAGACATGCCAATTGAGTTAAACCCATTAACAGTGAATCTTGCAAGAATCCCTACAGCTTCCCATCACTCAGTATCAGGCATTAAGATTGAATACAGGCATCAGCATAGACGATTACAGTCTCTGTAGAACCGACACCAGAGAATGGAGACAGGCAAGTCATCATCAGGCACAGAATTTTTCTGCTCAGAATAATTGCCTATTTGCTCTGTATTTGAGCTCTATTCCTTGGGCTTAGATCTCCTGCACATCTAGTTAGAACTTGCAGAATTAATATCAGGTTTCCTGTCACCTCACTCATTACTTTTGTCAGTGGAATTCAGGAAGAAGAGTCAAAAACATGTTTTTAGAGGCTATTTCTTAAGGACTTCTGTTTTTTCTTTTTTTTGCTTAAATAGAAACCTGAGTGTTAACATGTCAGGTTATTTCTTTAGACTACACTGGAAAGGACATCTGAATAAATTGTGATTTTACAATATAGGTATTGTTGCTTGAAGATCATTATTGCGTTATCCTTTCTACCCAGAGCCACACCTTTAAAAAAAACCAACAAAACAAAACAAAAAAAAACCACTTTAGAATGGGAAAAGTAGGTTAAATAGCAGATTGGATGTGTTCTCTTTAGACTTCTCTTTCAGAAGACTTCCTGTGTTCTGAATCTTAGAGCAGGTAACAATCTTTTGAATAGTGTAGCAATATAAAAATGCATTTAATTTGTTTACTATAGTGCTAGGAAGTCTTGCTAAGTCTTTGTAAAGAATGATATACAGATGTCATATTGACAGTCTTGACTGGAAAAGAAATTATGTCTCCCTCCAAGTCATGTAGGATTATATCAAAAGACACAAAAGGCAATTGTTTTGGTGAACCTGGAGTGCCAAAAGACCAAAAATCACAAGGTCCCACTGACTTCAGCAGATTTATACCGCCTGAGGAAAAGCAAAAAAAGCAGTTTAATTCTTCACACAGATGAAATTTAAGTAAATTAATACAATCCTGAGGATACATTCAGAACAATTGCTACTAAAACCTTCTTTTTTTCCAAAGATTGTAAATGCTGTTATAGCAAATAAATTACCAGACTTTATTAATAGTCACTGCCACTGCAATTAGTGAGTGTACTGGAATTCTTACTCACTATTTCTCTTCCTTTAATATTGAGATTTTTTTTCTTTTCTTTTTTCTTTTTTGTACACGCTCATATATGTCTCTCAAGTTTTAGCTGTTATTTCCCTTTTCTGTCATAAAAATGTAAAAGATAGCATTTTCATTTTTTATTCTGTATTATGCCTAATCATTAATTAGCTAATAAATCTTTACAATAGAGTAACTATGCCAGCTGGTAGCTTGACAGAAAAATATATGTGTTCTTTTGCTGAACTCTCTTGTTTTGTCCTCACTCAAATGTTTGCACATGGCAGATTTTTTAAAAGGTTAACATACACAAAATAATTATTCATTTCCATCATAATTTTGGGACCTTCTTGGAGAGAACATGCGCAAAGGAGTTCAACATGAAAGAGAAAAGTTAAAAATATGCTTCTCTGCTATAATTGATCTTGGCTTTGTAGTTGTTTTAAAATATGACTCTGTATGTTATTAAAGTGAGGAAGTTTCAGATCATGCAAAAATCTTCTGGAAAATAGGTTTTATATTGGAATTAGAAATAAAATGAAAAGTAATGAGAAAAGAAATTAGGTTAAAAGGCCAGAAAACCCATTAGAAACTGTATGTTTGTGTATTATCTAGCAAATCAAATGTCAGGGGAAGACATTTGTGAAATAATTATCAATCATTTAAAACAAAAAGGAAGCAAACAACAGAAGCCTTCATTTTTATATTTCAGAGGCTAAATTCAGGCTGCTGAATCCATCAATAAGGCAATTACATGGAATTTTTGTTCTGCTTTTAAAAGATGTTGAACAGTCACAGCTTCCCTTGCAGTCATACTGTCGGCAACTTTACTGGGAAACTTCACGACCCAAACATCATTTTCTGTTCAGAGGTAGAACACTGATATTGAAGTGAGGGGTTTCATTTCACACCTGAACAAGAAGAGACCACTGAAATTATGGACACCAGAGTCGTCAGAGCCGTAGCATGCAAACTGAACAGTGTTGAGAGTAGATGTGGAGTGAGAATAAACTTGTGCCTTGCCAACAGGAAACTTTGCAAAAAGAACAATAAATGAGAAACAGCAAGACAATAAACACAGGCAAGAAAATGACCATTCTGTTTTCCTTCAAGTTTCCCTTGTGCAGGCATTCAGATTTCTGCATGCTATTCTCTAAGGCCTTAGTGCCTTGAACCGTCTCTTTACTTGTGCCTTACGCTATTTGACATAGGGATAATCCCAGAGGTTTGTAAAAGGAGGTAAATTTTAGACAATCAAACTGTTCTTGAAATCAGCCTTCAAAACTTCTTGAAAGTAAAGAGGGACAAGTCTATATTTAAACAAATAAGATTTTATTAAGTACGGACTTACTTCTGTCTGTCTTCACAATAACATCATCTTTGACTTCATATGAAGATGACAGGGACATGAGCACAACCTGTTAGGTGACATTGCCCTCTAGGGACATAGATAGGAGTGTTAGCCTGGAATAGCTAAATATTACAGTGAATAATACACATTTATTTGAAGCTTTAGATAACTGCGCTTTGACTGTTCTGACATTCTATATGTGATAACTCTCTACAGATACCTGATAGTATATATGTATATGCATACATGCTATGTGCAGAGAGAAGTGTCTGTGTGTACGTCTATAGTTGCATCCAGTCCTTGCTATCACTACAAGCTCAATTTTCATGAGCAGTGTAGATCAAGCTGTCTTCCAGTGAAGCCTTTTAGTGAGCTGATGGTGTCATTGCAAACTTGGATAGGTGAAAGAGATTTTTCCCGAAATAGAGTAAAGTGGGAAATGGGGCTGAGAAAATAGCACAGCTAGGCAGAGCTATTTGAGAACGGTTATCTTGTGAATAAATCTACACAGGAACCCAGGAGATCTGTACTCAGTGTCTGCATGACACTGGACAACTTGCATTATCCCCATGCTGCAGCTCATCTCTTTGCGAAACTAAGGAAATAATTCACTACCTACTGGGAGAATGAAGTCATTAGTGCTTGTAAAGTGTCTACAAACAAAGTCTGTGATGAGCGCCATAAAAACCCCCATCTTAAGTATGCAAAAAGTGGCTGCTGAAGTTACCTTAAAGCAACATGGCATGAGGTAGCTTGAGAACTACAAACGAATGCTTATACCCTAATCCTGCAGCACTAGTACATGTTGCATAATGTAAATATGAGATAATAAAAGCAAGCTAGTTTGGTCTGCGTTGACCATTTCAAATAACTGTATTTTTCTTTCAGTATTGTAAAGCAAGCCTTCCTAGAGGAAGCATGTAATGTTATTCTGGTTTGGCACATAGGCACCCTAAAAGCAAAAGCTCTTGCCCAAATGCACTTTCATTTTTGCTTATCCAGGACCAGAGCAGTCTGTTGCAA
Source organism: Manacus candei (assembly GCF_025592945.1). Taxonomy (NCBI): domain Eukaryota; kingdom Metazoa; phylum Chordata; class Aves; order Passeriformes; family Pipridae; genus Manacus; species Manacus candei. Next base: position 5,903,304 of record NW_026138074.1, on the reverse strand, counting down.
ATAGACTGGGCTGAGCCCTGAGGCACTGTGGTTGCATCTGATGTCACATGTCCTTGTATTTCAGGCCAGGTAATATATTCCTTCCAGGACAGTTAAAAAGCCCTTGCACATACCATGTAGCTGCCCAATAAGTTTCCAGGAAATCTCATATGACTCTGTCCCACTGAATGCACAATTCGATAGATCCTCACTAAGAATATGGCACATTTCCAAGTAGGCCAGTTCTCAGGACACCTCAGACAGACATGGAGGCAAAAAAATCTTGCGTTTTCCATCTTCTATTCCACCGACAAGTCCATACTGGCCTATTCAATACAGATTCCTACACCCTTTGGCATGGACTGTTAATATCACTGATTATCAGTATTAGAAGCTTGTCCTTCTAAATTCAGAGCAGAGTTTTACAGTCTGAGGCTTTGTCCTCCCCACCCAAGAAATGGAACTGTACTGCATAGGAATAACAAATGTGGCTTAATGTGGCATAGGAATAACAAATGTGGCTCCTGTTAGAATCAACAGTCAAATAGAATCCTGATGCTGAATAAAATCTAGGGTTCTGTTATTCCTCTGCTCAACACTTCTGTTAAAGTTAAGAATACCTATCTATTAAAGGTATAAATAGAGCACTTTCTACCATGTTTTTTTGTTACAATCAAGCCTCATAAGGCGGTACAGTATTCTACTGTTGTGTTAATTTGCTAGCATTGATACTAACATCAGTCTGTTGTGCTTCTTTAGCTAGAAATTTTGTGTGCCGATCCTAGCTGAAGCATTTGGAGAACATTTGATAATTTGGGCAGTGTTCATGTTTTCATTACTCAGTCTTTACCTTACCCTTCATTTAAACCTCTTCTGACCATATTCAGGACTGGGATTTTTCCTCTGTCTCTGCATGTGTACCAGTAAACATTCTCAAAAAGGTTTTTTCCCTCTCACTTTAGTATGTTTGTCTCTTATCAGTTTGCAAGGTTCAATACTAAGTTGCCTTCTCATGGCAGGAGAAAGGTATGAGATCTCTGCTAGGCAAGTAGAAAAGTTGTTGCCCTTTAATTCTTACTCTACTGCGTTGTCTTCAATTTTTATTAGCGACCTGTTCTAGACTTTGTTCTCTGTCTCCAGGGAAATACTACACTGCAAGCAATAAAACTGGCAAAAAGTAAAAAAAAGGAAAAAAAGAAGAAGAAAGAAGGGAAACAGAGCCAGATTAACATCTCTGTTAACAGTAGAGTGAAAAATATGATCATGTTTTCAATGGACTCTTCTTAAGCTGATGGAAATTGCAACCTAGAGGTCATATACTTAGTCACTGGTAGCAGAATGTTGTCACTCCCTGCTGGCTGATTCATGAAATAATTTGCTCTGAAGAAAATTGCTGTTTCACATCAGCTGGAAACGGCTTTTGCCAGACTATACTTTGATACTGCTGTTGAGTTGTAATCATGCTTTGAATAGAGTTGCACACAGACTCATCATGCCAGTATGGCTGCATCCACATGCCTGTAAGCCAAGGAAGGATCCCACTGCAATGGGGACAAAACCTTAAAGAATGATTGGATTTTGGCATAAGAGACTATTACTATTTCTCATAATGTAATTTATGTGGAAGAGAGGTCCTTGCTTTTTCATCTTTATGTAGTCATCTCTAATTGTATTTCCCATGGCATCTAATTGTTGACTCATCTGCAGATTTTGAGATAAACTTTTAAACTGACTTTGATAAGAGAGACCGGGTTTTTTTGTGTAGAGAAGACTCAACAGTCTCCCCAGTTCCATTAGTGATTTGATGCCATACAATTGCTCTGAGACTAGGCACAGTCTTAGTGGGTTCCTCAAAGTGTAACAGAACAGGTCTTCGTTCTCTGTTTTCAGATAAACTACATTTTTTATAAACTTCTGTCTTTCTGCTTGCTATAGGCAGTGACATTCAGGCAGTTAGAATTTATTTTTTTGCTGCAGTCTTTGTACTTGTGAAGGCCCCTGTTGTCATCCAGAAATGGAGAAGGGCATGAATTTCATTTGCTTTTCTGTGAAGCTAGAACATTTTCAAGGGCAATTCAGAAGCATTCCTCTCTGTTCTTCCCCTGTTTTTCCCTTAATTTTTTTAAAGTGTTTTGCTTTGCATATTTCTATACCTTTTTTTTCCTTTTCACCTATTCTTTCTTGTTGTGCTTAGCTTGCTCCTGTTCTGATTATTCCAGTATTTTTAACTGAAAGAGTAGAGAACTGACTTTTGCTTTGCCAATCTTAGCATTGAAATCCTATTCTTTTTGTAATTTTTGGGTGCATGGCAAAGCAGGATCTAGTATGACCTTCCTACAACCTCTGAGACATGTATTACACAGAGTTAAGGATTAGGCTATCACTCAACCTCTAATATGTAAGTTTGCTTCCTTGTCTACCCTCAACTGAGAGCTCTGCATTTGAAAATTTCAGAAGGGTTTAATGTTATCTATTTAATATTCTAGGATATTGTCTCAGATGATAATAAAAGATTTTTAAGCTGCAAGGGATAGAATTTTTCTTATGTCATAGCACATTAGATTTAGTGTTGGTATCATCAACACATTTTTGAAAAGAGCTAAGAAGTATGAGTAAGATATTCCATTGTCTTGGGAAAAGATTATAATTTCATTCTGTCTTTCCCTTGGATAAAGTGTCATCATAAATAGGTGGTTTAGTGGAAAATTCCCAGTGAAAGCACTATGCAGTTTTCTGTCGTGGAAATCACAGGTACAATTGTGCCTTGAAGGAAGAGACTTTAATCTGCTGCAAAGCCTCCGTGTCCTGGCAGGAGCTTCAGCTGGTTGTATGCTACAGGGCCTTGCTGCCTTCTTACCCTTCAAGAAAATGAGAGTTACTCAGCAATTTTTTTTCCACATACATTTTTGTTTATGTCCTTTTCTAGCACATACTTGCCGGTGCCACACTTGCTCCCTGCCTGCAGGCACTTGAGGAGGGGAGCAGTTGACATTCAGCCCAGTAGCAGCCAAAAATGTGTGTCTTTCAGACTCAGTGCTTGGAAGTTGCCATGAGGAGCAGCCAGTGCACCCAGTTGAAGCTGTGAGGGGTATTGGTCTGTCCCATGGGTGCTGCATAGTCTGCAGTCCATATTCTGCTGTCATGTGTTGTTTCTAAAATATTTCCTCCCTCTCTTTGGGCCTGTTTACAGAAGAAAATGGTAAGAGCATGCAGTGAGGTTTTGTGGTACACTAATTATTCTGTCCAGGTTTTTTAGCGTGATTTTGGATATTCTCTACCACAGCAAAATGGACTCCTGCCTTTAAGAACCAGTGAGTCGCTGTCTTGTAAATGGTTTCTGCAGTGTAACCTATACCAGTCAGAGTCAAATCCACTTTTTAAAGTTGTTCCTGCACTGAAGTGAGAAGCTGGCAATGCTCTTAGCAAACGCACTCATTTTAGGGCATATGCTTTATACCTTTCAGTGAATGCAGAAGAGTAAAATGAAAGAAGGGCAATAACCATAAAAATAATTTTCCCTTTGGCTTTTCCTTCACAGTAGTGGCAAAATTATATGGCTCATCTATGCCTTAGAGTATAAGTGGCTGGAGTTTTTGTTGCTGCACCCAGTAGTCATTATTAGAATGTGTGTTAGTTACAACTGATTTAAATAAAACTATTTTCATTAGGCATTTTTAAACTGTTTAGAAGATTGATAGCTGGTTAAAAATTAGCTTTTTTTTTTCCATTTACACAGGAATGTTTCATGCATCCACAGTAATCAGTGTTTTTAGGAATATACTGTTTCAAGTGTGATATCAAGAAGGTCATGTTACTGCTTTGACCACACACAATGGGAAATATTTTTTCCCATTTTATATGTTTTCTACTGCTACTCTTTAACAGGCTATGAGTAGAGCTCCAAATAATCTTAGCATTACATATATGACTGGTTTTTTATTGCAGGGACCATTCACAAAGACACAACAGATGTGTCTTTCCCTAACTGGGAAAAAAAAAGTATTATTCAAACACATATGTGTGAATTAAATAAGCTAATGGTCATAACTGACTCATGGAGTATAACACTGGGTTGCATAAGCTCTTCTGGACATGTGTTGGAGCGGGAACAGCAAATGCCAAAACTCAACCTTAATTATAAAAAATAAATGTCTGTTTACAGCAGTTATCATTATGTTGGTGGAAAGAAATCATTGTATTGACATGAAACATTTGGCCTGGTTTGCTTGTTTATATTGAAAACATATGTTGGAAGAGATTTTTTTTTTCTCTGGTGTTAGTTCTAGTTGATACAGACAAATGATGTGATGATAAAGTTCTGGTTTATCTAAATAAATACATAATAAAAACTAATAAATAAATAATAAAATAAATTTACATAAATTGCATACTACATATTAAAAAATCCTTAAATGGCTACATGAAATAACCTTTTATGAACAGCGTGAGAATTAATTCTTTGTACTGCATAAATTCTAACAATTTTATCTCTGGACTGTCAGTGCAATTACATTTTTCTTAGTGGGAATAATAGCAAAGTCTCTGTGATCAATAGTATTTGTTTATGAGAACAGTAAAAATAGATTTTATAGCAGAAGCATAGAGCTATTGTTTTGAGAAGCAGCTTCAGATAAAAGCTTTGCATTTGCTCTTTTCTCCTGAGACTACTAAAGAGAACACTAAAAAGTAAAATGAGTGACCACAGAAGCAAGTAGGGTCACCCATTACCAGGAATTCATTTTATTTCTATTAGAGAGGAACTAGAAAGCATCTCACACTATTTGTACCTGATTTTCCATTATAAATTGTGGTACATGAGATCATTTAAAAATCACTGAGCCTTTCAGATGAAGCCGAGTCTGTTGCTGTTCCTTAATAATTGAACAGTAAGAAATACAAGATCTCCGTTTTCATCCAAACAAAATAACTTCTGAGATGGGAGAGGACAAAAAGGTATAGGAGGTACAATTTTCCTGAAAGCTCATTGGGCAGTCTCAGAGGGAGATTTAAAGAGTGGGTTTGGATCCACATTTGGAGGGTGAGATTTTCTCTTCTTCTACTTGCGGATTGGAGTCCTGGGACCACACGCTCAGCTGGTGTGCATTGGTAGAGGAGCGTTCAGGTGGTATACCAGGATGAAGTAAATGCACTAAAGTCAGGGTGCTACTTTTTAAAAATCATGAAACAACTCAGAGCTCACCGCCTCAATATATGAACTTTAAGCTTTAATGCCTCTCTGGGATGAGAGGCAACACAGTAAGACAGCACAACATCACTGTGTAATTTTTTTTTTCCTGAAAATTGGTTCTGATGACAGGATGGACATTGTCTTGCCTTTCTTTACATGTTGTTATTAATAAGAAGAGATTGCAGCTTTAAGTTTAAAGACCCAATAAAACACCAGCACTTGAAGTTTGTGAGTGGTTGCATGGAAAAAAAAGTGCTGCAAGTGAAAACAAAGTTTCTAAGAGATACTCCAACATAATTGCTGTTGTATTTAGTTCCAGGTCAAGTCGTAGGCTAGGAGCCTGTGCAACAACCCATTGAAGGTATTAAAAGTGTTCTCATCAACTTCACTAGATCTTGGGTTGGGTATTATGCACCTGATCCCTCCTAGTTCCAGCATGTGTCTGTGTGGCAAGTCATGCACTGTCTAGAAATTCACAATGAAAAACAGCAAAATGTTTTAACAAGCTTTCAGGAATATATTTTAAGTTTGTCTTTTTTTTCATTTAATTTGGAGGAATCAACTCCTGCCCAAACATGTACTCCAATGAGCCTCTGCAGCAGTGAGTCAATAGAATAACAATGGTAAAAGCAAACCTTTTTTTCTTTTTCTTTCTTTTTTTTGTTTTTAATCATAGAAGTCAGAATCTCAGATGGTAATTAGTATTTTCAAAATGTACAGAAAACCATAAGAAACATAATTTTGGGGTTTTGGTTGGTTTGTTTTGAAAAACTGTTCACACTTTTCAGCTGTTGTCAATGGGAAGAAACTCTTGATAGGGGACAATAGTATTATTGTAAATCTTTATTCTGCTATTTACATAGTTTTGAGAAGAGCTGCATAGACTATTTTTTATTCAGTGTCTTGCTTAGTTACTCTGGCGTGACAGAATTACAGGGAAACTGTGGCACTTAAGTTCCACACAAAAATTCTTTAGACATGGAAAGGTGGGTTGGTTTCTTAAGCATTCACTTTTTAACAGTGCTGATTAAGCAAGTTAGAGACCTTGCTTATTTAACAAAAAAGCCTTTTTATATCTACTTGTTTCAATATTATTTATTATCTATCTCACAGATAATTGTGAAGTGCTTTCAAGACTTGGAGCAAATAATTCTCTTCAAAATATGATACTGTCTCAGTTTTTTGGTACATGGCTTTTCCAGTGAGGCAGGAATCCAAGGGAGTCTATCAAAGTGTTTTTTGGAGGAGGTATTAACCCAGCCAAATTCTGTGTTTTGTAATTAGAACTGGCACATTAAAAGAGTGTGCTCTAAATTTCAGTTGATTACAGATCCTGTCCAAAAGTCATGGAAAACACTTGCCTGAGCTTGGGGCGTGTGAAATGATTTCTGCAAACTGATGAACATACCTAGTTGGTTTGGTTGCACAGTCATTCCGTTCCTCTTTTGATGCAAAGGCTCTTGGAGAAATTTTAAAACTGCGAAATAATTCACTCCTTTAGTTTCCTTTTCACCCAGTAGTTAAAGGTTGTGAAGAGCTGTCATAGCATTGGGTGCAAAGGATGAACTACAGCTGCTATTTTTCAGCATTACCCTCGGGATCTCCAATAGGGCAGAACTTTGCTGTATCATCAAGTTTGAGGAAGCTGGTTTCTCTAGCACAGCTCTTGGGCCAGGATCTACTCTTACTCACAGTTACCTCAAATTTAAATTTGGGTTTAGTAGAGTGGCTTTGAATTCAGTGAGAATGTCTTAATTTCTGTGAGCTCTGATTCAGGCCTTTCGTTTAAAATAAAGACAGAATCCAGTGTTAAAGTGCAGTGTGTTTGTTATTTAATTAGTTAATAGTTAATAAAGTTAAATAATAAACTTCTTAATTCTGTTCTGGATTTGCTTGTCAGGCATTCATGGTCTCCAACAGAGACCAGCACTAGAATTGTTTGAAAAATGGAGTTTGTTAAAATAAAAATATACCATTATATTACAACATTTCAGCACTGTTTTAATTTCAGTTTTACTACTTTGATTTAAGTTTCCATACCATATTGAGGCACCTGTTTCTATAACAATTATAACAGTTTCTCCTTATCAGCAACATTGGAATGGAGCATTATGATAGGCCAGAATCAGGCACTCCCAATCTGTTCTTCCGGTGAAAATTTTAAAAGGAAAATAGTTTTTTAGGCAAAACCAAACAGTAAAATGAGTGTTGCAGTTTCTCATGGAAAGGTAACCTTAGTTGCTGATCTGCTCTAACAAATATTTGTGGGTGTTTCTGCAACAATATGATTAAGCGTAACTTTTCTATGTAGTAGCTTGAGTGTTTGGATTGCATGCAACAAAATCTGGACCACACTTCAAAGTTGGTGTGCTGTTTCTCCAACATACACAAATGATTACTTATTCTACCTGCTCCGAGTAATTTCTGTTTCACAGGATAGAAGCACTAACTTTATGCTTAAAACATTATTTCTCCTTTAAGATTTATTTTTCTTTCTAATGTATTCTTGCTCTTTATAAATAATTATTATACAAGGAGATGAAAGGATTGCTTCCTGTTTCTTAAGACAAGAGTTGAAATAGAGGTAATTAGTTAAGTTATAATACAGTTTATCAGAAGTAAACCCCTTTTTTTTAACTTGCTTAACCAAATAGATGTTTGCGTTATATTTGTTGCTTTGGCGTCCTTTTCTGTTATATGAAAACAATAGTGTTGTAGACACTAAAATGCAATGGTAACTCCTTTTTTTGCTTTCATAATCAGCTGTACACGTCCAGTGAATATCATGTAGTTCAGTTTAACTGTAAACCTACTGAACAAACGTACAAAGATGGTGAAGGGCCTAAAGGGGAAGCCATATGAGGCTGAGGTCACTTGGCTTGTTCAGCCTGGAGAAGAGGAGACTGAGGGGAAACATTGTAGCAGTCTACAAATTCCTCACGAGGGAATGTGGAGGGGCAGACATTGATCTCTTCTCTCTGGTGACCAGTGACAGGACTCAAGGGAATGGCATCAAGCTGTGATGGGGAAGGTTTAGGCTGGATATTAGGAGATTTTTTTCCCCCAGAGGATGGTTAGACCGGGGAACAGGCTCCCCAGGGAAGTGGTCACAGCACTAAGCCTGACAGAGTTCAAGAAGTGTTTGGACAATACTCTCAGGCACATGGTGTGAGTGTTGAGGTCCTGTGCAGGGCCAGGAATTGGACTTGACGATCCTTGTGGGTCCCTTCTCAGGATATGGTTCTGTGACTCTAGGAAATGTGCCATATATTGCTTGACCTGCATTAAAAGCACTGGTTCTTGTATGTTAGGGTCTGTCCTGTGACATCACATTCTGTATCATGGACTTCTGTATGTATTGTTCTATTCTGTCCTTCAACAACTTCGTGTGGGGTAGGATGAAGTGTTTATTTGCTTCATTTCTCGTGGTTTCCTTACTAAGCTAATACTTTGTCCTTACATGTCCTTTTATCCTTTTGTGCCACGTACCATCTTTTGTAATTCTTCATTTCCCAAGAGCAGAATAACTAGGGTTTTGTTTTATAATCTTTCTTGAATTTGAGTTTCATTTATTTACAACTTTGGGATGAATAAGTATTGCGTGACAGAACTTTCCTAGAAGCCAGTGGACTCACTAGAGCAGAGAGTCACTCTGTTGATGGAGTCCTGGAACTTTTATATTTTCAAAGCTAACAATAGCAAAATTCATTTTGTAAATAAGCTCTGAAGGACCCAGGAAGACCTTAGTCCTGCTGGATACATGCATCTGAGCCCAGATATAGAATCAGAACTTTAACTTGCTCTGTCCTGCCTTTCTCTGGAGCTTTTGTGTCCCTCAGGTCTCCCTCTGAAATACTGTATGAGTAAACAGGTCTCCTCACAAAATGGCTTTGATGTTACCATAGAGTGAAATTTTTCTTAAAGACTACAAATGATAGATCTGTAGGAGACAAAGAGGTTGGTTCTTGCATGGGTGTTTCAATCAGATGTTCTGTGTGATTTGTACATGAAAATGTTATCAAGATAGTTAAAATTTGGAAGGCAGATAGGAAGAAAAATAGTTATCAGAGCTTGATCAATCCGTATGCTTTTTGTAATTGTGAACTCAGTTATTACTATGTTTAGTTTTTTCATTGTGGAGGAGGATTTGCCAAGGCTGAAAAAGAAATTAATCCAACTTTCTCATTAAAACATACTTTGAAAAAGATCATTGACCGTGCACTGACCATTCATTGACATACCAATGACTTTCTCATCATTTTTCTTCACATTAACAAAATAGATCTGTGTGAAGGCCCACATGAGTGTTCACAATGCACATGTTACTAGGCTGTCTACTGAAAATTTTACTTTCATTCTTGTAAAATATGAAGAGATTAAACTCTTCCTGACATGCAAAAAAATACTCTGTCTTCAAAAATATTCATAGTAAAAACAGATATAATGCATAAAAATGTTCTTGTTACTTTTTATATATGTAATTCTTGCCATTGCTGGACAGATGATGCTATATGACTGAATCAGAAACTGTGGAGAACAAGCTTTTCTCAGTAACTCATAAAACATTAGAAGTTTCAGAGCACCTGAAATAATGAAAAAGATTCACTGAATGCAAATGGCAGCTTTCATCTTCCTTTATGAAGCACATGCTCATGAATATATACATTTTTGCATATGTAGAAGTTCAAATATATCTCCCTTCCAATGAATGAAGGAATAAGGAAATTATGTATTCAGAATTAGTTAGAAGTTTGCTTTTTTGTTGTTGTTGTTGAATTTTCCAGTTTAATTGAAGTTCACTTCATGAGTTGGAACATTTCTTAGAGGCTGCAAGATTTGAGAAGGGGGCACTGTTATCCCCCTCGTCTTCCTTCTAAAGGTTTTGGGCTATTTTAAATACCAGTGTTGCTTTTGGTGATATTAACAGCCTTTTGGCAGTTCTGTACTGTTTGTCTGCACAATCTGTCCATCTAAAGTAGCAGAGCATGAGAAGCTGATCTCCTGAGGGAACTCCAACAATATCGACAGGCTTGATTGACATAAGGCCAGTCTCTCTCTTTCACCTCCACTGAACTCTTAGAGTAAATTCAAGGCCTGACTGAAGAGAGATAGAGGTTTAGCCATTGACTTCCATGGGAACAGAATTTAAACACTAAATTTTAACTACTGCCCTCTCCTAAGGCAGTCCTGAGTATCTTGGCAAATGCTGTTTAGAAGCACTATCAATTTGATCCCGCTTCCTTCTCAGAACTCAAAGCCAAGTTCAGGGCTATTTATGTCTTATTAACTAGAGCAGGCTTTGGATGGGAACTACAGCAAGCATTTAAATCTTCTCCTTGAAAAATGGGTTATGGCTTAATGAACCTTGTTCAGGTTACAGCTGTTATTCATTCTTGATATTTGTGTTTGTTACTGTCAGGTAGAAGTCAAAGAAAGAGCGGTGCCTTCTATCTTGAAGAGTTTATCAGGCTGGAATAGCCTGAAATTTGTTTCAAGTGAATCAATTCTCACTTTTCTGACAGGAAAATAGCAACAGTAGATTTTCCAGATATACTTCAAAATACCACATATGCTCAAAACTTAGAGGATGTCAAGAACCATATAAAAAGATACGCTTATCGCTTCAAAATGTGAACATCTACAGATATACAAATTACATTTTCTGTTAAGCCAGCAGTACAAAAGGTGAGAAATAAGGCAGGGGCATAGGCATTTTTTTTTCAGTCAGTGTGTTCATACAGAGGAAAAGGAGAAAAGTAAAAATGCAGTCCATAAATTGAAGAGTATGTGTGAAATGGAAAAGAAAAAACAGGACAGTTTAAAATATTCCCAATTTTCCTTCCTCTCCTTCAGAAGTATTTGGGGGTAAAATATACCACTTCTACTGCAATCTATCATTATTATTCATCTAATATTGATATCATTCTACTAGTTCCTAAATATTTTCTTTTCAAATTGATAGCCATGGTAGCTAATTGCAATCTTTTTCTCGTCTGAAGTGAATTTATTTTTTTAAAGCACTTTGGAAATTTAATGAAACCATTAAAAAGAATTCTACTTAGAAATAATTTTACTCACATGGTGGAATGGGATGTGCTCTTTATAGTAACTGTTACACTCTACCTTGTGTCCTGAAAGAAGAGATTATTAATTTGATTTTTTTATATATTTTGAGCTTGGTAGTTATTTCCAGGTGTAAACCAATAGGACCTACACCAATTCAGAGTTATTAAGATAATTTTCTGTCTTTCTTGATGCTACAAATGCCTGTGTTTAGGAAAAACAAACAAACCCCCCAAAACCAAAAACTAAAACCCTCAACCCAAAACCATCTTATCTGGGTTCTATCTTCCTGTCAAAATATTTTGGTTTGAGCTTTTTGTCTCTTTTAATGTTGATCAACACAGACTAACTTTTTCCACAGAATTCCCTTCAGTTTACTCTAGAGGAGTATAACCTCCCATGCAGAAACTTGCCTGTGCAGAGCATGGTACCACTGTCTCTTCCACCTTCTTTCCAAACTCCTGAAAAGTCTTTAAAACATTTTTCAAATTTTTTCTAGATGGGGCTAATAAAGTTGTTTGGCAGTTCTATTAAATCCCAATCAACTTTAGGAATCTGCTAGTTAACAAATATGAGGTTGTCAGATGGTAATGCTGGATAGTGAGAATTCCGGAAGTGGCAACAACTTCCTATTTGTGGTTGGCTAATATATAGAGAGGATGTGTAGTAAAATATGTGATTTCCTAGCTTGTTTAACCACATCACAGTATATGGGCTAATACCACATGTGTACATTAGCAGATGATCATGGCATGTATAAATATCCACTGTGCAGATGGTTTTTACATGGTCCTTCTAATGGCATTATATGTTGCTTGGTAGTGTTTCAGTGCTTAAAACAAAAAACTTTTGAAGCTTCAGCTGTGATGTTTAATAGGTCTTTCTTTAATGCTGGCTAAGCACCTGCTCCTCCCTCACAGTCACATCAAAGTAAACTCTGCGTAACCACTCTGAAATCGTGCAGCATCGTGCTGTGGAGTAAAGCTGGTAAAAGTGCGGGGCAATCAGCCCTGTAAGATCTCGTCATCTGCAGAAAAAATCTCCGTAGCCACCTGGATGCTTTTAAACCTTCATTATTTTAAATTTAAGATGGTTGGTTGAGCATTGCTTCTACCAAAATCTGATACAGTAATCGAAGTCGGAGGTGGGGAAGGACCTCTGGGGTCAGAGAGTCAAGCTTTCTGCCAATAGTGGATTGTTCCCTGCAGTTCAGTTTCTAGTGACCTTGGAAATTACTAGCCTGATAAAATGGTAATGAAAAAACAAAGCTGTTATAGCTTCAGAAGTAGCCAAAGTGATGCTGTTCCAATGAAAAATTGTTTTTTTGATGTGAGATTCTGTACATACATGGCTTCTTGGTTGCAGTTTTTGGTTGATCACAAATCTATGCTTTCTGACCCATTTTGAACTGTCTGTAATTAGGAGGTTGGGGAGATTAGCTTGTTTTAATACTACATGAACTTATCCCTTAACCAAATCATAATTTTTATTACAAATAAATAAGTCAACAACTTAATTAAACCCCCTACCACAACGTTTTCTTCATATCTCTGCAGTTGTACTCTTTCAACATTTCTAGCCTCTCAGAAACAGGAAATGAGGAGGAAAAAAACAGATTTCTTGTTTTTTTCCATCAAACCCCCTGGTTAATTAGTTACAGACTTATCCTGCCTGGGAACCCAAAAATTCCTGAAAAGATTCAGAGGTTACACATCAGTTTTAGATTTCTTTCAACCAAGCTGATATTGGTTTGCTTCTCTGTTGACATAGGCAATAAAGGACAACCGTCACATACACCTAACAAAGTGGGGAGAATTTGACCCCTTTTCTAGGGATGAAGCAGCAACGACAAGCTACCCACCAGCATGCTAATTACACTAAAAAAGTATTTTAGGAGGCTGTTATAAACTGGATGGATAGGAAAAGATCCCAAGACACCAAGTTCCCTTCCTGTTGTACCCATTTGATGTGTGGTGATTTCTTCACTACAGGGCCCTTTTGTGGGCTGCCTTTTTGGGTGTGCAGCACTGTGAATATCCTTTCTTTCTCAAGTTCCCCTCACCTCCCTATTGTATTCACACACTTCAGATCTCACTTGGAGAGGAAAAAGGTTTCCTCAGCTGCCAACTGCCAACTTATTTAAAAGAGGAGTTAAAAGGAAAAGAAAGCTAATTGGACTGTACTTGGCAAAAGTTTCTATTCTGTTCTGTTTATTCAGATTTTTAAAGGTTTGGGTGCTGAGAAACACTGAAATAGTGAGAACACTTATTCCTTAAACAGGTTCTTGCAAAGTTTTTACAATAAAAACAGAAAGCTGCTTTAGTAAAGCGGTGTTTATCCTTGCACTAATGCTGGTCATGAATACGTGTCTAACTTAGCTGGAACTAATGCCTGACTATACTATTCCACTACAGCAATTTACCATTTTGCGTAGGCTGATTATTTTTTCAACAATATTTGCTAAATTCTTTTAAGGGCTGCCAGTATATATTTTTTGAAGCTTAGTTAATAAGAACAGCTGCCACTGGAGTCAAGGCTAAAAGAGGCAAAAAATATCTGCAGAAGGCAAGATTTTACTTCAAAAGATCAGTATTACAAAGCACTACTGTTGCTGGTATAATCACTTTCTTTGGGGGGGATGCTAATATAGACTGGATTTCTTGTCTTCACAGCCCCCACTGAGCCTTTGCTGTGCAAATTTGCTGATGGAGGGCAAAAGAAGCGCCAGAATCAAAGCAAATACACACAGAATGGAAGGCCGTGGCCCAGAGAAGGAGAGGTAAGTGCCACGCGGCAATTATTTTCCTGGGGTTTGGCAGAAGTCAGCTACAGACCTGGAGGTCTACCTTTCAGGGCTACGAAGAAATCAGATTGCACACCAAATACAGCAGTTTCATACAGAAAAAGCTTTGTAAGCAGTGGAGAGATGAAGGTTTATGATAATGTGTGGAGTGTAAGTTACAGGAAGGGAAAATTTCCAAGTTTGGTGTAGAACAGTGCACAGCCTGGTCCCACCGTGAGCGCTCTGTCTACAGCCGGACCTGAACCGAGTATTCTCTTACTGGTGTGCCAATCAGCACCTGTGGTGTACCTTTTACAAATCAAATCAATTTGCACTGAAGCAAATGAACAGTGTTATTTTCTCCGTCTAGTTCCTGGTGATAAAAGATTATTAGGAAATAGGTGGACTTTTCCAAAAAGGAAAGATGTACTTACGCATCCAGATGTAGGGTCCATGTAAAAGTTTTTTGCAAGCTTATTTGGGCTCAGCTCTTCATTCTGTTCAACACAAAATGGTTTACAATAGCATCAGCTACATCATGTGTACAAAGTTTTAAAATAATCTAGTAGTTGCTTTCTGCTATGCTGCAAATAGTCTGTTACTGGAGTTTCTTTTCTGTGTTCTTGTATGTGAAGTGTCCCCAAATGCGAGTGAAAGAGGAAAGAAAATTATTTAACTCTTCAGGAGTTTGTTTACTATTTTGGAATTTAATTATAGAATAAAGATTAATAAGGTAGACCTGGTCATAGTCCCTTCTTATACATGGTGATAGCTATGAAGGCTGAAGGACTTACAAGTATTTCTATCCTAAACAACTATTCTTTGTATTTATGATTGAGACTTTAAGGAAAAAAAGTATATTGCTCAATTGGGACCCACAAGAATACAAGCTGGTGGGGGGGAATTCTGGTTGGTTTGTTTGTTTGTTTGTCTATTTGTGGGTTTTTTGGTGGGTTTTGCTTCAATTTTACAAGGAAATTAAAAAAATATAATTGGTATTTCTAAGTTATATGAGGATTACTAGATGATTTCTGCTTTTTTGTAATGATTTGATTTTGCTAGCTGATAGTTTTCAGACCACTGGTTTATGACATACATACCCTAACACAAACAGAAAGGCTGTTTGAAAGTGTACAAATTTTTCCCACCACCAAGGTGGTTATTGTACCCTGTTCCAACAACAATGATCCATTTTTAGCTCCGTGGGCTGAAAATCTCAGTGCAGCAGACACATTTGCTCTAGGAGATTGCAGAAGTCTCCAAAGGTTCATTGCAGTCTCTTGTGCTGTATGTCTCAAGAAATGGAGATGTCTTCTCAGGAGCCATTATGGTTTGTCACATTAAGGGTCTGCTGAGGAACAAGTGACCAAGAAGTACTTCAAGCAGTAGACTCAGGTCAGGGTAAACAGAGCTTGAAAAAAACAAAGGTGTATATAGAGGAGACAGTAATAAACCCTCAATAAGGTCAACAATCCGTGTTTTAAAGACCTCCAAATCCCTGTTTATACAGTAAATACCATCATAGCTATTATCTCCAGTCTTCTCTTTTTCCTTCAGTTCAAATCAATGAAAAAAGAGAATATAGTTAAAGCCAGCAAGCCACCATTATGCCTGTGGCCTCTAGGCATCAGCTTATTATATCCTGCATAGTTCATTTGCTGCTAGTGGAGTGTTACCTGTTAAGCACAGTAATATCATGGTGAGCTAGAGGCAAGGTGTGGTTGGTGTGCTTATAGTACCAACACTTAAAAATTAATTTTCAGTACTGGGAGATGTCATTCCTTATTGTTGATCACAGTCAACTACAGAGCTGTTGTCATGGTGTAATGTACAAATGTGGAAAAATTGTAAAGATACAAACTCAGAAATATTTCAGACTAGATTTTCTCTGTTAACTAACATCTGGTTAATACTTTGTTGCACATTAGATATTTACTACTCAGAGTGTCAAAGACAAGGATACATATTGTCTTTTAGGGTTAATAATTTCTTGGATTTCTTCCCCACTGTTGTTAATTTTCTTATCTCCAATGTGAAATTTTTTTGTATAATTACTCTTTTATTTTATATGCAATAGGGTTTTTCTAACTCTTTGTCTCTTAATAATCTTACTCTAAGCATGATGTATCATTCAGTTGTTCTCTAAGTAGCAGCATTCAGGTAACCTTCCTACAATTATTCCTGTCAGCTTTAATTTCTCTTAAAAAGAACAGGCAGTGAGTAGTGAGAAATAATTGATATATGACAAGTGTCATGGTTCCAATTACAAATGGTATCTGGAAATATTCCCCTCACCTCTACTTTTTCTCTGTTTCTTCCCCAAAGAAAAGTATTGAAATAGCATCCAAGAGATTACTCCCTTAGTATTTCCACCCTGACCAAATCCTTTGGTATTTACATCAAGATGTGTTTTGGCTTTGCATTCTTGAATACTTGCGTGAAGGGCATTTCTAAAACATTAGGCGTGCATGAGGATTATTTGTCGGAAGGGCAGATCCGAGAGAAATTACGCCAGCCATTCTGTCACTCGCCTCAAACTTGAGCATGCAAAATAGAGACAGACAACTGTGCCCAGTACTCTGCTGTAGGGAGGGAATGGCAGAAGATTCAGTGGGGAGAAGCAGGTTTGCTGCAGTGTTCTCTCTGGCCATGCTGTTCTCTGCGGTTTTACTCTCTTTTATGAAGAACTTCTGTGGAATTTTATAAAACAGGATTACTTTCTTTTTCTTGGTAAAGTTTTCAGGTCATATTGCAGAATGCAATAGAAAATCTTATTCTTATCATATACATCTTTATAGATTTCTTCACAGCCATATAGAAATACTTTAACTGGCTGTTAAATTGGCTTCCTTTTTAAAGGAAGTGGGGGGTGGGAGTGGGTGGGTTTGGTACTTGGTTATTTGGCCAGTTGCAACCAGGGAAGAATGCCAGATCTTGAATAGCACTTTTTAGTTCTTGACCTACCTCTCTTGCTTGAAGTCCCAGGAAATGCTCAACAGATTTACTGAGAGATTTAACTAAGGATTTGTGATGGCTGACCAGTTCTGGACTAAGGAGCCAAGAGTTTGGATTTAGCAATGGTTTTGTACAAGGCTGTCAAGTTAGACATCTAACATAGAAGTGCAATAAATGTATAGTGAAACCTGCAAATGCTGGAAATATTTGCTGACATAATTTCTGCACAGAGGTCAGTAATTTTTTTTCAGGCTAGTTTCTCATATGTCACCCTGGTTTAATTCAGCACTCTGTTTTGAAACTTGTCCTGACAAGATCATATTGAGATGGCGAGAGAGTATAATCATATTCAAATTCTGTCTGTAAAATATTTGATTTAATTTACCTCTAAATTGCAATTGACAAGTCTAGAGGTGGGTGACATAGCTCCCGAAAAATGTTCATTTAGCTGAGAATGCACCCAGGGAATTAAGTGTAGTCACAAATTGAGATCAGATTGGATTAAAAGCCTGAACATAAATTTTGCAAGATAATCTTCTATTGCAGATTTACTGAAGCTTTGTTTTGGTTATTCAGAAATACGTTTTTGATACGTGTATTTAAGAGAGAGTTTGTTTGAAAATTATCTAGTAGAAAGGGAGAAATCTACCCAAAGTTTATTATTGTTTACAGTTCTGGAAATTGTAGCCTTTCTATATCTGGTCAGCCCAGAGTGATTAAGAGTTTTTTTAGAGCCATAATATTTTGAAGTCTTTGGCATTTCATTTGCTAGTTTCTGTAAAATTTAGACAATTAAAATATTTTTGTTGTCTTTCTTGTAAGAGAATATCACCATTACAGGGTGATACCACAGGCATATACCACAACAATGAGATGCACCACTGAATGCAACCCACTTGCCATTGAATTTGGTCTGATGTCTATAATGATATTTAGTAATTGCTACCAATTATTCTTCTATTGAATACTCTTTTGCTTCTATAATCTGGATTGCATTTTTTGTTTCTAAATAATCAAAAGATTACCCTTCTTTCCTCTCCTTTCTTCTCTTCCTCCTTTCCTCATTTCTCCTTTGTTTTCTTTCAAGACCAGTTGGTGGAATATCTAAAGAATTAAACATGCTTTTAATTCTTTCTTAGAAAAATAAGATGACCCAGTAGTTCGGGAATGTTGCTTTTGTTAACAGTTTCTCTTTTTATCTGCTGCTTATTACAACTTTGCCTAATGCAAACAGTAATTTAGAGAGAAAAACATAAAAAATGGGTAATTTAAGAGACTTCCTGAATTTTTTTAAGTCAGTACCAGCGAAGGGCAAAAGCAGTTGTTCCTGGTGCCAGTTGTCCCTTCTTTACCAGCAGCATGCATTTAGAAATGATTAGTAGTTCTGTTGCAGGCCCATTTATAACTCAGACATAGATTGTTTATATGCTTCCAAGGAGATAGGTACTACTTAGTTGTGCTCCATAATCCTCAGTGTCTAGGGCTGATGTATTTTGTACCTAGACAAATAACTTTTCTTTACTCTGAGAGGCAATTTCCAGTTCTGTCCAGATAAGCAGTAGTACCCTCATATGTAAACCACCCACAAAGTCATTTACTACATATATTTAGCATGCATGTAAGTTAAATATTGGCACTTTGCATGCTTATTTTCAACAAAAACTTAGTTTAGCAAAAAAGATAACTAACCAATAAGTGAAAAGGTGCAAAGCAATGAGTTAAATATTCTTCAAAACACATGACTCTGTCATTGTGGGCAACATTTTGAAAAGGCACTTTAGTGGCTCAAAACCCAAAGACCAATTTAAATGGTTGGATTTTGAGCTTATAAAGCACATAGTAATATTTTTAACTAATGACCTATGAAATCACTGTTACTGAAATCAGGATTTTATAAGGGACTGGTTTTACTCTTAATAAGGGCCGTGGTTTGGTTAAAATAGAATCATCACTGTACCTGTTCTCAGAGATGAATTTTCTTAGTTTTCATTTTGGCTTTGAATTTCCTTCTGTGGTGAAAAATGTCATGCCATTTGCCCTGGAGATTTTTCTGCAGTTGGGTTTTCCTCCCAGTTCTGCTCCTACAACAGTGTTTTCTTAGGCAGAACAAACAGATGTTGTAGAAAGGGGGAAAGGACATACCTTTTTCTGCTGTGTCCCCAACACGTGGACTACCATTTTCACTAGTGCTGCAAGCCATCCCTGGAAGTCTTCCCAACTCACTGTAGCACATACATCTAGTGTGCGGTTGTGACTGTAATCCACAGCTGATATAACACTGGGTCAGATTTATGGCAAAATGGATGTGCTGGATCCCCAGAAGTGAATGGTTCATAGACCTGAAGATGGCAAAGTTAAATGTATGAGCGGGCCATGGAAACAGAAAAATTATGTTGTATTACATATGTCCTCTTTTCTTTTTTCTTTCTTTTTTCAAAATTTGTAGACTTCAGCACTTATGTTTTAACTAATCAGATAAATTGAAGTGGGAACAAAGTGACTCGACCCAAAGAACAGAAGGTGTGTAGGTCAGACTTCCATTCCAGTTCTGTAGGGCAAAAGAGTTTCTTGTCATTCATTTAGGTATATGAACTTGTCATTGTGTCTATCAGTGCAGCCTTTGACCTTCTGAGGTTCATGAATCACTTCTCAAGTCTGACATCACCGTTATATATTTTTCTCTCCACAACCACCTTTTTTTTTCTCACAACTTGCAGCAGCTTAAGGAGCACACATTACTGGAAAATGCTCCATTTCTTTCATGTACATCTATATATCCAAAAGATGTCACATTTACATTCCAGATTTATCTTTCTCTAAAAAGGAAAGGTACAGGGGTTTATTCAGAATTGAATTCAAAAATATTTCTAATAATGTGGAATATTTCTGACAGAACTGTTTAAATAATCAAAGGAAGGAATTCTGCCAAGTTGACTTTACTTGTGACTGAGCTTATTTTATAAAATTAGTATTTTAAATGAATCTCATTTGGGTTGATGATTTTTTCACCCTATTCCCTCTTCTTTCTTCCAAGTGTTTCAGAGTATCTGCTGTCAGAGCACAAGAGATGCTTGTGTTGTGATGCCTGGCAGATATTAGCAATGGTAACAAAACAAGTACAGGAATCTGAGTGTTGAAATTTCATTTGATTTGGCTGTAGTAGCCAAGGGCACATCCATTCCCCTGGGATGATAGTCCTCCTGTGAAAAGACGAAGGTATGAGTCAGAGGAGATGGGGAAGAGAGACTTGTCTTCTGGTCTAACTCCCACATCAGTTCATCACAGAAATCCCTTGAGTCTGAGTGTAGAAATCCCATGCAAATGTTTCACAAAACAGGTAATTCTGCGTAATTGCCACAGCGAAATGCAGAGGCTCCCTCCTGCTGGCAGTCACCCTGGGGCTCACCTGAACTAAGTCTGTCAGCTTCTCTCCAGTCTCCAATGTAGGGCCACCACTCCCAAATAGTCTTGAGATGGTGTTTCCAAGTTCTGCCTTACCTTTCTACTACCTTACCTTTCCAAATCTCACCCTAAGGAGGTGAAAGGAGAAATCCAAGGGGTCTTCTGCTTGGAAATCCCATCACATCCATGGATTTCACCCCTTTTTAATTTGTAGACCTCTCCAATTTTTTTCTAATGGGACTGTGGCCTTTAGCACAATATGAAATTCTGTGGTGACAGCAGTCTTGCCTTGTGCAGGTGCTCCAGCACTAGGCATAGACTGACCAGGACAGGTTCAAGGAGATAATGTGGAAGTCACACCTCTGAGGAAGAGGCCTAGCACATCTCTGTAGCCAGTCGATATTATGGTGAATTTTTGCCCCCAGAGTTGGAAAGACATGTACACTGAGAGTAGGTGGTGATGTGATGGTGAAGTTGTTAATGTAAGCTGCTTCCCAGCAACACAAAAGAGGCTGAGATGCACCAAAGATGCACAGAACAAAATGGTCATTTATGGGTATTTATGCTTGCTGGAAGACAGATACTGCACTCATAAATGTTCTTCTTGTGAGATGTCACAGAGATTTGGAAGAGAAATAATGAACCCACCTTGTTTCACACAATATTGAAGGTGTGATCATTTTTTTAATAATCACTCCGTAACTTAATCATTTCTTTGAGAGATTTACAAATCCAATTTACATAAGAAATGCAAATGTGATGGTCTAAGAGTCTTTTTAATGAGGCAAATGTGCTCATTTATGTTTGAAATATAACAAAGAGAGGTGAAAAAAAACCACCAAGAAACGGAACACCTTGTCTTTGCCCATGGAAAATTTTTCACCGTGAAGTGTTGAACAAAGGCCTTCAAACTTCCTGGGGAACCCTTGCCTTCCAGAGGCTTTTTGATATTTCCTGCTCTTTATTGAAGGAAAGAGTTAAAATTTTAAAAAGGTGCAGACTGAGTCTCTTGTTCTTAGAATCTCTTTGTTTACTGATGTCAATAGTTAGAAAAATGCAGAAAAATAGCAAAAATTTTCATTCCTTTGTCTTAAGTATCAGAGATAAGTAAATTCGTGGTTTAAATAGTCTTTTTAAAAACATGATATTTTAAACAAGCTGTTTTATTTCTATGTCACCTGACTTTCTGAACAGACCAGTAGTCATTAAGAAGGATCTTTATTTCCATTACGTATGGAACTGATAGCAGCTATCCCTTTTTTTTGATTACTTTAAAGGATTGCATATTGAAATATTGAGGTGCAAGATTTTCATTCAATAGCTTAGTGCATATCCATTATCTGACTGAGTGGCATAAAAATTATGTGGTTCAGTTGTTCCTTCATAGAAGATTTATCTGACAAATACTTTCCTAAAGCAGCAGTCCATCATTAGTACCACTCTCTCAGGTTCCATCTCATCGGGAAGTATCACTATCAGAAGCAGGAATAAGACCGTGTCCTTTCACTGAAACATGAGCAAAGCAGTGGATGCAAAAAATCCGGAAGAAAACACAGCACGACAAAGGGCTGCTCTAGAGGCATCAGCCTCTGCCTCAGTATAGCTCAGTCTGTATTAAGCGCTGTGATGGCTATATTCAGTTCTGGTTTTGAAAGAATAAGCTGGACCTTTATCACATAGAAGTCTGGTGCCACCCTCATATTCTGTATTTGGTATTTTTGGAATTCCTGTTTGTGTGCTATGGAGGAAAGTGCAAACAATTTTCCAGTAAGTTATTATTGCACATCAGTTTTTATTCCTGATGAATGAGGATGCTTCAGATCATAAATCTTTGACTGGTCCAGGCTAACTGTTGCCACTCCTGGGCTTCTAGCCAGCATAATTTTGTAGGGAGGAATTACACAACTTGATGAGAAAGAAGTAAATAGTCCTGTGTTAGCAGCTATTTGAAATAGCAGCTGTTTAAGGCTATTCAGCAATGGGGGATAGTAGCAATATTACTGGGCAAACTGTAGGTGGTTACAATATGCACATATTGCCACATGCTGTGTCCTCTTTGTCTAATGTGAAACTTTTCCTTTATTGGTAAATGCTGAAGTACTTGAACAGATTCTGATAATCTGTCTCCATGCGGTATGGAGCATGGATAAGGAAAGGAGTGTCTAGCCTTTCATATTTTATACTCTCCAGGCACACAACTGTGTCCCCTATTCCTAATAGTGATGCTATGTAATGGGCCTGATGCTAATATATAGAGAATGGAATATGTGCAGTCTGTCTGCATGCACCCACACACAGGTCTGGGGCGTGATGAGTTGGAGGACAAGCTGAGGGTCTGTGCAATGACCATGTACTCAAATATCCACGAGGAAAGCACCATAACTGAAAGTGGCATAAATATGTGTTTGCAGGTCTCACATGGATGGTGAACATTGTTTGGGCTGCAGTGAAAGAGCTGCTGCATTTTGTCTCTTCTGCAGCCTCATTCTTACGTATGTCAAAGAAACTAAAATAACACCAGTTGTTCATTTCCCCTTTCCTCACAGAACTACCTCCCTTGTTGCCATTTTGTCCCAAGGTCACTAATGTGAGCTGTGGAATATAGTGAGCTCTGATCCATGCAATTCTAAGGACGATTAGATGTAGAAACTCCCTAATATTGAAAGCTTGGATCTGTCCTTTCCCAAGAAATTATAAGTGGTTTTGTCCTTAGTCTTGAGTAGATATGTGATGAGACGTTAAAATGTCAACACCTCAATTTATAGAGAATATCTTAAGTTATTTAAAAGGTTTGGTTTTTGATGGGTT
The DNA here is from genome assembly GCF_025592945.1 of Manacus candei. Classification (NCBI taxonomy): domain Eukaryota; kingdom Metazoa; phylum Chordata; class Aves; order Passeriformes; family Pipridae; genus Manacus; species Manacus candei. The sequence goes on along the minus strand of NW_026138074.1, from coordinate 5,880,127 downwards.
TTTTCTTTTTTTTTTTTTTGAGTTGTTAGAGCTAATTTTTCTGTCCCTCTAGGGCTTTTACATACTATTTAGGTTGTCTTTACCAGTGCAGGAGTATAAAAAGAGAACAATAACAAATTTTATAAGTGTTGAAAATAGAAAGGAGAACAAGACAGTATTTTTCCTCAAAAATGTATTGCATTCAAAAAACGTTTATGATATTAAAGTTTTATTATCTCTCTTTTGTTTTGAAATGTACATATTCCCATTAGGAATTAATGCAACCTTTCCAAACACTATAATATGCTGAGAACGTATAAGACATAAGAATATTTAACTAAGTAAGGGATGATGATTTTCTGAGCTAATTTATTTTTTACATCAAAATTAGTAGTGGTTGAGGTCACCCTAAATTCATTTTTTTTGACATTTTAAACTTGCAGAAATAGCCATTTTATTTTTCTTTGTATTAAGTGAATACTTTTTTTAAAAAACAGCCACGTGTACTTTGACTTAGTCTCCTTTGCTTGGGAAAGACTACATATTTTATTAAAACAGTGGCATTTTCACAAAGCAAAGCATTTGCCCTAGCATCTGTTTAAAAGAATAATGAGAAAATTATACAAATTTAATAAAGACATGAACCTTTTGTTTGGCGGCATAAGGTAGTGTGAAACCTTGCCTTTCAGAGCAGAAACTATTTTTTGCCTCTGGAAATTTGGACCATCTCCTCTTAGACCACTGTGCAGCTGCTGGCTAACCTGGCTCTTCCAGGAGTGCTGCCCGCTCTCTGCCTGCTTGTCACTGGAGCATTTACCCTGGCTGCTCACCTGCCTGCAGAGGAACCTGGCAAGCCCAAACACTTTCCTGACCTGTTGGAGCAACCATCTGGAAGGGGGCAGACGCCATTATTCAAAAGTATTTTAGTAGATGGATTTAGGGGCATTAAAAACTCCCAGCAGGAGCACAGACCCTGCCACATGGTTGGTAAAGCATCTGTCCTTGAAGAAAATGCTGCCTGTCTCAGGCAACAAACATAGGGATATGTATGACAAACAAAGAGAAACAGTGCCTTGGAGTGGGATGGTGCCATGGCATTTTTTCAGCTGCTGCCAATGGGAAAGCAACACCTTGAGTAATGGGGTTCCTCTCCCCTATGCTTCTAGTCCCGTACAAAGGGCAATTTCTTCCATCTTCCATCTCATGGTAGTGTCTTACGTTGGAAAGTATTTCACAAAGGGAGGGGAAAAAATAGATAAGGAAGGCAAAAAGTTAAAGCAAATGCAGTATGTGGGAGGAGAGATTGTCTGTTCCATGTCTGGGGGGGAAAAAAGGTCTTTCCTGCGTGACCCTGACTGCTGTCTTGGAGCATAAGGTGGAGCAGTAAATTCTATCTCCGGCCCTGCTCTCTCACTCTCCTGTGGTACCTGTGGATATGTCTGCTAATGGTGGCAGTGATGACAGTTGTTAACTGGACAATGTTTTGACACTGCCAAATCCTTTTGCACAGGTCATTGTCTGCCTGGTGGTAAATGGCAGCTGAAAAGCTCTGTGTAACACATTAACAAATTCTTTTGCTGTCCAGACCTCTGAAGTATTTTAAAAGCCTTGTTTAAAAGCTCAAGCTTTTCTGCTTCACAGCTCATTTTTTTTTCTTGTCTCATGGTAATGAATTGACTGTAAATATGAGTGGCACCCCAGGGAAACGATAGGCTAGGGTCATGCAGGGTGTGACCTTAGAAAAGATGAGATTCCTTCCTGAGGATCTCTCATGAAGTTAACTTTGGAATGTTTACCAACTACCTGTCTCACAGGCAACAGCAGGATTTGACCTTGTCTTTTTATAGTGAGTAATCAGCTGTAAATGCATAGATTTCAATGGAGTTATTAACTGATACTGGTGCAACAAAAGCTCCATTTGCCATAAATGTTATGGAGAGATGACAACCAACAGACTGAACAGATCTGTTTCTCAGTGATCTCTCAGGCAGGGGAGGTAACCAATCTGTTCCGTGCTGCTTTGGGCCATCTGAGCTTCCCTTAAGAATTTAGATTTCCATATAAGTTGCATTCAGTTTTTATTCATATTGGCTTAGAATATGTTTCATGTCATTTTTTTTTCCTGCAGTAATAGTAAAAATCTGTTTTTCTTCCCTAACTATGTGCAGGCTGGCATGGCTTTGACTTATGATCCAACAGCTGCTATACAGAATGGGTAAGGAATGCATGTTTTCTTATGCCTTTTTAAAAATTATTTTGAATGTCATCTTCTATTTTCTCTTTCTGTGGTGAAACTTTTTCAGAAGCAAATTGACCCAGTCATATTTTGTCTGAAGCATGTAAAACTATACTGTCAACTTCTGCTTTTAGTTTCCCTTTTCTTTTTATGCCCTCTTGTTTGCAATATCTTTTTGAATGGGAAGCTGTTTTTCCTGATAGTTTCCATCTCTATTTGCCCAATGTTAGTGGATGTTTTTTTAATCTCTCTCTGTCATGAAGTGGAAACCAGTAAAGTTTTCCTTTACTGACTTTGCTTTTGTTAAAATAATCATTGAAGATTCCAGTGTATTTTGGATAATAGAGCTATTACTTCATCTGGGGTTCTCTCTGCAGGCTGGCTAGCATCCATGGCATTGTCTGAATAAAAATGCCAGATAGGGAGAAAGCCTTAAATTAGTGTGTAAGCAGATGGAATTCAGGGGTAAAATTCTGAGCAACACTCTTCTTCACTTCTCAGCTACCATTTGCTGACACAAGGATTTGCAACTTTTTCTCAAATTGAGCAGAGAAATTACATCATCACATTATTTACCTGCGTGATTGCAGTTCCAAATATTTCATGAACCAGAAAAAGATATCCTTGAAATCTAACTCTACTTTCAGAGAGGTTAACAACAATTTGAAAAGAAGCAGGAGGTTTGGCCCTGAACCCCTTGACAGTCACTCTTTGATCAGAGAGACGTTTGATATGTTATTAAATTCCGATCTATGTTCTCCAGCTGAATGGGAAAATTTATTGATGTAGATGAGAATGACTTTATTTGTTAAATATTTGTTAGGGCACTGCTAGTTGAAACATTTAGGAAAAAAACTAACATTCCCATAGTTAAAAAAACCCTACTAAAATCAATAGTAATAGTCTATTTTGATTAATTGCCCTTTACAAGCAATGTTTTTGTAGGACTCGTGATATTCCCATGTGTGGAGGAAGAGGCCAAACTCAGAAGAAAAGATAGCTTGTTTGGAGTTGTGATTTCAGATTCTTCTGCTTCTGTTTCCCTGTTTTGACCTCCAAATGAGTTTTTCTCTTCTATTGTTATACTTTTCAGCTGGTAAAATATTATAGTCTCTGAATAAAATCATCACTGGTTCATAATCCACCAGTGTTTCTTGCAAAAAACTGGCTTTTATTTCAAATAAATTCCTGCATGTCAGTTATGTGAATGTTTTGGAAACTGTAATTTGAATGATCCTTGTGATTAATATTATTTTAATTCAAGAATAATTTTTTGAAGTTATGAACGTTGTCTCAGAATCAGACATGATTTGTATCAACGAGCATGCACGGTGTTCAGGTCAGACTGCTCGGATGGTTTGGTCACTCAATCGTTTGAACACGCTGTCACTGATCATTTGGAAAAGAAATTGTATACAACGGAGAATTTCAGCTGTGCAGTTTTTAAATATTCTTTTATTTGTAGAGCACGAGATATACTACAGTACCAGATATCTCTCTAAGAGTGACAATTAATTACTGCTTTGACGTATCTCTTCTTTCTAGAGTGTCAAAATATTTTCAGTTTCATCAGAACTAAACCATCATTCAAAATGCTCTTGTGGTGAGAACTTGATTGTATGCAATATCAAAGAAGCTCTTACTATGCAGAAAAATTTGTCCATCAAAAGTTATGCAATTGTTTTCCTGCCATGTTACACTGGATTTTTTTAATCTGCCCAGGCATTCACATAGTCATCTCTACATATCCTGTAGATATAAATTTTTATTATTTTTCATAAACCTCTTTACTTGCAAGAACATTGAAAATTTTGCTCATGGGGTTTATTTTAGTTAAGTCGATGCTTTTTGCTTGTAAAATATGTAAATGCAGTCTGTTGCTTGCTGACACGAGACACAGGCATCATAGCAGTAGTGTGGTCATGGTGCAAGAGACTTAAAGGCTCTTAATGACTATGAAGTAAAACAGGTTAACTCAGTTATCAGTGAAGGGACATTGGGCAAACACATTGATATTCCTAGTGGTGAGGGCAGTCTGGAAGTGAGCACAGAGCTGCTGCTTACAGCCCCCCCTGTGTTGATGCTGTGCCCACACCCCCTCTTGCACGAATGATGCTGCATGATACTTTGGCAGTAAGGTGGGTCAAGCTGTTAAGGTTTACGTGGAACAATGTTGCGCAAAGGTCTGTAAAATAAAGGCCACTTCCTTGTAGCAGGTCTGGTCTGTGCAGCAGTTGGGACAAGCAGGTGCTGACCTGCTGTGATAAGCATGAGTTGCACAGATCTGTGTGTGCTGGTGCTCCCACTGGGTGTGGAGCTTAGTGAACTGAGGCTGGGGATGGGAAATGTAAAAGATAACCAAGTTGAGGTGATGATTCAAGAAGACTTATGAATTACCAATAAAACTTAAGAAGAAAGATTCACTGCACATGCTGACATCTACTAGAGCTCTCTATTGGGTCAATAGATGCATTTTGATACGTGTAAGTTGCTAAGTCCACAGAGGATTATATGGACCATGAAAGTCTACTAAAGAGACGCGTCTCTGCAGGTATCATGGTATTTAAAATGTGCAGTTCCTTAAGAGGTGTGGATTATATTAGGTTTTGAGTTGAGCCATAACCAAACCTCAGGGAAGAATCTGCACCCTTGTTTCCAAATGAAAAGATGGGTTCTCATTGCTCATGGTGTAGTACTATCACTTTTATTACTGTATAACTGCATATTTGCCTTGAAAATCTATAGCAGGAATAAAACAAAAGAGAGCGAGAGAGAGGCTTTCACTAAAAATAACTAAGATTTTTTTTCCCCACTAAGCAATAGATAATTTTCTTCAGTGTCTATTACATTGTAAAGCTTGATTCTCCATTTCATTATATTGTTTTTATGCCCATGTAGCTCTGTTTAAGCATCCAGTGGAGTTACATCAGCATAAAGCTGGTATAATGGACTGGAGAATCCAGCCCGTAGTGTACCATAGCACTGCAGTGTGAGTTACTGAAGATATGGTAAACATACGCTTCAGTAGATAAGCACTTTTCACCTAGCAATCTCTCTGTGCCTTTTTTTCGTTTAAAATCAGCCTTTTCTGAATCCCATTTACAAAGGTACTCGAGTTTTATTTTGGGGGGTAGTGTGCCTGTTGTAATATGCTATTTATTTTTCAATTTGTGGTATTAACATGGTTTTAGTAGTTTTATGCACTCATATTAAGAACAAGATAGAGGTCTTGTACTTGCATGGTAAGGAAGCTCATTTAAAATGTTCCAGAGGCTGGAGTCCTCCTGGCCATTTGTCTAAGATTGCGAGGTACTGTAACAGTTTAATATCTGATATCTGGGGGACTATACTGTGCATTTGCTGGCCAATGGGCTCAATATTCAGATAGGTCTTTTCCAACTCAAACATCTGACTGTGTGGCTTATTGCAACAGAAAATTGCTGCCTTGATAATGCTCGGTAATACTCTTACATTATGTGAGCCCCAGGATACTATTTATGAATCTAACTTTTTCAGTACTGCCCGCAGGCATGAGGCATGAGCAAATGGTGTTTATTGCAGTGCAAATAGGATCTTTCTCTTGTGCAGATTCTGTGTGGAAGGTTGCATATTCCCCCACAGAATGGGAACCATATGGATTTTTTTTTTCTACTTTTTGGCAGGGAAATAGCGACCAGACACTGCAGATAATGCAGTCCCCAAATGCGAAGGGAGGGTTGATGTAGCAGGGGAGTATGTGCTTTGTCTATTAAGCAACAGAAACTGTTGTTAAAACGCTGCCTCTGTGTGTCTGATGATGTACTGAAAACATGGTTCTTTTCAACATCTCTTAAAAATGTTTTCTTTTGAACCCTTCTTTATAAACCCCTCTTTAGGAGCATCGAGGAACATCTTTTTGCCTCCTAGTGAGGAGTTTCCCCTGTACTTATGACCATGCTGAAAAAATCCATTTTTAATACGCGGACCATGTCCATTTTGCCTTGCCCTTGCCACCTGCATGCTTGTGCTTCTAGCATTTCAATTGCAGCTGAGGAGCAAGGACATTGTCTTATGCCTGCAAAAAAACCCCCACACGTGAGGATGCAAACTGCATTTGCAGAAAATGCAGCTGAGCCTTTTGGAGAGCTCTCCTTGGAGCTCACAGGTCAACTACCACAATGTCTACAGCTCTCAAAATACCATACTAGATACTGTTTATTTTAATGCCAGGAAATTTGGAGGTATAATTTAATATATCTGAAATGAGTCAAAGACAGTATAACTCATATCACTTTCCACTCTGCTTTCTGATATAGATATTCTGATGACTGAGAATCCTGTATTCCCTTGAATGAACTTACAACATGCATCTTCCACCTCATTTAACCTCTCCCTGAGCCTAAAGAAAAAAAAAGGCAAAGGCTGAATATAGCAAGGTCAGCAGCTGCAGATATTGTTGGCATGCTGTAGGGTTTACACCAGAACAGACCACTGTTGCATTTTTGTTCCTCTTGTCTTTTGTTAGATCTCCAGCATGTCACTTAAGCCAATTACGTGTTAGGACATTAGCCTATTTGTATGCAAAGGGAATTTAGGGAGATGCCTCTGAGTCCCATGGTGAGGGTATGTTGAGCCCTCTTTGTCAGTGGACCCTGTCATGGCAGTGCATGGCTCCAGCACTTTGGTAGGTTGAGCATCCCATACCTGAGGGTTGCTCTGCTTGGGTCTGACAACAGCAAGGACATCCCTATCCTCACCATACCACCTGTATTTCATGTGTGGCAGAGATCCACATCCTTTATTTTTAGATCCCTTTGGCCACAAGTGACACTGTGGAAAGAAGACAAGTCTTTGTCTCTTGGTGTAAGAGATTCCTGATTGAAAAATGTTTGCCCTACAACCTGTCACAGTGAATCAGATTATTAACTTGATTTACTATTATTATTAAAATTAAAATATATGAACATACGTGAATATATGAATATATGGATTTTCTCACATTGTCATTTGCAGCATCAGGTTTTCTTCCTTTCTCTTTCTTGATGCCCTAGTGCACGAATTTTCACAATATAGCTGAGTATCCTGAGAGTATGTTTTATTTGATGCTTATTTGAGAGTATTCCAAATGACGATAGATAAATGGTACTGGCAGGGGTGTTGGAAGGGCTGTATTTTTCTCATTACCATAGTGTATATTCTACAAGCTTATGTACTATTCAGATAACTGCATCTCTAAGCTGAAACTGAAATGGCAAGCTGTCTGTCAAGTTCTTGGCTTAGCACACATTTTCTGTAAATTTGTTGGTATTTGCTGGGATTTACTGGAGAGTTGATTCCAAAGAGTCAGCACTACTTCCAAATGGAAAGTTGTTTCTCCCCTATACTTGTCTTTGTCCAAGCAATTCATATGTAGTATGAGTATGAACCCAACATCAGTGCCAGGCTGATGAATGAAATGAGAACAGAATGTACAAAATATGTAGTTTTCTCAGAAGAGTTTTGGTGTTATATTATCTTTTAGTTTAAGAGGTTTATAGGTATTTCTATACATTATGCATTTTACCTATAGAGTAAATTCTGTCAGTCTGCAATTGATGATTTTCATTTGCTGCACACAGCATTTCTTAGTTCATCCGCTTAACAACAGCACAGTCCAAATGATTTCTGGTTAACATTGACCAGGGAGAAGACCCCTGTACAGGACTTAGATAACATGCATCATGCTAATGCCATAAATGGACCTGGCTAGTGGTGTAAAAATCCTTTCTACCCCGATGTTGTGTGAACTTAATGTTTGATATAATGGGATAAAAATGCCTCTAAGTTCTCATTATACAATATATATAAAATAAGGCAAAGGCACAGTTTTAAAATAGTCTCTGTGCAAGCATTGTAAGGGCAGATAAATGGTCTTAAAATAGCATTATATTTCTATTAAACAAGAAATCAGTCAGACGCCACCTGCTGCTTTTGGCATTTTAAAATCTGATTTGGAATAGAGAGAACAAATGATTGCTTCTCTGTCCCCCTCTCCCTTCCTAACTTTGAATGTTTCTGCCCAGCCTTCAAAGAGAGCAGCCTGTTTTTCCAAGGCTATTGGTTGAAGTCAGTGGTTATTTAACCTACATCCACAATGAATGCATCCAGTCTGAACTAGACTGATTAGTACTGAATCTGTGATGCCAGGGCGATCAGGAAATAGAGCACTTGTTTAAACACCAGTAATGATTTTTTTGTTGTTACATAGCTGTCATGGAAAGCTAGTGTTGATTGCTTCAGAGTGGGGAGGGGAAAAAAATATAAAAAGAGAGGGAATGTAATCCACTTCACTGTGCAGAATCTTCTCTTACTCATTGGTGCATGCTCTATGAGAAGGATCTACATGAGGTTTAGATCAGACAAGAAAATGCTGCACATGAGTGTTTCTGTCTGAGTCCAAAATATCATCATTTTGACAACTGGAAGACTACAAACATTCCTTTTTTTTAAGCAATTTTATTGTTCTGGCCTGCAGTTGAAAGTGAAAAAAGGGCAAATGCAAAAATCTCTACGAGCACACACATATTAAGTACTTACACAATCCAGCAATAGTGATATTTTCCAAGTGATAATTTTATCAATAATCATTAACCGACAGGGAAGGAGAAAGAATATAACATTTATTACCATCAAGCAAGAGATAGTGCAACTTCTGTTCATAGTATGCAACAGTGGAAATAAAACCATGTCAGTCTCAGATTTTCAGTGCTGCCTGGGGCATTTAGCCTCATAATTTTTCATACATTTCACCAGAATAAGGGTTTTTTGCTCTCTGCCTAGATGAATATGAAAATTTCAGCCAGAGTTTTTGTAGCCACCCCTTAATAAAATAATTCAGGCATGTATATAGAATGTGTTATTCTCAGCACTGAAGCATTAAGATCTGAAAAGAAAACAGTACAGCATGTAAAAATGAAATCAGTAATATTGTCTTCAATATCGCGTAAGAAATTTCCTTTCAATAGCTAGCACTCTGGAAAATCAGCTGTCCTTGCATTTCAGATAATTACTTCTTGTATCATGAAGTTCTGTATTTGTGCTAGTTGAAGTGAAAAAAATATGCTTCGTGTAAATATTCTTCCTCCTTCCATTTTCAAGATCTGCTCAATGGAACCATCACATCTTCTTTATTGTGGTTTTGGAAATAGATGGACATAAATTACCTATGTAGACTCTTTTTGTCTTTGCCTAGGAGGCAGTGAATTAGTCAGAGCCTAAGCAGTCAAAAGGTTCAAAAAATCTCCCTTTTGTTCTTTGTTTCAGATTTTATTCCTCACCGTACAGTATTCCAACAAACCGCATGATTCCACAGACATCAATCACACCATTCATTGCTGCTTCCCCTGTCTCTACATATCAGGTACGTCAGATTTCCGCTTGTCTACTATTTTTCCCAGTTAATTATGTTTTGGATGTGGATGAAGGCAGAGTGTATACCATAGAAAATTGTGTGAGTGCTTGCGCTCTTGAGTCACACTTTAAACAAAGGTCTTTCTAGTAGTATTCAGGTATCATTTGGTGTAGAGTTTTAAGTGTTTCCTGCATTCTTTACAGTAGTAATGAAAACCACCATAATTTTTTATTTCAATCAGCTGCTCTAGAAAACAACATTTTGCTTAATTTACAGCTGACAACACCAGAAAGCTTATCATTCTTAATTGAAATGTTTTCTCAGTTTGTCTCCCCTTCATTAGCCAAAACTTTTTAACTGTGTTTTTTTATCATTTATGTTGACTGCATTGTATTTTGACCTTTTGACCTCAGCTGTACTGGCTCCAGTAACAGCATCCTTTAAAAGTGCTCATTTTTATCCAATAATCCCTAACAAAAAAAATTACTTGAGGATAACTGCCCTCATATCCTTCTTTAGTCTGCTACATGCCTTGTTGTTCAGAATTTCTCTTTTCAGCATATCCCTCACAGATTTCCACTGGGAAATTATTCTCTTGCTTTGGCTTTCTGAAATGGAAGTCAAAACCAGGTTGTATAGTTTTATTAGCATTCTCTGGGAACATAGCACTTCACAGAAGCTGGTCATTGGCTATACCTTTTCCAATTTTAGTTATTTCTGTCCTATGGCATTAGTGCTTTCCCAGTCCTGAGTCTTATCTGAAATAAGCAATACAAACTTGCAAAGCTGCCAGGTGGGCTGTTCTTAATGTTTGGGTTGGTTTGTGGGGGGTGGGAGTTTTGAGATGGTATGGTACTGCTTACAGAGAATTCTGGGAGGTTACTGTGCTTTCAACTTGATCTTCAAAGACAAATGATTCTTGTAATTTTCTTTGACTTTTGTATTATTTTATTTTAGATGGGTATGTAACACTTGCCAAACCAAAGTTGTTTTGATGAGGTAAATTCAGCAAATTTCAGTAAGTGGCAACACCAAAGAAGTGTCAGAGCCAGAGGCATATGAATGCACCTCACATGCAATTTTCTTGGTAGCGAGGCAGGCTTAAGAGTTATACTTCCTCCCTCTTATTCAGGCAACTGAATTCAGGCCACTCAACCACCCACCCACACATCACTGCTGCACAGTTCACATTTGCTCCCCTCTTTCATTCTGGTTTGAACCATTGCATCCATTTGTGGTTTGCTGCATTTGCACCAAAAACATTCATTTTTATTTTTTTAACCCATATCATTCTCCTCAGATAGGTTGCAATGTAAGCCCAAAGGCATTTGCCCTGGCACAGAGAAGAAACTGGAAGGGTGCAAGAGTGGGAGCAATGAGCAGCAAGCTGTGGCAGCTCTAGTGTATTTTAACTCATGGGGATTCAAAACATAGAATGTTGTAGTAAAGGTGTGTTTTCATGTGTGTGTGCTGGTTTTGGTTTTAAAGATGTTTTGAGGAACTTGCTTTTCAAGAAAAAATATACTTTGATAAATGTATACAAATGTTGAAGCACACAGTTATACAATTAATACTCACCACTTGCTTCATGAACAAAATCACAGGGCATCTGGAGAAGTGGGACTTTGTAGCTTTCTCCTTTTTACCCCTGATCATGTTCTGTCTGAGGTGTTACATGCCCATCTCTGTGAGCTTGTAGACAGCAAGCGGGGCGCCCACTGATGTCTGTAGCACAGCTACATTTTTTGTTTACTTGTTGTGTGCTGCGGTGCCCAGACTGATACAAAAAGAGACTAAGATACACAATTCTTGGGGCTGAGTCTGAGTTATTGATAACATGTGGACCATTCACATGTAGCACAAAAGGGAGTTACGGCTCGAAGATGCCACCACAAATATGCAAACACTCTGTAATGCGTGTAGTTGTTAGTAAAATCGTTCTATCCTTGGAATGTGTTACATGTCAGTCATAAGGCAGAACAACAAAGAAGGACTTCAGTGAGGCATATGGAGTTCTGGTGGGAATAGACCAACCCCAAGATGCCCAAGCTAAGAATGATCCTGGAGGGGAGAGACTTCTTAAGCTAGCTTTACCATGAGAGCTTTCAACTGGAATAAGTTTCAAAAACTCTGAATTAGATCTGCAGCTCTTAAAGAAAACAGAATAAATAATTCTGGGATCTCTGAAAATGTTATACCTCTAAGAGTTCATACAGATACTTTTGTAAATAAACTTTGAACGTGTTATGTCTCCTGCACCCAGTTAGATGACATGTTCATGATTATATTGATAGATGAAAGGAAACAATACAAATGAAAAAAATAGGACAATATGGAATGTTGAAGACTGCTTTATGAGATAAAATGATGTGAATCATAGAAGTGGTGCAAATCTCAGACTTTCAACTTTGGTAGAAAACATAATCAAATGAAATTTGAAAGCTTTGTTGTCAATAACTTTATGAAGCATAAATTAATTTTGTCTTGAGTTGCACGACTTCAGTATTTTGTCAAAATTAGCACCATAGTTGTAATACAGAGAATATTTTCAAGCAAATCTTTGAGTTAAATTTTAAACTTTTCTGTGCTAATTATAAGTATTTAATATGCAGGTCCAGAGTACTTCATGGATGCCTCATCCGCCATATGTTATGCAACCAACAGTAAGTGGATACTTGGTTATATCCAGCTAAAAGTGCTTACATTGTAGCCTCTCTCTGTTTGTCCAGCCACATTAAATTCCTGGGTCATGGAAGAGCAGCCAGCTGCTACCTGTGACAAGAGCCCTCTGCTGTAAAGATTCTGTTCCTTTAAGGAGCACCATTTGATTTGGTGGAAACAAGAGGATGGGTGATATGTTATCTGATTGCATTGATTGTGAGAGACTAACTAGTTCTGAAGTGTTGCTTGTGAAACTCTGCTTAGGGGACTACAAGCAAGATAACTGCATTCCTTCGCACTTTGAATTGCCAGGATCAACACTTTACCCTTCCCTTATATACCTGTCCATCAAAAACTTCCTGTGTAGTTGTATATAAAGGATCCTCACTGCCTCGCTAGTGCATTTCAACATAGTGGGAAAGGGTGAAGCACGACTCTCTGAGGTAGTCTCTACCAAATCTGAATCTGCATTATGATTTGATCGGTCAACTTTTTTTTTTCCCCTGAGTAAATTGCCATCTCTATCAATTTATAACTACTGCTTAAAGCTGCATTACACTTCTAACCAACATTCATTAGAAGTAGTGCAGCTGATTTTTTGTTTGCCTCACCAAAGAGTTTTGGTCACTTTGTCTAAACATTAGCAATCTACCAGATGCAGTCACCATACTGAATTCCACTATATACAGATTTCTTTAGTTCCATTTCCTACCTTTGATCAGTTTTTCAGGTATGGATCCACTTAAGAGTGTCGTTAATCAAAATTTAAATGTGTGCTTCACATATGCATCAATACATTGATTTATACGAGGAGAGTAAAATTAAAATGAAAGTCTATGCTTAAGGATTATTTGTTATTCACATTTGGGTTCAAATATTATGACTTCACAATAGAGTAACTTCTGGTGAGAGTTTGCTGTACAACAACATGAATATAATTGCGCTACATATCAGTTTAGTAGTACAGGACTCTCATCGCAATTTAAGCCCCCTTTCACTTCCCTTAACTGTTTGGAGACAAGTTCTTTAGTTTTCTCTCACCAGGCAATGACTATAGCGTGGGACTGACTGTCTCCAGGATGCCCAGTTCCTACCTCTGCAATACTGCACCTCTCTGCATCCCTTGGGGGAAATTTCCATCTCAATGAAGTAAAGCTGCTGCTGTGTTCCTTGTAGGGAGACGAACAAATTCACAGTTACAAATCAGTCCTGTATTCTAACATTTGGATTTAATTGCAGGCCACAAGATATCTTAGATATGTAGATATGATGAGTTATGAGACTTGTGGAAGTCTCTGATCCTCGCAGAAAGACTCACTTTCTAAAAGAAAAACCTAAGCATTTTACCAATCCCAGTTTTTATTTGACAATATTCAGCAAAGCATTTTTCTGCAGTACTAGAAGAGGCTTTCTGGTGTAGTTATCAAATGTATTTACTCCTTGCTAAGGACACGAAAAGAAAACTATCTTTTATAGTGAGTGGCATCCTCAATATGCCAAGTTAAATTCACGTTCATTGTCAGCGAGAGAGTCATGTCAAAAAAAGGATGTGTGCTTCTAGGTGGAAAAGCAGAGGGGCAGTGGATAAGTGGTGTAATACTTCAGTTCCAGTGTCATTGACATTGTGGGAACACTTGCATGGTTTTCTGTAGCAACCCTGGTCTCTTCACCAAAAGATTTTTCCCTTGTGTTTCCCAAGACTATGTTCTTAAGTAAGTGGACATGAGGCATTTAGTACTGAAGAAGTATAAAAGCAAAAAGGTAGAACTACCATTCCCCAGGTTTCATTGAGAGATGAATTCTTTATTAGAAATACCTGAAAAATTGTCAGAGTATTACCACACAGAGGACTCATGAGGTTTCAGAATTGATGGTCTGTTTTAAAAGAAAATAAAGAAAGTGTGTCCATTTTAAGTTCACTGTAGTTTCATGCCTAACTATAGACTCTATTCTAGGCACCTCCATCGCTTAAAAAATAAAATGAAGAAAAGATTACAATAAAGTTGGCAGAATTTAAGATGTGAGTTTTGGTAACCCCATGAGCTGATGAAATTGGGAATTTTCTAATTTGGTTAGTTGTTTTTTCTTCTTGTAACTTAGTTTTCCATGTTATTATCTAAATTGCCACCACTTTACTTCATAATATTTTATAAGGTGATTGACTGTCGCACATGATGTCCCCCTGGAAACCACTGCAGATAAATATTACATTCCTCTTGCCCCAGGAAGGAGAACATTTTGTTAAGCCTCTGTTATTCTTTGTAAGTAGAGATGAACTCATATAGAAAGCACAGTTTGAATTGCTCAGACACTGGTGGTTAATTCTTTGTTTTGATTATAAGTATCCACTAAATCATGTTACTAGATGATTAGCTTTTCATTTCCAACAGAAAGTCCTACTTCATATTTATGTATAATTTAACATCACGTATGTCCCTCATGGCAGAAAAACAGGCAGAACCATGCTGTAGAGTAGACAAAGGAGGGTTTTCATTCTGCGTCCTGTGCACACACAGGGCAGTCTTATCCTAGACAGGCAAGCTTGCCCACAGAGAGAAGAGCTGTGCCGCACAGTGCTACCATCCTGTGTCTGCCTGCCTCTTCTCTGCCTGCCCACCTCATCTCCCTTTCCACCCACCTCCATTTGCAGTAAATACCAAGTCCTTTCTTCAGTGATATTCCTGTAATAGGATGGCCTGCCAGACGTGTCTCTCCTTTATATATCAGTTTCAGCTACGTTTTCCTGATGTGTGCATGTGTGCATTCTGTAGCCATTTACTTGCTGGATTAAAAACTTCACTATAGTAAAAGATTGTATCTCCAATTCTTTCTCTAGCTTTTTAACTACAATCACATAAGCCTCTGACCCTAACAAACAAAAATGACATATATATTAACTGGAAAATATTTGCATATATTGCTTTCCATTCCCCAGCCTTGTTTGTCTTCTTACTTTTGTGATCCCTTAAAAACAGATAACAACCAAAATTTCATTCTCTGAGAAAATAACAGTCAGAAAATTTTTGTCCTAATGGGAGAAAGTCAGACGGACAGTCAAGGAGTCTGCAGGTATACAGTTGATATTGTAGGTTGATGCCAATACAATTTAAAGGTGTTTTATTTTTTGTTATCAGTGATTTTTGCTGATCTTATGCTAAGAGCCATGGAAAAATAACATCAAATAGGTTGAGGTAGTATTGCTATTTCTGAAAAAATAGTATTAAAAATATGCTGGCATAGTAGGGTCACACATGAAAACTTCTCACATCTTTGTGCTTGCACAACCTTCAGAGTTTGGGAAAACAGGATTCCTGAATCATGTGGACGTGATGAAAAATTTACCTTGAGGCTCATGTGTGACTCAGACACTTCTGAAAAATGTACCCTTTGTAAATTGAACCTTCACCACTTTTCCCCATATTGACTGCACTGTGTCCAAGTAAGAATTACTAAAATTTGCCAGTTTTGTTGCTTTGCTATGTGCCCTGGTCACTCTCCATAGCTGTAATGGAAGACAAGCTCCAAAAGCTATAGCAGTATGGGTGTGGATTAAAATTGGCATAATGTTTAATGCACTGATGGCAGTCTGGGTTCTGTTTAGTTAACTGTAGCTTTCAAAGTACAATGCTCACTCTTCCGTACTTGAAAAAAGTCTTGTATTTCATTACTGCCTCAGGATAAGGGTAGGTGGATAGTGATGACAGAATCAAAACATAAATAGGATAAGAGTTATTCTGGGGATTATAACATTCACTGTATTATTGTGTTTTTCCTGTAGTCCCTGAAGGCTGTCTGACAGTTCAGGGTTTACTTTAAAAAAATGTGTTTATAGTAAATTCACATATAGACAATCTCATTTTTTTGATTCAAATAATTTTTACAAAAAATGCTTGTACTCTTTCTCTTTAAAGGCAATTTTTTTTGGTGAGCCAACAGAAATATCCTACCCTAATAGTCAACGTACACATTGGTTTTACACTTACGCTCTTTTATTTGCAAGTAAAACTGTGTGACCATAAGTAATCACTGGGTATGCACAGATATATGTTCTTGTCAGTCTGGAATAGTTTCTACATAATAACTGGAGTATGCCAGTGGAACATAAAGGGTGCAAGCAGGGTAGCATATGGTAGCATTGATAATGATAAAGGGTGTTGGGGAGCACTTCTCTTCTGCATGTTTCTCAAGCCCTTACAGCCCTTTTAGAAAGGTCAATGTCTTAAAAACACTTATTATTTTTTTCTGTCTTCCTTCCTCTGGCTCATGGCTGAATGAAATCTGTCTTTAAAAGCAACAACAAAAACATTTCATAAGCAGTGTCAAACCCCTACTTTGGTGAGAAGCGAGGCTGAGTAAGGACTCCAAATTCTTGCCTTTTTATTGTTGTGCATGAATGTAGCATAAAAGGTACAAATTGTTCAACTGAAATATATCAGTTTTCATTTTCTCACTAGTGACTTTGCTTTTTTGGATAATACCCAAAATACCACAGCAGTTTCAGTGTTTTGATTCCTACACTCTGGAACAAAGAAGTTCCTTGTGCTCCAATCCACATCCCTCTCCCAAGACAGCTTTCTCCACCTCACATTTATTCCCCTACCTCTTTAATAAACAGAGCCAGGACTCAATCTTGAGTTTGCCTGTTTGAGTGTAAGGAAATAAAGGATGTCCTTTGCAGACAGTTGAGTCCTGCTTCCAAGATGAAATGTGAGAATTCAGCTGGCTGGTATAAAAAGTAAACAGGAAATAATCCTTAGAAATTGGAATCTCCAGCTAGTCTTTTAACTTTTAGCTGTATATTTTTAAGAGATCCTTTGAACGTGAACTTACTTGAACTTTTAAGGCTAAAGTGTTTAGAGGTTGAAATAACTAACCAAACACCAATGCCAAAGTTCTGCTGAACAATTTTAATTCCAGTGTTTCCTGAGACAGAAAATTGAAGACTGCCGATTCTATAACTGATAATCAAGACAGTAATTGTTAATGTTCGTTTGGGGTAGGCAGACTCACATGAGGTCATTTCTACCTCCCTCTCACCCAGCGCCCGCTCTAATATAGATGTTGTCTCAGTGCTACTAAATGGGTAATTTCAGACTCAGCTGAGCACGTGCTGACCTTCTTTAGTGCCAGGTGTTTTTGAGTTGAGGAGAGCACCCACGAAAGAAAAGCAGTGCCCAAGCTCAACCAACTCAGACCTTTAAAAATAGGTGCAAACAATTCACCCGAGTTACACCTACTCAAATGTAGCAGTTTGTACATTTGATTATAACAATGCTCCTGCAATCATATCAAAGTACTACTGCAGTCATTCCCTCTGCTGTTGTAAAAATTAATATGAATGCCAGGAAAAGATATATTTAATTTAGATTTCCAACCTTTCTTGACACTCTACTAGAGCTCCCTAGTGAAAACGAGCATTTTTTGTGATGGCAGCAAGACACACCACATATGGATTCACTTAGAAAACATGGATGGGAGAACCGCAAATGTTTCCAGTAGACAAGCCTGTGCATTTGAGGAACTTGTGCTGTGCTGTTTTATCCTAAAAGACTTAAGAGCTCTAGTAAAATTTTCTCTTCTTTCAAATATTCTGCAGATAGTGTGAATACTAAATGGATAAAACATCAGTCTAAGATTTTTGTTTAAAGACATCTACATTAGTGGAAAAAACATATATCTATGATTCATAAAAATCTATAAACATAAATGGAAAAGATATTTGGAAAAGAAGACATCTGACACTAAATTTGAAAGGTACCCAAGAGACTTTGAAGCCAGGAAATTCTAGTGGAGGTTATAGAATATTGATTTCTTTTTAACAGGAAAGATGCAACCTTACCCCTCAACCTTCATTGTCAAGAAAAATCTTAAGACAATAGCTGTTTAAAAGTGGTTTTATCAAAGGGGACTATTTTTTTTAAAGATAGTTATTAATCAATAGACAATAGAGTACCTTCTGTGGAAGAATGTAGTGCATTTTTAAAAAAAATCAATCTCTAATTTTTTACAAAGCATGCATTCTGCTTTAACTTTTCTAACTCCATGTACATCACCTTAGAATATTACTAATCCTTTATTTTATATAATATATGTAATGTCTCTGGTTTCAAGTAGATCTGCATTTATGTCAAGTTTTAAATTTACACAAAGTCAAAACCTTAACACAAACTGTAGAATTCATGTTGTGTTTGCCATTTTGAGCAAAAATTCCTCATCTGTTGAGCACTGGTCAAGTTAGGTATTGTCCTGGTGGTAGATTAATAAGTAGGCATAATGTGATAGGATCAGGAAAGAATGATGGACTGCGTAAGCACATGGTATTAATTATAAGCCAGGAGTTAGATTAATGAGTGTGCAGAAAGTAATGGGCTCAGCAGAGTGGTGAATTAGGTAAGCATGTGATTTCTCAGATGACTTCTCAGTTTAGCTCACCATCAAATATTTTGACCATTGTGGTTATGCATGCATAGATGTGCTGTGAACATGCTGAGGCATGTAACAGGTATATTATAGTCTCTCAAATCTACCCTCCATCATGGACCCTCTCTTATTGTGTGCCTAGTATTATCCATTGTCTTGCAGTTGATGCTAATGTTATCCATCTCCTGCAAGGACCACTCTGCTATGCCAGCTTAAGCAAATTAGATGATATGCATGTAGTAAGCAGGACACAAGCCTGCTTGTGACAAATTTCCAAGCATGTAAGTTCTGTGATGGTGGAGGGAAAGGAAAAAATTTTCATCTGCCACAGCTTTGAATACACTCTGTGGTCTGGGAGCACAGAGGTTTCACACTGGCTGGTGAAAAGGCTGGGAATGATCTGTGGGTGCCTTTCCCATGATGGAGATGTGGTTCTTTTCCACAGTGCAGTTAAGAATACAAGATGTTACTGCAGAACAGTTCTCTAGTAGAAAGGAACCTCTATCTTCTTTCTGCTTCCCAAACCCCATCCCTACACTGCAGAAAATGAGCATTTCCATTGCTGATGAGACATTGGGCAGCTTTGGAGAAGGGAACAGCCCTGCAAACCCAGAAGAGCATTATCGAGGAAAGGCTGTATTTTACAGCAAGATGCCAAGGCAGCAGCACTGTAACTGTGATAACTCCAAAATAGGAGTTATAAAGACTGTCACAATGTGTCAAAGTTGTAAAGGTGAATTCCTGATAGTGAAGGATCAAGTCAAGTTTTAGACTATTGAGAAGATGTCCTTTTATATACAACTGAGTAGGAAGGGAGCTATGGAAGGATCAAGGTATAATCTTGCAAAGTTAATTATTGTATTATTATTTTTTAAAATATTTTATTGATATGGGGGTTCGTCTCAGAGACTTCAACTGAATTTTGGAAGACAATCCCAATGGAAATCATGCGTACTTGTTAGGCTGTAAATGTACTGTATAGTTTTATTTATCCTTGCTGCAGCTTCTTTTTGACTTGAGCCTACCTTTCCTCACCCTGGTTTCAAAGAATAAACATAGGCTTATAGCACTTAGTGACAGGTACTTTTTCATCTGCCACTGATCAGTTTTTTGACCTTGGAGAAAACATCTTTCTCCTAGGCTCAGTTTCAGATTTGTCTTTTTTAATCCCAGTCTATTTAGTTTATTAAACTGTCATACCACTAAACAGTATCTAGTAGATGTTTGTTAAAAGTCTGGTGAAACAAGGGTCTATCTTGACTGATGTGTCTAAACACATCCTCACTATGATACTGTTAAGGTTTGAGGTTTTCATGTTAGATTGATTTTTACTGTTATAAATCAAGAATTAACTTGACTTAAGAAAATTGAATCACATAGGTGTGAAACAGTAAGAATTAGAAGACAATCATGCCTGCAGCAATAAGTTGATGAAGGAGACTCAGGCACCTTCTTAATCCTCTAGAACAAAAGCACTTCCATAAATTACCATTATGTTATGCAAACCATATTCAAGGACCAATTTACATAAGTAGGGGAAACTAGCTAATCTGTGTATTACTTATGATTGCATCATGATTTATTTAGTGCAGGAGTTGTGTAAAAAATTATAATTATGTACTCTAAGGACTTAGTGACCAGTTTATAAGACTCAAAATTCCTGTATCCAGGAACCATGCTATATAATCCCTTGCAAAACCTGATTAAATAGTTTGATTTTATGCTGCTTGATAATCCTATCAGGACATTTATTTCCAAATACCTTTGCTCTGAGGCTTAGCTCTGCATTTTTTAGTTTCCAACCTATAGATGCTCCTATTCATTTTGTCTCCATCTGTTCTTGGTCAAACATTCTTCCCTACCTTCAGTAACTCTTGTCCCTTCTCCATGTTCATAATAATTTATAGACAAAAATTTTAGCTGCATTTTTATTTTCTAGGCTAACTATGTTAACATCACTGCATTTGTAGTAGTTTAGGGATTTTGTACCTCTCATGGCAACAATGACCCTTCTTTGGATCTATTCCACTTTGAATTCATATTTCTGGGACAGCCAGTGCTCACAGTTTTCCAACTTTTTTTGTGCAAATAGCATTAATATTTCCTTCTTTTCTATGGGACAACTTTGCTGCATTGTAAAATAATATCTTTTTTCCCTTTTGCTCATGACTGGTAGTGAAGTAATCCTGTAATTCACTGATATACCTAAGTTTTTTCCTTCTTTCAGTTTCCAGCAGATACTCCTGCGTGATGAAGAAAACCACATCTTAGCGTAAATGTCTTCATGAATTTGTGCCTTGCTCTGTATGATCCAGTCCTTCCTGTATGGTAGTTCAATTTGCCACTTTATTAAATGTACCTTACAACTTCGCAATTTCCCCAAATCTTCTTGTTTAAGGGCATTATTAAAAACATTGAATGAGAACAATCCTTATGGCGATTTTAGTGACCCTCCCACTTAAGCAATATAGCTTGTATTTTAGCACAACCTGTTATCATTTCCTCTTTAGTTATTCCTTTATCATCCCCAAAGTTTAGTAATTTCTGGTGTAGCACTGCTTGAAATACTTTTATTGACCTTCAGAGAGTTTAGATCTGCTGCATGTCCTTTATCTAGAAAATAGGTCATTTTATTTTAAAAAATGAGGTTAGCTAACTCTATCTTTGATTTATCTATGTTCTATCTTCATTAATATCCTTTAGTCCTGTCCACTGGACCTGTGCTTATGTATACCAGCTCTGCAGTAGAGATGATCCAGTCCTGGTTCCTCGTTTCACCTTGAGCTCAGTGATTTCTGTGGGTTTTTCATCTCCTTTGACTGTATTCATTTTTCTGCCCAAATGCTCATTCTCAGAAAGCTGCTTCTGCTGTCTGATGTCTGTGTGGGAAATTGAGAGTGTCCTTGTCCTGCTGGGGCTACTTCTGAAGTACCTTCAATGTGTCCCCCATCTTCACTGTATGGGGAGCTGAACTCTGGGTTGTCTCCTTGTTTTTCATTTATCTTTATGAGAAACCTTTTTTTAGGTGTTTGAATATCATTTGCGAAGTATCAGCTAGACTTTTTGCAAATCTTACTTCTGGCCTCCAGTTGTAGCTTTTCTTTGCCTTTTTTTCCCCCTCCCTTCTGTGTTCCTTCCTGATATACTTATTAAGGTGTCTGAGTAAGTACCTGACTAATTAACACCTCTTTGACTGTAACTTGAAGAATCTTAATAACATAATTATTTTAAAATTGTTTTTGCAAAGACAGTGCTAACAATTTATTTTTTTGTATCAATTTATAAATGTACAGTGTGATTTGACATCCTGGAAGCTAGAAACATCCAAGATATCATAAGTAATAGCTTATTATTGAATATAATCAGGTCTAACAGTATTTGCTATTCATCTTTTTATTCTCATAAATAAAATGGTTTCTTTTCAGTTCAGATGCCTTTAGAACGAATGTAATATTGACCTAAGCTTTGCAGTACAGAGGCAAATCATGCATATCTTTCCTAAACTGATTTCAGTCCCACTGAAGTGGAGTAATTGCTTAATTACAGTTTTTGAGTTGTAACCTTGTGTCCTTCTTTTACTTTCAAACTGGTGTAAATTAGGAGTAAACCCATTCTAAACCCATGCATTAAACAGTGTTTGCCGTTAAGCCTCTTGTTGTGAATCAGTGGTATCTGAAACGCTGTTGAGAGCGTGGTTTCAACCTCTTTCTTACATGATTGCAAAAACAAATAGTGAAATGTAATAGCATAAACACTGAACATTCTTTGGCTGTTTCATAGTGGGTTGATGAAGAATGAGTTGTGTAACACAGTGACAGATCAACAGAGTCTGAAGAATTTTGAAGGAGTGCCAAGTTGTTATTTAGTGAAACCACTACTTTTGGACTACCTGCCAAAGAGAGGCATTTCCAGCAGGGTAGGTTCTCTTATCAAATAGCCTATTGTTAAAAAGAATTTCACTTCTTCTTACCGTGATTTAAATGCAATTTGTTATTTCTTGTTACTGACTACAGCTTCTCGTTAAAGGATGTCTACTGAACAGCCTTTCCCATTCTGTGCCTTTTAAATAAGCTACCTGGGAGGTTTTGTAATGCCACTGCAGGCCTTATTGCCCAGGAGAGCTCATCTCTAACATCCATCCCAAATCTCAGGTGTAGCCTTTCACCACTGTGCTTTTCTGAGTGAGCAGTCGAGTGGAAGTTATCTTTTCTCTGTGTGTCACAAACCACACACACATCCCAAAGCAGGAAGACAACTGGGTTCCTCATTATCAGTTGTCTACTTCTGCCTCCTAAAAAGCTCTAGATTCATGGAGAAAAAACATGTGCAATGTCCTCATCTGCAGCTCACTCCAGGATAACTTGGATGATTGTTTCAGCTTCAAGCTGAGGATCACTTCAAGCTGATCTCTGTGGTGGGACAAGAGGGCTGGACATGATTCACACAGCACACAGCCTGCTTTTAAATTGCCTTTGTACTTTTCCGGTACAGCAATCTGTAAATCATTATGCACCCCCTCTTTGCCCAATCCACACAGGATGTGAGTCTGTGTCAGCTCCCAGCTTGATAGCCTTCCTCTTTAGTGCTATCAATGAAAAACTCCTGCTTGCAGCTTTGGAAATTACTAGTCTACTGCCTGCCTCTAGCCAACAGGGTGGGTGTCACATTCACAGATGTCCCACATCTGACAGGGTTGAGGGTAGAGGCATATTTTCTGTGGGCAGGTAGGGGAAAGAACCTGCCATTGTAAAGCTGGTTCATCCGCACTGCCACAGCTGCTCCTGGCTAACCCAGAGTTGCAGTGGGCCAGGAAAAGCGTGGTTATATGCATTCCACCACAGACATTTCTTCCTACTGGCAGACCATGTCATTTTTGTGGAAAGGAGAGGATTGCTCTAGATGTACTTAATTTAAATGAGGATGAAGTGTTTGATGCAATGATCATTTCCTGGTGCTTGTCACAGGTCTTACTTTAGGGAGAGGAGGGGGTGGACATTTGTCAGGAGCATTTTGAGTGTTTCTGACAGACAGGCAGATGCAGCACCTCATCTCCCTGATTTGTGTCTGTGGAAGTAGCAAAGCTGTATTAGCTCCCTCGCTAACTCCTGCTCCAAGTTCAGCAAGCAGAGCTGCTCGTCATGACAGCTAAAGCTGTGACAGGCCACATCTCCCCTCAGAAATAACGCAGGAATAGGAAGAATTTGAAGGGAAAGACCTGTGCAATTCCCCTGGTTTAATGCTGCCTTCTACAGAGAGTAACATCCAGTTCACATCTTCAACCTCCACTTGATATCCAATTTGATAACATTTCAACCTAAATCTTCACAGCTGTTCAACACCTTGGGCACATCAGCTTTACCAGGAGATGACTAAAGAGACAATTTTATGCAGTTGGTTAGAGCATGGCGATGGGGGGAAAATGATTTTTGAAAGGTAGCTTTGGTACTGTTGCTGCTGCCGAGAGTCTTGGCTCAGTTCTCAAATTTGAACTCACACAGCAAACCTACCTTCATACCATGCCAATGTTCATATTAAAGCCAGGTAAGACCTTCCTGGAGTAGGTCCCAGGACCTCCATACTAGTTTTGTCCTTTCCTTTGTTTTGCATTCACTTTCCTGCGTGGCAAAGCAAGACTATTTATCCTTGAGTGACAAAGTTCAGGTTTGGCTATAACCATGAGCTGGGCCTGCACAGGTGATGGTCTGTGCAGGTCTTTGAGGCTACATATTTTGTACTTGAGTGGATAGTAACCACAGATGTTTTCACAGGGATACTATAAATGGATCAATGTGTGTAACTGCCATCCATTCAGAAAGAAAAGTAATAAAATTGGAGGTGTTTGTACTGCAAGCCAAGTGAGCTTATTACAAAGATTTTTTAATAGAATTTGAGGAGTTTTGAGTATCGTAATCTAAGAGAACTTTTTCACAAGGGAACTCAGTGTTCAGTTGTGTAAATTTGTCATTCTTCCTAGGGTTCTACATGCCATTCAGGTCTGTCTTCCAGATAAAAATCAGTGATGCGGGTCATGGCTCAGAGTGTGGGTGGGCTATGGTGATTAGCAATCATCTGTTGGTGGTGATGTTCACTTGCCTCCACCGTATGAAATGTATTTGAATCCTCTCTGAGCTGGTTTTCATCATTTTGTTCAATAGACAAGTAAAGGAACAAGCAGAAGCATGCCATGAATGTTGTTGCGTCAAGTGAAGTAGGAGACTGTGTCTTGCTCTTTCCTTTCTTCTTCTTGGCCAAGCTGGGACAATATGTAATGGGGTATTATGCAATATTTATTCTTCTTCTCACAGCATAAAAAGCTATATTAACTCTTTTCTGCTGGTAAAATTCTGGTAGATAAATACAAGGGATGGAACTCTTTGAAGTTAATAATTCCAATATCCAGTATAAGTCGTAGGCACATCAGAGGCATTACTTTTGTATGTTATATGTGCTAAAGGACAATAGTTTTACTCAAATTTGGTGGTTTCCCTCTGAGAAGTATTTTCTCTATTTCAAAGAACACTATCTATCATTCTGACATGCTCCAAAGTGGAAGCCCAAGCCAAACAAGCCAAGCAACAGCCAAATCAGCAGAAGGCTAGAATGTGTAACAGACAAAGACTAAAAATCTCAAAAGAGTCTTCTGTCAGGCACTCATTTTTAACCTAGGTATCCTTGGTTAATGAGTTTCTGTGAAGTCAATGCATAGTAATGTGAAATTGTTTAACTTTGCTTTGACCGAGTCCATTTTGCTGACCTCTGAGTTAGGAACTACAGAAAATGTCCTGAGCTGCAGCCAGCTCTTCAGACCTTCTGCAAGATCTACTTAGACCTTGAAGCAACTGACCCATAGATATACCCAAATAGCAAGTGTATAGCAAATACACCTGATCAGAAGTGAAAAGATGAATCACCATCTCTAAAACATAGGACAGTTGCCAGCAAGTTTTAGAATTTTCGCTGCAGAATTAAGGGACTTGGAATGCAACTTCCTAAAAGTGATGAATAAGTTCTGATGATTGATATAAAGCTATAATTTTCCTGAAGGCTTTCAAAGGTTTCTGAAATGTTTCTGAAATATTCTAGTAATTGGTGTTGTAACATATTAAAAATCCTGCCAGGCCGTCTAATTAAATACAACCATAGTTGCTTCTCAAAACTGAAATTAAGTACTCAGTTTGACATATTGTGAGCCTTCTTACACAGGTGGATAATTGTAGCTCCACAAGGGGTTTTGGTCACCCAGTTTCTCAGTTCAGTGGATCTGCAATTGAATCATTTCCTCTTAATGGGTGACTTGACTAAGTGGTTTGAAAGTAATTAACAAACACAGTGGACCTGATATTGAAGTGTATGATCAGCATCTTATCAGGAACTACTTATTTCCTGTGGGAAACTGCAGTCAACTTCTCAACAAATTCAGAAGGCAACTTGTTGCTCCTTTTTCTAAAGAAGCTAATCAAGGAATGGTTGCACCATCCCAGGCATGTTTTAACTTGTGATGAAGTGATCCCAGCTGATTTTAAGGGCATTTTCGGAAAGTCTATTCTTTATTACTATTGGATGTTTTATTTGGTCACTTTTAAGAAAGCAGTAATTGTCTTCTTACAGAAGATGCAGACTATTTTTTATCCACTAATACATTTTAATCTTGGTGCACAGCTGTTAATGGAATATGCTTCCACTCCAGAGCAATTCAGATTGATTTTGTTTCTACTTCAGAAATATATTATAGTAGAGCCACAGTATATAAAAGTGCTCAGTGTGTTGAGATGAACTAGCCTCACAGTATTTGCAGCTTCTAGTGGGAGCTCAGTACATTTAGAGAAGAAGTGGTGATTGATTGCCTGGTGCCTGGCCTAATTGGTATGGCACTGAGCTAGTCAGAAGCTCTCAGCCCCATCAAAATCACACATGACATTGCTCCTGTGCCTCTTAATATTGACTGGGCAGTTCATATGATAAAACCAACATGTTTTGGAGGAGTCTTCCAGAGCTGAGTGAATCTTCCTTCACATCAGTTGTATTCTTTCCAGAAAGGCTTCTTGCCTGGAGTAGCATTACTCCTCCGCTGGAAATTTTTTAAAAGGATATTCTCAGGTCTGTTTATTTTTTATGGACTTGGATGCGGCTACTGAGATCCTGTGAGGTAAGAAGACTGGAATGAAAGTGGTCGCAGATGACACTTGAGCTATTTCCACAGCTGGATGCACACCAGCCAGAGTAGGCAGTCCTCTGCAGATGAATTAGTTCGTTGAAGTACATGATACAAAACATCTGTTACAATGAGAACAAACAAAAACAATGTGCCTTTGAAGACTCTGATTTGTTGGGAGCTGCTTGCAAGGGTGCTGAATGAGGCAGTTGTCAGAAACATATTTAGGCTTGCCCTTGTGTGAACTAAAGCAAAACTACACAGTAAAAATACCTAAATTCAATTAAGCAAAAGAGCTGCTTTTCCCAAATTTTGTTGTGCTGATTCTTCATACAGCAATAGGGAGGAAGAGAACCCTTCTATACCAAGCATTTTTTTATACCCTAAACCACTTTTAATACAATGGTATAACTCCAGCTGAGTGGCTGTAAAATCTTAGAAGCTACACTGGTATAGTAACTGTTATTCTGTCAGTCGTTCCCTGCGCTGCTTTATTACCAGCTGTCTTGAAGTGCAATAGATGTTTTTCATTGTCACTGCCACCTGATGACAAATAAAACCTTCAAAATGTTTTTGCTTGAAGGAGTAGCTCACAACTCCCAGCCAGAAGTAGACCTTCCCCATCACCCTAATGAGCTGAAGTGATCCAAACATTCCTACCTCATTTTACTCTTATGAGGCAGCTACTTTTGGCTGCCTTTGATTTTTTTCTCACAGTTGAGCTGATGAGGAAGTAGGAATACTGGATATTTATGGAGTAAACAAACATGCTGGGGTGTATAAAGACTGAAAACAAATCAATCAAAGCCAAGTGGTTTTCAGTTATTATAGGGCAGTATTGTTCTCATAGATAGTTTAAAGAAAATGGAATACTCCTAACACAGTATTTTAGCCATGGTAAGGATGATGCAGGTTAGATGCAGGTATACACCAAAGCACTGGGTCCCTTCTCTTTTTTTTTTTTGTTTCTGAAGTGAGCCATACTGTCACAAAGATTTGATGGATGAGAATTGTATCCTGTATGCATAATAGGAAACGGCTGCACTACCACAACGTGCTCCCAAAGAGGTTTGATGCCCAGTCTGTGTGTGCACAATAGATAGACAATAGTCGTAAAAAAGGAGTAAATAGAAGTCAGTACTTTAGATCAAGCAAGTACTAGGGATATGTGAATTTGGACCTGGAGATCCTTTAGTTCTTCTGCTGATGGCCTGTTGTGTCTGCACAAGGCAGCTACATTTTTTTTAAAGGTTCAACAACTGAAACAGGAGCTCCCGTGGGTCTCATGGATGTCAGATGGGCCACTGGGAGAGGGCCTATTTCCTGGCTTTGCATCTGTGATCCAGGGTGGGTGTCAGGAGAGGTGAGAAGCTGCAGAGGAAACAAAGTTAAATAAGATTCTTGTTTAGTTCAATTCATTCTAGTTTATACTTTCCTCATGAGCAGGATGTCTGCTCGTATATGTAGTCATAATTTATTATAGCTGTACAAGACAATTATGTTAATCTTACTTTTATATCCTAATATTCTTTGATCTCATACACATCAAAGATGTAAAATTTTAGTCTTGTTGGTAATTAGCTAGAAAGCAAATATGTTGTCTGTCAGTACAGAGGATACAAAGCACAAGAAATTGTCCTGGGGGAGTCTAGATTCTAGACTAATTTTTTTTCTTCTCATCAGATTTTTATTTCCCTTTCATCAGTTCCCTCAGCCATTAAATAAATGTACTGGAAGTAAACTTTGCCATTGTGAAATTCATTTAGCTTATTAAACCACCTAGTCACTCAGTATGGATCCTCAATTGAGGAAAAGCTGTTTGATACATCAAACAAAAATGAATCAGTGTTTCTCAAACTTGCAACAACCCCTTGTGGTCTGTATTGACAAAGGTTTTATGCTTGCTTGCTGTTAGTTTTAAGCAGGCCCAGGCTAATGCTGTGCACAGTTCTGATTTGATTCACCCATTACAGTCCAAAGACTTTGATTCCTAACTTGTGATTAGGTCACAAGTCAAGAAGTCACAAGTCTCTGGTCAAGAACAGCAAATGAGGATATGCTAAATTATCTGGCTCTGCATTTACTCTTCAAAGCTGTCATTCTGGTAAGCGACAATATACAGGGATTATTTTGCAATTTCTGCAGTGAATCTCTGCATCAGTACTTTATGCCTACATCTGGTGGATTTATACATCGCCATTTATTCTGGGGATTGACCTCTCCCTCCACTTTTGTTCTTGAATTGCAAAGAGATCATTATCTTCATAAATTTGTTTACAGTCCAGAACTTCCATATGAATAATTTATGGCAACATTTCAGCCTAAGGATTCTTTTCAAGAATAACATAGTATTTATTAGATGATTTCATGCTGGAAGTTGTTATTAGACTTGCTTCTTTCCTGTCCAGAGGTTGGTTGTCCTTATCTTTATTAATTACTTCAGCTTCTAGACAAGATGACTATCTTGCCATAAAATAAAATTTTGTTTCTTGATTAAACAAGTCTGCAGGCAGCGTAGGGCCACAAAATTTACAATTGTATTATTAAGGAAACATATCACTGAATTACAATCTGAATCGGAAAATAAGAGCAGAATCATCTCTGCTAGGGATAATTAGTTAATGAAAATCTGTCTGTGGTGTAAAAATCTATTGGATACCTGCATAGCAATGTACAGTTGGGTGTGCAGGGTTAAAACAATGTGAAATACTGGTAGCATTCAAGTTACTGACAAAATTCTAATTAATTTCAGTGGGGCCAGGATGTCAGGCCAAATTTTTCAAATTCACTAAGATCTGTATGTTACTGTGATGGTTAGATTACGAAAGTTTGAGCCATTGAAATTGCCAACAGCTTTTGGTAAAAATTTGTCCTCATCTAGTTCCAATTCTATGCTTCAAGCTGTGCAGTTCTGCATTATTTCCCTGCATTTATAATAATTTGCAGTGACACTGAGCTAAAACACCACAAACAGGGTCCTTCATGATACTGCAGTTCCTTGATAGTACAAAAAATACCACAAGAAATACTACCAGAAAACCATTTTATGTTCTTTTCAGTCGCACAAATGGATTTTCTGTGTGCCTGAAGAAGTCACTGTGGAACAGAAATATGGCTGCCAAGAGGTTGGTCTCTACTGGAGTTTATCAGAACATCTGCTGTTAGTTATGATGCATCTTTTGATGTCAAAGACAAAACAAGAGTTTGTTTGTTTTTTGAAGGAAGGAGATTCACACAGAATGAAGATTCACAAGCATGCAGTGCCCAGAACCCAGCCCTCGAGTCCCCATCACTCTGGAATTAATTAGAGTGCTCTTTTTCTATCCACACAGCTCTCAACAAAAGATGGGAATATTAGCCATTTGCCTATCATCTCATTCCTATTTATCTTCCTTTGGATGTTTCTTGTTTCCTTTTCCTCTGAGGCTACTCTTTGCCTCTGGCTAGGACTGACAAGACTATTACATATATAATACTCTGTGGATAATAAAATTTGGCTTTGTGGGCAGAATCAAATAATAACTCTAAAACTTGTCTTCAACTGAAAATGTGCAGAGGGAGAGGGTAGTGACATGGAAAAAGTTGGGAAAATATTGTCTTGACTCTGCTCCCAGAAAGAATTTAGGGAGTGGGGAGAGGGTGAGAAGAAGAACAAAGACAAAACATCTATAATCTTCCTGTTTTCATTTCTGGGTTATTGAACTAATTTTAAGCTTTTTTTTTCCCTTCAAATTTAGATAAATTCTGAAATGACATGTCATTTTGAAATATAGTGGAAACATTGCTTTTTGACAGCTCCAATTTTTTCATTCTTTTGGTCACAATGATGTGCCAAGTGTGACCTGGATTCACAAGAAGTTTTATTCTCCTTCAAAGTGTTTTTTCCTAATAATTTACTGTTCATCTCAGCAATATGTGTATACCATCCAGCTGGCTTTTTTTTCTCTAGCTTGTACTATGATTTATTCCTCCAAAGCATAGAGATCTTCTTACCATCATGTAAAAGACGTCTTACTAAACTCATGGCAGACTCAGCTGCCTGATCAGTGCTTCACAGAAGACTCATCATTCAGTTTAGGTCAAAGACTCACTCTGGTACATTTACCATAGTAGTGACCCACCAGCGTTTTCTTCTCTGACTACAGAGCAAGGTGCTCTATGTTGTCTGAGACATTTTCAGAGCAGTATTTGGTAGTGGGCAGTTCCCATCAGCTGCCTTGTAGCCTGAAGAATTGACTTCAGGTAGGGTTTAGGAAAAGGCCATGAAAAACTTGAACTGCTCTTTCTTGGCTCATCCTAAGGACTTCTGAAATTAGTGCTGAATGGTAGTTTGACTTCTAGATGCCTGAGAAAATAAAACAAATATAAACAATTTTTTCCTTAGAAACTGAGCACCTCTACAATATTCAAATAGCTGAAAGATCTTCAGGAAAGCTGCCCAAAAAACCATCTTTGATTTCAACCTAAAATTCTGCAAATCAGATGATGTGTGGAAACCACACAACCACAAAGAAGTAAAGAACATCTTTGTCATATGTCAGGATCTCACTGCTTGCTGTGCATTCACGTGGGCTAGTACACAGTGACTGGTAGGAAATGGTGGTGTACAAAAACACTATAATAAACCAAGCTTTTTATAGAGATTACTGCAGCATGTATGGATAAGTGTAAACCAGAGAGATTTACCTGGTTTACTCCAATAAATTCATTTATAGAAAACTGAAGCAGCAAACTTGGACTTCATTTCCCCATGTTACTCTGGCTACTTTGGTTTGTGACAGAAGACTGCACTTAAGCAGGCAGCCTGATTCTGAGAAATACAGAACTCTCTACATTCATCTCCTCATGCAAAAGTTGACAACTATTTTTGGGTTGAACTGGATTATAATTTGATGGAAATAGCAAGAGGTTGCCATCTATGAATGTAGAGAGAGGTAATAATAAAGTATTTGGTAATTCTAGGTGTTACTGAAAATGAGGAGCTGGGAAAGTACTTTATCATATGCTTTCTACCTTCCTTTAACCAGTATTACCAGAATTCCTCTGAAACTGGTAGAGTGATAGAATGGTTGTGGTCCATTCGCTAATGTGGATAAAGAGCTCTTTCAGGATCAATCTTTGGTGATTAACATCTTTTTGAAAAAATTGAGTGCCCTGAAAAGACATAGTAGCCATAGGCTGGTGATGAACACCCTCTGTAGACTGGGCAGCGTGTGGGGCAGTGACCGTGCAAGTCTCACCCCTCTGTGTCATCGGTGCTCTGAACCGTGGAGCTGACCTGTGGGGATGAAGTTCCCTACCTTTCACAACCCTTGGGAAGGCTGTTGGACACCACCAGTTGCGACAGAGTATTTTTCTGGTGGAGGGTTTCTCTGTGGGTAGGTGATGTCTGGACATAAGTGAACAGCTGTAGCTTGATAATGACTTTCAGTCCCAGCAATGACCGAACCTGGTGACCCAGCATTGAGACTCCCTATTCTATTACCAGTCCTCTGAGCCACTCTGTTCCCGCCATGTACTTTCAACATATTTAACATGTTACAGCTGTGCTCACTGCTATACAATAGTTAAGAGGGCTGCCAGCATTTCCAGTATGAACTTGTATTTTAAGGATAATAACTCAGCTGTAAAAATGTGCTCCAGGCTGAAACTTTATAAGGAAGATTTCAGCCCAAGAGTGACCCTATCTGGGGGGGAAAAACAAAAAAAGAAAATATATCAATTTACTCATTCTTAATCAGTATAGATATATTAAAAAGAAAGTGAGTAATCCTTGCTGGATCAGTTACTTACTTTTTCTTCTTTTTACATTAATAATAGCCAAAATCTGCACCTTTTTGAACTTTACATGTCTATTTTTTAGACTAGTTGAACCACTTGCACACTGAATTTTTACTCACAGGAGCCAGTTTTAAAGTGCTTTTCCTCAAAATTTTTGTTTTCTTTTAAAAGTTAATGGAATGTGGAGCAAAGTAGACTTAAGTTAGCCATTTTCTATTATTTACTTCAAATCTGCTCAGTATGACTCAAGAGGTAAAATGTATCCTTTTTTTGGTAAATTTGGACTGGAGTGTGTGATCAAAACCACCTGTTCCCTTTGGGCCTGCAGTGATGATGACCCAAGATGTATCCTCAGCCCGAACACTCATGGACTAGGAAAATATCAGATGTAGATCCAGACCCATTCCAGAACCCTGACAACAGACCAACTCCTGAGTCCTGTATATATCACACAGTTTTTAAAACACTTTGGGATTGTCAGTAGAAGGGAAACTTATAAATGTCAAGAGTTTATTCTAATACACAAACTGGTTTCACTGGAATAACCTTAAACTAAACGAGAAATTGAAATATCATATTTTTAGTTATAAAGTCTGTTCACCCTCTCTAGCCTCTTTGTTTCTGACTGTTGACACAAAAATGAGTGCTTCAATTTGATTTCATCTATATCAGTTGTACCTACACTAATTTAAATGTGGCTACCTTTGAAGGACATGTTCTGTGTGCTTGCTGGAGTCAACTTTACTGGCTTCTTATGGTCTCATGCATCAGTGATAGAAGTTTTAGGTAAGGACATTTTTGCAGTCACAGTTTCTCTAGATTGTGTCTATATTATCAGTTGTTCAAAACAATGTAAAAACTGCACTGATGTCATTGGGGGCATCATCCAAGAGTGGTGGAATAGTCCAGGTGCAGCAAAAGCCAGGTGTTGGTGGTAGTTGGCTTGTACAGAGTTGAATCTAAACAGCAACCAGTGTGGTTAGAGTTAGAAAAATCACAGTTAAAATTTATAAAGGCATGAGGGAGGCATGGTCTCACATTACTTTTAATGATGGAATATAAGATAAGAAGCCACTATTGAAAATACATACCTCAGTCTTGATTTTGAGATCTGTCACAAAGCTGGCACTGCCAGGTAGCCAGTTTTAACCAGTTAAAGGACAAATTCCACTACAGAACGGAGTGGGTTTCTTCCATAGCCTCCTCTGAGGAGTCACAAGTCCAAAAAATGAAATGCAATTTGGGATTTAGACTGTGAAAATTTTCGTGTTTAAATGAGAGGAAAGGCAGGTTGGAATAGTTGTCTTTCCATTAGTGTGTGGGAAAGGGCTTTGTTTAACATAACGGGTTACAAATCTAACAAAACATGACAGAGAGACAGATTTCTGTATTTGTCCTCTCCTAATAAAGACACATTTTTAGACTTCAAGATCAGTCTGAACCACTGTGATCTAGAACTAAACTGATACAAAACATGACCAGGGCCTTGGTACAGGATTTACTAGTCTGTACTCTTCAACTCCAAAATCCATTATTGAATGGCATACCTTTAGAAAAACATCATTACCCAACCAGGGTTTCATTTCTAGCCTCCCTTACTATATGCCTGTCCTAATAGGTAGGATAAGAAGGATTCCTGGGAGGATTATGTGGGTATTACTGCTCCTCATCAGCTTTCCAGAACTTTTAAATCAGAAAAAATGGGAAGAGGAAAGAAATTACATAATTTTCAGACCCTCTATATCTTTAACTTTCCTTTGTGCAGGAGCTGCACAAAAAGGAGTGTAGGCAACAGATGGCAGTGCTTCATAGTGCATTCTCATGGAGGATGGCCATTGGATTTGTAGCTGAATTCAAGAGTGATACAGCAACACTACCCTCAGGATTTCAACATGACGTTCTACCCAAACTGTGCAGCTGAGTATGTGGATTACATGGTAGCCCCTGGATCAGGGGCTCTGAGGATACAGCTTAGATTTGGACCTAGCCAAAGAGCTCTGGTGTTCAAGAGTTGCTTTTGGTTTGACATTGCAAGGGCTGACATGAAGACCATGAGCAACCGTGTGAAACCTTCTCACTTGTGTTGTCCATCACTAATAAAGTCTGGCTTACAAGAGCTATCTGATCTCAGAGTTGTAGGAAGACAACCTGATAGTTATCCATTCCTTGACTATTCTTTCCATTCTCCTCTTGAGTATTAGGAATCTCACAGAGGAGCACTCTGCTGTCTGCCACCCTGGCACCTCAGTATGTCTCCTTGGTGCTTCATTCAGTGATACTACCTCACTTTTTTGAAAGCTGAAGGTATTTCAGATAATTCCATCTAAATCTGGTTAAGTCCTTTTAGTGTTGTGGAGTTAACACCATGCACAACCATATCATTTTCTTCTGGCTGCAGTTGTGTAGGGTGTTATTTTTGTCATCTGAACTCTAATATACCCTTAATACATAGGGTTATATTACCAGCCTTCTCTTCTGTTTGATTTTTTTTTTCTTGTTGGTAGCCAGTTCCTCAGCATTTCTGATGTCTCCCAGTATCAGTGTTTGTCCTTCTAATGAGTAAAACCTTTCCAGCACAGCTGCTAGATTGCAGCTTACATAGTGCGAGCCCCTCCAGGTTTTGGGCAGGAAATGAAACAGCACATCTGTTACAGATCACAGCTGCTGCCCTGTCACTGACCATTGTAATGGTGAAGCCAGAAGTGCATGTAGAAGAAATATCACAGACATTGCCTCCCCTAACCTGGTTAACCACTCTCTGTACCTGGCAAATTACCTGTGTACTAAATCTCAAAGAAAAGCACAGAACACTCCAGTGTATCAGACATTTGGTCCAATGAAATATATGTTGTC
Organism: Manacus candei; assembly: GCF_025592945.1. Lineage (NCBI taxonomy): Eukaryota > Metazoa > Chordata > Aves > Passeriformes > Pipridae > Manacus > Manacus candei. The sequence continues at coordinate 5,844,676 of NW_026138074.1, read as the reverse complement.
CTGCCTTCATGGAGCACACAAAGAGCTGGGACTGCCTCACCTTGCCTGGAAAACTTGAGACCCAGAGATAGCCTGGTCCAACCACATTAAAGATGCCATACATGCCACCAACCTGCTCTGCACCTCTACATCCAAGCACATGCTCTGGAGGCAAATCTTCCTGTTAAGCATTTTTCTTGTCTTTGGAGCGTGTTTCCCGGAGTGAAATAAAATAACTAAGTATTTTCAGCCAATATCAGAAGTTCTTACGCATCACTTATGAAACGTTGCTCATGAACAAGAGGTTTGAAACCCCGTCACTGGTGCTTTTAATTACTTTTGCCATAGTAAATCCTGGACTGAGAGTGTCAAATGTTTAAAAAAAAAATAAACATCCACATATTGAAAAAACATTGTGACCTGTGTATAATATAAATGGCAATATCATTTGTCTTTCCGTATGTAATTATGTGTGTGCGTGTATGGGAATATGTAAAATCAGACTATTGAAGAGGCAAATATGGCATCCTTTCTGAAAGTTTAATTTGAACCCAGTAGGGCAAGGAAGTGAAAATTTAAGCTAAAGACTGGTGCTGGCTCATATTTTAATTGTACTGTTTGATAATTTCTATTCTGCACCTTGTTAAAACTAGGGTGTGCCATTAAGTCAATTTTCATGCCTGGTTATAGGCAAGAAGGGAGAGAATACAACAGAATTGTTTGAGAGGAAATATTATTTGGATTTAGCTTTAATAGATGAAACTCCATTCTGATGCTAAGAAAAACTAGTCCACAGGAAAGAGACACCTGATTCCAATTAATTAGGATGGCACATGAGCCACTGGAGACCCTAGAGGAAGGATTTCATCCACATCAGAAAATATATATAAGAATATAAACAGAATGGAATTGCCAAACACAACACTTTAGCATATATCATATACAACTTAGGTATAGATCAGGAGTTCTGTGCAGGAAATAAAGATTTGTTTTCACTAATAATGTCATAGTTTTAAAATCTATGCTTATTTTGACATGGATTGAAAAGACCTTTGGATATTTCCTATGTGAAATCTGATAGTGGGAAGGGCAGGAGAAGATTTGATGTATTACAGTGGTTATGTCCTAGGCAAAGCACCACCTCTTTATTTCTTCTTTGTCTTCTGTGGATGCTAAACCTAACATGAGAGTTGTGAGGGTGCTTTTGTTAGTGATGGCTGTTCTTGACAGAACAAAAGCACTGTTATGTGGATTGGCTGCGTAAAGCCATCATACAGCCAAGTGCACTTATAAACTGAAGTAAAGAGTAGGAAAAAAATCAAAAGAAATGTGATTTCTTGTTCTCTTCTGGAATATGTCAAGACGAGGGAGCAAGAACTGCTTATGGCCTCTCTGCCTACTCCAGCACTTGACGGAATGAATACCCCACTGCAACAGGTCTTTCCCTAATTGCTGCGGCCTCCTTTCTGTTAGCGGGCCCCAGCAAAACTGCTCATATTTATTCAGGCATGTAATACTAGTAATTTTATTTTATTCCTGGAGTAAGTTGGAGAAGGGTATGAAAACTTTTGTTTCTCAGTCTAAAGTGAAGCACATGGGCTTGTGGTCCAGCCTGCATGTGCAGGCAGCAATGACAGAGATAGAGCATGGAGCCCTCAATCTCGGCTTCAGAGTCCCTGTAGCAACTCAGATATATTTTCCCTTCATAAATATTTTTTTTTCTTCAATGGCCTTTTTTTGAGATGTCATTTTGGGTGGAAAGGTTTAAGTCACCATGCAAAATCATGTTAGGCACTGAGTAACAGAGGCAACTTTTTGCTTGCAATAGAAATGCTATTTCTTTTTATTAAATCCTTTTAGATTAACAGACAGATGTATGCTATGAAATTTACTGTTTTTGTCAACTCCGTTAGATGCATAAACTGCTGACATAAAATCATGCTGGTACTGCCTGATATAATGCATTTATTAACTGGTACAATATAGTTGCATGTACAGCTTTATTTGTGCGTGCAGTTACTAATATAAAACTCTTCCTATTGAATCAACTGTGTTTTCTTTATCTCTTGATGTTCCCATTTCTATATGCTTTAATCTGCATTTAGGCTAATATCAGTATATTATCAAAAGCTGTATTTCAAACTAATAGACAGGAAATAAAGGCAAGAAGAACAATGGGAAAGAAACCATCAAAAACCTTAGCTATTGTTGTAGGAAAGGTGGTGCATACAAAAGGGTCACCTTTGTTCTTTATTTACCACACTATATTTGGATTCTTAATCCTTTAAGAACAGTTACTCTGGGCAATAACTCTCTTGCACCTATGACATATACTTTCAGCCGAGGAAAGAAGTTCACAAATATACAGCAAGAAAATGAGAAAGGGAAAGCAAGTATGTCTGTTGCTTCAAGGAAATTCAACTAAGTTATGAAGGGGATGTCAGATAAGAATTTGAATTTATGCCCAAGATTAGAAATATTACGATGTGAACTTGTAGTTTAATACTCAGTACAGAAACAGGACTCAGAGTTGATGAAGGTCTATATTGGGGTTTGCGTATTCCGAAGTTAAAGCTGCTTTAATTTAATGAGGGGTTTGGCCTCCTTGCTCGCTTTATCACATTTTTATCAAGCTTTTAAATTTCACAATGTAGTGAAATGAAACCAAATCCTAAGATTTGCAGAATATACATTATTAACTGATGTTTTCTGATCTTTTTCATCATACTCAAATGATGATTTAATCTCTGATCAGCTAGCAAATACCAAGGCAATTGCACTTGCTAACTTTTCATTGAAAAAGGGAAAGTAGGTTCTCCTTTGTTTTGGAATATCAGGAAGTATTTTCAGCAGAGTTGATGACAGAGGACAGAGAGGATTTCAAAGCTACCTTTAATCTTCCTACAATTGTCATGCAATTGTCATGCAAGTTTGGCCACTTACCAGCCAGTTCAGAGTAGTTCTCTAGGCTCACTGTTCCTACAAGGGGACCCCATTTTTATTGCTACCTGTTAGAAGTAGCCCAAGGAAATGGGAAAAGACAGCCTAGATAGAACAGTGAATCAATAGAAATATGGTCATCATTTGTTCAGTATGCAGAGAGAGTATATTTATCTGCAAAAAAAGTATGCATGTTGATTTTTTTCCTATTAATTCTTGATAGACATGTCTGTCTGATAAGTGTAAGGAAAGTCATCCTTTCACTCAGTTTAATAAAACCTCAAGAAACAACATGTTCTCAATAACATAAAGACATTCACTTGGTAGTAGAGTAAAAAATTTTCAGATGGAATGACCTGGTGCTTATATGTCTGCACAATGTGTCTGTAAACAAATCTGAAAAGTAAGTTTGCTGCTATAATGCTTATTGGCTTTACATTGGCCAGTATTTACAAAGTAGAATTTTTAAGTATGGTTAACTTGTTAAAACTTCTTAAATAAAGAAAAAGTAAACTACAAAATAAGCAGATGCTTGCTGTAAGCTTTAAAAACTATTTATTCAGCTGGTATTTGCCCCTTAGGCACAATATCAGTATTAGAACACTGGAATAAAATAGAACTCTATAATACAGTTCATTATTGTAGAAAGCTATGACTAACTAATCCATCCTCCCACTGGCCCCTAAGTACATCTCTCAACTAGTGAACTCTCTGGTCCTAAAGCCTCCTAATACACTTTTTATTTCTGATGTCACTTTCCCACCCTCCACGCACAGAAGATGGCATGTTTCATTGCACCAACAAAGACTTTATTTTTGCTGATGCCTTTTGCTATTGGCAAGTGCTTAAGGATAGTTTACTTAACATAATAAACAAACCATATTTGCTGTCCTTCCTGTAATTTCAGTTTGTTGCCATAGAGGGGTTGTACAGTGTTTGTAGTTAATAAAGTCAGACTTCGTTCTTTGCCAGTGATAGACTATATTCTGAAATGTATGCATTCACTTTCTTATAGTTAAGGTATGTTCACAGAGCTTAAAGCATTTTAAAACAGCAAGGTCTTTCAAATAAAGTGAAGAGGAATTAAAGTCTGTATGTCATCATATCTTGGATGTATCACAGTGTTGCAAAGATCATGCATTTTTTTTGCCTGTACCAGTAATTTCCTACTATTTGTCCTGTTAATTTCTTTTAAAGCCACTATAGCATCAACAGAATTGTATGACAAGTCATATGCTGAGAATATCTTGACAAATGTAGAAGTCATTATAGTAACCAGTTCCTTGCAGGACTTATGAAAAAGAAAAGTAATCATACTGAGGCAACCAGGCAGACCTAAATAATTAGCTGGCCAACCACTTGTTTGGGCAAAGGTGGTGGCAAAAACCTCATCATAATTTCTTGTGCAGTTTTTTTTCAACTAAGCTGGGTCTGAAGTAGTATTATGCAATGCTAAGATGTCTCTCTATACAGCTTACAGTAAAATCAGACATCCAGACAGATTAAGATGAAAAATATGTTTGCTGTAGCCTTTGCCAGTAGCCATCTCTTTGTCAGTAAATAACTACTATAGACGGAAAAGGATGAAATTACTTTTAATATGATGGCAACATCTAATGCAAGATGTTTTCTTCTACCTCTAAATAAACTGAATATGAATTGACTTGACAGCATGTATCATGAAATGCATTATGGTCTGGAGACTGGATGTCATCCTAACAACCAGACGAGATTTTCTTAATTAAGTATAATTTTTTCCTGCGTGATCATGAGAAGCTTCTGCAAACTCTGGTGATTTATTAATCTGGAAAATGCATGTAATTCTCTGCTCTAGGTAACTGTCAATTTCAAACATGTTAAGCTGCCTTAGGAAATCTGCAAATACTTGATTTGTTTTCCCAACTTTTTTTCTAACCTATTAAATTATATATATTTAGGGACTAGGATATATATTTTTTTCAATTTAAAAATAATATATTTGATATCTCTGAGCAATGTTTTTGTCCCTGATGTATTTTCTCTCCAGTCCATATTTTTTTAAATAGTTTATTTGCAATACTTGTCTTGCTTACTTAGTTGCTGAAAGACATTTGCCATCTGATTTTTCCGCTGCATGTCTGGCACTTGTGTTTGCTACACTAAATCATAAGACTTCCTTCACTGCTGCCCCTTCTTCATTTCCAGGTTCCTAAATTTATACACAGGAATAGCTATCAGCCTGTCACATCTGTATCACAGCAAGTCCCTCCAACCATACCTTTGCAATAAGCATTTTTCCAAAAAAAAGGCTTGGTATTTTAAGGCTTTGGGGCATCCTACATTAATTGCAGCCACTATTGCTGGCAGTGTGATGCTGCATGAAGCTGTGATGAATGTGTAACTTTCTGCTTACTACATCACACAAAGAATCATAGAATAGTTTTGGTTGAAAGGGCCCTTTAAATGTCTTCTCGTCCAACCCTGCTGCAATGATATGTCTCCTCTCTGGCTGCTGCAGTGGGTGGTCCAACCGCCCTGCTCAAGAAGGGTCATCCTAGAGCACATTGTCAGCATTGCATCCAGAAGGTTCTTAAATATGTCCAGTGAGGGAGACTCCACAACCTCTGTGAGCAGTCTGTTCCAGTGCTCAGTCACCTGCACAGTAAAGAAATTCTTCCTCGTATTCAGGTGGAACTTCCTGTGCATCACTTTATTCCCATTGTCTTTTGTCTTATTGCTTGGCACCGCCAAGAGGAGCCTGGCTCCATCCTTTTGACACCCTCCTTTCAGATGCTTGTATACATTGATGCCCTCTGATCATCTTTATGGCTCTCCTCTAGACCCTCTCAAACAGGTCCATATTCTCCTCATACTCGGGCCCCCAGAGCTGGACACATTTCTCCAGGCAGGGTCTCACAAAAGCAGAGAAGGGGAGAATCACCTTCCTCGACATCACAAGTGGGAGCTCAACTTGTCTGTCATGGAGAGCCCTGAGGCAATTCTCCATGTCTGAGCTGAAGGACCAAACTGCCCGTAGAGGGAACTGAGAGCTGTTTATCATTTGACAAATTTAGTTTGAGCGCTTATGATTTGGTACAGTAAAATTATGATCATTCTGATCATAAAGCTTATGATTCCTGCAATCAAAAAGTGCAGGTGAAGTCCAAACCCTAAGACCCCATCTGGCTGTATGGTATCCCAGGCCACTGATTTTGAACACATAGGAAGAACATCATTCTCCTTGGGCACGGTGGTTTTTCAGACTCTTGCACTGATTCTGCTGTGCGGGGACTGCTGAATGGCCTGAATGGGTGTATGCCCACAGATTTGCTTTTAGACTGTTTCAGCAAAGGGGAAGACTTTGCTGTGGTAGTTCATTAAATGAGTTAATCAATAAATTAATCTATGTAAATCAGTGCAAATTAATCTACCCAAGAAAGCAGCAAAAGTGTTTGCAAGTATTGCAGGTTTGATACGTGCACACTGATCAGCTTGTTTTATAAGCCTTTATTTGGAATCATGACAGATACTCTGTGGAGGCTAGCTTCTGTAATTTGCCAAATTTGTCTAGGGACTCTTGTCAATGCAAGAAATGTAATCTACTATGGGACATAAAACAAGCGTATATATGTTTCATATACTGAGGATATTACAAGGACATGCAAGTAATGAGTTCACAGAGACTGGAGAGACTATGTTTCTCAGATAGGATGTGCATAGAAAAAGTATTGCAGGAAGATGAGAAAAAATTCATTTGGTATTTCCCCGGAATTTTTTTTTTATTTTATTTTTTTTTAATTGTTACTGAAAATTTGAAATCTTTAGTTTCTTATCAGATCCTTGGCAATGCAATGACATAGCTCTACGTAAATGTGAGACAGACACTTAAGAACAGGTGTGCTGTGGGTTTTGGAACTAGTTTGTTTTAAATTCCAGTTTATAGGTGGATTTAGTCAATAATCTCAAAGGAAAAAAGAAATCAATTATTTTAAACAGATACATTAATCTACATTTTCCACACTTTGTAGTATAATGTGATTGTGCAAATTGTGATGTGTGCATGAAAACATGCATATGCACTAAGTAAAGCTATTATTTCATATGAAGAAATAGCTGGAAATACCTCCCTATTTCACTATCTGCACAAAAAAGAGCAGACCACTGTTTCTGACTGACTTCCTCTAACCAACACAGGAAATAGCATTGTATCCCATAGAACTGAAGAGAATCAACACTTCACTAAGGCATGAGGTTGCCAACATGGGGTCTTGGGGAGAGGGAGGGCAAAAACCAAGGAATATGAATGGTAAAGAAGTTTTCTCTCCAAAGCTTCTCTGGAATGTCTTTTGTTTCATTTTTTATTCAAAGTCTTGATTTTGCTTTAGTTCATGTGCTCTTTGTTGTTAATGTCTTTGTTTTTCATGCAGAGACGAAAAATGCTTTTAAACATTGTTTATATGTTTTAAATGGGTATCACTACCAAACTCACTTGTCAATAGCTGGTCTTACTTAATCAGCTATAAAATGTCATGAGTAAGGGTTCTTAATTGTGACTGGAAAAATCCAAGATAATTACCATAATAGTTTGAAGATTTCTGAGACTGAAGGTTTTAGAAAATTGGGGACATATGTGTTCTGTCTGTAAGATTGTTCTATATAGGATATGGAAAAATGGAAATGACAGGCGTTTTGCAATGTACAGTAGCATTCATCATAGAAAGAACATATGCATTTGTTTGTCAGAAACAATGAAGTAAAAAATGACACTTAATTGGAACTGACATAAAATGGCCTCATTAGCAGTACAAATAATATATGTGTGTAGCTTGGTTGTCAATAGGAACAAAACATATTTCCTCTGACAGATATATTAGTCTCTTTAAGATTCATGTCAAGTTTTCAGTCAGGTTCACTCATTCAGAGAATGCTGCCTTTTTTTTTTTTTAAAGTGAGAGGTTGAAGTGTAAATAATGTGTGTTTCTAGGGTGCTGTGATAACACCAACAATGGACCACACTATGTCAATGCAGCCAGCAAGCATGATGGGCCCTCTGACCCAGCAGATGAACCACCTTTCCTTGGGCACAACAGGAACGGTAAGATCATAGATTACACTATTTGCTTTCTGTATTGCAAAACATGTATTCCTTACTGAATTTCTTAAGGTAATTTTTTACTCCTGGGTTTTCAGTGCTTCACCATCATATAGTCAGTATTAGGTATTACAGAACAGAAATGACAAAGTCGTATGAGTAGTAAAATACCAGGTCAACAAAATCTGCTCTGTACTTAGCAGGAATTTTCTGTACTAATTCTCATGTAATTATGGAATTACTGCTCTGTCAATTTGGATTTTAATATGAAATTATTTGCTTGTCAATCTAAAAAGTTTTATACTGCTGGGAGACAGGGGTTCTGGCATTTTGGTAGAATCCACTACTCACTTCTAAACCATAACAACCAACCATACACATTTTGTTCCAGGCTTAGAAATGTGATTTTTGATGATGGCCAGCTGTGTTGCCAGTATATCATATTTAAATATGTGTATTTCAACAATTTATTTTTTTTAAGCTGTGTAAGTCAGACTCAATTAACTCTCCCAGAGTCAGAGAAAGGCAAAAAATACTCTTACTTAAAATTATTGAAGCTCTCTAAAGGTTCCTAATATACAACAACTACAGACAATATATGGTGGTTTGATATGTGAATGTGTGCATGCTGCATGTACAGGTAAATTTTTGCGAAAATACAGGCATAAATATTACACTTCTATGTCTTTAGCACACACACTCTTTACACAATAATTACATGAAAGATCTGTTATGCACTTACAAATGTTTTTCTATTTCACCACTGTACTACTTGATACTAATCTATAAAAACAGAGTTTTCCAACTTTTTTTTTTAATTGAATAACTTTCTGAATAACAGCACATCTGTACAAAGTTATTTAACTCACTTAGGTCTTCACTTCCTCATCCTCTTCCCTTCACCTCCTTTTTCCTTATCTTTTGAATGTAATTCTAACTCCAATGTCTTTTCACACTTCCTTAAAAAAATTCTGTTAGATCTAAGACTTCTGTATTCATTTCTGCCAAAACTTAAGTAAGATGGTTTGTTGTTTATTCCTGTTATTTTAAATGTTTCATTCAACAATCAAAAGAACTAAGAATTACATCTCAGAGTTAATCTAAGTAATTTTCCCTTAATGAAATAGAAGAAATACTAGGACTAGTGAGAATTTCTGCATGTATAATTATTGTGATTCAAAAGTGTGTTTAAAAATTAAGGGAAGGAAATGGAAAATGAATTCTGGTTGTGCTGTTGGGCAACTCCTGTGAATTTTTTCTTCTGTCTGTCATTTTCAATTCCATAACTCTTAACAGACATTGTCTTCTGCACACATTGTCTCACAACCTTAATACAAACTAGAAAAAGCCCAGCTAATTCTCTCTTCTGACTAGAGATCACTATTACAGTGCTTATAGGAACAAACCCATTTGGGGAGTCAGGGGAAGGACTGAAATGTAATGGGTCCTCTAGTAGGTGATAATAATATCCTGAATTTATGTTACTGCAACTGAAAGAAAATCTTTCATTTCTTTTCCTAAGTCTTTACACATTCTTATCTTTCAAGGTCACAGCATTCCCTATGATAACTTCTTGAAATACATTTAGAGGGATACCATGCAGATTTATGTTTTCTATCTTTAAAACTCCTAATTTGTTCACAGAAAACTTAAAGAGCAAGGAAGAGTGAATGCTACAATATCCATAGGCTTTCCATGCATCTCAAATGACACCCTACTTTACCACACACAGGATTTCTCTTTGATAAACACACCATCAGTACCATATTCAGTCAAACTACTTGTGCAAGGATAATCATGGAAGTCATAGAGAATTCCTCCTTTTCAAAATTCCTCCTATCAGAAATTATAGGAAAACTTCAGGATTTGGGCTACCGGTAGCAGTTTTGTTGGATGTATCCATCCTGACTTGAAATTCATTCTTCCTAATGTATTCTGTTACAGAAAAAAAATTGTGATGAACAAAACATATTTAGAGATATGATTTATTTAGAGATAGTTTTACTTCATTTTTTTGGAATTATGAATTTTGGTCAAGAGAGAGGAGCATTGAAAGCATAAAGCATGAAGAATTGTGTCAAGTCCTAACCATGCTACTGTGAGTACGTCGGCAGGACTAAGTTTTATGGGAGATATAAGACATGAACGATACATTTCTGTTCTGAATACTTTTAAATTCTATTCTTAAAACTGTGCAACAGGGTGCCATAAAGAACCACCAGCTATCTTTCAAGAAACAGCCAGATTTTTTAGGCAGACAAGGCGAAAAGTCACAAACAATTCTGCTCAGTGTTGGCTGTAACTCTGTCCTGGTTTAATTTAAAAGCTTGCAGTATGCAAAGTAGTTTTTATTAAAAGGCTTTCATATGTTCACCTCCTTAGACAAAGCATTTTGCTAATCAACATAATATATTTTTCAGCCGAAACAGACCCCTGTGGTCGCTTAAGTGAGAATTGGCTCCAAAACCACTTCCACACTTGCCCAATTCAGGATGAACACTGAGTTTCTAAAACATTGCTTCAACAGAAAATCTGTTCTCTAGTGAGTGAGCTAGAGAAATAGCATAAAGGCATATACAGCTTTGTATCTTGTGGGAATTACTCTGCCTTTTGATGGTTTCTGAAAGATTAAAATACTCTGTCCAGGCTGGAGCCATTTCAGATGGGAGACCCTTTACAGAGGAGCACTCTTTAGCCCTCTGGAGAGGCAAGTGACTCAAGTAACAGCAGCCTCTGCCAATTCCTACCTTGACACCAAAACTGGATTTGAGTTTTGATCTCTCAGCCCCAAAGCACATCCCATGGGAATTCAGGGGCCAGCTGCCTTCATCCACTTGAGCATTTAGTCACCTGCCCAGGGCAGGCATTTCTGGCTTAACACTGGCGGGGCTGTTGGCTTCCAGCTGGGAGCATGCAATTCAGCAGTCAAAACAGAGTAGTTTTCCTCTAGACCCACTCATAGCCAGCTGCATCTCCCTTGTGCTAGGGAAAGCCTTCCCCAAAAAGCACAGATAGTTTTGTTTAGGAAACCATTTTCCATGAATAGGGACAAGTTTTCTTTCTTCCTAAACCCCCCCAAAATGCATATTTAATTTCATTTTACTATATATTTAAAAATTATTTGTTATCTATTATTGCATTGTCTGCATAAAATTAGACATCTCTGCTATATTAAACACTCCTTCATCAAGAGGATACACTAAGGCTATCAAGCCACCAGGCCAAGTGAAAAGCTGCAAATCCATCTTTGCTTGATTTCAATGCCAAAGGATGGTATAGGGCACTGGAGGAAGAGAAGTAAGGGTCTGCCATTTATGGCAACTTGACCCTACATTCCTGTGCTGTGGCAAAATTTTGTACAACCTTTGTATCTCCCAGTTCTTCCCACCAAGAACATAATTCCTTTCTGCCTTTGTGAAAATCAAATTGATTTCTGCCAGTGAAAATAGAGTTTATGCTACTGATGAATTGAGAGGCAAGTGTTCTGCTCTGATCACTTCCCCAGTCTGCCTGAAATCTGGAGTTAAGCAGACAGTCTGCCAGAGGGACAATTTCTGCCATATTTATATGTATTTTTCATACATACCTATTCACTCAAAAGAGCAAAAAGCATTTACATGGGTGTGCTGACTGTGGGCAAATATGTAAAGAAAACCTAAACTTAAGTTACGTAAAGATTATAGCAAAAAGGCAATAGCTCTGAATATTCTGATTAAGGCTGACAACCCAGTCTCAGTTCCTACAATTGCATTAAAATAAAATTTTAGTGACAACCCAGTCTCAATTCCTACAATTGCATTAAAATAAAATTTTAGTGACAGAAGGCATAATGTGAAGACAGACAAGTGGTTTTAAGCTTGAATTTTTTTTTTACTAGTTAGTTATTATTTATTACAGTAAGTCTTGTTTTTCCAATGTAATATTCATCTACAGTTAGGTCTGCTATTAAAAAAGGTACTGCAGAGGGAGAATATAGTGAGTAGTCTGTAAGGGTAGCACTGAAAGAGCAGCATTAGTATGTGTTTAATAATGTATGGAGGCTGGAATTGTTCCATCATCAGCCTGTCATTCAGAATGTTTCTGATCCATCCATTGATCTGACATCTGTTTTGTGGTTTAATAAAGTTGTGATTGATGCCTGAGTGGATATAATACAGAAACCTTTAGAAATATAAAAACTGAGCAGTTTTCTGCTTTCAGTCCCTGTTGCTCAGCAATTCCACATTTGGCCATAAGCAGCAATAATCTGTTTCTTCAGTGGGAAGAATACTTGCCCTTCTCTTTTTCCTCTGCTGCTCATTCCTGAGGGAAGTTTGCTGCTCTGCGCTTTCTTGATCGGGATTTCCCTCCCCTTCCTGCTGTTAGCATCCATTTCAGATACCGCTTGGGTTCCAGTTTCATTCAACAGTCTGAGGCAGCCTTTGTTAGTCCTTATCGGCAGAGGGGTAATTCCAGCTTTTTCTCCTTCTCTTTTGGAACTGCCTCACTGTAGCCTTGTATCATCCTAAGTCTTTGAGGCCCACAGCAATGGAAGAGCGAGTAGAAGCCAGGTTTTTTACTAAAACTGCTAACCCAACAGTGCTGCTTAATTGTTCTTCACGTTTGCAGATGGTTCACTCCACTTTCAGTTTCTAATTTAGAAATAGGCAACTTATAAAATAAGTTCTCCATTGCACTTTCTAAGCAACAACAACAACAACAAGTGTTTAATTGTTCTAGATACTCTGTATTAAAAATGCAATCAGGTGGAAGAATTTCACTGACTTGGTATCCTGTTGCTGCTGCAAACTACCCTAACTCAGCTTTCCTGGTTTATAGTATCACCGAAATCTCTCAGTGGAATAACAGGGTTGTTATGCAGGTCCATCAGTCTTATCTTTCACTTTGTTAGTTCTTTTTGTTGCCAGCAAAGCTTGATGATATCTCCAGAACCCTTCAATGGAACAACAAGCTTGTTATAAGTTTTTTATCTTTTATTTCCTTTGGATACTCCACAGTCACCAGTGGTTTAAAATGTCACCTGAAGGCCTCAGCAGAATAACTGCTTTGTTAGATAGGGTTGGCTTTTTTCCTGTTTAATCTGTGATTCTATTTGCACATACTACAGCTACATGGAGCTGATTCTTGTTCAAAAAGTACTCTCTGTTATTCTAATTGTATGTCTCAAGGTCCTTGGAGAGTTACAGGAGCAAAGTTTCTATGCAGTCTTGTGCCTTTCATGTTATCAGGTGTTAATCTTAGAGCTCTTTTATTTTATTTATTGACTGACAGTTTCAGTTACTGTTTGGGTGGAAAATATAGGACTGAATCCATTGCAAATGAAATAGCTTAGTTCAGGCTGAAACTAAGATCTTCTTTATCCATTTACTCAGCCAAAGTCCATGGCAAATGCAAGTGATTAACAACATGGAGCTGTCTGGGGCAGGAGATCCATTTAAGGAAAAAATATTCTGGTTGGAAAGCAGAAGAACAGCATAAGGTCTCTCAAGAGTTATAAAAACCAAATAACTCCTCCTGAACCTTCCTTCCCAGTCTCTTGAAAGGCAGCTCCTATTTACCTCATACATAATTTGAGATAAAAAAGGGATACAGTGCAATGGAAAAGCACCAGATTGAAAGCAATCAACCGGGAACAAAGAACTTTTTCATGAAGCATTTAAACGGTTTGCAGAATCCACTGCCACTAAATATTATTGAGACAAAGAGGTTAGCAACCTTAAAAAAATAGATTCAGCATTTCTAAGGGAAACATTTGTGGATGCAACAGCAGGGCAGAAAAAAGTCTTAATTTGACAGTGTAGGCCAAACACCTGCTAAGGTGAGAAAGGGAAGATGTGATCTTTTCCCTTTTTGAACCATCTTGAAATTCCACAGACTTGTGTTAGAATTGGGCTGATCAGCTGTTGTGTAGATGAGACTCTTTCTAATCAACTGTTTCAACATGGCTTCCACAGTCTGTGTTGGACCACAGCTGTGGTTAGATGGTATTTTTGAATGAATAGACTTTATAAAATCCTATTTCTGTAGTGTTCCTCCTTCTCTTTTGAACTCAGTTTTACTTTCCTACCTTTGTTGGTAGTGGCTTACTGTTTGCATTTATGTACCTTAAAAGCCACTGCCTGCCATAGACAGGAAAGGAAAACATTAAAGGAAAATAAACACAGATGGAGGGAATTCCATTTTTTGTTCAAGCAGCACTTCATATGAGCCCAGCATGTCAGTAGCTTTTATTCTGTATTAAATTTTACTTTCACACAACTCTTCCACACATGAACAAAATGCATTTGTTGAGGACTCCTTGCCTCTCTTTGAGGTATCAGCTACTGACTCAAAGTGACATTAACCCAGATTCCCTTTCAGATTCCCTGATTGTGGTGATAAAAATGCTCAGCAACACAAAGCAAAAGTGATGGATCAGCAAAGCAAAAAATATCATCCAGAAGAGCCATAACTAATATATCTTCATTTTCATCATCAAACAAATCTCATTCACATAATCAGTGTGCAGATGACTTCACATAACTGTGAACTAGAACATTTAGAGGCTTTTTTTTCTTACATATTTTCTTAAATATGACTGCTGCAGTTCTATTTTGGGATTTCTAGAAGTGCCACCTGTTGACATTTCGAAGGACAATAGCAGTATAGTTCAAAGCCACCTCTTCCAAAGAATAGGGTTTTTTAATGATAGCTGTGCACTGCATATAAAATGAACTTTTTTATTTTGTAATAATGAATAGAAACCAAAAGCCATAAAAGTGGTAGTGTCTGGTGTATAGTTAGACATCTACAGAATATCCTCCCCCAAAACACTCACCTGTAGTCATACCCCTGGAAATTTTTGTTCATATCTCTATAGAGATGAACCAAGATTGTGAACTCATTTTGCTAACTACTGGTAGATCGTTCCCCTAACAACTTTGAATTTTAAGAGGAAAAAAGGTTATGTGAAATTGTTCATGCGAAATTGTGCTGATGCTACAAATGACAGGGCAGGTTTGGGGAAGAGAAGTTTGGTTTAGTTCCACTTACTTTGCTTTAGTGATTTGTACAAGATTTAGCTGAAGGAATCTCTTTATTTAACAGAGAGGGAAGTAGAAAAGAGGAACAAATAATACTTTAAAAAAGCCTGAAAATAATTCTTGAAACATTCTGCCACACCTACAACTGGCAAACTCAATAAAAGGTGGAAAACAGAAGTATTCTAAATGTCCAGTCTGTCATCTGTATTTTCTTGATGTGTTTTTGTTTTTTGAAATGGATTTTCCATTTTCCAATCAAGAACAGAACCATTCGCCTTATTAGAATGAAACTGGGTTTTGTTGTCCTGCCTGTGTTTAAAGAAGTCTCAGGTAATTCTGACAGAAATGATGAATATGGCTTTCAAGAGAAGTAATAAATCCAAATATCAGTGGTGCAGACAAGCTGTGTGGGGTCTGTGTAATACAACGCAAGTCTGAGGATCTTGGAAAGGTGAAGGATGTTTTTCAGAACCATGACCATGTGAAAATCAAGAAGTGTCTCCCAGAGGTGCTGCTTCCACAGTTTTCCAAGAGCTGGGAAACAGTCCTGTAGTCATGTCTCCACATTACAAGTGTGCATTGGCACAGCAAGAAGTCCTGTAAACCTTGAAGGGATTGTATCCTCAGTGGAGAAGAACAACATGATGAATTATACGGAAGAACAACTAGTTTCTCCTAAGTACTGTTGCAGTCCTTCACACAATACCTTTTCTGTCTAAGGTGAATCATAGAATCAGCCAGTTGGAAAGGACCGCTGAGATCATCAAGTCCAACCCTTGATCCACTACCACCGTGGTTACTAGACCATTGCACTAAGTGCCACATCCAGTCTCATCTTAAAAACCTCCAGGGACTTCCCTGGGCAGCCCATTTCAATGCCTGATTACCCTCTCTGTAAAGAACTTCTTCCTAATATCCAACCTAAACCTCCCCTGGCAGAGCTTAAGACTCTTGTCTTACTGATGGTTGCCAGTACTTGAATTGTATCAACTTCAAATGCAGATGTAAACTTTAGCTGAAAGAAAAGGGCATGAAGGTGAAAGACAACAGTGGCTTACAACACAATGTAGGTGCGTGAAAGGTATCCACGGAAAGGAGAAGAAAGTTTTAGTGATGCTAACAAAAAGGATCTGAAAGTAAAACAGAGAAAGCATAACTTTAATGCATTGCATTAATATGTTAAGAGGTAGACTAGCATTTGAAATGAACCGTAGAAAAGTCATTGTGTGGGACATCTAGAATTCAACTGGGCCAAACACCTTAAAATCCACAGGAGGCACTTTCAGGTGTTGACACAAAACCAAAACAATGGTCTAACAGCCTCTTTTCATCTCCAACCTCTGTTTGTCATCTCAAAGAAACATTGTTAATTCAGTTCAAAACAAGTAATAATAGTTTAATTTTTATTTTCTATTCATTTAAGTACTGAGAATTCAGGAAATTATAATAGCTTTTAAAAATGTTTACTGAGTATGATGTACCAAACCACAGAAAAGAGCTGTATATCAAATTAACATTTTATTTGCAATGTCTGAAGTTTACACAATCAAAGAATAAACATATGTTGCAACTGACCATTCACGGTATCCACTCAGTAAAAAACATTTGGGACCAAGAGGTAAGATTGACTCATTTCAACACGTGTTGTGTGGATTAGTAAGTATACTACTCACTTTTGGCTTTTTTTTTTTTTTTCAATGGTATGGGTACATTTTGTTAAGCTAAATGTTTCCGCTCTAAGCAACAGCCTTTGAATTACATATCCAGTGTTCTCTAATAGGGAAAAGTTTACTTCCAGAGGCACTGGGACTTCACAGAAACACTGTATTGCAGATGTTGCAGTGTTTCAGACGGTGACACGTTGCCACATTATTGAAAACACATACAGTGGAGTTGAAAGTAAATTTAACCTGAAGGATGTTCAGCATTTTACACGTTTTAATCACAATGACAAAAATAACATAACCTGTGTATCGGGAAAAGTCCTGGACCTGCAGATGCTCACAAAAATAATATTCCATTGAATTTCACTACCTTTTTCCTTAACATATCCCGCTGAATTTCAGCGCACAGTTTCACAGTTAAGCCGCATGGCTTATCGAATGGCTGTCAAGCTTGTACCCCAAAGGTTTAAACTTCCCTTAAGACAAATTGCCAGTGCTTTTGAGGTATCTTTCTTATTTTCTTCCGGAAAGAGCAGCCTGGTCAGGGTTCACTCATTTGTGAAGCAAGGTTAAATGAAGGAGCTAAAGGTACAGTCTTCATACATTGTGTAAGACACTGGGATCGTGTATATACAGTGATTTTAGCTTGAAGTTCTCAGAAAAGGGTAAGCTTTGTTCAAACGATTTACAATTCCGTAGGGACCTGCTGATGGCAATAACCTCTGTGCCCTCTGATGGTATTTTATTATCTGTGAGTTATGGGTGATTCTGTGTCAGAGCTATGGTGCCGTAGAATCCTCTTGCTTCTAAAAGACTCAATTTGGGAGCAGATTTCTGCTATCCCTAATATTTACTATGAAACAGCTCAGTCAGCACATTTCATTGAGCTGTAACAAGATGCACTGAGTGAATTTGGGAGTTTGCTGAATTGAATTGTTTTCCTAGCAAGGTTGACTGTTGAACATGAAAGATTTTTACTGTATGGCAGAGGTGAGCTGCACCACATCAGGATGGGTCTAGGGAGCAATCGTATCTCAGAGGCGCATCCTTTTCTGGTCAGTCCCGTGGAGGACTACTCTATCCCTTGGGATTTTTCATGACTTTTGAAAGTGATAGGCACACCTGTATGCTTCTAATTTTGCCTTTTTAATTTTAGCAGTTGTAATACAACAACAGACACTTTCTTAAGAGTTTAGTATCTGAATGTCCAAATAATTGTGCGTTCGCCAGCCTCAACTCCCTGTTTTCCTTTGCTGTGTTTCCCTTGGGGGTTTTCCTCAAGTCAGTATAATATTTATACGACACAAGCAGATTTCACTGATGCAAGAATTTCAGGTTTTTTGTGTTCTGTGGCCTGTCAACCACAGCTGTATGCAGGGTTTGCAGTATAGACCAAAGATGTATGATTTCCAAAGTGATGTTTTTTTCAACCAGGCACCTGACTGCTCACTTTCTCCTGTTTACCATAATTCTACCAGTACTTTCCACCTAAAATGCCTGCATTGGACTAAAAAATTGGTTGAATTTGTTCTTTTTTCAATGACCATTTTTGACAGTCCAAATCGGAGTGACAGAAATGCAGTAAAAAGGTGAAGTGAGTATTTGGCTATGATGATATTTCCACAGATAACCTTGCCTAGTTTATCCACAGAATCCAAATCGGTGCTCAAAAATTTTAGTGTTCAAAGGTAATTTTTTAACAAAAGCTATTTTACTACCTTTCTTTTAACATGCAGGTGCTCCTAACTAGCTTTAGTAGGATTGATTTCCTGTGAAGATAATGAACTCATCTCAGAAATTTTCATTTTCTGGTAATAAATAGTTGTTTCATCAAAGTGACCATAATTTGATTCATTGTATTTTGGTTTTCTATACACCTTCTAGAAGATTATTGTATTAGATGAAGTTTATTTAAAACTAAAAAAAGCAAGTAGCAACAAATTCAAATTTCTTGCATGTGTTATGGGACATAGAGAAATAGTTTGCAGCAAAAAATTCCATTCAGTTTTTGGCCATTGAAGGAGGAGGTTCTCTTTCCTTATTTGTATAACTTGTGCCTGAACTATATTGAGAGCAGAAGACCACTGACCTTCCTGAAATTTCTATCCTTTGTTTTAAACTGTATCAGAGTTTGTAAAAAATTGTATCAGAGTTGGAAATCAGAGTTGGAAACCAGAAAATGATTGATGGAAAAATTTGAAGTAATTAACCTGCTCCAGAAGGCAAAGAAAAGAATTATGCATTTCAAGGCTTATAAATCCACATTTCTCTTTCATTAACTTTTGTACAAATGTAATGAGCAGCGTTATATTTTCTTGTGTTTCAAAAGAGAAAAATATGACTTAAGAATCATGGCATCATCTTGAGTTTATTTTTAATATTAGGATTTTTACTTTATTTCATACGCTATTAGATATGTGTTCCAAGGAGTAGTTAGATATAAATATATATACTTAGGTGATCCCAATTTCAAGTCTGGCACAGAAGTGTAATGGATTAGTGTCTCTGGTCTGTAATTATTCTATAGAGATCTTTGCAGGCAGAGCTAGTCCCATTGTAAACTAAGAAACTGCAGTACTTACCGTTAGTTAGCGCTTCTTTTTTTAGGCAGTTCAGTTTATGGGCCTGTGGAGCTTCTATGGAAGTATTTAACTGCATCTGCACATATCCTGCAGATTTCTGCCAAACAGTTTTGGGTTTTTTTCTGGAAGTACAAATTATACAGGAGGGGATCTATAGCATTTGCTATTCCTCCCAAATAAAACAGGACTCCAGTCTTTTCAGAGACATACTGAAGCAGGAAACAACTGGAGAATAACAGCAGCAGCACCTGTATTGAAATTTATATTCTCAAGGTGTTTTAAAAATATTAATTAAACCCTATAGCATCGCTTAAATGAATAAGCAAATTAATGCAAGACCTTTGATTCTCTTTGAGGAAAATTACTTCCATACAGTGTAGTCTTTCTTGTAGTACAGACAGCAGCTCCTGTTTCAAACCCAGGGATGGCTCAGCTGTATATTTAAAGCAAAACCCAGACTCTCAGTGTGATGGACTGCAGTAAGCTGTTCTGGTCAAGACAGCTGAACTAATTGGCCCATTCTTCTCAGTAAGAAAAGAGAAGATTTTACCAGTTCTAGTTAGATTTGGCTTTACTGCCTAGCAGTGAAACTTAATTGCTTCTCACTGAATGATCTCTAATAATCTGTCCACCATAATAATTAAAAATATTTTAAACTAGAAGTTTGCAGTTACCTCAGTGTTCTAAGTTGCCATACCAAATTACATCATGAATGTCACATATATTTTGGCATTTATATTTCCCTGAGTTCACTAGCAGCGTGGACAGCTGTGTCTTGGTGGTTGTATTTAATGGTTTTAATCTCGCTCTGTTTTCATCTTCATGCTCTGTGTAGTATTTCTCATGATCCTTCACAACAAGCAAAAAGTTCCAGTCCTGAGGCTAGGATGACAGTTAAGCAGATGCTGTTTCAGTTCACAATTACAATTCCTTCCAGGCTATTAGGGGATATTACAGCTGGGCAGGCTGGCAGACCATCATCCCCCAACCCCCCTCCATCCTAAGATTAAATTCATTGTCCCTGACATCAGCCACTAAGTGAGAGGAATCCACAAATGCCCTTATTCAACTTCCAGAATAGCCAGTTTTACACTTTTTAAATGTTAACTCTACTAATTTGTATTTTAGCAGTGCGGCCTGGGAGTTCAGTATAACACTAGTATGTCAGCAGTGATCTTCTTTGTAAGGTGAATCATGCAAAGTCTTATGGTTTGAAAGTGTTGATATAAATTTATTTGATGGAATAATGGCCACTTTGTCATCTCTGGCATATTCTTGGACAAGAAAATCTGTGGTGTAGTTAGGACTTTCTCCATTGCAAATATTTGCACAGAGCTTAATCTCTCTTTTTTTTTATTTTTTTATTCGACGTGTAAAAGGAAAGCAGAAAGGGAGCATTTTGCTGGCCAGTGAGCACCAATGCAAAATGAAGATGTTTGAGCTTTTCAGTCAGTCCATATGCCAGAGCCAGAAGTGCACCAAAAAACCAAAATAGATAACCTAGCCTAGAAATAGATACTCTGCAAGATCCTCCTGAGAAGAACAAGTCTCTGGCTGGGCTGTGGCATTTAGAAGAGGCCAGGATTGCTTACCTGAACAGGCTAGAGTGCATTAAAAGATCTCCTGCTGGCCTTATCAGTTGTTATAGTTTTGCCATCATTGACAGTAATATTTTATTGATCTGGGATTCCATTTGAAAGGATATAGTATGGTAGAATTTTGTCAGTTTTAATGTACATGAGTGATTTATAATATTCTCTGAAATTAATATATTATTTAAACTATGTCTACAGCTATAAACTATGTCTATGACACAATCAAAGGATCTTGTCCTCTCTTAGAACACTCATCTCCAAACTCTATTCATTTCTTTTGCTATTTGGAGCATCTATCTTGTTCCATTTTCAAGCTGTAACTAGCAGCCGCTGAAAAATGAATGAAAAAATGTCTCTAAACTTTGTGTTTCATTCAAGTATAAATTTGAAAAATTCCATACCATCATAATTAAACATGTGGCAATTGCATATTGAAACGTCTTAGAGGATATTCCAGACTAACCTTCTGCAAATTGAGCAGTGCATATCTTGGTACATTTTTTTTCCTCTCCTTTATGATGAATAGGTCACTGGTCTACAGCATTTCCTTTCTTTGACTTGAAGTGGTTTTTAAATGTGCACCACTGCAAAACATTCCTTAAAGCCAGCCATGACAGCGACTTTTCTCTCTTCTATTTTCCCTTTTCCCAGCCTTGTCTTTCCTTGTCTTGAATTTGCTTTTGGGGCGAGACTTACCCATGTTTTTGAGCTGGATGCAAAGTTCCTCAGCCCCTCACTCCCTAGGTCTGCTCCCACCACAGGAAAGCACAGCCTCATGGCATGGTAATGCTTGTGATGGACATAGTAATACATTGCCTGGATGAGAAGTGACAGTGCTCTGAGAAATATGACAGTACCTCTGCCCTTGATCAGGCTTTCCATTTGAAAGTTTTCATTTTGGTAATTACATCCTTCCCAGATAGTAGCCATAGTCATTGATCATACTAATATCATTAAACTGATTCCCGTAAGTCACCTTTTAAAGACACTTTCTATGGTTTCTTTTCGCCCTATATCTTCTTCCTCTGCAGTTGCAGGATAAGACTTTTTCTGTCTACCCTTCATCTGATTGATTAGAAATGCCAAATACTTCCTTTACGTATGGCCTGGTAATATACACATCACATTTCTTCCCTTGGGATCTCAATCAGAACAAGTAATGGCCTTTAGCTTTTCTCATTAGCAAAATGGAAAAGCACCATACCCAATCCATTAGAAATACAGCATTGTAATATGAATTTATTGAAAAATGGCTGCATGCCAGCAGACATGGAGTGAGTTTACCTTAAAGGATTTTCAGGGGAAAAAAAAAAAAAAAGAAAAAAAAAAAGTCACCCTTTCTGTCTGGCAAGCAAACGTTTTGAGCCATAACTTATCATGCCTGTCTGTCAGGTATTTTGCTGTTGCTCCTTAAGTGCTGTTTGGACAGCTCTGTCATATAAAGGGCATTCATAAGGAGGAAATATGGGTGTTTGTACATGTATTAATGTCTTCTCCAATTTTTATTCCCTTCCTGGATTATTCTCTTCATATTCTCTATCAGAATTAGAGGGAGGGGAGGAAGTTGAGAAGATTTTGTTATTTTGCTTTGCTTTTAATTTTTCACAGAATGTGCTAACCTGAAAAAATGTATCAAGAACAGCCATTACAGCATACTCCTCTATCAAGCTGAGACTGCTGCTATGCTTTTTTTAGCCCTGTCTAAAACTATTTACAATCAGTACACTGATAGCGAGGACAAGACTGATTAACAGGTTTTTTTCTCTGCTGATGTGAATTGCTTTTCACTTGGCCTGGTCTTTATTAGCCCTAAAAATTATTAAAATTCATACACCAGCCCTGAAAACTTTCAGTGCATATATTTTCCAGAACTGTAAGAGGGTGTCA
This sequence comes from Manacus candei, assembly GCF_025592945.1. Taxonomy (NCBI): domain Eukaryota; kingdom Metazoa; phylum Chordata; class Aves; order Passeriformes; family Pipridae; genus Manacus; species Manacus candei. Next base: position 5,821,936 of record NW_026138074.1, on the reverse strand, counting down.
AAGCACAAATCCATACCAAATCATAATTGTATATAATTTGAATGCATATGAGCTGACTCTGTCTACTTTGGAAAGCTAGCACTGAAAGAACACAAAGAACAGCCTTGGAATGTTGTTATTCTGCCAGCACTAAGACACATCTGTTTTCCTGGCCCCTTCAAGCATTGCTAATGTTATTCCTGGGAAAATAAGTGCTAAGCGCACCAATAAAGCTGTATTTAATAGTGTCTTATGAAAAATGGGCACTTACATTTTTTTAAAAAAAAAAACACTTCAGGTTTCCAAGGTGTTAAGTTGCTCACCTGTACAAAGTGAGAGTCAAAGCTAAAGCATCAAGCTTGAATTCTTGGCTACTTCACTTATGGTTCATCAGCTGTGTTGATCACACTTTCCCAACAAAACAATGTGTTCCAGTACAAGGTAAAGAAAAAAGTACCGAGAAATAGTGTGAAAGGCCTGCAGTAGCCAAAAATGGGAGGCATTCTAAAGGGACCTCTTTAAGAGGGGAGTTAGTGGTTAGATGACGAGACAGGAAGGCCTAAGGCAAGGAGGGATGACTATTTTTTGAAATATTGGGATTTTTTTTCCTTCTTTCATTTTCTCTTTTGTTCTTCTGCTGTTTTGTTTGGTTGTTGTTTTTTTTTTTACTCTTTGCTACCTTTCCTTCCTCCTTCCCTCCCCCCCCCATCATTTGGATGAAACAATGACAAATTAGGAGAGACTCTGTGTAATTTTTGCCACGCAGTAAGTTTAGGAGTTCAGCACTTTTAGCAGATGGTTACACAGTAGACAAGCTGATGACATTGCAGTGTAGTTCAGTTCACTTAGCCAGCACGCTGCTAAAAGGCATGGTTTCTCCTTTGTAGACTGTAATATTCTTAGTCACACTCTATCATTGGGGCATTGACTTTAATTTCAAGGGGACCCTTCTCCCGTAAGAATTTCAAGAGTTTGTGGAAAGCAGGGAAAGGGAAGTCTTCACAAAAATGCTATTACCACCTTCCACAGACCTGCCATGTAAGCAAAGTTAATGATAATGTAAATATATTTAAAGATTTTGATAGAACAATTTTTATGCTAAGGAGAAACAATATTTTGCACTGCATTACTTCAAACACTGTATTTTAAGTGTATTGAAGTTGCCACCAGCCTTTAAAAGTTAGTATTCTCTGTTATCCCCACACCATCCAAATACGAATATGGTTGATTATTTTGCTCAAGCTACAGATAGAAGAAGAGCTGGCTAAGAAACATTCATGGTTTCCAGTTTGTGGGAAATTCATCTTATGAAATTTGGTTTCATTCTGATTCATCTTTTAAAATCTCAAAACAAACCAGAAAGATTCTCCCCTGAGCCAGAAATTCCAAACAAAAATTAATTTTCAGAAATGATGCCTCATGGCATTTCCAATACAAAATATAGTCTGCAAGATCTTGACAGCTGCCAACTGGTTTAAAATGTCCATCTTGGTTGCTGTCCTGCTCCATGTCAGCTTTCAGGCAGCAGCTGCAAAACACTCCCAGGATTTCATGTTCCAGGGCAGCCTCACCGTGTCCAATACTTTGGGCAGGCTTCCAGATCTCCTGATGAGTCGGCTTACAGGTCTGCTTCCTGAGGACCAGATTAGTCTGGGAGCCAAGTCAGAAAACACTAGGAATGTTGCTTTGAGCCGGCAACTTGGTGGGATTGTTCTGGAGGAAAAGCAGGGCACTGGCTCGAAGACTGAAGAGACTGCCAGTTTCCAGGTGTGTAAGAAGAGGCAAGGGCATCCCTGAGCTTCCCCTGAGGACGCGTATGGAAGCAGGGTTCTTGGAGCTTGCAAACTCCTAACTCAAACACACCAATTCGGTGTTGAGCTGCCTGGAAGCCCCGAGTGCATGGTTTGCAGGACATTTATCCGCACATACCCAACAGCAGTCTGATTTTTCTTGTATCCTTAGGCATAAGGGCACAGCATTTCCCAGAGGGAATGTGTTTCCCCCTACCTAAGCCTGGACTTGCATGTTGACCATCAATTCAGGAAGGCCAGCTTTTAAGGCATTCCTAATGCCACTGTTAGCTTCCACTGTTAAGTCCCAACAGGTGGTATCTCCAAAGTTTTTTCTGCTCACTGAACTGGCAAATTCTCCTTCATCTCTGGATGCAGGGTACTGGTGAACAGCTGTTTTCTTATGAAGAATTGAAATGTTCCCTTCCCTCCTCTTCCCTTCCCCTGTCCTCTCCTCACCTTCCAATCCCTTCTTTCCCCAGTGATATCTTTCATTATGGTTAACAAAATATTTTGGATTCTAGGGGTCTTTTAGAGGCAAAGAACTGAGCAATATCACGTTTCAGCTGCTCTTAAGAATGTCCAAGCTGTACTTTGGTGGTATCTTACTACCTTTCATCTGTCCAGCATGACTGCCTTTTCATGCAGGAGGTGTTGAATTCCTCCTGTTTCTAGGATAATTAGATATACTAACATTCAGGTGACTTTTTGTCTGTTTTTACTTTTCTTTTTGTTTTGGTTTATCTTGTAATTAATTGTCCTTGCTTTCATCTGCTCCATTCTTGGAAGTTGACCAATGAGCTGTCCACTTTTATCTCTGGTCGGAAAGAGCAATGGAAGTTGTATGTGATTGATGAGCAACTGTTATTTCACAGTTTTTCTGTTGTTCTAAACAGTTCTTCTATTGTTTTAACAACAGCTTCAGCCATACAGTATGGACATTTGCACACAGTAGTCTGCTTCTCTTTAGACTCTTCAAATTCATGGAGATTTAATAGCCTCTAGAAGACATGTTTACCTCTAGAAAGCACTTATTTGTTCATATAAATGGATATGTTATTAATAATAGTTTAATCTGCTCATATGTTGAGAGATTCACTGACATTTTTTTTTACTCACGTTGAAAATATTAAAATATGCAGATCAATCTTCCTTCATCTTACTAGCAACCATTCATCAGGGACTAATTGGAAGTATTGTATTCAGATGGAATTTCCTAAGAATTTCCAACTAAGGGGGTGCATAGGGAATTTTTTTTTTATATTAGAATCTACAGTCATAATTCTGCTGCATCACTCCTTTATTCTTCAGTATATGAGATCTGAAAGAGGAATATAGATATGACAGAATCTCAGTGATTCCTGACTGACCAAGACTGATGCAGTATACTCTTTTATTATGATACAGTCACAATACCCTGGTCTTATATAGGGTGCTGCAGATGATTGCAATAAGTCATGCACTAACCCCTGGTCAAAAACTTGCCCTAGAGAGCTCATAATGTACATTCATAGAACAGATAGATAGAGGATATTAGAAAAAAAAAATGCTCCTTTCGTAGAGAAATGTATAAGAACTGAAGAATTAAGAATTGAAAGTTCAAAAAATTTCCAGAGTCTTGGCCTGTTTTTTAAACATAAGAGAAGTCTTGCTCTCTTGCAAATGTATCCATCAGACGCATAGCATTATTAGAATAATGCAAAAAAGCAGTTTTCACATCTTGGGGCTATTTATATATTCAGTCATACAGGAAGAATCAGTTTACTTTTCTGTACAGCCTCTATGGATCTCTGCCTACAATGGAGGCTATGTCACAACGAAGAGTGAAAATACCATGGGCCTAGATACACTGACATGGACTGCAAGGATCATTGGCACCCTGAGGTCAAGTTCCACAGTCATGTATAAACTGAAAAATGTAATATAAACATTGTGTTTTAAAGAAGTATTCCTATAAGAAGTTTTCACTTAATGAAAGATGCAATCAAAATGAGAATTTATTTTCACATCCTGATGAGTTTTTCTGTTTTCTTCCTTTTCACTGATGAGATCTATACAAGTGGTTGGAGAATTTCACCAAATTCCTTTGTAATGCCAGCCTTTAGACTCTAAAACATGGTTAAAATTAATGAGCCAGTTTTTTATCTGTTTATGCAGCTTGCAGTTACAAACATGTATGCTAGTGAGAGCGTAGTGCACAGCTGTATGTGGGGATTTGACTGTTCTCATAGTTGTTTCTCTAAATGGTCTTTATCTGATTAGTCCTGATCACTCTGCTTTAGTAACAGGACTGAATTTCAGAAAGAAAAAAAGACCTGTTAGCTTGGGGGTGGGGGGCAGGTTAGCTCATCGCTGTTTCTTCTATACTTTTGTATTACTTTGATTGCCAAAGATAGGGATTTGTGAAGGATGTTTAGAACTGCCTAAGAGAAAAGGAGATTAGTTTGCAAATATAGTTCCTGAAGTTATTATTCTCTCTACCTTCATTTAACTTGCTCAGAGAATTAGGTAACATCTCATTAGGAAGGTTGAAAGGGAATTGATAGCCAGGATTCCTAAATACATTTGTATTACTGAGCAGCAGGGAAAGAATGTTAAATCCAGTAAAGATTTCTATTCTCTGCGTGAACAATGAGTGCAGTGGGCCAGCGATGGGATTCTTTTGAATGACAGTGCTGTTCTTGATAGGGCTATGGTAATTGTGTGATAAAATGGCATTATATTATTATATTTTAGGCCTGGCTGATAATTATTAGCAAAGTTATTTTAATATATGCAGAAACTCTGTATCATTTATTCTCTCATTCTTTAATTGGGAAAAAGTGAAATTAATAACAGCCATTGAATAAGTACAGGATTGAGCTGGAAAATGAGAAAGCTTCTGTGTAGCAAAAGATATTTTAAGTTTAAAGTAAAAACTGTGGCAGCTGGATATTGTATTTCATTGAACTGCCAGAGGCACTGATGAACTAGATGGTCCTTTTCTCCTCCTGAGTTCCTATGTCTCCATGCCAGACTATGGGATAAGAGGACACAGCAAGACAATGTTCTTTTCTATTGGAGAACAGCATATTTTCAAATGAGAAGGTGGAACCAGAGACAAAAAAGCAGCAGTTTTATTCTACATTTCATTACAGTTATAACCACTTGACAATGCTCAAAGGGAGATGCAGGTTTTGTTCTTTGCAGGGAAAGAGATTTGAAAGTGGGAAGGCAGGTTTCCTTCCTGGGGTAGGAAAAAAAAAAGATTATAAAAATAAATCCAGCCAACAGACTCATTTCCTTAAGTTTTCCAGCAACACAAATGTTTTCACATAATTCTGTAAGTGATGCAGTGTCTAGACTTCTCAGATGGTTTAAAAAAAAAACCAACACAAAAACCAAAACACAAACAAACCCTGGCATTAATTCTGGGAATCCTGAAGAGCTAAGTCATTAGCACTGTGCTATAGCTCATGCAGTGATATGAAACCACAAATAGTCACTGAAGAATACATGGTTTAGCATTTGCTCACGTAAGACATCCCATTTAATCTCCCTTCAGCAGGCTGCAGTGGTGTAAATGCTTACCAGCATGTGCTGGTGCAAGGCTTCTGCAGTTTGGCTTTCACCTTGACTGTAAAGGATCTGTGCCTTCTCAGAAACATGGAAGCTGATGAAATAAGGAAAGTAATCCTTGATTATTACAACAGATATACATTCATATAAAACCACAGCGAAACACCAGAAAGCAGCATTTGCACGTTGATTTTATAAAAGGCTTCTTTAACATTTTTCCTTGTTCGTTGTCCCTCCTAATTTTAAGTGTTGTTTGAGGTTTCCAAATTTACTGCAAACTTATCTGTTAATATCTCATTTTGTAAATTCTTTTTGGTTTTCTTTATACTGGGAAACTTATTCAACATTGATCCAGTTATTAGCTGTAAAATCTCACAGTACTCAGAGTGACCAAGAGAGTTAATGTGTCTGCAGCAGCCTCCATCTAATCACAGCTGTGTTATTTTATAGGCAATTGGGGCTATAAATAGAATGGAACTTTAGGGTGGTTTCTTATACTTTCTGTTAATGATGGCCTTCAGAATTTAAACAGAGTGTGCAGCCAAAGCCTTCTGATGATGTAGATGTAATAGTTTGGTTTTGCAAGAGGCATTCTTTCACGAACTGTTTCAGTTGAAATTCAGTAACTAATAGCTGGTGTGTGGGGTGTTTGCTATGTACCTCAGCTGCTAGGCAGTTGCCTGACTCTGCATTAATCTGGGCCTGAGAAAGGCTTGCTAGGGGCTTACTAGGGCAAATGAATAAATGGACATTACCTGTGCCATTTTCTCAATGTAAAAGCTCCTGTAAATTCCCTGCAGGTTACTCAGCTCCACCTTTGATGGTTAAACCATATTATCCTACTGCAGCATGCTCCCTCACTCTACCTGGTGCAGGCAGCTGCCATCCTCCCGGTTTTTATTTCCCAATGCTTGTCACCTTTATGGGTTTAGTGTTTGCTGCAGGCTTAACAGCAGTCTTGCTGGATCCAGGCTGGGATACCCTACTGTTTGCTGATCTCTAAGAACTGGTGTTGCTCTCTGAATTAAACATGATCCTTCTCAAAGTTTCATTTTTTCCCCTTCAACCCACCTCCTCATTCTTTACCTCCTTTCATTTAACTCTTTGTAGTCACTGAGGGTAATATCTGAAAGTAGAGTTGTAAGTATACACTAATACTCTCTTATTTGCTAGCTGTATATTTTTTCGCACATTTAAGTAGTTTCAAAATGGTAAAAACCAAAAATCCCATTGGACAAGGTGTGAGTAGAATTGTTAATGTAGCATATAGGGTAAATGGGTACCCTCATAAGTGCAGTCTGAATTAAACAGTCAGGCATCATGAAGCATGAATTATATTATAATACTGTACATCTTCAGTGCTCAGAACATGCATTCTGTGTACCGTATGAAGAAAATAATAGTTTACAAGCAAATTAAGAGAATGTTGCCACCAGCAATGTATTCTTTTTCTGTAGTTGAAATTACCAGCTTTCAAAGGATCAAAGTGCCAAAAAAAATCTCGCTTACACCCTCCAGATCCATCAGCTGTGCATGTAGAGTCACCATTCATTTTTCTGTCAGAAATAACCAACTTCTAATTTTAGATCCACAAAGCCTGTACAGTTGTGGAAGAATGAACTGTACTTTCTTATTCCTTGCACATACTTTGTTGAATGACCGATCACATTACAGCTCAAAAATCTTTAATCCTGATGGAAAAATATGACAAAGAAAGAATAGATTTGGCTTTTTGAGATTCTCTCATTTCAGTGTTTGCAATACTAATATTTAGTGGAATTAACCAGCTGCTGCTAAGCTAAGCATGAGTCATGCTGTCTCTTTTTCACACATATGTGTGGATAAAGAACTGTAGTGAGTGTGGTTCATGGAGAAAATAAATCTCAGTGATGGTCTTCTGACATAGATGTCTTCTTTGTTTGCCATCTGCTTACTTCCAAGTTACACGAGTTTCTTGAGGTAGATGGGAAGCCATATGGAAACTATGTACATCTACAGGAACTGTGATCCAAATGGAGCTGCATTACAACAGAATCCCTCAGCTAAGCATGTCTTTAGACCAGAATTTTCATCCTGGGTGGTCTTAAGCTGAGTAGATGTAAAATGTTTAACTTTCCTTTAAATCTCATAATTCTTTCTGAAGCTCTTTTCCACCTCCCAACATGGTACCACTCACTCCAACACATCCAGAGCACACTATTTTATAGAATAACTAGGTAAAGTATCTGGGCGACCCAGGGAGAGACACAGATTTCAGTGGGCTCAGTGTGTCTGGGTATGGAAGCTACTGAACAGCAGTGTTCAGGAAGCTTTCTGCTAAACAACCAACAGTGAATATTCGTGACAAGGAATTCAACTCTTGCATTATCCAAACCCGATGATGTAAGTATCAACACTGACATTGTGCCTTAGGACTATGTAATCTTTATTTATCCTGTGAGATCAGAGAATTAGGATTATGTAGTTCACAAAGAAAAGAAATACGAGTAAACTTGATTGAGCTAATGTCAGTTATCGCAAAAAATAATGTTTCCTCTTTCATTATAGAAACTAAACTAAAGCAGCTTCTCAGCGCTAGGCTTCCCGTGATAAAAACAGATGCAGCAGGGCAGACACTCCCAAATTCATGTGGTCTCAGGGGGGACTCCCTCTGCTGCATGTGAGGGGTGCTAAAGACCGATTGTGTGTCTCTGAGAACTAAACCGTAGTTTTCCTTTATAGCTTGGTAAAGATTTTTAGAGAAGCCTCAATGGATCCGTAAGTGAGACCCTGGAGACTGAGAATCAGTTCCAAGCCCCAGTAACATGTTTAATTGTTGACCCAATTACTCTTTCCTGAAATGATGAGGTCATATTTATAGTCATAAAGATAAAGAAGGTAAATATGTTTGGACATTCCACCAAAGGGCACAATATGTGTAATACAGACCACTGCTGCTGTGTGGTCAAGGGCCACAGTTGTTAAGCAGAAATACTCTGTAGGAATGAGCCTTGGCTAACTTTTACTAGGATCGTATTCTTTACCACAAACACTGTATGCCATTGGTGGAACTAATTTGGCCCAAAACATATTTTTTTTAATTATAGAACTCTGAAGGATTTATACAAAAAATTGAACCACCATTAGAGCAGACAAGCAGAATGTTATGTACAGGGGAGAAGTCACTTTCCTACAGTTCTTCAGGAGAGAGTCTGGCAAGCAACTAGATGGCTTTAGTCTCCAGAACTTTAAATCACTTGCTATTTGGTTGAATTCAGTTAAAATTCCTGCAAAAAATTAAACTGGGAGAGTGTGGGGACGTGTGAGTGTCTGGAAAGCAGAGTTTGGCCAGAGCCACCAGTGACACTCAAGTCAGCAGTGCAGTTTTCCCTAGAGATTGTCTAACAGTGAAGGAAGCTACATGAAGTAGTCTGGCAAGTAAGATCAGGATCTGCCTCAAGAGGAAAAAAATAACAATAGAGTAAGAAACTGCACAAGTACTGAGAGCAGTGTTTTCAGAGTCAGCAAAGACATCAGTTAATTCCCGGACAGTTTCAATTGCTGTGCTGCAGAACTCAGTGCCAAAGGATTTTGCAAAAAGTGGACTGGTGTGAATTAAAAAGCAGTTGAATAATTTGATATTTGTGTATTAAAACTTGTTTGGGTTTGTGTGTGAGATAAGAGAATGGCAGACAATGGCATCTTATGAGTCTGAGCATTGATCTTCTGCTAGGTTCAACTCAGAGGAAATCCAAATTGAATGAGGGCGCTTCATTATTTAAATTAACACTTTTAATTAAAATCTATGTATATTTGTCCGAGTGAAGCTAGCCTGCATAGATGTTTAAAACCCTTACAGGTCTTTGCAGAACTGTAAGAATGAGTGCTTCAGGTTACTGTTAAATATTGACACATTTAGAACAATGCTACACAGCAGATGTCTTCCCAACATGTGACGGCAACATTACAAAGCAGAATGAATGGAACGGAAGCAGCCCTGGAACACCCTGCTGTAACATTCTCATTAGTTCTTAATCTGTAAGGGAGGAGAATAACCCAACTGTACTGAGTACAATAGGATAGTTGGCCTAATGTTTTTGGTGGGTTAGCCTTCATAAAAAACACTATTGAATTCAATACTCTTTCTGAAGGACAATTTAAAAATCTGAAGAAAAACATGGCCTGATACAGGCATACAGACACTGGAGACACTCCCATCACTTTGCTCAAGTTATGGAAAACACTGTGAAATCTGGCAAAATATTGTAATGGTTTTCAACACCATATGCTGCTCATCTTGCAAGTGTAAATTCTATGTCATGTATGATCCTCGCTGATTTTTTTTAAATAGAAAACAATTTCACTTAAATAATTTTTATTTTTTTTCTACTTGAAAGAAGACTTCAGGACTTAGCTGTGAGATTCTGAAATATGCTGTTGTCATTCCCTAAGGCCTTTCTCTAGCATTGCTGCAGTCTGCACCCCATCTTGCAATTTCATAGTGCATGTTTGTGACGGGCATATCAAACCATCCAGTTAGTTTAGAATTGAGGTGAGAGAATGCTTTAAATGTAAATTTTACTACAAACAGCGAAATAAAATCTATCAAGCACTTCCTAGCTCTGCCAGGAAGCAAAGCTATATTTAACTCATTTTAAAATTCATCTAATACATTCTGGGCTGATTCAGATCTTTGGTGTGTCTTTGAAGATAACATGTAGTGGAAGTGTCATACAGTCATTTGGGGGATTGGGCACATTCTGAGATTCTTGTCGGTGAAAACATGTAGTTAGGACTGGATTGTAGAAAGAACGGTACAGATAGATCTGAGGACTTAATATTGATTCTTTATTTGAAAATCTGAACAATCGCTGTTGTATTCAGTTCAAGAGCTTTTTAAGAAGTGCTGTATATAAAAAGATTAGTGTCATGCCAATGACAAAATTCACATGCATACATGAATTTTAAAAAGGATTGTCAGGTAGTACCTGGGAGAGAGTATTTCAGAGAAGCTAATACAAAGTGTTATATGATAATTTGCAGAAGTTTCAAAATGCATAGAAAGGATCCCTGGATATTAAGAACAAGCTGTAAGAATTTAGCTAAAATATGTGTACAAAAGGAGAAACTCCAGATAGATCTTCCTCCTTTGTTTCTCCTGACTTAAACTTCACCTTCCTGAAGCTTTGTATCCCTGTTAACTCAACTGCTGTTACTGATAGAATTAAATATAGACTGGAATAAACCTCTCAAATTTCCTGCTTCATATTTTGTAGGTGTCATTAGGTAAGGTCAATTAGACTCCAAAAAATTGTTTAGACATGACTGCTGTCATGTCTCCGCTGGGTTTTTTGTAAGTACAAATAGTAGTCTCTTAGTTTTAGAGAACCTGTGAACAATCTAACTTCATCAGTAAGATGTTTACTATTGCCTGTATTCAGATATGACCTGGCTTTGAAGTTCAAGATTATGGTTTTTAGTAGCTGTTAAGTCCTGCCATTGCCTAAAATCCTTAATTAAAAGAAATAACATGCTATACACTAACTAAAAAACTCAGAAATGGAAATGGAAACAGTATCATGCTTCTAACATATGGTTTAATGCATCTTGATTGTGGTTTCCTATTGTTCATGTGCTTTTGATTTGTTCTAGTACATGACTGCTGCTGCACCTATGCAAGGGACCTACATTCCCCAGTATACTCCTGTGCCTCCAACAGCTGTCCCTATTGAAGTAAGTTTATCTCCATCCATGAAAGTAGAGTGAAGGGGTAGCAGAACTCCTATGTATTATTCCTTCTTGCACCTATGGTTTGAAAGGGGCCTAAAGTTTCTTTATGGAGGTGGCTGGAAGCTCCCAGCTTTTAAAATTAGGACTGTACATTTCTTCCTCTTTTGTTTTCTTTCTTTTCTTTTCCTTTCCTTCTCTTTTCTAGCCCCTCTTTTTATTTTATTTTTTTTAAATTATTTGCAAGGGCTCTTGTTTTGCATTTGTTTTGTTGTACAGCAGGACGTGGAGTAAAACATCAGTGATTATGACTATTTTTTCCCCATGTACTTGGGAGGGAGATGGGAAGAGACAGGAAAACAAACCCAGCAGGCAAACCACGAAACCAAAAGAGATTTCAAGAAGAGAAGATTGCAAGAGGGTTTGATGCGGTCCTTAGCAAGCATAGGTAATTGCTGAAACATTTAGCCACCAGAAAAAGTGATTGAGCAATGGAAACCTTCCTCTTGTATATACAGACGTGGAGGATGCTGCACTGACTGAGTGCTTTTCATCCTTGAGGAAGGATTCGCTCCCTCCCTCCTTGGGGCTGAGTCATGCTGATGACAGTCTAATGAGTAAGTATTTACTCAACCCTGTAGACCACAAGCTGCCGGGAGAGCGTCAGCTTGGCCTCCACTTCTGTGAATCTTCATAAGGGCAACTGAGCACAGCAAGAGGAGGGAACCTTGGCATCCTCTTCCCTGTGTGCTTCTCTTTGGCGCTACCCTCTTTTATTAACAACTTCTGCCCTACTCTGGGGTAAGGCAAGGAGTGCCAGGGTCTCTGTGCTTCTGTCTTCGAGTGTGTGGACTCTGGATTTTGTGCTATTACTACTCTGTGCTGTGAGGATACTGAGTTAGTGGTACTGCTGACATGGTTCCACCAACAGTCAAGTGGGCTTATCCTGTTTTCTCCTAGTTCTTTGCAATTATTCTCAAATAATGTCCCACAGGAAAGGCTACTACTGTTGTGTCATACTGATCTGATCATGTTTCAGTCTTTTTTGCCTCAATATAATTTTGCCCTAAGCCTCTTTTGTTTATAAATGCACCATGGGCACCTCTTTTCAAATGATATTCTTAAGTATTAAACTGGGCAGTTACAAATATGAATTAAAAGGAGATGGTGGGGTGGAGAGTGGTTCATACAACAGTATTGGCTGCACACCATGCTGACCTATGCAAACGAGAGTTTAAATTAATTCTTCCTGAGCTCTCCTCCCCATCACCTGCTGGTATATTCGTGCCTTCTAAAGTAACATGGTGTGGTAACTATCTACTGTAACAATCCAAATATTATCTGAATATATACCCTGTTTTGCACTGAGCCAGTGATGATGATTATTGTTAATGTTTATCTGTATTCATGTAGCATCATGAACCAGGACCCTACCATGCTGGATGCTGCTCAAGCAGAGACCAAAAAATACTATCTCTGCGCCAGAGAGCTTACAATCTCAAGATGAGATGGACACAAACAGAAGGATAAAGACAAGGAAGTAGACAGAAAAAGATAATACTGACAGTCTGTTAAGCAGTAGATATGAAGAATTTCTGAAAAATGAAACTGATATTTTAACAGATGTTTTAAAATAAAGTACCTGTTGTTTACACAGGACTCAAATAAAAGCAAAGCAAGTGCTTTGTGCTCCCTCTTCTGGCTCTGTTGCATGCAATAGAGTAATAAAGCATGTTCCCTGAAGAGACCTGCTATTCGTGTGACCAACACACCAAGTATGAGAGTAAAAGAGAAAATGTAGCTTACTTTGAAAGGGTACCAAAAAACTTAAACCAAGTATTATGCAGACTGTCTAAACAGGATAAGAAGTTATGCATAAGTTCATACATATAATCCTTTGTGTGTTTACTTAGTTACCTTTTGCAAACATATAAATAAAACAAAACTTCATTGGAGCTTTGACTTAACAGATAAATGTCTTTAGCATAAAGCAAATTTATTTTGAAGGGAACATGCATAAAAGCAATGCGGAGAGAAGGGCAGTATTTTTCTAAGGTGGCTGAATTTCTGTTGGATGTGTAGGAAAGTGGAGAGCAGGAGGCCTAGATTCTTCCTTTATTGCATTTTAAGTCAAACAAAATAAATGTGAACTAAGTGTGAATTGAGGTAGGTAGGTGAAAACTGGAAGAGCCATACATATGTTGTGAAAAAGACAAGAAGTAAAACCCAGAATCTACCAAAGTCAGAAGTTTTGCCTCTGGCTTTGAATGGACAGGGAACTGCCCTCAAAGGTGGAGGTGTTTTCCACTGCAGCCTATGAGAGCAAAGTACTACTGGTATGCTGAGAAAGCTTTTTGTTACTGAATTAGTTCTCTAAAACTAATGATGGAGTTTGTTGTGTTAGCATATGGTTCTGCTACCTCAAACTCTCTCATTCTCTAGAGGAATACAGGAATGGTGAGCTGATGCTGAGCTGTTTTGCATAATTTACTGCAGTGAGTACAATTACTAAGTTTTTCATGTCCTCATTTGATTCCTTAGGGTGTTGTTGCTGATACTTCTCCACAGACAGTAGCATCTTCATCACAGGAAGCCAGTGGTCAACAGCAACAGATGACAGTGGAAACATCCAGTGAACATGCGCCTGCATATTCTTACCAACAGTCTAAGTAAGTACACATACACTTTGTAGCCAAAAGGTTTTGATTCTTGATTATAGCAGGCCAAATTCGAATCCCTGTTTCAGCAGTATAAATTCTGAATAGCTTCGTTAAGTTCAGACGAATTCTGGATATATAGCAGTGTAATTAGCAAAAGGTTTTGGCTGATGGCCTCACCTTGGCAAAATGTGCTTGAGTTCCTGCCTACAATGATATGCTCTCTGACTATCTGCTGCTTTTCTGCACTCAGAAGGATCTCAACAACTGCGTTAACAATCATCACACTGGGCTAAAGCGGCATCTGGCATCAGAGGTTAAAAAGGGCTTAAATTTGCAATGGTGAAAATATTGGCACAGAACACATTGGCACATGTAAAGCTTTCTTTCTGAAAGCATAGTTAATGAAGCAGTATAAATTACCTCAAGTTGGTATTTGTGATTGTGCAAAATTGGTGCCTTGCAGACATTGAGTGGGCAGGAACTGGAAATGGAAGAAGAATGGGTAGAAAAGAGGTGGGGAGAAGCACTGCTTAGTCTGTCTCCATTTCTCTGCTCCTTTTGTTTACTTCCCACGGAATACCTTGGAAAGTTCAAAATTTATACACTGACAGCTGGATTTAGAACTCTTAAAGAGTCCCTTCATCTTCAGAATAATCCTCAAACACAGTTTTTCTTTGCTAGAGTAAAACCAGTCCTCACGAAGGGAAGGTTACTTAGTGACAGGATACTCACTGGGACTGATCAGTGTTGGACAGATTCTAGGAAGAGGCAGTAATTGAGTCCTTTCTTAATACATGTATATTGAACACCAGCTTCAGTGTGAAAAGAGAATTACACGTTTTATCTTGGGCAAGAAAGACAAATAGCCAGACAAGAAATATGTTAGATATGTCAGTCAATGCATCATGACTTGGTACTTATAGAGGCATCAGATATGAACTGGTATAGGAAAGATTAGAATTATACCAGTCTGTCAGTTACTTTACTTCATTTTTGAGCTCTGGAAGTGCAAGATACATTTATTTGTCTACCATATGAGTAGCAAATGGTTTCAGATCACACACACTCCCTTTTTGACCACCATAAAACAGAAGACTGCTATTTCTTTTGTCATACCCATATCTGTCTGTATGTACATATTACAAAAGCAATCAAATCACAAGCTTTTTGTTGATGTACCTAATTGGAGACACACTCTGCCCATGTGTATCTTTCTAGCCAACAGTCTCTCTAGCACCTGTAAATAAATGATTGCAAAATACTTATAGAATACAATGAGCAAAGAGAGAAATATATGTTTGTATCATCCTATTGGCTTGCTTTGATGATTATGCTCCATAGCATTTGGATCTGGCCATTCCTGTGTCTCTGTTCCCTTTTGCTTAAGCCTTAAAGCAGAAGGACTTAGTTTTAGAAGGCCTCATAAGGTAGCTGTAAGCAGCAGATTCTGGCATTTTTCCGCATAAGAGGAAACTGCATTGCAATTCTTTATTGAAATGGGTGCTGTGTTTCTTGCCAGTGTGGTGAATTTCCTGAGAATGAGATCCCTCATCTTTCCTTGTCATCTACAGCCTTTTTGCAATGATGGATATACTTCTAATGGCACTTGCATTTATATTCAGGGAAATGTCTTCCTTTTTTAATCACACAGTCAGCTCCACTACAGATTTTTTTATTATACTTATTTCAGTATTTTTTTTATGAAATGGTCCCTCTATTTATGTCTGCCAGTTGCAGGCATAAATACAGTGTGGGAAGCTGTAGAAACAAGGAAAATACACACAATATACACAAGATAACTTCTGACAAAAATATTTAAGTAACCTGTAATATAAAACCAAGTGAAGTTGTTTTATAATTAAAATATAATTTTGTCACTTAGCTTTTTGAAGGGCACATTTATTAATAACAAACATCATGCCTAATGTACAACAGCATTTATCAAAGCAAGATAAGAGAAGATAATTAGCATGACTGGACAATGATTTTGTTAGATAAAGGCAAAGGAAAAGGCGGACAATATAAAATTATTTCATAGGCGCTGATCAGTCAGGAGAAAAGTTATAACAGCATATTTCCTTATATGTATTTTCTTTGCAACAATCATGAAATTGCAGGCAACGAAGGAGAGACAATGTACTAAGAATGAACTGGGTGGTATAAGGACTCTGTACTCTCTTTGTAAGTAGAAATAAACCACAAAACTTAAAATTTAAGTTCCACTTTTTTAATCAGCATACATGTTCTTTTATTTAATATGCTGAGTTCTGTACTTGAGGATTCCACCCAAAGATGTTCAGAAATGGTAGCTTCATGTTGAAAACCTGGCTAACTGTTGTGCAGGTAGAATAGGCCTTGATTTCTGAGCAGAGGAATCTACTTTATGAGGAAATCACCTTAATTGTTTTAGACCTTACTCCTTTTTTTTCCTTGTAAATATTTAATTTTGCACATAAAAGTGTGAAACCAATGAAATGGAGATCAATGCCCGAGAAAAGTATGCACTCTTACCTCCAAGCAAAAGTCTGCTGGACGACCTACTCTGATTTTAAATATGGAAAGAATTATGTTTTTCTGGAGCCTTTTGTGGGCAAAATCAATGCCAGGTTAGATTAGAGAGCATGTGCTGTGACCCTTTGGTGACACCAGCCACTCTACCCAGAGCGGCAGAAAAACCTCAGAAAGGTGAGCATCCAACCTGAATACTCCTACCGGAAATTATACATAGAAAACCTGAAGAAAATAGTTAATTGTTGCATTCCACATAAATCTGTTGTTTACATTCAAGGTATTATTTTTCAGGCATCATGCCAGGAAAAAATCCTTTGGTAAATTTAAAATTTAAAATTGTAGTTTTAGGTTTGCCATCCCAGACAGAAAGTTCTGTGGCAAATGTTAGATCATCAACATTCTTCACAATTTAACTCATAATTTAAAAACTAATTTTAAACTACAAGGGCTAGTGTGCTAATGCATGCAAAAGGAAAGATACTGAATTTTCTTTTGTTGAGCTTTGGTCAGAAAAGGATTTTTTCCATGTAAGTTTTGAGGACTGTAGGAAAAACAACAGCTGATCCTTACTGATAGCCCTAGACATGGAACAGCATTTATACGTAGGTTCTACATCTCCCCAAAGATCTCACGGTCTTGTTAAGATAAGTTTGATGTGACATATCTTTAAATGACATGAAACCTCAAAAACAGAAAATGAGAGTTATCTTCCGTAAGAAAAAGGTCTATAGTTTTGTTTATTCCCTGTGCTAAATTTAGAAAGATTTAACACTGTATGATCAAAAAATATATTTTTCTAATTCATATTATCTTGAATGTTTCTACTAAGTTAGCCATAACTGGCTCATTAAGCAGACTGCTCCACAGTCTAATTGTTCTTGCCATCAGAAAATGTGTTCTTTCTAGCAAATTGGTGTATCCTTTTATTGTAATTTTATCCTTCATTTCATTATTAGTATCCAAAATAAATAGCAGCACTAATTATTATGAAAATATTCACCCTCTTATTGAATTACTTTTGAAAGATTTACATGTATTCATTTCATTTCAGTATAGTTAGTCTGCCTATTAAGCATAGCATTAACAAGAATAAATTCATCTGCTTAGAATGTGTTAATGTCCCCAAAGCAGGAATTCCCTATTTTTGCCTGAGTATTTTCAGCTTATTGGTGGTATCATATTTAAACAGCTGCGAAGTTAGTTTAGCTTGGATTACTTTTAAAGTGAATTGGGTGAAAAAAAAGGAGAGAAGCCTATTTCAAAGTTATTTTGACTTAATGACCACTTTAATTCAATTGTTTTTACAGACAATAAACAGGACTGAAGAATGTCGGTCTGAAATCTTTGCCTTGAATGGAGAAACTTCACTGAACAAGAAGTTGGCTTCCAGTTTGCACAGGCGTCAAATGAATGCTTTTTTTTTCTACCTTTCCCAATGAAAACAAAACAGTGTTTTTATGTGCTGTGCAAATGGTTCTGTCATGTAGTCTGACAATTTTATTTTTGCTATATTTTTTTTTTCAACTAAAGGAAAAAACCCAGAGGAAAAATGCTGGGTTGACATTTCATCTGGACGAACATTTGAATTCAGAATTTACCTGGAGGTGTAGCTAGATTTTTTTTTTTTTTTTAAACAGAAAAACTGATGATGTCAAGAGGGAGCAAGTTGCGATGAAAACCAATTGTCTTCCTCAAAAATTAAGCTACTCTTTTTCTCTCATTTTCTTTTTCTTCTTGTTTTAAATCTAGAGTGTTTTTCGGTTTTTTGTTTTTTGGGTTTTTTTAAAGAAATGTTTAGGTAAGGTTTATCTTGAATCTTAATTGCCTTAATTTTAAGGACGTCAAAGGCTCTCAAGGCAAGCTGTCAACGTCTTGTTAGAAAACCCGAGAATGAATTGAAACTGCTCACACCGGTGCTGGTGCAGAAGTTTAATAGACTGAGTTTTTGGGGTGAACAAAAAATAAACTGTACAGTTTAAAAGAAAATGATTTTCTTCTTTTGAAGAAAAGTTGATGATAAAGGAACTGTGGCAACTGAAAGGATTGGAAAAATGCTGGGACTTTTATGAACTTTGTCTTAATTGTTGACAGAAAAAAAATTCTAGAAGGCTAAAGCATTTTACAGTAAAGTTATTGAATTGAGAAAAAAACTTGCTGCATTATAGAGAATGCAGGGTTTTTTTCTTGCAGAATGCAGATTTTTTTATTTACAAAGCGTGATCGCTAGCAAAAGCATTAGTGCTTTTTATCTGCAGTCTTTTTTATGAGCTTTAAGAAGTTTTTAGTCTGCTTTGCTTGTCACATTGCAAAAACCTAGCTTAAGAGCATTAAAAAAAACTTAAGTAGATAGGAGCTTATGGTCAAAAAAAGTGCAAAAAAAGCAATAGATAGAAGAAATTGTTGACAATTTCTGTAGTCTTTCCTAGTTGTGAACAAATGCAGCCTATGGATGGCCTATTTTATACCAAAGATGAAGTGACACCCTAACGCAGTCCAGAAGATAGAGGTTTTTTTCTTTTTTTATCTTTATTTGACCTACATGGCCGGACCAGTTCTTACTTTCTCGTTTGTTTAAACTATCTTCCACTGGTGTTTTACATACTGCATATGTTTATAGTGGAAATTTCAGAGTAGTTGGTATTAGAAGATTTTTGATGATGTGCTTTGGAGACTATCCCAAAGCAAGGGGATTGAGTTGCCAACTAATCTGTCCAGGCAGGCTTTAATTTTGATGAGGTTTTATCTTTAATTGCCTGATCTTTGGTATTTCTACTGAAACAACAGTCTTCCTTCTGAATTCCGACATACCGCAGATTCATTTCTTCACCTCAGTCTTTGTCATCGTCCAGCATGCATAGCCACCTTAATTCTGCATTTAATTTTCAGTGTTGCATTTGAGTTGCCAGGTAGATGCAGGAGAAAGCAAACTTGATCTTTCTTCTCATTTCAGCTCTCCCATACAAAGCAGACATTTTGAAAACGACGTAGTATTGTCATGCAGGCAAGAAGTTAAAAATTATTCTTCTCTGCTATGATTTCTGTTGTCTTAATATGTTGGCTGACAATCACTAATTAGTATGATTAGGCCTAAAAACAAAAAAAAGACACTAAATTTAATCCGCCAAAACCTGTTTTATGAATGACTGTTATTTTCCGTAGAGTAATCTTGATTATGGTCCTTAGTTTCTCCAAACAAACAAATGGAAAAGGTGAGAAGCAAGTCAAAAGATGATTTTTTTCCTTAAGGAGGCAGAAGAGAAGCAGCATTTCAGTATATACATACATGCACACATATCTATGTGTCAAAATTAAACCAAACATTTTTAAACTTTCCTCCATCCAGAAGAGAGGGGAGGGTTCATCACATTTCTTGTGGTGGATTAGACACAGGGTATCCATTAAAAATAATGAAATTAAAACATATGTATTGGATCAATCTGATTCAGCTGCCCAATCCTAAAAAGAGGTCTGTGTTTCCCTAACCTGAATTTTTTGGGGAAAAGAACACAATTATTTTTTTAAATTGATAAAACAAGATCGTATTTTTTAACATAGTGGGAGGGGGGAGGGGGTTTCCCAAATAAATGCTGCTAGATATGCAACATAGAAAAGAGAGAAATGGGAGTTCAGCATAGGAAGAGGGCCTGATTTTCAGAAGTAGTAAAACTGCTTGCTCCAGAGTAGTAGTTGATATTCAGCACTTCTGAAAACCAGATGATGCCAAAGTAAAACAACAACATCATCCACAACATGTTTTCAATTCAGAAAAAAAAACCCTCTCTTTCTGTTTCATATGCTGTCTCATTACTTGTTGCTTTTTGAGAGTGGCACTTGAATTTTGTCCTTGGATAAAGTTTCCCTCTTTCTTTGGAGGGCATAGGAGGGAAAAAATCGATCTAGCCTTATTTTCTTCCTTTCTACACGTACTCTCTTTCTGTCTCTCTCCGAGTTATTTGTACAAGTGGAGATAATCCCCGGCACAAGTCAGTTATATATGAAATAAACACATTTATTTCTGTGTTAGTTCTAATGTGACACAAAAAAAGTCTCATTTACTATCAACAATGAGGCTACAAGGTAGCTACCATGTGGCTGATGAATATGCTGAGGTACCTTCTTGTTTCTATTCAGAACTCTGCTGCTTTATTTATACATTCAGAAACATTTTTCTTATTTTTTTCAGTGAAGTTAAACAATCTCAGTGTTTTTTATTAAGCCAGACAGGCAACACGATATCATAGTGCCTGTCACTTTTAAAGTGTTTCAAGTGCATTCTGTATTAGAATTGTTCCCCTTTTTTTCCATGCTATAATGTTCAATGGTGTTTGAAATCAAAAGAAACAAGCAAAGAAGCAGAGGAAGAAGAAGAGGAAAGAAAATGGATCCCTTAAATGCAATTTATCTTGTTACTGATCCCAAAAAAAAAACAGTGAACTGGTCTGAAAGTCTATGAATTATAAACACTGTGAGCCTTGAGTATAAACAGTCATAGATCATAAGGTAAGAAAAAAGCTTATTTAGAACATACAAAATGCTCAGAAGGTGGTAACTTATTTCTGAAAGTTAAAAATGAGATAAAAGTGAACAGTGAAATAGCAACATGCTGCATGGATGTTGTCATAGGAGAGGAATATTTGGTGGCCTCTGAAATCTAGAACTGGTTTTCTTTATGTTCTGGCTAATATGATTTTTTTCAAGGTTTATTGTTATTATCTGGTAAAGGTTCTGTTTTTCTTTTTTTCTTTTTTTTTTTAAGACCTGAGTTTGTAAAGTCACTATCTATGTCTGTCTTGCCAACTTAGCTTTAAATATCAGGAGAGTTCCTGAAAGATTGCAGAAACAACTCTAGATGTCTAAAGCAATGGTGCCTGGCCCAGAGGTCTAGAAGTAACATCAATCCATAAGCTGAACTGCATATGTACTTTCCATCACACCTCAATTCTTGTAAATAATCAAATCTGGATGTTTGGGTTTGGTAATTTTGTTTTTACCTTATAAGTTAAACACAGAAGGGGTGTCAGAAAATTATGAATTATGGCTAGAAATTTCTGAATACCTGGGCTTGTCATTGAACATTGAGAAAAAAAAAAAAGACATTGGAACTGAAGAGAATATTATACTCGCAGGTGCTGACCCAAGTGTAGATCAGGGCACTGAAAAATCTTACTGTTCCCACTGAGATTGCAGAGGGACTCTTCTTCCTATCTGGCTCTACTGCTGGTTTTGTAAGCACTTTTCACCTGTGACAGTCAGGCCTCAAATTGTGAATGTCCTCTTATTGCCTTCCAGTGAAACAGACTCTTGAAATGTCCTTAGCCTGTGCTAACCTGTATAGTTCTGTTTACCAAGAGACTGCCTTGGTTGTGTTGGTCAAGAAATCCACTGTAATGCAGAATGAGGCATATTTGAGAGCAACTGCATCACATTGTATCATCTTCTGCTATGGATGCATGCCCAAATGTGGAAGATAAAGGCTGGTCATTAGAGAAGTGAGGGCTTAAACTTTCAGTGGGCAATTGGGCTGTAGCATTCGAATGGATTTTTACACAAGTAAAAATCAAATGAAGGGTATTATTTATGTATGTATGTGTACCAAAACTCAGCAAATTTGAGGAAGCCTGCATTGTAATAAAGTTTATTTTTAATATGTCATAGTATTTGGATCTATATTATGTTGTTTATGGTACTGAAGGATGGGACTGATACTAAGTGTTTAACAAATTGCCACGCTTCATGATTTTAAGCTTGATGGTGCTCCTCATGCCACTTCATTTTAATGCTGAGGTTGACATGAGCAAAACAGGTTTAGGCAGACTTGCTTAACTCCACCTATAGCAGAGTCATGCTAAAGAGTGATAATGTGCTTAAAGTAATGAATCAATCCATTTTTAGTGATGAGACCAAATGTGGTAGTTGAAGATAGTAATGTTTGATACACGCATGGTCAACATTTCCTTTCAGAACTTTATTTAACATGAAATTGGTCTGGATATAAACGAAGTGCCCTAGGGTAAGGGATTTTCCTGGTCTTTCTCGGTAGCCCACATGAACTAAGAAAACAGTCACGGTGTGATGGAAATGCAAAACAGAAAACAACAAAAATGCTGAAGTTTGATGCATTAGTCTATTCTGTTTAATGACAATTGACTCTAGTAACAAAGACTCCTTTCATTTCTAATACGCATACACTCAGTCATGCACACACACTTTCTCAGAAGGAGGGCTGAGTGAGCAGCAGACTTCTCCCCTTCAGTGGAGCAGATTTCTAGAATCTCAGAAGCAGCAAAGATGCAGTGTAAGGAGAGTTATTTTCTTCTCAAAAAGAGCACCAACTTTTTCTATATTGCTCCTGTCCCCCAGATAGGCTAGAGCGCTGTATGTACCCCAGAGATTTATTCACCTTTGTGCCTCAAAGCAGGCAGAAGAGACCTTTTCTTCTCCCCTTTATTAACATGCTCTTTGTTAATATTGAACAGAAAATTATGAGAGTAAAACTGTAAAAGAAATGAATCCCAGTGTTGGTTCAACTTTCCATGATAAGAAAAAATTCTTGTGTTTATTTCAGTTGTTCAGTTCAGTTGTTAATTCCCCAACAGTGACAGCTGAGTTCCTTTACCTTAATAAAAATGCATAATGAAGTGAAAAATGTCAGTCTTTGACAGGTTCACAAATCCATTTTTCCTTGCAGGTCGAAAGCCTGCAAGGTGTAAGCACCTTCCAAGATCTGGATCTGTTGTCCTTAAGAGAGTATCTGCCCAACATTAATTTTTCTGCCTTTAAGTGTCTTTCTCTTGGATAATAATTTTATGAATTTGGTGAAATTTACAGTCAGTTATATTTTTAAAAGCCCAAAAATACAGCCTAGAGAAGAGAACATGATGTTTATGTAATTAAAGTATTATTAAATATGCCGTATTACAGAATGGAAGAAAATTCTACTATCTTTTAGAGGCAAAACAATTTTATGTAAAACCAGGAAGTGAACAGAATTCATTTAGGAATTTTTAGTTGTTCTGCTTTTTAAAGGAGAATGAACAGATTCTATCTGTATGAAAAATCAAAGCAGCTTTGAAAGCAGATGAACTTCCTATCAAGAAAACATGCATCACAAAGATGGGGCAGAGGTTCTTTAAAGCCCTTACAGACCTCACTGTAGCCAAAATGTAGAACACAGAACCTCTGCGATACATTAAATTATGAATCTTATTTATATGGGCATCTGTGTGCTGATGTCTCAGAATGTCTTTGAAAGATCTGTACTGCTATGGTTTTTTTTTTTATGTTTTCCATTTGTAACACAGTCCTAAATAGCTGCCATTTTCCCACTCCTGGGGCTTTCTGTAGATCAGTGGATGTTAGGTTTAAACTTCTGTTTTCTTTGATGAAGCTTTCAATAAAAAAATAAAGAAAGAAAAGAGCTGGGTGACTCTGTGTTCTTGTGACACCTTTCTGCAGAGGCTTCCCAAGGCTGTGGCTCTGTGCTGAGAACAGAGGGAGCAGAAAGGCTTTGCAGCAAAGTCCTCTGCCTCTGTATCTTCACCAAATGGAAGGAAAGAATCAGAGAGACAAGTAAGCTCTATTGGCCCATCAGCAGCACAACCACCCATGTGCTTCGAGGTGAAATGCAGGAGAAAGTTTTTCTCACCCCAAGACTGAATATTTAATGCTGGTGGGTATGTGTTGTCCAGGCTCTCAGCAGTGCACCTGCTAAAAGAACATTGCCTCTGGTTCTGAGGCTTATTTTAAAGAGTGACTTCAGGACAAAATTTGCCACATGGAAGACAGAAAATCTTTATTTACGGAATAAGTACAGCCTAAGCAGTGGTAGTGCAAGCCATACTTCATCTTGAAAGGAAACTGGAAAGTAAATTGCCTCCTCAGCCATATCTCACAGGGAACAAGAAAGCTATTTGGCGCATTCCCCATGGCTGCTTCCCTCAGCGGCTCTCTTGTTGCCATGTGCATTTCTTCCCATGAAAACTGTTTCTCTGGCAAAGGCAAGGGTGGGATGAAAGGGTCCAGTAACTCTCCTCCCCAGCTAAGAGCTTTATTCACAGGTTGGAAGTCACTAGGTGCTCCTTTTTTACCTACCAGGGAAGTGCCTGTCTCTTTCAGCCCTAAACATGTTTTGTGTGGTTGCCTGCACACTTTCCTTTTCCTTCTCTTTGCCCAGTGAAATATGCATCGGTGAGCTTCTAACTCCCGTTCGGCTTAATCAGGAAAGACCAAAAAAGTCTTTAGAAGATGGCGGAATGGGATGAGGAAGTAGGTGACAGGTTTTTTCAACTGCACCTATGCTGAAATGTCCATTGCTGCTGGCCTTGAGGATGGTGAGAAAAGGAGGAAGGTAGGAGGCTGAAGCTCCAGCCTGCCTGGCACTCTGAGTAGTAGCTGAGGAGCCTGGGAAGATCAGCAGAAAGTAGGACACTTTGTTCCACCAACACAGGTGGTGGAAAGGTGGTTTATATCTTAAGTTCTGGTGTCAGGTTCAGCTTTGTCACTGCCAGGATTGCTCCATTTCAAAGATCATTCCACTTCAAGGTCTACTAATGAGGATATTAATAACAGTTGCAATGGTAGTGGGTTTTTTTGTCTATCAATTGGCTCTCTCTGTGCATATGGAACCAGGCTAAGGAGGGTTTACATCATCTTCTACAGAAGTACAGGTAAGAAGGCTTTATATTCTAGTCCTCTTGGTGTCACTTTCAGTGACAAAAAAAAAAAAAGTTAATTGGTAAATGATATTGTATTTAAGACTAAGGCCCCTGTCTTTACTATAGGATTAAAATAACAAGGACAAATGGGCCTTGGTAATGTATGTCTCCCTCTTCCAGAGGGAGACAGCTGTGTTTATCACTAGTCTGCATCTGGAATGGAAGTCCATGACCTCCTATGTGGAGAAAGCCATGTCCTTCGACTGTCACGCCCTGAGATTTCAGGTAGAGGGGAAGAGAAAAAAGCAAATCAGTAGCTGGTGTAGTGTAAACTGAGGAAGATTGCATATTACCAGGTTTAAATAAATTTTATTTTTATTATTTGAGATGACCAAAGACTGCAAATTGAGACAAGGTCTCAGTGGGCCAGTAATGATCAGCAAAGACAGAAGCGAACAGTCAGGAGCAGAGAGGACTGCAGCAGAAGTTACTGAAAGTAGCAAGCAAGCCAAGATCCAAACCTAGGCATCTGCCTGCCTATTGGTAAACTTGCTGTAGCCTTTCTCTGTGCCTCAGCTCCTTGCCTCATTCTTGTCAATCTGGTCTTCAGCAGAATACTGTACACTAGGCAAAAGTCTTCATTTGACTTAGCCGAGCACAAGCCACAGTGATAATTAATGGCTAGCAGAAGCTGTCCTGAGGCTGCACGCAACAGGAGATGATTTTTGCCGGGCAAATATCAAGTCTGCCTGAACAGGAGCATGCTGTCCAGCATATCCAGACAGATATGCTGTCCAGCATATCCAGACAGGCAAGCTGCAGCCGCCCGCTGCTGCACGCAAGGCAGTCGTGTAGATCGGGAGACAGGCAGGAGACACGCATCTCTCTGCTTAAGCCCTCCCAGAGCCTGTCAGTTTGGAGAAACACAGACATGGTTGGAGAGGTTTGTTTACCAATGTTACAATGTTCCTGGAATAATCTACTTTGGGGAAAAGATGCTGTGACAAAACCACTTCCTTCCTTTTAAAAATTTATATGTATGGACCTCTGCCAAAGGTATGCTCACTTTTATCAAGTGCTTTGCACTAGTACATCACTGAACTTGTTTGAATAGACATAAATTACGACTAAATAATCTACTGAATATATGCACTGCTTTAAATGAAAGAATTGAAGGTTGATTTAGTTGATGTAGCTGTTGCTAAAAGTTGAATGAGCTTATGTTTATAGTGTGACTAGCTGAGGCCCTAAGCTCTGCTGCATTGAAATGCTGCTGAAAAAAAGAAGTGTGTGAGAAAAAGATAGAAAGCGCGATTTACACCTATTATTTGATTTAGTTCCACCATTTTTTACCACTCAGTATATTCTGTGTCGTGTGGAATTCAGCCATTGACACACAGCCAGCTGAAAATTGTGTGAGCTCCTTGAACATAATTCCTATGGGATCAAGTCCCATGTTTTTCACTCAGAAATCATTTAACAGTTGTGCTACATCACGCGGCAAGAGACTAAGATGCTCTCTTCCTCAGGTGGAGCAACTTCTACCCAGTGTCAATCTCATTAAATACTCTGTTAGTGGAATGCAGGGTCATCTGAGCTTTCCACACATGATCTGGTTATTTTCTAGTTAATCTTGGTGACATGTAAAGTTGCTCTGCTACCACTGAATCCCTTTTTAGTACAGAGGAGGAGACAGAAGCAGGGAGTTAGATAGATCTCCTCAGCTGATATCAAGACACAGCAATCCTTAGCTAAAGAAAAGAAAGGAGGAAGTTGTTTGTTTGAGGAAAGTAAAGCAATAGAGAAATCAGTTCTTTAAAACTTCCCTCACACTCTCTTTCTTTTACCTGGGAGGCCTGCACAGCCAGTCAACAGAATTAAAATTGTGTATGTGCATTCTCAGGTGCAGTATGTGGCCAGTGGCACAGCTAGACACACGTGTCTTTGTTCAGAGCCACTTAAATGCTCACCTGAGCCTTAACATCACTGCACAGCGAACAGAATTGAGTAAGCCACCAGGAGAAGTGAAGACATGACCCAATGCTTCCTTTCTCTGTTTGTGCTGCAAGTTCCAGCAGTGAATGGTTGTCTTCTTAGCAAGCACCCTGAGAGCCTGGCTTTCTTGTTGTAGAGGTGAGTCTTTGAGAGGGCCAGAAAGTTACTACTGAAAAAAAAAAATTCAGCTTTGCAGTGTTTCTCCCCTGCTTCTTAATTGTGTCTCTTCAGTATTATGTCCCATGCATGCTTCCAAATAAGCAGATAAATATTTATTACAGTAACACAGTGGCCTCAGTCTCCGGGTGCCACGCAAAGTAAAAAAGGCATGCTAGGCTTATGAGGTGAAGGAAGAATGATCTGCTTAATCCATTCAGTGATTCAGATTTCTGCTAGACCCTCTGAGATGGCTGTGTACAGTGGGCTTTAGTGTTACTGGTTACTTTTCACAGCAATGGCTGGCTATAGCTCAGAGTGCAAGGACTGCTTTCCAAAATCCATTTGCCTTTTCATATATTGGCTGTGCTACGAGGTCTCAGGGATGTAAAGAGCTGTTTGCAGATGCCAGTTTTTGGAGAAGACTCATTTTTTTTTTTCCCGAGAAGAAAACGTGCCCAAAAGAAACATCTACTGCTGATTAGAAAAATATAGTTACCAGTAGTTTCTATCAGCTTAAGTGCTGTCACCAAAATCATCTTGACGTGTATGATTCACCCCATGCAGACCTGTATGGCTTGGATGAGATACTCCTTCAGTCCAAAAAGACTTATGTCAGGGGCCTGCCTGACCTTTAAAAGGTACTAAAGCTTTGAGTGTGCTCTGACTAGTGATGAATGTTGTCTATAGCGATGACTGAGAAAGGATGCTCACAGCAGGGTTGTTTCTACTACACACAAAACAACTGAAGAGTGCCTCCCCTGAATGTAAGCTAGATGGGAACCCTTTTTTGTTTAAGGACTTGTGCAGTGAGCTAGTCATAAAACTGTCCCTTCTTTTGTCTTTTGCACTGGGGACAGGGGTTGCGTTGGAAGTGTTTTCTGCAAGTGACATTTTCTCCTTGCTTTCCCTTTGAACATGACCCTTCCCATGCTCACTGCATACTGGCAACAATGTCTGTACTTCTAGTGAGGACTCTGCCACTGCACAGAGCCATGAGAGGCCCCTGGACAGAGAAGATTTTCTTCCACATCAAGGAATTCCCTGGGCTGCAGCAATAGTGCTTCCATTTGCAAGTCCTGGCTGTGTGAAATATGTTTATTACTCTGATATGTTTCAGCTCTTGCAGCCAGCTCCTCTTGACAGGAAGTCCTGAGAACAAGTCCTTCGTGTCTCCTCTCAACCAAAAAAAAAAAAAAAGGGCTGTCAAGAAACTTCCTCCAGCTATGGTGACTCGGGATCAGGGAATTGCAAAAGCAAAAACCTCTGCTCTTCAGCTAAATTATAGTTTATTTTATTATAACTGCCTTCTCCTCCCAATCCACGTCAAACTCATTTATCTGTCCCAACCATATGTCACATCCTTTCTGGCAGGCAGAGTGTAGACAATGCCAATTTCTGAGGTGATTTCCATTACTTGTCTACGCAGCACTCAGAATAAACCTTCAAAAGGTACCTGAGGCACAACCACCAAGCTATAACCACACTGGACTCTCTGCTGGGAATTCTTTGGTTATTTCTTTCCAAAGCATATAATTTTTTATTAGTCTTGAAAAGAATTCTCATTAAAAAGTAGGAACTTGAGCATCAAAGCTCATTATGGTAATGTAGACTGTTTACCTGAGAGAAGCAGTTTGTCTGTTGAGTAGAAGTATTAAATGTTGTAGCTAATTGAACAAAAATGGGAAAAACTAAATGAACTTTCCAAAGAGAAGAGGTAAGAAAGAACCTTCCCTAAGTCAGAAGAGGTTTTGCAGGCTAATGAGGCTCTGCCCCATTTTACCTCTCCTTTAGAGGTTGGTACAGTTTAGGAAGGTTGAGATAACAGCGAGCATGAGCTACCCTCATGAATGAATTAGCAAATAATTTTGATTAATTTTGCTTAAAAAGGGGAAGAACTGAAGCAGGATGGATGGCTGAGGTTCACACAGGCTGTGAGGGAACAAGGAAACTTGAATGTCAGATTGGAGGACATCCACACCTGGCCCAGAAAACTATGTAGTCCTCACAAACAAGCTTTTACTTTGTCAGTAACAAGGGCTCAGAAACATGGGATGAAAAATTTTATAGCAGGATTACTTTTTCCAGTAGTGATCTCTACAGTGATCCAAAATAATTTATTTACCAAAAAAAAAAATCACCACAGTCCCTTTCATCCCAGCTACCTCTTGCTTTCCCCCACTCCCAGCACACGTAGCCAGACATTTCATCAGCACAGCTACACCTGCCGATAGACCTTAGCAGAAATGCAGTGAGACTATTTCAGACTTGTTTCTCTTGACTTCCTAGATAGCATTCACATTTTAGTTTGTTAATTTTCTTTTCCAAGAAAGACAACTGAATTTAAAATAATAAAACTTTAAAAAAAAAACAAAAAAGCAAAACAAAACCATAAATTGAGTTACTGTAGAGGCTAAAGGCACCCTGAAATAACTTACTTCCTAAATTAAAAAAGAAGAACTAAAAAATAAGTAGACTCTTGAGGATTCACACTTGTCTGATAAGTTTGCTTGCAGACTAAGGTACTGACCAAAGGAAAGAAAGATGTCTGCCATCCATCCTTTGCAAAGTTCCACTTGCTTCTGCCCGTGTATAAAATGCCATTTAGGAAAGGCATCCCGCTGTGGATATCAATGTATATACATGTATATAAACACACTTGGGATACTTTTATGCCATAGGGACTCTATGTGACATTATCCTCAACCTTCTTTAAACCATAACCCATCCTCAGAACTCAAATGAAAAAACAGATTGCACAGCTGACAACCTGTTTCTTTCTTTCTACAACACTTTCAGTAATAAAAACTGCTTAATAGAAAGACATACATATAAAATGTGCCTGTCCATTTGATCCACCCCACTGCATGCCAGTGCAAACTCAGGTTTTTTCCATCCTCACTTTTAATGGCTGCGGGTGCCATTTGGTGCAACAGACACAGCAGAGAGATGTGGTCTATAGAGAATAAAAAGTACGGCAGTCCAAGTCTCTAGAGAGGAAAAATGGTCTCTGTGCAGAGGTCACAGAAAGACTTAAACAGGGGAATCTTTTCACCATAATGAGCAATAAAAAAATCCCTTCTCAGTCCTCTCCCATAGCTTTACTTAAGAAGCTCTGATCCTCCTTTTCTTGCAATAAAATTCATTACTGCTTTTATCTGCACAGTAGCTCCCTGCAGCAGTGCCTCCACTTCCCACCAAACGCATGTCTATTCAAAATACTTGGTGTTCTTGTAGGTACTGAGCCCTCAAAATGCAGAACACCAGTAACAGCTGAGTGTGTGCTAGCAGAGCTTGGTCCAACACGGCACAATTCCACCCACAGCAGCTGGCTACTCTAGTAAAACTCTCCTGGGCCTCATGAAATAACTGACATGAAAGTGATGTTTGGAGCAAGAAACGGAACTCATTTTTCAATTGATATTAAAGAGGAAACCAGCTAGTGTCAGCTGATACTGCCCAGGCACATTTTCGGTAATTAAGGCTCAGAAAAAGCAATGGAAATATCTATGAGGTGTGTTAAAAATGAAGCCAGAAGCAATGTGTGAAAGGTGCCAGCTGAAGGAGTCCCTGCGATGAAGACTGCAGGGAATGGGAAACCTCATGGAATACAACCGCAGAGGGAACAAGAGCAGCCCAGAAGAATCAAGTATAGAGGAGCCTAAATTATTCCTTTGAATATAGTATGAGGACACAGGAAAGACAGAGGTGATGTCAGAAAAAGTGTGATGCATGTGATCAGGTAAGGTATTCTTATGATTTTGAGGTTCTGAGAAAAAATGCTGCTATCTGTGCCCTCTTGCCTCAGCTTTGAAATACATCTGATCCCATTCCTTCCTTATATGTTGTCAATACAACATTCATATGTGATTTATTTTGTTATTTTTGTACTCTTTCAGGGTATTAGATTTCACTTCTACATCCAGTTACATACTTGGAGGTTTTCTCAAGTGTTTAGATCTTACTTTTTCCATATTATGTTTTACAACATCATAAACACTTGAGAGATACTTTTTATTATGCAGAAAATCAGATGGCATTCCTACCTTTTTGCAACTAAAAACCAGTGAAAGTGAGCTTGAGTATGTTTTTTTTTTAATATGGAATCCACAATTCCCTGATTTTTTCTGCTGTATCTCTCTGGTAGTTTTTAAGGCCCCAGGTGAAATTACATTGTCTCCCCTTTGTTGGCCCTAGGCAGAGGTGGATATCTAAACAAGGTAAATACTACCAAATCCCAAAGTGCATATTCTTGGCTGTTGATTGCCTAAATAATTCCCAGATTACCAGACACTACCAGCCCCTGCTTTCC
Source organism: Manacus candei (assembly GCF_025592945.1). Classification (NCBI taxonomy): domain Eukaryota; kingdom Metazoa; phylum Chordata; class Aves; order Passeriformes; family Pipridae; genus Manacus; species Manacus candei. Next base: position 5,790,615 of record NW_026138074.1, on the reverse strand, counting down.
ACACTCCAAGTTTACGTCAGTACCAATGCACAGAGTTTATCATTGAGTGAGGACATGCAGCAGCACCCCAGAGAAAAGAGCACCTTGAAACCACAGGAGATAATGCTCCTTTGATAACCTGCAAAGAAATCCCTGAGGCTGAAAAGGAGCACTCTTTCCTGCTCTGCCAAAATTGTGACACTATCCCATTTACTGTCAGTTTCTTCAATCAGACATCAGTTTAAGTGTGTGTTCATAAACAAATTGTCTTCAAATGGCTTTTTCAAGGTTTTATGAGGAAATGAATCAGCTCCCTTGTTAAATTCAAATTTTGTGTTCTGGTTTTCTTATATCCACTAAGAGCCCAGTCCCCCTCCCATCACAGAGAAAAGACAACATTCGAAGAGCTACAAAGGGAGAAGTAGCGCGTTCAGAGTTTGGTTATGTGTTTGTTTATCTGTTAAGATTTGCTTTTTATAAATCTTTGCTATTTTCATGCTGTAATTCTTTATAGCAGAACACAATGCTCTCTTATTTATTCTTGACAGATCCTGTATAAATTTATGGTTCTGCATCAATAATAAGAGTCATTAATCACAGTAACAATGCACATCACAGGGTCTTCCAGGCATTCACCAGTGAACTTGCTGAATTGTTTTACAAATGAAACCCTCCCCCAGTCAGTAATTATTCCTGAGCTCGCACAGAAAACAAGGAATTTGGTTAGAAAAACTGGGAGAAAAAAGATAATTTTCTCCCAATGGATTTGGTGAGAGATGGGGGTGGGGAAAAATCTCAGCTACAGGAAGGCAGAAAGGGGAATCTGTAGTTATTGGGAAATGGTTTCATTTTGGTAGGAAATCAAAGTTTGTTTTTTAACAAATCCTAATCAGTCAAAACTATGGCAAATATTTTGTTCAAAAGTGTGTGAAAATTATTCCCCAAAATAACCATTGCTTTTGTTTAGCTTCATTAGCCAACAAGCTACATTAGCCAATAAGCACAACGTCCCTATATTCCTTGTTTATTTACGTATAGGAAAGAAATAGCAGGAAAGTAATCTAACAGATTAGAGCAATGGACAGTAAATCCAATTCTATACCCAGTAAAGTCAATACAAATTATTCTATTGAGTTCACTGGATACAAGAAGCAGCCTGTGATTCAGACATCATAATATAAGCAATGAGAAACAAAGGAACACTAAAGCAAAAAGCAAGAATTGCAGAAATAAGACAATGGCAGAAACAGAAGTAATACATTTTAACTCCTTTTTTTTTTTTTTTGGAGTGAATTTTACGTTTTGACAATGCTGAGTTTTGGAAAGCAAGCAACACATTTGATTTGGTGGCTCTAAAGATGTTTTAACCCCAACTCAAGTCCTGAAAACTTATCCAAGGTTTTTCTCCTTTATCAAGAAAGACTGCCGTTGGATTAGGATGTTATCTCAGCAGGGATAGGATTTTATTTAGTCGTATCACCTCTCTTCCCCACTGCCTTTCCATCTGCTTTCTTGAGAGGGTTTGATGGCTGTCAGGGAGGTGGATGGGGCCTTGAGAGAGCCTGAGAACTAAGTGGGGAAGTGATAGACAACCACTGAATGGGTGAGGGGAAAAGAGAACCTGGAGAAAGAAAATTAAGAAAGAGGTGTAGGTAGCACATTTGCCTTAGCTGCAGAAACTAATTATCAGCTGGCATATGGATATGTGTTTGTACTTATTCACCTATGTACTTAAAATCTCTGCTTTCCAGAGTGTTTTCTTTGTGAGACATAGAACATTTGACAAACTATCCAGCCTTTTTTAAACATCCCTGATCATTATTTCATTAACTTACTCATTTCAGGATCTTAATCTGAAAATAGGAAAGCTGAAATAGGTTAAACTACTTTTAAAGGAATATGAACATGATAAAATGCCACCACTCTTGCTTGATGAACATTTCAACCTTTTTTTGTTTCTCTGCAAAACTGTTTCTGCTGCATTTATTTCTGCCATGGAAGCCTTAACAATGTTATACCTGATCCTTAGTCCTCAGTGTAACTGTGAATACACAATATCTTAACTCTGTATAAAAGAATATTTCTAAATGACCAAATTTTGCATAACCTAGTGAAGAATTAGACCTTACTTATATTGAGCAGATTCCTCCAGGCCTTGGTCTGTTCTGATGTGAGTGCTGTCCTTGAAGATAGGAGATTTATCTAAGAAAGTAACCAGTCCATTTATACTTCTTTTTCTTCAAAACCAAAAGGGAATTTTGAGAGAGCCAGTCCACATTCTTCGAATAAAACATGACTGCCTCTATAAACATGACTTGCTCACTATAAAAAGGTTCACTATGAGATGCAGACATTGAAGACATTGAAGATGTTTGCTGTTCCGTTAAATCTGCAAGACTCCAACCCTTCTACCTCAGACAGAATCAGGAATGGAGATGGTTAGAAATGTCTGTGAGTGTTTCTATTTTTCCATTACCCATTTAAGCTTTTAAATGTTCATTAATGACTGTTGATCCATATCAATGAGTGTGACAGTCTGAGACAGTTAAGGTAAGAAGTTTTAGGTTTTGAGGCAGACTGAAACTGATTGTTTTTTCATGAACACTGTGACTTCCATAAATAATATGGATCAGACCTTCCTTCTTTGAGGGTTTTATTTGTTCATTCCTTCCTTATTTTAAGGATACCTGCATTTGTATTTTTTAAAGATAACAGTAGAGCTGCTGCTGACTTCTTTCCACCAGATGGCACCACAGACTGTAATCCATAGCCACTCTCTATACATATGTGTGTATATATATTTGTATAAATATATGTGCATATGAACGTAGCCATAGACATGTACATGCTGGTGAAGACTTTCGAGTGCTAGATACCTACAAACCTCATTTTGCTTGTCTCTTATCCTACCACAGAGGGCAGAAGGAGGAGCAAGACCAACCAACACCTTGCATTGAGACCATGCTATAAATAATGCTTCTATATTTGACACTCTCATGGTACAGGCACTCTGTACTATCTAAAATAAAATTATTAAAGAGACAATGCATATTATTAACTTTTACTGTCTAGCACAATGTAAGGTAACCACTTTCTTTTAAACTGCAATAGCTGGTGCATGGTCATTCTTATACGCAGTTCAGTTGCTGAAGGATTATTCCATGGAATCCAAATCTGAAATCTTTTCAATCCAGCTGTTCCAATCCAACAATTCCAATATGGGCTGCCTACCCAATGTTTTTGTAGGCAATGGAAAGAGAACACTTTTTCTATCTTAACTGGATTCTTCTTTTATCTTAATTTGACTCTTCAATAGCTTAATCTAACAACATCCCTGTAAGATATCTGAAAGATGAGCAGAAATTAATAATGAACACAGAAAATTTGTTTTAAAAGAAATTTGCAAATAATAATAATAATACTTTCATTATTTTAGTGTTTAAAACACAGCTGAAAAAATTGATTGTTACATAGTATTCCAAATTTTTTTCTTAATTCTGAGTTGTGTCAGTTTGCTTTAGAAACAAAACTTCTCCCTGGTCTGAAGAGTCTTCAGTAGGGATTTTCAGCTGACTGCTTTATGTCAGAGGTTTTGCTTTCATAGACATGTGAAATAATGTTCATTGTTTTGAGAACAACCATATTTTTACTGCAAAGTCCTTTCTGGAAAGGTGATGTTTCGTGCTGCAATTTAAATTAAAGATATATATGACCATGACTTGCAAACAGTTTATCAAATCCATAAGAAGCTTTGGTTTGTGATTCATTTCCAAGCTGTTTCAATGTCTGACATTTTCATAATTCCTGGTGGCTTTCCCTCCATGCTTTTAAAGAGCTATCTTAGCTTGTGCTACTATCTACTCTGTGGCAATTCCCGTAATCTATCACAACAATAAGAGGCACAACAGAAATGATACCATCTTAGGTACTGTATATGGAAGAAAAAAACAGTTTGTTGCATTTTTTCTTCATCTGTCTATGTCCAGTTGTTCCTTCCCTCTCTCCCAATTAGATGTTACTGCCCTCTTCTCACCCTACGCTTTCAAGGCATTAATTTCCAACCCTTTCTGAAATGGGCAGGTACCTGCTGCCTCCAGTTCCTGCAGAAGACATCTTCAGCCTGTCTTAGCCTCAGTCTTAGCTACAACCCTAATCAATCCTTAATGTATTGAAAAGTTGCATGGGAACCACCAGAGAAAAAAATGCATCACTAATCTATGATGGGTGTCCAGGAACCAGCAGCAAAAGGAAAGGACTGACTAGCAAACTCATAGTGCCAAAAAGCAAGCTAAGAGTTTCCATATAGGTACCATCACTGGTGGCCCAGAGACAGGGAGAATTAATGAAATTCCTAGAATCATTAGATCTGGACGAGGTTTTTATGTGACAGGAAAGCTGCTCTGCATTCAGAAGGCTGCAATTTTGGTTCATAGCATCCCAGTGCCTCTGCTCTGCATGGTATCCTGCAAAACAGGCTCTGGGTGGGAGATCCTGAGCTTGGTATCCACATCGCATTTGTTAAACTCCAGGCTGAGCCTGCCTTGCATGACAGGCATGCTATACAAGCTGCAGTGTGTGTGGGGAACAATATATCATGCTCTTTGGAAATACTGCAATAATCAATGACCAGGGAAGATAGATACCTGACGTGGGAAGATAGATACTTAACCAGGGAGAGGTGTGGAAATAGGTCTTAGCTTCATAGGATGGATAGACTGAAACGCTTGTTAATTGTTTTCTTCTGTCGTGAATGTCATTTCTTAAAAGCATACTGTAAAGTACATTTTAATGCCTCATCCTTTAAATCTCTTCTGTTTCCCCCTTTTCACGCCCCATAAATGCATTGGCTTGTGGGCTTAATGGTACTTAATTTCTACATTTTTGCTTAATTTGATGAACTATAAGTGCTCTTTCAGCCTACTGTGAGCATTCAATAATCCAAAGTGGCTGTGAAGTATATAAGTCCTGTTGCTGCTTTGTAGGGCCTGATTAAAACAGAAATAATGTATTATGAAATCCCACTCAAACGTCTTTATTGGAGCACAGCTATCCATCATAACTCAGCGGTAAAAACTGCCGTGGCTTGCTGGTCTATTTTTTTCCCTCATTATCAGTCTACATTAGTAAGTGCAATGAAGTTAAAGCAGTAGCCTCTTCATTTTCTATTAACAGGCAATTTTACATTTCATTTTACTGGTAATTTCCCCATCCCTTTACCTGTGCCTGCCCAGTCCAGAGCTGTCTAAAACTAACTTTTGGGAAGATTTCCTCGGTTTCCCCATGTAGAGAAATGGGAATAAGAGTCTTTTCTCAGCATTTCTTTGAAAGCATAATTGTGTTTGCAAAGAATTTTGAACCTTCAGACACTTTTTTCTTTTTAAGGACACAGCACACATTATGTTATAGATTTGTCTGTATGACTTGTAAGTGACAATGTTTTTTCTGCCCTCTCCTTTTAAGTCTCTCCCCCACCTTGCTCAGATGCAGAAAAAGCATGACTCAAGGTTCGACTGCTCAGACCTGATACTGTCTGGCAAAAAAAGCACACTTGCAAACTGCAGAGCTGAGCATGATAATACAATCCCTTATACTATATACATCAGGAAGGAATTCCATGAGCAGAACCTGCAAGGACATGTTTCCTACCTAAAGACTCCCTTCCCCTTCTCCTTTCCCCCTCTATGCTTGTTTTTTTTTTTTTTTCCCCTTTCACATGGTCCTTAATATCAGGATGCTTTAACCTACTTTTATTAAGAGGTTAAATGAAGCCAGAATGCTCCAGAAGAGTGTTCTGTCTCATCGACCTCCCCTCCAGGCTGCGTTCTGTAATTTCTCCCGCTGTGCTGAATTGATGCTCCTCTCTGTGTGTGTGAAATAAGCAGTCGCTTCCTGAGAAGGAGACACTGCCTTCTGAAGGGCCCATTCAGCAGTACCTCAGAGGACAAACTGTCTGGCAACAGGGGTGTGATTCAAGGGCTGTGAAATATGGAAAAGAACAAAAGGAAGGAGGTGCAAGGGAAAGAGGCTGGAAAACAGGATGAGGACATAAAGAGAAGAAGTGGGGGAGAGCCTTAGGTTAGGGAACAAAGGCTAGAGAGCTATGAATATTAAAACTGTTGGTATAATGATGAAGCACCCAAAACACATCAGGTTTTGTCAGACAGATAAAACATTCCACGTGGGCTCACTCATGCCAGGTAGCACTCTGGTGTGAAAATAGGTCCCCTGAAAACAGTAAATACATCACACTGGCACATATTTTAAGTGAAGACTGATTCTATTGCATGATAGAATACCTGAAATAAAATGCCAAAAAACAAGAAGTTTGCCTTCCCTCTTCCCTGCCCTGCCAATGTATTGTATATCTGAAGATTTTCCCCCAATAAATTGTTTTGATTTATTTTGTTTTCATTTTATATTTAAAAATATATACATTTATATAATTTATATAATATTAAAACATAAATAAAATATTACATCATACTAAGCCATAGTCATATTTTAAAATATAAAATCCAAGTTTTCCTAGCCATTAAGATTAATGTCTAATACTCCTTTGCCAAATCATCTTTGTCACTCCACTAAGTCCCATCAGGAAAGTATTTTTGAGAGTCAGATTTTATTGATCATGCAGCTGGGACACATTCAAGGGGACTGTACTTAGCCAGCCCATGGAAGTGTTGCATAGGTGGAACAGAAAGTCTGGACAAACAGGAAAAGTTTGGTGTCATTAAAAGTCATTCTTTTTCATATCAGAGTGACTGAAGACCATTTTTCTGAGTGCCAGGGCCAGCACAGGCAGCCCATGTCACTCATGATCTGTGTGCACATTTCCAGTTAACTGCTGCGGTTGGGAGTAGCACCACTTTGTACTGGGTTACTGCTGTTGGCCAGAGGTATATCTCTTTTCCATCACAGTTTCAGAAGGTTTGGCCTTTCACAACATAAATACCATTGTCTTCTCTCTCTCTTCGCCAAGATTAGTGTGCTAGGGCAGGAACACCTCTGGTCCTTGCTGCTTCTGCATTCATTTGCAGCTCCTCTGTCTCAGACCACTGATCTCTGATTCCAGGGTAGATATTTTGCTGAGAGAATCAGTTTCAGGAAGGGAACTGCTTTAAAAAGGGAGATTTTATTAAGCAATTTGGGACTTTTTTTTTTAATTTAGTGGTGAAAAAAACCCAAAGCCCTGTCTTTTCTACATCTTTTGAAATTGTGCCATTTGCAATAATCTATGGAAAGGAAAGCTGAGTGGTTATGAAATAAGATTACTCTCTGAAAAAGCCACCTATAAATCATGAAAAAATGCCCACTGCAATACCAGAAGTGCAATAACATTTGCCAGGCTTTGAGATTTACTACCAAAACTAACGCTTTGATGCCCTGCAAGCTATGCTATGTTGTAGGTGACAGACTGCCTTGCTTGTGGACTCCCATCATCACTTTTCCCGGGCAGCGGGTGCCACCCATGCAGCCCCATGAGCTCAGCTTGAAAAGTGCTTGTCAGCATGACTGCTGGACAAGGCACCATGTACTCAGGAGGAGCACTGAGGATGCTCAGCAGTGGTCCTGCCTCTGCCACCCCTTCCAGAAGGTTGTAGATGATCCCCAGCCCAGCCGCTCCCTTCATTTCTGTCTCAGTGAGGTGCTTGGTGTATACAGTAAATTACAGACAAGCAGGTGGCACCCACATGCAATCCTGCATAGTGAGCTCATACTGTGTGTGAACACCACTGTAGGCAGAGAGGTGGGAAAGGCCACACAGCTCCACCCTTCAGGACTATGCAGAAAGGGGAAACCAACCCTTACTGTCCCTTCTGATGACCTCTTGCTGGCAGAAGATAATCACCAAGGCTGGGTTGAATTTCACCTGGGTTTTAGGGATTAGTGCCTAAACCAGGAAAAGCTGAGTCAATCCGAGCTGCATCCACCTTTTCCAGAGAATCACAGAATCAGTGAGATTGGAAAAGACCTTTACGACTGAGTCCAGCCATTAATGTAGCACTGCCAAGTTCACTGCTAAGGATGTTTCCAAGTGCCACATATATGTGTCTTTTAAATACGTCCAGAGATGGTGACTCAACCACTTTCCTGGGCAACCTGCTCCAATGATTGACAACCTTTTCAGTGAAGAAATTTTTCCTAATATCCAATCTAAACCTCCCCTGGAACAACTTGAGGCCATTTCCTTTTGTCCTATCGCTTGTTACTTAGGAGAAGGAACTGATGGGGGTTCAGCCTCCAACTGTCTACATCCTCCTTTCACATATTTTCTTCATTAGCTCTTTCAGAGGGCTAAATAGAAGTGCTTTCAGCTGATGAGGAAAGCCACCAGGCACATGAAGTTATGTGTGATTCCCTTTACCTGAATGCTGATCCAGAAGAGCCTGGCTGTATGGCGCTCCATCAGATTATAGTTCAAGTGTACAGCAAGGCAGCTGAGAGAGGGAACTGTGAGTAAAAACTGCTGCTTTAGGGAATAATGTGTGATCCAACTCACTTGGCAAGGTGGAATTAGCTTGTATTTTTCAAAAGTAGTTCATTATCATAGTCAGCAGTTTCTGTGGTATTCTTGACATGTGGTCTCATTTTGCTGTTGCTGCAACTTTACTGGTGTTTTTAGGCTCTGTATGTGCCCTTTACTTAGCTGTGAAATTCCTATTTTAGCTCCTTTTATTTTAAACTTTGTCAGCACAGAGCTCTTGGGTTGCAAGAAGCAGTTGTGCCATGACTGCAGCCCATAGACATACACAGCTGATTGCATGTGATATTTTCCCTTTATCTCCTAAGAGCTGTGGAGTAGTTTTGCTGCTCTTTTTGCCCTTCTTCATTGCTCCTGAACTCTGGAGCATCTCCGTGAGGAGCACATTTACTGATGATTTGTATGGATTTCAGTGCAAAATGTAATTGTGGAGAAAATGATCAAGAGGCATTTGGGAAATCACTGCCCATCATCTTTGCATGCTAGGCTGCTTTGTGAGTGCTAATACCTGTAAGAAAGCCAGTCCAAAAACTAAGTAATTTCTGTTAATCTCCAATAAAATTCAGGATTCTTCTGTGTGAGAGTAGGAAACTTAGATCAGGAAGGACATGTTCTTTGTTATTAACTCTTTAAAGGTCTTCTTATTATGTTCCTGTGCCTTTCTGTGACTTAGATTTCTGATTTCTAAAGCAGTTGCATTTGTTGGTGTTCCCTAAATGGGGTCACCCAAATTGGGTGAATTCAAGAAAAAAAAGCTTTGTCTTTACATATGGTTAAGAGGTTCCTTAGCAGACCACCTAGCCAGCTGATCTGTGCAATTTGCTCTATGTGTTTCTTTGGTGTGACTGTAGCCCATGCCTTTTGCATGCAACTACTCACACTGTGTAAGTACTCGCTAGACATGAGACTTTCAGAGCCTCTTGCACAGCCCCTTTGAAAATGTTTCCCGCTGTGTTTTCCTTGAGCACTTGTAGACTCTTTCAGTGTTATTTCCTAGATGATGTGATGGTGCTTGGCCATTTGAAGTGGCAAAGTGCTTTCAAGCACAAAAGACTTTCTGTTGATTTTTCTTTTGTTTTGACTATGTTTTTTGAGAAGAACAGGAAGGAGGCAGCTTTGCAAGGTGAGTAAATGATAGCTAGCCCAGTTGTGGGTATGAGGAAATAAGGCTGTACGCACAAACACATGCAGGGTAATAGTCTACTTCAACAGTAGGTTCCCTTGCTAATTTGGAAAGCCATTCCAACTCTGGCTTGATTCCATTTCGACCTCAAGCTGTGAATAAGGAGGGCTTTTAAGCTGTCATTTTGTTAAAGACAGCTTTAAAAACAGAAGAAGAAGAGACATCAATTACCAAAGCAAACAAACCTATGGAAATAAAACTCTTCTCCTTGATATGTAATTCAACACTGACAGCCAACAGCCAGTGCTACAAAATTTTGCCTTTTTTTTTTTCGGTTGGTTGGTTGGTTTTTTCTGTATTATCCCAGGGTTTGTTTTTTGTGGGTTTTTGGTTGTTTTTGGTTAGTTCATTGGTTGGTTGGTCGGTTTGTTGCAGTTTGAGGGGAGGACTTAATCACCAGAAAGCTTGTTTTGAGAGGTGAACATGTAAGCACATAGTATGCAGCACATGATTTCATTTCAGTTAAAGTCAAAATGGAGGTAGTGAGTTAACTAACTAAAATGTAGTATTACTGGATTTGTATTTACATCTTTCTGTACCTGAGGGAAGCATTTCTGGGGCTAAAATAAGGTGTCATTTTATCTTTTTTTTCATCGTATTTTCTCCAATAAGGAAATGAAATCATATTAAAGCAGTGTATTTTAACTCAGTGTATGACTCCCTGATACATTAAGAAGCATGGCAGACAAGCCAATCCCAGTTTTAACCAAAACCATAAAATCAAATGAAGGAAACTTTTGAATTATGAGCAAATTCTTTAGAATTTTCTCTTAATATCTAAAAGACACAACCTGATATGTAACTTTCTCAGAGATAACTGATAATTAATTACAGAGTCACAGAATGGTTTAAGGTTGAAAGGGACCACGCGTGGGGTCGTCTGGTCTGACCTCCCTGCTCAAGAAGGGTCATCCTAGAGCACATTGCACAGGATTGTGTCCAGGTGGTTCTTGAGCATCTCCAGTGAGGGACACTTTGCAACCGCTCTGGGCAGTCTGTTCCAGTGCTCAGTCACCTGCACAGTAAAGAAGTTCTTCCTCATAATCCTGTGCATCAGTTTCTGCCTATTGCCTCTTGTCCTACTGCTTCAAACCACTGAGAAGAGCCTGGCTCCATCTTCTTGACACTCTCCCTTCAGATACTTAGAGACATTGATGAGGTCTCTTCTTGAAACTGATCAGGCCCAACTCTCTCAGCCCGTCCTCCAGTCCCTTGATCATCTTTATTGCCCTCCACTGGACCCACTCCAGGAGCTCCATGTCTCTCTTGTACTGAGGAGCCCAAAACTGGACACAGGTCTCCAGATGTGGCCTCACCAGGGCTGAGCAGAGGGACAGGATCACCTTCACAACCTGCTGGCAATGGTCTGCCTAATGCACCCCTGGATACCATTGGCCTTCTTGGCCACAAGGGCACACTGCTGGCTCAGGGACAGCTTGTTGTCCACCAGGACCACCAGGTCTTTCTCTGAAGAGCTTCTTTCCAACACGTCATGCCCCAGCCTATACTGGTATGTGGAGTTATTCCTCCCATTTGCCTTTGCTGAGTTTCAGAAAGTTCCTCTGTGACAATCTCTTCAGGTTGTCAAGGTCCTTCTGAATGGCAGCACAGTGCTCCAGGGTATCAGCCATTCCTCTCTACTTTTTGTCATCAGTGAACTTGCTGAGGAGGTATCTGCCCCTTCATCCAAGTCAATGACGAATAAGTTAAACAACTCTGGGCCCGATTGAGCCTTGGGGGACATCACTGGTGACTGGTTTCTGACTAAACCCTGTGCCACTGATTATGATCTGTTGTTGTTCCAGTTCTTAATCCAATTCACTGTCCACTCCTCCAGTCTGCTCTTCCTGAGTTTACCTATGACAATATTGTGAGGGACATAGTCTAAAGCCTTTCTGAAATCTAGGTAGACAATATGCACTGATCTCCCCTCATTCATCCAGGTAGTTGGCAGTTGTAGAAGGCAATCAGGTTAGTCAAGCACAATTTCCCTTTAGCGAATCCAGCTGACTACTCCTGATCGCCTTCTTGTCTTCCATGTGCTTAGAGATGGCTTCCAGAAAGAGGCACTCCATCAGTTTTCCTGGGATTGAGGTGATGCTGACTGACTGGTAATTCCCTGGTTCCTCCTTTTTGCCTGTTTTGAACATGGGGTGACATTTGCTTTGTCCAGGCCTCAGGCACCTCTCCTGTTCACTTCAGCCTTTCAAAGATGATCATGAGCAGCCTAGCTATGGTGTCTGCCGCTCTCAGCACTCTTGGATGCATCCTGTCACGGGCCATGAACATGTAGATGCCAACTTTGCCTAGGTGATCTCTAACCCTATCCTCCTTGACCAAGGGAAAGCCTTCCACCATTGGTTTTCCTTGGTCCTGGGTCAGAGATTCCTGAGGGCTTGTCTTGTCAGTGAAGCTTGATGCAAAGAAGGCATTCACTATCTCTGCCTTCTTATTCCACATTCCCTCATGCTATAAATGTACAAGGGCAAGGGCAACAATTACTCCATGATAATGGAAACCATACATCCAACTGGTATAAACTACCATTGTTTCATTAACAATAGTGGAAGTATACCGCATCATACGTTTTGATTCTTGGCCTATAATTAACTAAACTAGTGGCTGTGTGGTTATACTTTAGTGTTTCTTAATGAATAAACTGACAACAAGCACATATAGAGAAATTATGGCTTATTCTTTCTGTTTCAAATAGAGCAGCATTATTTTCTGTCTCCTTTCCTGATTGTAGACTTTTAATCATTCATTTGAACTTACACTAAAAACAGGGGAATGCCTGTATGTAGTCCCCAAAGTGAGTGGAAGTTCTACACCCATGTCCGAGGAAAAATAATTCCCAGTGTTTACTTAGTGTGTGTGTATCACATTGTGGTGTCAACATATGCAAGAGGATATGTTTCCTAGAAATATAACATATGGTAAAACATGGTCAGTATGCATTCTAAGATGAAACTAAGATATATGGCTGCTTTTAAATCCTGAGGATGCTGCAATATTTTTATAGGATTGCAATTTTAATATAAAATCAATTTTACACAAAAGAAATGTGACACAATTGCCTGCCTACTTTAGAGTTATTAAGGAAGATGAACATATTAACAAATTTGCCCTCTTAACTAATATCTAGCATATCTCTCTCTAAGATTAATTTTCAGCCGTCTTTTTTTCTCATGAGTGCATTCATAGAAGACTATTGCATCACAGTTTGAAAGTATGTATAGACATCTCACTTTCCCAAACCAACATAAAGTAGTAAGCACTAGTTCTCTGCCCAGACCTTCTTCATAGTGTGTGTTTCTGAGGATGTGGGAGAAGATGGAAAAGAGATGTTAGGTTTGTGTGAGTGCAATTGTGAAAAGCTTAATTTGTTGCTGTTGTACTTACTTTTATTGGAGTCTTTCCCAAAGAAATAATGAGCAAACTGGGAAGAATAAATGAAGCTGTCTTTTGTAATTCTAAACAGGAATACTGAGAACAATAAATTGCTTGCAGTTGAGTTAATGAATCCTGAGCTACTACAAATTTGGATCTTGCATTCTCTTCACTTCCCTATGTCCCCATCAGTCTCCTGTTGCAATACTTACATATCTTCTTGATTCCCCAACTGTGCTCTTATTATTCCCTTGTAAAACCTCTAATCTATCCCCACTCAAGCCCTTCAGATGTGGAAGTCCATCATACCATGACTGGGTCAGAGCTACTTGTGCTCCGATTGGCTGCCTGGTAGATGAGTGCCAAATGTGACAAGCCTGTCTAGGCTAACTAGCCTTTCAGTGCTTCATCTGTTCCTGTCTGAACTTCCCTCCTACCCCTTTAATGGAGAAAACATTAATTAAATAATATCCTGTTGCTTTGAGGTCTCTGTATCCCTCTCAAATTTGGTCAAGTTAACAGGTTCACAAATTATTAACTGTGGTCATTTAACCAACAGGAATACCTTGTTTCCCTGAAAAAATACAATCAGGCAGAAAACAATAGAAAAATGCAAAAGTCTCTTTAGTTAAAACAAGGAAGTAATACCCAAAAAAGAAGAAAAAAAAAAAAAACAAACAAAAACCCGCAACAAACCACACAGATTATTCATGATCAATTATTTTTCTTGTGATTTAGAATTGGGGGATGATTGTTGTGTGGGGTTTGTTTTTTGTTTTCTTTGGTAATTTGTGTTTGGGGTTTTTTTGTTTTTTGGTTTTGGGGTTTTTTTGACTTGGAGAAGGTTGAGTTTGTTGTCATGGGTTTTTTATTGTTGCTGTTCAGTTTGGTTTTTTTTTACAAACAGAAAATGTTGATTTATTTACACCAGGTGCAAGGAAGCAGCTCATGCAAGTGCATGGTGTATTCCTAGTGTCTTAGTAGAAAAGTGAGGTGTTTTCAATAGGGTAGTATAATAAAGCTACTGAGGGGAAAGGGGCCAAGGTATCACTGAGGAGAAGGTGCTCATATTGTGCTCACTGATACTGATACTGCAGCAGAAGAGTAGGAAGATGGGGCATCAGGGAACTATAGCTGCAGGACTACTCTCTGGCAGGCCTCTACATCTTTGAAATTTTAATTTGAAACTACTGTCCTTGCTTCAGCAACCCAGTTAATACCAGAGAAGCACTATGGAATACCTGTCATGAATCTGGCACATCCTTTTAATGTTGGGTAACAGAGACTATGTTTATAACTTAAGACAGAGAAGCATATCCTGGACATTCTTGAGTGTCTGGGTTGGACAGAAGTGTAATGGATGCTCCTCTGCTCCCTCAACCAATTTGCTGGTAAGCAGGGCTATTGAGCATCCACAATATACTTTGGCCACCACTTAGGCATAACCTGTGCATATTTGAACTACTGGGGGAGGAAGGAGATGAGGAGGGAACTCATGGGATTTGAACTAACCTTGAAGTCAGAGGTCATGAAAGCAAATGAGATATTTCAGTGCTGTACCTGAAATATAAAATATGAACACTAAAACTGGGTGAAAAAGCATCAGCATCGGTCACATTGAGGTGTGAGGAATGAGTGATACTCATAAAAGAAATCACGTTATGGTGTTGATTACAACACCAGTCAGGTAGACTAACTCTGTGGGGTATATGATTTAAAAAAATAAACAAACAAAAAAAAATCCTACCCACAAACAAGGCCCTCCATCAGATCAGTGTCTATTATGACTCTAAGCCACTTTTAGGAGCAGTTTGTAGATGAGAGCTAGGCATGTAATGTGCACTACATTGCTGCAGGCTTCTCTCTTTCTTTCAAGTATCAGTCTGTCTCCTGAGATTTATCTGGAAATTACAACTCACATTGTGCTGAGCAGGAGCTGAGGGATAAATAGTTCCTACAGGTAAATAGTTACTGCTTCAAACTACCCCAGTTGCAACAAAAAATTGTAGTGTGGTGGAGATCATCTCTCTGGACTGCATAAAGACACAGAGCATCGATACACTTACAATGTATCTAATTTAAAACCATATGTATAGTTAGGCAACCTGAAATGGACTTGTAAGATCCTGTCTAAACTGAAGTGTGGCTTTGCAAGATCATCTCCAAACTGAAGTATGGCCTCAGTCCTAAGTATCAGTCTAAATCAGAAACTCTTGAAGATTCAGAAAGCTGAAATATGTTTTTTTGGGTTAAAAAACAATTTTGTATAAACGATTGCTTTCTGTCTCAAGATCTTGCTTTTACAAACTCTTCCTTATTTTCAGCAGCTCTTTTTGAAGTGGATCTTTCATCTTTTGGATTTTCTTTTAGTAAGTGGTGGAATATAAGATTAATTTGGTACTATATTTAATTGTCTGCTCAAGCAGACAGTTGAAGTAAGACATTGTACAATGAAATTATACCGCAGCAGAAGTACAAGGTGTGTGTGGTGATGAGGAATCAGCCTCTGAAAGTCCCAATCACTTCAATGTGAAATTGCTTCAGCAGAGTGAAATAACTTGGGACAGAGTAGGAAGGAGCAGAGCCAGTGAGGCTCAGACCTTGTGGTGCTGAGCATTTTCTCTGCTTTCTTCTCCCCCCAACCCAAGTAATTCAAGGGACTTTTATTTTTTTTTTTTTTATTTCTCATTTCTGCTTGTATTTTTACCTGCAATTACTGATGTCACCCACAGCTTCATTATTTCGGTCCCCTGAGTACTGCAGAAAAGCACAGGAAAAAAAGTCTTCTAGTGCATACTGACTGTCAATGACCTTTGCCAGGTCTGAAGACTAAGCAGTGCAAATAGCTGTCATTTATACCACCAGCATATTGTCTTTCCTGGTGGAAATGTGAGATATGAATGCATGATTGCCTTTGACTGCTGGCTGCAACATATACACACATATAACTTGTGTATCTAAGTAGGATATTAACTAATCCTTGCCAAAAAAAAAGCAAGAGGAAACAGAAACACCTATTTTCCTTTAATTAACTCAGAGAATATTAGTAGCATCTTCAAAAAATAACAGCAAAATCCTCTCATGCTTGCAACAGTAACAATCAGTTTTACTGAGTCAGTGAAGAGTTGTACTGCCCTTCCATCTCACCTTTAGGATAGCAGTAAGTCATGCTTGGCTGGTGAGCCAATATCATCTAAAAATAGCTTGTGTCTTAGTGGGAAATGCAAACAGCTCTGTTCTTGCAGCCTGCCTGTGAGACTTCTGTCAACCTGTATCAATTTCCAAATATTTGGGTAATTTCTTAGATGAAAATGTGGATGTCCTTGCTTATGTTTGGGGTGTCTTTTTTGGTGGGAGCAGAAGTGGCTTAACATTTAATAATGTTTAATAATTTAATAACGTTTAATAATTGTCCAGAGCACAAGTTTTCCAAGTGATAGGTCAAAGAATCCATTTTGTGCTCAGATGATGCCATTAAAACAACTCAGAAAGCACACATAGTGCACAGGTATTTCTAGACCCTGTTTGAAATGTAATTGCAAATTCTTCTTGAAAGACTATTAATTTCTTGAAAGAGTCATCCTGTTCTATCTTCCTCTACTATTAATCTGTGTTTCTATCCCTTTGGTCAGATGGAAGGAACTTAAATCAGAGACTGCTAGTAAGGGGTTTAACAAAAGAGCTACTTTGATATTTCTGCCATGGGTCTTCATAGCATAAAAAAGGAGATTCAACCATGTCAGCTGTTATACATCACTGAGTTGGTGTTATCCTTCACCGAAGAGGGAGATGCTAAGCTCAATTGTAGAGAGAAAGGCATTGTGACTGGCAATTTTGTCATGTTTAGCAAGTTACAGTAATCTTGCTACATCGTAGAAAAATATTGTCCAAAAGGCAGTGCTGAAGTACTGAAGTAATAACAAAACCTAGTTTGGCTGAAGAGGGTGTTGTGACCCTGTACAGATTTGTGGAAACATGCAGAATATGCTGTTCTCGCCTCAATTTGGCATGAAAAATATACTAAAATGAATAAAAAAAGATGGTGAATGAGGTATCATGCAATAGTTAACTGTAAGTATTAAGCACGTTCAGAGAGTGAGAGTGCAAGATGTAGAAGCATAAGTCCTGAGCTTTTTGAACATATCAGAAGTAGGTTAAAAAACTTGTTTTCTAAGACATGTCATCTCTGAGTGCAGAAATCATATTACTGATGTGTACTGCTATATTATACACTGATATAGTGATATACATTACTAGGTAGCACTACTAATTAGAAACAGAGAAAAGTTTATTAATTTAAATTTAGGTACTAAACCACTGGATGGTGGTTCTTCATAAGTTGCTTTAAACTTGCATGTTTCAAAACCATACAAGTATCTGTTCAATACTTTTCACTGCTTGAAGAGAAGAATGGAAGTAGGTCAGTAATATTTCTTCTTACAGTATATTGTTAAGGAAGTAACTTCCTCCGACATTGAGAAACTTGGTATTGTAACTCTGAAAGGACATTTCTGGTTTTTGAACAATCTATTTCAGATTTATCTTAGATAATATAAATTATAATAGTTTCCTAAATGCGGTACAGTTCAGCTTTTCATGATTTAAGTTGCAGATGACCCATTGATGAAGATATTGATACATAAACTGGATGTCCTCAGTATAACTGTTGCAACAACCCCCAAACAAACAGACAGAAACCCCTCCTTTTTCCCACCACTTTCAATAGATTTAGAAACCATAAAAATAATTCCTATTTTCCTCATGTACTGGGGAGGAGTGAGTAGTGGTGAGGTTTTTTGTAAGTTTGGGACTTGTTTTGTACATTGTCTTTTGTGATTTTCCTATAATGTTGAAAATCCTGAAATCAAAATTGTTCTCTCTTTTTGACTGTCATTGATATACAAAGATCTGTAAAAACACTTAAGTACAGGTTTAAATCAATCTCTAATCAGGAAAGCTCTTAATCACATGCTTAATTGGAAGGGCAAACATAAATATCATTTAACTCAAACCAACCCTACACGTTCTCCACCATGCTTTTAGTAATTGCAATTATTTTACAAAGTTCGTTCTGCTTGGAGAGTTTGAGTCTCTGCTCTTGTTGTCTTCTTTGTAAACATAAGCACATTGAATTCATTGGGTTTTTATAACAAGTGCAAACATATACATTTGAATGGACCTGGATGTATTGGGCATTTGGAATGAAGTTTTGTCTGTTGTTTCTCATTGCCAGAAAGATAATTGAAATGCTTTTTCCAGAACCAAGCTCCTTATGGACCAGTGGGCAAGAGGTTTGTGATCTCTGAATGAATCTGTGTGGGTCAATAAGTAGTGGTAGCTGCTGAGCCAGATTACTTCCACGATACCTCAGAACTCATTGGACTGGGCCATTAGAAAATGGAAAAACTTAGCTCAGCATTTCCTCAATTTCTTGCCTGTCTCAGTTTTTGTGAAACTTAGAGCTGGTTAGCTTACATGATTAGCTGACAGAGGGGGGAAATACGAATAGAAAACTCTCCTCTCTCCTGTCTTATTTGGAAGTAGTAAAAAATATGGGGACTGGACTTTTGATCTTGAAAACAGTGCTCACTCTGAGCCTTGCTCTGAGAGGCTGATGGGTCTTCAGGTTGAGAAGGAAAGCATGTAACATTTAAAAATTTCCATCCTAGTATGCTAGGGTACAAATCTTCTACTCTACATTAGCACCCCATATTAGACATGGTTTGATTCTGAGCTAGTCTTCCTTGGTCTCTTCTAGGTAGATGGACCTCACATAATCCAATGCAACTCATATTGAATCAAGCTCTGAGAAAGGCCAGAAGGCTCACTCTCTGAAGGCACCTGCTTATCTCCTTTGATTTTGAAGAAAGCCTTGGGAAACTATACTGCATTTAGAAGTCCAGCTTGAGATAGCCATAGTTAGGTGAGATCGGACTTTTAGGTAATCAGATGAGGGACTGTTTCCCTCCCTTTTTGGGCTGCTCTACTTTATGGTAGTCAGGAAAACTTACCCACAGTGAGCTTAGGATCACAAATGTAAGAAAAATACTACCTTTGCATCTCTTCCTCTCATGTTGCTCAGCACCTGGGCAGCTCTCAGTGTCATAATAGTGACCTTCACTGTTTGCACTATGTCTCTTCCATGAAAAAAGATGGGATTTGAACCTCCAGGAATCTTAGTCTAGCAGCTTTCATTGAGGGCAAAATCCATGTCCTTGATCTGCCTGTAAAATTTCTTTTATTGAGGCTGAGGTGAGAGGAAAACTGTTAG
This sequence comes from Manacus candei, assembly GCF_025592945.1. Classification (NCBI taxonomy): domain Eukaryota; kingdom Metazoa; phylum Chordata; class Aves; order Passeriformes; family Pipridae; genus Manacus; species Manacus candei. The sequence continues at coordinate 5,771,310 of NW_026138074.1, read as the reverse complement.
TTTTTCATATGAGATAAAGACACTAATATTAGGGAATTGGGGGATTTATCTTTTATCTTTTTTGTCGTTATTTTATTTTTTATTTTGCCATTTTTCCTTAAGGTGCTAGTGTAGTACAGGATATTAGCTTTGTATTTTAGCCACTAGGTGGAGAAAGCAAGCCTTCTGTAATTTAATAGCATTTGTTTTATAATGCTATTCTGACCTAAATTCCGTAGATATTTTGAAGCAGAAAGGTCCCTTCTTTCCTGCAGTACTTCAGAACTTTGAATAGCGATGAAGAATGGAGAGTGGCTACCTGAAACCTTGCTGGAATAGATTTTAACAAAATATGGTGAAAAATCAGCCTTAAATATAAAAGCAAGTATACCACGAGCAGCATCGTGTAGTCTTCTGAATTGGAATTTTGATCATCACTGCTTCTGATGCCTGTGTTTCTAGAAATAAGGAGTTGGGCTGCCCTGAAAAAATATTGTACATAGAGGATGGGCATCCTCTCTTAGAGAGGAATCACTCATCACATCAAGATAGAAAGAAAAATAGTGTATAACAGATAGCTTGTGATGGCACCCTCCCATTTGAGAGGGAGATAGGAATCATTGTTTCAACACATGTCTGAACACATAAGTGAAGTTTAAAAGTATTAGCTAGGAAAATTGGAAGGCATTTGTTTTGGCACAATTCAGTTAGCAGAGGCCTTTGAATGAGGCCCTACCCCGAGCTAGTAGGGGTAGAAGTTGACCCTGATTTTCTTGTCTTTCAAAGCAGTGTCTTTACTATGAATACACACATCAGAAGGGAGATAATGGCACTGCATCCTATTGCAAATAAGGTCTGAAGAAATCAGAATGGTTTGGGTTTGTATTTGTCAAAAGGGATCACTACATCATTCCTTCATTTATGTATGTATGTGCTGAATTTTATTCCAATATGCTAGTAATTCCCCCAATCTGTCCTGTTATCCTGATCTACTAAATCTGTTTTTCTGTACTATGGAGACCTCCCTTGGTCTAATTATGAGAAAATTTTAAGTGTCCGTGGGACAACATGCATGCCTTTTTAGACAGCATATATGCCCACTAAATAAAAAGTTTCTGCCACAAAACTTTCTGAAAAACCACTCTAGGCAGAATGTTCAGTCCTTGGGGATTGAAAGAATTCTTCTTCAATTAAAGCCAATGTGAAAACATGGATAAATGTGTGCCTTCCCTGGTCATCCTAATCACATCCTGGCCATGCTGCCAGATTTGGAGAACGAACTGACTGTTTACAGCACCATCTACTTCAGAGGAAAGGGTGGTTTAGGTGTTTTATATGCTTTGCAACCCATTCTTTTTATGCCTATTTAATCATAACAACCTAGTATTGCAGTTTGTGTTGGCTTCTACAAGTAATAACTGTCTTCCTAAACTGTAGTCAGGGCGGCAGCACCTTGCACCTGAATCACGAAGACACATTTAAGTTTGACCCTGTACTGAACTCAACACTGGCTGGAATCAGCTTCTAATAAGCAGTCCTGTCCTGTGTAGTAAAAGGCTGCATAGAAGTGGTTCAAAAATGAATTCATGGATGAAGAATCTTGACCAGTGAAGTCAGAACTATTTTTCCAAGTAATTTGCAGTCTTTTCATCTATTTTGATCTTGCACTCCAGCTGAAATAATTTTCCTGTCTAAGGTGCAGCTTGGGTAACTCATTGGGCAGCATGCAGCATGTGATGAATTCTGCAGGTGAAAGACAACACTGAGATAGAAAAATATATAGAGAAAGTAAATAATAAATTAACTGGTGATGTGTTTATAAACATCTTTCAAGCTAAGAAAAGGTCCTCTTTAGATGCTGTTGGCTTCATTGATTATTGTAGTTATTTGCTGGTTTCCATCCCAATTAAATCATTTCACTACAAATTTGGATAAAAACATAGAAAGCCATACGGATCTTATTCTAAGATTGTTCATTCATGTTAGCTTATCAAATAATGTCTGAAAACTGGTTAGCTTCAGTTTTCATTCACGGTCTCTATCAAATGAATTTTTCATTCAGTTTGGTATTTGAAGATTTCATGCTACTCCTTTTTTATTTTTTTAGTTAGCCCTTGTACACTTAGAGAAATGAGTTTGATTTTTATATGTATTATCAAAGTTAAAGCTCAGTTCCACTTTTTTTCTTTTTTTAAGCTATCCTGCCCATATCTTTGGTGGTCTTTCTGGCTTTCACATATTTTCTTATGAAGAAAGGAAAAAAAATAAATTACTATTATTTCAATCAGTTAAAACTCCTTAAATCAAATTGACTTAGCTTTTTCTTAAATTATTTTTCATTTTCAGCCCTAGAAAATACAGTGCTGCTAGATGTTCAGCTTTATCAATAGACTACAATTGTAATAAGCAATTTTCTTGACTTCATGATTCAGAAAATAAATGGATTCTGTAAACTAGATTTTCCATCAACTCATCATTATCATCATCATCATCATCATCATGGCTAGGCTTCGTGAATGAAGATTTAGGAAGGGCTTTACCCACATTTGTTACAATCACGCTGGTGACTAAAAAGGCCAATACGAGATAGAGAAGTCCATCAACTAAAACATTCATATATATACTGCAGTACTAACTACAAATCAGACATCCAAGCAAGTTTGATTTGTGGGTTGATGACTTGCTCTGAGCCTCACCAATAGATGAACAGTACAAGCTACCATGAGTGGGATCTGATATGGTCCTATTGAAGGCAACATAAGGAGTCCTACAAACTTTAAAACAAGATAAATAGAGATCTAAATAATTCTCAAACTTATGTGAAGCTCACTCACAGCAGCTACTATGTTATGCAGGCAAACACATATGTGGCAAAGGGATGTGGAGAAATGAACAGTCTTGAAAAAGTGATTGGACACATGGAAAATATGGATCTAGGAAGATTAAGGCTACTCAAGCAGAATACAATGGAGCAACCTTCAGATACATAAAAAGGCGCTGTGTAGAGGAAGGAAGGAATCTTCTTTACTTTCCTTGTCAGTGATAGATGAGACAAGAGTTGGTGGGCTTAGATTTCTGTGAGATTTCTTTTCCAACAAAGGAAAATGCTGACTTTAACAGCTGGTGAGTACCAAGTCAGCCTAAGGAGAGTATGTTTCTGAGTATAGGTTAAAGAAGCAATTTGTGGGAATGATTTAGACTAAATACTAGAACAGGCTGCCAGTGGAAGTGGTCACGGCACCAAGCCTGACAGAGTTCAAGAAGCATTTGGATGATACTCTCAGGCACACGGTGTGACTCTTGGGGATGGTCCTGTGCAGGGCCAGGAGTTGGACTCAATGATCCTTGTGAGTCCCTTCCAAGTTGACATATTCTGTGATTCTGTAAATACTAGGTATTCTGTTGACTTAGTAGTGTGAGGTCTCTGCAACTGTAGAAATTTGAAATAAATAGCTAAAGAAGAATCCTTAAATCTATTAAGTATCATTTGGTTTATAATAACATGCTAAACCTCTTATGTCTCAGAAAATTTCTGTAAAACACGATTCAGACCCATTCCACTCACAACTATCCAGATTCAGATTGTGGAGGACAAGTTATATATCTGAATAGATATGTTTATAAATGTATATATGGACAGAGGGGAGTGGGAGAAATTCCAAGGGCCCACATTTTCTCAGTACTCTCCTTCTGAAAGAAATAAAGAACCACTGAAACTTCACTCTTACACCACCATGCTTCCCAGTGACATATTAAGAATCTTAGCTACAAGGTCTCACCCTTCAAAAGTTTAAATAATTAGAGAAGATGATGGCAGTCCTCAAAGCTGAAGATTCAGTCTTAAGTATAATCAACAACTGATGTATATTGCTCTCAGACGTGTTCTTGATCACACCTGTAATAAAATGACAAACTGGCTTTTCCAGGAAAATGTTATTGCCAGGATTGTGGGCCACGTTTATAATGACTATATACATATGAACAGTAAGGTTAGCTGGGAGAAACTGGAGTGGTTGAAAATTATTAATGTTAAATATATTATTGACTTTAGTAAGGTCAGTTCTATTTATTTAGTAGCTAAAAAACTAAGCCCAGTGGTCAGTAGAAGACTACTGAAGATTCTTTTAGTGTGTTAGATTAGTGGTCCTACTTATCATTTATATCACTGTAGTGTCTGAGATTTTTTGTTATGGAATAAAATTTCATGTTTCCAGATGCTAAAAGCTAATTTCTGCACCAATTTATTTAGTGATGCATCTTAGATAACCAATCATAAATGCAAATTAAGGCAAGGATGACAGGTATAGATGGTGGGGTGAAAGCCAGCTTTTCCACTGTCAGTAAAAGGTCTGTTGAAGTTAGGTTGTGGTCAATGTAAAAAGTGAAGAGAAGCAGCTCGGATTAGATTCGGTAGATTAAGAAAACCAGGGAAGGAATTAAAGAAGATATGGAACATGAGGTGAACAGAAAGTTGAGCTAAGAAAATGATGTTTGAATGGCTAAAGGTAGGGCAAGGCTGTATTTGTCTAGGTTGGAGGGAGACCTGCTGCAGAGAGAGAGAGGAGAAACTTGGCTAGCATTCTAAGTAGGTGACTAAAATAGAGACTACCACATCTTAGGCTCTGCTGAGAAAAACTTACTATTGTTTGTCTTTTTAAAATGAGGTTCAAATAGATGTACTTTGAATATTAATAGGCACATGCCCAATTTTAAATGTCTACATTTTTGGTTTAGTCTTCTGATACTTGTTCATTTAAAGAAGAAAAGACAAAGAAAATCCAGGCTGTTGGTTAATACTGTTAAAGGTTTCTTCCTCAGTTGTGTTTGCAGTAGAGAGCATTCCAGCTAAATCCATATCATTGTGTGGGAAATAGTAGCCAATTCACTTGTCTAGATTACAAGTGTAGCTTTGTATTCTCACATGATTGCAGGCTAGCCTGGACAATTGGGCAGTGTTTCAGACTGGCTGGCAGTAGGCAGTCAGAATTCAGATTTTGAAGTCTGCTTGCTTTCCTTATCCGACTGGCTACTTTTTCAAGCCCTTTTGGGGGCTCTTTCCCAACAGGGCAATGTTATGCAAGATTGCACAGAAATAAACTTCCATACTGGCAATGCTGTCATCACCTGGACTCAGCAGAATCTCAGGGGAATGGCTCAGTAATGGAAGTCTGTGCATTGAAATTGGTTTCAATTAAAAAAAGAGAGGCATGCTTCTCATTTATTTAGAGACATGGCACAGCATCCAAGATTATCAAGTGAGCCTTACATAGACCAGATAGATTAAATTACCCTTGCAAGCGTTTCCTATTCTACCTAGGGTAGAGGGCTGTATATTTTGTACCAGTACAGTAACTGGGGCAGTGCCAGTGCAGAGCTGGCCAGACTTTATGTTCCCAACAGGTGGGTGTAAAATTCTAGCTGTGGTGATTTTTATTTCAGTTTTTGCCTCTATCTCCACTGAGAATAAGGCTTACCTTTAAGGGGAGATTAATTTTCTAGATGAAATATCATCTGCTTACAACAAACAGGTGCCATAGGGCTTGCCATCAGCAGTTGACACTAGTTTATTGTTCTGTCCGCAAGATCTTTCATTCTGAGGGCTTTTTCCGTTTTAGGTACTTACCTACTTTGGGTCCCATAAAGTATTTTATTGCAACATTGAAGCTGCCATTAGTGATGAAATTGTTTGATTTAAGGAAGGAATGTAAATTAACTAAAAACCCAATGCCAGAAAACTTGTCCTGCCTTTCTCTTTCATAATAAACCAAACTTAGAGAGCCAAGGGAAGAGAATAGTTTTCATTCCTTCAATTGACTAGTCAAAAGACAGGGTGATGGAGAGAAAGTCAGTGCAGACTATGAAAATTTGGTTTAGTTCTAGGTGGAAAGGGGATCTAGAACTGAGTTTTACAAAAGAGAGATATTGGAGGTTATTTGCAGTAAATAATTCATACCTACCACACCAAAGAATCACTTAGTGTCCATGGAGTTCAAGACAAGCTGAAAGTACATCACAAATATCATTTTCACTTCTCCTTTTGACTACTTTTTCATATCAATATTCAATGGGAGATATCCTAGAATTAGAGCGAGTAATGAGTTTACCAGTCACAAGTCAATGGTCTAGATGGGTTTGTGCATGTGCCTTACGACACATAAGTATGTCAGTAGCAGTATTTTTTAGGAGTAACTCTAATGTGCAGCAATTGGGCAATAGGTCTTTAAAAAAAATAGTAGAAGTTATTCAAATATGAAGCATTTCTTCCTTAAACAATGTATTTTATTAAACCAGGTTTTGATCTTTGCTGGTGTTTACTCTGGAGTGTCAAAGCACTTGCTAGAGCACTGAAATCCCACCACCTGTCTTGTGTGCTGTTACCAAGAGAAGCAAAATGGAAATGCAGAAGCACAGTTTTTGTAAACACCAGAGTTAGATCAAGATTCATGCTCTCTGATAAATATATCATTTGAAGCATAGAAGTGTTTGTCTGCCTAAGCTCCCGTGGAGTCCTAGCACAAGCATCTAAAAGGCACTCAAGGCAATCAGTACAGGGCTGTTCAGCTTTGAGCATATTTAAATAAGAGCACTGTGCCAAAACTTCTTTTTCCATGTACAAATAATTTTTGATATAGGTTTAGGTGTATAGGGCTAGGAGGGGATTCAGAGAGTGTGTATGAGAAATTCCTCTACCATGATGCAGGCCTAATATGCATAGCAGCCTTTCTTGGAGCTATCTGAAAAAAAAAATTGTAATGAAAGAGATTTCTAAATAATTCCTTTTTTTTTATTTTCTTCTAAATAAAATGTTGCAGTACATACAGTAGTTACAGTAGCTTTTGATTTTTCTCACTTTTATATACTGGAAGATTCTTGCAAAGAATTGAACTATTTTCAACTATACATCCACTTATTCTCCTCATTTCAGAGAAGAGTTTTTTTAATCAAATCAATCTGCTCTTGTTCATTGATTAGCATGTTAGCAATCACACCATTCATGTTGATATTTTCTTCTCTTCTCCAACTTCTTATGTCCCAAAGTTAAAGAAGTGCACCAGACAAATTTTACCACCACTACATACAGTGTAGGAGAAGAAGGGTGCCATGGTCTGACTTCAAAATATATTTATTGCTTACTACAAAAACTTCTCTTTTTTTGTAGAACAGCTTATGTATTTTATCCTGTTTTACACTTGATCTGTCCCTCCAGCATGTATTATTTTACATTTTTTGTTCACTTGTGCTATTTCAACCATATTTAGTTTTCAACACTATGATAAATTCTACCCTTTGTAGTCCCAGTTGTTATCATTACTGAATACGTAAACATATTCTCATACCTCATCCCAGTCATTAAGAAAGCAATGAGTGGAATCAGGCCTAGAATAGACCTCTTTAATAATCAATTTGGCAGCCAAAACAATCACTTTTTCACCCACTGTATGATAATGGAATCTATACTTCATTTCATAGATTACTGATGGAAACGCTAAGTCAAAATCAAGATATATTGTATCTGCTGGGGTTTTTCCTAACCCTCACTGCCCACCCTAGCCCTAAGGCAGTTATTGTTGCATAGGAGAAAATTTGGATGACAGGATATATTTAAACTGGCAATTTTAGGTCCTCTAAATAATTATTTATAATTTAAGAATGGTTTTCTATAATAAAGTTAATTCTACAGTTTCAAGAACAAGTAATTGCTGTTTTTTCATGACTACTTTTCATTATTCAGATTGTCTTCAGAGGAAGTGTTAAAAGACAAAATATTCATACTGTTATTTATGAACTAGCATAATCTACAAGCTGTTGTTTACAGTGTCACTTCATATAGTAGGAAAAGTGACATGTTGCTTTGGGTAATGGAGCAAAATATTGGTGACAAAGCAGTTTCAGCTGTTACCAATACTCTCTGCCACCTCCCAAGTTCATTGATATGTCTAGCTTACCATTTTGCCACAGCTTTTTCTACTGCTAGTTTTAGTGTTTCATTAGGGCTCAAGAATATGCTCCATCAAATGCAGCACAAGATGGAGCTCAAATTTTTTAGACTGCATCAATGTAGCTTGTTCTGCCTTAATCTGGGAATCAAAGGGGTCTAACTGAGTTTATTGTAATCTTATTTCTACTACCTATGCATTCTTTCTGCTGTGTTCCTCTGAAATGGAAGTCTCTGAATGCAGAGGAGAATGCCACCGACCTTCACTGAGAGGTTAGGTGGGATGTTGTGAGTTGGTGCTACATTTTGATTTCTACCCTGCTATCCATGCATGCAGAATGCTTTTTCATTTCCTTTACCTTTGTTATCCTTATTAACACAGTTTCTTTCTATTGCAAATAATAAAGTCACAAGCCAGTAATGGAATTTTTCAAACTCATCTTTGATAATAATTAGGAGGAAGCAAAGGTGACTTCTCTCATTTTCAGTTGTTGTACTGTACAAACTCATTGCGTTTGTCAAACAAATACGAGGGGATCTGTCACAATACACTGGTGGATATAATTCCTTTTTCCTATATATGTTCTGATTGTTATTTTTTTTTCTCTCAGGTTATTTTCCTCACCATCAGATGTTGTGTTTTCTTTTAATAATTGGAGGAGGGGACAGGGAGAAAGATAAATTCATAGCCTCTTCCTAGCACTAAGCACACTGCTAGGATGGAAATGAAATCAACTTTAGCAAGCTTTAAATTAAAGGTTATTTTATTTTCATGTCTGAGAAATATGTATTGAGTAGTGACAATATGCACAAGTTCTGTTCAACATCATTTCTGGGATACATGAATACCTTCTAAATATAAAGATACCTTTCTTAAACCAGTTGAGTTTGGAAATATCAAGGTAAATGTACTCTGTTCAACAAAAGAGGACCACATGACGCTCAAGCACTGGATCTTGGACTGTCAGTATTAGCACCCTCGTTACACTCTTCTGTACCCCAGCTCTGTTTTGGGCCACTCAACTTGGCTCTCTAAGGCAATATATGGATACAACTCTGTGAAAGAGCACACACTCAAGGTACCTCCCCCAGAGAGCTGAGTGGATAAGGTTGCCATATGTCTGGCTGTGTTTTCTCATATGATTTTTCAGCATAATCCCAGCAGATTTTACCCCTCAAGCATCCTCATAATGTGTTCGTGCAACACCCAACTTCACCTTAATGCTACAAACTCTGATAGTTTACATACAGTCAGTAATCACTTCTGCCAGTTTGAATTCAGAGCCTGAAATAAAGCCACTAAATGGTAATTTTGTCTTGGCACCATATATGGCCTAGAGGGAACTTGGGAAGAAATGCTTTGTAGTTTGTACATAAGCAGTTTGCCACAGGGGGACTACATATGACCAGAGTTCTTGTGCTCCACTTATCATGTATAAGGAATGGTCTCTGGCTTTTTTCTTTCTTTTTTTGGTTGTTATTGTTGCTATGCTCTTTTTTACTTGACCTATGCATGGTTGTAGGTGTCTTTCTGTTAATTATGATTTTGTCAGGCACTAGTAGATCTGTGTTGAGAAGTCACCCTTTACCCACTGGCACATGAGTGAAAATATACTTCTTTTTTGTAAGTGTAAACAGTCTTGTACACTATCTCTTGTAGGCACAGGATTGCAATGCAGGAAATGTAAATACAGCCCTGGGCTCTGCCACATGCTTTCTGTGGGATTCTGAACTTATGTGCAATCAACACTCACTTATCTGTGGGTGCTTTAACCAGTTTGAGGTTTAATCATACCATGGAAGCAGAAATATTTGAGCTTTCCCGTTACCCAGCCAACATTAGGCCGCCCAGACTTATTAGTTTAGGCTTAATGCCAAAAAGAGGCAGCTGTGCTGCCTTCCCAGCCAGCTTGGGTCTGCAAGCAGCTTAGCCACAGTGCGTCCTGCAGAACACAAACTAAAAGCCCTAAAGACCCAGGCTCATTTTGTGGAGTCATCAAGAAGGCTTCAGTACTGCATTTCTATTTCCCGCAAGGACTGGGACTGCACAGAGGCAGTTTGAAGCCAGCCAGGCTTATTGAGTGCCACCTGAACATCTCTATACCGCTCAGGAAGTTCCAAGAAGATTCATTAGCTCAGGTTCAATGCCAGTCTAATAAATTCACTTGTCATCTTGTCAGCATGTGTACTTGTATCGTGGCTAGAGCAAGCACCTTATTCAGCAAGAACATTTTGAACTCAGCATGAAGTTTTTGGTGAAAAAGGTATTGCAATTTAGCCTGTGGTGTCTCTGCTTCAGAGCCCAGCTTTGTTTACTCTTCTTATGCTATGTGCATTCACTGCAATGGGACACAGTAGCCTTTTAAATGGAATTTATCCTGCCAAATTATTTATAGGAATTGAGAAATCACCCAAGTAGTATGGTGGAATAGAATGAGTAACCAAGTGGCTGCATTACCTCTTGTTTGTTTGGTAGGAGCTCAGTGAATTTACATGTTAGCTGATCTGTGACAACCACTTTAAAGGTTCTACCCTCTAAGATAGCTTACTACTGTTGTGATAAAGGATAAGCCTTTACATATGTATGATCATATCATGGAGTAGCTCATAAGCTGTAAACTGATATCCTAAAAAAAACTAAGAATTTAAATATAGGTATCTTTTATATGAAATGAGGGCAGGTGGTGGGGGTTTTTTGTGTGGCTTCTGGCAAAACACCTTGAGAATTTTGTAAGGAAATGATTGTTACAAATATCTGAATTTTTCAAACACTTAGTGAGAAGAGAAAGAGCATAGTGGCTTCTCTCAATTGTTTGTCTTTTTGTTTTTCCAGTGCTTCCTAATTATATTTAAACCAATGTTATTCTGCAAAGAATCTCTCAGAAAAATGAGATGAAATCAAATGATAGTAAAAGTCTCTCAGATGTGACACAAGTACATCAAATTAATATTCTCTTTGTTTTTTCAGGAATTAGTTGAAATAATCGGACATGATACCCTACCCCAAAACTTTTATATGTTTATATTTGTAGGAAGAAGGAGAACATGCAGTTCAAACAATAACAAATGTCAGTCACAATCTATGTAGCTGATTCAAAACCTAGTAGACAGGTGTGAAACTCAGGAACTTTGGCTTAGACTCTTAAAGTCTGAAAGCTTCATTCCTTGGCTCAGGAACATAAGCAAGTAAAACTCTCTATGTTATTACACTATATAGATTGTCACATTTCAGTCAACCAGACATAAATACACAATAACAATAATAGACAAACATACTGAGGATAGCATGAGCATATCATGAACACAAGGTAACACATTCAGATCTATGGGCAGGTGTGGTAGTTTGGTCTAGGCCTTCCTTGGTGACCAGTTTGTAACCAAGGAAGGGCCCAGATTTACCCAGTGTTCCCTACGATTTTTACGTAAACTGGGCAGAAACACCAGATAAGAGTGGAAAGGTTTGGAGACTTGGTAGGGAGCCAGCTTCAAACCATATCAACAGGTCAGAATTATTTGAAGACATTTAATTTACTCCTACATGGGTCTACAGGAAGAATTAGAGCTCCATGATGGAACATATACCCTGAAAGCATTGTAAACACACTGGTGCAGCTCTGAATTCGGAGTAGTTGTCTCTACCTTTCCTGAAGCTGCACTGGTGTCATGACACTGCTTCCAGTTTCTGAGCTGGAAGCTCATCGGTTCTCTGGTATTGCACTTAGCAATGTCAACATGTCCTAAGAGGGCCATCCACTGTGTTCCTCTCTAGTGCTTGTTTGGGTTCTGCAATAGGCAGTAAAGCCCAAATATCACAACGTGAAGTCTACACTTACATTTCAAAATCAATTTTTTGATTTTATGTATGTGTCCGAACACTCAAACTATATTTAGAATGGGATCTGTGCTACTAGCTGAGGCAGGTCCTTTTGAAAATCCACTCCTAGAGAATTAAATGTATGTTTTGAAATGTTGGATACTGAGTAAAATGGGGCCTGTTAAGCCAGAAAGCGTCTGCTTTCCCAGGGGGGGGGGGAAAAAGAGAAACTTGTCCATCTCTTAGACTGTTGGTTTTAACATAGGAAGAAATAATTGAGTTCAACATTGAGAAACCTGAAGTGCTCAGTCTTATTCATCCAAAAAAATACACACAAATCAGAACTACATAGATTGTTATAGGAATTAACATTTTCCTATTTTACACAGGCTGAACAAATTTTGATTTCATTTGTCTGTGTTTAATAAACCACAAACAATTGGTCCAAATATCAGCTGCAACGTTCTGGGAAGAGATAGAAAAAAAAAGGGGTGGCCACAGGGGTGGGAAAGCCAAAAGAGAGAAAGGCAATGAAGAGAAGGAATCTCTGAGATAGGGGAAAGCATGGAGGGGATGGAGGTGTGTGGGGTGTTGAGCCAGTGGCTCCTGTCATCTGTGGAAGTCTTTCCATTGACTTATATAGAAACTGAACAAGGCCCTACCAGAATGAGTTTGTGCCTCTGTACAAATATCTGAAGCCAAAACAAAAATAATTATAGTACTGAGTGGATTGCATTGGCTGACTTCTTTAGTGTCTAATGTTCTTTGGCAATGCTTCATCCCGATTATTCCATCTGGAGATAATTGTGTGATATCATCCATAAAATTAAAACATAAATCAATCCAACTAGTGATCAGCCTCATGAGCTGCTGTTTAAAAACACACATGGAAATCTAGCGCTCCCTGCCTTTTTAGCAGGATGTGCAAAAAATCCGTGAAGTGTCAGGACAAAATAAAATAACAAGCTAGTACTTGAAACCTACAAATCTTTCGTGTGTTGTAACAGTGCTCACATCAACACAATACATGGAAAATAATAGAGGAACTCTGGTTTTCCTTATATTTTATTTAAACTATTGCAATAGGTAATATTTGAATTTTAAAAACTTTCTATATCCATTGGAATAATGGCTTCAACTTTGTATAGTTGCAGTGCAGCAGTAAATTGCTGAATTAAAGCAAGAAATCAATTATTAGCAATGGAGAAAATATATTCCTAATGGAAGAATAATTTTCTTTTGTAGGACTGGTAAAATAATACCCTTATACCAAGTCCTTCTGCCCTCTTTCTGCCAGGAAGGCCCTTATATCACTTTATGTGATATTAACTTCTATCAGGTAGTCTTTGAACCATGAAGAACTAATTCAACTTTTATCTTGCATAGTCTTGAGAAAAGATTACTAGCAACAAAATTACCAGCTATTCATTTTGTCCGTTAGCAATTGACTTTTGTTAGGAGAGGTATAAGGGTTTAACCTAGGTCATTTTGGAAAGGGCCATTTAGGAGATTAATTTATGCTTTATTTCTCTTGTCTCATTTTGAAAGTTTTAGGAAATGTTACAAATGGAATCATTCCAACAGTTTTGCCATCTTTAAAAGAACTAGTATAAAATAACTAGTATTTTAAACATGATATAACAGTGCAAATTTTAGTATCGTTTTTTCTTACATGATACACCCAAATGCTTATGGAAAGCACACTTAGCTCTCTTTTTTGGGAATATTTTACTTGCTTTCCCTATGGTAACAAGTCTCAATCATATGAAATTTTGAGAAAGCAAATAGAAGAATACTGTGATTGAAGTAGTTATCCTTAAATGTTCAACTGAATCTTCATGGCAAGTTGTACATGCAGTACTCAATTAGACATGTTCACCGAAAGCCAGACACTAATAAGTTGATTCATTCTGAATAGAAACCTATTGTGAGAGGAAAAAAATTTACTCAAAGGTTGTTTGAAGGTAGATAAGGACTAAGATATTGCTAACCTTGAATAAAAATTGCTCATTTCTACATCTTAACCATAATAACCATGTATTATAAATAAAATAAAAAAAATACAAGATAATTATTAAACTCCACTATATATTACTCAATTTTTAATGCTCTACACCTTGCTTTATCTAGATATTAGTCTCAGTCAAACTCACACTAATATCTTGTCAGTAGATCCCACTGTACAGTGGTTCTAGGAAAGCTAGAGCAAAATGAATTGTAATGTTTCCTGTGAAAATACCAGGATTGCCATATCTGGGATGTTCTGTTCTTGGCTTCTTCCTTAAAAAAATTGAATTAGGAATCACATTTAATACATTTAATATTACACATATTTGATATACATATTTATGTTGATATATACTTTATATCTCATTATACTTATGTGTATTCACTGTATTTATATACTGTCTTTATACTTCTTAATATATACACACTTTATTTGATTAATAATTTGGTAAGATACTTATCTAAAGAGAAATAAAGTATGATAAGATCATTTCATCCAGAAAAGAGAAGAAAGAAGAGAACTTAATTCTTAAGTGATCCTGAAAGTCCTGCAAGACATCCTGTTTAATGTGGTAGAGGAAAAAATTGGAGGAAATATATTCTTACTGCTTTTAGTGAAAGGTTTAGATGTTTCTTTACCAATTTTCTCTGACTACCTTATGATTGGATTGAAAGACTGATCTTTCCTTTGAAGGAAAGTGAAAAGATGGGAGGGACATTGTCTGTCAATCCCAGAATAAATTTCCATAAAAACAGATAAGAGGGCAAGAGAAACAGTGACATCAGCTCAAATGCTTTTGAAATTCATCTGATGTTTGCAGTTTTGATTAAAGTCAGTGTCTAATTGTCAATATTTCAACCATATCCATCACTCTGGCAGCATATTGTCTGCATTGGGAGTTTGTTAATACAAAATTGAGAATAGGCACAGCATTCAGGTCTTTAGGTGACTGCAGCAGGGAAAACTTGTGTTCTCTTAATACTTAAATAGTAACTCAAGATTGTAAGACATAGCATTTTCTTTGAAATTAGAACTGGCAAATTTCATTATTACAGCAAGAGAGAAAGAAAAGTATTTTACATGAGATGACATGTGCTTTTTGAGTTATTAGACTACACCCTGAGGAAAGAAAACAAAATAGGAGGGACAAAATCTCATCATTTTGCCATGCATCTTCATCACATTGCTCATTTTTCATTTCAAACTTGGCTCAGATAGATCCTGGAATACAGAAGCAAATCCAACTGCTACATGCAATAATGCAGTTAAAATCTCTAGAGGCTGTAATACTGCCTGGGTAACTAACTAGCTATACTGCAGATTTATCGAGCTACACCTTTGAGACTTGGTAGAAAGTAGCTATGTATATGACTTCACTTCATTACATGTCCGGGCTGACGACTCATTTAGAAACATAGGAAAATGATGAAGGAGAAGCAGCTGTGTGCCATCCACTTCATCCTCCTACAAATGCCAGCTTCCCCCTATAGAATATTGCTTCTTGGAGTTCTGACCAGTTTCAGTGACCTGGCCAGAAAAACCACCGTCATTTCCTACATGAAGCTTCTCCACACTTGCTCTCTTTAAAAATCTCAGCCAGATCACTTTGTTTAGCTTCATTCCTAGTTGTTTATTGGTAATAACTCTGTTTTGCTACGCAACTAGTTCTTTTTCTGGTGCTTCCAGTTGCCAATTATTCTATCATCCAATCCAACATCTTTCAGTGTACACTGGTAGGTAGGTAGGTAGGTAGTAAAGTAGGATATGGCTCATCAAACATCTCATCAAACATTTGGTGCTCCTGCCAGATTCATTCAGCCCTGTATTTTGCAAATGGTTGCAGTGTACTTATAAACTGCTGGATGCTGACCTATTCAGATAAGTTGATTTATATGGACCCTGAGTGAGATTCATACCAAAGAATTTTTACAGCCCATTTTTTACTTTCTGTGACTTCTGAAACTTGTATTGTTAGGGCTTTTGGTGGTGGTGTTGTGCACTTGAATTAGAGTGAAGGGAAACGATCAAAAGCAAAGCTTTGTGTTCTCCTCCTGTAACATGCAATTATACTCTGCTAGTCAAGCACAGGTTACTGCTTTCTATTTATTTGTAACTTGCGTTAGAGTAGCTGAAAGCACTCATTAAAAGCATGAGATGTTTTATCTGGGGCTGTATGAGCACCTCAGAAAGGCTCATGCTTACCTTAAACAGTCTCTGATATAAATACATAGATGGAAAAGGATTGAGGAGAGAGAAGAGGGAAACAAAAACCTGCGAGGAAGCGAGACTTGCCTGTTGCGTAAGGGATTTTTAGTTTATGTTTAGTTATTTATTTTTTTTTAGTTATGCTTTTGCCAAGTGTGTATACGCCTTTTATTGAAGCCATGCGTGAAATTTTGACAGAAGTATAAAACTAGGTTTGTAATAAAAGCAAAAAAAAAGAACCAACCAACCAACAAACAAAAACCAACCACAAACCAAAAAACAGAGAGGATATTAAGTTCCTAGTGAATTACATTGCTACATAATTGGATGAACTCTATCCATGGAGTGAGTAGAGCCTATTTCTCCTCCGTGTTGTCTCTGCCAAATTCTTGAAACTGAGCCTCCTTTGGGGGAATGGAGAGAGCAGAAGTGCTGACACCACAGCTTCCTCCTTGCATTTTCTACGTTCAGATGGAAATTACATTCTGTTCTCTTAATAGCCCCATTTCTTTCTATGCAGTGTAACCAAGTAAGCTGGGCAATTTGTTTACTGAATTTCAGTGTGTACATTTGTAAAAGTTTGAATAATCAGTGGCATCCTAGCCTAAAAACATCTGATTTTCTCAGTGGTTCAACACTGCCTGTCCTTTCACAAATATACTTTAATTGAAACAGGCCACACCAGGGTGTGCATTAATGGGCTGCTGTTGTACTGCTTGGGTGGTAGAAGGTAATTGGTCTCTGGTCCAGTGCTTCACAATGCTCCAAAGGCATGTGCCAATGGTCTGTTAATGCACACCCTGTTGTGACACTGCTTAATTAAAATCTTAGTATATCAAAAGCAGAAAGCTCTAATGAAGAAGTTTCTTTCAAGCTGGTAAATACAATGGTATGACATATTAACCAGTATAATGTATGCTGGCTGGTTCTGGCCTGCAGAATGCTTAGTCAAATCAGTGAATAGAAAAGGAGCACATACTGGGGTTGTATCCACCATTGCTGAAGTGTGCAGTGCTGTAACCTGACTGTTACTGCTGTAACCTGCAGGCAAGTCCAAATTATTTTGTACTTTTTCTATGGATATGTTTCTTGCCTGATGAATTTGAGCTTTATGCTATCAAATGATAATCAACTGTGTTATGAGGTATTCTCTAGTGGGTTGCAGTAGACAGATTTTAAATCAAGAGATTAATTCAAATTTGGTTTTTTACAGATATCCTTTCCTCCATCATTTTCATTGTGTTAAATAACATAAAGTACTTCATAAATCAATAATTTTTCCAGATTTTCATGAGGAATGTTGGTTTTATCATACCATTCTTTCCACTGTGCATGTTATACAGCATATGATCACAGCCATGCCAACTACAAAATGAAATTAAAATGAAGGGGCCTTTTCCTTGAGCATTTTCAAAAGGAGACATATGCAATTTATGGGGTTTTGTTTTGTTTTAGAAAATGGTGTGGAATAAACTAGTAATCTGCTTCTGATGGCATGACAGAAGATACACAGAAGGGTTTTGGAACCACCAGTCTGCCCATTCTAAAGGATGAGCCTCAAGGATACCTGTCTGTTTCTTGCACTAATCCAGTTTGTGGAGTACCCGAACATTGCAACTATCCGGGTGTATGTGGCAATGCTGTGTGTCCTCTAGCTACCTGTGCAGGTACAACCATGCCATGCAATCAAGAACATTTATGCTGCGCTCAAAGATATCAATAAAAGCATTAGCTTGTTAATTCCTCTGATTCTGCAGGAAGTCTTTATCTTTAAGATTTACTCTCAAGGCACAGATTCCTGCTCATCTTCTCCTTTGTACATTCAATTACACGGTCTAGCTGTCTTAAGTCTAGAGTGGTCTTAAATTCTGTAGGGACAGCCTTCAGAAATAGAAGCTGAAATATGACATACAGAACTACTCTCGTGCCCCAAATGTAGGCTTTAAACTGTGTTGAATATTAACTTGGTATGAATTCCCTGGTGAGGTATGTGCAGTTATCTACTCCCTTCTCTGAGGAAGGAGCTACAATATCTTCTCAAAATCTTTCCAGAAAAACTGGTTTTGAACATTTGGCAGTTATAATAGGCCTTTATGGATGCTCTACAGTAGGGTAAGCCAGGTTGTACTGAGCTTTGTGCTGATATAGCTAAATTTTGTCTGGTATTGAGCAAATCAGTTTAAATCAAGGAGAAATATCATTAGCTTACAGTGTTCTTCAACTCAGATCTAGCTTAAGGAGCTCTTCAGGAAAAAAAAAATCTTTTTTTTGGATGGTTGTTTATAACATTTGTAAGCAGATGACTATCTCAGTCCTGCTGTTATGTTTTTTATAAGGAAGTAATCTTTTTGGCCTTAAAGAGCCTAAAATTGCCAAAACCTTAGCAAAAATACCCAAGCAGATCCAGAGGAGAATGAAATGGAGGCTTCCTTTCAGTCAGAGAAAAGGGTCTCTCTGAATTTGTTGTCTAGTTTATTACTTAGGAGAACTATCCTCTGCTGATATCTGCTTTCTTTCCTACGTAATTCAGTAATGTGTAATGTAGCTTTAATCTTCTGCTCTGTCCTGTCTGTGAGCTGCGAGACAAGAGAGACAGATGAGCTGGGAAGTCAGGGGGCAGTGGAGCTGCATCACACAGCTGCGTACCTGTCAAGTCTCCTCAGTCATCCATTTGATCATGCTGCATTCAAGGCCTGTAGAGATCAAAAAACAACGCTGTACACACCACTAGTCCCCAGGGAGAGAGCAGTTGAACCTGGTCAGAGAGATGTGCAACGGAAGAGAGGATGTCTTCTGAAAAAATAATTTTAGGCCTTCTGCTGCTGAAATAAGATCTTGTCTAATTTGAAGGGGTTTGCAGTTGCACTGGTAGAACTGCAACAGCAAGTCCTGCTACAGGCACTGTGGCTTATACTAGAAGGAATCCTAAAGCAGTTCTTAAATGGAGTGATCTGTCTTTTTGTGTTCCTTTAACTGTATTTATTCAAAAGAATTTTCTGAGCCCTATAGGGGTTCTGGCACATAAATTTAGATGTGAAATAAGCCTAAATAAGTAGGGAAATAGATGTGCTATGGATGTACTATCTGTAAATGCAGAATTTTCCAGACAGAGTGCTTCTTCCTGTTGCCTTCTGTAGGTCTAGGCAACATGGAGAAATTAGACAGATATACAGACTCAGGAAGGAAAGGGAAATTTTACAGAACTTTGTACCGTGGCCAGCTAAAGTTTAAGGTTTGCCCTTTCCAGTAACGGTCTTACCCTGCAACTGATTACCTAAACATACATTTTTTCTATCCTGTTTTCTCCAAAGCAGCAAAGTAAAGGCATGCTTTATGCCTTTAGGAAAAGGTGTACTTCTCCTCTATCCACAGTATGTCTGTAGGATGCTATATAAATTGCATGCCAGATCTCCTTCTGGTGCCACTTGAAATCAGCTGATGTGGACCGTCACAGCTCAGCCTGGGCCTTTTATTCCTCTCCTTTCCTCCACAAAGAATTTCATTCTTTAAAGTCTTATACATGTGCTTTGGAAACATGGCATCCTTCTTTTCTGCTTTTGGTGTTGTGAGGTGGTCTCTGTTAAACTGTATTGTATTGGTTTTGATTGTTCATCTTTTCTTTTGTTTCTCTTAATGCTGTCTTGACTTTCCTTGAGCCCTTATCTTCATTTTTAAGCCATATTGCAATAAAATATTTCTGAGACCGAATCCAGCTTCTATAAATTCAAGGCTTGTGCATACTTACATGTATGCATACATACAGACTGCATACATAAAACTAGAATAACTGTCTCTTCATTCTTTATAGCATTTCTATTAGAACTGTCTCACAAAACTGCAGCTGGCACATAGGGTTTTATGAAGTTTCATGTCAGATTTCACAGGCTGACAAGGAGTGTGATCCTTCAACTGGAAAATCCTTACAGCAATGTAGTCTTTCTCCTCATTCAGTTAAGAGCCACTAGCCCCTCTGAGACACACTGGTTATAGCATGACAAACTAAACTTATCACCAGCTCCCAAAGGAGTTATCTGAATTAGTACTTGAACAGAGGACATTTAAAAATGATATTGCAATTACCCCTCCAAAACTAGCACTAAATCAATAAGTAATTCTTTTAGAGAGCCCACTATTTCTTAAACTGTTTCTGCTGAGGAAAATAATACAGATAATGCTACTAATGGCAACTAAAGACCCACAGGGTACTTCATGTTAAACACAGTCATCTGCCCAAACTCTTGACTATATTACTTACAGTCCTTCTGCCATTTCAGTTACATTCAGCAGATTCTGTTGTTATTCTTCACAAACTTTGTGTATTCCAGATGTGACTGTGTTTCAGGAATAGCATATGGAATGTCATCTCTATCTCACTAAGTTGATGCAAAGTAAAGGCATGTTTGTACAGTACTTGAGGCCTCCCAGTCAGAAGGGCTGTTGAACAACAGTTCCTCAAAATATGTGCATTGTATGATTTGTCTTGTTGCTTTTTTCACTCAGAGATCTGCTTTGCTGAGTTCAGTGGCAACTTCAATCCACATTGGGAGTTGCAGCAGGATAAGAATTTTGGTGATCATCAAGACATCAGAAGCACACCTGGGGTGTCATCAACTTTACTGTATTAATGGAAAACTTTTGGAATGCTTACAACACTGTTTTTCTTTAAGTGGTGGGGTGTTCTTCGCAGCTGTGTTTTAGAAAGATAAAATAGGAGCCCATTGTTGTTTAAGGCCCACTGCTTTTGATACAGAGACTTAGTCTGGAGGAGAAGCATCTTTGGGAGCTGTAGCCAGAGAGGCTTCTCTTAAAGCTGCTTTGTGTTGCATATCTGGATATCACTCACACAATGCGTTGCTGTTGTTTCTGTCTGGATACAGGACCTGCTCTGTGCATACTCTTCTGTAAATGCAAAGGAAAAAGTTATTTTGTCTGAGTGACAGTAACATTATGTCACTGTTGCTAGGACTAGGTGCATGGCCCTTGATGAAATAAATAGTTTTCTGTTTTAGGGTTGATTGTTTTTTAATTCACTTCACCGGGGTGGAGCTGTCACTCCACGTGTTTCTTCTTTCTATGGTGCTTACCAATCCTTTCCACAAATATGAAACCAAGAAAGAACCTGTTGTTATTGCTTCCTTACGCTTCTCTTTCCATCTGTTCCATGTTTCTTGCTGTTGGTGAACTCTTATAATATCCTATCAGGCTTCTTGACTGCCCATTCCTTCATGCCCTAGATTCCATACCAAAGAAATGGTAGCAGGAAAACACAGGTTATGTCAATGGATTCAAGCCTGAGAGTCTTGGAACTTGGGAGAGGAGTTGTTAGTTCAGGTGCCTGCCGGGCCAAACCTCTGAGGTTGAGCATTTGCTATCTTGCCCTGTGGTACTGGCAAGTTCAGGCGGAGACAGGCATGGAAGAAGAGTGGAGAAAGCTTATAGCCAAAGGTCTAGGTGGAACCACTGGCCCAGATTGCTTCTCCCCTGGCCTCTTGTCCATTCCACTTGCTATGAGATGCTGGAGCTCCACAAACTGGTACAGAACTGGTAGGCGGAGTCCAGTGTGTGGGCATGAGCTAAATAAATCATAGGCAAAAGGAAGGATAAAGGCATTATCGGTATGGTCAAGACCCAAAGACAGTTTCCAGTGCTCTGGAGAAGCCTGAAAACCTTGCTGAGTAGGTGTAGACAGCATATTTTTCCTGGAGTACCCTCTCTAGAGCAGTTTGAAGAGTGATCAAGTAAAACAATATGAGTTTAGAATTCTAACAGGGAATCTGGGAGTCAATGCACAGAACTTAGCGAGAGAAATAAAAACACATGGGTTTTGGAGTAGACTAAGTGGACTATGTTTATTTATGTGTATGCAAAAATAATCTTTTTAGTGGTTTCGTTGTATTATCAGAAATTTTGACTAGTACATTTGCACTTGTCTTCTCCCAGTCTCCCCTGTTCTATTTCATCATCTGAATGTCACTGTCACTTAACACTGGGGTTTTTTTTGATAATAATTTTCCCTTGTTGCTGAAGCACATGATAACCATCTAGACAGTAAAGGAACATAATGGGGTACACTTTCAGCATGGGCAATTAGATGTGCAATTCTCATTAACAATAACAGGACTTGCAGTGAAAATTTTCCTCTATAAATCCACCAGCACAAAGCCTTTCCCCTTATGAGCAACAGATGGGTTTTCCATAATGGCTCATTACCTCCTTGCTTTGTCATGGTGCCAGAAATGAAATATAAAGTTATTTATGGATTGAGAAAGATGCACAAGTCACTGTAGATCATTCCTTGCCATCTTTTATAGTTTATCTAGTTAGTACTCTAAATCTCTCAGGACTAGGAAGTTTCAGAAGATGACAGAGCACTGCCTGAGAATTAAGATGAGTGTCCTTCTGTCTGGTTATTTATCCTAATGGTCTTGCATCACCAGGGTGGTGTTATGGTCTCCACTGGGACTGGCAATTTGGGTGTTTCAGTATAAAAGAGGCCATTTCTCAAAAGAAATTTTGTCAGCTGTGACAACAAACTTCTGTGAAATTTGACTACTAAGGGCAGAAGGCAGTGCTGTTTTACCACGCATCATAAATTTGAAAAAGTAGAAAAGTTACTTGATAATATTCCTTATTTGAAATTGGGATGGGGGAGGGGATCATTACTTGTCATGTCAGTGAGAGATGTCATTCCTCTGACAACTGATGGCAGAGGCCAAGAAGGAAAGTAATTCTTACATGGACAGTTCTTTTACTTATAGTTATTTCACATATTAAATTCTGTGTATTGGAATTTATACCCTGGATGTGCCCAGAGATTCACTAATATTTCCACAAATCCTTGCTGAAGAACTATTCCTATTGGAAATGAGTTAATCTGTCGCCTTTATTAAGTAATATCTTTATGGTGACTTATATGTCATCAGTGTTAATACTTAAGACAGAAGAGAAGCCAATGGCAAAATCTAAGATATTGTTTTTAACACTGCTTACAAGAAGAGTTTTCCTGAAAACAATCATCAACTGAGTTAATTCCAGCACAACTGTGACTCCTCTCTGAAGTGTGTAGATCTCCCAGCAGGTTGAGGGATGTGTTTACTTTGAATTCCTCCTGCTTACATTCAGGAGGGTATTATAAATTTATTTCAATCTAATTGAGATCAGTCTGACCTCAGTAAATGTTCAAGTATTTTCCTGAATATGGGTAGTCTCCTGGACTAGAGCCTTAGATTACAGGCCAAAGATTTTGCTTATCTTTGAACTCAGGTTTTGTTCCCTGTTAAGGAATTGCACAGCTTGAGGAAGTTCACTGAAGTAATCCCAGTGGCAGTAGAAAGAAAGCAGGACCTTTGTGCTCAAGAGTTAATAAAAGTATATTGGAGTGTGATGATGTGTTTGTGTCCTAGTATGACTATGATGGATCCCAAATGTTTACATTTTCTAAAATAGAACTTGCCTATTTCATAGATCAGCAAATTCAGTGACCTATTTATAGATGCAGTAGGAGATCTTTCTCCTACTGTAATCAATCATGCTTTCTGCATATGTTGTTTTGAAATGCAGTAGTGCTATTGGGTCCCAGTCTGTGGGAAGGGCCTTTGTGCAGTTCATATAATGTGTAATACAAGGATCATCACAGGACAGTCTTTACGTCTTCTCTCAGTGATGTTTAGTAAACAAAAAAATGGGTGGGCAGTTTGTTGGTAATGGAAATACACTGTGGCTGAACATGCTGAAATGCTCTCTCTTCCTGTTATTTATTCAAATGATCTTCTGAGTTCATATTGTGCCAAGGGTCTGGCCCATGGACAAAGAGAGGGCTCTAAAACTAGATACCGGCTAAAGAGGGTTCTGTCTGTTCTCAACTGACTCATCAAGAGCTGATCCATGCCAACCTGTTTATGAGCTAATATTGGTAGCAATACAAGGTACTACTAAAATAAGAAATATGAAAGAAAGGAAAAAGTGATGTTCGTAAAAATATATTCTCTTATTCCTTTATTGAATGTGTGTAATCAGATTCATTTCTGGAATCAAAATTTGTATCAGTTTTCAGTGTCTATTTTTGTTTTATTGTCATGATGTTCTCTTTTCTTTAGTAAATATGTCTTTTATTTATTTTATGATTCCTATAGTCAATGTACTTCTTAGTTCGGAATTTTTTTTCCTCCTCAAGCTGTTGAAAAAACACAAAAAAAAAAGGTTTATAGGATTTCATGTTTTCTTGTTCTGGAAAAATGCATATTCCATACAAAATTTTTTTGAACATCAATATTTAAACAATTGGAATCCACTTTTCATTTGCCAAACTATCAAGGCTACCTTATCTAAGATTTTTATGTACCCAAGATACATGACCTCTCTGAAAAGGCCATTTTCTTATTGTTGAAATATATATTTTGTTCGCTCCAGAGCACACTTTCTTATCTTAACTCCTATTCCACAGTTTGGAACATGTTCTTGTGTTCAGCAAAGAAAAAAAAAAAAAAAAAAGGCACGTCTTTCAACTTCTCCCAGTGTGCTGGCTGCAGCATTACTCAGCCTCACAGTTACGTTGTGTCACCACAGCTTGGGAAGCACATTGAAGCGTGATGAAAGCCCTCTTCAGCCTTTGGATTATACTTGCAATTCATTATATAAGACCATTTCATACGAGATTTAAATGCTATTCCACACAGAAGGGAGACTATTTCTATACTAACATATTCCCCCTTCTTCTCTGTGGAATTATACTGACTTAGAAAATGCCAAGTGTATGCCTGTTTAACATTCAAAGAACACGTCAAACTGTTTAAAAAAATAATATTATTTAAAAAAAAAGGTGTGTTTCCCTGGTGCATATTTAAAATTTTTGAAATTATCCCAAGAAAGAGCCACTGATTTTTTCACCCCCCCTTAGTTTTATTTCACAAAGCCTGTTTATTAGCCACCTGGTGAGCATTACTGCACCTACAGCTTGTCTTAATAAATCACTGACCATTTCGCACTGCTGAAGCTACCTCAAGGTTCCAAGACCTGCTTGCCTGAGCAAAATAAATGAAGGAAATGGCCAGGGGAGGCAGTTAATAACTGTGCATGGTATTTTAAAATCCAGATGCAGTAAAGTGGAAGCTTGTAATGTTTCCCCCATCCTTGCTGCTGCAGTTACTATAGCAGCAGCAGATGCTGGCTTTGGATGACTTTGAAGTATTGAGTATATGGCAAAAAATAAGTGCCTAGGGAGGACTTTCTTGTAGAAGGTGGCTTGATGCCTTAGCTTTGCACAAAAACAGTACTGGCAGACCTGTTCAAATGACAAGTTTTTCTAGGCTCTCAGAGGTATCATGATCACCCTGGGAAACTGCTTGATCCTGACTCAGAACTGAATATTTTAACACATAGCCATGAGTGGGTTCAAATAAAAGCCCTGTCTATTAGGTAAGGAACAACAATATCAAGAAGCTGAGATGGATTCACATCACGCTAGACATGGATGCTGTTAAGAGTTGACTATAAGACTGTACCCACCATATACTTCTGTTTAAGCTTGAGTGGCAGCAAGAGATTCAGTGAAGACTTTTCCTGCACCAATATCTCTGCAGAAGGAGGCAAGCCGCCACAGATCATATCACAACTTTTACCCTTCAGTTTCTTGCTTGATGATCTCATCTAGAGGAATTGAGATAGTTTACTTACAGAAAACTGGCAACAGTTTTATGGAAGCTGAAGCCACTGACCTGCCTTCGTCCCTGCCTCTCCCTATTCTTTCATTTGAGTAGTGGAGTCAGCTAGAACTCGATTAGCTTTCTGGAAGGAGGTGGGAAGCAAGGCTGATTAATCTGGGAACCATTCCCTTGGGATAAAACCCCAGGGGGTTTGCACTTAGGAGCTAAATACCTGTCCACAGATCATCTGCTTTCACATAGGTAAATTCACATGAATAAGATAGACTGCTATGAAGCTATGTTTCCTAATATTGGTAGTAGATACCTTAGTAGATGATAGTAGATGTGGAGGGAAGGAGTGGATGAGGAAGGGTTGATTTCAGAGGCAACCTCTGAAGCTACAGTTGGACACTGTCAGGGGCCTTTCTGGCCAGGCAGACCCAGTTGTAAGGTTGAGGTTTAAATCTGAAAATATTTCATCTTTGGATTTGATGTGGCTAATCTATCTGTTTCATGCGTCGTTCTCTTTCTTTCATAACTAAGACATCTTGGTTAGAAAAAAAAAACCAAAGCAAAACAAAACCCCTTTCACTTCGTGGCAGCTAGCGCCTGCTATACTAGCTGTGTCATACTCCTTGGGAGTTGTAACAAAGCAAGCCCTAAGAACGGTTTATAGAAGAAAAAGGGCTGTTAGAGCTGTCTTTGCAGATCCACCGTACTCTTCATTTCCCTGCACAGTGCTCTAATCTTGCTGTTTAAGTCTCATTTTGACCCTGCTCTTGTCGCTCAACCCTACGAGTCCCATACTCCTTACAAATGGAGCCAAGCCACAAGAGACGTCTTCAGTGTTAGAGGTAAATAGCCAGCACTTCATAAAATTTGACAGTTAGGTAACACATGCAGTGCCTCAGGTAATAACATAGTTGTCTACTAGATGACTCTCTTCTCCCTTACATCTACCAGGCACAACACTGCTAAACTGCAATGCATTCATAATAATAGTAATGTAACTGTCATAGCTATCGATTGTTCCTCCAAGTATCTCAGGGGGCTTTATAAATTTGTAATGACCTCGTGAAGCCATGTATTTAAAGATCCAGGATGCTAAAGATGCTTAGGTTCATGGAATTGATACAAAACTATGTGGATTTGTCTTCTTTCCAGCCCAGTGGGAAATGGTACTGGTGTGGAATGACTTGTTGGCTGAGATCAGAAGAACCACAGGCTGAACAACCTCAGTCCTCATAACTTAGCCATGTTTACTCCTGACATTACTGTTCAGCTGTAAAGCCAACTCAGCAGCATTAATTCAAAGCACAGGGTGAATTGGTTTGAAGGAAGGGGTGGGAAAAAGGCTTTTGAAGTATTTGTTGAGCAGTTTGTTGGGGATATGATGGCCAAACAGCTAGAACAAAACAGGATTAAAGAGCCAAAATTTTTTTTTAAACATTGTTATTTTCCATGGACTTCATGCCACATGCAGCAGTGGTGACTAGGAAAGTGGGAACAGAGGCTAAAGTCCCCTTTATTTCTCTGGAAAATCAGCATGCACCTGTGGACATATTCCAGGCCCTATTTAATGCAGTGTATTTTAACTTTTGAAATATTTGAATTCTGTGTATGGTTTTGGTTCACAAAGCAATTCAAGAGTGGTTATTTACCTTGTTTACAAAGCCCAAAATAACCCCTCAGTCTGCGCTGTATATGTATAAAACTATAAAACTGTCTGAGCTCTTCCAAATATACAAATGTGCCAGGAACAAATATATAAATGCATACTCATATATAAAACCTTGCATGCATGGATTAAATCCAGAAGTAAATTTTCTACATTGTGTAAAGCAGATATCATTGTTATCCTTTCATGTGTCATAGTTTCTCTTTTAATCCCCTAAGAGAGCAACATTCTTAAACATTTTGACAAAGAGTAAATTCCCTGAAATTGTTTGCCTGAGGTTGGTTGTTTAGCTGCAGTGTAGGTGCCTTGCAATCCAAAAATAAAACTGCTACATTGTCATGCAAATCTCAGGCAGATATCTAGTATTTTATGTTAATAGTGCGTTACCTTAACCTGTAAGTCTCAGTATTCTAAAAGGGGTTACATTATTTCAGCCATAGAGGTTAAGAAGAATGCTATGGTAACACGGTTATGAAATTATGCTTTTTAGGACAGAATCCATATAGTGACCCTAGCATTTATCTGTAGGATTTTGGTGGCTCCCGTAAGGGAGGTCATTTCTCAATTTAGGACCTCTCTTCACTGTTGGTTCCATTGCTTTTTTTGCCAGCTTGTCTTGTTTGCTTTAAAATGACTGAACTACTAGTACCCTCTTAACATTCTTAACATTCTACGTTTGAAGGAAATGGAGAACTGTCTATGTGTCTCGAATTAAATCAAGAAGCTAAGAGGATGGACACTGAGGGGTTTTTTTATAACTGTAGAAGGTTTACCCAAATGAGGGCTGGCTTGCTTGAAATTTTTGGAGGAGAAAAAAAAAAAAAAAAAAAAAAAAGAAGGAAGCAAACTCTGCTTTTCCTTGCTTCCAAACTGTTCTCTGGTGAAAGGAGGTCAGCTGCTAGGACAGTCGCCTTGTCTCTTTGCAGGTGTGCTAAATACGCTTGAATAAAGTTAAAGGGGGAAAAAATGCACTATTTAAAGTGTTGCCTTTTAAAGAGTGTAGACTGTACTTAACTTCCTCAGTTTCAGTCAGCCTATACACCACCACTCACCTCCAGAGGTCTCAAAGCAGGGTTAATCATTTTTCTAACACTTTTTTTCTCTTCTATTTGGAAAAAACAGCTTTGTTGAATCAGAACCTTCTGTCAAAGTTTTCAATGACACTTCATTTTGGAAAATCTCTACCTAACACTTTCAATGGTGTTGACATTGCTAGGAATGGAACAATTTAATATTTTATTTCAAATCAGTATTTCAGTTTTTAATATAAGTATTCAGAGGTCATGCTAAAATGAAACTTTTTAAACAGGAAAGCCATGTTAGATCAGCCCCTTATTTTCCCAAGAAAATTCTATCTTGTTAAGAAAATCCTCTGTTGTTTTGTTGGTTGGTTTTGTTTGGTTTGGGTTGGTTTTTTTTTTCAAATGGAAATATGAGCGAATGTTTAACTACTAATATTGTTTCCATGATAGACAGGGACTTTTATAGCTATAGTGGAAAGCTGGATGTTAATCACATTGGTGTGCACTGACCATAGAGTCTGGTGTGCATTGGGGTGATACTCAGTTACTCCAACACAATGTTGTTATGCAGCTGCAGTGAGTAGGAGCACTCTTTTAAGTCTCCCAAGGACAGTTGTAGCAGCAGGTGTACACTGTGCATATCCTCCAATTACCTGGTTTTCTTATGACAGTATAAACAATTTTTCAAGATGTAGAGTGAGCAGTGCATCCATTTGCATGTCCTGACACCCAATGTTTTCTTCCATCCCAAACCTTCTTGTGGAGAAGGAGCACATAACTTAATCCATCTCTTGACTTGATTTAAAGATGTCAGTGTCCTAGTTAGAACAGCTGGGACCAGTTCATCACTGTATGGATGTAACCCAAAACTGTGCATTCTGTAGCCTTCCATGCCATTTCCCAGAAACTGTTATCAATAGACCATTTACACCATCTGCCCATAGCAGGCCTGACTCCTCAGGCTATAAACTGGGTGTTGAGGCCTGCGAGATAGCAGGATGCTCCTGTCCTCATACCCGTTGTGGAACTCCCTGGCCCGAAGGTGGTACTGGGCATTCCTGCCTGAACTGGAGGATATATAATCTTGGGGTCTTGGGACTTTTTTAACCACTTGTGGGACCCAGAGGAAGACTGCAGATCACCACTCTCAACCAGACTGCAACCACCAGGCTCGACTGGACTGCAACCACCACTTTTCAACCAGACTGCAACCACCACCCTCGACCGGACTGCAATCACCACTCTGGACCAGACTGCAACAGCACTCTCACCAACAGGTTTTCCACTCTCCTTTTACTTTGGACTCAGGGGGCCAAAAGAACACCACTCTGTTCATGCCCCAGGGTGCTGGGTTATACATTTGGGTTTTGTGGGTTAAAACCAATTGTTTGTCTGTATAATCGTACTTATTGTATTATTTTATTAAATTGTTATTCTGACTTATAATCTCTCTTTTGAGTTGGGTTGATTTCCCCTGCTGGTTTACCTTTAAACCAGCACAGTCAGAAAATGGAGAATTCACCTCACTGTTAATTAAGGATTTGACTGTTGTTTTCAAAACTAAAATGTGTCCAGTATTTCCAATACAAAGCATCTAGCTTCAATTTCCACACATTGGATTTTATGCATCTTCACCATAAGAAATTTTTGGCCATGTATTATAAACCACAGACAAATAAATCCCTTTGCTCTGAAAAGCTGAGTTTCATTCTTTCATTGTATGGTTTATTTTCTGTTCTGTGTGGCTGTTT
Organism: Manacus candei; assembly: GCF_025592945.1. Taxonomy (NCBI): domain Eukaryota; kingdom Metazoa; phylum Chordata; class Aves; order Passeriformes; family Pipridae; genus Manacus; species Manacus candei. The sequence continues at coordinate 5,741,276 of NW_026138074.1, read as the reverse complement.
TCTGGACCATTTTCAATTTGCTAATAGATGTTAGCAAGCAGTGGGCAAAATTTGGTACTCAGCATATGTTTACTTATTACTAGAGCACTGCATTACCGTAACATCAGGATGTCAGTGAATCTCTTTTGACTGCAACTGAGCTGTAATGTCTTGCACCATGTAAAGGATTTGGCATTTCCCTCTTCCCTACGCGGTAAGTGTTCATATGCCTTTTGGGAAGATAGAAAGATGGCTTTCAGAATGATTCAGCACAGCTGTTCAGTCCAAGTAAGTCCTTAGCTAACGAAATGCTGAGCAGAATATTCTTCCTCATGCTATTACTTAGAAAATATCATGTATTAATCATCTACTTCTTCCATAACAAACCAAGTCAGAGAAACTAAGCCTTCCCCTAACTTTGAGTAGCTCTCTGAGCTACTTCTGCAGGTTCTTTCATAAACAGTCATGAATTATTTGGGCAGAAATTGAACAGGAACAGCTGCCTAAACACCTGCTACAAGGCCTTTGATCTCTCTTACTACAACAATAACTTCTGATCCTTTGAAAGCCTGCTTATCTGGAGGAGGAGCTACAGTTGAAATTTCACTGCTATCAGGGCTGCTGCAAGGGTGTACGTGTTGGAATAGTGATACAGTTTCCAGATGATTATTTTATGTAGGTGCATAAATTAACTTACAAACTGTTTAGGGTTATGTGGAAGTAAATATCCCCAAATGTTTTCCTGCAGTGAAACGTGGAGTAGAATGTAGTCGTCGTATTCTGTGCATTGTACACTCTTCCAGCCTGGCCAGTACTACACTTCCAGTGTGCTGCACTCTAAGGACACCACTGGATAGTTGTTTTGCTTCTCCCCTTGGTTAAACTACTTATCACAGGGCTAGAGATTTAGACACACAGAGGATTGTCATGCTCTATGTTCTGTTGCTCAGGACTGATTGGGTTGTTAATTCTGCTTTAGACATTGTATGGTACTGTTTAAGTGATGTTGAATGATAAAAGCTCTTAGTGCCTGTGTGCTCTCTGAGCTTGCATTTGTTCTCCCTTAAACAACCACATCCACGGAAGTATGAGAAGGATGGCTATGATCCTCAGCAGGGAAGTTTAACAGCTGCTTTAACTCTCTCGAACCTTATGAGGTGAATAGGTGGTCCAATTATTCTGATAAAAATGGAGTTGTAGTGAGACACAAGAACCTATGTGCAATTAGTATTTCTATCATGTATTGGAGTAATCTCCTGCTTTATTTCTCCTGGTCTGGAACTAATGAAATATTGATGGCAGCATTTGGCATATGCATTACTACTCACGACTCTTTTTTATATACATTTCTGCAACATTGATGCCTTGAATCCTCTGACTTGCATTATTATGATGCAAGGGCTAGAATGTTGGATTTTTTCATAGTCATAGTTCTAGAGTAGAAAAAAGTAAAAGTGGAATAATACAGAGCAACAAGGTAAAACTGGACCCAGTGGATTTTTTTTGTGGTTCTATCTGTTCTGGAATAAATTGGTGTCTGAGATGGCAAACCAAGATAAGAATGACCATATAATTTCTTAAACTGAAATCCCCTATGTCTTTTCCCCTCTCTACTTATGAATAAATATATTATCAGCTGATAATAAATCATTCCAACAGTAAATAAGCTTTTAAAAAAGCAGTTAATACTTATGAATAACTGAGATCACATTTACGTGAGTCACAAATTGGTTTTATAACATGCAGCTGGGAGAAAGCAGCTTTGGGGATGCTAATAAAATTTCTCTATTATAAACTTTGGAATTCCAAGAATATTGGAGGTTTTTCTTCACCATCTTTAATCATTCAGAGAAATTCAGGTCTGCTTGAACTAGAAACCAGCCCATGGACCAACATATTAATCTTTGAAACCTACATGATAAAGTTCAGCAGCATCTCCAGCAATCAAAACTATACTGCTTGCTTAGATATATGCTTCTGACTATTTACACAATTTTAAATTTGTGATGGGATTCAGAAATTAAGTTGCTTTTGAAGAGTGGTGTTATTACAGCTTGTCTTTTAAGTTTGTTTGAAACTTACAGAAAAATGAGATTGGCTAATTTTATTTACTCTGACATTGTTTCTCCTTTATTCCCAAACCAGATCTTTCTCAGAGACTCTCAGCGGTACAGGCAGAATTGAATTTTATTGCCCTAAAATGAAGGGCAAACACATTCTAGTCGTAGGCAAGGACAGGTGATAAGATGAACTTGAGATACAGATAGAAAAAAATATGTTTATTGTTCCAGCTGTTGATAGAGAAATGGAGTAACAGGACTTACAAGTGACATTTGCTTCTATGGGTACAGCAACTCTGGGTGGGAAATTAACTGCCTGCAGTAATCGCTACATCACTTATCCCAAAATCCTTTGACAGAAGCAACAGCCTTATTTCTGCTTTTTGTGATCCTGTCCAGGCAAGGCAGAAGACAAGGCTTTTCCCATGATGCTGCTTCTGTACCCAAGCAATCTTTTCAATTCTTCTCTGGCTGTGTGTAGCAAGCTACCTGCTTATTGCTTAGACAGATATGTATTTTGTCTGTGCCTGGAACTCTCTTTGCTAGAAGCAGGGAAAGTGAGGCTTTCATCAAAGGGAAAAACAGCAGTCCTAACAAACAGTCACTACAACTTAGTTAAGGCAGTGAGTTCTCTATCAAAATTGGTTGTAACAGAAAATATGGTCTTGTGCCATCTTATCACACTGATATTTTCCATTAGTGTAATTCACTAGAAGGAAGTCTGTTACTACCAACAACAAATAAAATCCATTTGGCCTAGTTAATTTTATAAATTATGCTAAAACAATGCATTCACCATTCTGGAAGCTATTGTGTGGCTCTAGAACCTTCCAGACTGTACAGTTTGAGTATAGATTCAGGAGACCTATGCTATGAATTCTCAGGCTTTCTTAGCATTTCTGAGGCTAATTTTTAAGGTCAAGGTCTGGCAGAGCTAAAAAGGTTCTATTGGTATCTATGTCTGTAGAGCTGGAGACATTTGAAGACTAGGAGGGAATCACTAAGGACCCTGGAGCACTGCCATCCATTGACAGCTCTTAAGAGCAGGCCTAGGTAAGCACATTTACTCTGGCCTTTGAGATATGATAATTTGCCTCGAAGAAGTCATTCAGTTCTAGCTGGAGTATGGCAAGAATCTGATTTTTTGGCACTCTCTCCTTACAAAACTTTTCTTACCATTTTGGTAATATTTTTCCTGTCTAATGCTTTTATTGGTAAGCTACACTATATCTACATAGCACTGTTACAATTATTTCTGATAATCAAAGGAAGGTATTCTGTGCTGCAACACTTGGCCCCACCTCTGTCAAACCAACCTCCTCCCTTGCAGTTTTTTACCAACTCTTTAATTGAGGTATACATTAATTTAATTTCAAAGCTGAGTCCTTTTGATCCAGGAAATAAGCTGCTTTTGAAAAAAACATTTAAAAAAGTGACAATTTTGCAACTGTGTAACAGTTAAACTTGATCTCCCATTACAAAACAGGCTTTCCAATGACCTATTTAGTTTTTTCAATACTTGCTAATTAAATAAAAAAAGTCACATAAAATTCCCAATCAATTCTAACAGTAATACAAATTTTTGGAAGAGTGTGTGCTGATGTTTAGCAATGCCTAATACTAAGGATAGATAAGTGTAAAGCAAGATCAAAGTGCAGTTGAGTAGGGGCAGATGAGGCTGAAATAGTTGTGTCAGAGTGGTCTATGGCAAAATATTACATGGGAGTTTCTTAAATGGCTATTCAGTATATTTGTGGTAAGTCAGAATAGTGTGAATGCAAGAAACCCTTTGTGGCATTGATATCTTGGCAGCTTCTTGGAGCACAGGAAAAAAAAAGGAAAGAAACCTTTTGTTGTAAATTAACCAGTTTGTTTTCAGCCTATGCTGCTGTGGAATTTGATGCCTCCTTATGCTGAGCTCTGTACCTTTGCACACACCAGCCTGGACATAGTAACAAAACTTCCCTTGCTAGACTCATTTTCTTCAACATTGATTTATGTTAGCTTAACACTTCATATCTTTCTCAAAGTTGTCTTTTCCCAAATGCTCAAAGTATTGGTACCTAAGAAAATGTTAATTAGCGATAACCAGAAGCAGGAAGGCCTTTTTAACAAAGTGCAACATAAGCAAACTTATGGCCACAGCAATAAATATAAGCAAGTTTTTATATCGCATGAAGACCATGTATTCCTAGTAGTTTGAGTAGATAGTAATCTAGATACCAGTTAAAACTCTCAGTTGTCTTATGAGCAAACATTTTGGAGGACGCCACACTCAAAACCCTTGTTGCTTAGTGCTGCTTAGCCACCTGTTCTGTGGTAAGGTAAATTAAGTATGTTCATCATTATGTGAGTTACTATGATACTCTCAGATAAGGTTAGCTTTCTACTGTTCTTAGCTACAGAATTTAAATGTAATAATTTAATTCTTTATTAATATACAGTAACATCTACAGAAGGATTTGAATCTCAAATAGGATTTGAAGTTAAAATGTCTGTTTTGAAAGTAATAGGTCAAACAAGTTCTGGACAAACCTTTGTGTCTTAGAATTGACTGTGATTAACTATATCATGTTAATTAACACCTTTGAAGGCTAGTTTGCTCAAAGATGTTGTAAACAACAGCTGTCATAAAATGCCCACGGGACATGGAGTCAATTTTAGTGTTAGAGATGGAAAACAACAACTGAGTCTGCATATGTATTTTTACTTAGTTGGTTCTCTTTGCAGTATAGAAAATAGCTTTTCTAAAACCAATGGAACAATTCTATGTTTCAATCAAAAATGGCCACGTCTTGTTCCCTATAACCCTATAACCTCTTGACCATGCATCCCTACAAGAGACTTGACTTTCATACTAGCTTGCCAAGCTTCCTTATTAAAGTTTTGTTATAAAGCTCACTCACAAGACAACCATGCTGGAAGCTGATTTTTTTTCTCTAGGTTTTGACATCTGCTTTTATACAAACCGAAGACTTATAGGAAACTTTGCATATCATGTATACTGTATGTCTATTCAAATGTTATTAAAATAAACTGCATATAAACAACAAAACTGCCCAAGTGTACTGATAGGATAAGTTGTGAACTTTAATTTTTTCATTTTTAAAGACTTTTTTAAACAGGCACACTTAAATGAACTGATCAGATTTTTAATCTCATCTGACTCCCACTTCACTTAGCAAATGCAAGATCCTTGATATGCCTCACTTGTTGCATAGTAACCAACCCACTTTGAGAAATGCAACTATGCAAGCTGAGAATTAGGACTTATTATGCCTTTGCTGAGGGCTCATTAGGATTGCATGCTGAGGGTGCCATCTTAATTAGGGATGAACCTGACCACCTGAAAGTAATTCACACTGGCAGCCAACTGTAGTATTTTCTAATTTCTGATTTGTCTGGCTTCCATCTGCCAGCTTTATCTTAGCAGTGACTTTCTGTTGACATCAGCAATGATGTTCCTAATATCGTGAATTGCAACCTGCCTCTTGGGTGTGATCAAGTTAGAGAGTTCCCTTCAGAGAATGACTCTGGGACGAGAGGGCTGCCAGCTATGAGGGAGTCATGATCAAGATGACGAAATGCAAGACTTCAAGTAAATGACAACATATGAAGGAAATAACCTTGAAATATAAAAGTTAAACAAAATCTCCTGCTTCTTCTAAAAAGAATTTAAATGAACAAAATATACCCTTTGTTCATCTGACATCATTAAAAGTACACTGAAATGATGTTTCAATGGTGCACAGTGTTATACTTTACTGTATTTTATTTTCACCTATTTCAGTAATATCTCAAAGAATCCGTGTTGATGTAACACATCAACCAAGCAACTGGAACTTTAAGTGGAGCTTTATTTTTATGCTTGTCATACACCAGTGCAGTCTCAGGACAAAGCAAGGTGAAAGGGTGCGGGTGCTATGTAAATAAAGTTTTGATGGCAGAGTAGTGATAGAAGCAAGTCTACATAAGAACCTACAGAGCTTCAGGAGTATGAACAAAAATAAGTGACTCAGATTCTGAATGAGATGCAAAAAGTCAAAAGGTTTGGAAATTCCCTCCTTTATTTCAAATAGAACATGGGACCGTAGACATGCTGCTAGTCTGTTGAACACAGGAAAAAAAATTCAATTAAACCACAGAAAAATGCTTGGGATTGTCAGACTGTACTGCAGTCAGCCATCTTCCCTCACCAGCCAGGCTAATAGGAAGTTAAGAATTTGCAACAGGAAATTGCAACATCTTCAGCTCCATTGAGGTTTGTTTAGTTTTAGCTCCGACACAGTCATTTACTGCTTTCATGTGTAGCCAGGTTTCTTGAAACATAGGGATTAAAAATTGAGACAGTTTTTGCCATGTTGTGTGAGGTTAATGGAATGGTTTCCCCAGGAGACTGCTTTTTCCAATTGCTTCTGTAACTCGGATTAATAGGAGAATTTAGTATGCTGTAGTTCTTGGCATGTTGGTCGTTCCCTTTGAATAGTAGTACTTTGTCAGGTATTTAACATCTTACCTTTAACTCAGGGATTTCCAGTGTGGTTTGCCTACTTTCTGTGGTTGAGGTGAAGCATAGCAATGTTCTACAACATGAAGGTGAGAGTGCTTGTAGAAAATATCTCCTTCAAATGAAAGAATGGAGAGATATTAAGTGGAAGAATGGCTCTAGACAAAATTTCTTGAGAACTGTAGCCTAGTCCTGAACAATGATTAAAAAAAAATATTGGTGATGTTTAACCTAGGAATGTAGACTTTACTACGATACTTAGATTGGAGCCAGCAGAAGTAGAAACCAAAAATATTTATCATATCTTTCTGCACTCAGTGTCCCTCTCCAGTTTACACCCAAACACTCAGTGCCCACCTCATTTTGTTCTGTATTTATGGGGACAACTTCTGGAAAGTAGGGTCACATCTCATTGAATAACCATTGTAGTGATGAATAACTCTTTAAGGTTCTGTACTCCCAGAAAGTTCACAGATGACATTCACATCACACCAATCAACAGTCACTGAACCTCAGACCTGAACAGGTATCTTTAGAGCCCCACCTTTTCTTCTCTGTTGATTCCATGCTATGCCTTACTCTGGGTTAAGACCACAGATAACTGTTTCTCACTCTAGCACCTGGGCTTGCTGGCTGTCTCATGCAAAGGTGTTTCTGGATTTCAAAGGTAAAATAGCTGTGTGACTGCTTACAGAAAGTGACACAAAGGCATTTTCCTCAGCATTCTCACGTTTAGTTGTTGTTGCACCATAGAAATGTCAAATAATTTAGGGGCATCGAATACCCTAGCATGTGAATTTCATATTGGTTAAAAAAAAAAGAATCCCAAGGCTAAGGAATTTAAGGTAGAATAAGGTGGCTTAAGGCTAACCACACCTGTAGTTAGTGTTGGTTTTTTACTGGATTTGCTCTGAATCTGGATACAGCTGAATTCCTAGTGCTGGCTTTCTGTACACCAATAGATTCACTGAGTTTTAATTGTTGATTTACTTAAAACAGTAGCACCTATATAATTTGCTAGTCTAAGCTATTTGCTTTGGACAGGTTTTTCAATATCTCTATGCAAAGTGTTCACATGAACATCATCCTACACTTGAACATGATCTTCTCTGAGACACTCCTGTCTATTTTGATTAATTAACTTATATGCAATGGTCCAATTCCACCCCCTCACCAGTTGCACCTCATCTCTCTTTGAGTGGGATAAACAACAGAACAGTGCAGACAAATGTTTATGTAGCTATTGAATTTGGCTGGGATTCCTGACTTATAAAGAAAAATTCTTGTACATTATGTACTAGTTGAACAGAGCACACAAATACTCTATTTTGTTGAAAGAAAGCCAGTTATGAATAAGCGTGAACAGTAATAATATAAAAGATCGCCTCACTTAAGCTTAAAAATGAAAACCATCTGCAAAACTGCTTACAATCTAGAGTAGAAAACCACAAGTGACCAAAAAAATCTCAAAAGAATATTCAATATTTGAACAAGACTGTTTATGGTAAAAAGAATTAGACAGTGGCAGAGAAGCTTTTTAATATTTAAAAAAGAACTGATATATGTAAAGAACTGAAAGAGTTTCTATGGATTTCCAGTAAAGGGGAGCATCTCAGGATTAACATAAATAAAGAAGTAAGTATCAAGGTGCAGTTTACTGTTGGGAAAATCATGGACAACCCTTTAAATTGTAGAACTTAATAAGAACCTCAGGCAAATTTTAGGACAGTTCTTCACAGTGGATCATTGCTTGTCTTTGCCCAGGATAAAATCAACCATCAAGTAATTACAAGGTTAATCCTCACATACAGATTTTGTTGTTGTTTGTTCCACAAGGAGAGCCTCTAGAACTAGTTTTAAAAAGCACAGGTTGAGAAGTCAAGCCCTCTCTGTAATCACTTCGATCTGTTGGATACCTCATGACCATTGGTGCTGCCCTAATGTGAACTATTACATCTCTTTTTCCTTGAAATTTCTTGGGCACTTGAAATTTCTTGGGAAGAGAAAACTGTAGGAAGTGTAGACTGAAAAAGCAAGAGATCATGTTGAGAGTGTAAATATCTATTGACATAGTGATTCACTAGTGTCAGATGCACTAGAACTTCTGCACTACAGACCATGAGGGTGTGTTCTGCTAGTCCATGAGTGATTTTCTGCTGCTAATAATTTTGTTCATTCTGTTTTGATTCCTTCATCTGCTGGCAGCTATATAATTTTTACAATGATGACACAAGATTTTTCTTTTGAATCATTTTGGCATATAAGTATAGTCTTGTGTGGAAAAGAGGTTTAATCTCTGTTGGGATTGGGAGGATTCTAGGAGATAGAATTTCTAAAGATTTTTCCATCTTTCTTTTGCACAACAGTTGTTGGTACTCTGGTTTTGCATTGTTATTTTTTCTGCTTCAAGTTCTAGCATTGTGCTGAGCTACTGAAAGTATGCCAGGAAGAACTGTTGTAGCAATTTAGCCCGTTTAATATAAAAAGCTTGTGAAATTTGCTAATACTAAATATATTGAATTCGATAGTCTGCTACTGAAGTCATTGTCTCTTTTGATGCCGTTTGCTCCAAATCAAAATGTGGGGTTGACCATCATGTGCTTCCTTGGTCACATTTGTGTCTGTCTTCTCCTGCTCTTGATGGCCTGTCCATAGAAATAGGTGAGAGTCCAGGAGCTACAGTCAATAGATGGTGAATGATGAGTAAGTGGCCAGTGAAGCAGCTCCTGTTGTGTGAATGTTTCACAGGAATGATGTTCCCAGTCAGGCATGACTGGGACAGCTGGCTATTATAGCAGACTCTCTCTGGGTCAACATCATCACAGATTAGAGCAGCCTGAAGACTCATTTATCTTGTGGGGAAAGAGAAGTTCTGGAGCAATAATCACGCAAAAAAACTAAACAGAGTGTTAAGGAATCAAGATGGAAACTCTCCCTTTCTCTAAGCCTTCCTTGGAAGAACTCTCTGCAAGGAGCTCTCTCAAACTTTAGATTGTCTTCGGTATAGCTTAGATTGATTGGGCATTTTTGATTGTCAATAATGTATGCAAGGGCAGAAATTCCTCAAACATATTGATGGGCTCCTTTGACCAGGTACTTTCTTTTGTGTGTTTTAGTTGTCTTTGAGTCTATACAGTGCACAGTCTCACAAGCCTCTACATCTTATCACTGTCTTATTGGTTGGTTTGGATTTTTATGCACTGCTCTTCATCTCTCTTCAACTGCCTCATCCATTACACCTCCTCAAGTGGCAGTGTTGGTATGAGAAACAGTAGCCAGAGCAAGCCCTAGCTGGCTGTTGTTTTGCTCCTCTTTAGAATGACACCTTCTCTTTTAGCACTCCTTTGATGAAATGTTCACCCTGAAAGTAATGAAGCTTATAACTAGAGCTTACTTGAACAGATCATCAGAGTTACATTCTTCTTCAGTAAAAGATCATTTTTTCACTTTTGTCGAAGTGCTTTGGCTCATACCTTACCCAGATAAGGTTAGTCAAAACTTACCCTTTGTTTCACCACGATTATCTGAATGTGCCTGATGAAAAGCTTGTCAAGAGTTGTGCATTGGCATCTCTTTGAGGTTAATTTTAAAAATCTCCAACAGTCAGTCAAAACTTCAGTATAATAACCTGTGTAAGGTGAGAAGTAGAGGAGACAATGCTTACAAAGAAGTGAGAAAATAATAACAGCTAGAATGAGGGAACAATAAATGAGAAGCAAAATGGATAATCTTAGAGAGCAATGCGAAATTTCTTTCTGCTTTTTAACTTTTCCTTTATGAGACTCCAGTGAGGTTTACACAATGCAATGGTTTTGCTAGGCAGCATAGAAAGCTTCTAATAGCAGGATGAAATGTTTGATGTTGTTTCCATTCAGAAGAATTCAAGCCACAATTATTCAGTATTACAAAACCAGAAACCAGCAGTATTCGGTAGTGTCTGCTTTAGGCTCTGGGCTAGAGCACAGTCTTTCACTGACTTGGTGCTTGTTTTGTGCCCTTCAAATTATACCCTGTTTTTCACATTAAACCAAATAATTTATTTAAGCATCCTGTAAATGCTGCTCTTGTGAGAGGTGCAGAAAAGACAGCAGGGTAACACCGAAATGGATTAACTATTAGCAGCTGTTTTCTACAGAGAAAGCAACAAACAATGCAATAGAGATTTGTGAAATACTCTCCTTGACATTCTGCTCTTAGATCTGAGAATGAGACAGATGTAAAGACATGAATGGGTTTTTTTGTGTGATTTGTACCTGTTCTTCAGAAGTCATTAAAAGAAAAACAGACCATTCCCCTTGCAATTCTGCCTGAGAGTGCCTGACACAGCTTAAATTCAAGTTGTAGTGAACTATTTAAATCCATGTCTAAGGGCAGACTATGCCTTTTATGACTATATTATGTAACTAATCCAAATATACAGGGTTTTAAATGTATGTAAATATTAATTGTTTTATCTTCTCTCTTTCTACCCCAAAAAGTTGGCATAAACACAGATTATTTCATCAAGTTCTTTTTGAAATGGTAATTTTAGATGTGGATAATTTTCAAAGTGGATTCTCCCTATCCCATTTCTGAATCAGGGTTTGATCAAGTATAGAATTGTACTTCCTGAAGATGAAGTGACATGGAGATGCATAATCCCAAAGAGCTAAAGCATCTATAAACTAATGAAATTTTGTAAATTGTATTTTTCCAGTTTTACAAACTCAAAGCTTCTTTAAGCTAATTTTGTAAAAAAAAAAAAATCTTATGAATGGTAGACAGTACTGTGATTATTCATGTGTTTTATAAATGTAGTGCATCACATTTATCCAAATCCTACTGACTTCACTGGAATTACAGAAGGCTTTGGAACTGAATTTCAATTATAGAACCACACCTCAAACTCTTGCAGCCATTTTAAATGGTCATCAGCTTTAATTTTTTTAGTAGTTCTGGAAACAATAACACTTGAAAACGGCTTCAGTTTTTCTATCCTATTGCTTTCTTTTTAAAAAATTACTTGATTTATTTTTGCTTCCATAATATCAAAAAAGTGGGAGAGTTAAGGAAGAGGTGATTATTTGTAGTTTTGTGAGTATGGGGGAAGAGGAGTTTGGCAGCTCTCTTAGACCTCCCTGTCGGAGCACATATTGTAAAAGTAGTCTGAAACATATCCAAAGAAGACAAACATAGGAACTGAAATTTTAACTCTTATTGGCAGTGACATTAGTAGACTCAACACAGACTCTGGGGTTTGGATACATTTTTCTTGGTTTTAACTACAAGGATAAAGCCACTAATACAGCTTAAATTCCTTCATCCTCTGTGGTGTTTCGCTTTAATGGTGGAATATTTTGCTCTCGCCTCATAATTGAAAGACCTCTCTGATGTAGACTGGAACTTGTAGTTATTTTAAAAGAGTAGAGTAAGTCCGCAGCACTGCACACACAGGCATTTATGTACTTATTCCAGAGTGCACTCTCTACATTCAATTATTAAGAACTCAAGAAACCTGCGTTTATACCTTACCACCTTCTGGAAGATACCTAAGTGAAACAATATTTTTTTTCTTTGAAATTATTGCCTCAAGATCTCTTAAAACTGTTTACTTTGATTGACCTTTCAGATGGAATTGGTCATTTACTCTGTGCCGTAAATTTGTAAACAAACAGGGAAAAATCAAGGAGTAAGACCTGTGAAAGCCATAGTTATGCTACATATAGTTGTGGTTTGTCTTTCTGTGGCTTTCTCTCTAATACTGTCACAGAATGGTTGAGAAGTCAAGTCTGCTCTTCTAATTTCTTTCCAAACCTGTTGAATCTGTGATTGGCACGTTTTCCTTCTGGGCAGTGTGAAGTAGCAACAAAGGCCAGGAGAGGGAAGGGACTGGGACACAGTAGTGAGTGGGCAGCAGGAGATGGCTGAACAGCTGTAGTGGGTGGAATGGTGGCAGCAGTTAATGAAAGCAGAAAGAAAAGGAAGGGCTAGGCTGCCAAGAAGGTTTCAGCATGACAGAAGGGATTTGCATAGACCACTGGTTCCTGTCTTTTCTGTGGCTTAGATGTACTCAAGAAATTTGGCATTTCGTTTCACTTGACTGAACTCAGCTCCTCCTCTCTCTTGTACTTGGAAATTCCTGCTGTCTCTGTGTCCCCAGCCCACCTTGTGGCTACCATTGCCATCTTCAAAAAGGCCAGGAGACACTGGATGCAGCTGCGTATTGAGACACTGTAGTTCTGGCAAACTTTATTCCCTTTAGTTCTGCTGCTTATTAATTCTGTGTTATTACCTCAGCAAGGAGAACTGCATATCTCATTGTAAGCTGTTAGGAGAGACCATACTTTGTGGCTCTAACTTTCCTGTTAATAGATTTCTCTGACTGGATGAAGGTGGTACCAGCTTCCTTTACCCAGGACATGTCCTGCTCAGAAGCCGAGTTGTTTCCTTGGATCTCAGACACCAGACTCAGTCATAGAGAATGCACTGTTACAAAAACTAGGTGTCTTGCCACAGGCAGGTAGTGGCAAGAATGGGATATATCACAGCAGCCAATGCTGGAAATTCGAGCAACATATTTACAAACCATGGATGGCAATGGCAAGCAGAAGAGATAATGTTTTCACTGCTGCTCCTAATGACAGAGACACTGGCAATAAAACTAGGATTAGCCTACTTCTTCTTCTCCACAGCTGTAGTTCTCTGAAATTTACCAATATCAGCTTTTTGTATCTCTCTCAAGAAATGTAAATAGCTTCAGTGTGTGAGCTGAAACCCTGGGTTGCACTATAATGGTATTTCCCTTGATTTACAAACACTCAGAGGACTTCAGCTACTACTTGATTAGGCCAGAGGGTCTGCAGCTTCTTAGAATATTATTTATTTTCATGTGTCACATTTCTTCCTCTCCAGTCCACCCTTGTTGTCTTCCCTTTAAATTCCACACTACAATTTCATATGGATTGTGTGTGGTTTATTTTCATTGTTCACTCATAGCTTATTCCTTCAGCATCCAACAGTGTACACCATGGAGCTGTACATATTCTTGAGAAGCATATCTACCTTCAGTAGCTTCAGCTCCAACTCAGTTAATAACAAAGCTGTACCGATTTTGTTTGGTCTCATAAAAAACCTGTAATTTATCTTTGTCTCTTTTGATCTGACATAAACAAGAACACTATTTCTTGGGAAATGTCACACTTTTTTGTGTCTAGATTTCACCCAGGCTGCAGTTCTCACTCTTAATACATGATAATACATATCAGTCAGTCCCAGCTGATTTGTGGACAACTTCTGTTCTTTGAAATCTGACATTTAACCTTCTTTTATGTTTATTTGAAAGAGCACAAGAACTTATTGACAGAAAAGGGGGGAGGGAAAGAAAAGTTGTTTGGCTAAGAGTTTTCCTCTTTCTCAGTCAAGCATTGAAAACTGTTGTTCAAAGTACGCTGAGAATTAGGGAACAGCAAATTTGTGCAATTGAAAACAGTTATGTAAATTGAAATGCCAAATTTCCTGTGCCAGATGCAATATGAATTCACTGCAGGGCAAGAACTATCATTAGAGCTCCCTAGGAAAGGAACTAGAATAGCAAAGTAATGATTTTAGGGCATTATGCTGATGTTATTTGAAAGCTGGGATTGGGATGCAAACATTTGTGCAGCATTGTGTTTTACACAGTCCCTTGTTAATGCATCTGGTATTCATTTTAGTACCGCTAATCCTAATGGATTCATCTAGTACTTGTGGATGTCATATGCACTTCCTGTAGGTGTTGTGCTATGATGAAGTACTGGTTACTGGACACTGAAAATGTTAGCACATTTCCTTTGATTATGAAAATTTTTTCATAAGCTGTCACAATAAAATTCTTCCTCGTATGTGTTAGCTGAAGCAGCTGTGTGTGGAGACCGTTGTATCAGCAGTATTGGAATAATGTCGTGGTCAGGGGGATTCAAGCCTAATAGATAAAACGTTTGGTGATCCTGATAGTGGAATTTGAAAGTGTTTCAGAAAAGCAATCTAGGTTGCACATAGGGATAGAGCAAATGGGCAGGTTCTGTCAAGGTGGCAAATTTAAAAAAAAAAATGCAATCAATCAGCATTCACTTTATCCAGAAGAAATGTGTTTTCTGGCATTTAGGTGGAGAAAAAGGATATGAGTAGGGCAGTGGGGCACTGTGGTTTGTTCAGCTGGATGCTTGCTCATTCTCTCTCTCTCTGCCTATTCTATATATTTGTGAAGTTTGTAGTGGCATTTATTCAAGAATTAGTATTGTCTTGAAAGCTTTCCAAAAGTCTTACTTTATAACAAAATAAATAAGGCTTGCAAAATTATTACCTTCAGGTTTCTTCGTGATGTTTTAAAGTTTTTGTTTTGTGCTTTTTGTTAGTTTGGGGGGGTTACAGTATGGTTTAGGAATGTCTGACAGAGCTAGATCAGAATGGACTGGAAGATCTGATTATATGGTTTGAATTATTACTACACTTAGAAAAGAACTTATTTGGTAGAGCTATAGCTTTTAATATGTGGGTTTATCTTACAAATCACTGCATGCGATATACAACATAATTCTTATCTCCACAGCAATAAAATAAACACTTCATTACTCTGTCCTTGTCTAACACGTCATATTGTAACATCCACTTCAATAAAAATTCTCACCAAGATCTACCACAAAATGGGAAGAGTAAGGCTTAGGATTAATATTGGATAACACAGGTTCAGGATACTGCATGCAAAGCTGGGTCTTAAACATTTCAGTCTGATTCAGCTTCATCTCATTTTTCAACATTAGTCTTTGCATCCATTTCTTTCTGGTAGAAATGTAAGGGAATTACTTTGTTAATACTGGTTGCGTATAAAAGCCTATTCAATGCTCACAGCAAGACCAAGCCCTCTAAAAGGGTCAGAGAAGATAGAAGCGTGTTTTTACTGCTCTGTGTCTCCAACAGTTGCACCAGCTTGTGGAGAAGACAGGAACAGTTTTCAGAAGAGTGGACATAAAAGAAAGATTTCTGGCATTGTATCCTTAGCCAGGTCTGGGAAAAAATCAGCTATTTCCAATAGCAGGAAAAATCACGGCTACAGATGAGATTTTTTTGGTGGCTTAGTTTTTCTTATAGAAGGTGGTAGCAGGTAGCAAAACTCTTTGTCAGCAACCACTGTGTGTCCAGCAGGAGTCTCTGAGAGCACAGCTGCAAGGAGCAGCCTGCAGTTTCTCAAGGCACAGTGTGTGCCTAGCAGATCAAATCACCATGAAAAAGACTCATTCCCTTTAAATACCCATGATATTGTTTATATAAAATAATACTAAATGTGAATTCTACTGCTTTTGTCACTGTGACTGCTGAGAGCTGAACTAAGATCGTTCCTGCAGTCATTCAATTCCGAAAGGGCATTTAAGTGGACAATTACAGGACTGAAATGAGTAGTTTGTCTTCTCTGGTCATATCAGTGCTCTGAGTTTATATATTTTTTAGAAGCTTATAGAAAGATGGTGCTTTTGAAATTTAGGTCTCATCCTTTTACTTCTGAAATCATAAAACTCCAACTGTCTTCTATCAAGTCTTTTTTGCTAAAGTAAACCATGCTGTGAAAAAACATCTATAATAATGCAGATACAGCAGCTGATGACCATTCCAGCCATATAATCCACAGCTGATTGATTCCTGTTGATATGAAATAATGTCTTTTCTTAATATGATGTACCTTTCTTACAGAATTCCTCTTCAGGGTAAAAGATAAGTTTCACTCATCATTTTCTATCAGTCTTTTCCTCTCCTCCAACTCTAATCTTTCTTTTAGCCTGTGTTAAAATATCAGAAATCAAATGCAATGTAAACAAATATCTATTGAGAGATCTGTGGTTTTGTGACTGCAACTCCCACTACCTGCCTTGAATGAAGAACACAATGTGTATGGTTACATTTTCACATGAAGGAATATTATTTCCCATGACACTCTACGTTATTGTAGCATTGAGATAATGAGATATTATTGCCTGTTAAAAATCATGTTTTACCTCTAGGCTGTTTTTCATCTTCTTGGTCCCCTTAAATATATCTGAGATTGTAGAAAAAAAATTTGGGTAAGTCGTGTGGCTTACACAGACAGAAAGAAAAAAGTTATTAAAGTAGTTTCTCATCACTGAATTTTGTCAAAGTGATTTGAAGAGAAGGGACCTGCCTCTGTCTCTTACATTTTCCTTTCTGTTCCAATATATCTATTAAAGTGATACCAAATGAAGGATCTTCTCTATCTTCATGTACTTGAGAGCCCTTGCACAAAACATGGTTAGTTTCAACAACCCAACATGGATTGGTTCCCACACATAAAGTGTCTTGGATATTTTTGCTGTCTTCAAAGCTTGTCATGTCATAAGAACACTAGGACCAGGTTTTCTTTGCAGGGCTGTGTTTCAGTATTATGCTCCGATCTGTGCAGATAGAAATAAAACTGATGCTGTCAGTAAATCCTTTTCATGACAGAATACCACCTCCCAATTGAGGTATATTACTCTTTCTTGGAAAACGTGTTACCACAGAGCTAAACAAAAACACACTATATGTGATATATTAAAAATTGGCTTCATCCAAATATATTCAGACGTCCACAGTATCACTTTTTTTTATAGCACGTCTAATGCTCCAATAAATTTCTACTATTGGGGCAGTTAAAAACATGTGACTTTCCTCATAGTCTGTACTGCACATAATTCTTGGTATTATCAATTTTTCTTACTCAGACTTTCAAAAGATGTCTTTGGATGTTCAGTTCAAAGCTAATTGTCCTTGCTTCCACTACAAAGTTACCTGAGTAGAATGGAAAAAGTACTTTATAAACTGTCTGTAATACAGTTTTGTTACATGCTGTGTTCTGGACCGGCACTGTAGATCACAGACAGCTTTTTATTGCATAACTTTTTTCTGGGCATGTTTTTCTCTTTTCTGACCTTCATAAAGGTAAACACTAAGGCAAGTGACTGACAGGTATCCAAAGTTTGTCAGAAGAGAGACTCCCAAAGGAATTCTAGTTGCTTCAAAAGAACAGCATTTACAACTTTCTGCAATTGATTGATGGAGTTCCTTTAAATGAGCTGCTACAGAGATCTTTAGGAAATGTGATTGGTCGCTGAACAACAAAAACCACAGGTGAAAGATCAGGCAAAGGCTGGACAACTCCTTTGTGTTCTAGCTTTACCATGAAGATCATACCACATACATGAGCCTTTTGACTGATGTACTCTTTTTAATACTTCAAGCAGAATATAGTGTCTGTGTATCTGTTTCATAAACTTAGGTATCTCTTTAAGCTACTAGAATTTGTGGTATATATTACATAACAGTTACCCTTAAATGGCCTTAGAAAAGATTTATGCAAATCACAGGAAAAAATATTGATGTTCTTTAGAAAATGTTACATTGTTACTATGTTGTTAATCTATTCAGGAGTATCAGTACTTGGCTTTATCTGTTAAATACAGCAGATGTAGCTTCACCTCTCTAGGCAGAAAAACTTATCAGGGTAGCAATCTGCAGCTGAACACTGCTGCCATTGTATCAGTGGTCTGTACTAAACCAATTCAGAAAGGTAGAAGTGGGACTAATCTTGCATATTCCTCATTTCTGTTACTCAGATTTTCAGTCTCCTTGATTGTTATCATGGTCTAAGAAAAATATAAATAGGTATGATGTCAAATAGCTATGAACCATCCAGGTAATTTTTCTTCCAAACAACACAATATTCTTGCTGTTACCCATTCTGGTGGCATCAGGAGTATTCTGGTTGTCTTCACTGGGATATAAATTGAAAACTTTTTGTGAAGCACAATTATTGAATGTTACTTTCAAAAAGCTTTGAAGTTCCTAGGATCTGAATTATATCCAAATTAGGTTGTGAACAGCATAATATGTTCATCATGCCATTGACTGGACTGCTGTGTGACCAAGGCAGGACCTTACTCTTTGAGATGGTTCATCATATAATTTTCATGTATTTGACATCCACTTCCAATGGCATTTTACCTTTCTTCTTCTCTGTAGAAAGAACATACATACATATGTGTGTATGCACACATGCACTTCCAGTTTCACTTTCACAAAATATGCTTATTGCAAAGGTAGCCTAAAAACACGGATTAGGAAAGGATATTAACTGGTGCTTTAAAGCTGGCTGGTCTCCTTCATTATAGGTCATTTGGGAAATTATAAGAATTGATTCATTGCAAACAGCTGTGTTTGTGAAGAAAAAATAAAACCAAACTAGCTGTGCTGGCATATATCCACTGTATGCCAGCAAAAGTGTAAACATGTGCTAGTCACCAGATCTGTAAGCCAAAAATTTAGTACTTTAATTAGTGTTGGGTTATATTTTTGTTCCTAGTTTTAGGATGCTAGTATTTTCTGCAGTTTAGACTACCTTTCTTCCCAATTTTGATTTAAGTTTCAGCCCAATAAATCATTATAGAATGTGAAAATAGATACTAAGCTTATAAATGTAATCAAGAATAGTTGTTGTTAATCTACTGGTAGTCATAATTTGTTAAATAAAACAAAAAGCTTGCATTTATCATTTTCCAGTCCTTAGTTGAGAAGATACAGATAATTTATATTTCACAAAGAAAGCTCTTCTTTCACATCTTGCTAGGAATTTGAATTAAATAGGTGTTAATTTAAAATGGAAAAGTAAGGCAGAAAAGGAAACAGAGATATGACAATAGCATGAGATACAGCATCATATGGGGGTTATTGTAGCTGTACTGATACTGAGGGTAAGTAGATGTTTCAACCTTACTCTGAACCTGGCCCAACTGGGTATTTTTTAACTAATCAATTTAGGTAGAGATTAAACAGAAATAGCCATGTCATTTAGACTCATAGGAAAATTTGGGTTGTGAGTGACCTCTGAAGAACAGAGAGTCCAAAATCTTGTTCAAAAAAGGTCTATGTTCATGTTGCTTATGGCCTTCTTCAGTCAAATTTTTAAAATTTCATTAAATTAATTCAGAAAGAAAATAAAAGTATTTTAATGGACACAACTTTATTATGTAAAATTTGTGTGAAATTGTCTGGGTTTTTGATAATAAAAGGGAAAATTTATAAGCGTTAGCTCATTAGGAAAATAATTATCTTTATTTTCTTCATGTTTTTATTTTAAAATTGAAAAAGAAAACCCTCAGCAACACTCTAATATTCTGTACAAAAATTGTTTGTATTTTTTCATCTTAATTTAAATAGAACCACATTTCTTGTTTTCCAGTTGATTTTTTCAGCTGTCTTGAGAATTGCCAAATAAAACCACTACCAAAAAAAAGATTAAATTCTTATGTTTCAAACCCAACAGTAAATGCAGTACTTTACATATCATAAAGAAGAAACAAACAGCTACACGTGTTCTTTCATTGCCTTTGTTTGAAAAGAATGGTAAATTAAGTATAGTGAAAGAATGAATACTTTTCAGTAGCAGGAGTGTGGGTTCTGAGCATATATGAACATCTGGTTTTGAATACTCCTATACAGAGAAGTCCGTGCTTTTAAGTGTTACTTTTTATTTTAGTATTAAAAATAATGTACACACAGGAAAATTATCCTGGCAGATTGATATTAATCACAGGAGGTGGATATAGTTAGAGAGAAACAAACACTTTGAAGCGTTTTTATAAGCTTGCCATTATTTGCTACTTGAAGGTGTGGGAGTGGTGGACTGGTGCAATACAGTCTTGCTAAAGGAAGCATGAAAAATAAAATACCTCCCTCTTCCATAACAAACAGTAGGCTAGGCTAGGTATCTGCTAATGCTTCTTCACAGCATTGGAGACAGAATTAGGAGCCTGACAAACCTCCAAAGCTAACTTCCAGGTCAGAACCCCTTCCTGGAACTTGGGAGAGTCTCAAACTGGAACCATTTTTGATAATTCCCTTGGATGGGACTAAGGGTGTAAAGCATACTCTGTTCATTCTCCACTGACTCAGTTCACTCATGAAAGTGAAGACCAGATTTTGTTCTGCCTGGTTTCAAAACATTCAAGGGCTATTTTAAATTTCTGTGTTTAGGCATGTGGTCTCTGCACAATGGCATGTGTGTTGAACTTGTTGCTCTGTATTCATGATATGTTCAGCTGCATCCTGTACTGTCATAGCACAGGTCACTGGTGTCTGCCAATTAAAACACATTGCTTGTGTTGATATGCTGCACTGAAATGTTCTGGGATAAGATACTGAAGATTCTTCAACCCTTAACTGTAAACTGTAAGGAATTAGTATGCAGAAAAGCACACAGAGTGCACTTTTGAATGCTCAGGTATGCAAAGATTTTTCATAAGACACAGGGCTGTTGCAGCTCCCTGTCACAGCTTTCCTAAGGCAGAGGGGCCATTACTGAACTATGAAGACATTTTCTACAGTAGTTTCCCTGGAGTCATCACCTTTCTTTGCTTATTCTTACTTCTTTCACATATTGTACAAACATGCCTTGAACACGCAAGCTCCCACTGCAGAAAGACTCTAAAAAATCTGCCACAGTTTCTTTTGGTTTTGAGGAAACTGTTCTCCTTATTTGCATTTTATGACCTGGTATTCAAGGTTCAGGAATTTGCTTGTTATTTTTCCTTGTTGTTTGACGTAAGTTAGTAGAATACTATTTTTTTCCTAGGAAAAGTACTTTGCCTTGGATGTGTTCCCTTGGAAAATAAACTTGCACTAGTATTTGGCAAAGTTGGAAATAGAATACATTTCTTCAGAAAACTTTTCATCCTCTGATATCAATAGAGATTTCTTTATTAGTTGTTATTTGGCAGAAACTAGACGTCATTCTTTCAGGCATACTGTCATTTTTCTCAGAAACTTAAAAGCTAATTCAGTTAAGCTGTTGCAAAAGTTTTTTGAAGTTTGGTTTGATTTTTTTTTTTGGGGGGGGGGGCTGGTTGGAGAGACTATTTTCTTCTTATATTTCTGTGAACCCAGTTGGCCAGATTTCTTTGGCATCTCTCCACTGAGACCAAACTCCCTCTTCCTCCCTCCCTTCCTTCTAGCAGGTTGCACAGAACTGTATCTGACAGTAAGTTTATAGTGTTATTTTCCCAGTTCAGGACATTTCAGGAATACTTAAAATATTCCTTTTCCCCATTTAGCTAATCGGCACAAGAAAAGATAAGACACTAGTTAGTAGAGAACAAGCTTCCTCACAGGTTCTGTGACAGGATCATGGAGTTGGGAAGTGGTCCTTTCTTGAGAATCCATTGCTATTCAGATATGTTACCTACTGCCAAGAACATTAACTGTGTTTTTACTAGACCACAGTAAATAGTAGGGTCAAAATGGAAGGGTGAGGAGGAAAGTGAAATATCTATTTTTTTTTACATCAAGTACAGTTGCATTTGTACCATTTCATTTCATAACAATAGTGCTTTTTTTTGGTCAATTTTGGTAAGTGTAAGAAACATGGTGAAAATTTTGACCCCTTTAAAATAAATTGGAGATTCTGGTCTTCTGTTTTCTTCATGATTTAGTCCTACCGGATGGATTTGCAAAATTTTTCTGTGGTTTAAAGAGTTCACCAAATCCTCTTATTTCATTGTCTTTGAAAGAAGAAGCTTAATAATTAGATTATTAACCATTAGCAAAGCAATTATCATTCCTACAATGTCACTTTATTTTGCATTCCTCCTATTCAAATTCCATGCGAGTCAGACTTGTTTCTAATCCATCACTCCAAAAAGCACATAGAAGAAAGAAGGGAAGGAAACCAGCCAAGAAATATTGGGCCCGAACATTATCATTATCATACAGTATGATTTGCATACCTTTGCATGCGAACTCTAATGCTTTATCCTAGTTGGTAGGTATTCTATGTGCATGTTTAAATTTTTCTTTACCTCGAGGAGGGAAGACAACACTTTCTTTTTTTTTTAAGGCATAGTCACATATCTCAGCAGCCGTGACATCTTACCTGCAAAATTGCTTCCTTTTTGCAGAGATGGTTTGGTACCCCTCCACTGAAGGTATAGCTGGTTCATAAACCACGAATACTAAAATCATTTCATTTCTGCAGTGCCCAACTATCATCATCTTTCTTCTCTGCAGATATTACAGAAACAAGAATGGTGAGCACAGTTTGATAAAACCTGCCTATTTTAGTAACAATTGAGAAATATGAGTCAGCAGTGCCCAGGCAGCCAGGAGGCCAACCATGTCCTAGGAGGCATGAGGCAAAGCATCACCAGCCAGGAGGGGATTGTCCCGCTCTGCTCTGCATTAGTGTAACCTCACCCTGAATATTGTGTGCAGTCACTGCAATACAAGAAAGACGTTCAGCTGCTTGAGAGTGTCCAAAGGAGGGCAATGAAGATGGTGAAGGGCCTTGAGGGGAAGCCGTATGAGGAGTGGCTGAGGTCACTTGGTCTGTTCAGCCTGGAGAAGAAGAGACTGAGGGGAGACCACGTTGTAGTTACAACTTCCTCATGGAGGGAAGAAGAGGGGCAGACATTGATCTCTTCTCTCTGGTGACCAGTGACAGAACCCAAGGGAATGGCCTGAAGTTGTGTCAAGGGGAGTTTTAGGTTGGATATTAGAAAAAAGTTCTTCCCCCAGAGGGTGCTTGGTCACTGGAACAGGCTCCCCAGGAAAGTGCTCACAGCCCCAAGCCTGACAGAGTTCAAGAAGCATTTGGACAATACTCTCAGGCACATGATGTGACTCTTGGGTATATGAAGGGCCAGGAGCTGGACTCAATCCTTGTAGGTCCCTTCCAGCTCAGCATATTCTGTGAAAAAACCACTCTGCGTGAAGTCTAAGAATATTTGATAACATTTGACCAGAAAGATTCTGCTCTGTGTAGTTCAAAGCACAGGCTTCTGCACATAAAGAGAAGAGGCATATAGTTGTGTTTACTGGATGATAAGCAATTTTAATAGTCCTTTGATTAATAAAGAGTGATTACTAGCTTTTAAAAATGTTTCATAAAAGTCTGTGAAGTTTCCCTTATGTCATGTGGATCAATTATTAAGCTGCCATTGATAACTTGCGTCAACATTATTCCCTCAAAGTGCTCGATTTACACAATGAAAGTTCACTTCTTTGTTCACTCTCTCACACTACTTGGTTTCTAGTAACCTGAGAGATTTCCTTGATCACTGTTTACTCCTAATAATAATTAGCTCTTTTATAATCTTAATGGTGGCATACATTTGTGTGTTTTTCTCTCTACTTAGAATATTCCCCCTTCTTGGACTGTTGCTTTTGCTCATTAGGCAACCACTCCTTTTCAAAACAAGACTGATTAGCTTGCATCTAATGACCATTTTCAAGACACTGCATAATAGTTTTCTTTGATTCTATTGATATTATTACTTGATTACAATGGCAATTTGATTACTTCCAAAGCCTGACAAAGTTTTAAGAAAATTGTTATTAATTTTTCTCAGCTCTTCAGAGTTGTTGCCTTGCAAAGCAACAATTACTGGTACATAGTTGGACCAAAAGTACCTTTGAATAGATTACAAGGGGAAATATTGAACTGCTGCATCTCATTTTCTCCGTGATGGGAATCACGGAGGGGCTTCTACAGATGATAGTATGAGGGATATTACTGTACCTTTGCATGAAGTGGGAAAAGTGTAATATAACCACAGACAAAAAGCTTTAACTTTTGTCCTTTCACAGACAAAAGGCTGCAAAAGGATGCAGCCTTCCATGCATCCTTTCCTCTCTCACAATCAGAAGATTAGACCATCTACACCCTCTCCATAGTTTTCACCACGGAAGCCCTTCTCATATGGCTGAGTCAGTATACACAGAGCTAAACAAAAAGATTTGTCTGAATCAGTATATGTACAGCTAAACAAAAAGATCTAACCCCCTTTGAAGAAGTGTTATAAAATCAAACATAAAGTTGCAAGGCAATAAAAATCTCCCTCTAGCACAATCCAAAGTTGACATGAGATTCTAAAAATACTTATGAATTTATTCCAAGACTTTCGCTCTGGAAATAAAGTAGCCTTCTCAGTCCATGTCATAAGTTGTGCTTGAAATGTTATTTACCTGTATCCATCATTTATTGGTTGAATGGACAAAAATAAATTGCAATAAATAAATAGAACTCCAAAGAAACGCGCACTGTCTTTTGCTTTGTTTTGTGGTTTTTTTTTCTGTTGGCAGGTATAGGGAATTCTTTTACAGATGTTGGCAATACTGTAAGACATGGGTGATAAAACTAAATGTGGAAAGTTGCTGCGTAGTACAGAAAAAGTGAACTTGGAAGTTTTTTCTGTGACATTATGCTTCCAGTAGAGTAATATTCCATATGAGTTTATTTGAAAGCTTTATTCTCATTGCACAGCTTTTTAAAATGAATTATGCGTGCGCACGCACACACACAAATTTAGATGTTTGTTGTTATGAACAAACAGATGTGTGAACTTATTTAAGTTGCTTCATACTGGAGGAAATGAATAAAAGCCTTGGTGTTGATCAGGATAAAAAGTATAAAAGAACGAGAGAAAAAACTGTCAGGAAAACTAGTTCATATAAACCTCTTTTTTTTCAACTAGCTATTGCAAAATATTTGACTGTTCTGAGATTTCTTAAGTAGGGTTAAGTTTGATGTGCATTTTGACATTTATGCCACGATCCTCTCTAAGAGGCCATTAGCTCTGCGCAGCTCTCAAAGAGACACAGGGAAATGAACCTTCAGGCAAGGGTCATAGCTTTGTGTACACTAAGTTTTCACTCAGGTCATGGATAAGATAGCATCAGAGAATTCCAAAGAAAACTTTATCTTATGACACCTGTATCTTCCTCCTGATCTTATGTGTCATGTAGTTGGATACACTGTAACAGGTGTGGCAATAAATTTTCCTTCTTGGGAATGTCATAAAAGCAACGTCAGGCAGACAATATGGCCAGGCTATAAGGCTGGTGGGATGTACGGGCATTGATAGCTCAGACTGCCAACGAGGTATGGTGCGGGCATTAGGAAGAGAGTGAACAAAGAAGGTATGGTGCAGGCATGGCTGTGCTAGCCTTCAGCCTCTGCACCACCCAGCCAGCCGAGGTACATTGCAGAGCAACCTCTCTCTTACACGAGCTGCTCTGTGCAGGTTGGATCCCGGTACTAATCTGGTGAACATTTAGGATAGCCTGTACTGCATGCCTTGCCTCATAGACCCAGACTTTGAATGGCAAGCCTGGTTCCTGAGTATGCCTGAAAGTGCTCATCCTGACACGAAACTAGGAATTTTATTTATTATTTTCCCAAGGATCTCTCACACAGAGAGAATCGTTCCACAATTCCTTTGCGTGATACATTTCTGGCCTTGAGAGCTAAGAAATTTCTGCTTTACTAGGAAGAAGTTAGTAACTGAGTTCTTTAGCTATGTAATATATTTGTACACTACATAGTACCTGCGCTGTGCACTGTGGGCTGGAAGTGCACACCCATGATTAGGGGGTGGGCCTGGGCAAGGCAAGCTCAGAAGTCAAGAGGAGGTTTTGTCAAGAGTCAAGAGGCCTAGGATCAGACCAGGCCTAGTCTGAAATTCGGGAAACACTGAATTGAAGAGCTGAGGTAAGCAAGCAGGAGTATAACTGAATGCAAGTGGCACATGGGGTAGTTAAAGGCAAATGGCAGAATTACTTTCCAAATGTTACTAGCTGGCTATACATTGACTTAGCTCTCTCCACCTTGTTAGACCACTGGTTGTTGAAGAAGAACGCTTGACTTCAGAGACTTGGAAGAGACAGTGGCGTTTTCTTCACTTGTATAAGTGCCTTGCTCAGCTAAAGCAGCACAGGTGAGCAGTTCCTGTGATGAAAACAAGCACTGGTGCTGAGCAAAATGCTTTCACTGCCATCACAAGCTTCCAACACAACACTGGCTCTTTGGTGTGCAAACTGGGCTCTTCTATAATCTGTCCCAGAGTGAGTGATCTCTCTACCCTTTTGCACTTAGAAAGGGCTCATAGACCCTGCTTGCTTTTGCTTTTCCTGACGTCAGAGCAGCCTGATTTCATAGCCTAGTTATGGTTTTGTTTGTTTTCTTTATTATTATTTTAAATGTCTAATATATCAGTTTTTGTAAAGGGGTACTTTGGAGTTCTTCAAGCCCCCCTGTCCATGAATTCAGCTTTCTCATCCCTTAGTCCTGATGCTGAGTGGCAGAACTGCCCCTTGGCATCATGGTGTCTGAAGTCAGTCTTGGTAGAAGTTTTTCTAAACTCTTAAGTGAAAATGTAGCATCTGAAGGTTCTGATGCACTAAAGGCATACTGAAAAATGTCATGCACAGCTTAAAAGGGAGTTGTGCAAGCCCACGTACCAACAAGTGAAACCACACTGGGAGTAGCAAAGAAGAAACCATTGACAACATTTTTGTGGAATCTAGCATGGTTATCGCCTAAGGCTAAAGATGAAACCTTGGAAAAAATAGAAATTGTTACAGAAATTATATGGGAATTATAAATATTAGAGGGGAAAAAAGTTTGTTTAAAAAGCACAACAAAGCTTCTCAGCTTCTTCAATAAAAGCTAGAAACTCAGCAGTCATGGTGGAATTTATAAGTCTCGTTTGATAGAATTGACATAACAAATGAATCAATGTTGGCTGTTTTCTAATTTTTTTTCAATATTTGTCTAAATAGTTCCCAAAATATTTATCTCATTATGTTCCAAATCTTCAATGATATCTCATTTCTGTGAGACAAATGTAAGAAATATAAATGAAAAAGTATGGAGAGATCTGAGGATAATTTTCATACAAAGCTGAAACTGTTCTATGTAAAAGTTGAGAAGTGAGAGTGCAAGTGCTTGACTTAGAAACGTGGGCAGAGGATGCTGGAATGATGAATGTGGGATTGAAGTGACAGTTCATAAGTGTGTGTACGAAAGAGTAAATGTTCGCAAGAAATATAATGTGCCTTTCATTTCACCCTAAAATGCTTCATCATTATATGAGTTTTGAGGGTAGTAAAACATGAGGAAGAATAACTGGACTCTACTGCTTGGTTATGGGGTTTTTTTATACCTGTCTCCTATGTGCCTTTCAGCCAGCGACATCTTTTCAGTGTGTTTTAGTTTTACTATCCATTACCAGCGCACCACTCTCAGCTTATTTTCCAGTGTTTCATAGAATCATAGCATGGTTTGGTTTGGCACTATCAAACCCCGTGAGCAAAATTAGATAGATGCCATGAAACACTGAGGGAATTAGAAGAGTGCTGCTACAGTGAAACCTGTAGCCATCCCTTTTTGAATAAAATCACACTAATTTATCACCAAAGGACCTCCAAAAAATGATGCTTCACACATTGGCTCTATGGGGAACTCCATCATCACTGTTGAAGTAATGGTGTTTTTCTGAGGGACTTTTAAGTCTATCAAATAGAGTGTTTTGAAGGAATAAGAATAGCCTTTATGTGTCTTGAGGCAGAGATTTTGTCTGTATAGCTAAACAGTGCATATATTTACTTTTTTACAATTACTGTGAATAGCAAAAGTGGTATCTTACATGTATTTGAGTTAAACAAGCTTCTGGGACTATAAGAGGACCATCTGCTTAATGTGGTTATCCTAGCTGCTTCTACTTGACTGTAGAAAGTGTCTGTCACTGGCCAGGAGGCCTGAGTCACTCACCATTCTCTCAATGCCAAACTTTAGACTGAGCCTCCAGTAGGCACTAGTCATAGAAATATGGTATGGATTTAGAAAATTAATGAGGAATAATGGTTTTATTCATAGAGTCATGGAATGGTTTGAGTTGGAAAGGGTTTTAAAGATCATCTGGTTTCGACCCCCACCCTTCCACCAGATCAGATTGCTCAGAGCCCCATCCAACCTGACCTTGGACTCCTATAAGAATGGGACAGCTGCAGCTTCTCTGGGCAACATGTGCCAGTGCTTCACCACCTTCACAGTGAAGAATTTTTTCTGAATTTCTAATCTAAACCTGTCCTCTTTCAGTATGAAGCCATTCCCCCTTGTCCTATCACTACATGCCCTTGTAGAAAGTCCCTCTCCAGCTCTCTTGTAGGCCCCCTTTAGTATGAGTAAAATGAGTAAAATTAGTAGAAAAGAAGTGTTTCTTATACTTGATTTGAAAACCTTCTGCAGACTTTGAGACATCATTCTAGAAATACTGCATTGGCATTTAGAGTCATTGCAAAGACCACAGTAGCACTGCTATAATAATATCAACCTCGTTTGTATGTTATGCATTTGTTCTTAAATGATGGTGGTGGTGGACTGAAGAGTACAAGGATTAAAATTTTGCCACAGAGCAGTAAGAACTTCAGTTTCCTCTCAATGCCACAGCAGCATAAATCAGTTCCATGTTGAGGTTTTCTAATCCCATTCAGGATTCAAAAATCTCTATGGAAAATCCTTCCAGTTGGCAACAGTGTCTGCTGATGCTGATATTGCTAATAACACCGTTGATGGTTAAAAAGAAATGGACACTAACAAAACTCCCAGGGGTTATGGAGGTAGAAAATTTCAGAAAATACATATTTGGGTGAACTTTTGATGTGAAGGCAAAAACCAACCCCTTACCTGAGGTGGTCAGAACATTCAGACCTAATAAATTTGGTTACCTTTTGAGGACCTCCATCTAGAGGGTGTACTGTAGAAATACAAGCAGATAGCATGTATTATAGTTGTTTCCAGCTCTACTGGTCCTTGTTTTAATAAATAGTTAGTCCTCTGAAAACTTAAAAATATGTAAAAAAATTATTCATTGCACTTAAAAAAACAGTTAAAGTCTTTAAAAAGGACCTTTTCTATGTAATGATGTGTCACTTTTTGTTCCACTACATAGAACAACAATAGAACCCAGACAACACTGACCATGTATTGACAGCCATCTTCAATCTTGTCTAAGATGCAGTTCAACTGCTAGAGAAAACTAAAATGCTCTTTTTTTCCCCTCCCTCAAATCTATAGTGTCACTCAGGTCCCCAGGGTTACTATTCTCACTAATATGACGGTGTAAGAACAAACTTGGTAACATACAGGGATGGAGAAGTTAATAGTCTGTCCTGGAAAAAAGGACAGAAATAACTCTGGCTTTGCAGCATCCATTCCCCTAGAGGAATGTTCTTTTATATGGTTCATAAAAAGAGAGAAGTACCATCCAAAGAGTGCTACTGATCTTATTAAGTTCTAAGGGGTTTCTGAAGCAGAGACAGAAAAACGGAGAATTCAGAATGGGCAATTTTGAAGCAGTAACTTTTGATATAGCCAAGTGGGAGGAGAAGGTTTGGGCTGAACTTGATCTTCCTGTAAATGTCTTTGGTCATGCATCCAAACCTCAGGAAAGAACTGAGGCCCAACTTAGCTTAGCATGTTGACTAGGTTTTAAAAGGAAATTAAAGGTAATTGTTCACAGTTGGCACAGTGATCTGTGATAATTGGAACTGCAGTACCAGCTTCAGGGAAAAAAATCTCATCGCTTTCTAAATACTAGGTTTCTGATAACTCACAAGGAACTAAATGCTTTTCAGAGGCAAACTATAACATTTTATAAGTCCTGAATTTAAGTTATATTCCATATTTCCATATCACACTTCTTATGATTCTTGGGTCCTGTTAAACATTTTAATCAAGCCCTTGAAAAAAATCTCAGATAATACCACATGCTAATGCGACTCCAAGTCCACTGTGGTAGCTCACTTCAGGGTGCAAGGGAAAGAAGATATGGGACACTCTAGGAATAAGGCTTCCTTAATGCCTTTTTTTCTGAAGAAGAATGCAGCCACTTTTAATCCAGAGATTCAAAGAGGCCTATCTGTATGGCACGATATACATGGCTTGGGGTGGTCAGACTTTGGAGGGTTAGTTTAAGTGACCCTTCAGCATGTTGCTTTAATAGTGTAGACAGTGATGGTCCATAGTCATGAAAGATTACATGATTAATGCTACAACTCATTGGTATTTTTGCCTTGCTGCCTCTCTAGCCAGCACCCTCTCAGTTCTTGGCCATGGCATCCAATTTTGATGCCTTTCAAAGCAACAGATACTGTAGAAAATGTAGATGGTGCTGTTTACCTTTCCTGGGATGTGTAAAGTAGGAGCCTTGACATAAAACTGCTACAGATATAATGATTTATAGCTGTAAGCACTTAATGATGGCAAAAGCATTTTGTGAATTAGGTGAAAAGAATAAAACAACAACTCCCATTCTACAGAGTGGGCAAAACTGCTTCAACAACAAATGTCTTCAGAGCTTTTAATAATTGAGAAAACTGCAATTTAAAGGGACAGGCAAGTAGAGCCAGGAGTGAGAGTGAGATAATACCTCTGCCTGTCTTTAAACTAAACAAAGTGATAGTGAGAATAAAAATGAGTAAATAAATAAAATGCCATGAGAAGGCTCAGAGTTCTTTGAAGTAAAGCCTACAGACCGCTCTTCTGCATATCTGAATTCATGAGTAAAATGTCACAATTCAAAAGTGCTAAGTTAAAAAACAAACAACAAATCAAGCACAGTTTAAATCTCACAAGAACTCTGGATTGGAAACAGGAGAAAAATTTATCCTTTGAACTTTTAGTATGCTTTTTGCCTGTCTTTTTCAGCTCTACATATGCTGACAAATCCAGAATATATATGTTAAGCTTTTAAAAAACGCAGCTCAACCTATCCTGTGCAGAAACACATACTGTTGTGTGTTAACAGGAAAATGCCTTCTATTAGGGTGAAATTGTCCTGAACTAGAAAGCCTACATGAAATCTGAACATTTCATCGGATTTCTGACTGATGGGCAAGACCTCGCTCAGAACTCTTTTTAGTCTGTTTTGTTTCTCTTTCTTCTGGATTATTTTTTTAGAGTAACATGTCCTTCATAGTTATGGGCTGGTCAACATGTGCCTTTTAAGTTTTTTCAAGGCTTTGTAGTTCATCTGTGCAAAAACTTGTATCAGTCAAAAACTCAGTAAGTCTGAGCCTTTGGCTTTGCAGTGCCCTGCTGCTGATCTCATAACTTGTTCACATAGCCTCCTATGTTCAGTTGGCATCAAGGAGTCAAGGTCTATACTCAGCCTGGATAGAAAAAAGAATTTTGTCAAAAATAGGTATTTTTTTTAATAAGCTGCTTTAATGTTTCACTAGATGCACACACTTTTGAAGTTAGTGAATTTGCAAGAACTTTCATTGGGGGATAATTTTATTTAGGGCTTTCTTATTTTTCTGAAGTGTTGAAATCTCTCTCTTTTCCTGAACAGTTTAAGTTATTTTATAGAATAGTACGAGAGTGCAATAGAACAAGAATAATTTGTTGCAGACGTGCATATTTGTAGCTTACAGTAACTTTTATGATTTGCTTTAATGCATGAAGTCATTAAGATTTGAAGATATCATTGAAGAATCTCTTGGGAATTTCACACATTCAGAATTAAATCATAATTGCCATTCCTTCAATTCAAATTCAGTGTATGTTCCAGCTTTTTAATAGCACATAGTATCTCTGTCAGGGACTTAATTTTTAGGGGATTCAGGAAGAAATTTCTGCCTTCTTATGAGGAGAAATTATCTGTTTTGATAGTAACACAGCTTCTCCAGGCCATTTCTAGTTCAATGCACAGACCACTGTTGAAATTACAGACCTAGAGATTCTTTATATACAAAAGCTTTGGATACAGTGATTTATGTTCCGGGCATGCAAGGTGATGTCCAGGGCCTCCTTACTAAGCACTGGTAATTTGGCCAGTGTATTTGCACTAGGCAAAACTATTTTGAAAAAGGGTGTGACATGTAAGTCTGAAAGAGACTGATAGATGAACTCACCTTTTAAGAGAGCTGACATTTGACTACTGCAAAATTTGGTGCAACTATCTTCTGTTTCCCTGCTATTTCTAAGTTTACAGTTATTTGTACTTGGTCTGCCTGTGCAGGTGGATTCAGCAGGGGTGATGTACCCGATTAAAAACCATCACTAAGAAACAGAGGCAATGCTTGGCTCAGGGCAGTGAATGCACACCCTCAGCTTTCTAGACCACGGGCTAAAAAACAGGAAAGACCTTTAATGTAAAGTACAAACAATATAAAAAATCACAATGCAAAACTGCTTAGTGGTATTCCTCACTATTACATACTGGCTTTCTAGTTATCTGGAACCTCCTTCTGCTGTCACTGACAAGAAGGAATTTTGCTTGTGGCATCAATAGGAGACAGTTTGCTTCCTTTCTGGCTGTGGAAATCAGTCCAACAGTATTTTGTGTTTTATATAGTGCTTTGTCCTGAAAGTGCCCTTGAGCATTTCACAAACTATGAATGCAGTCTTGGTTTTGCCAAAGGCCTTGGGCAAAGCACAACCCATTGTGGTTTTTTCCTCCAACACAAGTCAGGCTGAGAATTACAAACTGGTGTTTAGTTTCCTTCTTGCACCCAATAAACACTGCCTGAGGAAAACTAGATATCTTGAGAGATTTAGGAACCAGAATGGTCAACAGGGAGTTGCCTGTTTAGTCTGACAATACAATGCAAAGCACTGCTATGTTAAAACTTAAATCTTAGCCTTTCTATCCATACAACTCCACAAAGAAAAAAGACTCACTCTCTGGGAATTGCAGCCCTCAATATCTTCTTTTTAAAGTAGCTTACCTGCAACCTGTCTGCCACAAAAAGAGGGGGAGTCAGTCCTTTCTTTCAAGTGTAGGATGGTATCTATTGCAGCAGGATAATTTCAGTGACTAGAACCCTGATCCAAGACAGATGAGGCAGCAGTTGATTCCTTTCTCTACCTGACTGATGAAGACACACACATCTTGAAGCAAGCACTCCATATGGTTAGTGCTTTCCTTTTGCTGAAGCTGTTCCACTTAAAGGAAATTAAGGGGAATACATTGCAAATTCACTGGTCCAGTAAGGGGGAACATGATACTCAGTATATTTTTGTACACTTATCAGGGAAAAGCAAAGGACTGAGTTTCAGTTACTGCTCTGCAGAGGGTTTGTGTTTTACATTAAATGAAGCACCTGTGCTGACTTTGAAGAAAGACCTGGAACTTGGAATGTTGTTGAAACATGAAAACCTATAAAGCAGTCACCAAACTGCACAAGAAGGGGTGTGAAGCTATGTTTCTATGGTTAAAGGATTCAGCTGAGTGTGAGCCGTCCCAGACTCTTCTTCCAGGACTTCCTTTTTTCCACAGTTTTGAACAAACCTGGGAGGCAGGACAGCAACTTAACAGACCTCTGCTTCTCTATTCTGACTGCTGGTCATATATAAGGGTCTCAGTACTCAAGCATTAGCTTGGTATATACTTTGAAGGGGCAGGCATCTAAGCATGAGATGTTGCAGATGTTCTATTTGCATGGTACTATGTCCCTTATTTGATCTACCATCTAACTTGATATATATGTTTAGAGCAGTTAAGTAGGAAATAGAAATTTTGCCCAATAACTTCATGTGTGACTTTCAGAATCTGTGACATAAATTCTTTCAGTGCCTCAGCCTGTCACCTGTTTTCTTCGATAGCCTGCTGTTTATCACGCCTAGCTTCCATTTCAAATTTTTCAGTCTGGATTGCAAGGTCTTTTAAATAGAGACCACCTGTTCTGTGCTTGTGTTATTCTTGATACACAGTGAAGTTCCATCCTCAAATCTTAACTAGTAGCAGTTCTAATTCTCACAGGCAGATATTGAGACCATAAATGTCAATGGGGTTCAGATAATTTTCCTTTAAAATTTTCTGTAATGGTAACTGAATGCGCTCTGCTTTTTGGAGGAACAAATTCACTTTCTAGGATAGTGATCACTGTTAAAAAATATGTACTGGAGGAGAAACAGTTGGAATTTTGTGTTGCCGACAGTTATATTAAGTTACTTGTCCCTGTTTTGCTTAGTACCTGCAAATGCAGCAGCGCACACTGTGGTTCCGTTCCCTTTCCTTGATAGCTTGTCATTTTATGTAGCAAGTCAGTCTGGCTGCTGCAGTCCTAGCTTAAAGAGTTGGTGATGCATTACCAGTGATAATCTCAGCATCATTCCAGGGAAAAGCTGTCAGGATTTTGTTTTCATCTTCTTCTGACTAACTGCAACTTCAGTGCATTTTACAGAACTTTCATATTTATTCTCCTGATTAGCATCAGGGTTCACAGTGAAGAATAAGTGAGTCATTCACTAGTGCAGCCACTTAATAAGCTTTTCCTGGGTTCGCCTTAATGTTAGTCAGAAAAGTATGAGTGCAGTGCAACTAGTCACCTTATCTGAGAAATGATCACCTTATTCTTTGAGTAAAGGATTAGTTTTGATTTGCCTCTGCAAAATGCACACCTGCAACACACATTCTGTGGCATTTTGAGGTGGTTAAACTAAAATTTTACTACTTTCTTTCTGGACAGATTGAATAGTTTTACTCTGTTTTACCAAAAAAAAAATAAAAATAGGATAGCTATCTGAAATTGCATAATACAATTGTTCTGCTGTGCTGTCTTCGTGGTAAAGATATTAACTGTATAGTCTTTCCTATTCTCCAATGCCTTTCAGACTTAACGTCTTGCTGAAGCTTTGCTTTAGTTTCCCGCTATGCTCCAAACATCTTTGTGGAAGTGTGTTGGGAGGTTAATTCTTCATGCTTCTCAGATACTCTAATTTTGCCTTGAACACTCCCATGTTTTCAGGCTAATGAATCTGTATTCTATTGATCTCTTAATTTTTTCTCTGATTTCTACTGCCTGTGCTTTGAAAAGATGTTTTCTCAGAATACAGTTTAAGGCACAGAGTTGAGACAGGCTTGAGTGCAAATCTTACGCTCAAAGCTTGTACTCCTTTGAACAGAAATTTTGTTTAGGTAAGGAACAATAGATTAAAACCCTAATCTGTACCAATGTAATTTAAACTGACCTGTAGCTGTCACGTAAGGTTTCAACATAGTCTTGATTGTTTTACCTCACATTTATATAATAATATAATGCAATTAGAGGCCAGTTGTAGCAAAACTGAACAGTTACACAGAAAACCAAAATAGTGCAATGTAATGCGAACACACTAAAACAGTATTAAAAATAGCATAAGAAAGACTACAAGACTGTTGAGATGTGAATTGGACAGATATTCAAAGGCACATAAATCACATATCAATTGTATAAATTGTAGTGGCATAAACATATCCTCATGTAAGAGTGGTTGTTAGTAGACAATTAGTTCTCATTATCTATGTGGATTTTCTGAAGCCAGGAAAAAACAGCACATTTGAGCAAGATAGGTTTGACAAAAATTAAGAAACAAAAGCCTCAGTTAAATAGAAAAGGAAAAAACTGCTTCTTTAGTCCTATAAGTAAGCAAAATGATTGCTTATGGTTTTACTGCTGAAGAATGAAGAGTTCTGCAGTTAAGCTGGCACAAATTTATTTTGCGAACCTTAGTTTCTAATTCTGATTTTCTAAAAGGAAAACCTCAAATTAAATAACAATTATGTTAAAAATAAATAACAAAATGTTAATGGAAGAAGGTGAGCATGTAGGGGAGCAAAGAGCAGCTTGCTCAAGCTTGAGCTGTCTTTATTGAGCAAATAAAAAGATGGGGTATGTGTTCTGTGCATCTGAGCTTAGCCTGTAGTTTGTCTGTCATATTTTACTTTGAATATTAATAATGTTAGCTATGTAATTTGCCATAAAATACTAAACTCGAAATTGGAGCCTGAGATATTATTAGCAATGCCTTACTTTTTCTTTCTGTAATGTTTCCCAGACTCTCTGCTGCCTACATCCTCATTAGTCACAACTGCAAGAAAATTAATGGCAACTTGCATTTTGTGAATTTGGAGTTCCATATACTTTCCTGCACAACTCTGTTTGCTCACTTCAAAACTCTCAAATTACTTCAGTTCAAGCAAGTCTGCCGTTTCTGTATTTATTTAACATTGGTTTTACTGAGTTGCGGGCGGAATGAATAGTATCAAAATATTTAACTTGTGGTGGTTGGAGTAATTTTCATCATATTTGCCTGTTGTTATGACATTCTTCTCAGTTCATTTTTTTTGTTTTGCTTGTAGCAAGTGTATACAGTCCTAAACTTCAAAGTTATTTGTGACTTTAGTAGTTGTTCCATTTTAGTATGTTTAAGAATCATTCAGAAGCTTCTTTGAGTTTAAACTATGTTTCAGGATTTCTATACTTGGGTAGAAATTAAGGACAGATTGAGGAAAGACCTGCTCTACAGTTTCAGTTAACCTTTCTTAGTGTGTAGATTTTTCCTTTTCATGTTAGGCAGTGGCCAGTGTACAATATTAACTGCAAAGGCACAAGAGCAATTACTCACATGCCGTGCCACAGTGAATTTCTGTGCTTTGACATAGCAGCCTAAGGAGGAGCTAACAGAGTGTGGTAGCCAGAGTAGCTGCCTGAAACTGAAACATTGCTGTTCATGAATCAGTGCTGTTAGAAGCACTATTATTTTGGTGATATGTTGAAGAAACAAGGGATTAATCCTTGTTTGTTCTCCAAGAAGCCAGCTGCTTGACTGGGACAGTTTTTTCAGCATTCCTGTTGGTGATTAGGCCTTCTTAGGAAATCTTCTGACTAGCTCTACTTAACAGGAAGCAAGGAAGAAAAGAACATGTGTTGAAAACAGATAAGATTTGTATGAATACCATCCCAATAAATTTGTTTCCACATCATGTACATTAAGGTAATACATTGAGTGTTCAGAAATGGAGGAAAAAACCCTGTGAACATGCAGACAGAACATTCTGATTATTTTTTTTCTACAAAACACAGTGGAATGTGACAAATTTCAGCTAGTTCTGCCTAATTGGCAAGTGGTCAGAGAAGAACACAGTGAGGAACTGGAGCAGGAACAGAAGAATGAGAGTGAAGGCTCAAGAAAAAGGAAGAACCTTCTCTTAGACATCAGTAGAAATGAGCTGTTCATAACCGGGGAGTCGAGAGGACAAGAGACTCTTAGTAATGCAAATAATGAGGTAGGAGGGCTATATTGCAAGCCAGATAGATCTGAGAAAGTGCTTCATTTAGAGAAGTGTGTGTCAGTGCTCAGTTAGGAGCTCTTTGATTATTAGAAAGGGTGCAGACTGTGTCTGGAGTTTTTACTTCTAGCTTCAAAGGACATTCTCCTTGGCACAGAGGAAAAAGAAGTTTATTTTCAAATCAAACCAAAACAGACATTGCAGTAAAGGAAACCACAATTTGCTTATTTACTAAGATAATTTACATAAATTTATTTAGTTTGAAAATGAAGATAGGCTCTTGACTATACTATTACAGGCTACCTATTGCTGTCTTAACTGATGCTACTGGTTGGCTTAATTGTGAAGTCAAGTGTTGATTTACACAGCTAATATTCCAAATGCACTTGCATACATAAACACACACCCTTGATTTAATTTTTTTTTTAATTATGTAAGAGAAGTACCTAACCACTTTGTCTAGTGGTTATGATTAACTCTACAGAAAAAAAATTGCCCTCTCCAGAAAAAAAGTGAACTGGAACTATTAAAGAAAATTCTATCAGGCAATAGCACCAACAAACACAAGAAGAACTTACATTTTCATAATTCACCTAAACTGTATTTTCACTGACTACCTGTTATTGTTTTTAGGCTTGTACATTGTCTCCATGGCCCTCACCCGCTTCCTCCAAGAATTTACAGCTACTCAGATAAAGACATCTACCCATCTGAGCAAACTGAGTTTTCTCTCTTACCAGTAATTCCTAAGTTGTTGGAGTATTGCTGCAGGCTGGACAGCACCTTGTTTAGTCCTGCTAAAGTACAAATACACAGTATGTCCTATGCCCATGAGTAAAAACAGTGTGTGCACAGGGAAAGAAAAAAAAAAGACTTCTGAGATTGAAGGCAAAATATTTCCCGAACCTGCATTTAACTAGCTGCTGGGGTTTTTTGGTGAATTTCTGAGGCAGCGTAAATCAAAGTGCTAGACTGGGGACACAAGACATGCTTCAGGACTTTCATGTGTGTAGAGGATTAGATGGGTTGTTCAGAAGCCTGAAGACTAGGTCAGAGAGGCTCAGTAAGAGGATTTCCATGCTGATACAAAAGGGACAATGTTGCTGCACTCTCAATATTGAAAGAGAAAACTGGTCACTGCATTTGCTTGAGATGTGTGAACATGGTAGTAACATGGGGGAAGTTTGGGAACTGCAGACTGATTTGAAGTGTACGTTGAAAGGAAAACACTGGCCTCAGAAGCTTAGATCTCAGCTACTTCACTGTAATTGCACACAGTTATATCACTTATGGAGGGTTTGATGGTAGTTCTAAAAACACTAGATTACTACATAAGAAAACTGGATTAGATGTTTCCACAGTAGGACTCTTGCTGCTGACAGTGGTATTTGTTCAAGTCCATCATTATTCAATTGAAGAGCTTGATGCTCCTGAAGAGAGACGAATTACTGCTTTGAAGAGCTGTGCTGGCAATGAAGAACATACCAACGCTGCTGCTGGCTAATTATTTTCAAGTCAATGGTAGGGCTGTGTTATTACTGCAGAGACTGAAATGCAGCGTTGAAGATGAGAAGCTCTTCATTCTGACAAGGAACTGGCTTGCTGGCAGGCAAACTTGTCCTGCTGCTAAAGGAAAATTGGTAGTGCAGAGAGATTGGTTTTGAGATCTTCCAGAGGTCTAGAAACCATTTTAGAGATTTTCTCTAAGGCAAACTTTAAAAATAAAACCACAATAAAGAAACTTACTCTAAAAAATAAAACCATAAAACATCCCCATTAAACCTACTCTTGCAGGCATTTTTTTAAAGGCAGAGACTCTTGCACACCAGTGGAAGTTTTGGATGATTTTAGAGTTTATTCCTCAACCTTAAATTTGAGTTTGGTTATTTCCTTGGAGGTTTATTCTTTGTAGACTGCAATATAACATTTTGTCTTACATCTTGTGAGAAGGAAGGACAAGAAAAGGAGGATGAGAATACCAAAAAAATAATGTTGGAAGTAATGTTTTAAGGGGGACATTGACAAAGGCAAAATAGGGCAGAGAACAAAAAAGGACAACAAGGATTAGAATGTTACATGATAAATAGTTAGCAGGTTGAAATACTTTGAGGTAAAAGGAGGGGAAGTAAGAGCAATACAGAGCACTAGTGATAATCTGGAGAAGCAGTCACACCTGTAGAAGATTTGTTGTCATATTCTATATTTGCTTTGAACAGATTCTTTTTCTCCTAACACAGGCTGAAACTTTTTGTCCACTCTACTTTTAAGCATGTACCTATGGCTGCTTGTGTTTTTTTGCTGGGCTTTCTGGGTTTACTGAAGCATACACTAAAGAAATTTTCAAGGAAGCCCACACAAGGACCAGTATTAATTTAGAAATTGAGGGACATAAAGAAAGTAAATGCTTTGCAAAACACCTTGTAAAAGTGATCATTCTGCCTTACAAGTTACTCACTCACTATCCCATTTCAACAAGAGTTTGAAGATTGCGATACTTTGACCAAAGCACTGTGTCTTTATTAGAGGTGTTCGATCTGTGAAAATACTACAGTACAAAACCCCCTCCTTTGTTAAATTTTCACTACTTCCCCATTCTTCAAGCTTTGTAGAATTTTAGCTGTCTTTAATGTCTAACCATATCTCTAAATGTAATCAAAATTAGTCTGGTATAAAACTACTGCCAGAGAACCATAAAAACTGTGTTTTTCTTCTTTAATTCAGTGCAGTATGCTTTTTGCTTTGAATTTTAGTATGTAAAGGAGTCATAGACCTCCTTCAGGTAGGTGAGGAAAAAATGATCTGCCCACACTTGCATGGACAAGTTGAGTATCTTTTTCTATTTTGCTATTTTCCTGTATATTCAGTAGGTAATTCATTCCTGGATCAGATAACATTTATTGCACCAACTCACACAACCAGAATATCTTCTAGTGAGCCAAAA
This sequence comes from Manacus candei, assembly GCF_025592945.1. Lineage (NCBI taxonomy): Eukaryota > Metazoa > Chordata > Aves > Passeriformes > Pipridae > Manacus > Manacus candei. The sequence continues at coordinate 5,700,899 of NW_026138074.1, read as the reverse complement.
TGTGTCTGTGATGTGGCTTGTTGACTTTATTTGACTTATTGTTTAGAGTAGAAATGAAAAATGTATTTCCATGTATCATTGCTATTTTTATTGTCTTAAATGGTTGAAATTTAAAACTAAATTTATACTTTTATTCTTCATACTTTACTGCTTAAAATTTGAATTCATTTTATTGATCTATGTTGGCTGTAATACTTACATGTATTGTATTATGTGATTCTCCGTTGCCAGTGGCTAAGATTCAAGATTAATTGATAAACTGATAGAGAAATAGTGCATTTCTGGAAAAAGTTTTTAATCGGTGGCTTAGTTATGTTCAAAATCGGATCTAATTCAAAGAGCGTAAATTTTACAATCCATTTTCCAGACTGCAGTCAAATGGAAACTTTGCCTACCACATTACTACTGCATTGCTTTTCTACCAATATTTTCTTAAATAGAGTAATAAAAGTAGAAGGAATTGCTTCATGAAGAATGCAATAAACTGTTTATAGATTACCATTATTTTTTATTTCTAGCAGCTCTTAGACCTAAGAATGACCAGGTAATAAACATATGTTGTTTCCTGTCATCTTAGCATCTATCTTCTCTACATAAGGTGAATGGTTTCTATCCTACGACTTGCAGGCACATTGTTTGTGAGATGTTCCAGTGCTTGTTGCAGCAACAGGGAAATCAGAAGTTAAAATGGACAAGCTTGTTGCCTGTAACCTGTCACATCCACATTATTGCTATTACTGGGTCCATCAAATACTCCGGATTGCTGTACTGAGCTGTAAATTTACTGTGAGTTTCAGTCACCAGAGGGCACTTGAATGGTTTTCACACAAACCTTCCAGTAAATGACAAAAATACAGACCAAGCTCTGTGGAAGTGAGACTGGGCATATATATATAACCAGCGATGCACCAAACTTTATATAAAAAGGAGACTGTGCAGGAGAAGAGGAAAACTCCAGTGCATAAGAGAAATGAGTAGAAAGTAAAACCATTAAGAGTGTATCAGAAAGGCACTGATTTCCTGGATAAAAATGATGGAGAGATATTATTATTATTTTTTTAATTAAAAGTCTGAGACAGATTTATCTGCTGCTATGAAGAGGGAGATAGAGTTAGGTTTTGTAATATCTGCATTTGAGGATTTTTAGTTTCTTGTCAGTCTACTTGGAAAGCTCATATTGTGTTTCCTCTCTGAAATGCCTTTAATAGTTTATGACTACAGGGCTCTGTGTTATGGAAGAAGTCTTCTTAAGCAGATTGAGATTTTTTTCTTTTTGAGATAATTCCTACTGAGAAACTTAATTAAGATCTTGAAGGCGATGGATACTTTGGTTTAAGCTAAAAGACATGTTTACTTCTTCTTTTTCCTAATAATTACTACTCTCTTTCAGAGTGCATTGCAGTCACATACCTTTATGCCAAAAGACCTAGACAAAGTCATGGTTCATTCACCTCTAATATTTTTCTTTTTTAGAAGTAGGGTTCTAGTTTCTCATTTATTTTTGTCTGCTGGAATGCAGAAAAATAAATGTATTCCTTGTAATATATCCGAGTTTATGGATTTCTCTAACAAATTGAAAAACAGGATCTGATTGTGGCCTTTGAGGTCAGTTCTGAGGAAATGGGGCTCTGAACTGCACAGTCTCAGAAATACCTTCTCCTGTCCATGTTTCTTGAGTCAGATTTGTTGGTCTGTAATAGCTGTTAACCATAATGAGGACTCCAGAGCACCTCAAATATGATAGTCAGCTAGTGAGGTTTCCTGACTCTCTTGCTCATATGCTGCATGGTATGGGAGATAAACACAACCACACTGCCTGTGTAGGGTAGAGCTATCCAAAGCTGAAGGCTGGAAGAAATTTTACTCCATCCTGCATGCAAGCAGTCAAACTCATCATCCAATAATCCATCAATCATAGAACCATTAGGCTGGATTAGACCATCAGATCATTGAGTCCAACTGTAAATCTCCCTAGATAGTGAAAATTTTGGAGGTGCTACCCTTTTGCAACTCGTGGAAAGCTGGAGCCCTCCTAACAAGCAGGAAATTGGCATTCTTTTTGACTAGACTTGATATAGGCAGACTTTTCAGTTTTGCTAAAAAGAGTCAGTGGATTGCTTTAGTTCCCTTTCTAAAATAATGTTTTCTGTATTGACTCTGAGTCTTAAAATAGTCACGGGTAATTACTACAATGAAAACAAGTAAAGGAAAATAGAAATGTGTGTAATTTTCCCAGAGTTTCATATTTAACAAAAGACTGTGGTAAAATGATTTTCAAAACCAGAGTATTTAGATGTGTCTCAATGTATCCATTGCTATTTGAGAGACCCCTGGAAAAAATGATCAATGCTTTCCTTCTACAGATCTTAAAAAGGAAATAAGAGTAAAACATACTTCAAGTTATGCTCTATATAAATCAGTCATATGGCTTCAAGTTTTGTTGTACTTTTCCAATTATGCCTTCCACCTAACATTCACTTTTTCCATTAGTGAAATGCTAGATATTCCCCTTTGGCAGATCTGCATAAATCATTTGGGGTTCACATTTCTATTTTCCTAGGGTGACACATTCTGCTTCCAAGATTGATACTGAAACTTGTTTTGCATCTCTAATTGTTACCTTATTTATACTGTAACACCAGCATATAAAAGACTAGACACTGAGCCGATAGCATTGAGACAATCTGGAGTAACTTCATCAAATTTAGAAAGAACTCTTCTCAGTGAAGTAAAGGGAAGATTTGTCCTTGACTTGAGAAATTACAGGATGCTACCCAGTGAATTTATTCAGACTGACAGCATTGTAAATAAAATAAAAATATGGCTGGAATAATAAAGAATGCACCAGAGTCACCAGTTTTACAAATTTTACCAGGTAAACCATATGAACCAAAAGAAAATATGACAACTTAGGGCCTCAGACTTTTCCAAGTAGTTCTTGGATTGCTTCACATTTTCTTGAAAAGTATATCTTTCTCCAGTGGGAACTGAATTCTTAATGGAGCTTTCCAAATGAGCTGATTAGGTACACTTGTATGTGTTCAATAAGTTTAAAAAAAATAAAAATACTTAAGGCAGTACCGAGGCTGGAATTTTCACTTTCTCTGTTTGCAAGTCACTGTTTCCAGAACACTGTTAAGTTAACTCATGGAAGTTTTACCTGATTAAAATCCCTCTCTTTATTGATTTCCTTCAGCCAAGGGATTAACTCCAAATCTTGACTTTGAGTCACAGTTTGTGAATTTCTCTTTTGTGGGTCTTACTTGTCGAACTTGGGCTTTATCACTGGAACATCATCATATCCCAAGTAAAATGTAGGGAAAGATCTCCGGTTACATTTTTGGTCTTTGGATCTGAAATCTGTCCAGAAAATTTGCTAAAGTACTTAAAACTTCAGCAGAAAAGTATGTTTTATATTTTTACCTCATGCCTCCATTTAATTTGGCTTGCTTATTATGGAGAAAGATTTTAATCAGTGAAGTTAGTGAACTGGCTAATCTGTCATTATTTTGCTTTTCATTGCCCTCCAAGATCATTCCTGTGCAGCTCTAGTATATTTAACTAAAATGAGGATTTAGCATTCTAAGGCATCAGCTTGTAATGATTCATTATTTCTAATATATTCAGTTCATACCAGATAATTTAAAAGTAAATCCTTTTAACTAGTTCCCTCCAGTGGTCCTCATGTGAGCATTGTGCTCAGAAGGACTTCTGAAATCACAATCCATTACAACATCTTGTGGAACTGGGATTTTGCCTTAAAAAAGAAAAACAAATTAGTGCTGTTTAATGAGGTCTAGTCTAAGTTCATTGACACTGAATTCCCAACAATATATAGCATCACTGTCAGTCCCTATATTAACTGCATATTATGCCATTGAATGTCCTGTCATTCTTTATGTAATGAGAATTTGTGCCTCTGGATTGCCTTTATTCAAATATGGAAATGAACTGATAGAAAATAGGTGATGGATACTTGATTCTCAAAACAAAAAAAAAAAATAATGAAAAAGTAAGTTAGAAATGTAGGACTTAAGAGCAGATTCCTGACATTTCCAAAATATTCACATATTGGAAGAAAGGGGAGTTATCTGGGAAAACTCTAGAATGATAAAATAATAGGGCAAAGTCATTCCGAGGTGACCCCTGTGCAATCAGATGGAATTTAAGGAGAATATATGGCTCCAGTTTTCCTTCCCTGGGCTGTGGTAGAAAAGTTGGACAATTCCAAGGGATTCAGAAACAGAAGTCATCTTCAAAAGAAAAAAAGAAAATACAAGTTACTTTTTCTTTAAGATAGCATCATGTGCATTTGTTTTGAGTGATTAAATCAAATGTAGTAAATGGAGAAAGCTATGTGGAGAAAGGTTACATTCTGTGCCTCCTGGACACAGTAGATAGAACTGTTAGCTTCATAAATGTCCTCTCAGCTTCGTTTGCTTAAATCCTTCAATTGTCTCTAATACATGTAACCCGCCTTCTTTTGGTCTCCTCTTTCCCATACTTGATGCCAGTGTTATTTATCATAAGCAAAATCTACAGCTATATTAGATTTAAATTAATATGATTTAGGTTCATAAATGGCAAGTTATTTGTTTTGGGGGGCATCCATTTCCCTCCTATGGAAGTCAGTAACAAGTCTACCTCAGCATTCTTTGATTTAAGGCTGGGGCCACAACTGGGATGGTTATATCTATCTTATTCGGTAACCTGCGTTCCAACAAAATCAGCCGTTGCATTAGTCCAAAGTGCAAAGGAATCACAGAGGGGAAAAATACAAGTCTTCAGTGTGTGAAGGACTAGACCATGTAAACAACTAAGATGAGGTCAACCTTATTAATTTTTTGCCCTCATTCATATTATAAAGTATTTTACTAAAGCTAACTGGGAAACAGAAGTGTAATTTTATCAATATTTCTCACTAAAACCATAGGATTTTTTTCCCTATGAAAAATTACAGTATCTAGATGGCTCTGGTGACTAGGTGGGGTATGAGACCTGCGCATTCAAGTTTTTGCTCTATATGAGAGGAGCAGCAACCTGCATTTTCTACATGTCAGCTGGGTGACTGTTGTGGTTTAACTCCAGCCAGCAACCAAGTACCACGTAGCTGCTCACTCACTCCCCCACCAGCGAGATCACAGTGAGAATTGGAGGGGGAAAAGCTTACAAACTCAAGAGTTGAGATAAAAGTTTGATAGGGAAAGCAAAAGCCATGTGTGCGAGCAAAGCAAAACAAGGAATTAATTCACTACTTCCCATGGTCAGGCAGCCATTCCCAGGAGAACAGAGCCGCACTACGTGTATCAGTTTCTTGGGAAGACAAATACTATCACTCCCAAAGTTCCCCACTTCCTCCTTCTTCCCCCTACTTTATATACTGACCATGATGTCATGTGGTATGGAATATCCCTTTGGCTGTGTCTCCTTCCAACCTCCCAGGCACCCCCAGCCTCCTTGCCAATGTGGCAGTATGAAAAACAGAAAAGGCCTTGGCTCTCTATAAGCATTGCTCAGCAATAACAAAAACATCTCTAAACTACCATCACTGTGTTCAGCACAAACCCAAAACATAATCCCATACTAGATACTGTGAAGAAAATTAACTCTACCCCAGCCAAAATCTAATCTCTAGTGTTCAGCCACTTTTAAACCTCTCTTTTGGGCACTCTTCAGCTGAGTAAATCTAAGGACTTCTTGGGTCAAATTAAAGAGTTCTCTTCAGCCTACATGACGGGTTACTCACTTCGGAGACAACATGTCTTTCTTTAAAACATGGATCTTGAATGACATCTCATCCAAGTACCAGATAATTATTTACACCAATCTTCACATTGTTCATCTTTAAATTTGTTTCAGATTTCTGCTGTTGCCAGCAAAGCTTCATTAGAAACATTACATATCATTGGTCAGGGGGTTTGCTTAATGGGCATTTTCCAAACTAGAAGTCTTCTGTTGCAAATAATTTTTGAGCAGCATTACTTATCAAATGAAAAGGTAAGCCAACTAGTAAAACAATTCCTTTAGTTCCTAAAAAAATTTAGATGCAAATTTAAAACTTGATTTCAAATCATAGACTGTAATACATAGTGTAAATATTAATTAGAGGAAATAGAGTATCTTTTAATTAACTGTAATTTAAAATGTTGAAAGCAAAAAACATTTTATAAGTGGTCTTCTTTTTTGTTGTTTTTTAATTGTTACCTCTGGCCCTCTAAACTCAGTAATCCAAATGAAATCATTCCCCACAGACCTAATTAGGTCTTTTCCAATAATACATAGCACAAAAATGTCAAGAATAACTTCTGCAATATGTTGGGTAAAGGACAAACACCCTTGTCAAAACAGGATACCTGGTCAGAACCACAGATCACTCAGCACTCGCCTTTCACACACATTGCTGCCCAGATTAGAGATAGCCAGGAAGTGCGTGTTGTTTATTTGGAAGCTGGCATGAGAATCCAGCTCTCCAGGATGGAGAGGGGACATAGTAAAGAATGCAGCAATCATCCACAGCTTCCCTCCCTCATCCTCCAGAACTTTTTTACCATTAGCTTAGTTTACATTTAACAATGGGGGGAAAAAATAGTCATGTCATGCTAATCTTTTCTTTGTAATGGGCTTCAGTTTTGCTATACTTTCTTGGGTGGATTTTTTTGTTGTTTTGTGGTGTTTTTTTCTCAAATTAAATTCTATTTCTTTAGATTATTTTCCTCTGTCTCGTAAAATGTTGCTAGTTGGTGCTTCACAGTCAGGGGATCAGCATCCTCTGTTTGGAATTGGGTACAATGGCAGTGACAATGTGTGTCCTCTGTGACACGATGGCAAAATTGTATAAGAGTTGTTCCATACATTCTCACACATGGTCTATGAGTGTACTCCACAGAAAAGACTGCAGGCAGAGAAAAACCAACCTTACAATGGCCATGAAAATAATGTAGTCTATAGGGCTGAAAACCAAAGACTTTGAAAGGCAAGGCTGCCCTTGATTCTCTCTGCTGTGTGGTCTGTTACTGTTCTGGGTTCTGGAAGCTCAAGGGGAACACAATGCCCAGTCAAGCAGCCTTCACATAAGTTTTCCAACACCACAGAATTGGACCTAACAGTACTGTGTTTTATCTCCTTGTGCTTCCGGGTTTTGCTTTTTGATGTGTCATCAGAATCACCCAACCAGGAATAAAAAAGTTGTCATATTTGCATAGAATAGACTCACAAGTTTGAGGGTCGAGCTATATAAACACTTGAAGAGTTAGTAAATTTTTCACAGTGGTCACTCTAAAGGAGCTTTGAGGGGAAAACCTGCCTCGTGTCAAAAGATATAAAATTCTAGTAAAAATAGTTCTGTGGACACAAATCCACAAAACACAACAATGAATGACTAAAATTACTGAATCTTCTGGAAGCTGCCACAGAATGATGCAAATAACCTGATAACGGGGACAAATTTACAGCTCTGGGAGCTGTTAATGGAGCAGGAAAATATTTTAAAAGCTTTCCCTCCACTGTTTCACTGACTGCACTCCAGCAGGACTCATGATCTAAAGTCCTATTTCAAAAGTGCCGTAGCCATTTGTCTTGTGGTCACAATACAAGACTGCTTTTGAAATCCCTTGTAGTTTGACCAGCGTTAAATGACAGAGAAAGTTGGTATGACGCCAGTTACCTCATTTCCAACTTTCTGACTACTAGAGTTGAAGAATACTAATAAAGTACAAACCAGGGAAGCAATATGTCTAATGGGTATATAAAGCTTCAGGAGAAGATAACACCATGAACCCAGAATGTTCAAAACCTATTTTTTATTTCATTTGGGGTTTTTCAACCCAGACTATTTAAGTACTAACTCTTTCTTCCCTTGAGGAAACTCAGTGAAAATATAAAAAAATTAAATATTTTGGGCTTTAATTCATAGGACCAAAATGTATGTCTAGAAGCTGGTTTTCTTTGTGTGGAAAAACACTAATCCAAAAGTCATTAAATCTATTAAAAATAAATATAGCAAAAAGATGTCTTTCTACACTAAAATGTTACTCATGGCAAAATGTATTCACATCATCATGACACAATGAGTTCAAACCGCCTTTTGTGAAGATAGAAAGCTTCAAATATACAGATACACTGTATATTTCAGTTTTTGTGGTGCATTTTCTTGGTTAGGCAAGCAAGGTGCCCTGGCAGCTTAATGTTCATTAACGTGGAAATACTATAGAAGACAATCTCAAAATGAAGTTTTAGTCTCATCCAAAGGGAGGTCTTGGTGGGGTTTCTCTGCTTTGAACTTGTACATTAAGTCACATAAAGGAAAATAAAGGAATTTAAATGTATTAATTATTCTCCAGACAACCTGAGTAAAACTGGAGATAGAATTGCAAAGCCAACTCAGGTTCGTATAAGTGTGTCTACCAAGAGATTAATGGGATTTCAAAAAGTATTCAGATTAACACTGAGAACAGAATTTGATTCCTAAACTGGTGATCTGAGTACTTACACTTGTGCAAGAAACATTTAGTTACTTCTTTCAGTCTCTGATTAGTCTGATTCAGTCAACATTGCATAATAAAAATTGTTTCTATAAGTGCTGACCTTTTAGCAGCAGATTTGTAGACTAATTTCTGGAAGTTTCTTTAAAATGGTTCTGTTTTATTTTTGAAGAGACTAAAGTAAATGTGATGTTTCATGTCCCCATCATTTGAAATGTATGTTCTTGACTATATTACGAAGTATAATCTACTCAGGTTCTTCAAGAGCTGTAAGGCATATTAATTGGGTGGATGAAAGCTGGATTTGCAAGGCCCAAGTCAGAAAACCTTAGTCCACTGCTTTCTGTCTCCTCTTGATGAGATAATGGGAAAATGGGTAACTCACTGCACTCATGAGGCTTTAGGCATCACACATCAGGATCAGAAAATTATGAAACCATCCTGAAGCCACATTTACTCACTGAGTAGTGAATATTTTGAATAGTTTCCACTCGAATTCTGAAGTATTGCCGAGACAATAAGTCAACTCTATTTTCAAGTCACTGTAGAATTTTCTCTCCCAGTAAAGATGCTAACGTCTACCTTGGTTTTTTGATGGGTTTGGATCTTCTTTGGTTTTGTATTTTAGCTTAAAATCAAAACAGAATGAAATAGAATGATTTCCACAAAAATACTACTTATAATTTTGTTTTATTCTAATCATAAATATTTATTTTTCTATTAGACCATTTTATAGCTCCTTTTCAAAAAACATAAATATTATTTCCCTCCAAATCAGTTGTGTAGCTTTAATAATGTGTAGGAAGGGATCTGCTTTTGATACAGAAACCAAATAATTCTTCTCACAAAAAAATGTACTCCCTACACTCTACCTTAATATCAAATAACAATTCCCGGAACAAGGAGCACTGATTCTCTTCTTATTTAGTTAGAAGACTTGTTTCTCATGGGCACTTGTGCCGATTTATGAATACCTATTGTTTTTAATTTAACTACACATTCAGTTTTGCACAATGGAAGACATGTATACTCTAGCCTTGGTTCATTCAGCATACATATGAGACCCAAGCCTCCATGTATTTTACTATTAAGCACCTACTAGGCTCTTAATTCTAGAAACCCTCAGACTACAAAAAATATAATTTTATCCAGTAATCTACCCAGGAATTCTGTGAAGAATGCAGGGGGAAGTCTTCTGTTCTTTAAGTTGGTGAATGCCACAAAGTCTAATAGAGTTCTGTTTTAAGTGTTTTAATAGGAGAAAATTTAAATAAGCATCTAAAAGGCAGAGGCCAAATTCTCCCACCATTAACAGTGATCTAAACTTACTGAATGTAAGAGTAACAGCATTTCTTTTGTATGATTTGAATTTATTGATACATCTTAGGTCTGCAACACTAAACTCAAAGTCTTCTGAAAATAAAGATAATGTACCCGTGTGAGGATTGTTCTTCACCCTCCTCCCCTCTTTTCTTACTCTCTCCTAATCTCTTTTTCCCCCTTTCTCTCCTAATCTCTCCTGGCTGTTACTCTGTCTCTGGTCCATATAGGTAGAGCTATAAAAAAGTAGAAAGCTATTCTGAAGTAGTAAGTACAATTTGAATCTTAAAAAAGGTGTTTATTTGCAGTTGAAGATGTCTTTTCAGTAAGCTTTTATAATTCTAGATAATGACTCTCAGGATGTCTACTTCTTCAGGGCCAGCAAAGATATTTTTAAGCTATCAAGAGGGTTGTAAGAATGGTTGTAAGATGATTTTAAAATCTCAACTTAATTAAAACCTTTGGGGTAGAGACTTTTGCCAGGTAAAGTTGTAAGAAGCAGCAAAGCAAAAATAATTTTGAAGCAATATAGGTTTGGGTGCACCAATCAGAATGGTTTTTATGCATCATATACATGATCAACACTAGGTATGATTTATCTGTTTAAATACTCTTTGACTCTGCATTTTAGTGTTTCTGTCAACAGAGCTTGCTGTGTTTGGTCTACTTTGTGCATGAGGTGGCTCTAGATCATGATTTTGTTTTTACCACCCTAGTTAGCTTTGAGCAAAACTAAGTGTCAAACTTGCTCAAGTTCAAACTCATTCTCACTGGTTTTGATTGTAACATCCACAACTGAAACTTGCAGCCCTTTTGAGAGCAATGTCTCCTTCAGATTCGTCATAAGGTACTGACACTGTGTTAGTTGAGAAGTAACTTGTAGATTGGGCATCTGATAGTTAGAGCCATTTGGTCTGCTTAGATCCTCTCCATTTTTGTTTCAGTGGAAAGTTAGATAAAATGATGAAATCAAACAGGTTACACCATGAAAAATGAATAATGCTGATATTTCTGTGAAATATTAAATAGATGGAACTTAGTTGAATAGAATCAGAGAGTCCTGTGGAAATCATTTATGTATCAATGTCATTCCTGATAGTTGTATATGTCACCACTGGTGTGAAAGATTGTAGTGCTTCCTGCATCTTACTGCAGTGTTTTTCTTTCTTGCTCTTAGAAGACTCCTCCCAGTGCCCATCCTGAATTTTTCTTACTGAACTTTAGGCTGTATTAGTCACAGGGAATGGATTTTCCTTTTTTTGCAGTTGCAGCCTTCTGTATGTTTGACAGCTTATCAACTCTGCTGCAGCCTCCCTCCTCCTACCCTCTCCTCTCCTCCCCCTCCTCCCCTCCATTAATTCAATCTTTCCTTCAAGGTTATGTTTTCAAAATCTCTTTTCCCTTTTCTCTCTGTTATTTTTTGTAGTTCTTGAGTTCAAGTTTGGGCATGGGGCTACCACTTCACTCAGCACCCATGCAGCAGCAGCTGGACGATGGCTTCCTATGTTTTGAAAATTGGTTTATATACGTACCCCAGTGTCATACTCACCTGTTTTCTTCCAAAGGACATTACACTGCTAACACAGATTCTGATCCATTATAAACCCCTAAAAAATCCCCATCTAATGAGCTACCCTTCCTTTTACTATTTTGCAGTTATACAGTTAATTATTCTTACCTAACTGTACATCCTCTTAGACTTACATCCTACATTTTTAGGTCATTTCTCCAACTAGCAGGATCATTTTGTATTCTAATCCTGTCCTCTAAGGTACTCACAATTCGTCCTAGCTCCATGCCACTTGCAAATTTAATAAGCACATTCCTGTTGTATATATTGGCTATTAAAAAAAAAAGATTTTCCTGACCTAACTATCCCTATGACTGTTGCTGGTTTTTTCTTTAATTGCTGGAAGTTCACTAATTATAAAAAAGCTACTAAACAGGATTTATAGTGGGTTGCTTACTGGTCTAGAATTACAGAAATCCTGGCCTACAAGTTCAGATTTTACATCAAGTTTTCGTAAATCCTGTATAACAGATTCTTAAATGGGGCAACATTTAAGTTCCATTTTCCTTCTAATGTCATTACTTGAGATATTTAAAATTTAAATTGGTTTGAGCAGAATCCTCTTCTTTTCCAGTTTCCAAATGGACATCCGTTTCTTTGCATGGAAACTAAATATAATAACTCCTACCCTCCACAAAGAAGCATTTTAAGGATTTGCAGTATTGCAGTTTCAGCAGAGACTTTGCTATTAAATGTAATATTGTACAGGAGTGATAACTGTTACTAGACAACACTGTAAAAATTCTCCCTGCATTTTGCTGATTACTCTTTCCAAAACAACAGGCTATCCATGAGTTATGATCCACTTCTCTGAGCGAATGCTGCTATTTGTTTTAGAAATCTACATCTATTTAAAACAAGCCTTAGCTCAGTTTGATTTACTGAGCATTTAAGCCCCAAAGGATGCATAGTCAATGCATTCCATTAAAGAACAGATACACAAACCGACTGACAATGGCCAGAATCTGCTTATTGCTTGTTACATTTACAGCACAGGTCTGGGCATTTGGGCCTTTGGTTTCTGCCACTGACAGTGTGTGACTGTCAGTAAATTATTTAACCTTTCTGTACTCAAGTTCCCTTGGTTGGGCATTTTACCAGCCTCAGAGGGGTATTACAAGATTGAACTAAGAACTGGCCTTTTGAGTTCCTCAGATAAAAAGTGTTGTCTAAGTGCCAAGCAGTACAGAAAATCTAGAGGGACTGTGTTGACATTTAGGATGTGGTTCTCATTTTCCTTACTGTTGAGCTTCACTAACCTCAACAGTTATTTCTGCTATTCATTTGCAGTCAAGAATCACACCCTTTATATTTTAAGGGGCAAGGAAGAACTGTTCTTCCAACAGGTCCATTCTGTCAGTGGGTAAAAAATGGGAAAGCCTTTTCTATTTGGCTTCCCAGTGAGGAAGAAGCACTTGTAACAAAGTATATGCATATTCCAAACATATTACTGTTTCATTTAAGAACTAATATACATCTTGGAGCAGAGATGGGTCAGCAGGGTCAAGGGCAGGCCCTTCATTTTGAATACCAATACCGTTATTTCCCTGCATTACCTTGGGCATAGGAATTATCTGCTGACACATAAATGTTGAGGACAAATTTAACTGTGCTTTGGTATGGCTCCTTTCTTTCTGCAGGGCTTTGTGAGCAGAAGTGAACAGCATGGCAGGCTGCTTTCCTTCACAGCTCCATGCCCTCAGAAACTTTTGGATAAATTTATATTACTTTTAGTTTTAGATTATTTTATTATTCTTGTGGTTCCACAGTTTTTTAAAAACAGGGGAAAAAACCAGAAAAATGTGAAACTTCAGGTTTTATTGGACTTCAGATCATCAAGTGGAAAATCAGAAAATACTTGAATGTTAACACAATCACTGATTTCAACAATGGTTTGTTCTTCTCAAACACTTCTCTAATCAGCTCAAGACACAAAGCTTTTCACTCTTTGTTGTACCTCAAATCAGTTAACACTTTTTAGCATTTTTTTCAGCCATACATCTTTAAGCTATTGTGTTTCTACCTCACATATCATCAAACAAATATTGTTGTCTATATTCAACTAGATCATAAGTAACTTAACTTCTTTATAAATGTGTGTGATCCTGAACATGTCATTGGAATTCAGAAACAGGAATAGCAACAACACGGTTTCTTATGCACCAGATATGAAAGAAGCTGAGGGAGGGAAAGTAGACAAATGTTTCCACCAATTAAAGAGGAATTTTTCAATAACTTACACTCAGTTTAGCAGTAATGATTTGTGTGTGTTATTTGATCCACACTGGTGCCATTTCCTGTAGCTATTGAAATGTGTGATTGATTGGATCAAGGCTAATAATATGCTCATTTATATAAGCATACACTCAGTGCTGTTCAGTGGTTCATTTTTAAATGGTTATCAGTTAAACCAGGAGATTTTTAGTGACTTGCCTAAAGAATGCAGCCCTTCCAAAAGAGTTGACCAAAAATAAATTCATTTCTTTTGTTTACAGTGAGTTCTAAACAAAGATATCGAATAAGTTAATTTTAGGAGCTGACATTCAGATACTCAGAGTCATTATCGTTGACAAACTACTAAAACATAATAAGTTTGAATTATAAAATAGTGAAGATTTTCTTTTCCTTTCCACAGTTCCAAATCACATTTTTTTCTCCCTGATATCATGTACCATTTAGCAACTTATGAAATAACTACAGTATCCTTAAGGAATGTGAATATTGTACACAACAGATAATAATCATGATTTTTACCACTGACAGGATTCTCTATCCAAATTTTTTATTACTGAGATAGAATCTATGCATTTTTTAAACTGTTTGCATTTTCTACCTGCTTGCCACTTAGTTCTATGTGTTTCTGTGTTAAATTACACTATGCCTGATTTTTTTTTTTTTTAACACAGTACTTGCCACAAAAAAATCAAAGCATTCTTACTTCTAGTGGAAACTCTTCTTACTTCATGTGAATATACACTAGTAAATTGAACTATAGAAGTAATCTCCATGTCCCTGTGGATTGTAAGATTACCAGACAGAAAAAAATGTATTAACTCATCCCAGCCTCATTTTTTTTAACCTCAGCCTTCAAAAGCATTTCTCATCTCAAAAACTTCTAATAAATGCAGGTAACGACCTTGCTTCAAATTAACTTACAGGGAGTCCTGGTTGAAAAGTCTGACTCATTTATATCATATGGAGACACCATCAGTGACTTGATTAGTTTTTGATAAACCTTTTTAGGGTTTAGAAAAGATGAGCTGGGTGACACAAAGGGAAAGCAGTCGAGTTAAACAGCAGCTCAAATAGGGGAACTGTAACAGCCAGTATTAGAGGAGACTGACTGTGCAGGCTGTGGAAAGGGCTTATGAAACTGCATCCACTGCACTGATTCTCCCATCCACTGAGCTGTGATTAACACGGTTCCATATGAAGCTGGGGAAAAAACAAGATTTAGTAATATCTTCAAAACATATTGTTCTGAAGGAAAAATAGTCCAGTTTGGCTGGTGGGTCTAGGGTAGGTGCCAAGTCAGCTAAATCATGAGCTTTCAAGCACTCCTGGGAAAGAATGTGGAAAGTCCCCTGATTTTATACAGTGTGTTAAAATAGTTCTTTTGTTTGCATCATGTTAAGATTGAATAAGATACCATCTGTGCTGAGTTTTACATCTTATAACAGGAATAATGACCATAATTGGTCTGTTATCAGCTACTTCTACTAATAAAAGAGATAGAAAGATGGGTACCACAGCAAAGCAGACCCCTTTGTGGCTCTTGCCTGCAAAGGTTCAAAAAACACAGGAATTTGCATAGATTGGAGGCAAGAAGCAATGGTCTCTAAGAATTAGTTAAAAAATAAAAAGAATTAGGAAGACTTTGAGAATAGTAACACCGTTGAGGCTTGTTTTCCATGGTAAAAAGGCACAAGGAATCACAGATTATGTACCTATGAGTCAATTAAATGTACCCAGAATTGACTCTGAGGCCAAATGGCATGAAAGAACCTGCCCATACTGTTAAATTCTCTCACTCTCCAAATCAGGGTACCTATGTTGGAACTGCAATTGGGAGTGCTCCCTGGCCAGTGTCAACTTCTAAATTGGGCCCAGGACTTTTTCAAGATGGGCTTTCAGCCTTGGGCCAAAACTATGCCCGGAAACATTATAAGTTAGCAGTGTGGATGACTGAGACACGGTGTCCGAGACTGTTCCTGGCCCTGCTTCATTTATTGCTGTAGATGTAGTCTCTGCATTTAGGTATCTCTCTTCTTATGTGTCCCCGATGTGTGACACTCAAACTCCACCAATTTAAAATTTGATGTAGAGATAGAAAGATTGACCATATCAGGTGCTACAGGGATGTCAATGAAAACAGGTACCATAGCATTTAAGTGAGACAAAACCCGTGGTGTGAGTTACGCCTCGCATACATCCTAACACACTCTTTTTCTCTGTCTGTCTAATTTGGGCTTTTTCATTATTATTGGCTGAACTGCTAGGACTGTTCATGAGCATATATTGGTCATTCAGAAGGTTCTTTCCCAAATGCCAGGAAAAAAAAAGTGAAAATCTTACTCTCCGTGTACGTCTTCACCACCCCCCAAAAAATCGTTACTACAAACATCTCACCCAGATCCCGGTTCTGAGTTCCTTGAGTACTTGGAAACTGAGTTCATAAAGCTATAGCTTAGCCTGCTTATCAGTAGAGATCATGATGAGACAGCACTGTTGTCGTAGGTTGACCTTGGTCGGATTCTAGGCACCCACTAAAGTCGCTCTGAGCTGTGAGAGGTCACACAGGCAAAACAGACTTAACGTAGGGTTAATACTAAAATTTATTACTAACAGGATAAGATCTAAAGAGTGAGAAATAAAACAGTCTTAAACACACTTTCCACCCACCCCTCCTTCCTTCTTTGTTCTCCCTCCTCAACCCCACAGCAGTGCAGGGGGACAAGTCCACCCCTTGGGCAACAGGTCTTCCAAATGAGATTGTTCTTGAAAAGTTACCCCACGTTAGTCACTGTTTCAAAGCTATGTGAAAGCATTGGCAGAGAGTTGTGTAAGTGAACATGTTTCCAAACAACCTTGGTGCTGGTGGGTAGGTGGTGCCAGAGCTGTGAATATTGCAGGGAAGTGGAGGGCTGCCCCAACACAATGTCCTGCCTCTTCTATGGGAAACCTGAACAGCAAAATGAAGTGCATTGTTCAAGAGACAAATGTATGTTCTGGGCCAATGCAGACAGGAATCTTTCTGCTGTAGGTAATTACATGTAATTCCAAGACTACAGCACTGTCTGATTCGTCTCAGTTCTGAATCCATATACTTCTACTGGTACTCTTTTCCAGATGGGAGACTGAGGAACAGGAAGCCCAAGATTTGTCTAAGTAGTATGGACCATCTGTACCTAAACAGGAAATGAACTGGGTCTCCAGAGCTCCAAAAAAAGGCTGTCATCATAGGGTCATCTATTTTCACCATACCACAATGCTTCTTGTGAAATAAAATGCCTTTTGCTGCTCCCCTGGGAATCTAATTCTGTGTACTGAATAAATAAAACAGTGAAAGCAGGAACAGAAATAATTTTCTCTCTCTTTTCAGAGTCTGCAGGCTAATTTATTCTGTGTTTGTATTCCACCTTTCTTTATCTACCTTCCACATTTTCTGTATTTTCATCCATGTTTAAAACATGCTGTCTGTTTCACATGTCATTCTTTCTTAACAACATAATACTTGACATAATCTGCCCTCTGGATCCTTTCTGTGGTGTAATTATGTTATCTTTGTTGTTATTGATTTCTGTTGCTAGGGGATGGGGTCATGCCACTGCTGGCCGGTTCTTCTTTGCAGCTTAGCTGTATACTTTTAACTCTTAAAGATTTTTCTCCTGAGAACACTGAGTGCCAAGTTTTGAAGTCATAAAAAATGCCAGCAATCCCAGAGGATGATTTTGTCTGAGGAAAGATTGCAAGATTCAATTATAAAATAGGAGAACAAATAGCAATTGAGAGAAATTCTGATCTTAGCTCTTCCTTTCTGAGAGTAGAGTTTGGCCAATGAACTTTGATTTATTTCTTCAGCCCTGCGATGTTATTTTTCAACAGTTTGAATGTTTCTAAGTCAAAGTATTATAGGATTTCTTTATCAGTTGAACACTTCCAACTGAGTATTTTTTTTTCAAAGGGGCATGTCCTTTTGAAATACATAAACTACTTTTGCTGTTCGCTGAGTTTCTGGTTTTTTATTGCATTACATTCCTTTTTTCTTGCAGAGCAGAAATTTGGTTCCACAAAATTAAGAGACTGATGCAGAACTGTTAAGATTTGTATAATATTTGACCAAAAAAAAGGTGAAATAGCTGAGGGAGGCTTTTTAAAACAAAATCATTTCTTTCAACATAAACTGGGATTTGTTTCTATCTAGTTGGTTGACTGGTTTCTTAAGGCAACTTGAGACTCTTAAGTGCTGTGCTCCTGGGTGAGATTTTCATAAACTCTTGGTGTAAAATCTGTGGCTTCAGACTTCCCACTTAATCTCTTACAGTCTTACTTCAGCATTTCCCTAAGTAGTTTGAATTCTGCCTGCCTGTCTGAGAGCCTGCTCAAGGATTTTGGAAGTTGGAAGCTCAGCTACTGTGGCCTACAGATTGTTTGCCTATCTGTGAGGTGCCAGATGGGTGCAGACAGGCTATGCCAAACCCTTGTACTTGGTCTACTTCAGCCTGTTCTGGGCTTTGCAGCTGGCTAAACTGCTGAGCCCCAGTTGATGTGCTCTGTGGTTGAAAGAGCTGCCATGACATCATGGCAGGCTCTGTGGAGCTCTAAAATGGTTCACCTGACATCTTCAGATAATTGTGACATATAATAGCAGACTATTTTAAAGGGGTTTTAGCACACTATTTTACCATATCTTGTCTGTTGTTTTCTTTTCTTGTACGAGGCTGCCAGTCTTCACCCAGTAATCAGTAATTTTAACACCTAAGATTCCGTAATTAAACACAACTGATTTGATATGTGGCAGAAGGTAGAAGACCCTTTTCCAAACCCTTTCTTTCTGTTTGTCCTTGAAATTTGGATATTACAGATGTGTCTCTTGGAGAGAGTCTCAGAACTGTGTTCCCTTGTACACAATAAATGCCCACCTTGTAATGAATCTGGCATCAGAATCTGTAGTTATGTTTAGGTCTGTATCTGTGTTTCTGGCTTGAGCGGGGAAACATTTATCTCTTCCTTTTACCTGACCACTTTTCTTGTAAGAAATACCATTGTGCTTTCTGTATTAGTATGCCTTTCAGACTGCTCTTCTCACTTTGGTGATGAATATGTAGGTGAAAATAGCAAATATATCTGCCATCAAATTGCCTACAGGAAAGGGGGAGTAGTCTCAGAAAGTGACTTTTGAACTTTTAAACCCAAAGAGTTTTCACCAGATACTTTTTCTTATTCTAACGTAGCCTGAAATATATCCTAAGCTGAATGTTCTTGTGCTATGGCAAAATGCACTACTTACAGCTTGCATGGTTCTTGAAGGAATCATGAGCATTGTGTCATTCAGTGCAGAGTCCTACTCTGCACATACACTCACACATATACACATACTGCTTTCCTGTAAGGAGACACTGGTTTCTGCAACAAGTCACAGCATGGCCCCGGTTTGAAAGCTGGATAACCATGGGTACATATAGGATAAGTGTATGAACACCATCACCTCATTGCTGGCAACCTGTAAACAGCAAGAAGCCAAATACACATACTTTTTTTGCCTCTGTGAGCTTTGCTTTTCCCAAGTCCTTTCGGTCTGTCTGCCTTAGGTGTTGTAGACCTCATGTTCAATGAAACAGCCAACAAGAGAGGTCATATGTTCTAGATGCATGTCCTTTTCCCGGTGCTTGTTACATGCACTAGAAGCAAACTATTACTGAGAAAATGATTTATGAACATGACACAAAACAATTGGTGGGCAATTTTTATGTGAGCAAAAATATAATGTTGTCAAATACTCATGAGAGGAACAGGGGAAAGGATTAATGTCTGCAGAGGGCTCTGCCTTTTTCAAATGTAAACAGTTGCATAGTAAATAGCACTTTTTTTAAACCTCATAAGGCTAAAGTCTTACTTTCTGTTAGAAGATCCCTGTGGTAATGCCAGCCACCCTTTACGAGCTCTGTAGGAACAACATATTTAGTTACAGTTGTCAGAGACAGATTCTTTTCTGCCTGCTCCTTCTCCTGCTGGCAGAGTTCCCAGACTGGACCCATTTGGCTGTCAACTTGTTCACCTGCGTCAGCCAAGAGTGTACAAAGGCATCCCAGAGCACTTGACTCCAATCTTCCACAAGGTGAGAATAGCTCCATGACAGACACTCTCAGCACGCAGTCTCTCAGCATCAGGAATTTCGAGTGTGAGATTCCCCCTCACACTCTGTGGAGTCACACACAGTTCCTGACACAATGTGCAATGAGGATGCCCTCCAGCTGCCTGATTAGTACTGGAGCCAGCCAAATCATTGAGCACTTACCTCAGCAGTTTCTGTTCCTTATGAGCTTAATCCTAAGTAACTGAACATTATTTTTCTACATATAATAAATGCTTACAAGTGATGTGCATGGGAGAAAATGGGGTGAAGCAGGACTATTTACATATTTGTACAATATTGATTTAATCTGCTTAAGTTGCTCTCTTATTTAGAAAGATCTTGTGTAGTTCAGATCAACCTGACAATATAAATATAAATCTGCTCATCTATGCTGTAATCCAAGTCTTCAATCAAGCCCCTTGAAGCAGAATTTACACCCTGAGCAGTCTTGGTTGTATATCCATTACCTTTTACACCTCAATTTACATTCATAGTTAATGCAGCAATAAGGAAGTTTTATAATATAAAATCTACATCCTTGGGTAATCCACTAAAAACACTTATTTACAGCTAGAGCAACACAGAAAGGGATTACTAATAGCTTTCCTTTCCCTACTACTGCTGCAGGCAGAAAAACAATTGAATTAAATTTGGCTTTATGTGCTGTCTAATCAGATGATTCCAGGATTACTGACTCTCTCTGGCTGCTATGGCTGTGAATACATAGAACTGGTCAGTTTTGCAGTGTTGCATTTGTACTCCTGCCATTGAATTCATTCAAGGCTTGCTTTGTGAGGTGGGAAGAATAGAATTGGAAAGGTTTGGGAGTCAAGGGAAGAATGTTGGACAGCTGGTGTTGATTTGGATTGGTACAATTCCATTGGGTCAATAAGACTGTCTGAGTGATGATTCAATACAAAATTGGGCCATAACACTTAGATTCAAGAAAAATGGTGTCCCCAGTTCTATGGAGACTAAGAGGGTCACATATTGGGTTTTTTTGTACATTATCATTCTTTTTTTTGATGGCTTTTTGAGGGGGGGGGAACTGTTGGCATGGTATTATGTGTTTTTAGAACCAGTCTGTTTTGTACAGGTTCTATACCCATGGGTAAAAGCAGTCATTTGTTTTACTGTAATTGCATGGTTTGCATGGTGTACAATAGTTTCAATGACAGCTTTGCAAATGCAGTCTTGGACTTTCTGAACCAGGTATGGAATTTACTGAGGAAGGTGGTATAGGCATCTGGATTACATCCTTGAGCTATTGCTTTGCAGAATGTATCTCCAGTCTGATCTGGAATCCTGTGATGCGCTCAGCATCGTAGAGGAGATACATGCATACAGCCTTGTGCTTCACAGTGATTTTGAAGAGAGGGGAATATGTCAAAACTGTAAATGGCTTTATTTTAACCTTCTCAGCCACCCAGCTGCAACTGCCCAGCCTCCAATCTTGTTCTCATTTCCATGGGGTTTTATCAGTTCTGTTGTAGAATCCTGATTCTATGAATACTGAAGTCCTCCTGCCTGAGCTGACAATGACCAGTGCTAAGGGGTAGTTTTCCTTTCTTTCTCTGTACTCTTTTGAGCATTTGGGGTTACACAGAAGGTACTGAGCTAATCATCAAAGACCTAGTCTTCAAGCCCTTCCTTAATTTCTGCTCATTACTGACTCAAGCAAGGATCAGTTGACTTCCTTGAGTTCAGCCTCAGCAAAGAAAAACAAATTAAGGACTTGGCCTCATGTCTGATGTCATACTCCATTTCCTTTCACTTTAACTGTCCATTTTTCAGGTAGTGAAACTGCAGTAGAGAAGGTGGAGAGGACTTGTTTTGAACATGAATTCTTCAAGTTATCAAGCATTGCCGGTGTGTTTTTTTCCACAAGACAAAGTAGATGTGGGTTCTTGAGAGAGCTGTGAGAAAATGACAATCGTGTCACTAGCATGTAAGAACCCAGTGGGGAAATTGGTACTAGTTTCTTTGAATACACGGAATATAGGCAGTTATTTGAACAAGTGATTACTCATAAAAACTCTGCAGTCCTCTTCAGAGCTCTTTATCTTATCTGTTGCAGGTCATGATGGCATTTCCTGGCTCAAAGAGGACCCCAAAAAGCCACAGGATAAGATAAGTGCTGTTTCCTGCCCTGGCACACCCAACACTGCCTGCCATGCCCTCAAGGGCAAGCAAACTTTGTCTGTTCTTTGGAGATACATATATATATATATAAACACATATAAAAACATACTTATATATGTAGACAATAGATAGCTTCTTTATCACTGTTTGTTGATTCAATTAATTCTCCATTTGGGAATGAAATTTTAATTCAAATAAATTAATAACGTGGAGTGACAATCCCATTTTTCCCTCTCAGTGTTGCCAGGGAGACTTAGCTGACTCCAAGTTCTCCTTTTTGAGGTCAGAGTCTTAGGCAAGAGCAAAGCCTCCCTCGGGCTATGCTCCATTCTTGCATATTTAGGCTCTAAAGAAAAAGATAGAAAAAGACTTAGTCTTCTAGATCTCCTACTCCCAACTGCTTCATGAGTGCTCTGAAAGGGCTTTGCCCTTTCCAATTCTAGTTAGCATCTCTGATTCAAAAGACCAAACAAATACATGATTGTTCCATAGATATGCCTGCCTCAGTTGAATGTCATTACTGGAATGCTGTCAGAGTAGATATCCTGTAGTTTCTTTGAGACAGATGCATTCTGTCTGTGCCAAATATACTGGCAGACACGCAAACACACACAAGTACACACTCACGCAAATACATTTATGAAGGGTTCTCAAGCAGCCTAGCTGCTTGCAAATATCAAAGATAGCTAAGGAAGCAGGGCATTCAATAATCCTGGGCAACCTCAACAGATGATGTTATTGTAGATCCTAACAAAGAGTGGACAGCAATGAAATTCTCTGTGTCCCTCCACAGAAGTGACATTCGCCTCTGTGAGAAAATAACTTTTGGTTCTACAGCTCAGCGAGTGAGGTTTAGAGCAGCATGGAACATGCACCTTCCCTTTAGCTAACAGGTTTCAAAGTTTTTTCAGGCTGAGTAAAATATTCATAGTTAAAGTTACTTACTTTCAAGATTCTTTTGTTTAAAAAACACTTTGGTAATTTCCAGTAGGCACAAACCAAAACTTGCAAGAACAACCATGTGCTCTTTAATGGCTTGCTGCAACTCTATTTTTACACGTTTGAATTTTGATAGGAAATGCTCTAAATGGCCGTAGTTACCTCATTGGTATTTGCCGCATGTTGCTTTTTACATCCTGTTTCACATTGTTCAACTATTAATTAACTTTACAGGGGGACCAAACATGACGGGCTTCCTCCCACCCCAACTGCCCAATCTGTTGTTTCATTACGACCCAATTTTTCACAGCTCTTTCTTCCTTCAGCACAACCCTCCTTTTGGCTATTGGCTTCTGTTCGTCATTTCTGTTTTCCCCTTAGTACCTGTAAATACCCTGGGTAGAAAAGAAAAAAGTAACTGAAAGATTCTGAGGCTACTTTGTGCTGTATGGGTTCTGCCTTTTCTTCCAGTCTGCAAGAAACAGTTCACCAGCAGAGTTTCAGCTGGTGTGAATTCCTGAAACTCCATTGCCCTTCAATGGAGCTCAAATGATATATACCAGCAAAAGATCTGGTGACCTTTAGCTTCTACTTATTTTTTCAGCTACAAAATCATCATGAAACCTGCACCAGGACATAGATGAAGTGAGGAGCAGAAACTCTATAGATAAAAGTTCAGGATCCATTTTAACGAAACAGACTGGAGCATCACTGTGATATTGTTATTAATCGCACTGTCAGTTTGGAGCTCTATCCTGCTCTTCCTGGGTTCAATCAGGAAAGTCATGCTGCTCCTGTAAACCAAAATCAGGCCCAACCTGAGGATGGGAATAAATACCAGTCCAATTCTTTAATCAGTCTTCAGCCCATGAATCTCTAAGTTGTTTCACTTACATCAGTGGTAATTACTCCATCTGTAATGAACACAGCTCCCACTAAGCATGGGGAGTGCATTGAAAAGCAATTAATCTTCCTCACCAGAATTTTGCCCGTAATCAGATGACTCAGCTTTTTAATGGAATTTAAGAACCAATGCTGTACAAATAATAACTTTCATTTACATCAAAGGAAAAGTCAAACCTACTTCATCCATTTTTTTTATAACCTGCCCTGTTCCTTAACAAACCCTAAGAAGGAAACAAATAGTCTACATAAATCACTTTTAGGCTACTTGTGTCCCCACCTGGGGATAGGTCTATTTTTATATATGTATGTTTATCTATTTATACGTATTTGTGTATATATTTTTATCTATTTATATTTATGTGGTTGGGCACATGTGCCAGCACACAGAGAAAGGAAATGGATGGATCACAGAAAAGGGAGGCATAATTTCCATCTGCAATGTAATGTACATGTAAAATTTGTGGAATGCAGAGTGTTTCAGGAAAAGAAGGACAGGCCAGAACCTTTCGAATTTTTGTGTTTGGAGAAAGCTTAAAATTGTTATTTATTGTCTTTCAACAAAACTGTTATCTATTGCAACTACTTCACAACTAGTGAGGAAATACTGCATATTCCTTCATCTCCAACAAAGGCAAGAAGAGTATAACCTAACTCCAGAGAAAAGTAGCAGTTTACTAAACCAGCTTATTTTTCTAAAGTGTCAGACGTCTGACCACAACTTACTTTGAATGGTACTTACAGACTGGATCTTCCTGGATATTACCCATATGAAATGCTTTGTTGATTCTCCCAGTGCTTGGGCATAGATATTTGAAAAACATGGTTGTGGATAAGATGGTTCTGCCCAGCATGCTGATCACCACAGTATCTGAAAATCCACCTCCACTCCTTAGCAGACTGCTTCAGTACCAAGATAGTAAAAAATCACAGGTTCTGTTGCCTTACCACAGGCATTGACAGACAAAAACAAATGCATCTTAAAATAACCTCAGGAAGGCACAGCTTTGTTATTTTGTTTTCTTTTCTGTGCAAGAGAAGAACATTTTACTTAATTACTTGGCCACAAGTGAAATTAAACTTCTCTGCTAAGTTTTTCGCAAAGTGTGTCTGAGAAGTGGTGCAGCACAGAGGCAGGATAAAGTACTACCTCTCTGGGAGTGCTCTGGATATAAAAAAACCCAAAGATTTTGTGGGTTCTTCAATTTGCAAGCAACATCCTGTAGAGCTATATTGCTCTACCTTGTTTGCAGCAAACAGTAGAACATTGGAAACTTTCTGAGAAGAAAGGAGTTTTCAGTTTCTCAGACATCAGCATTGCTTTTGCTAAGCGGAGGCATGGCTCATTCCAGCAGTTCTGTGCTGGAGTTCATATTTTATTGATTTACATTCAGCATAAGCATTCTAGACACATTGCAAAGTGAATTTTATACCACACGTAGATTGTTTGGTTTCTTTCAGAAGCGTTTGCTTAATTAAAGTGTACTATGCCATAAGGTTGTTCAATGCCTACCTTCCACACCATGTTTCTGCCTCTTACTTGCTGTTACAAGCTTCACAGTTGAGCATCCCTGCCTTATCTTGTATCTCTTTCAGTGGGAAGAGTTGCTAGAGAGGCTATGTTCTTGTCCAAGAAAGAATACTCAGATCCTTCTTCTTAGCTTAACTTTTTCTCTGCCTTACAATCAACACTTGGAAAAGTACAAGTGTTTCAGAATGTTGTTTAACTTCAACATAATTGAGAAAAATATATTTTGCTATCTGGGAGTTTGGAGAGTGCAGAGACTGGTAGCTAAGAGCTGCCAACAGCCCAGATCAATTATTTTCTGTGTTTTAGACAAAAAACAATGAAACTCCTATTAGGAAAACAAGGCTTGAATTTTCTGAGTTAGTCTAAATAACTCTGAGAACTAGATTGCTCAGTCTCAGTGAATATACTAAATCAATTTCCACAAACCTCTGCTTTTACAGACACTTCTGGTTACTATATTCAAACCCACAAGCTCTTTGTTATTTAAATCATAACTATGGAATTGTATTTCACTTTTTTCATAAAACCACAATAAAGTATGTGATTCTAACAAAAATAAAAGCAGGTGGAGTATGAAGATGGAGCTAATTTTTAACACCTGTAATCACAGAACTCTTTCCTTATAAGATATTTATGTGATTGGAGCACTGAAGAAATAACAGTCCATAAAATTGAATCAACACTCTTTAAATCCAATAGGTAAAGTTAGTTTACGTGCAAAATAATCTACAAAATCAATTAGCTACACAGTTTCTGTGTGGCTGTTTATATTAACTGCATTCATTTAGAGGAAAACTTATCTCTGGGTAGATCAATATAATTCCCTAGAAGTCTACTGAACTACTCAGAGACTGAAGTTGGTCCTTTATGTGTCGAATGTTAGTGATTCAAGCTTTAGTCTGGAAAGTATTGGTAGCTACCACAAGGATTTTCCATCTGCATTTTGTTGCTGTATCTCCTAGCCTACACCAGTGATAAGAATAGCATCTGATAAGGCCTGTCTGTGACTTTGAGGTCTGAGTTTGCCGAGGAGTTGTAGTGCTGGAAAAGCCCCAGAGAGTTCTGGCTAACTCAGTCAGGAAATTCTCTTCAGTAGCTTGTGCTGCAATGTCAGCTCTGCATCCAGCTCATATGCTATGGGCACTACACATCTCACTTGCAAACAAGGAACCTACAGCCATTGTACTACAAGGTGGAGAAATCTCAAATCTATCCTCAGCTTAAGGAGAAAGAAAGACCTCACAGGCTGGGAGAGGATATTCAGCAGTTCAGTCTTAAATTTCCACATGGAAAGTATTTGTAAAATCATTGAATGAAAGGAACTGTTATGGTATAGTTTAGCACACCAATATTTTTTAGAATATCAAGCATATATATTGGTATGTTCCAGATGTGGACCATAGAAGAGAAAGAACATTAAATTTATGATGTGAAAGCTTCTTCATTGACACAGAGTTCTCTACATTTCCATTTGACCACTGTGTAAGTTCAGGAGTTTCTAAGTGCTTTCTGTGCCCTCTTTTCTTTTAACACTCAATCTCCTTAGATGATCCAGAAGGTCATCTAAGGAGGCCTAATAGTCTCTAGTGACATGTGGTGACAGGGAGGCATGTATATCTGCAACCTCATGATCTCCTCCTAAAGCAGAAATTATTACAAACCACTCCACACCAGTTGTTTAGATGTCAGTATCAAACAAAAGGATGTGGGTCAAATTCCTCTTCACTTGTCAATGGGAGGATTGTCTATAAGGAAGAAAGGCCTTTGAAGGAAATGAGCAAAATCATCAGCACTGGTGAATATAGAGTGGGCAAGCACATTCTCTCAAGAAAATTAATTTTTAAAGATGAAATGCCCAAAAAACTTCAAAGTTGATGTCAATTGATCTAATCACAGAGTACAAAATATTTCAGTTGTTAACTGTATTGGCATACAGTGGCTATTTTCTACTGCCTCAGCACTGTGGTATAGTTTTTATGCATCCTCCCCCAACTTGATTATCTTTTTTCTTGCTACTTATGAATTGTTTCAAACTAACATACTTCATCAGCTATATCCCCCACAAAGGAATTGATGTGCAGCTGGAGCAAATGAGGCAGTAGGATGAGAAGTAGTGCTAGAGGAAGAAAATACATTGCAACCAACATGAGGCCTGTATTGACAGGTTGTTCAGGGCTTTGTCCTACCAGATATGCCCAGTCTCTACTGCTTCATTATTCTCATAGAAAATTTAGATTTTTTATATCCAGGTAAAATCACCTAATTCTGATTTATGTTTGTTGTCTCTTATTCTGCCACTATTCCCCTCAGTAAAGAGCCTTACTGTTCTCAATAGCCTCTGTAGGTACTGGGGGCAGCAGGTCTCTAAAGCCATCCCATCTCCAGGTTGAACCAGTCCCACCCCCTCAGCCTCTCCTCACGAGCCAAGTCCTGTAGCCATGGTTGCCTCAGGAACTCTGCTGAACCCAGTGCAGCTTATTAACAACATTCATGCACTTGGCAGCCCAGAGGGGAACCCAGTATTCCAGACATGGTCAAGCAAATGCCTACCAAAAAGGAATAACTGCTTCCCCCATCTGCTGGCTGTGCTCCTGCTGACACAGCCCAGGGCACTCTTAGCCTCCACCCCTGCCAGGGTCCTGCTGGCTCAGGCTCACCCAGCTGTGCCCCAGGGTCTCATGCTCTGCTCCACAGAGCTGCTCTCCAGCCAGACGATCCCAAACTGCTTTGTGTTGGGTGTTAGTCTGTCCCAGACACAGGGCAGGGCATTTGTCCCAACTGAATTTCGTGAGTTTTTTTGTCAGCTCTCCTGTCTAGCTCCTTTTGAATGACAGCCCTGACCTTGAGCATACCAGCTGCATCACCCCACCCATAACCCTTCCCTTCAGTTCACTGTAAACTTGAGCCTAATTCTGTCTCCTTCTCCAGATCCAGGCCAGGGCCTGCCACTTGTAACCATTTACAAACACTTGTGAGTAACTTTTTTCCATCCTTGTTTAATTAAAAGCTAAAGTTGCAAGTGCTTGGGAAAAACAACAACAACAAAAACCCAAACAAACCCCACAAAACTTGAACAGTAAATCTGTCCAAACACAATGTTTCCAGAAAACTTGTTGCAAGATGGTCTAAAGAAAATAAAATTAGGCTGCCAAGACATTTTGTAAGGCTGAAGGAATTGCTGGAGTAATTTTTCACTTATGGCTTAGCTCAAAAGTACCTCCAGAAACAAATATAGAGCAGTGTCAGCATGCCCAAAACTGAATTGGAGACCTATATTATAAAAAGCATAACCTGTGTGAGTGGCAGGACTCTGATCACGGAGCTTAAATTCACTCTGGTCTAATTGTATTTTTGCTTATCTTTGCGCCCAACTCTCTGACACTCATGTGGCCCTGACCTCAGAAATTGTTAGGCAGGATATTTCATTGGAAAAAAAGCAAAATAAGACATTCTTTAAAGGTAGAATCTCTTTATGCTACTAAAACACACACAAAGAGGCAAAATGCCAAAAATGTCATATTTAAAGCACAAAAGATGCAGAGCCAGAAATTCGCTGGCTTCATTAGAGGTGTGAGTATTGCTATGTAGTTTTTACTCTGAGCTTTGGCTCTGTTCTCACTCAGTTGTCATCTTTATTCATAAGCTCAGAAATTCTGCTGAGTGTGTCAACCGCCTCTTTGCTTCTGTGGCCAAACAAGCTTTCTTCTGGTTTAGGAATATTCCTTTCAGATCTTCTCTCTGACAATAAGTTCTTGTTCATTTGTTGGCTTGATTTTTCTAAAAGAATGTGACAGGTAAGCTTGTAAAAGTAAAAAATTCTTCCTCTTAACTCTTCCATAGTTTTTCATTTGGCATCTTGTGTGCACAATTAACAGGTTAGCTGGCATGATAGTATCTTCTTTTTTAATAACTGGTTCAGCTTTAATAGTCAGAATTTTGTGATTTTGTCCTACTATTCCCCCTTGAGTGTCTGTCATCTTCAGGGCAGCTCTCTGGGCTTCTATTCCATGGGACAAGATACTCGGCTACCCTGCATGACTTGTTCCATACACATAACACAGTTTAGCTTTGAGCAGACACTAGTTTCAGAAATGAAAGCAGCAGAGCTACATCAGCCCAGCATTAAGCCCAGGCTAGTTAACCCCCCTGAGAATCTCACCACACTACCTAAATCTTTCCAGCATCATAGGTCACACCTTGTTTTTCCTCCTCTTAAATGCATGGTATGGCTGCTTGGTGTCTGAGCAGCACTCTTGAGCATCACTCCAGCGTGCCCACATTAATTGTATGTAACTGGGAATATCTTCATGACCATTGTCATAAAGTTTCCCATTCTTATAGCCCATACTCTTTTGGCACCTGGCTTGTTATTTGAGCCAGCACACTTAGATAGCAGAAGAGAGACACGATGAAGCTATTTTCAAAAGCAAAACAAGAATGGTTCTATTATTTGTAGACCTCAATAGGAAAAGTATGCCACCCCTTAGAGAGCTACTACACAGAGTGGCAAAACTACCTTTGAAGATGCCATCAGCACAAGTTTGTCAGCTTGTACACTCTATACAAGCATAACAATGATGGCTGAGCCCAGTAAACTTTTAAAAGCCATCTACAAGGATGGCTGATATTGCTGCCTTTGTTTTGATGCTTTGAAGGCTGTCATTGGGGTTTTTGGGGGTTTATTTTTGTCAGCTGCTTTCCTCTGATAAAACAACTGTAGGCAGAATTCAGTTGGAGCAGATGAGAAGAAAGAACATAAATGACGGTGATATCCACCAGGGCAGAGGTAGCTCAAGGTCACACCATTCAGACAGGGTCCAAGAGCCTCCTCTGCTCTGAACACAGCTGGCCCATCTCCCGAATCAGCCATGTGAGCCAATGAATGGTGAGCTCACAGTATCCAAGTTGCTGTCAGTCCTGTTCCAGTGGTTCCTCCATGTTGACTTAATATTTTACTGTCGCAAAATATTTACTATTGTAAAATATTAAGTGTATAGCCTAAGCCAATGTCAATAATTTCTGGTTAATGTGTATTTTTGCAGTTGTAGAGCAAAATGTAGCAGTATACAACTAAGCCATTTTTATTGTTTACCTAAGAAAGCTCAGTTTAGAGGCAAAATCTCTTTTTTCTAAATTTGGTCCCGAGTTTATCCATCTTTCCATATGAAGCATGTGAGGTACCAAGAGGCCTTAAGCTTTCTAAAGGCAAAGACATGGCTGGCGTAGATTTATATTGTTCATTGAAAACTAATGGAGCTAATGTGATGCTTGCTAGCTCAGGATCAAGCCCCCAGACTCAGTGGAGTATTTTACTAAAATTAGAAACACCAGGTGTGTTACTGATGTATCTCCAAGTTGCTTGTAAATAGTTTGCAGATGTTAAAACATCCATGACTTGCAGTTTGAGGTCCAGGTATTGTCCACTGTGGTCTCAGAAGTAAGATAGGAGGAGGACAGAACTAGAGTGTCCAATGTGCTAATGGAAAAAGAAAATATTACTGAGGAGAGGATTCAGGGAAAAGTGCAAACGTGAGAACATAAAAATGGCAGAGGAATTTCATGTCCACTGATGTGAGAGAGACTTGTCTTTGAAACAAGGCATTTAGCTCACTTAGCTAGTAAATGTTGCAGTGGCAGAAGCAGACAGTGTCCAGTTTTAACTGATTATCACGTCTTTAAAAATATTTAGGGTGAGCAGACACAGTACTTGCTTAAATACTGCATAAGATACCATTTATCAAAAAGAAATAGATGCCATTCGACATCTGCTGTAATTGCTTTGATGGAAATAGCAATATATAAGTATCAGAAGAAAGGATGCCACATTTTTTAAAAGCTTACAGCTATTTTATGTATTTCTAATGGCCAATGAATAAATGATGTGACATACATTTTACATATCTGTGAAGTAATGAATTTGAGATTAAATCATACATAATAATTTTTAGGTGCCAGATACATTTAATATACTGAGGGTATAATTGCTTTGATGTGAAGTATGAATACAATTACAAATATGTTGAAGAGTCCATGGGAGTACTTTCTATACCTGTAGAAAATTATTTGGCTCTAGCAGTAGACCAACCATAATACAGGAAGAGTAGACCCATAGCCCTCGCCCCATGTTTAGTTGTTTAGAGGTTTAGTTCATTTTGTAGACCTCCAGTCTTTAAAATCAAGTGCTAAATATTCTTGATTTTACCTGAGCCTGCCCCTGCTTGCTACTATAGTCTTCAACATTAGCTACTTCAAGACACACATGAACACAGCTGAGCATGTTCATAAATGAGTGATGAGGAATTTAAAAATTAATAATAATGAACAAATTACATGAGAAGAGAACTCCCCTCTGTTAATCAGTTACAAGTG
The DNA here is from genome assembly GCF_025592945.1 of Manacus candei. NCBI lineage: Eukaryota > Metazoa > Chordata > Aves > Passeriformes > Pipridae > Manacus > Manacus candei. The sequence goes on along the minus strand of NW_026138074.1, from coordinate 5,669,289 downwards.
TTGTTGAAATAGTAATAAAAAATTTACTTTTTCTTCCAAACAAACTGACTAATTTTTTTTTTTACCCACTAGAAGGAAATGAGATAATCTTTAAATCATGGACATTTTTAGTCATTTTTTGACTCTTAAGGAGAAAGTGCATTATCTGCCAGGCAGATGAATCTTTCATCAAAGAATTTCAGATGTGATTTTTTTTCTTAATATAATAAGACACTACACATTTTGTCCTCAGTTCTCTGGAAGAGATCTCAAAGAAGTGATTAATATCAAACTGAATGACTGACCAACCATCTGCCAATTTCAGCACATTCAATACAACTGATGCTTTATTCAAATACAGAGTACAGACTCTGCCACCAGAAGAATTGATTTAGCTCAGAGGGGAAGGCAAGAATAATCTGTAATTATACATACAGTGAGACCTGCTCATATAAGACTTTGATGCAGTAAAAGTGTTTTTCTGCTATAGTAAAGGAGAAAATATAGCAGGAAACTTTCAGTGCCTTGCAACAAGTAAGATTCAAGGCAAGTCATACAGAATCTTTCCTTCTTGCCAAGAAGTTGTCTGGTGAAGGGGAAGAGTTATCTCATTACAGAAGGTTTTGCTATTTAAACCCATATATTCAGAGATGTTAAAAGGATAAAACACTCAAATCTGATTTATTTTGGTGGACTTGGGCAACAAAATCCTCAGGCAACACTTAACTCACATGTTTTGACATCACAGAAGGCAGCTGCAGGGACAGGAAGCTATCTAACAAAGGGAGAGGAAATCCTGAGTTGTTTGGTTCGGTAGAATACAAATGAAGAAGACATTATACTGAATAAGGAATCAAAGTTTGCAGAAGACATTTTGTGTCAGCTTCTGACCACTGACTTGGTGACAGCCTACAAATCAAATCCTAAGTCAGCTGCAAAGCCACGTGAGCCTTTCTACAACCTTGGGAGATCTATGGGTCTGCACTACATTTTTCCTCTATTGATTTGCTTAGCTGCAGGAGGATGTGTTAGAATCCTGTCTGGAAACAATGGGACAAAATCCTCACATGTGTTAGCATTTCTGTATTTACACAGAAGGTGTCCTCAAGCCACTATACAGGATGAGAGTTAAAGTTAAAGGAAATGGGATTTCTCAAAGTAGGACTTTCATGGCTGGTTGTAGAGACTCTAGTTTTGATAGTGAAAAAAAATTGTAATAGAGATCAAAATTAAAAAAGACAGATCAGAGAATACCTACCTTTTCCTTTTTTTATTTTGTTTGTTAACATAATGCTACTCTGCCACATGACACGGACAGAAGAGTAATATTAGCCAGGATGATTTATACAGTATAGAATTCTGGAAACAGGCAGAAAGCACTCAAACTTTCACAGAAGTGAAAGTGATAGTTTATTTATTCTTCAGAATCTTAGAACCTCTGCTTTGATATTGCACAGAGCCAGCCACTCAAAAGAAGTTGATTTTGAGTCACAACAGCTCTAGGATGTAAGTTAAGTTGCAGCTCAGGACATTTTTGAGTAAGGTTTGAAAACAGAACTTGCCTCTTGACCCGAATGCTTGGGCCTTAGGATTAGATAAGTGCCTTCATTGTTCACCTATAGATTCCTATGTGAAGCACCTACAGAAAACACACTGTCTACAGACTTCAGATGTCATAGATAGTCATTGCTTTCTTCTAAAAAATGTTTCTAAGTTTAGCTAATCAAACAGTGCATCCTTTACTTTTAATAAAAATTGAAACTCATTAGCAGCAAGTGAAAATAATTGCTAACAATTAAGTCCCTGTTCATATAGCCAGGCACATTGCAAAGACAGTATAGCAGGTTTCCTGTGGTCAGCTATGGAAAACTTATGCATTCATTTTTAATTGTGTAGCAGTGCTTAAATCAGGCCTTTGCCTGTTATACTTTGTATTTCACAGGTCAGTGAGGAATTATTTGTTTGTTTAAAATAAGGAAAATTAATTGACATTAATTTTCAATCAAATTGATTTAATTTGGTGTGAAGAATGGAAACTTTTGTCTTCTAAGGAAACCTTAACTGCTTCTATGTAATCTGACACTCCTACTGTACCTGCCACCTCTTTTAAAATATTGTTACTGACATTTGTCAACCTAGTGAGCCAAGGAAGTGAAATTTAGTGAGCTTAAAATAATTCAGATTCTTTAGCAAACATTATGCCTGCTGCTGTTATCTGACACTATTGGGGAAAAAGGTAGAAGACTTCTAGTCTAGAGTCTAGCTTATCTGCAGCCAAACTTTCCTCTTATTTAAGGTCCTCACTCTGTGCTGCACCTCCAAGTCAGTCTGTAGTTAATGACACTATGGGAAAGTTCTTGATATTAAATTTTGCTAACCCTTTTGTGCAGCTGCTACAAAGACAAGCTCTGTTATGACTTCCTCAACATCTTCCAGGGGCAGCTGTAGGCCCTATGTTCAATGACCTTCCTGTATTGGCAGAATGATAGCTTTGATGACTCTTTACAGGTGGTGAGGTAATTCTGTTTCCCTGTATTTCTAGATACTGTTTCCTTCTTTCTGCTTTTTTAGCATTTTTGCTCAACAACATACAGCATCAGAAGACCAAGTTTTAGCCCAGTTTGTTGGTTCTTTAGGCTGCCTTGCACTGTTCTATGGTAATGTTGAGACCTATCTTGACTGAAGAACAGCCCCTGTGCAAAACAATCCACAACCCTTTCATCCTCTCACCCCAGAAAGACTTGCTGTCTTGGAGGGAAACAAGGGCACAGGAAAATCTTTCGGCTGCTTTCACTTACACTAAGAATTGAGTTAAAATGCAAACAGATTTCTCTACACCAATTTCTTTCCAGCAGCAGAGAGCTCTATGAAGGCTTAACGATTTGGCTGCCTGCTGAGAGGAGTAATATATGCGACTATTTCCCAGTAGATTTCTGCCCTGAAAGATACCTTTTCATCGTTATGCCACCTAACACGAAAGTAAAAAGGACAAGATTAATTTTTTTAAGCCACTTCTGACTGTAGATGTGAAACCCCTAGTGGCCCTTGTAAGTTAATACACATCAAAATATATGATCAGACCCCGAGTATCCCAGGAACAGATGGTGTACTGACTGTTAAGGGCTAATCTTCATTTAAGGTACTCTGATTGCAACTGAATCTAGTGAAAAGGTATAACTCAAAGCCCCCACTGCTCAAAATGTTCTGTTTCTATTCCTGCTATTATACTTTTTTGTCCCTCAAGACTGGGAAGATTAAAAGATGAATAAGATCTCAAAATCGAAAGACAACATGTAGCTTTATGAAAATGAGATTTTTATTTCTTTCTGATAGTAGTGAAGTTAAAAATTATTAGCCTAATATTCCAATTGCCTTCTCTGAATTTCCAAATCTGTGTAATTTCTTATGAATCTTTGTTTAATAAAACAAGAAAATCCTGTAACTCCTTCACCTAGAGTGATGCTTAATGTTTTCTATTGTCTCAAACTAAAATAATAAAAAATAGAAACTATTTTTACAAGATGAATAACTAAATATCTTTATATTACAGCAAACCAAATTGCCCTATATATTTCTTAACAGCTGTGAGTTGTAAGATATAAAGTTTTACTTAAAAAAAAAATCATAATTTCTTTTAAAATCTATGATATTTAACAATGGTATTTATTTTATATTTAACAATTGTATTTAAGTAACACTCTGTCTACTACTTCCTTTTATGGACTTTTCCCCAGGATGCATTCTTATATTAGCAATTCCCATGCTTATAGGATAGGTGTTTGAGTGTTATTTTATGTTTCTCAATCCCTTTTTAGTCCTTCTACTTTGTTCTCTTACTTTAAAGTATTTTAAATGAAACTTTTAAATATTTTTTAAACCAAACTTTTAAATATTTTTTAAACTTCTGCAAGGTTTTAATCAAAAGCATTTGCCAAACTTTGCGACTAGTAGAATACTTTCTTTATTTTAATTTGAGAAATTAACTATTCACAAGAAATAAAAAAGACACATGGTGTGATTCTTAGGGTGGTCCTGTGCAGGGCCAGGAGCCGGGCTTCGATGATGCTTATGAGTCCCTTCCAACTCAAGATATTCTATAATTCTGTGATAAAAAAGATGTTCCTTAGTTCTTTACAAAGACTTCTTTGTAGTTAATATTACAGAAATGCAGAGAATGATTTGGGTGAACTTGGTGATCCTGAATGTTCACTAAAAAGGGAACATAAAGACTAGAATTGTTTCAAAGGGTTATATGTAAAATGGATCTCTCGGTTACAGAGAGAAAGTAATAGCAATATTGTTTCATCACAAAAGGAAAAACCACTGTGAGAAAAGAAAAACTATGCAGACAAATGATAAACCAGTGAAGGAATGCACAGCTGTAATGGAATTATGAGGCTGAATACATTTTGAATTTTTCTCTATAGGATGCTGTGGTTACTGTTTCACAGTCAATACCACAGAAAAGTCTGTAGAGGCTGTATCTGTACATAATTTGGAAACACAAATATTCACCACTTTTCAGGCTTGAAAACATAAAAAATTTCATGTGTCTTCTAAAGAAATGGGGTTTTTCGTGGTTACATACAAAGTTCTCATGGTAACTTGAATAACAAAATTAATTTAAAGATGATTAACAAATGTAGTACAACTTCTTTGCTGGTTCAGACAGATTGTAAACTAAAAAAAAAAATAAATTACGGATGTAATTTCCATTGAAGTACAGTTATGCGTTGTCTCATCTGTATTTCAGTCCATAACATCTGAGAAATGGAGAGAGAAGAAAAGGCAAGTAGTTGTCCTTCAGTCTTACCTCAGAACCCCTAATCTATGTCTGAAACATACATAATCTGCTGCTCTACTAGCATTTTCAGGACTTCATGCAGTATTTGGCATTATAGGATCTTGGTTTGGATAGTAATTTTCAGAAGTTTGTTGTAACACTGGTTGAAAAATAATGTTTGGACTCGATCCCAATTGACAGCTCTGTACATTGTGCTCTTCTGTTAATTGGTCCACAGAAAATGTGCAGCAGCTGGCACAAGGTCTCTGCACTTCAGAACCACCACCCCAAAGAACTGCCTGAGGGAACAGGAGGAAGAATCTCATTTCTCTGCCTGTAGCATTGCTGGGATTAAAGGTATTGATGGTCACCCTTGTGTAAAAAGACTTGTGTAAAAAAACTTCAGTGTACATAAAAGGAGAGCAAAGTACTGAAGCAAAAAGGTACCAGAAATTATATATGCCTTAGCAAACCTGCTTTTTAAGGGAAAGCAATTTGGCTTCAGTGTAAACAATACTAACTTATAGCACAAGACCCTGCAAGAATGTTGTAGTTAGCAGAAAGGTGTTTACACATGGATTTTTTTAAAGCCCAGGGAATTCAGAATAAAGATTAAATTCACTAGCCATCAAACACCTGAAAGTTTGAAAATTCATAATTAGGGTCTGCAAACTTCCTTGGCTTGCTCCCATGGAGGATAGCTGCCTTTTATCTACGTTGTAGTAAATGGAAATGTTTTTGATTAAGCATTTTTAAAATACTTTAAAACTTTTGAAACACATTTGAAAACGTTGTGCTTTACTTCCATAGAAAATTCAGGAAAGGATCAAAGTGTGTGTGTGTGTTTCTATTTTTGTCTGGCTCTTCTCAGTCCCTGAGCTGGAGCTGAGCTAAAATTAGAACATCAGGATCGATTGCTAGGAATTAATGACTTATAAACTCTAGACATGTGAGTTTAACTCTGACTGATACATCCATTGAATCATGATGTATCTTGCTTTTTTTGTCATGTTTTTGCTATGAGATGGCAAAAACTGAGGAAGGATTGTGAAGTTTTTGATTTGTCTCATAAATGCTGAAAAATTCGCAAAAAACTCATAATCTGAAAAATCTTTTAATTCCTGGAAGGCTCAGAATACTGCAATAATTCTCTTTTCTACATAACCACAAGCTTAGGGGAAAATGTATCTTAGTCCTTGCTTTAAAACTGGAGGGATTGAGGGGGCAAATTTTAGAAAGAGGGTAAAATTATTGATAATTATGAAATTTTTAGATGAGACATTATTAATGCACGGTCTTCAGGAGTATACAGGAATGAGAAATCTAGTATATGTATTGAAAACACATCTTTTATCATTGCAACAAATATTTTATGCAGTCTAGTGGTGATCTTTTCAGTTCGAATACCTGTGTGTTGTTTGAGAGTTACTGAGCCACTGTCTCTTGTACAAATCCCAATGTAACAGAGGCACTGCCAAGTTCAGAGCACAGCTTTCAGAAGCTTAAACAATGTCAAAGTCCACTGATACCCTTTCCAGTCATGTGCATCCTGCTAGCTTTGCTTCTGGATACAAGTCAAATATAACTGTCCGTAGAAGTAATGCAGAAATACTTTACCAGTGTCTGGTTTTAATTCTCCCTGTGACCTGGACAGCTTATGAACAAATTTGGAAGCCTAATTAAAATAATGCATGGAAAGCTGTCATTGGATTTGAACAGAATGAAGAGGCAGTGACACTTTTCTAATTTAAAAACAAAACAAGTTGGGAGTCAGAGTGAAAAGGAAAACCCTCTTTATTTGATGGCTCTCAGGGATTAAAATGAACACACAGTGGAAATGTTTGGAGAAGTCACAGTTTTCCCATTTCCCTTCCTTATGTATTGCAAACATAATATTAGAACTGCAGGTAATATTGGCTTTATGAAACAAATGGCTGACAGCTTTTCATGCTAGCAGCAAAGAATCCCTTGCACTGCTTTTGGCTGGTGAAGAAGACCAAAGTGTTTTTTATAGCTCACAGAGATATCACTGTTTTGATTTAGAATCATGCCATTCCCTGCTTATCTACAACAAGCATCTGTTTTAAGATTACAGTACTTTCTGTAGAGCTGCAAAAACATGTTGACATATTGTAAGTTAAAGGGAGATGGAGTTCACAGTATAATTACATGGGATACTGCTCCCACTGAAGCTAAAAGTAAAGCTTGCTGTGACTTCATATAGTTGAAGAATCCAGTCCCATCTTCTGAAACAAATATAGTGAAAAGACAAGGCAGAGAACATAAGGGCTGTGTAGTAGCTGAATCCTGAATCAAATGCTTAAGAACGGTTAATCTCTAACCCTGGCCAGCCAGACAACTGTTACTCAGGCCTTAAGCAGTTCTTACCTGGATTAAAGCTAACAGGTTGCCTCCCCTTCTGAGGAAAAGGAAATGTGAATGTCTGAGGCTCTGTAGCCTCCATAGTGAACTGAAAACAGGTACATCATGGTGCAGTTTGTTTGGCTGTGAGAGAACTACTCTCATACAAACTATGATGTACCACAACCACCAGCTTCTTGTGATTTTCTTACAGATGTGTCTATGTATTCATTTTTTTTTCCTGAAACAAGGATTTCTTATTTGATGTCACCAAAATAATATGTGCAAAAGTATATACGCAATTCACAATTCACTATATGCTAAGGAAGGAAATGTTCACCGCATGTTCTGTAATATCCAAGATCAACAATAGTCTTCTACTGCAGTTATAAACACCAATTAAGGTTTTCCACTGTCTAATACTAATTAGGAGCTCCAATGCCTACCTTTCTACTGACATATTGAAATGCAATTTGATTTCCTCTTGTAAGAAACAGAGTTAAGGCTTTGAATTGGCTAAAAGTAATCTTGAGGAAAAAAATAATAATTTTTTTTTAATCTTAAAGCTCTAGGTTAAGTTTAATGTCAGTTAAGAGCCTGGTGATTCATCTGCATCATTCCTTTAGAAATATCCATTGTGTTATATTTTCATATTTCATCAGCTCTATATTTTGTGTTTCTTTTTTTTTGTAATTTTAAGTACCAAGAAGATAACTGGGAATGCAGGGAGAATTTCTCAGCAAAATTGTGTTCACCTTTTTGGAGGGTTGTAGGAATGTTGGACAGGTTTAGCAGTGTCTTTCAATCAAGGCAGACATAACCTTAGTTTGATCCAATTTGATTATGTGCATTTGTATTCTTGTTTAATTTGAAAATATCTGTAGAAGTGTTTTTATAGGAGGTGAAAGTAAGGAGTAATGCATCCTTTGTGAAGAGCCCATGTAATTTCCATGGGATTAGTTTGAATAGGAAGGTCCTATCAGATATTACATCAGTCGTAGTTGTAGTTCGTTACATAAATATTCATAGTACAGAGATAATAGAAATTAAATCATCTCCCATATTTTTCTTTCTTCAGTCTTTATAAATAAAGAAATTGAAAGTAAAATCCACAAAAAAATATATTGTAACCTTTTTCCAGTTCACAACTGAGTAATTCCCATTTTGTTGGGGGAATGTTGGAATTAATGACTGCTCCTCAGCTTTCAGTACCTCCAACGTGGCACATTTGGCTTCCTGTTTTGAAGACTGAATGAGTATGAAGAAAGAACTGTGGCTGATGGTAGCCACAGGTGAAGTGGTTTCCCTGCTGATCGTGGTCCCAGTCATGGGTTCTGACATGCCCGACACAAAATAAGTATCCTTGTTATATTTCTCTACAGCAAACAACATGTTTTTTCCTCCATGACTGATAGAGAGGAACATATTTGAGAGAGATTAACATATTTATTGACTGAAGTAACAGAAATTTTTGGGGGGGAAATGTTGTGAATAACAGTCAGCTATTACTTTCTTGACATAAAATTGATGTAAGAAAATACATTGATTTTTTTCAGGCTTGTAAAATACCAGATGCTCTTACTGAGGCTGCTACAAAAGTTCTATGAGACTTGCATGTTTTAATAAAGCAGTACAGATGTGAGGAAAGTAGACCATGTCCATCAGAGAGACAACAGAAAAGAAAAGGGGACCTTCCCACTGTGAAGTTCACAGTGTTTGGGTCCTTGAGGCTTGTTTCATTTCATTTCAGTTTGGTGGTTCCACAGTCCTCCTGATATGTCTGTCATGGCTAATCACAGAACTTAAAGTTTTAAACCACTTATAATATGGAATGGCAAATTTCTTACAAAAGTATGACCAGCAATATATAAAACCCATCTTAATTACATTGTTTGAATCAAAACTACTTGCATGTAAGCATTAGCTGGATAACACAGCAAATTGCTGCTCTCTGGAAAACCATTCCTAGGAAATCTTGCACTGTTATGAAATTTTGTGATTTACATTGGCTATTAAGAAATATTAAAAATCTTCAACTATGCAAAAGTGCACAATAGCTCAAGGGGATCTGGAGATGCTCAAATTGTGAAGCTATTCTTTACTTGACAGCGGCATTGTTCACCCTATGATATTCTTCCAAAATATTTCAAGTTGTGGATTAGTTGTGCTGTTTTAATTACTAAATACAGGCTTTTTTAATCAACCATGCTTCTAATGCCTGAGGAATTTGCCTGATCCTCTGGTAAATGTTAAGTCTTTGTTAGTGAAAGGCGTTTGAAGAATAGCTTAGTAGTCTGAAGGCTAAAGAAAATCCATATAAAACAAAGATATATTTTCATTTTTCTAGTTCTGTATATGAAAAAAATGCTGATATGACATAAACTATGCAGCCTTCTGCTATTTTTCTAATCCTTGGGAAATGCAGTGCAGAATGGACACTTGTTCAGTTACTAAAACTTCTTTTCAACCTCACAAAGACTTGGCTTCCCAGCTTGATGAAAACATTCTTAGGAGTTTATATATAGCACTGACTCTTTGAGCAGTATTGTTTAGTGACAATAATAACATTATTGTTTTAGTTTCTCAAAAGCTCCCTTCACTGCAGTAGTTGAATAGTAGCAGACTAAATGCCACAAAAGGTTCTATGTGTTGCGCCATTTTCTTCTGCACCCATGTTCATAGAAGAGGCAGGTGCTGGTTTCTCCTACCAAATGTATATTGTTTTATAATGTCCATGACCATAAAGGTATTACTGCATGAAACACACCTTCACAAAATGTGAATACAGCTTCATGATTTGTAAAATAGAATGAAAACAGTGATTTTTGGAGCTAACTCCCATCTGGTATCAATTAAACCAGATTTGTTGGAGTATTTCTTTTGTCATATGCCCCTATAAAGTTTAAGGGAAACATTTCAGCACAGTAATTTTATCCTGGCTCAGGATTTGTCTGCCTAGAGAATTTGACTGCCTAGAGAATTTGTCTGCCTAGAGCCTTTTCAGTGATTTGAAGTCAATAGAGAAACTGAGCACTTTTTTGCCCACCCTGTCAGGATGCTTTCATTTAGAAGTAGACTTTTTTTCACTGTACTTTATACAATAGAATATTTGAAGTGCTTTTGAGGATTATTTTTTTTTCGACTTCAAACATCAAGCCTAAGCTTCCAGAGTGCCTCTGGATAGATAAACGAAGAGAGTCCTTGACTTGCTCAAGCAGTTTAACTGTGTATTTGCTTGGTATATATTTCTGGTAACATAACTCATTCATGTAGTAGTAATTTAGAAATCAGGAGATCTCTAGGTTTCTAATTTACTGTTCAGCACCCATTCTTGTAAAACTACCATTTTCTTACCCAGAGCTGTGAGAAAACCCCATTCTCCCAAACCCAGTTTTACGTTATACTCACATATGTAGCATAACCTCATGTAATTGAGACAGTCCCTTGTGACATGCTATAATATAATATAATAGGCCAGCTGGTAAAAGTGGAATAATGAGGAAACGTAAGTAACTGTTGATGTCAAGATAGGACTGATATGAATGTTGTGCTCAGGCCAATTCCCAAATTAGAGCAGAAAACAGTCAGATGAGATAGGTATGGTTTGAAGCATCACTCAAAATGTTAGCATCTCATAGTGCTGTGCAAAAAACTTGCTAACTCACTAACTCTCAGAGGAACTGAGGATTCTCAGTGCCGCTGAAAGAGGCCTCTTCCCAAAGAATAATTCAGGGTGAAGTCAGAATGCATGAGAAAAAGTACTTTGCAGAAATCCCTCAGCAAGAACAGTGGTGCCGTTTGCATCAGTCATAACCCACACTCACATACACTGTGTTAAAACTCAGGCTCTTGAGGATGTGGGTACATCTTTACAGCATTGCTCCAGAAACATTTAGCCAAATCATATTGATAAAAATTCAGTTGTACTTGCTTAATTGTGCTGAAAGATACAGGATGTCCATCGGCTAAAAATCACTGTAAGATGCTTATCACACTTGACCTTTTGGGGACAGAACTATACTCATATGTACAGCTGGTCAGAATTCTTTTTTTTTTAAAGGTTGACTTGAACACAAAAATACTGGAGTTTCTTATCCAGAATATTCTTGAAAAAAGAAAGGCAGAGTTCATTTTTCTTGAAGAAGAAATGTTTTAATAAAAGTTTTTAAGAAAGAACCATGCTCCACAAAATATAGATTTCTCTCCGCTCTCTCCTTCCCTCTCCATCCTCCTTCCCATTTAAACATTCCTGGTTAATTAAAAATTCACTTCTTGATTTTTCTTTTGGTTTTGTTTTTTTTTTTTTTTTTTTGATGTTCTAACTTGGAACACACCAAATTCCTTACCTAGTCTACTGATAATGTTCCCAGCACTGGAATTTAGAGCAGCCCACTGGGTAATTTTTGCTATTTTTGACTCGGTGTTTAGAAACAACTCTGACACCTAGAATGTTTGAAGTTATGCAGCTTCTTTGGGCTCACCCCTGTGCTACTCTTCTAAGGGAGTGGCTTGAGGTTTCACATTCATATTTAGCATCAACCTCGCATTATTGAAAATTCTCTAAGAGGCTAGTAAGCTTCCCTAACATTGTTGAAAAAATTCAAAATCTGACCCATAATGTTTGATAGTAATCTGAGTATGAATAAGCTCAGGAATGTTACTCAGAGTTTAGAATTTTTTCACTTTGAGTTCAACAAACGGAAGCTCTGTCTCTTTAACACTCATTTTGTTCAAGCTACTAAAAGTTAGACAGTTTCTAATTTGGTACCAAATTGATCTTGTCAGTGGAAATAACCAAGTGCTTAACATGTTCAAATACGCTCTAGCTACCAGAGATAAGACTCTGTAAGCATTGAAAAATTGAAACTAATTCAGTTATAAAGTATCCAAAGCACAACTTACTGAGATAAATATTTGACACATACCACTGTTTCCATATGGAATAAGATGGCCAGCAAAAGACAAATATCTTAAAAAGGGATGTTGGAACAGGTAAGATTTTCAGATGAAAGAGACAAGTGAATGGTCAGGTACTCAAAGCTACATTTTTGTGACCAAGGGGAAGGGAGAACACAAAGATACCTTAGGGGAAAGAGCAGTCTCTAATTATTGGCTACATTATAGGGAGAAAGCTTTTTAGATGCTCTTATTACTAGAATGGGGGAAGTAAATGAGAGTGTTGAAATTTGTATAGACCAACTTCAGAAAGTTTCATCTTGTGATGTTGAGATGGTGTTAGCTGGAAGAATCTAGCAAACCAGTGTTTCAATAGAAAATATCTACTTAGTTTTTCCTAACTCGTTTACTTTGATTTGCCAAAACTGAGTAGTTACTTCAGCTCTGCAGTAAGCAGCAACATAAGGTGGACTCAGTGTTGAGCTCAGGTAGAAAATAAGCTTTCACCAAAGAAGATTCTGAACACAACATTGTCATGTTGGTCATAATCAAGTGCGTTCTCAGTCACTTTTGTAGAGGAGAAACGGAGAAAGTAGAAGATGTTGTCAAAGTACAAAATTATGAAGATGACCATAATGCATCTATGTATTTTTTTCTCTACCTGTCACATGGAATCAAAATGATCTGTAAGTCCAGGAATAGATTGAGAAGGGAAGGGGAAGAAAGAAGGCAACTGCACATATATTTTAAAGCAAATCGACACATTGAAGACAAGATTACTTGAGAAAATTCAATTTCAATTGATATTGAAATTTGTTTGCATTTTTTCATAGCCATCAAGCAATTGCTTGGTCTTCCTTATCAGAGAGCTATAAAAGCCACTCAGTTTGTGAGTTGAGACAGAAAAGAATCAAGAAAGAAAATAAAAAACTTCTACCTCATATTTTCATGTTGTCCACACATGACCTATTGTAAATTCTCAATGAATTCTGGTTTGAAGTACAGCATGTCAGAGAAATGAACAAAATTAAATACAAGAATCCTCCAGTTCTAGAGATGTGCCTTTAAGGAAAATCACTCAACTTGCATAACTCACTACCTTTTCAGTGTAATCAAAGAAATATTTACCTACCTCAAAGGAATTTATGAATTAGATTCTGATTCTGCATTTACAGTCACATAGATGGTAATTTTACCAATGAATGTTTTGGCTGCTAAAAGGACAGAGAAAAAAAGTCTTTTTGCAAAATATAGACTTTAGCAGCTGCAAAGCAGTAAGCATTAGTATTCCCTTGACACAATTTGACACCACATAAAATTATAAATAGATGCCCATCTCTTCAAATTCCCAAGCCACTATTAATGATAATGATACAAATAAAAGCTCTTTTGTTTTTTGTCATGTTTGGAACAGGTAGATTAGTCTGTTCCAACTGGAACTGGATTAACTCCATCTGGAAATTTAAAAAAATACAACTTTAGTGTAGGTATATTTTCACTACCTTGTACTGTCTGGATTTGAAACAGAGCTTACCTAGAAATGCAAAGCAAAGACATCAAAACAGAAGTTTGAATGTAAAACAGAATTAATGTGATGAGATTCTGAGTTGCTTATCCTCTGGAAGTGAATGTCAGAAATACTGTTGACTCGAAGGATTGTTTCAAATCTCTGTCCCTGTCTGGTAAATTAGAAAAAATTCGTAATTCAACACATCCTGAAGCCTTAGGAGTCTAAACTATCAGATCCTTGTCCATCTGCTGTTTCCTCTCTTTCCTGCAAACTTTCATCTTTCTGGTTTTTGTCGCAGGCCATGCTTGCTTTGCTGTGCCTGTTCTTTAGACGTCTAGCGTGGCATAAAACAAAGACAGCTGCTCTGTACTTGTAGATAGTTCTGTGTCTTGAAATGGTTAACTTTAGATGTATAGAATCATAAAGTCAACGAACGATTTGGGTAGGAAAGGACCTTAAGGATCATCTAGTTCCAAATTCCCTGCCATGGCCAGGGACACCTTTGAATAGATCAGGTTGCTCAAAGGCCTGTCCAGCCTGACCTTGAACACCTCCAGGAATGGAATAATAGTCACTGTTCTGCCTCAAAGACTACTTTTGTTGTTTTACGAACTGCTTTTTCCCTGATGTGTTGGCATATTCCCTCTTCATGAAAATGTTAAAATTTGAAATTTAAGGTTCTACATTGGCCCAGATTTTATGCCACTGGCAAATCAGGGAAGACAGTGTCATTAAATTTGGTGCTGTTCTCAGTTCAGGCTTTTCAGCAAATCCAAAAAGAATCACATAGGTGTCAATATGAAAATCTTTACAAGACTGCAATTCCCTCACAGTCTCAGTGGTAAAGGAAACAGTTTGATTTCTTTGCACATTATAAATTATTATTAAGTATATTTGCAGAAGTTCCTAACTTCTGATGTATTTAGGAGCACAAACCGTGACCATATCTCCCTTCCCTGTATTTACCCCCTAAAATATTATCTGATAGCACCAGATAATATGTGCACACTGTACTATGCTGGCTGTTCTGCCCTAAAATTTTCTTAATCAAGAAGTCCAGAATGCAGATGAACATAGCAGAATCCCTTGCTCACATAAGCCGTCCAGATGCAGCTGATGGTTGCTTCCCTTTTTGAGTTCTCAGCCTCTTACACCATTGCACTTGATCAGAGATGTGAACCCTTCAGTACTTTTGAAAGAGCTGCAGCTTGTCCTTATGTCAGAAGACAAAAATATTCCACTCTTTATGTCTAATTCTGTTCAGTTATAGTAAAATTAGCACTGAAATTAGGGATTCTGGTTTTCAGGTTACTAAAAATAAAAAATCTGATAAAGTTACATCAACTATAAGTTTTCTAGAGCCAAAATAAACATACTTGAGTGGCAGAAAGTGGCACATTTCCTTTAAAAGGTTTTTCTGGAATTCACCTTCTGTTCACACTGTCTGCCACATGTCATATACATCTCTTCCTGTTCGTGCTCTCTGTGGTTTACATTTGCGTTGATAGAAGTCGTGTCTTAAACAGCTTTTGATTTGTGCACTAAACTCTATGTGGGACCATATGTACCAAACCATAAATGAAGTAATGGCAAAGTTTGTATATGTTTTCCTCCTGCCTTTCTGTCTGTCTTGTAAAATAGCTCATTTTTGCTCAGGTTTACGTGGCTGCCATTAAAATCATCATGCAAAAATCAGTTCTCTAAGACTTTACAAAATATTAGCCATTTGTAAAACCAGACACTAAGGATTCACTAATTATACCTCTAATTAAAAAGAAATCTCTCTCCAGGAGCTGTAAATAATTTATTTTATGTTATATGCCTGGGAAGACTACATTCTTTTTTTAGGGAAAAAGAGCTGGAGTTTCCTCTAAATGTTACCAAGTCAAGAGTAGAAAATACAATTAAAAATGACATTTTGATCATAATTCTCCTTTCTGATATGGTATATAAAAGATATATTTAGTAATGAATCATTTCACAGAAAGGCTTAAAATGTCAATGCTGCTCGCATTTTCTACCTTTACTCTGTGTATGTAAATAACCACTATCAGTTTTGCCACCAGTGTCTAGGTGGCAAATGGAACAAAAGTTTTAAGCCCCTTCTCTGGGTGAAAAGATAATCCAGTGGTTAGACTAAAATTTGAATTTAATGAGCAGCTTTGCCATGAACCTATCTCTGGTCACCTGCCACAAATCCCTTATTGTCACATGCAAATAAAAGGCAGTAAAGATTGCAATGTTTTGTGATTTTCTGGTAGTGTCTGGCTTGTACAGACTTACCAGGCTTAGCTGGGTTGGCTCCCTCCTTACCCAAAAAGAGCCACCTTGAAACATGGCAACATTCAGTCTGGGGAACCAGATAACTCAAGTATGAAGCAAAACGCATAAAATTACTTATATGTGATCCTTTGTGCCACCTGTTCAATCTCATATAATTCCACAGTGTTTATTAGTGGGATTGACACCTGGCTATGTTTCAGTATCTCATCTTCCTGACTGTACACAGTGCTGTCTGCTTGCTAGATTAATCCTAAGATTTTAGCTGGAATGGGGTAACTAGGTCTCTTTCTGGACAAAATTAGCCGCTACATAGGGTTTGAACAAGATCATTCTATTGAACAGGAGGGTCCTCTGGTGTGGTCCTCCAACCAGTCTGGTCATCCACTGCCATTCCAGAAAGTATCATCTGGGCACCTGACCTCCTGCAACAGTATAGAGAGAATCATGCTTAGAGAAGCTTTAAAGTGTTTCTAAGATGTCTCAACCCAAAGAGGGACCACAAGGGACCTGGAGGAGAGGTGTGATATTTATATCAATGTTCCTGAAGCTATGCCATGTGAGATAGGAGAGTTCATGACTGATATTGGTCATCTACAGGGATATAGAGTGGTTTCATCTAGAGTTTAAAACCAGTATTTAAACTGAATGTGATTTATACTGAGGTTCAAGACAGGAAACTGCCATGATGAGCACAGGGCGACAGGTATTGTGCTAGAACCAGGAGCTAGAAATGCCTTTGACAAAAGACAAATGGAGGTGCATGAGACAGCTGTGGAGTCAGGGTTTGCATTAAGTGATGTGCAATGTGGAATTGAGTGACTGGTGCTGGGTGTGGGCAGGCAAAATCAGTGACAACATGGGCTACTGTGGACACCTTGGCTAAGGCAAAGGGCCCAGACATGGGTGGAAACCACAAAAATGAGAAACATACACTTCATTTCCCCATGACAGAATGAATATTTCACTTACATGTGTCTTGTGAATATTTCAAGAGGCACTTAACCATTATAAAAGAGAGTTGTGCAACCAAGTATTAGATACACAGTGGCCCTTGAGTCAGCAAGGCAGGTGTTTAAACATTCTGCGAAACCAGGAAGGATTTAAACAAGAACATAAGGTCAGAGTCCCCATTTTGTTACTTTCTTTTCTTTGCTTTAGTCCTAACAGCATCTGCTGCACTGCATCATCCTGCTAAACACATCAGAATAGTCAAGATAATGCTTCTTAAAGAGTAGGTTGTTATTTCATACTAATTTCCTGGCAGGAATGAAACTAAATTGGTTAGAACTTTTTTTTTAAGGAACATCAACATTTGGCAAATAAGGATGCATAAAACTAATTAAATATACTATACATTTCAGTAGAACAGGCTTGAATAGTTCCTGCACTAAATTACTTATGTGGATCCCACTGTTTCATCTGAGATCATCTCAGCAGGGATGACTATGGAAATGCAAATTTATACTGCTGCTGAGTCCTTGCAGATTTTACACTGTGTGTCAATGATTCACTTAAGGATCCTGGCATGGTTTGCATTCTTTCTTAACATTTAGCAATTCAAACATTCTACTCTTCAAATTAGATAAAATTATTTAAATAATAGTATTTTCAATATCTGCTCTGGACCTCTTTTTGCATGCTAAAAGATTCCACATTTTGTTATTTCTCCTTTGTACAAGGCATGAGTATGTCTGTCACTTCACCTAAAATATGGAGGGGACTTTATGACAGTGATCTCTCATAAAATGACAAAAATGTTCATTTTTCATATGATTTCCTAGTTTACCAAAACCAGAGTCAACAGGGGTGACAATTTTGCTGTTAGCACAAAATCCTACAGTTATTCTGCCATCTCTTGTTTTTATGAAGCTTCCTTCAAATCCACTGGAAGCTATGCCAATGTAATGACTGATGAAGCATTCTCTGTATGGAGGTGTTACATATCTTGTTAGACTGACTGATAGAGTTGTTAAAAGATAACCAAGTTCTTGCCTCTGCAAACTGTTTTCACTTTGTCTCACACAATCACAGCCAGTCTGACTCCGAGTCTGTAACTATCCAAAACTGGCAAACTCCTAATTTCATTAGCCCTTGTACTATAGAAGAAGCATCAAATGACCAAGACTGGCTTGCTAAAAGTTAATCAAAATTATATCTCCTAATAACATTGCCTTGCTTTCCTCTATTAGAAAAATCCCATTTTTTCTGTAAGCATTAAAGGGAAGGAAACTTACTTTCCTATTAATTTCTTTGGTCATTGACTGCATGGCCTAAGATGTGAGGTTTTGCTTAAGTCTTACCAACAGTGGAGTCATTTAGTGAGGCTTTTGATATTGCAGACTTTCGGGTATCCAATAAACACTGCACTTTTTTCCCTCGTGGGGACGCACTGATAGCTGACTCTACCCAGCCTTCATGGAACTACTAGGACCTTAATGTCTCTGAAACTGCAGTCTCACTGCCATGCTTGCTTGAGCATGTTATTTGGAACAGAATGGACAGATAAGCACAACATTTAACAAGTCACAGGAGGGTAGGTACCTTACTAACAAGTGTAGAAAACAGTGTAGCTCGCAGCTAGGCTAGTCAAACTCACATTTCAGGACATACCTGATCGTCAAGGGATTGTTAACTTTCTCCCTGTTTACAGTAAGTCTCTAATACGTGCCTCTCCATCTGCCAAAATTCAATTGTGGAGCAACTTTAGGGATGTTTAAAAAAAATCAGTCATTCTGAAAAGTAAACTGCACTTGGAAAAATTCTCAATATAAACTGTTTTTTCTGTTATCTCTGCTCTTTAGTGCTGTTTCTGAGAGCAGAAATTTTTGGCAGTCACAGTGAAAAGGATAGCACATTTGTGTGGCAGCGCTGAAGGTGCTTTTATCTTGAAACTAGTGGTACTCCTTGAAATGAGAGACTTGTGGGAAATGTGCTTGGAGGCCTAACTGACTGGAGCATGCTGCTCTGGGCTCTGTCAGCTATGGCCGTGTTTTATTGTAGGTCAAAGAACAAGAGAAAGTCTAGTATGACAGAATTTCTAGCCATCCCAAGAATAGAATGGGTTGGATATTCTCCAGTCAAACCATCCCTTTTTTTTTTTTTTCCTTTGTCAGAAAATGGTGACTCACCACATCTGGAATGATTTGTGGAACTCTGTCAGTTTAGCAAATTGAAAGAGAACTGTAAGGAGGTTTTCATCATTTCATGCTGTTTCCCTGGCAGGATGTTGTAGACTCCAGCAACAGTCACTTCTTCAGCGCCACAGGACTTCTATGGGTTTTTATAGCTGTCAGGATCTCTCACAGGCATTTGGAGGCCAGAAGCCCAAGGAGCTTTGGGTCCACTTGGAGTTTGGCCCACTGTTGTGCAGCTGAGAGCTCACACTGGGAGCCTCACTCAGTGCCTTCCTGTAGACACAGTTGCCTTTTTTTTTTTTTTTGTGAAAAATAACTGTTGATATCCACACAAGTAATTTACAGACACTTTGAGTGAAAAAAAAGAGTCAACGCATTTCTTTCTTAAATTGACCTAAATTTAAAGCTTAAAAAAACCAAAACCCACCACAAATTCTCAAACTCCAGCATTTCATTCTGCCCAGAGCAGTCTTCCTTCCATATTTGGGAGAAAGAAATGTTGAAACATTTTCTAGTTTTTGATGATGTGCTCGCGTAGAAAGCAGGACTTAAGCCAACTGAAAAGCCTGCTCTATGTGAAAACCCTTCTCTGGACACCTTTGCCAATGAGCCAGAATGCTGATTCCCGTACTCTCCGCCTTCTGCCTCACTCATGAACTCTTGGGGCTTCGACTCCCTGTTGCTACACTAGGAGCTGGGCATTAAGCAAGAGTCTGTCACGCTCTCCTGTTTCAGTATCATTTTAGCTATTTCGAAACAAAATATTTGGGAACTACTCATTTTCGTGAGGAAACTCTTGAAATGTCTATATTTTTATTCCAAAGAAGGGAAAAAAACCAGTCTAGAATTTCCTACAGAGAAGAAATGTCAACTTTTAATGTGGTGTTCTCAGGAATATCCTTGCTAGATGCCACAGCATTGCAGCCTTAGGAGCAATAGAAGCTGGATAGAGTAGCTGGAGGCAATCTGAAGTGGTCATTTTCTGTGATGTCATTTTATTTTTATCTGGGAACAGCAGAGTGCTAATACTTTGACAGTAAGCTCTAGCTGTAGTGAATATAAGGATGCAGACTTGCCTGCAAATCCTAAGAGGTGCGAGTTTTGGATGCAATCACCTGTACTGCCAAACCTTGCAGATATGTTTTACTGTCCTCTGGGATTTTTCTACTGTTAGTACTATTAAGAAATAGCATTTCTCTCAGAAATAGCAGAAAATAACCTCTGCCACCCTTTACCCTCCATAAATGACTTGGAATAATTACAGCTTTTTAACAAATCTGTTTATCAGTGAGTGACACTATACCCCTTCTACAGCACTTGTTAGTAAGCGGATGTTGATTAGCCAATCACCCACAGATTCTTTCCTTTCTCAATCTTGGGAAATGATCCTGGTGAGATTAAAATTACATTGAATATGCTGTTTTCTAAAGAACAGCCTTTTGGCTCCATGGAAGGAGAGTTGCCTCTTTCACTGTGCTGCCAAAGCTTTTCCTCTACACTTCCAAATTAGTATGAGTCATTTTTGCAGAGCACTGAATATTTGTCTGCTGGTGAGGCTGCAGGTGCTGGGTGTTATTCCCAAAGTCCTCTTCACATTCCATGCTTGCTGTTGTGTTGCCCAGCACTGCTCTTGCCTCTTTGCTTGTGAGACTGAAACACACATTCAGTTCTTGCTAGGCCTTTGTTGCAGGGAAGCATTGATACTGGTCTTTTCCAGTAACCTTTGACACTAAAGGTGTCTGCATGCGCTCTTTGAAAATAACTACAAACTCGAAGGGAGTGGCCTTTATTTGCAGCTGAAACACTTGGAGAACAGAGACAAGACTTCATACATGCAAACCTTTCTTATGGTCTCAGGAAAAAGCATCAGGCAGAATTATAGTAACTAGTATTGGTAATGGCTACAAAAAACACCATTACCATCATATTGTAATCCTTTCTATAAAGATGCCAGACAAACAGAAAATAGAAAGCTGGGGAGGGGGTCCTTTAAATTTTTAGTGTTCTGCATGAGAAACAATTCCCCAAAATGCAACAATTTTGGTTGGCATTTTTTCTAGATTTGTACTTGCAGAAATCTTACTCCAGAGTGAGTAAGATTGCTTATCAGGGTCACAAAAGTATTTATCAGCTGGCATCTTTAAGATTGCCTTCTCTTTTGCCTTGTTTCAGTCATCAGGCCATACTCCTTCAGCCCTGCAGAGCTTCATTTTCCTTCCAGCCTGAAGGTTGGTTCTCTCATATTTATTCACATGCCTAATAATGTCTTTATGTTTACAAAATATTAGGACCAAGCATACGACTTTTCAGTTTGTAAATAAGAGCAAAATCTACTAGGTAAGCAAGGAAGCAAGAATTCATCATTTAAATCATGGATTAGAAAAAGCGAGTACAAAAAGCTGCTTGAAATTGTATCCTTCATTAAAAGGAAAACAGAGCCTGTCATTTTGTCACTGGAATTTACTTTTTTTTTTTTCTCTCATGCAAGAAGTGGGTTTCAGTACATGGATCATATTAATTACATCTTGACCTCAGCCGTCTTAAGTCTAGCCCTTAATCTACATGAATTATCTTCAGTTCTCTCCAGAGACAGAGGAACAAAGACAGGCAGCTCCTGAGACTAATTCAACCCATCTCTCTTAGGAGAGGATGAGTAGTCCTGTGCGATTGTCTTGGATTGACAGTCCTCAAGGTAGCTAAAGCTAGGTGAGATGGGCCCTATTTCCCAAAGTGAAACCCTAGATTTTCCCCCATCCCCTCTTCCTATTATTTGATCTGTTTTTCTCAAAAGCACTAAAGAGAAAAAAAGGGGATACAGAGACAGTTGGCAGGATCGCTGCAGGATGATGACTCCCTTCTAATAATATACATATATATATATATATATATGTATAAAGCTCCAGTTATATTGTACAATCTGTAAAGAGTTCTCTACATTAGGCAGAAATAAAATACAAAGCATTTATCCATATATTGCAAAGGGCCCTAGAGCTGCAGTGATCAACACTAGAGTGGTGTTCCAGGAGATGTGCTGTAAAGCAAAGCCAGACTCAGTGGCTATGCAATGCCGTGTCTATGGTGACTTTGATAAAGAAGGGAAAGTGGGGATCTTTTTTCCACGACGAGGTTTGGGTAGCTTAATCCTGGGAATCCTAGTGGTAAATGCAATATGGTTGGAGCAATTTACAGTTGTAATAAAGCCTCAAGAGCATCCTCCATGTTGATGGAACTAGTGGGACACAAAGTGGCTTGTACTTTGTAGGACCAATCCCTTATTTATTGTTCTAGTTTATAAGAAAATGTTATGACATGAACTTCGTTCTCAAGACCAGTGAAATATGATGAGAATGGTCCACTTTGAGGGGGGTCTTTAAGTTTCCAAAAGTATTTACCATGGTGTGGCCTTGCCCTAAAGTGAGCTGGGGAACAGTGGCTCTTCAAACATCCCTTATGCAGAGTTCCTGTATGGGGTGCTCTTTCTGAAGAGGATCTCATTGCCACCTAGCCATGGGACCCTGCAAAAACATTTCCAGTAAATACACAGTAGGAACATTTATTGGAGAAAGATGCAGCTTTGCAGATTCCATCAGAAGATTCTTTCCTTCATTCTTTATAAGAACTGCAGACTGACTCATTTCAGTACATAAGTCGAGCCTGCCCTGCATCTCACAGGCATCTAACCACTTTCCAGGAGCCTCAAAACCCACAACAGTAATTTCTGGGTACTCCTTAATCTAGATATTTTGTAGCAGGTGTTTCCCCTCCCCCCCAAAAAAAATTGGTTATTCTAGTCTGTCATTTTATTTCTCTTTTACTTAGAAAAGTCTGTAACTGCAATAATTAAACTGAGGCTTTTAACAATAAATTTACCTGAAGTCACTTTTACAAATATGAAGTCATTAGACTTCGGCCTTTGCTTAGATTTGCTAGGAAGCTACTTCTTCTTACAAGTATCTCCATTCAGACAGAAAGAAAACTGTCATATAGACATTCTCTGCAACTGTATGGAGTGCTTGGACCATTCATGAGTTTTGGGCCAAATCTCATATTCAGTGATTACCTCATGTCCCTCTATTCACCCTAGTTAATTTGATGTGAAAAGAAATGGAGCTGATCGAAGCTCAATCTATGCTTTCAAGCCAAGACTACAGACAGCACATCCAAAGCACGTTGATTTAATGTATGCTGATAAAGTAAATGTTTTAGTAGAAAAAAATCAGTAGTGCATTTAAATGAGCAAGGCTGATAGGCTAATGTGTGCATGGTTCAGTACAAACAGTTGCACCTTATACTGGTACAGCATGACTATTAGGAATAAGAAATCCAAATTCTGGTAAATAAACATTAGTTTTGGTACTCTCAGTAGTTGTGCAGCAACAGAAAAGGAAGAAAAATGCTACCCCCTGAAACGCTCAGTACTAGTCCTGTTAAATTTCAAGCACTCTGATCCTGTAAAGCACACAAATAAACTTAATTGCAAGCCTCTGAGTAGTCACATGGAATTATTATCTCCATTACATTTCCTTCAAATTGATAATCAAACCTAAACTTGCAGCTTCTTTACTGGCTGACACATTGCACCTAAGTAAGGTTCTGTCTGTGGAGGTGGTTATGGACCACCAGAAGGCCATCGACCTAATATAGGTGGTAAATATTCTGGGTCCTCACTTAAATGCCTGGATTTGGATGGAAATAAAGCCAACTGTAGACCTTCCAGGAGGATATCAAAAGCCAACTACATGTAGTCAAGAGGCAAATCTCACGGTGTCCAAAAGTGGGTGTGGAAAGCACAGTGCATGTGGCATGTCCTTGAAATTTCTTCATCCAGAAACACAACCTATTTCTGAAGAGCAGAATGGTGCTGGGAAGCAAGGCTGCAAAACTACACGGCTAAAAGAAGCAGTTAAACTGCTCTGAGGACTGAAAGGCATTTGGGAAAGAATGAAATGGGAAGGAACCACTCAGAGATGCCTGAGTAATAAGTATGAAGTTTTACAATTGCAAGAGGAAGGAAAATAGACTCTGTAAATCTCTCCGCTATGATGGAAACACATGTAAGAGGTCAGTTTTCTGGAAGCTGGTCATTTGAAAGTCATTCTAATCTATCTTCTCATTTGAACTTTACCTCCCCTTTACTCCAAATATATTGTGTTCATATATACTGGAACAAATATATTTTGTTCCAAAATAAAAAATGGATGAAAAGCTCTGAAAATCTGAAGTCACTTGGTTCTTTTCATTGGTAGATCCAGTGTTATATAATCAACATAGGAGCATAGAAAAAAACTAATTGGGAATAGACCCTTGGAAGTTATTCCGATTAAACTGCTGCTCAGAAAAGGCTAAAAAAAACTTTCAGAATTTCTAACTTCAAAATCTTCACTGACAGTGCCATAAACTCTGTTCTTTGATTTCAGTCAATGTAGTTAGTGTCAAAGAGAGAGATTTTTAAACCAACCCTTCGATTTTCCTGTATTTTTATGCTCTTAGGTCTGCCTGGCTCTCACTGTAAATTGAGACCTCTCTAAAGTATGTTTTGTTAATGGGCCATGAGAAAGAAAATACAGATTTTGCATTCTCTACTATACCTGTGTCTTCGTTCCCATTTTAGAGGACTGTCGTTTCAGAGAGAGCTGAGAGAAGAGCTGTAATAGGGTCATTCCCACCCACAACCTGTGCTGATAGGGGAGGTTCCTTCACCTAGTCCCACTGTACCTTTCATGCTGAAAGATCAAATGTAAACCTTTTTTACATCTTTTGCTGTATTCAACAAGATAGTACAAAGGACCTATACATTTAGGTTTCAGGTGACTCTGTTTACTAATATACAGGGCTCAACTGCATACAAACCTCAACTGTGTGGAAAGCATTGGAATCCATCTGCACCTGCTGAATTTCAAATTGGCACTTAACATATCTCTCAGAAAACCAATAAGAGGAACATAAAGAAATTAGATATATGTTCCAGATCAGAATGTCCCTGTAATTAGAAATATTTTAAGTCCTCTTCTTCTGTTTCAGTAATATAAAATGGAAAAACTCATCATAAGCAAAAGGCAAGCGATTTTCAATCTGCATGTGAGACATCATTTATCATTAGGAGCTAAGAGAGCATGACCATTAATTTTTTTTCTCAGGTCTTCCATATCTTGTGTTTTTTAACTCATTTTTGTATTACATTTTTGAGTGATAAAGTGTTCAACTTGCTACTTAGGGATTGTTCTCAAACTCTTTAATATAAACCATATCCATAAAATATTGAAGGATCTGACTTAAATTAAATCTACACAAGAAGGGATATTCAAAGTTCTCTATTTTTTGAGTACATATCTGTCATGTCAA
Source organism: Manacus candei (assembly GCF_025592945.1). Taxonomy (NCBI): domain Eukaryota; kingdom Metazoa; phylum Chordata; class Aves; order Passeriformes; family Pipridae; genus Manacus; species Manacus candei. The sequence goes on along the minus strand of NW_026138074.1, from coordinate 5,644,001 downwards.
CATTACTCTGTACTGTAAGACTGTGCACTTGTCTTGTCCATTCTAAATTGCTTAGATATCCTTGAAAAGCCAGAAAAAAAATTCAGAAGCAGTGAGCATTTTGTCATCAGCTTCATGGAACCCAGAGTTCAGCTTATAAAGAAAGGAGTCCCACTTCTATGGAAGTCTCTGCTCAGTCACCACAGAAAATTAAGTATCAGCTGTGAGAAGCTATGAAAATGAAATGGAAATGATGCTCTTGTAGTTACATAAGTGTTAATCAAAATTATTTTGATTTCATGGATTTAAATGGAGGTGCAACAAGGTCAAACAGCTGCCAGACAAGAACAAGGTTCAGTAAATGTTATGGGAGTCACTTCCAGCAATTTTCCAGATGTTGCATTCTTCTATATCATTGCAGGGTGAATGGAAAGCTGTAAGCAGGGGGGATAAAGTAGGCGGGGAGGTTAGCTGTAACCTTCCTGTGAGTTGTTTTCCTGCCACGCATTGCTTTACCCTGCAGTTGGTTTGCCAGCCCAAAGAATGGCAAGTTGTTGCAAGACAATCAGTTTCAGCACATCTATCAATTCTCCAACCAGTGTTTTCTGGATGCATTGTACACATGCAATCTGGCTTCCACATACCATTTAAGAAGGCACAATTGCATATGAGTCTGAAATGTTGTTCATAGAGACTTTCAGTGGTCTGGCATCTGTAGAAACATGGTAAATCATCTGATACCTATGCACAACCTGTGTAGTAATTTGCTTCTGAAAATCTCTTTGGTCCCAAGTTTCAGTTCTAAAATGTGTCCGTGATCAGAAGAAGCTTGCTCAGTGTCTGCTGCTAGAGTAGTTGTGGAGTTGTGCAAATAGAGAATATTTGCATGCTTTTTATGCAGTTTAGAAACAGATTGGCAGAACATAATATAATTCAATATAACTCATAACTATCAACCTGGTTAGTTTTTAGAGCTTAAGTACTTATAGTATTTCTTAAAGTACAAAGACTTGACTTTATGTGGCCTTCTCTCATGGAGAAATGCTGTCATGCATAGGTCATACCACCTCAACCCACAGTTACAGGAGAATGAATAGATATCCATCAACAGTATTTTTAAAAAAATTATATCTCTTATAGGTTCTTTTAAATTTGTTTATTACTATTTATCATAGGGACTGTAATTATTAGAAAAATTTATTGAGACTTTTGGACTTTTTAGTTAATTTAAATAAAAAGACAGAATTTTTCTTATTATTTGTGCTGCTGTAACTCCATTATTTTTATTGTTCCAGCATCCAGTGCAATTAAGAGGACAATCTAACTTTTTTAATGTATGTTTATAGTGAAGTTAATATGAAATTTCATTTCCATTTCCCTTATTCTCTGATGAGCTGTCATGAGAAAATACATTCAGAGCAATACCATTTGTTCATGGTGTATCTTAGTATTTCAAAAACTTGGATTTCAAATGAAAAATAGTCAGTAACTGGAGGTGACTTTTGTTTACCATTGCCTAGCATGTCACTGTTCTGCATTGGACACGTGTTGGGTTTTAACATTCTAGTCAGGACATCTGCAGCTCTTCTCCCTGCTAACAACTTTCAAGAACCCAAACCCTCAGCAAGCAGAAATGTCTGATTGCAGAGCTGTGTCCTTGCTGCCCAGCTGGGAAAAGCTCTGCTTAACTTTACCATCTGCCTCCCTCCAGCACTTCTAAGAACACCATGCAGTGGGGTGACTAACGGGTGAAGCGCTCTTCTGGGAAGAGTTAGCACAAAATACAAGGAACCTGAAAAGAATGAACTCACTGTGTGGCTGGAGGGAGTGTGTGTGCACGAAATTCAAACCAAATGTCTTACAGAATTAAGACTGGTTTGCAGAGAGACCTCCTGTGTTAAGATTGTAAGCTGATCGTGTTCTGCAAACAGAAAGAGATGAAAAATGAATGCCATGGACCCTGTAGATTCGTAGTCACCTGGGAACTTGGACATGTATGAAGCTTCCGACACATAAGTAACCACACTGAAGTTGGTGCCTGTGATTAAGCCTCGTTGTGAATTATCGGGTTAGTTCTAATTCCTGCCACACGGGACTTCCCTTAATTCTAAATTCATTCATTAATGTTTATAAGGGCCACCGAGGTCTTCCAACGTGTATGGCACTGTTGAAATGTTAAGCGTCATTATAACTCATGCTTGCAAAAGCGGCTGAAGATGAATTTACTTTACATGGCAGACAGTAATGGCTCACTTGGAACAGTTACACATTCTGTTGGGTAAATAACAGGAGTGTTATAAATTGTAGCAGTGATATGTTTACATAATAGACGGTAACCACTCCAGAGGTACCATAACAGTCAGCTTAATAATACGCATTTTGAAAATTATGTAAATACATCTATATGTGAGGAAGCAAAATGGCTGTAGGAGATAGAAAGCTGACAGTTACTGGTAAATACTGCGTGTTTTCAATGGTGTCTTTTAATCTTTTTATGCAAACATGTCCATCCGGTAACTTAACACGATAGCAGAGCAAAAAAGGGAATGTATTCCACGGGCTGTCACTAATGTATACACCAGTGCTGTTAGATGCACTATAGATGGAGTAACCAGTGGGCTGCTGAGTTTGCAAGTCAGGCAGTGCTGCTAAAAGCTTTCAGGCATATTTGTTCCCTAGAACAACTCCCTCCATCTTCTCATTCCCCTTATGGCTGTGTACCTTCACACAAGCTTCCTCCCACACTTTAAAAAATGCAGCCACTTCATTTCTGCCAAGCACATTGCCTGTCCTCCATCTGCACTGTACATCAGGAAAAAAAGTCCTCCCAGCTTTGTTCTCTGCCTCTATAGCAGTTACCTGGCTGCTTCTAGCTTCTCTTGCCTTAATTGCTAATATTCTAGGTAGTAAGGTTTTGATAAGGAATGCTGCTTTATGAAATGGTATATATATCTTCCATATAGCATAACACACTGTTAATGGTTGTACTCACTCTGTGTAAGGGGAAATAATGAGGTAGTATTAACTGTAAGAATGAAACCAACTTCTTGACTGAAGCTATTCTGAGTGTGTTTGCAAAACCCTTTCTCAACAGAAGCAAAGATGTCTTTTGGCCAAAAGAATTTTTTTTTTCATTGGAAAAGCATATTTTGATCAAAATCATTCATTTTGGAAAAGGAAAAGAAGAGAGACCATATGAAAAAGGCATAATTTTACTAATAAAAAAAAAAGATATGGATACAACTTTTTTTTCCCGAAATATCCTGTCCAAAATGGTCATATCTATCTGCATTATTCCATAGCTCCGATGATACATGTACCATTACATATTTTATATAAGCTATTTCCTCATAATTCTTCCACCATTTTAAGAAAAATACCTGCATCACTCTCTCTAGTTTCCTTGTCTGTAAAAAAAAAATAAAATCTCTAATAACTTTTTAAATATTATGGATAAGCTAAGAATGCTGTAAAACTTATTTTTTTATTGAAACTACTTTTAGCACCCTAAAATCACAAGCCTAAAGACAGGAAAATTTGTCAGTAAGGAGTTCCCTTAATCCTGTGCTGTAATGGCTGTATGAATAGTCCAGGAGAACTGTATTCTTGCAGCTTCTGTAGAATAAGAATCATACTGGTCTTTCTATATTTATCTTGTTTCTGCTTCATTGTAAGTGTGTGCAGTTTGGGCCCCCATGACAGGTTTTCTGTGGGCCAAGCCACCTGAAGTCCAGAAATCAAGCTGCCTTTTCAAATCTGAGCAGCACTTTGCAGGGATGTAGCCTGGTGTTGTAGCTGCAGAGCCATGACAGGCTCTTGGTGGTGTGCCAACCCTTCAGCCCAGCTCATGCTGTGGGGGCACAGCAGAAAGCCCTGTCACCACTAGAGGAGTCCTCTTGTCCTCCTTGCCCTGGCTGGCAAATAGAATGTGATTCCTCCCATTGGAGTGACACTTGAGGAGGAAGAAATCTGGTGGAGCAGGAATAAGGCACTTTGGAGATATAGTCTATGGACAAACTGGGATCAGCTTGTCAATTTTTATTCTTTTTAGAAGTAAAAAATTCACCAGAGGGTGAACCTGGGCTGCATATTTAATACCCCCTTGCAGCTTAGTCCCAGGGTATGATCCTTGCTCCCTGTCCTCTGCCGTGCAGCTCTCAAGGCTCTTCCACTGCATCTATAGCAGGAAGCCAAGAAAAACTCTGGAACAGAAAGGTCTGCGCATGAATCCAGTGTCAAAGCTGATCAGGAGGAGCAGATTTGAAGATGATACGGCTTTCCATGATTCTAGTAAGGATTATTCAGATTTAGACTAAAACTTACTGCAGGGGGTTGATTTTTTTTTAACTTATTGGCCTTCAATAGTGTCTAGGAGCTAAAAAGATTTCTACTATTACCTACTTCAATTACCTGTTTCAAAATCTGTTATAGTACTTTGATCCAGATTTATCCATGACTTTATAAAGACCTTGCTTCCTTGAGAATTCTCTTACCAACCTACAAGTAATATCTCAGGATTAGACTAGGTGGCAGATCTAGAGGTTTATAGTCAATTAGATGAAGCCTAGGGTAGGTGGGGAATTTGAATTTCATTCTTATCTGTGTGTGCAGCAACTGGGTTAGGATGAGGACATGCTCATAAGATTGATTTTCTTTTCCTGTTAATACAATGGAGGGATGAGTCTTTACAACTACAGAAAAACCGCACCCTGCCATAACAGGATACCCACCCTGTCTCTGTTCAGTCCTCTTGATAAAAGCCTTGTGTTGTGGACACAGATTAGTTTTCAATGAAGCAACTGGAAAGGTAAGGGGGGAGCACATGTGTCCTCTCACTTACAATGCTGTCCATTCTAGTTTTCTAGGAAAATTTCAAGGAACCATACCTCATTTTACCCCAGCAATTGCTGAAAGCTTTGTGTCTCATCAATATTCAGTCCAACTATGGGACTGTGACAGTTTCACTTTTCATATGGAATTGTGCTACCTCTTCCCAGAAACATGATTTTAACTGAAATATGGTATTTACTGTATATCCTTTTCTCATTTATTTTGCAACATCAACTGTCATTTAAAAAAGAGACTTACAGGAAATATTAGGGGAAAGAAAAGTACAAGAGCTTCCGTCACTAAGACACTCACTGGGAAAGTGAGAAACACAGGCCAAAAAGGAAAAAAGATATTACCACACAAACCAAGCTGACAGAAGTTGACATTATTCTTTCAAAAGTCAAAATGTCATGGCACTAGAAAGGAACAAGATGTATACTGTGATATTTTAACTGGACTGATTTATGGTAGACTCAAAAGAGTTGCAGAGAGACAAGTCCAGTGACAGGTAAATTTTAATCAAGATGTAGGTCTTTCTCTTTCCGTCTTTATCGTAAAGACGTATCATTAGCTTAAAGAGTGACTGTTGCTTTCTTTTTCTTATTCTAGTAGTAAGATCAGCTTGATAGAAGAAAAAAAGATGATCTATAATGTAGACCAAGTTCTTAAAATTTGGATTTTGGGTAACACATTTAGAAGTGTTAATTGGGGACAAACCCTTAGAGTTTTTATTGCAAGTCCTTCAAGGTCCAACTCAGAATCTCCAATTAAGCTGCTAAAAAAGGTTTAATTATTAAAAAATAATCTAATTCTCTTTCCTCTCTTCCTAATATCCTTTTGTGATGATGACTTGGTTTGTAGCATTTTTAGCTGGGAGTTTCAAAATGCCTAAGCAAGTCTGATATTTCTTGTCACTGCAATGCAGAGTTAACTGGGAATAGTAACTATTTTTTATTAGCTTCAAAAATCTGGTCTTTTATTTTTCCATCTGTTATTAAAATTTTTTAAGAGATTTCATTTTTTTGAGGCTTGAAAAAGACAAACAGATTTTATTGGCTTTTTTTTTCCCCTGCAAAATCTGATTAAAAACCATCTTTCTGCACAGAATACACTCAGCCTTTAACACTGTGGGTGGGGAAGTCTTCTGAGTAGTCATGCAACACGAAATAGATTTAGTACATAATTCATATTTTAGTATGGAATATATCTTTCTTTCCAGTCTGTAGCTGTTTCTAATAATTTTGGTGTCAGCATTTGTCATCAAAAGTATATGCAGTGCATGCATACATATGTATACATATATGTATATGCGTGTAATTCTAGTGTGCTAGAGAACATGGTGCTTTTCATCTAAAAAGACTGATATCTGCATTGTAAAATCTGAAAAGAAAGTTGGCTATTGCGACACTGAAGGAGAGTTGGCAGCTGAATAACTAAGTACTTCCTTGCCTGCCAACCTGTACAAGGGCATTAGGACTATTGTGCTGTGAGATTGAGTAGGAACCTGTGGTGGTGCTGCTTAGTTCTTGAGGCATCTACACTTCTCATTCCCTTTACTTATTTCTGGGTTGAGTACAACACTTTCAAGTTTCGATATTTTGTTATCTTCCTTTCAATTTTTTGGAGGCATTTAAATAAGTTCCTCTTGAAGAAGCTCTTTGGCCTGGCTGTGCAAATTGTTCCTTAGAGGAAGGCAGCCAGTAAAATACTCTAGAAACAAAAGAAGAAAATGAGAAAAACAGTCCCGATGGGAATGATTTACAGGCAATCTCAGTGAGATTAGCAAGTGGAATAAAAGCCAAGTCTACAAAAGGAGGCAATGCAGAAATGAGATACTCATCTCTCTGCAAGAGACACTGCCCCAGAATTTTGGTCAGTTCAACTGAGCAGTAATAAACAAACAAACAAAAGCCAACAGAGCTTACAAGAGTTGGGATCATAAAAAACTGAAAACCATTCTGAAAGCTATATAATACAAAGCCAACAGGAGAAACAACAAAACTTTGGGGTAAGCTACAGCATACCATACCTCCTAAGAAAATTTCTTTACACCTCTGAAGATCTAACATGAATATACATTATGATACAAGACCTCCTTAGCACTGGCTGACCATATCTCAGTATTTTGTAAAGCACCTTACATACTGGACCTTGTTTCTCTTCAATTATTTCTAGTAGTCAATGCCTGTATTTGCTTGCCATCTTCATCCCTCCTTTGGCCTCCAAATCCACACAGTCCAGTCAGCTCTTACACAGTGGTTTGGAATATTCTACTGGGGGGGTTTTGTTTGTTTGTTTTTTCTTTTCTTTTTGGTCAAAAAAAACCTAAACTACTGAAACTAGATTTTTTTAAGGATAATGCGTCATTCATGACAAAATTTTAATTGGAAAATGTTTTTCAGTTCCAGGAACTTGTGGTCCAAGTGTGAGAATAGCAAACTGTTTCAGGCTGGGTTTCAGTACTTCCTGCTTGAAAGAGATCACAGGTTTTCCAGATTTAAGGCATGGTATCTGTTTTGGTTTCCTGATCTGTTAAAAGAATCTGACAATGGATTAGGACTAACAGGAAACTTGTTCAAGGCCTCTTGGTCTAAACTGTGAACATGAATTAATTTATATTAACAAAATGCAGTCAAGTCATCCAAAGCAGCGTTTGGTGCAGCATCATGATGGATATTTCTGATCTACTCTGTTCTGTTCCAGATCTGCACTGCACAGCCCCCTGCACTGCACACTGTTATACAGCAATGACAAATTCAGGCTTTGAAGATTTTGCTGAGGTCCACATCAACTATGATCCAGGTCAGATTTCTTTCCACACTAATAGTCTCTGCCCACTGATTACTCCTGGAGCCCACTTTTGAAGAGTTCTTGAGGTTTGCCCCATCCCTATTCATAATCATGAAGTCAAATGCTCCTTAGTTCAGTAAAAATAAAATTAAAACAGATCCCCAGTTTACAATCAGCACATCCATTTTGTATTTTGAGAACAGATTGTTCCATGCAGCAAGTGTTATTCATAATGGAGGCATTTCCCACACAACAAGCCAGGATCTTTTAACTAGACTCTAGGGATTGTTGCTCCCTGTCCTGCTTTTCTAGCTCAAGGATATGGTGGACAGAAGTTCAGCCTGAGAAAATCATGTTGCACCCCACATTTGCTGGCAGTTTTGAAAGCCTCACCTTCAGGGCCAAAACCTGCACTATCCTCAACTCAGTTGTAACCTCTCAGTTGTCTGCATGCTAGAACTGGCTCACACAGAGTTACCACATAAGGCATAGAGGGACTCAAAATCCAGCTTGTTCTGCTTTGCTACTGGACATGGAATCATAGAATCATAAAACAGTGTGGGTTGGAAAGGACCTCAAAGAACATCTAGTTCCAACCCTCCTGTCATGGTCAGGGAAACCTCTTCCATGTAGTGGAGGAGGAAAGAAGAAATGCATGAAAATTAATTAAAATTTATTTGCTGCATGGAGCAGTTATATAATATGCAACTAAAATATAACATTGATAAGAAATAAAAACATGGATTTCTTTTATATTCAGGGTTAAAATCTTCACCATGGTGTCCAGTAGCTGGAATTGTTAAATAACTGTGAATCCATGTTGGAAGTGGCTTGAGGTTATTTTAAAACAAAGGGAAAAGGACAAAAATCAAAGAAATACAATGGTTTGGAAAGACTTTTCCTGAAAGAGAGATGTACCTTGTAGGGTTTTCATGATCCAGTGGGACAAGTATTAATTCTACTACTTTGATAAAATGACTTTTTTGCTACTTCAGAGTCGAAGGGAGAGCCACTTTCCAGAGTGAATGGAGCTGGGTGAATCACATGGTCTATGGCAAGCTCTGGAGTGCTTAGCAAATGAAGTCATCCCGACAGGATTAAAAACAGCTATGTCTCTGTAGCAGAGCCTTGTTTATGGAAAATGAGTTTGGGCAATTGGCTTAGCCTAAGCACATACTGTTCTTTTTTACCTAGGCACATAAGACTTTCTTCAATAAGTAGCCCTGTCCCAGGCAGAAAATGTTCCTGGGTTTAGTTCATAGAGATGGAGCTTGGGGAAAGGAGGCCGGCCTATCTGTTCCTCTGATTTCCCATAGCCTTGGCAAGCTCCTCAATATATACAGCAGTCTGTGCTACTTTTTTTTCCTAGTGAAACCCTACACCTTTTGAGGTCCCTGTGTCTTTTCCAAATGAAGCTGCCAAGAAACACATGAAGAATATATCAGCTGCAATTAGAAAATGGTGGTTTAAAATTATGTTGGTATTTTAAAGTATAAATATTCCTATTCATATGCATCTAAAATGCAAAAATTCACCAGCTGTGAGGTTTTTCCTTTACTTCAGCTTATGAAAAGCTCCAGGGGATCAGGAAATTTAGAGCACAAGAATAGTTTATTTTTATAACTATTTCCCTTGCCATTTCCTTTTCCCATTCCAGTCCCTCTGAGAGGAACCAATTAACTTGAGGCATTTTCCACATTCATTAGTATCTTCATTAAAAAAAAAGGCAAAAAAAAAGAGCAGAATTTTTTCAAGACTGGTATTTTATGCCCAGTAAACCATGATAAGATTGCCTGTCAGAATGTAGCAAATAGCAAAAGTGCCAAAGATGTAAAATCTGTGAATTAATAGAACTGTTAGATTTTGCATCTGCACCTGTATCAAAATGGAACAAACACCATTACAAAACAGCAGGTTGCTAAGTAAAGTGTACTTTACGAAAGCAGGTTAGTGGCCATAAATGAAAAGATGATTGCCCATGGTGTTGGAGTTAGTTGCTGGAGAAGAATGTGATTAGCACTTTTCAAAAGAAGAACAAACTGTTGTGACTTCAACAAAAGCCTTTAACACTACTCAGACGTATAAAAAGTCACCAAAATGTCACCTGGGCTGTATACCACAATCAGAGAGATGGGAGTGCCCTATCCAGATGCCATCTGGAGAGTCCTGGACTCACAGAACCTCTGCTGCTGGTACAGCTGCATGTTCCCCTTCTCCCTTTCCCTCTCTTTTCTCCTGCCATGTAGTGATGCCACAGCCACACTGCCATGATCACAACCAGCAGCAGGGGCAGGTGATGGGCAGAAGCACAGCACGTGGAGGGGGGAGGGAGAGCGGGTCCCTTCACATATGGGGTCTTTTCACCCAATTTGGCTGGTTGGAGGTATTGTTCTTGTCCCAGAACACTTCTTACATGTCTGCTTTGCTTTGCGCCTGATGCTTCTCTCCTTTGCTTCTTGGCCTCAATAGAAAAATCCTAGGTCAGTAATAGTGTAGGAAAGAGTTACTTTTGCTGTGTACATACAGTTCCCCGCTGTTTATGACTGTATTTCTAAGGGGACACCATTTTTTTGCATGCCACCATCTCATTGTATACCACTTTTTCATTATTGTTATTGCTAATAAATACACAAGCAGGTTCTCTTCCACTGCTCTTTTTCTTTTTTATTACCGAGGGGGCTGGAATTGACTCAAGCTGTCCAGTCAAAATTATGCATAATATCCAGAAGTCCCCAAATGGCATAAGATCAAGATAGATGGTTCTTACACCCACTCATTTTAATTCTTTATCTCGTATGGAGATATGAAGTCCAGTGCAGATTTTTCCTGTCCTTCAAAGATTTGTCAAATGCCATTGAGTGAACATTAGACGCTAAACAATAGTATACCTTGGAGCAACTCCAACAGTTTCCTTTTAGGATTAGGAAAGCCTAGGCATCGGCAATATGTTACACTTCTTCATGTTCCTCTCCGTATTTATTCCCTCTTGCCATGCTGAGCAAGTTGTCATAAAGCTATCAGTTCTCACTAGACTGACAGCAACCCTTCTCTGACCCATTTACCACAAAGGACTCTACAGTCTCTTGCAGTGACAGTTGCCCAGCACAGACAGGTCTGACACTATTTTTGGTGAAGTTCCAGCAACTTGCTCTGCAATTCCTAGCTGAATCTGTTTTTTCCTATTATTAGGGTTTCAAAGTTGCCAAGCACAACCAACATTTAAGGCCTACAGTTTGCGGCTGTTGTCAAGTACAGTCAATTCTAAAAGCAACTAGTGTCCAGTTGCTGCTTGAGTGAAGTGACTAGGCCTTTGTAGCTCCATCTCAAGACTAGAGAGGGAGAGAAGGAAGAGGGAAGGAAAATTAAAGCATTCACGATGGAACGAAACTGTCAAACCAAAAATAATGGGAAGAAACTTTTCCTAATGCTTAATCTGGTCTCCTCAAATCAGCGGTAAGGCTAGAAAGGCTTTTTGGTTAGAAATCTTCAGTTTTCATACTCCTGTTTCTTCAAGATCCTAATCAGAAAATTCTGTGTGTTGCTATGTGAAAGACTAAAGTTTTCCTGACTAAATTATCAAGATTACAGCTGCATTCAGCAACTGCTTGCAAAATATTGTTCCTCTGGGAAAAAAAGACACCAATTTTAGGGAAAGGACTTTACATATGAATGCTACTCTGTAGGTTCAGACATAGAAAAGAGAACTTTAAATGCAATATTTAATATGGGAAACACAAGAGCTGTTCGAGTTCTTGATAAGCATAAGACACCACCACAAACAGCACAGAATACAGCTTCCACCTCTCACTCATATTTGCTGAAATAATTTAGTATCTGCTACCATTTTGCCTAAAAGATTTCATTGCACGTAGAAGATCACCTGAGGCAAGTATCTCAAGCATCTTTTAGAGTCTGTAAGGATGATACCTTATAATAGAAAGCATTTCAATGTCAGAGTACTGCTTAAGAATATTATGTATAGGACAATTCACCTCAGAAATTATGTTTAGCTTTTTAAAATAACATTTTTCTGATTTTAATCAGCTTAATTCTTCAGTCTCCTGTGCTTAAAAATACAGGAAACAAGAATTAGACAATGGATAAAAGACCTTATAATAACTAAAACAAAATTTCCTCTCATGAAGTCAGAGATCTGAACCTTGCAGAAATATCAAAGTGCTGCATATATTTTCTGTGCACTAAACTAAATATTTTTAAATACCATAAAGGCTTTTAAAAATAAATACCTTAGAGCACTATTCCTCCAAAAAATATTTTAATAGACACAATTTTGGTTTTGGTTTCTGTATTGTTCAAAAGAAGAAAAGAATTTCTGGTGTAGTGGAAGCCAGAAAATAAAGCAAATGCTGTAGTGTTCCTGTAGAGAAACAAATTAACAAACAAACAAAAACCACTGTAGGCTAAGATGTACTAAGCTATCAGACTGTAATGGCAGTGGAGGGAATCACATACACCACATTAGGAAAGGGAAACTAGATGTAAAGCTAAATCAATCCCACTACATAGAATAAAAAAAATAACCAAAGCATACACATGCATTCTATTGGCTTTACTTGTCCCTACCACACATCTGTGGATTTCAGTGGTTGATTAGGGATATGACAGATTTTTGCATTTTCATGGGTCTGCTGCTTGCTTGGGGATATAAACTCTGTTCTTGACAGTATACTGCATGCGAAAGATGGATGCTTGCAAAAAAAAATGCTAAGTGTCCCCAAGCCAAGCTTAGAGCTCTGCATTTCGTCTTTTCCATGGAGCTGGATTGTACAGTTCTCAGCCTCCTGTATTTGTTAGGGATATCTATGCCTGTTCCGCAGGTAAAATGGAGTGATAAAGCCAGACCAGTTTGCATGAAGAAAAAATGTCTAATATTTGTAAATGTTTTCTAAACTGTTGAATAACAGTTGAGACTGTTCTGATGTCACAGGTGCCTTTGCAGTGGGAAGATCGGCAAAAAATGTTACCTATTGATTAGTGACAGAATAGCTGCAGCTAAATTTTGTGAGCCTTTTGTCTCATGAATTATGACTTCAATGATATGATCATTGATCCAGCTCCCACTGAAGTCAACAAGAATCTTTCCTTTGACATTCAAGAGAAGCTGGATATAAATAGACCTACAAAGTCAGTAGTCTTCGGGCAATACTACTTTGGCTTCAGATGGAGGAAAATGCAGCCCAGTAAGGCTGTAAATATTTCAGGATAGAGTTATATACTTGTGCTGACACAGCAGACAGTTTCTTTTTATCTGGACATAAAGAACATTTCAGACAGCTTCTTGATTTTAGCTGGTTAGAGCAGAGTTTTAAAATTCATAATGTACTGCATTACAGGAGGCAGATGTATTCCTCACTGCTGTGGGTCAATGTGAAACTGGGAAAGTTTTGAGCTGAAAGTACTTGCCATTTGCCGTGTGGATGGACATTCACTGAATGGCTGCGTGTTCTTGAGGGTTAACTGTAGCTTTAGATTTTAGCATTTTGGCACATCCATGTGTCAGCAAAACTCTGATGCAGCCTTTCTTGGAGTTATTGCATGACTGAACTGGCAAAGTGTGGATAATTGATTCAGAGAGGCTGATCCTCCTCCTTGTGCCTGAAAGGATCCTTTAGAGAGCCATTTTCTGTATTTGCTCACATTTCCTGCAGAGATTAAATTTATGAAGTAAAGCTATTACTAGAACTAGTGAAGGGGGGTGGAAGAACCTCACAGATCTTCACACCCAGAAAATTGCTATGGGATTCAAGTTCTCTAGCACAAGAACATGTTAGGAGTGGGCCAAGAACAAAGACACAAACAGATCTCTGAAATCCTCAAAGAGAACAGAGGGAATTGAATTAAATGGCCACTGAGCTACCTACATCTAGAAATAAACGCACTCTATGAGGAAATAGAAGTATGTGCATGGTGGGGATTGAAGGAAATTCAGTTTTCCTATTAGAAGATCTGGTATATGTCAAGCACTGACTAATGTTAAAGAAGCAGACTCTATTTTCATCACTGCCTGGTAACTCTGGCCATGCCAGTGTATGTGTGCCTGCTAAGACTGTGTGTGTAAAAAACGATTTTTTTTATCTTTCTGCACCTTCTCTTCCCTTCAGTGGACAAATCTGGCAGGAGTTTACTGTCTTTATACTTCTGTTTTTGCATGACCTCTCCTGAGAACAAACACTGTATGTGAAAGCTTTACCTTGCAAATTTTTATAGCTCTACCAAAATATTGTACACACACTTAAAAAGATGTCTTATCAGAATAAAATATGTGGAAGCCCTTTTAGAGTAAATTACTGTAGGAAAAACATATCCTTCCTCTCCTCACACAACATCAGCACATACCATTATTACATATCTGTTCCTGTCTCAAGTCCAACCATGTGTACTGCTACGTATTGAAATGTCTGTACATTAGACAGTTACTTTTAGCAGCTTCAAAAATTACAAGAAAATTTTAAGCACATTCTGTGCTTCGTCCTTATGTCCCAGTTCCTGTTATCCATCAAGTCTGTTTTAAAATAGGACGCGTTTTTGGTACTGCAGAGTCAACAGTGCTGGAAAGTTGGCAGGTACGCTTGTTTAAACAACATTCCCAAGTAGTCTCCTGGCAGGTGTTTCCAGAGTACTTTGAGCACAATTCTTTGGGTGGGATATCTGCCAAAGTACATAGCAACAGGGAAAGAAGTGTTTTCCTTTTACCACAGTTGGGACAGCACAGTGTTTTAGATGCTGCACTGTGCATTCATTTCAGGAGCTTATACCTATCATGGCTAGGCTTCATGAACAAAGATTTGGGAAGGGCTCTACCCATATTTGCTACAAGCATGCTGGTGGCTAAAGAGGCCAATGAGAGATAGACAAGTCCAGTTGCAAAAGGCACAGCGGAAAGACTCCTTGGATGGTATCGGCAAGACACAATTCCTTGTGCATTGTCTCTTCTCCTCAAGTGATCCTGCGTGCGTTCTCAAAGGAAGTAGCAGCGTTATGGATTGTGTGTCTCCAGACCTCCTGATTGGAGGCCAGAGTAGACCAGCGATGATGCTGCACTGTGCATTCATTTTGGGAGCTTATACATATCCAATGGTAAAATACAGCATCTTCCTTTCTGTTTAATGCAAGTGAGTTACAGAATACCAACTGGAAGGTTATCTTCCTGGCGATGGGCCAGCCTCTGACATGCCTCTTGGACCAATCTAGTCTTTCAGCTATATAGAAACCTTTCACCTTAGAACTCTTTTCAAAAGGCTGTCATCCTGCAAGGGTTTGTGTGAGTTCAAAGCATATGTTCATTTCACAGCTAGCCAAAAGAACAATATGGGAGGGGTGAATGAGGCAGGAGAGGGATCAGAGAAGCCTTGTCTAACTGGCACTGATTTTTGTTACAGCTGAACCTAGCGTTTCTTAATTGAAACCTGTCCTTTAGATTTGAAAAACACAGGACTGATTTTATAATCCTTCTGGCAGCTTGTCCACTTCTCAGTATGTGTCCTGGACCTAAAACTACCCTCTATATTATCCCTTCAGAAACAGTCTCTCAGATATGTATACTCTTACTTACATAGCTCTCTGACCTAAAATAGAAACAGGTATGTAGAACAGTAAACAGACATCAAAGGCTAAACAAAACATTGACTGAGGGATATGCTGTTTTGAAATTTAAACTTTAATGCTATGCTGAAATAAGCCCTGTTCAAAGACATGGTCACAGCATGTTTGATTGTTTCTTAGTAGTCTAATACCAGAGATGCAGCTGCAGGTGACCTGCACTCATGTAGCCTTGGCACAGGCTATGGAGGATGCTCTACAGCACAAAACTCTTTTCCAAAGTGAGGGCTTTCATATCAAATCCAGTTCTAGCTCTTAGTTATAAAGAAAAGAAAAAACAACAAAACAAAACAAAACTGTGTCAAACCAAACCACTTGCATTTTTCCTGGACACATAGACAATCTAATGCAGAAGTTTCAGGTGTGACTTGCTCCAATCGCTTCAGAACCTTTCACCATTGAAGAAAGTGTAAGCATCCATACTGCCACTCATTTCACTTGAGCTGTTTCTGTGCACATGACACAAATCCATATTGCCTCCATACTCACAAACTTACTCATCCCCATACTCACTTGCCCCATGGCTATATAGTGAGCTAACACCTTCATCTCTCTCATTCATAACTTCTGGAAGCTGGCATAGACACAGAAACCTGTAGTACTCTGTGAGCTGCAAACAACAATATTGTATGGTAAATACTGCAGGAAGACAAGCAGAGTGGGTGGTGATTTTTTTTCTGTTTCATTTTGTAAAAATCTTCATATCTCTATTGAAATTATCTGGCACAGAATTTTCAGATTCTTGGAGCAGGCTGCCATCAAATCCAGCTGGTCTGGCTATGAAATGTATGGACTGGCAAGGACCTTTCTTTGTCATCTGTAACTGCCAACCTTCCTGTTTCACTGAGCCTGTCCTGTCTTCCACTCAAAATTCACCTTGGCCTGAGCTAGAGAAAGTCTCTTTTCTAGGGGCTCGGCTTCTCCACTGAGTTGTGACTCCGCCTGTCTTCAAAACTAACTTCAAAGCTCTCCTCTTGTGAATAATTTGTATGTGACTATTTCCATTAATTTTCCTTGTCTTTATTGTATAAGTGGAAGGGAGAGCACTGTGCAAACACAACACTAACGCAGGCAGCCTGGCATCAGACAAACCCTTCCCCAGCTGTAAAGGGTGAATGAGCAGGAGAGCACGAGCACACAACCAAACACCATAGGGTGGCATGGTAGGTCTTAGCAGCCCTGCTCTTGTTGCACTGTGCCATTATGAGCATTGCAGCAAACAAAAGTTTTCAGTAGACTTTATAAGAAAAACTGTCTAAAACTTCAGGGGAGCCCAGCTCAGATAAGACGCTTAAATACCATATTGTGGGCAAGAGTCTACAGTACCTTCTTTCTAGTAAGTCCTTAATAGATTGTGTCTATTAATTTGTGTAGTAACTCTTTTGAAAATGAAACAAAGAAAAATGAAACAAAGAAACTGTGCAGCTGATCCAGGAGAATCAGGTATTCTATTCCTAGTTTTGGCGTCTGACTTATAAAACTACTTCTTGGTGGTGCACATAGATACTTGAGTAGTATTGGGGCATTAAAGTCACATTAGCTAAATGTCCTTTTCTCTTGCTTTGTAGACATAACCCAGTTATCAATCATTTAATATTTTCAGAGGGTGACATTTACTCTGACACTGGCTCTGTCCCCAGGGATGAGAGTAATCCAAAAAAATAAATAGAAATACTTTAAGTCTGAGTGAAGCAAAATGTGAGTGAATATCTCCAGAAATGTTTATCTTACTTGCCAGTCTATGCTGCTCAGAATAAAAATAGAGTGAATAATACTAGTACTGCTTGTAAAAAAAAAAAAAAAAAAAAAAAAAAAGCTATATTCTGAGACATTATTGGAATCCTAAGCATTTCCAGGTGTTGTGCAAAGCTTACAATATAAGGATAGAAATGTTCCCAGCCTCCCTTTCCTTTTTGTTTTTTACTTTTGTTACTGTTTTGAAAGATAGTAGACTGACAAACCTAGAGAATATTCATTTGCCTTGCCACAGATCTCATCTGCTCCTGATGATTGGGCTTTTCCATTCTGACCTATGATCATATTTCTTGTTTGACTGGATTTCTTTATGTTGTAGCTGATAATGGATTAAGACCATCACCATTTTCCAATCAAAAAAAAAAAATTAGTCCATACAAATTGCATAAAACCACCGTGGACCTCAATGTGAACACAATCACTTTCAGTGATGATAATACTTTTTAGTCACTACCAAAGTAGGCCTGGTATAGTCTAGTGACCTAAAAACCTCAGAATTACTTTATTAGTCCTGTAAATCTCTGGACTACTCAACCGAAGTTGGATCTGTTGCATCTGAGTAATTGTCACGCTGAGGGACATAGCTGTTCAAGGGAATAAGGAATTTTTGGTTCCCTACTAATTTGGAATGGGCAAATATTTTCAAACAACTAGCCTTTCATTTCTGGGGTTTGCTGAAAACTATTACTTTAAGAGAGTAAGTGCTCCTGTTGGGGAGAGTGCATTATTGGTGTGGCTTTTTTAAGGAAAATATTTAAACATATGTAACCTCACAGATTTGCATCAGTCAAACAGGTCCTTGGAGACAGAGCTTTGGAAACTGCAACAGAAATTGTCAGAGCTTTTCTAAAACTTAGAGGACACTGACTATCACTCTTACAGATATTTTTTGAAAGAGGAGTTTTCCTCAATATTTTATTTTCCTTACAGTTCTGGATGTAACTTCACTGCAATGCTGGCATAGTTTCTCTAGCATGGGCAAAGGTCTTGCAATCAAAATGGAATTTCTGTGAGTATGGTTACAACATGCTTCTTCCAGAGAACATGACAAAGAAAACAGGGAAGAATGTGCTGAGTTTTCAGTGTGGGGGCTTTTTTTGCCAAGCATGTTAATGCCTGTCATCTTCTTTGAACAGTCACTTTTGAAATTTGTGGGAGTTTATACGAAAGACTGCCAAATTGCCAACAAGGATTCAGTATTAAATCAACTGGTCTGACTGCAAAGAAATCCCCATGTTTTCCTCTGTTGAGTGCAAGGTGCATAACAATAATTCAGTGGACATTTTCCTGTAGAAAATAGAAAGCACTAAGAGCTGGCTGATTAGTCTGTTCCACTGCAAAGAAGGCAGATTTTGAAATCCCAGCCCGTGCAAGACAGTAATATGGAATAACAAAATTGAAACATAGGAAGAACAGCAAAGTAACACATTAGAACTGCCTATTGGAAGGCAATGCACTTTCTAGAAAGACATGAGGACAAGGCTAGGAAGGCAAAAGAAATTCGAGATTCTTTGGAAGGGTGCTGTGGCCAAGACTCTCAGGAAAGGATTCTCAGTGAAGACACTAATGGAAGACCATGTGTATAACACAGACTGATTTCTTACAGACTGTTGTCTCCTAAGCTTTGTCAACATGGCATGTCATTTTAACAATTGTTATGCATGTGTTCTTTTCTGTGACACTACCTAGTTCTAACTATTCCAGCCCTCTTTTAAAAAGAACCCAAGTAGGACCCAAGCATTTGTTTCCCAAGTCAAAATCTGAAATTATCTTCAAACTTCTATATACAAGCAAGAAGTACCAGACTTGAAATGACCACTCCCTCGTAACATCTTAAATGCCAGACATAGTAAAGGATTGTCAATGTTTTCTTTGAGAAGAAATGTAATTATTATAAGGCAATAACTATTCAATGTTTCTTTTTTTTTTTTCCAGTCAGTTATTGGTTCTGTGTTAATTCTCAGCTTCTAACATGCTGAATAAAACTAGCAAATGTATTTCCAATATATCCTTCTGCTTTACATATTTTTTTCAGGAATATTACAGCAAATAAATTCACTAAAGCTTTCTTAGAAACTATGAATTTTAAGTACATATTAGGGTTCATCTGCAGAAAATAAATTTTCAACTCATAAAACCTAATTTTTAGACAAGATAATCATGTTTCAGCAGCTGAAATAATTCCATCTCAACTGAAAATTGTTGCCATACAACTGAGTCATTGTAACAGACCATCACCATGCTTTTAAACCAGTGCCAAGCAGAATCAAATTAGTTACTGCATATAACCATTAGTTGTTATTACGCCACAGAACAGGAAAAATTACTCTATACTCAATGTACCCAAACCAGTCTAGCCCACAGTCTAAGAGTTTTCAATATTCAATACTCACTCAGCTGTCTGCAAAAGATGCAGTCACTGAACTTTGAAAAGCATATGCATTGGAGGAAAATTGAAGGTGTTTGCTATTTGTTTCCAAAATTTTCATTTGATTCAAGTGCATGATTTGTTGCAAATTATTTACTGGTTCTATTAATGAGAGAGAGAGAAGAAGAGAGAGAGAGGGAGATAGAGAAAGGGAGAGAGAGAGTAAGGGAGAGAGAGAGAAGAAAGGAAAGCCATACAACAGCTTCAAAATAGAAAACAGAGGTAGTGTTGAATGTCTTAGACTACAATGTAAAGAAGAAATTTCTGTACACAGGTCAAGCTTCAACTGATGCAGAAAAACATGTAAGATGGAATTCGTATCATATCACTTCAGTCATCTGGAAAGCAAATATTTAATTTGGTAGCAGCCTCAGTATGTTCTGTAGCCAGTGGTAAGCAGGAACTTCCTGAAAAACCTCATCCACCTCAGATGAGTTGAATACTTCTCCCCACTGATTACAGAGGAAGCCTCAGTAACTAGCTTAATAGCTAAATTATCTTTTAGTAGGTTAATGTTAAGTGAGATGAATCCTCCTTAGAGGAGGGCCAAAATTAGAGGTCAGAGTTTATTGTGTGCAAGTCTGTATTATGCAGACAGTCCTTTGCCACAAGGGCCTCTGGTTGGTGAGGGACAAATGTATTCAGGACATGGTTGTCCTGCCCCTGGAGTGGTTCTTGCCCTGTGAAGCACAACAATCCTGCGGCTGGCACCACTTGGAAAGAGCAGCTCAAGGAACAATGGGTTCACATCTGAGCTGTGCACAAATGAGGAAAGGAAGCCATTCGTCATCTCTAGGCCATAATGGAGAGCCACTTCCTATTAATTAGAGAAACACAGAAATTGAAAAAATAAAACAAGAAACTTACGTAATATGATCTCAGAGCTGGCTGATTTGCTAATGCAAAACACAGAGTGGAAAAAAAAGGCTGATAATGTGGAACAGTAGGGCATGACTGCTGATCTCATAGAAAAAACATGCGGAAAATACTATTCAAAACACTGGCAAAATGACTTCATGTGAAAGGCAGATTTCTCCTCTTCCAGTGGGCAGAATGTTCCAAAGGAACCTGCACGTGTCTGCATGTGTGCTTTTTCCATTAACAGACATGCAGAAGGTTTGGGTGTCACAGAGTCTAATGGGCGGTGCTTGGTTCACCTGATGTGCATATCTTTGTCCAAGATTAGGAAACTGTTAGATTGTATCTGAGACAGCCCTGGCTGTAAGGCTAGGAGCATTTTCTGAGGTTTCAAGTGTTTGGGGAGCAAAAGAAAGTCCATTACCAGACTCAGTCACTCACTTCTAGCTCTCTAGACACAAATGGTAAGAAAATCAGAATTAGCAGCAGGACATGCCCAGTCCCTGCTTTTTAAAACTGGAGTATGGAGCATGGACAAATGACCCAAGACACTCCCTACTACTTCCATGTAGTAAACACGTACACTTTTTATTACTTTTGTAGCAGTTGTAAATGACTGAAGAAATATGCATTTGTTCAGGTACAAAAAAAACCCCAAAAAACCCCAAAAAACCACAAACAAACAAACATTCATGATACTGAAAAAAAAAAAAAAAAAAAAAAAAAATTACAAGACAAAACTCCCCTTCTCTTTCACACACTGTAAAAAAGGTTTAACAGTGACTACTTTAGGAAGAAATAGTGTGTTGTGCTGACATACGAGATGTCCAATATTTTGCATGAAATGTGGTGGTCAAAATCTTTAGTATCTCCTAAAATTTTAGCAGGAATTTCTTCATGTGTTTATGAATTCTGACTCCCACTATTACACACTCGAGCACTACACTCTTTTGCCTTTACTGGCAGGAAAAGGAGTTTGTCGGGGACTGATCAGAGACGAGAAAAAAAATTTTTGGCCTCTGTTTCTCATGCTGTTTTTCCTGCCCTCACAAAATTTATAATAAATCTGGGCATTGAATGAGATTCCATACATGCTGAGAAGTGAACAGATAATAGAGAGACCCCAGATGTCCCTTTAGAGGTGAGCATCTCTCCATGACTTTGCTGGAGGTAAATGTGCCACATCAGCAAAAATTGTGTGACCACTGTCTGTGTCACCCCCTTCCTTCCCAGCAAACCTGTGTTTCCTATCTGTGTGTTTTTGGAAACATCAAAGCAAAGACAAAACTGAAGTTTTAATCTTTGCCCAAGAGAAAAGAAAACCCTGCCAAGTCCTTTTACTCTGGGTACTAGGTGCTTGTTTGAGCATTAGCGTATTATTTTGTCCTTAGTTACCAGCTTCTCTGACACCCGGTGTTATGACACAGAGGCACCTTCTAATTCTTTGTCAAGCGGCAAAATGAATTATTTTATTGCTCATAACTGTTGCGTGCATTGTCTTTTCTTAGTATTGTTATTGTCTGGATTAAACTGGTATGTTTCAGGTAAAATCTAGTAGGAGCACCAAATTTTAGACAACAGTGTTTTTGTTAGATCAGGCACTGAGCTGGCTCAGATGTAGTTGGCTTTGGGTTCTTTTTAAAGAGCTGTGCAGATGCCATGGCAACTGACCCAGGCTGAGAGACAGACGGGACATTACTAAATGAGACTCTGAGGTTTTCAGTGCAGTTCACTAGAGAATAACCTGATGCCCATATATATGTGGCACTCAATCACGCTTTTAAAGAATTTTTTTCATTAATAACATGTTTTTGCATAATTTCTGACCTGAGGCAAAACAACTTTGGCATTTTCAAAGGTTCTAAAAATTGTTAATATTTGACTAGTCCCTATCACTTTAGCAAACCGAGCATCGAATGCCGAAAGGGATATGGGGTGTAACAGGAGTTTGTCATTTTGTTACTCATATAGGAAACATACAGTGCGTAGTAAAACTTTATTCTCAGTCATTGCATTTACCAAGAATACATCTAAGAGCTGCAAAAGTCCACAACAGGGATCAGCAAGAAAGGTAGGAAAGCAAAAGATGGCACACAGGTACTTTTTCATGCTATGTGGTCTAGAGGTAGGAGCAACATCGTAAAAGAGAGATCTGTAACAAGCAACACCTCCCTGCTTCTGTTTAAATTTAAACTTCACTGGAAACCGTTGTCTCATTAAGAATTGAAATGCCTTCAGTAAAAGATTCTCTCTTGGAGGAGCAACATGTCCTGGATTCTGGTGTGATTTTACTAGGCAAGTTTTAATCTCTATTTTAGGGGAAGAAAATTACATCCTGATGCAACCTTTTCAGGTAGGTTGCTGCCTTCTGACGTGGAGCACCGACCAAAATACTCGTTTTGGAAAGTAAATTGTTCCCCATGTTTTCTTCTAAGAAAATTTTCTTTGCTCTCTCTTTCATTTTTAAAACAGTCAAAAATACGTCACATACCTTAATATGGAGCTGAAATCTTAATCATAGTTTTATGAGGTCTGTTAAACTGATATATATTGTGCAATGTGGGAATTAATCCCGGGGGACCTTTAGGCAAGCCTAGTGTCTCTGGCTATCGAGTGCTTGTCTCCTGCAAGTATGCATGTGATCCATGTGTTTTTCAGTCTGTACAGTGTATTCTGTGTTACAATTTAATGAGATAAAGACAAGTGGAATGTGCACACTCAATCAGTTCAAATGACAGTATTTCCTAACCCATATCACCAAGAAAGGCTCACAGCTGTTCAGGCTCATTCCAGTGAGTAATAGCTTTCCAAGGAAAAATGAACCATAAAAATAGTAGAAATCAAAATGTAATTAGAGGCACCTAGTTATCTTTCTGTCTTAATTACAGCACTGCAATTTTCCTTACTTTGGAGAGAGGACTCCTGAGAGACTTTTGCCCACTGGATTGTTTAGGGGAAAAAATGAAAACCTGTAAATTTTTTGTCCATTTCCCTCTTGTGTGGTTTCTTCCTTCATCCTAGAGACTGTCAGGTTCATATTCTTTTAATTTAATTGTATGGGAACATGCTACCTGTGGTATGGAAGTAAAAAAGAAAAATTGAGTGTTTCTGAAATCTTATGGAAGAATTGGGCAAAGTTTTAAGAAAGCATCTTCTGCATTGCTTCAGAAACTAGTGATTTACCATTTTCAAGGGAAATTGTTTAAAAAGTTCCTGAAACTACTTTTATGGAGCAGGGTGTATTACTTTACATATTTTGAAGTTGTTGGATGTTTCTCCAAATTAGAATTACCCTCCTTCTTTGCTTCTCACTCTTCATATCCCCTTTCCAGCATGTCTCTCTAGTGCCTGTTTCTGCCCTGTGTTATATTGCCCATATTCTTAACAAAGTTTTTCTCTTTTTTCCACTTTTCATCTCCACTTTTAGCTTGTCTTTCCTTTTCTATAATAAGCTGTTTAAGCCCATGGGTTTTCTAAAAGAGAATGTCATGGATATGCTCTGTCTCCTCAAGGGCTTGTCCTTCCATCTCAAACATCTCTCTGCTCACCAGAACCCTTCCACCACTTCATTTGGTTGTGGGGGTGGGATTCACTCGTATAAACACAGGTGTCCAGAGACATTTCAATGCCTTAGGGTATTCTTTAAGGCCTTCAGTTGTCTTCCTTGAAATCTTTCATAGGGCCTGTGTCACTTGATGATGACCAAGTCATGTTTAGGTAACTGAATTGCTTCCTTTTAGACCCTCTTCCTCTTTTCTGGCAAACCTTGTTCTCTGTGAGAAATACACAGTCTGCAGGCACAAAACAGCCTGTCAAATGTCTCCTCTCCGGCATATATATTTCCTGGGAAGCTCCAGCTGTTGTTCCCCTTGAAAATTTTTTCACAGTATCAAGTTCCGATACTGAAAGAGTTCTAGAAAAACGAATAAGTCACTCTATCACATCAAGGTTTATCCCTTGATAGACCATGTTTATCACAAGGATATTCAAGACAGACAAATTATCACCCATACTTGAGTCTACATCCTGGTTTATCTAACTATACTTTTCATAGGAAGCTTGACAGAAGGAAATGCATTCAGGATTATATCCAACTTGTAGCACTAAATCCTTATTTCTCAGTTTGTGATTTTCCCTTCCTAGTCTCTGATAACCCTGTTTCATTTTACGTTTCCCACATGAGTTCCTGTGAAAATGCAGCCCAGTCAGGAGTTTTGAGTGCAAATCTGAAAGACTGAACAAGTGCAACTCAACTTTAGATTCTGATACCTTTTTTATTGTTCTAAACCCTAACTCCATACAGAGCCTAGAGAGTAACTGCAAAGCTCAACACTGTTTCAGATAAATAGGGTTTTGAAAATGGTGGCAGTGGCTGAATTCTGCACTCACTAATATCTTGCAAAACCCAGATGAACTCAATGTAAGTCTTCCATGAATGTGGTTGCCTTTTTTCTTTTCTTTTCAGGGTAAATATTTGACCTTAAGTGTCAGATTATGAAACAAATTACAGAAAATGCAATGTTTTTCTAAGAAATTAATCCATGTAGAATGTAATCTATAATCTGTCATCCTGGGATTTTTTTACATATACAAGTATTACTGGAAGGAGTCAAAAGAGTTGACCCTTGAGAACCCCTTCTTGTGGGAAACAAAAGCCAGAAAACATGAGTTTTCTGAGTGGGTTGAATGGTGCTTCCTAAAGATATTTTTTAACTGAAGTGGGAAAGCATCTATGTGAAAATCAGTTCCTTTGCCAAATTTTGTATCTCCTCCTCAATATCTTTGTAAAGACAGGCTAGGAAATCTCTGGACAATTGTTACCAGCAGTAGTTTTGGCTAATCTCCTCTCAAAAAAAAAGCTTCCAGCTTTCAGACATAGCCAACAATTTGAGATATAAGTTAAGATAATGAACGATGCCAAGTATATAATGTTATTAGCCAGGTATGTACAATCAGCCAGGTGCATAATATTGTGTGTGTGACAGGATTCCCTCTTGATCACTCTAGCCATTAGCTTTTCCCCTGAAAATTGACTGAAGAGAAGGGACATTTTTAGGTCATAGTCTGGTCTTGTGGGACAGTATCACAAGATGGTAGAAACAAACCCCTGGCTGTGGAGACAAGCAGTCATGCTTCCTCCCAGGTTTCTTTCTTTTTTTTTTCCTTTTTTATGTAATTGCGAAGGAGTAATCATGGGCATTGTCAAGGCCCATGATACACATTTATGCTAGGGAGTCTGGGAGCTTGGCTCTTTTAGCTTGTGCTGACACAGGGGAAGCATAAGAAAGTAGAGATTACTTTTTTTTAATGTAACAACCTACTGTTAGGGACCTGGACAAGAAGAGAGCTCATGAGAATCTCATGAGGTTTAACAAGACCAAGAGCAAGGTATGTGGGTTGGGTCAACCCCCCATACCAACACAGCCTGTTGATGAACAGATGAACAGATCAAGAGCCAGCCCTGCTGAGAAGGACTTGGAGGTGCTGATGGATGAGAGACTGGACCTGAGCTGGCAGTGTGCACTTGCAGCCCAGAAAGCCATTTGTATCCTGGGCTGCATCAAAAGCAGCATTGCCAGCAAGTCAAGGAAGATGATTCTGCCCCTATCTGATCTCCTCTCTGATGAGACCCCACCTGGAGTGCTGCATCCAGCTCTGGGGTCCCTAGCACAGGAAGGACATCAACCTCTTGGAGCAGTCCAGAGCAGGGCCACCAAAATGATTAGAGGGATGGAACACCTCTCCTCTGAGGAAAGGGTTAAGAGGTTGGTTTTGTTCAGCCTGGAGAAGAGAAGGCCTTGGGGTAAACTTATTGTGACCTTTCAGTACTTGGAGGAACACTACAAGAAAGATGGAGACAGACTATTCACAAGGGTGTGTTGTGACAGGACAAGGGGGAATGGCTTTGAACTGAAAAACAGTAAGTTTCGATTACACGTTAGGAAGAAATTCTTTACTGTGAGAGTGGTGAGACACTGGAACAGGTTGCTCAAGAATCTGTGGATGTCCCATCCCTAGAATTGTTCAAGGTGAGGTTGGATAGGGCTCTGACCAACCTCTCACAGAAACATAGGAAGGTGAAGTGATCCTCCTTTTGTTCCTCATTTTGGTGCAGACCATTGGCCTTACTTGGCAGCTCAGCAACCACTCGCTATCAGAGCATCTCCCCACTTTGTTAGGTTGTCAGCAGTAGGTCAGCCCTGTCTGAGAAAAGGCAAAAGTGTGTCTCTTTGCAGGGTTTGAAAACTGAGACATTTTGCAAAAGAACACAGAACCACCAGGGGAAACATTTATAAAGCAATAGGAATATCTTCCCTATAGTGCTTTCCCAGAATTTTCCAGCCTCACAGCTCTCTTAGATTACTTTTCCCTCTTGTCCATCTTCATTTTCTCAGATATTGGGTAACCACTTCTAAAGTCTATGGCTCAAAAAAATTCTTTCTGATTTGCAGGGGTTTTATCCCTGCACATAGTACAAAGTCTCCAGTGAAGGATAAAGTCTCCCCCTTAACTGCCTGGTAACCCCTTCTTTAACTTGGGTTTTAAAGCATAGAGGAGATATGAAGAACCAAGTTCTGAACCTTAAAAGGACACAGAATGCAACTTTGCTGGGAAAATGCATTCTAAATGCCTCAGCTCCAAATACAATGATTAAAAATCAACAATATTTTTTTATCCACTCTAACACCAGAGTTACATAATATCATTCAGCAGGAACTTCTATGTTATTGATTGTTAAGTCAAAATATTTTCTGTGACAGGTCACAAAATGGTTTTGCAGCATTTCCACACAGCTGGAGAAATAATCATGCAAGCAAAAGGGCAGCAGCTGTGACATTTCAAAGTCTTACCAGGAAAGGAATTCTGGAAATGTAACAGATGTTTTAAAGTCCCAATCAACTGTCCAATCCCGCCCATCTCCTTTTCTTTCTTGCCTATATATGTATTAAACAACAAGTAAAAAAAATTACTGATACAGTACATTTGTGGTTCGCAGTTTATATTATCTGATATTGGAAAAAATCTATCCATAAAAAAAAGTAGAGCTCTTTGTCTTAGGGTTTTGATGTCTCAGCTCTAAGTATTAAACTGTTCTTTAAAAATACATAAAGTATGGACACCCATTCGAATCCAGTAATTTCAGGCTGTGTTGTGAAGCAAAGACAGAAGGGAAACTTCCAAGTGCAGAGCAGCCATTGACAAACTCTCAGTCCACCATTTTTAGCTGAATGGACAGCTTGCTTTTTTCAGCATATTCCTAAGTCTCACAGAGCATACTGCTTGCATGCACTGTGAAATGAGCAGTTTCTTGAGAAGGAAACTCTGATTATCCTGGCACAGCAAGTTTGAAGACTATGGGAAGGGAAAATGATGTAGAAGGCAAGTGCAATCAGCATAGTGATTTTAGGGACAAATTCTTCAGTGACTTGCTCTCTGTCTTTGTGAATAGTTTAAGTTTGAGTAGATTTTCTTGAACTGTTCCAAATCAGAGCATTTTTCCTCACACAAAAGGGACATTATTTTCAGTTTGTAATTCTTCAGCTAAAGCAAAAGAAGAATTTATTCAGCACTCTTGAATGCTGTTATATGTATTTCACATAACAGCATTACGTATTTCACATGTATTTCATCCTCTTGGCAATAGTATAATGCAGAGGAATATTGACCAGCATATGTTTTGTTGTTCTTAAACCTTGATTTTCTTCTTTGATTTATTATGATGCATCTTTGCACTATGGTTGCTCAATTTACTATCTTCTTCAGGTACTTTCTCCATGGCCACCTTTAACAATAAACCCCTCTTGACTTCAACCGCAGTAAGAATTGTGTGTTAGGCATTACCAAAGAAGAGCACACAAGTGCTCAGAAAGCAGGAACACTGAGCAGATGGCAGTTTCAGATTTGCAATCTGAGAATCCACCGGTTTCATTAATATCATATATAAATAGCTAAAGGTGTCTCATGGTGATTTTGCCATACCAAAGGATGAGGCTGCAGCAATAAAGGATGTATTCTGGAAAGATTTAGCAGCCCTGTTCAGAGATATGTTCTTGGAGCTCAGTTCCTTTGGGCTATCTCAGTCACAAATTGTTCAAGATTCCTATTGCTCTCACCGGCACCAAAGTGGGTTTTAGTTTATTCAGTTTGGAAACTTCTTTCTAGTTCCTGCGTGAGTTCTGGGGCTTTTTAAAATGTGGTCATTTATTTGAGATGTTCAGCCCCTCTGAATGTCAAAGTCATACTGCAGTGATTTGCATACATATTCATATAGGACTGTTCATATAGCCAGCACAGCCTGTTAATAACCTACCAGCAACACAGGTTAGGCATAGCTATGCCAAAGTAAAGGGAGTCTTCTGATGTACCTTGTGTCATGAGGCATTATACAAAAGGTCTACACTAGGAGGGTGTGCCAGTTGATCCCCATTAGCCCAATTCAGTTCAGTCTTGCCAGATGAGCTCCTACCTGGAGGAGATGTGGGATGGCACCTTCTGCTAAGTTTCAGAGTACATGGCAAGGCTACTCATTTTGCTAAGGTATTACTGAAACACCTAAAGAGAATTCTGCCTTAATGTAAGTTAACTCACAGTTGCCAAATCCACCCAAACTTACCTCGTCTTCTTTGTCTTCCTGTACACCCACTGTTGAACAATGCAACCACCATCACTTATACCATTCTAAAATGCCTAATAGGAACTATGTAGATGAAACACAGTCAGCTCAGACTGAATCCGGGCAAGATCAAAGTGTGTCTGCCTGAAAGGCAAAACACTTTGAAGAGCTGGCCAAAACATTGTCACCACCTTTCCTCAAAGATATTCATCAAAATTTTGGCCAGCTCCTCATTAGACATGGATGACCAAATTTGCAGCAATTCCCAGAAATACTTTCTCTCACCTTCAGCTCACTAGGAAACTCCATCATTTCCTTGTAGATGGGCATGTCGTCCCAGTGATTCATGCAGTTGTCACCTCCACCCTGAACTCCTGTTACAGGAGTGGAATCTGAAATCTGTGAGTAGATCCAGAAGTTAACTGCTGGCTTTTTCCATAGTGTGAGGTGCTTTGAGCACCATATGTCTGAACTGAAGTCCCTCAGCAGGCTTCCGCTTTCTCTCAGTACCTGTTTACAGCCTCGGCCATAATTTTCAAAGTAACTGAAGAAACGTCAGAGACAGCTGCATACCTCTGATGTGCTTTAGATCAGGGGGGTCAGAAAAAAATGCTTGAGAACCATTTGCAGTATGAATCTGGTTTTGCTTTGAGATGTCTGCACCTCTTGCCAAGGTAATCCTGCTGTGGAATGCTCTGTTGGATTCTAAATATCTTGATGAAATGTTAAAGTTTTCCCTATGTGCTTGGGTGGGGGAGGGGAGGAGCTTATTTCCACATATGACACAATTCAACAGCTGTTTTTATTCCATAATCCCTTCCTCCTTTCCCCCACCAAAAAAAACAACCAAACAAAATAAACCCTGAACAAACCAAACCCCATAAATTAGTGATTGCTGATCCCACAGGCCATATGCAGAGACAACCAAGGACTTTATTGTTGCTTTTGATGTCCTGTGGAAGAAATTCGGATAGGACCTTGTTCTGTTTAGGATTTAAGTCTTAATAGCTCATTTTTTTATCTTCAGGCTCTTTCCAACTTCTGTTACTTTTATTTAAAGGTTTTCAGGTACTCCGGATTTTAAAACAATTTGAATTCTGATGTTCCATGAGTGAGACCTTCTGAGCACACAAGTCAGTTCATGTGGCTTATTCACTTAGCTATCTGTGGAATACAATTTGTTTCTGCTTGAATACTGAGAAGTTCTCCATTGCTTCAAACTCAGTTTGAGGTCATTAGGATATTGTATTTCTGATGTGATAACAAAAATGTTGGAATTAGTCAAGTAAAGTAACAGTTTCATTTAGAATGAAAACACAGGAGGGTTGAAGGAGGTAGTATTTAGAATTTGCTTCTAAAACAGTGAAATAGTTTAATATTTAGGTTTATTTTGACAAGTGACTAAATACAAGGGAGTACAGGTTAAACTACTGCAGAGAGAGTGGTTTTCATACGATTGCAAAGAATGTGAATAAAAGTAAACTAAAGTGGAAGGAATACTCCTTCAAAATGCACATTTTTCTTTGGAAAAGCAGGGTAGTAAGGGTTGACAGAGAAATCTTAGATGGAAATGAGGATACGCAGACTGAGGCCAAAATGCATGCAAGCATAAGTAAACTGCATAGCAAAAATGCCTTTGGTTTTCAAAATATTAATCATCCCATCACAAGAAAAATTCATAGGCAAACTGGCTTGCCTACAACCTTTTTATTTTAGAATATCTTGTAGATCTAAGAGGTCAATGGCCAGATGTTTTACTAGACTGTATGGACCAGACTCAGATTTTGGAGATGTACTTGAGCCTAAGTTGTGAAGTACCAGTTGGGAATTAGGGAACTGCTTCAAATTAAACCGAGATACAGACCTGACTGAAACTCGTATGACACAAAGCCATCTGTAAATCTGTGGCTAACAGAGATTTCTGTGGGAAAGAAGATTAAAAGCTCACTCACACCAATCAGGGGTTGTTGCATTGGTTGTTTGTATAGCAAGAGGGCAGTTGTGTGTCTGTAAAGCTCTCCCCCAATTTCTCTTTCCATCACTGTTCCGGCTCTATTCATTGCTGGCTAAAAGACATACACTGGTAAATGTCTTACTATGGTTTGGGACAACCTCACTGCCTAAACTCTATACCTGATGAATGCAACTAGTTCACAAATTAGAAGAAATAAAGGCTGGTAGAAAATAGGTATTTATTATAACTGTCAGTATTTTGGGAATAGAGCCTGCCTTTTGGTTCTGTGCTTTCAGTGAGTTGGGCTAGATGATCTTTTGAGGTCACTTCTAGCCTGGGCTATTCTGTGATTCTATAAAGAAATGAATGATTTGCTCTACCTCATGTACGGCACAGTTGCAAGAATAAGAGAAATGGTAATTCCAAACTGACATTCTTGTAGGAAAGCTGGGTAGGTAGACAGGCAGGCACATCCAACCCAGGTGTTGCTTGTAGGAGCCATTCATAGTGATTATTGCTGGGGAGAGTGGGCAGCCCACAGAGTTTGGACAAGGCATTTGGTGTGAGGTTAATTAATAACATTTACACAAATATTTCAGCATCAATTTCTACATTTCTGTCAGACTGAAGGCAGGGATGTTTTCCCCAACACAGACTCCATGAAGCTGAAGCCATGGCTCTTCCTTCCTGCCACACATATAGGAATTTCCACAAGAAATACAGATTTATACATGTAGAAAGAGCCTGGTGCAAATGGCAGAGAATCTCAGAGAGAAAGACAAACCAAGAAAGCTAAAGATTCTCACTCTCTTAGTAGCCATGGATTAGAGCACTTTTCTTTCCTGAATCCACAGACAATGAAAAGAAGCAGCTGGAGCTAGACAGACAGCTTCTGCCCACACTTTTCCTACTATTCTGTTTCAAAGATTCCTGGAATTTATGGCCAGAAAAGACTATTAATTAATTTAGTCTGATCAATTTTTTTTTTTAATTCTGAAGCAGTCCGGTAACTTGTATTTAGTTGCAACACATTTCCTCAATCTGAAGACATCAAGAAATACAGAATCTACCACCATCTGGACCATGTTTTTTCCCAATGATCTGTCATCCTTCCAATTTTTAAAAGAAAGTCATTTTGGAGGCATGTCCTTTAGGTTTCTGGTCTTTTATTATGTATGGGGTTTTTTCCTGCTATTTTTTCCAGATGAGCATAAATTAATGGACACATCTCAGTCTTATCCTAGATAGCCATCTCCTACTTGTGAAGGTGACTTCCCACCTTAGTTGATCTGTGGTAACACACGCTAGGAGTAAAGCTGTCTAACAGTGTCCATGGAGACACAGCATTGGTTTAACTCAAATAATCCATTTTAATTTTACATTTTATTTACTACAGAAAACTCTCCCCCATCACCAGCCTTCTGTAGAGACATAGGACCTTGCTGCAATACAGCTAATATATGAACATAGACATGTCATTCTGTCCCTTGCCATTCATCCAGCCTTGTAAGACTACAACCCTTTTGTCATCCAAAAGAGTTATAGATGTACTTTCATTGTACTTACATTTATTTTTGTGCAATAGCTATTGTACAAAAATATCCTTATCTCATTTGTGTGTTTTTGAAACAGTTAACACTAATAACTGATGAGAAAGCTAATGAGAACAAGGAAATGCCACTCTCCTTAGTCTCTGCAGGTGGAAATATAGGGCAGTTCCAAGGGTTTCTAAGTTCTTCAAATCTACCACTGGCTATAATTTTAATATACATAAGATAATTTTTATTGTATGTGGAAAACTTCAACAAGAAAAACAAGCTAATGTGGCAACTTTTTTACAGTTATCTATGTCATTCTTTCCATCACCAGCCGTTCTGATTAGTTTTTGAACCCTGCCACAAAAGCTGCTGTGTTCTTTGTAACAGGATAGTAATTACAGTCACCATAGTTATTGCCAGTGCTTCTAAAGCCCAAAAAGTTAATGAAAAAAATAAATTGCATGTTTTCTTTAATGAGAAATTTGCATTATTTTGAAGATTATATTTTTTTATTATTATTGTTACTCTAATCTGGAGAAGAGTTATTAGGGCAGTCTGAAATTAAACTTTAGTGTTTTTCTAATTATTCTTTCATTTGATCATTTTAGGGGCAAAATGGGGTGTACAGGGGGAAGAGGAGTGGCAGTAAAACCAGCAAGATAAACACTTGTGAAAACTCTAATTATTTTAAAAATATTTTAAGGGAGTGTGCTTAGGGAATGCGATGTTGTTCCCTTTCAAAGTTTAGACAATGAGTATATCTTTAGATTTTCTAAAAATTCTTCACCAAATCTTAGTCCTTTCTAACGTCATGAATAAGGAGAACTCCTGGGGAATAAGGAACTAAACTGGTTTATCCAACAGATCCTCTTAGGGAAATCATAAAGAATGTTTCTTGTGCAACTTCCTCAGTTCAGGGAAAGCTGCTATATTTGCTGCTTCCCTGTTTTCCTTCCTTTGTGGAGCAGAAACACAGAGGAGTAATTTCTCAGGGGTGTCACAAAAATGAATACATGGATCCGATGACTATAGCTCACACTGAAGAAAAACAACATTCCTGATCAACTGAGCAATATGAATTGCTTATTCTTCCAGCACGAGTTCTTCCTATCCAGTAAGACTTAAATAGTTTAGGAACAGTTACACTGGAAATTATAAAAGCATTCAGAGTAAATAGCAGTAAAATAGTTATAGTTCCCAGGAAAAGGTTTACTATTTTGCTATAGTATTAAAAGCAGCACCTTATCAGGTGAGCTTATCACCCTTTCCAGATGATTCACACTGAATCCTGATTGTCCAAGGTAGATCGACATTAGCAAAGGTAAAGAAATCCACAGATCTCTCTCACCGATTTAATTTAATTGATTCTGATTACAAGTCAAGAACCTCAGAGAATGTCATGGCTTGTTCAAAGAAGAAGGTTGGACACCTTTGAATTTTACTGCCTATATTTTATTCTTGGCTACAGCCCAGAGGTAGACTCAGTCACCTGTGGAATTAACTGTGCAAACCATTTTGCAAAAGTGCTTGAACTTGAACATTAACCTCATTACAAATGTCAGTCGTTTTTAAAAATGCATTTGTGCGGTGCTCCACCTGAACAAGACATGTACAGCACTTTCCTCCTCCAAAGGAAGGCCAGGTGGCACTGTTGCAAAAACTCTTGCTTACTCTGCTAATCTGTGTGTAAACCGGTACTCCCTGAAGAGCTGCTTATTGTCACTAGTAAGGCATTTTTTAGTAATTTTCCACAGTAAAAATTGCTTACCTTGCTTTAATCTCTCTGTGAAACCATTGTAGCTAAGTTTGCTGCCACAGCAATCAAACAAAATATTGTACAGTGCCAATATATTATGATACAAATGAATTCCCAGCACATAACTCTCCAAGAACATCTTTCTACTCAGTTAAAAAGGGTGGCACTTTTTCCCTCAATTCCCTTGGCAATCTCTTCAACAACTATTTAATTAAAACTATTCCACCGTAGATTTTTTTGCCTGAACTTACTTTACTGAAAGAAATGATACATACTAAGAGTCTTCAAGCACATTTGGAAGGTACTGTACAGGAAGGAGAAGTCATACTATGTAAAAGGCTGGACAAGGTGTGGTTTGTGAAAGAAAATGAGCTAAATATCAGCTTGTGTCCAAATATCCAGCAGCTCACAAAACTTCAAAATATTTTTTTCCTTTCGATTTTAAGGTAGGGAAAGATTTTCCCATTAATCGTATGCATATTAATGCAGAAGCATTGCCATCAGCTTGAGTAACCTTTTTCCTGTAGAAAATGACACAGTAGAGACACTAACTGTCCAGGAAAAGGCAATGTACAACTGAAGGACAAGATTCACTGACTCAAATGGGGCTCACCTCTCCCTCTGCCGTGTGGTGCTGGTGGGTTGTTTTGCAGAGGTTGTCCAGAGGGCTATTCTGATGGCTTTGGAAGGGATGTGCTGCTGTTTCTCTTGAGGTAACAATTCACCATCATGGTTTTCTATGAAATTCAATTATTCCCTTATTAAAGGAAGGACTGATTCATCTAGACAGAATATACTAGTCCCTTGAATGTCAAAGAGAGTCACACAGGTCCTCATGTACTGTGATAAATATTTACATCATTTATGCATTTATAATGAAGCTGTTATCTGGAAAAAAAAGCCCAAAGCATTTCACTATGGCACAGTGCTATGGAATTTCTGTTTATAGAAAAGCTGACATGTGGAAAGAGTTAAAAATGTGACCTTGGTAACACTTTATGCAGGTACTTCTCTGCCCAAGTTCCAGTGCTGGGATGCATCCCACAGTTATGGGAGCTTCACAACACTATTGTACTATGAAGCTGGACCCGTAAAAAATGCTTCCTGCCCCTTTCAAAAATGTGAAAGCATTCTAAGGGTCTAATTTTCCAGCAACATGGACACTTAGTAGCTAGTTCCTTGCACAACCGGTTTTTTTGTATATTGAAATCTTAATCTCTTGCCTATACTCATCTGATAAGAGCAGGAACAGAACTGAGATGTGACCATAAGTAACAACAGAAATTTATTCTTCTTTCCTTCTTTACACAGCCTAACAGCATAGTAGTTTGACATGACAGGTGCTGCTGCAACTGCAAATTTTCCTAGGGCTCTGTTCTGATCTCTAACATCTGATAGAGTCTTTTTGCTCTGGCTGCTTTTCTAAGCACTTAAAAAACAGCTGTCATTATCGGGCCTCTGAAATGAAATTCAGATGTATGAAGACTTCCTTCATCCAACACAATGAAGTTTCACACAGAGATAGAACAGAGACTGCTGATGTGTTTCAGAGGCCGACAACAGCCCAGGAGCAACCTGCAGCGTTGTGGAGAAGCGCTAGGCTAGTAACCTAAGGTCACAGAGAACTGCTTAACTGTGACCACAGCCACCCCCTGCTATTAATAGCATTTCTTTCTACATGGCTGGAGAAGCAACTGTTTATACAAATAATCTTTATCACACTTTTACCAGGAAATTGCCTAACATGTATCAGAAGCTGAGGGTTTTTTCAAGTTGAGCTCATTTCGTTTCAAGCCAACTGCTGTTTCTGTGCTGCTCAGTGAGCAGAACCCATTCAATTTTAATTTCGTTACAAACAAACAAACAAAGATAACTAATAACAAACACTTTAGGAAGACTCTTTTTCCTAGAGCAAGATGTTTGCAAAAACTCTTTCCAACATAGAGCTAAGAGCAAAAACTCTTCTAAAAACTCCTGTGTGAGCCTGGTAAGTGCTGTACTCTGCTTGCAGTGCTGTCCTTTCCTTTGGACAACAGGTGTTCTGAGCCATTCAGTGCACCACCAGCTCTCATCTTCCTGGGTCCAACTTGAGTTTTACACAATGGCAGAAACATAAAAATCATTGCCTTGTGATGGCTTGGTGATCCGCTCTCATCTCGGCACTAAATTTCTGGAGGAGACAACTCATCACCCCAAAAGCAACTATTAGAATGTATGAGGCCAAGCTAAACAAGGACTTTCTTTTGGACATGTATCCTGAGTTAATACTAAATAGAGATGGTCATGAGTCTAATGTAATAAACTGAGATCACAAAATGGAGATTTCTACAAATCTAAGTGCCTTTTTTAAATCGATGTCAAGAAGGCAAGACCCAACTGACTTCAATGAGAAAAACATCTGGCCTTAAATTTCTACATGCAGAATTTTCAAAAATAGCTAGAAATGTATCTAAAGCAAAACTGCAACCCCAGATCCCAAAGCTTTGAGGAAGTTTTTACTGAAAGACAAGTTTTGCAGCTGGTCTTTGATTTGAAAGGAGGAAGCCCAAACCTAGGATAAGATCTCCTGTGAATGCTGAAGAAAACTGTATTTGGATCCAGATTCAGACTTTACAACTTGGGGTCCATCTTCTAATGGTGTAGATGAAGGCCAGAAATGGCTGTCTGCTGTGGAAGGAGGCAGCAAGCCCCCTACCAGCTGTGTGCTCTGAGCAGCCTAGCTGCCTGTGTACAACAGCACCAACACGGCAGCAGGGAGCCACAAAGCAGTCTCTGTGGTAAACTGGTTTGCAAAAGCTGAAAGTAGTGTGCATGCTTTGTAGAGCAACAGCAGAAGGTTATTCTGTGGGTGCTGCAAAACAACCTCTAATTCCTGTCTAGGGCTGCAAATGCAACCTTTGCAAAATACTTGCTAGGCTTTGAAACCAAAGTTCACACTGGTTCCTGCTTATCGCATATTGACTTACACACTCAATCAGCACCTGCAGTTCTCAGTTGTCACCACTTCTTTCACACCTGGAAGCTCACGTTGCCAGTGTGTGATTGGTACTGAGCTACAAGCAGTAAGTGGTAATGTTAGCATGCCTTAGATGATACTGCAGATGTCTGGTTAAGAGCCATCAACACGAAGACTGTAAAGAGAACGGCGTTTGCACCTGAAAGGCAATGTAGAAGAAAACATACTAGAGTTATAAAGTACATATATCATTTATGGTGTTTTACACCTGGGAAGTGAAGTCTGACTTATATACCCTAACAGATAAATCTTATCCACATTGTGGGGTAGTAATTATTACTTCCATATTGCACAGGAGAAAATACATCCACAGAGGTATGAGTTATCCCCCAATTTGTCCCCTTCACATGCCACACACAAAAGTAAACAACAGAAATAAGAATAAATATACTTTCTTATTTAAAAGTCTTCTAAGTGCTGTAAGCAAAGCAACATTTTTTTTTAGGTCGTAATGTTCACTATGAGAAAAGAAATTTACCTGTGCTTCCCAAGCATCTTTTCCCACACCATACATTCCAAGTGAGAATCTTTGAGCACTTCACAGGAAGTGGTGCATCTCTTCATCTGTAAGAATCATTGGGTTTTCTGTAATTCTTAGAAAACTTTTAAAGCTGAAGAGAAGAGTAGGCTGGTGTCACGAATAATGCAACTGTGATAATTTGTACCTTAAGTCGTTTATTCCACTGCAAAACATAAAAGATTTTTGCAAAAATTAGCAGGGAAAAAAAAAATTCTTATGTTTCTCTAGTGATTACTCCAGTGGAAGATTATGAGTTATGTCTATTTGACTTGCAATTCAGTAAGAGAGAGGTCTACACGTCTATGTAGAAAAGGTAAAATAGTACGTTGCTCCTTTCATCACCTCCATGACCTGCCTGCCTTCTTGTTGCCAACAAAACCCCTTCAAAGGCATAGCTTCCTTTGCCTTGACATGGGTGTACAGTGAGCAGAAAAGAGGAAGGCAGCAAAGCTTGGCTCTATGCTCTAAAAATCATGCAATACTCCTACAGCTGACACCATTTGTCACAGCATGTGGAAGGAATTGTGACTTTCAGAAGATGTTCTATGTGACTGAAGTTTTTTGGAGCCTGTGTTCTAAATGATTGGGCTGACAGCCATGTCTGCCTTGATGTGGTGAAGAGAAGGAACAATATTTGAACTGTCTGTGTAAATTCATTCTTTGACAGATTCTTATTGTTCTCACCAACACCCAAGAGGATGAACAATATCAAAACCAATCAATAAGCAGCAGCTAGATATCCCAGTTCTTAGAGAGTCCAAGACAGCACTTACTCCACAATTTTCTAGGTAAAAAGTCCGTGATGAAAAGCCTCTTGTCAATGATTATTGACAATATATGACTATGGCAGCAGTAAACTTTAATCACAGTATAAAAGTGCTAAAAATCATGTTTGTCTTTTAAATCCTCTTGCCCACTGCAGTTATATAAGGAAAGAAATTAAACAATGACCTAATAGATTACTTTTTTCCTTGAATCTTTATTGGATTTAAGAAACTTTACAGGAAGTAACAAGTAAAGTCTTCCACAAGAGGCACAGAGATGGGCTGGGACATGTACCCCAGTGTATCTCTGAAGGGCACAACAACACAAAGCAAGTATGTCAAACCCTGCCAGCCCTGGGGGCTGCTGTCCCATGAGCCACACATTGTGCTGAGTGGGCTGAGCAGGCTGTGGCAGCTGGCAGGAACTCAGAGAAGGCTAGAAATAGCTGCAGGGAGACTGTGAACAAGGACTCAGGAACTGAAAGGAGTAAAGGAGCAGGTGAGATGATGCACTGATGGCAGAGGGGAAGGCAGGACAGAAAGGAGATGCTCTGACACTGAAACATCCTGCTACAGCTCTGGGTTATGGTAATAGTCTGCTGGTGTTTTAGCTTCCTGTTTAGTTACATGGAAGATAGGTCTTCACTGCAGTCAGCATAGGCTCTGGTAATCTGGATCTTGGTGCATAAATCAGCCTAATCTACCTTTGTCCCCTCTGAATCTTCCAGCATAATGTGCCAAGTCTGAGAGTGGATCACAGTGCAGCATTCATCTGAGAAAATGATCCAGTCCCCATAAAGGATGGAAGAGCTCACAGATGGGCAAACTATGGGACAGCACCAGCAGGTATTCACCACTCTCATGGGTCAGTTTGTGTTCTTCCTGCAAATCAAGCACACTTTTACAGTGAAAATAGGATCTATGCTCCCCAATATGCCACTAAGCTTTGTAAGAAGATCAGAGAGGAGTGGAAACAGGTTCTGTGCAGGAGGTCAAGCCCCCTGTGCAACACCAACTCCAGTTCAGCTATACCCTGCCGGCACCACCCATACATCAGTGATTGCACTCTCAGAAAAAGTGGAACCTCAGTGCCACGGTGTTTTTCCAGGGCTTTACATATCAGCTTATCGCCACATCTGAGAATACCTAGAAATTGTTGGGCAGTAAAGGAATGG
The DNA here is from genome assembly GCF_025592945.1 of Manacus candei. Taxonomy (NCBI): domain Eukaryota; kingdom Metazoa; phylum Chordata; class Aves; order Passeriformes; family Pipridae; genus Manacus; species Manacus candei. The sequence continues at coordinate 5,604,404 of NW_026138074.1, read as the reverse complement.
AGACCAGCCTGAGCTGGGACACTTCATTGTGGTTAACAGGGTAAATAAATGAGCTGTGAAGCATGTTATGCCACTCCCATTTCACTGTGCCCTTTATTCAGGGCTTTGACTCAAAGGCACTATAGGAGACACAAAAGTTTTACCACTGATAAATTAACTGAGTGTAGTGGTTGCTAGCTGTGAAACTAATAGTCACAATTTTTTCTGAATGAGTAGTTAAGGTGCACACACAAACACACTTCTGAAGAAGCAGCTTGTTAAGTCTAACATTACCATAGTTTGAAATAGCACTAATAGCAAAGATGTCAAAAAATTAATTTTTAGTGGCAGTCTGTAATTGACACCCAGAGGAAAAGTCAATGGGGACAGATTAAAACACTCATAACAAATAAACTGAAAGAAAAGAAAGAAAGATGTAATAGAGAATAGGGGAAATAAGAGAAAGGAAAACAAAGAATAGAGGCAAAAAAGGAAACAAAATGAAGAAAAGAAAGACACGCTAATTCAGAACAGCATGCCCTTTAAAGGAAAAACATTTAAATCATAAAAGAGTAATGTCATGCAGACAGCTGTAAATTATTTTTCATTTGTGATGGAGATTACTGAAGTTGATTTTTTGTTCTTTTCTTATTTTTGAATCACAGTAAAAAATCATCAAAGAAAGAAAAGATGAAAACCAAGCTAATACTTAAGGCAAGCAAATACATGCATCAAATAGCAAGTGCTATAAAAGCTCTTCACAAAATGTGGTCTGACTTAAACATGATCTTCTCACTTCCTAAGGAGCACCACTACACTTCTCTGTACATCCCACCCTGCTGCCTGGCTGTCGTGTTTACCTCACCATAAAGTCAAAAAATTCCTCAATTTCTAAGCATTCTTTTAATATTAGATGGGCAGCCGTCCTTCAGGACAGGAGGGTTCCAATTGCTGCATGATTCAGAGACCAAACTGTAGCAGCACTGGACAAGATGTGCCTTTATCTGTACTTCAAATCATGTGAAGAGACACCAAATATTCACTCACACTCTCATCCTTCATCATTCTCAATTGTACCTCAATTTGTGATAGGCAGGAGAATTACCAAATCACTTTCTCCAGCCATAGGTCACCAGATACATAAAAATATTCTTACAGTCAGGGCAAAGTTGAGCAAGAAATGTTATACATCTTTCTACGGAAGGAAAAAAGGACTTTGAACCAGCAATGTGCAGTTGTTCCCTCACTGAAGTCAGTATCTGGGCATAGATACTGGGCATAGTGTCGGGAAACTGACACTCCAGAGTTGCCAAATTGACAGAAAATGCATGTGTTCTTTCTTCATAGACAGTGGGGTCAATCTTGCATCTTTTATTAGCTTCAAAGCATCTAATTCTCAGTGAAGGACAACTTTTAACACTTTAATATTGAAAAAATGGTAATAAAATGGGTGCAAATTGCACTAAAGTTTTTTCTCTAATAGTCCCTATACTGTTCTAGTGATGCAAGGAGCAGTGAATATCACTGAAGCTGTGAATTAACAATCTCTCTCTGATCCTTGCAGAGGCCTTTAATGCCCCCAGGGTTTGTCCACACTTACGGGATGGAGTAGGAATCCTTCACACCTGAGAGTTTCAGGTGAGGAGTATGTAATTTGCACTGCTCTGTATTAGACTGCTACAGCCAGGAATTGAAACTATTGATGGTAGCAAGTCTAGCCTGAGTTGTGAAGGGAAATGGCTTCCCAACATTCAGGGCTGGTAGGATTGCATGGGAAGCATCTTCCAACTGAAGAGATGTTACACCAACTGGAAGATGTGGGACACTGTGTGTGTACAAACCAAAAAGGGGGCTCACAGGCTAGTTTGATGAAGGTCTTAGTCAGAGAGGAGGAAAATAAAAAAAGTGAATTTTATCAGCTAAGTTATTTGGAAACCACAGTTAGCTCATTTGTTACAGGGTCAGCACTGTTGGAACAACATCCAACTCCCAAGGCATTCTGGATCCTCCTGAACTGCTTGCTTCTGACCTCTAAAGCACAGTAGCCACCTCCTGTGACCACAGACCATAAAGTTGCCTTGCAGATAAAAATTATAGAACCATGCATTTCCTTTCTGAGAGGAACAGCTGTGGTATCACAAATAAATTTGTTTAAAGATCCGGTCAAATGAGCCAGTTTAACATCATCAGTGTGCTGCATTCCTGAATAACACAGACATGATCTTCTGCTTGGTGGGGTGGGAGGATACTTTCCTCAGTTCTGGGGCTTTGTGGCTGAAGTATTGAGATTCTTTCAGATTAGATCTAGGGATATACTCTATCAGAGATTCACAACTCCCTTCTGTTCCTGTGGGAAAAATGAAACAGAAGGGCCTCTGTTATACTACTGAAGTTCTTTGATAGTTTCAGATATTTTCTGAGGCTTGGCATCCAATGTTCGAATTCTTTCCAATGAAGAGCCTATAAAAACAAGCTTTGATGATAATGAATACTGCAAATTATGTGGTAATGGAGACAGGTTCCATGGGTAACCATATTTTTGAGTAATTTAAATTATCTTCATAGTATATCTGTAATAATTTGCTTCCATGTCTTTTAAAAATGCCACATCATCTAGACTTAATTTTACTAGTTCTTTTTACACGTAAAAGATTCAAGACAAAAAGATACAACACATTTATGGAGATGTGCAAGGTTTCCCCCCAGCTCAGCTACCCATTGTGAGAAGTACAAGAAGCTGAAGAAGACAGTATAAAGTCTCCAAATGTCCTTTGCTTTTGAAAAAATAGAATGGAAGTTTTCCTTTAAAAGGTTGTGTGGTGAGATTAGTGGTCCTTCCTGCCAGAAGCACTGCAGAAGGATATCTCCTCTGGCACCCATGTACTTCTGCTTTCACTGTTGGAGGGTATTTTTACATACACAGTAAACACAGAACAAGTCAATTTGGTGAAGCTTAAAAATGGCTGATTTGCATTATAGCTAAAAGTCAGAGGTCATGTGAAGAGCAGTGCCCTGAGAATCTAGTGCTAATTAGAATAATATTTCAAACTTTTATTTTGCTAAGTGTCATTCAGGAGGTTTGTACAGAAAGCTTTACTAAGATAAATCTTGAAGATAACATTATTCTTGTTGCCTCTGATGTATGCAGAAGTTGATAACAAGCTGATTTCCTGCTTCTGACAGATGATTACACACAACAGATGTTTTAATTTGATTATATCTGTGAGATAAGCATAATGCTGTGTTAAGTCCAAACACTTTTTATGAGTTTTTCAAAATATTTTACAACAAATGCAACCTTTTGAAATGTCCTTGCTTGAGGGTGCTTTTGTTCTCATAATGGTGCAAATCATTATTAACAAGTTAAAACCAGTGATTATGCAAAAGAAGAAAACTGCATTTAAGTGTAGTTATAATTCTGTGCTCTATGATAACCTAAATTAAGAGAAAAATACAATGCAAGCAGTGATACAAGGCAAAACAGTTTGACAGTAGTCCAAAGAGGAATGATACACATGACAGGCAGATCTTTTATCAAGAATGCTGAAAGGCCAATACTCCATGCCAAGCACCCTCAATTTGAAAATTAGCAGGCAAATGTTAGTTTTGTGAACAAAGGGCTGCAGGGAACAGAGGTTTTGAGTTTCAAATGATACAGGCTTACAAAATTTGACTTTTATTTGAACTGAAATGCCAAAATTTCCCTAAAAAATAAACTTTCAGTGCAGTGAAATTAAAGTGTTGTATGTTGTTCCCATGTCCTTTTTTTAAAATATGTAACATGGAGAGAACAAAAAAAAATTCAAAACTAGTTGTCTGCTTCAAAACAAAACCACAACCGTATCATACCAAATACATTGAAAAGGTATGTGTCAATTTTTCAAGCAGATTTCCTATTTTATTTTGAAAGTAGTTATGACAAAACTTATTCAGAGTAATCAATGCTTTTATTTGGGTCAAACTACTTGGTCCAGTTTTGTCATTAATAGTTTTGTCAAGGTAATATCAACATACTATGTATCTGATTGCCTTGTGTCATTCCAAACAAATATCACAGGAAGTAGCTCCAATGATCACCAGTCATTAAAGCATCTTGTAGCTTACTTTATATGATGTATACGATTCAAATAGCATTTTCTTTAGGATTCATGTCATCTAACATCAGATACCTAAAAAGTAGATGTCTGGGCTAACTCTGCTCTCTATCATCAGCTCATGTGTCTAGAAGGTTTTTAAAATATCTGGACTCCTTTCCATCATTGGATGACTGAGGAAATGTAGTTGATCTAATAATGACAGTTCTGTTCATCCAGCATTTGTCCTCCAGCCTTTCCTTCTTGAACCTGATCTGGGACTATCCCACTACAGCCAAAAAAATGAGACTGCTCCTTTAGATGGCAGGAAAGATGGTGGGTTGTCTCAATCATCTCTTGGAACTTCACTCCAAGGCTAACTTTTAGACAGCCTAAATAAGGTGAGTTTCTTCACCCTACATCACATATATAAGCTTTATATAGGCATGAATATTATATTATGTTAGTAAAACAGTATAAGCCTAATTCTGAGTCAGTGGGTCTCAGAATTATCTTGTTCTGGGATTCTTAAACAAAACAACACTGAAGTTAATAAACTAATCAAAAGAATTGCTTTATTGAATGCATTACCAGTTCTTGACTGTGTGTAGAATGGTTTTGAGTGGAGTGTATGTTAAGTACAGTGAAACAACAGTTTTTAGTACCACTGCAAGTTTTGTAGAAGGTTGAAAGTGTCCTTCTATGAGAATAATGTTGTAGTTCTCATGGGATTTTGACAAAAGTACTATACTGAAAGCTAAAAAATTGTTGTAATAACAAAGAGAGATAATTTATACTCAGTAGTCTTTATGGACTATTTTAAAAGCCGTACCCAAAACTACAGCAAGAAGTACTTAGTTTGTCTTCACCAGGAGGCCCTGAGATTCAAGAAGTACCAGACTGTTTGTGTTCTGGGTATAACCTTCTAAGGTTAAGAAAGAATATATAATATTCTGTGTTTCAATATTTTGCCTTTCTGAGTGAGGAACTGAAATTAGCTGCCCCTTTCTTACCCTGTCAGGTTGGAGTTGGTTATTTAGGTCTTTAATCTGCTCCTCTTCAAAGGGGGCTCTTTCTCTACCTCAGTCAGGTATTCAACTGAGGTTCAATGCTCAGAGTTTCAGTCTAGAAGTAAGTAATAAACTGCTATCTGCAAATAGGGAACTGGGAACTATGAACAAGGAAATGGAAAGAAATGACCAGTCTTAATTTATATATTTTGGTTGTGCAGGAAATCTTGATTAAGCTGCATTTGGGCCCTAATAGGGAGACTTACAGTATTCAAAGGTAGAACATGAGATTTTACTAATAAGCCTGTCTGGGACAAATCTGTGAACCAAATCAGGGTTACTTCCACTTGCACTCAGGCTATAGGTGACAAAGTCAGTACTCCTCTACTGAGGATATCTACCTTCCTTCCACCCAAAAACTTTCTAGTACCACTTAGCACTCTCATGGGTTCTCTGAACGTCCGAAGTGCAGCTGTTGCACAGCCCTCACTGCATGATGTATTTGTGAAAATAAAAGTAATGTTTACATGGAAATATCAGACTTCTGAAGTCCATTTGTCATAGACTCCTCACTTACTGGGTAACAGGTGCCATTTTGCCTCATGTGAGAGAGAGGAGCTGTGATGCCATGCTGTACTCAAGGGTGTGAGACTGTTGGAGACCTGAATACAGCCCTTCCCAAGGTCTCCATCTCCTGCAAGTGCCTCTCCTAGTGCCAGACTCTAGATGAGAGAGACTGGTCAGAATGTGCCCATGCGAGAGAAGAGCCATGGAACTCATGTGAGGGAGAGAGATGCAAGTGAGGCAAAGGCCAGCTTGCCAAGTCACGCCTGGATTGTGACAGGTTTGAATACTAGCATTAAATCTGAATTTATTGGCTTTTAAACTTCTTTTTTATGTTGGAAGGTCATCACTAAAAACTAATAGGAAATTTCAGCGTACACAGCCAACTTTCTAAGCAAACAGCAGCTCTTTGGCACCTGTAGCTTGACAGCTCCAAGGAGACAGCAATGTACAGCACTCCTTATTTACTAACGGAGGTTGAGAAATGCTTTTGTTTAAGTGGATACTGAAAACAGTCAAGCACAGAGCTAGTGCACAGGAACTGATAAGAACACTCCAGTCTGTGCTCAAAGGGAGTCCAAAATTTTTCTTACCTCTGGAAGGTAGAGACTGTGCTTGAGTGAATCTTGACTGTATTTAAAGAGGGTGAGGGAGAGGAAAATGCTCTCGGAGAGTTTTATGAGACTTTACACCATCAACTGAGATGGCATGGTGAAAATATGCATTTAGGGAGTTTTTAAAACTCAATTTACATAAAATCACATTTTTTTTATGTCTGTTACAGGCCAATTAAATTCTTTATGCAAACATTTCCAAATTCAAGCAGAGTTGATCTGGGACAGTCAGAGCATGATTACATATATTCCCCTGAGGCCTTAGGCCATTTTCTGAAACACCCAGATCTGTATCTCTAGTGCTGTAGCCGAGACAAAAGCGAACCACCTCAGTTCCAACAAACACCTTCAAATTATCCCCATGTGCATCAGTTCGCCCTTCCATCAATACTCAGCCATTTAACTCAGAGAGGAAGGGAGACTGTGAGCCAAAAATGAGTCTCAAGACAACTGCTGGCTATGCAATGGCTGGATTTATACTGGCAGAAAGCTCAAGACTTATTCAGATTGAAAGTCTAATGGTTCTTACAATCTCTGACTGGGCTATACACATCAGTGTGGTCCTGCTCCTGAATCATAGGTGCAATTTTTTGTTCGTGGAGAAGGCAAAATCTCTGGTAAAAACTGCTTTGGGGAGGGCTGGGGAAGAACTTAATCTGTGTCACATACACAGCATTTGAGATCAAGTATTGTACATCCAGCCCATTTGGGGGTAAGTGCAAAACAAGAAGCAGCTGACAAGTTGCTCCAGCCAGCTTCAACATCTGCAAGCTGAGTGCCCAGCTAGTCTGTGTGAAGGTTTCCTACTATTACCCTGACTTCAACCTCCCCTGCTCCCTGCTTTAGTTCATCTGGGGATTACGTCCTTCTTTCCGATTCCAGTTCCGCAGAGGGGGAAACCGGCTGCAGCAGCATCGTTAAGATCAGGGATACGGATGCCAGCAGGAGCTCTGGAAAGTCCCCGTGCCCCAAATGATATGACTGGGTCTTCTTTCAACTGGGAGGGAGACGGAGCCCTCCGAGCTGGCCGTTTCCTCTCGACCTTGAGCCTTGTCCCCAGCCCCGGTGCAGCTCCGGGGCCCGGCAGCGCGGGCGGGTGGCTGTGGCCGGTCCCCGCCTCAGCGGGAGGCAGGCGCAGGGATCCGGGCTGCACGTTGGGGCTGGCCCCGGCGCGCTTGTGGTGGGAGAGCCAGACCTGAGAGGGGCTGGCCTCTAGCAGATGATTGACATCAAACTGGGTGAGGTTTCATGTTAAATGAAAAAAAAAAAAAAAAAGAAAAAAGAAAAAGGGCGAGCGCAGGGGAGGGGGTGACTGTGGGAAGGGGGAGAAGGAACTACTGTAAGAGTAAGAAAGTCCTGCCCAGCTGTTTGCGAAGTTTAAGATTTCCTGTTTCCCCTGCAGCGCCGAAGTGAAGTTTTCAGTGAGTCACCCGCGGTCCCGAGCAGCGGAGCCGCGCAGCCCCGCTCCCCGCCGGCCCCGCCACCGCCGCCGCGGCCTCCTCGCCGCCCCCGCGCCCCGCCCGCGGCTCGCCGGCCGTGCCGATCCGGCTCCGCGATGACTCCCCGGCTGCCGAGGAGCCTGCGGCGGCTGCTGCTGCGCCTTTCCCTCTGGGTCCTCATGGGCAGTTCGGTCCCCGCTGTGCTCCGGGGTAAGTGCACGCCGGGCCGGGCTGCCTTTGACAGCTGCTGGGGCCGGAGGCAGCAGCGGAGCGGGGCGGGAGGGGGGCAGGAGGCGAGGGACAAGCGACAGGAGTCCGCCGCGGGAGGCGGGGGACACGGTTGCTAAGTTTTGAGGCTGGAAGCATTTCGGGAGGGGTGAGCGTGTTTGTTGATGGCCCTGAGGGAAAGTAAGCGGGGAAGAAAGGACTCGGAATCTCGGGGTTTCGCGGCCAAAGCTGAGGTCCGTCCATGGAGGGAAGAGGGGGGAGAAAAGAGCGGATTTGGCAGGAAATCAGCAGGGTCTGTTCGGGCCGGAGAAGCCCGGAGAGGGCATCTCGGGAGCTGCCTGCTGTCGCCGGGGGAACGACCGCCCGGCCCTGCCTGCAGCTGCTGCGGCAGCTCCCGCACCTGGTGCCGGCCCGCACCGTGTGCCCGCAGGCGGCGGGACGGCGGGACCCGCGGCCCGCGCCTCCTGAGCCCTTCGGAGCAGCTCTCCCTGCACGGCCACGGGGACGGGGCTGGAAGGTGCCTCGGGTGGGCATGGCTTGAGCCGCTGCGTGCCGGCTCTCCGAGCCGAGGGCCTGTGCGTGGCCAGAGAGCCCGCTCCTCGTGGATCCGCAGTTGGTTACCAAAAGCTTGGTTTTCGTGTGAGTTTCTGCCAACAGCGGAGCTTAGCCCGTCACTGTGAGCAGTTGGACTGAGTAGCAGTCATTCCTGTAGCACTGACTGCGCATGTTGACTCACTCTTAATGACACTTTACATTCCTTACTCTGCTTTTACCAAGGCATCCTTAGATAGGTTTTTGAGGCTGTGGCTTGCAGTATTCTTCATATCGTAATTTATAATGTACTAAGAGCTTAAAATTCTGCTGTAAAAACAAGATCCCTGCCCTGAGGAGCTTTCCTTCTCTGTTCTACCAGTATTACCCTCATCTGTGAACTAACATCTGTAACAGCAAGGTTAGGCCCTAAATCATGTTGCAGCACAATGGTGAACCTAAAGAGAGAACAGCAGATTGCAGCAAAACTGCGTCTGAAACACCTTTGAAGAATTAAGTAGATTTCTGAGATATCTTGTGATATCACATCTAGTTTTAGTCTTCAGGTAAGATACGCAGACAACAGTGCTGCTACCAATTTTGCTCTGTGCCCTCTGATTCTCCCTTGTGGTCCATTCGTGGTCCATACTGATCTCAAAATTGTGGCTGAAACATAATAACATAAAACAGGTGACCCTTGTATAACTGCTGCCATTAGCTATGTACAGTTATGAATAACTTCATGCTTCATTGATAATCCTGTCAAAGTCAACAGGTTTTACATACCTGCAAAGTTATTCATGGAAGCTGAGACAAAGAATTGTCAACTTTATATTGTAACTGTGATAAGCATAAGCAGGTCTGGTTTAGTGTGACTTAGAAAATTTAACCAAATATTCAAAACTGCTAGCTGCAAATAGGGAACTGCTCTTGTAAGAGAGACAGATAGTTAACTAACTGTTGCTTCAAAAATACATAAGCAAGCTTGGAGGAACAGATAGGTAACTAACTGTTCCTTTTAGGCACGTAGACAAGTGTTAACAAGAAAGCCAGAAAATATGTCTTACACCTAGGTAAAATAAAATGCTATTGTAATGTGTGCTTAACCATTTAGTTTATCAGCTACTAACCACAAAAATGTATGAGTGTATGACATTTATGAAAAGAATTGCTATATAAGCCCACCAAAAATGTGAAAAAGCAGAGGTACATTTGTGGAGTTAACCCTGTGTCCTCTCCACCAATGTGTTAATAAAGATACTTTGGAGGACAATCTGTTTGTCAGTCAATTCCTTTGAATCAAAGCTTAGGGCAGAAGAAAAAAACAGTGTAAGAATAAGACACTATGGTGTCCCAGGGTCCAAAATTATATTTTTTTTTAATTTGAGGTGTGCAGCTTCAACTAGTGATTACTTTTATTTTACCCCAGACCCAAATTTTTACAGATTTCCATTGCAAAAAAACTTTAAATGAATATACTCCACTTTTGTTAATCTTGTGTTATTTATTATTGTACTTTTTTTTCCCCCCAGTCAACCAGTTACAGACAGTCTCAAACTACAGGTAGATTTTTAAAAGCGGACATAGCTTAAAAGGTTGTTCTTCTTTCTTGTCGTAGGTCCTGTGAGGGAAAAGTATGTAGACTGGCTACAATTCAGAATTTTTCATACTGATCTTCATTTGTACTGTACAAAACTGAGTAGACCTGTTGTCAAATAATCTATCCTATAGCTCCAAAAGTTGTTCTAATAATCACCAGAGGATTCTATTGTGATTATGACAGGCAGAGTTGGTCAGAAAACAACAGTTCTGTGGGACAGAAAGCATGAGGTTTGGTTGGTAGTCACTTGACATTGAAATGAAAACTGTAGCTGCCAAATGTTTTGGGGAAAACAAAATAAACAAACAAAAAAAAAGAGCTACTTACTTCGTAGTAGCTCAGCAGTTCAGTGAGGTTGAAAAAGGAGAGACATCAGTCTCAGAAGAGCTCAATTCCCAGGTAAGCCTACTGACCAGCTGACTTTTGTTAGATAGGTTAATAAAGCCCCAGCCAAAATTTCATTTTAATGTTCTTCACAGAAAAATATTAAACAGGAATGTCACATTCCCATAAAGACTCTGGACAAACCAACAAGTTCATGAACAGGCTTAATAGGAATAATCTGCTTTGAAAAAGATGCTCTCATGTCCTGTACTACAAACAAAAAGTTAAAGTTTTTTTCCATAGAGTAAAGGGACAAGGTGTGATTTTTTTGAATGACTGTGAATGGTATATTGAGCATTTAATCAATAAATGGCAGTGCGAAACAGCAGTTGCCCACATAAAAAATTGATGCTGCTGTGTTCAAGTGAATATCAATCTGTAATTTATATTTAGATTATCATAAGCAGAAATTTGTTTCTTGGAATCATCTGTGTAATAATTTTTCATCTCTGAACATCAGAAACTTAATTTTTCCATTCAGCCAAACTCTACTTGCCTTAGTGTCTCTTTAATTTTTTTTAAAGCTATATCATAATTAGTTAATTTTATAGTGTGAAAATCAAATTTGAAGTTTCAGTTATTTGCAAGAGGGAAGTAGGAGAAAAAACATCTTATAACATGATGGAACATGTTTATAACATGATTGAGTCTAAAATGCATTCCTGCTCCCCATTAAAACTGGCAATTTTTCAGGTATTTCAGGAGGTAAGTAGGAATAGATCAGAGATATTATTTCATTTTCTTCTATTTATGGGATATCCTTGCATTTTAAGGCTTTTATACCTAAGACTTTGAAAAACACTTTTATTTAATTGCTATTTTTAGGTCCTTGGCATTAACATGCTTCTATAATATTCAGGTGGTGAATCTCATATAGGAATGGTTTCTATTAAAAAATGATGAGCTGGATCTTAAGCTGTTGCAAATGAATATATTTCCATTAGCATTAGTAGAGTTACATAGAGTTATAACAGGTTTCCTGAAACAGTTTCAGAAGTAATTTCAGAAAAAGGGTAATGGGATAATTCAGATTTTTTCATATTTGTAATATTTTTTCACTTACATTTTGTGAACACTTACTATTAGATAACCTACATTTAGCCAAACAACATTGCTTCAAAGTTAAATGCTCCTTTCTGGGATGAATTGTTAGTTTCAAAGATACAGAGTCCTGTAATGGTCCCTGATAAAAGTTGTCACTGTGACGAGGTTAACTCAGAATTTAGGAGCAAATATGGTGTCAGGTTCTTACCAGAAGAAAAATTCCTGATGGTTTAGTTTGTGGGGTTTCTTTGTGGGCTTGCTTTTTTCAAAGGCTTTTAGGCAGGAGTTGCTCTTTTAAGGGGAAGGAAAAAAGCATAGTATTCCTGTAGCACCAGTTTTTGGAGTTTCCGATGCTTATATTTCCTCTGCAAGATATTTTTACGGTGATATTTCTTGCGTTTGTAGCATAGGAACTTTTTTGTCAATAACGTGTGTATGGGCTGTCTGTCATTCTCTGTCACTTCTTAGAAGAGCTGTGTCTTACTTTCGGTATAGCCAGAATGAGCAAAACCAACTAGTGGGGCCTAACCTGTTACTCTTGGATTTTGTGTAGCAGGGTGCACTTGTATCAGCTAGGTATGAAATATTGTCACAAGTGCAGCGACAGATTTTGATCTGAAAGTGATCCATGCAATCTCCACACTGGCATGGCCACAGTCGAGAGTTGGTGGTACAGTGAAAGGCAAGGCTACCAGCCACCTTTGTGTTCCTGGGATCAGCAGGAGGCAGGTGAGCTGTTACATTCCTGATCTGCCCATGGTTCCCACAGCCCTTCTGGCACCTGGTGAGCTGAGGAATGAAAGGATGTTGTGAGGCAGATGGGAGACCAGTAGTGCATCACCTCCTTTGCCACATAGGAGCCCTTTGACTTGGGGGAAATATCCAGGTAGGCACATCCCAGGGAGATTAGATAGTTTGTGTTGCCAGAGCATTGCAAACTCAGTAAAATTGCCTAAGAGATCAACCAGTCTGTGCAGATGTTGGAGAGTACAAGGGATTTCCACCATGAAGTAGTGGAGGGCCAGCCCTGATAAAAAAAAAAAGGTGGGCTGAGTCCTAGTCAAAGAGACTTAGTGCTGAGATTTTGTTTTACTTATTGGGTCTTTAGCCTTAAATCTTCTTGGTGTTAGAAGGGTTTCTGTTTCTTTTTTTTTTCTTCCTACAGGATAATGAGGACTGGTTTTTAAGCTCTTAAATCAAGAATAAAATAAAAGGTGATGACAAAATACTTGTGCTTTTTTATGAAATCTAATTCTGGAAGGTTAAAATAGACTAAAATGAATCATAAAGAGTATGCTTTGGTTTTGACAAACAAAGTCCTTTTGAAGTTTAACTTCACTGGCAGGTAGAAGTGATAAGCATCATATTAAGAAACAGTGGAGAAACTTCTTACTACAGGGGATTTTACAGCAAGGAGTGGGCACACACACTGGGACAGAGCACTGTAGTTAAGGCAAAAGCTACTGATCTGTATGCCACTGTAAGCAATGAGTCAATACTAAATATTTGCAGAATTGGGTTCTCAGTGACCCGTCTGAGTCTTCAACAGTTGTTTTTCATATTATGTCTTCATATGACATAATGACACAGCAGCAGCACTGGCATTGGTTGAGTACAACCATTTATATCACATGCCATCATTTGTGTGTGTCCATCAGCTTCTAGGGATTTAAGCAGAATTTAGATTGAAGCATGTATTAAGAGGTCTGCCCTGCAGTTCATACAGATTAATGTCCATTAGTTTGCATTGCTGCAAAGTTCAGCAACTGTTTTAGATTTTAAGAAACAGTAACATTGGCAGTGTCAGGGGAAATACTAGTTGTTGGTTCATCCATGTTTGTGTGTATTTTTTTAATATGCCATTTCCTTGCTCTTTCTCTTGCTGTGAATGCCATTGTAATTGTTACAGCTGGAACTACCTATCTTTTTTTCATATGAGTTTTTAAGCCTTTTCACCTCTGGGAAGATTGTCTGGGGAAGGAGGAGTTTTCCTTTGCTCAAACAACTGGTATTTAGAAAGAACTTCCTGCTGGCATTCATCCCTGAGTTAATCTGGTTAGAATTAGAGTTGGTTGAGAGTTTTTGACACTGTTTTTCATGGGAAAATGCTGATTTGTCAAAACTGAAACAATTTGTGGAAATGTACCAGTTTCCATTAAACTTTCATCAGGAAACCTTTTCTTTTTTTTTTCTTTTTCTTTTTTTTTTTCCTTCCATAGTCCACAGCGGAATTTCTGATATAGAAAGATAGACAGAAAAAAAGCAATAATCATTAATCAATAATTAGAGTAATCACTGGTCAATGGAAGAAAGGCAGGCTCAAGTGCGTGGTCTGACTCACAGAATTCACAGTTGAAACTGGAGCTCCCCCTACCCACTCTCCCCAGGATGTTGGAGGGCTTTCACTCTCCTGCTGTGCATGCATGCACAGACATCCCCACACCCACCACTTCAAATGATTTTGGTTTCACTCTGGTCGTGAATATGAAAATGTATGAAATGTTGAAGCACTTTGTAGGTTAGGAAAAACGTTTTCCTGACAGCGTTTTTAAAGCTGACCTGTAGCCATGTGTTCATTTTCTCCTTGTTGGGTGGGAATGGCAGTGCTCTGAATGATTGGTGTCTTCTAGTCTTTGTTTCATATCATAATAACAAGCTGTATTCAGAAATTTCTGTCATGCAAAGTAACCACAGTTTTGATTACTAACAGTCCTCACAGTCTGATTCCAGGATTCCAGTTCTCCACTCACCTAAAGTGGTATTTTTTCAAAAATTTGATTGAAATTAGTAGATTTCAGGAACAGATGGAAGAGTCTGCTTCCTCTAAAGCATCCTTCAGTTTACAACCCAGCAGGTACATCACTGCAATGACACCTGGGATTAACATTGTGCCTTTGAATGTGGCAATCTGAAACCAGAGGCATTAGAAAGCTGTCTTCTGTTTCCTACTATCCTCCGTTTGTACCCCACAGCCCACACCCTCAAACAAGCTGTTGCTCTTCTCTGAGGTTTTAAGGTAAAAAGGAAAGATTTATCAAGTAGACAAAGCCATAAGTTCAGCCAGTGATTTGAAAGTCACACCACATTTTTTATAGCTTGTTTATAGGGACCATTAATACAAGTTTTGAAAGATCACCTCTGCCCTCTGTGCAGCTGATCAGTTCCTCCAAAACATTGCCTGTGAGCTTCATTTAATGCAGGATTTAAGCTCGGTTAAAAAAAATGGTCTATGCAGGAGATTAGAAAACCTATGTTTTGTTCCCAAGGCTGTGGTGGCTCTGTCAGGGCTTTGAGACTTCCTTCTGTTAGAAAAGTGAATTTGAACAGTACACTCAGAGGGCAGCAGGAAGGTCTCACAGATTTACTCCTCAGAGCAACATTTTCCAAGTAAAGACCCAAGCGTGGTTCTTACGTGCCTGGGGCACTTTAACAGGTCTCTTTAAAACATAGCATTGTGCAAGTGGAACTCATGCAGGGCCGGACTGTCAGCTGGCATAAATCAGCTTACCCTGTTGAAGGCAAGGAACCTGCCCTGATTTATACCATCTGAGAATCTGGCCACAGAATAAATAATAGGCAACTGTATGTTATGAGGCTGTAATTCCCTCGAGAGGGCTTTTGTGGTATCAGTCTTGCAAGAGCCAGAGTGATCTGGTTCTCTTTCTTGGAGCAAAAGAGTAATTTGCCTGCAGTTTTTTTAAGTCCTCAGAACATTAGGAATAGGAGATTACAGACAATCAAGGAAAAAAAGATGATTCTAAACTTCTTGTAAGGTATCGTTAAGTATTTTTGCCCGGAAAGAGTCACAGGAAGAGAATTTTGGAGGATGCAGATGAATTGATTTGGGATAGGTAGTCCCCAAAAAAAAAATAAATATGTAAGGTTCTCACTGAGACCAGGCCTTTCCTTTAAAAACACTTCTATACATTTCCTAAGCTGTCAGCTGCCTCAAGTGAAGCTCTCTCATCACTGATAAGCTTCTAGTGCTGGTGTAGTTAATAAAGAAGAAAAGCGGAGAATGGGAAATGAGGACCAAGGGGCAAACACCTCCTCAGAACATAGACATGGTTTTTAATTTTAACATTTCACCCAGAAGAGGTGTAAGTGAGCTGGTATTCACTGTATTGACTTAGAAAGAAAAGGGGGTTCGGTTAGATTTGCCGAGTGTTGACCTGTAGTTCTCCTGGGTCTAAATATTTTAGATGTGAGATACAGGTCAGCCAGCTCCCTCTGTTTTTAATCCTGCTGTGGATTCTGCCGCCCAGAATGGAATTAAATTTATCATGGGTATACGTCACCTGTTGGCATGGTTAGATGGTGCCTGGGGCTTTTGGATGATAATGTGGCAATTTTGTAGATTTCATCTCAGTAACTAATATACGCACATCTTTAATGTTGCTGTACAAGAGGCTGAACTTTGAAGCAGACCACAGATGATTACTAATGGTTTATCACTTCTGGTTATTTTCAGGGAAGGAAGCAGAAGCACCTGTCTGGGATTCATGTGTGTCTCGAGATACAGATCTGGTCTGATCCCTGAGTCTAATTAGATACTAGATAGCACAGGTTCAGCAATAGTTTCAGAAAGGTCTTAGTGCTCAAAGGGAGACGAAATTTCTTACCATTGCGGCTGCTCCCCTGGTTTTAGTGTTACTTGGCTGTCCTGACCAACTTCCATAGCATTTGGGAACTCTGTGGCTGGAGCAAATCTGAAGTCATAGTTACATCAGGACTTAGCATACCTTCGAGTGCTGCAGATGGTAGTGTGTGTGAATAACTTCTGTCCATTAAAGTGCACACTTGGGGAAATAGGATAGATGGAATTACATCTTTTTCCCTTTCCAGTTTTTTTCTCCAACTGTACAGTCTCTTAAAATATTCCTCACTATGCTGTTAGTCCACTGTGCAAACTCAGGCTCCACTTTGGATGCTCCACTCTCAGCTCCATAGCTATCTTAAGCTTTCCTGTAACACGACTGGGTAGTGATTTCAGGGTGTCCCATTCTTCTTGAGTAACTTATAGAGAGAGTGCAGGAATGAAGAAGTAAATCTTTGCGTGTTTCACTAATGGAAAGAATTTAATGAGATTTTGAACAGCAGAGATTTGTCAATCTACAGTCAGGAACCAATGAAGATTTCAAGAGAAGAGCTGTCATTTGCAGGTGGTGGTTGATCTTTTATTTCCTTTGACTGGCTCTGCCTGAAAGCATGCAGCAATTACCCTTCTCATTTGTCTCTGGCATACAAGGAAATCTATGATTCTGCAGTGACTGTGCTGTGGCAATTGGCCAGCTGCCCTGCTGTGTCCCTTCTACCTCCCCACAGCTCCCATTACCGATTTTCATGGTTGCCTTGCCTTCTTTTCCTACAGTGGTTAGAGCTTTTGCCCTGAAAGTGGGAGACCCATGGTCATGTCACTCCTCAGCCTGAGAGTAGCTAAACCCCTTCAATGAAGGGCTCTGGAATGAAGGATCCTTGCTGGCTAAGACAAGACTTTAGAGGCAGCACTTTGCAGAGAAAAGGCTGACATGTGTGTGGGTGGTCCCCCAAAGCATGTCACAGGAGAAGAAAGCCTGTTCCCTGATGGATTCATTCATTATTCCAGCCCCTGCAGGGTGGCTGATATTCTCTCCAGGGAGTTCATAGCACAACAAAGAGAGACTTTACATACAGAATCTTTTTTTCCTTTCTAAACTGAAAACAACCGTTTCTCATCCCCATGAAAAGATCAGAGGGGACCATGTAATAGTCATGACTTCGTAAGCCTCTTTATTTAAGCTTTCACAAAGTAACTAGGTCAGTGATACATGCTTCTGGGCTATTGAATTTTCCTTCTTCCCCTCAGTCTATTCTTCCATTTCCTCACCCAGCTTTACCACAAAGGAATGCCTTAAGTCAAAAATCTGGGAAACTGATCCTTTTATTGCATTTGTAGTATTTTCATCTGGTATGTACAGTGCCAGACCATCAGGCTTTCAAAGCTATCATAGCTCAAGTTTGCACGTAAACAGGAATACTACATTCTCTGATTGTAACTAAAGCCATATCTGCTCTATCTTTGCTCTGGATGATAGATATAGGAAAACATTCAGCAGGAAGAGATTGATAAACTACTCTGGAAAAGAAAATACAACCAAAACGTGTTTCTTTATTTTCATTTTTCTTTCTCCATCAACTTCTTGCTCACACACTCCTTACTTCCCACATTTGATACCTTTACCTTGAGGTTTCTGCCTGGCTGAGGGCTTTGCTGTTCCCACTCTTCCCTGAAGCCACAGTGATATCATGAATATTAGTGCAAGAAGCCTAGGGCTTCTTGTATGTATATGTTCCCTGCCTTTAATGTGTATAAAGGAAAATAAAAATGTGATTCAAATTAAATCACCAATATTCCTGAATTGGGATTCAACATGAGAACTTGGGCATATCCCATTGAATTGTTTAAAAATATGCAATTTTTCAAAGTATCTGTATTAGACATGAAAGCTCCTCCTATACAGACTGGAGGTGATTAGAGGCTCCTTCTTTTGCATGGGAGGAGGAGACAAGATTTGTTGGTCACTTATAACTACAGCTTTTGCATCTTGGCCTATAGTTAAAGCAATGAGCTAGGAAATGAGAAGCCTCTTACTCTCTGGAGACACAAACAGTTTCATCCATTGTATTTTGGATGCCACCATTAAACTTCAGTACAGTTATTTATATTATTATTTTCACAATTTCAACTAGTACTGCTTAAGATGGCAAAAAATAATGCAATGATGTGTTAATTGCAGTTTCTATAGACAGTTATAAAACTTGTGGCTAATGAACAGAGATTGTTTTAATACTTGTCTATTGTGATTTGGAAATTGAGGTTCAAAGAGAGTCATAACCACTGTTCTTTCTCAAAAGAAATTCTGGATTAAAGCCCTCAATGCATCCAGAAATTCTCATCAGTCTCAAACACCCTGTCAAGTTCAATAAGACGTTAGCACTTTTTTTCTCCCCTATTTTTCTCAGGTTAAGAGGCTGTGTGCTATGAACTTGGTGAGGTGCAAGGAAGCTTTCATAACTTGACCGTTTAAGGCCTAACTCTTTCCTCAGTTGTCCACATATGTATTATTCATGGTTCAACGAATTCGTACATTTCCTAACTAGGATTTTTTGTTCTGGCGACTTGTAGTATGATTATCAGGCACATACCTACTGGTGGTTTGAAGTCAGAAATATGCTGGCCTTCTCATGGGTGAAGGTGGGTAACAAATGCTAGAAGCAAACCACTAATTATTTGAAATATCTTACCCTTGAAAGTTAATGACAAGGCACATTTACCACTATCATTACCACATTCCTAGAAATAGAAAACACTGACACCTGCTTTTCCAAGCTGTTGCTTAACATAAGTAGTTAGACTACCCATAGAATCACTACTTCTCCCTTCAAAAGGTGGGTTTTGATTTAAGTTTCCATTTTGTGCTTTTGAAACTGAGATGTAGTTCGCTTTTACCAGGGATCTATTGTCCTTAGCTCTGCAGATGGTAGGGAAGGAGGAGGTCCTGTTGTTTAGGGAACCATGCTGTCTTTTTAGCATTTTCAGATAGCAGTTTAATGTTAAGGACTGCCTGCCTTTTCAAAATGATGGACTGTTGTGGTTTTCAGCATATGAAGAACAAAAGAATTAGGAATAGTCACTACAGCTGCTATTCTGTGGCTGGGTACAGTTTTGGTCAGATATGCAGGCACTTTGCCATGCCTTAATAAGATACTACAAATAACAAACACCAGTAACTGGGAGTTTTTGCCTCAAGGAAAGGGTAAGGTAGTGCAACCTAGCTAAATCTGCTCTGCCAGTATGCTAAGCTGTGGGTAGGGGAGCTCACGTGGAAGTTTACGGCTGTTAGTTGACGAAAAACAACGTGTTAAGCTGTGCTAACTTGATACGTTAGACTCTCTGGGGGAGGATATTATGAAAGGTGAACAAGATCCTTTCCAACAAATGAAAGCTGTAGGTGAATGAAACCACTCCAGAAACAAAGTGTGCATTTTTAACAAATAGGATACTTTTGTTATTAGAGCCCTGCCAAGGGATGTGATGGACTTTCCAATGTGAATCTCTAAATCAAGACAGGGTTTTGCTTGTTAAACATATACCCAGGTAAGTTAGGGCTTTGCAAAACTAACTGAGTGGAATAGCTTCACTTGCAGAAGGCCAGACTGGGAATATCATCCATAGAGTCACAGAGGTCCTGTAACCTATGAGTATGTGATACAGCAGGTTACCACCACCAGGATGGTATCACTCACATCCCTCTCAGAATTAAGACTAACATCTCCAGAAATAACAAACAGTTAAGCTGCTCTGCTAACTAATGCTGTACAGAGATATTTCAAATATGCATGAGTTATAAAATTTTACATCCAAGGAATCAAAAAAATGTCTCTATTCCTACGGAACACTTTCCTCTGGTACATCCTAAGCTACTACTGTGATTGGAAAGCTTCTATTTTCTTTTATGAGAACACTTTTAGAAACATGCTGTGTTCTACATGAGTGCAGTATTTGTGAAAAATGCCGAAGTGACAGCTTTAGAGAATGAGCTGCCCATGTCACTGAACAGTTACACCAGAAACCATAACAAAACATGCAACTGGCTCTTGGTGTTTAAAGGGATGCTGAGTGGTTCAGCTGCTATGACCATGTTATGCACAGCCTCTGCAATGGCAGTTGTTGAAGTAGTATTTTCATGACATAATTACTAATCCACTTTGCATTTGATTAAAATGATCAAGGCATATTGTAGAAGGCTTTAGACATCCTGCAGACTACCACTGATTTCTACAGTTGAATAAGTGCCCTCCAGATGAAGGATGATGATGTGCTATGACCAAAATCCAGAAACATTCAATGACTCTAAACTGTTAAACATCAGCGAGTATAATTTGACATGGCAACACTCAGAAATCACAGATTAGCATCTGCTGAAGGTCTTATCCTATTAAATTTAACTAGTATATGTGACAGTAAACATCTTCTATCCTGCAGTAGCAGAATGAGGAACATTATGTTGTGCCAGAAATGAACTTCACCGTTTAAAAGTTTATGAAGTGTCATCATATTTTGCTTTTCATAGTTCTCAGTTGTTAGAAAAAAGAAATCGTTGAAGTAATTGGATGAAGTTTGAGATATTTGGATGAAAATCAAGAGGCAGTGGTAGGTTCTGAGCTGCTGCTTGATATCCTTGCTCTTCTGTTTCGGTCTTATCTCTTCCCAGCTTTCTTTTCAGTAGAAGGAATTGTTTTGTAGACACTTAAATTAGTTTTTCTAAACAAGCTTTTAAGTATATATGCTGTCTTGAAGTCCTGGTGAAATATTATGGTCTTAAGAATGACTAAAGATACAGCTTGAGAACTGAAATAGGGGATTTACAGTAATAACGACTGTATCTAAAGCATCATGGCTGGGCTTCACGAATGAAGATTTGGGAAAGGTCTCTACCCACGTTTACGTTATGAGGGGAAAACCCTAGAAAACCAATTCCATGTGTACATTTCAAATTTACAATTTTATTTTGCCTCATCATAAACAAAGTATAAGAGCCTGCAGTCTCTCACACATCTTCAGGCAGGTAGACTAAACATTTTAGACTGGCAAGTCCCTTCCTGCTGAGCAGCACCTGATGTGGGAATGTCCTCACCTTAGATTGTAATGCCAGCCTTGCTGGGGGCTGGCTGCTGCAAGCAGTGAGTAATGCATTTTTGTATGGAGTGAGAACTGTTATATTCCTACATGCAAGTTTTTTAGTGTCCAGGTTAATTTTTTAATGTGGGGGCTTACCTGCTGGACCATGCACACAGATAGAAGCAATTGTCTTTAAAATACTCAGTTTTATAGTATAATTAATTGATTGTTTGCATGTGATTTAGAAATAATGGCAAAGATAAGGACCTTTCAGTGAACTATCAAGAGACAGATTTAGGGGTAAAACAACTACTTATTTCAGAATGGGCAGGTTTCACCCATGGCTTTTATTTCACCTTAAGTCCAGTAAAATTTCAGCCTCAAGTAGAAATGAAGCAACCGATTATTTGTTCCCTTATTTTAGCAGCATGGTATTGCCAGCTAGTGATTCACAGTCTCAAAGGTAACTGGAGGGAGTAATTTGCAAATGCTTTAAAAGGAACAGCTAATACCCGTGGGGATATGTTAGCAAATTTGGCAGATAAAGGAGATGTTGCTTTGTTGGGAGAGATACTTCTTTACCAAGAAATCTGATAACTCACTAGCAGCAAGCCACAGCAGTAGGATTTCTGCAACAGAAGTCAGCAAAAGAAAGCTTTCCTGAGGTTGAATATCATTAGAAGTGTGTGTTTTTATGCATACGCCCTTTTCTCAATACTCAGTGTACAAGTCCCATTAATAGTTGTGGAAGTTAGATACATCTATGAAGATAACATATCCCCAGGGTATTAAATTCTCTTATTCTACTTCTTTGCATGTAACTTGCAGAGACAAATATAACCATCCAAGGTACTGAATTTGAGAAGGATGTGTATTTTTCCTTAAATCTATTCAAAGTGATTCTGCTCCTAAGGGATTACATTCGAGTCACACTTTCCTCTGGTTTACTATTTTAGCTGAGCTGATGGATTATGAAAGAGTAATTTCTTTTTAATACTGTTTTCCTGAATCTGTCATTCAAAACTTGCTGTGTGGGGACAGAATGGTTCATAAACATTATTTTCTTGGAGGAAAATGGCTTCTCACAGTAAAAAGGAGCTCTGAACAGAGCTTCCACGTAAACATGTTTGCCCATCAGTGACTGACAGAGGAGCCTCTGTATATGTTAAGGATGTGGACTTGTTAAATGAGACTTTTTACCTTGAAACAGTATTTCAAATAGACTAGGAAGGGTGGATTATATTCAGGTCTAGAGAAAGAAATTGCATGGAATTCTGTTTTACCAGAATCTCTAGATTATTTTGTAAACTAGTACCATAGTTGGAATATCCTCTGGTCAGAGGATATACTTTAACTTAAATCCAGATCTCTCAAATATTCCTCAAGTTTTGACATCTTCAAAAAGCTAAACAAATTTAGACCTTTTATGCTCCTTACATTAGTAAGTTGTCTTTTTATATTAAACTTAAACCAAAATCTCCAAATCTTAAATTGTGACTAAACATTTTGCATGCATAACATCCTTGTTTTTGTTTTGTTTCCTTATTTGTTTGTTTATAGCTGGGAGGGACAGATAGTGGCAGTGAATGCACTTTAAAAAATCCTGCCAGTATCCTCCTTTTATCTGGAAAAACAAATATTTATAAATCCCTCTGAATCATGTAACTGTGTAACGATTGCGAGTTTGAAAGCACAGTTGTCTGGTTAATCCATTTAAATGCTTATTTTGATTGGGCAGCTGTGAGTCTTTGTGTGCACACAGCTTCTCCCCGTCCTTACTGGTGTGTTATAAAATGCCACGGAAATTCTGTTTTGGTTCAGTAGCACCGGTGTACACACATACAGTTTTTTGTTGTACGGGATAGAGACTCTTGCCATGCAGACCTCATCCTTGCTTATGGTGGCCTTAAGAGCTGAGGCTGAAGCCAGTTTGCTCAGTCACTTCCAGTCCTGGCTGTGTAGGTTGCTGAAATCATGCTGAAAGAATGTGGGTTCTGGTTTGAGGCACAAAGCACACCCTAACTCATGACTTGAACATGCTCCAGCAGTTGACACAAAAGGTATACTTGTGAAGGGCCAATACAGAGGTTCAATATGAAGTTGTGCATGGAAAAAGAGTGGGGAACCTCAGTTCAAATTCCTCTGTCTAGGTAAAATTAAAACACTGAACAGCAGTCCTGGAATTTATATGCTCCAAACCATGCCATTGTACCTAAAATCTTATTATGTCTTACTTATACCGTTTGTGCCCCTTATACTTCATAATTATGAAGTATTTCTTACTTGTGAATGTGACACTCGAACCGATATTTGAACAGATGCAGCCCATTCCAATTACTGTGTTATATTTTAAGACTGCTTTTGATTTATTTTTGCCTTGTGTGTTTGTTTTTTTTTTAATTCCAAGTCTATTATTTAGGTTTGGCTCTGTTTGACTAAAGTTTTGTTCTTTGGTCCACAGGATTTTGTTTCCAGTTTTCAGAAAAAAAATTGCAGACTCAGACTCTTTGAAAACAGAGATACAAGTTGCAGTTCAGCAAAAGTTTCAGAGCAAAAGACGAAATTTTTGTGTGGTTTTGCAGAGCATTTCCTGAGAGTAGTGGTAGTGTCAGGTAAATGTTAGTCAGATTTTTTCCCCAATGCAGAATTGAGGTGACTGGTTGAATTTTATTTTTTGTGTTCACAGTACAGAACTGCAGCAAAATCAGATGTTTCGCATCAGACAGAGGTGCTTCACAGTACTCCCTGTCCATTCTATGTCTTTCCTCTTGAAAAAATTCTATTCTAAAAAAAAATTATATTCTAAAATTTTCCTCTTGAAAAAATTATATTCTAAAAACAAGACTCTTTCTGACTCTTTCAGCATCCTGTGAAGAGGAGGCATCTCCTCGGTCTCTGTACAGCTGAAGAAACAGCCACAGAGAGTAGTACCTGTCCTCTCAGATGCCTCAAGTGTCTATGACTTGAAACACCAGAAGTCCTTTTTCTATACTTTGAAGTCAAAATAACCTACAATCTAGTTTCAAAGTGGATTTAAACAGCTATGAGGCCTGAGGGGCTTCTGCAAATATTTCTGGGGAGAAACATCGATCCTTGGAGTGCTGCCCAAAGTATAACCCATGCGGATGAGTCCTAAGCAAGTCCCATCTGCCCTTGCAGTGATGATGCCTGGCAGAACAGACTAACTACTGAGTCCCTGTTTCCTCTCCTGGAAGGGCTGTGACATCTCCTGTCTCAGGGCAAGTAGCATTTGAAACTAGACTGTAGGATTGGAGATAGCAGCAAACAACAGGTTCCCCCATGTCCCTGGTGCGCTGGGCAGCGCGATCTTGCCCCAGAAGTAACTGCAGCCATGGATCCACAGAGACTTTTCTGTGCCTTCAGCAGTGCTACTGCTGCTGAAATATGCAGTTTTTCATTACCCTAGCTGTGGGTTGCCGCTCCTCATACCACATTCTTCATTGTGTTTGTGTTGTCAGATAGACGTCTAGACTGGAGAACTCTTCTGGGTCAAGTTGGCCTTTGGAGGGGGAGGGAGGTGTGGTAAGGTGCAGTCTGATTCCTCTGTGAGGGAAGAGAAAGAGCAATGAGGGATGTGAACAAATAATGAGCAGGGGAGCATGACTGCTGTTTTTTGCAAACTGGAACTGTTTGTGCAAATATTTCTCTACGGCCTCATCAGACAGAAGGAGAAAAGGGAAGATCTTTTGTGTTCACGCTGCTTAAGGAACAAATTAGTGATTTTTCTTAAAATGGTCTGAAGACTTCTCCATGAGGCAGACAATTGTTGTTCTCAAAATATATGTTTCCTTGCATCAAAAAGGAACAACTTTAAAAATAAGATGTCAGAAAAGGTGTGTGAGTGTGAGGGGGGCTCTGCCATGGCATCCACAAAGGAGGGATCTACTGAGGGCTCTAGAAAGCTACATGTGGCAGGAACCTTTCAAAAGGGAGGATGGGTATGATCTTCTGACTTCCAAACCTGCGAGAAAAGTGTATGTTGGTAGTTTTAAGGGGATATTTGTAAAGCAAATAAAAATTAAAATTAAAAGCATAAAATGGCAAATACAAGAGTGATACTTTTTCTGATTCACCAAGTAACCTAGCTGTATCAAAGGGAACCTGGGGGAGTCAGGCATAACTTTAAATTTCCTGTTTTGTGTGATTTGTCACAGTCTTAATGTCTATGCTTCATTTTCACTACTTTAAAAAGCAAGCAAAAGTCTGCCCCTAGACTAACATATTTCATAACCTTTCCTGGAGGTTTCTCTGAGACCAGAGAGGGTTTGCTGGTGTTTGCCAGTCTCCTCAGTGAACAAACAGTATTAATAAGCATCTACTGGTCTGTAATAACTCTTTGTAATGCACAGCAGCTGCTTTTAGATATTATTTACACCGTTTTGTCTATGTTTTAGTTACCATAGTCTGCTCTTTTGAATACAATGAAGGATATGCATTTGGCAAGAGTTTAACTGTAGCAAGGGTTAACTTTAGTAGGAGTTAACTGTATTTTCAGGAGAAAGATTTGGCTTTTTGCCACCTGAGTTGCTGCATGCTGCCAGTGTAGAGAACAGTCTTCAAATAATTTCCATTTTGCATTTGGAAGCAATGATTTTTTTCTGTCTCTCCAGCCTTCCTTATTATTGTTGAAAACACTGCAGGTAGATAGTCAAGTAATATGAAAGCTTTTTTTCACATACAGAATTCAGACCTCTTCAGCTTATAGTTGATTTAAAAGTAATTGAGTAAACCACTACAAATTTGTGTGCTGTAATTCTCAACTTTGAGACTGACTAGACTTGTTCCTAATGCAACCTCTATCAAGGTAAATCAGCTTTAAAAGGATTTGAAGGATCCACATGCAAAACTTTAAAACCTTCACCCCTTTAATTTAATGCATTAAACTCGTGTGTGTTTACCAGGCCAGCACTTAGTTACTTGAAGCTATTTGGAAAGTTAAGCAGGGTGAGACTGTATACTAAATATGAGTAAAGCCCTATAAGAGTGTCATTTGTGAGTGTTTGGCCAAGCATGTTACTATTTTTGATTTCTGTGTGTCTTTGGTTGTGCAGTGGTCTGTGGGAGCTGAGGGCCAGGCTCCATCTGCACAGCGTGCTGTGGTGTTGCAGATGATGAGCCAGCACAACAGCCGACTGTGTAAGGGAAAAATGGGAACTGTACCCATGTGCCCACCTACTCTGTCCATCACAACTGCAATTCCCCATGGGAAGGACGGGAGGGTTTGGCAATACAATGTAGCAGAAAGCTTCTAACACTTTTGAAATAAGCCTTTTTGCCTCTACCATAGATCCTAATCTGTTCTGCCGCCCAGAGGTTTAGCAGAAGATGCCCTGAGACTTCAAAACTTCTCTGCTTTCCTCCCACCTGTAGCCTCTCCACTAAGAGTGCACCTAAAAAGGCAGACAAGATTGCATTTGCATTAAGCAGATATCACAAGACAGACATTTAGGACTGCTAGTAAGTAAGAAAGGAATGCCTTTGGATAAGCACCACTGATACGTTAAGAATATGATTAATTTTTTTATGACCTTTTGAATTTTTGAGTTTGACATTGAGCACATTCAGTAGTCTTGCAGATAAACTGAAGTGCCAGGATGTATCTCTATGGAATAGTTAACAACTAATAGAAATAGCTTAACCATAATGTTATTAGAAAATGTTCTAAAGCTCTGTCCCACCTGTACCGGGTGGACTTCTGAATTTCCCTGTTGGAAACTGGGAATTTAATAAATAGACCCTTGAAAATGGGGTCAAATGACTCTTTAAGGTGGATGTTCCTTATTACTCTTGTAGTAAGAGAGATAAAGAGAAGAAATATAAATTAAGCTGTTGGAGGGAATATGTGCCTCCATCAGGACAAATGATTCACCTTCCCCATCGCTATTACGAAGAATGAAGAGCCCTGTCATATTTTGAAATAGGTTGTTGGTGGTGTGACTGTCGAGGGAGCAGGAGTGAAGCATGTTACTATAAACAGACTTTCTTAACTGGCTGAAGGAAGAGGCACAATGGGCTCAGAAACTCCATTCAAACTGCTTAGAAGATGCAATTGCATGGGTTTGTATTGTTGAGGTTCTGTAGCAGCGAGTGGAGACACATTTATGTTTTTCTGAGTCAGAATTGTTCCTACTTATGTATGTTTTAAATGTTGGGAGGTTTTTAACAGAGATTCATTTGTCATGAAAAAGTGCCACAGAAATAATTGTATAATGCTTGAATCACTGCTGTCTCTTCTCAGACCCTGTAAGTTGGTAAATTAATGTTTGTATAAAGCTGAAGTGTTTATGCTCTTTCAGCTCTGTTTCGATTGAAGTAATGGCAACTTTCATTGAGCAGATGAGAATACAAAAGGAGATGAAGATGCAAGATATGCTTTTTATTGTACAGGTCAGAATTAGTTATGCAAATGTCGGTTCTGAACCATGAATCATGCTTATTCCAACAAAGTAGGAAAGCTAGTTTTGCTTATCTTGAGAATCAGAGGAGCATTGATGTACTCAATATTCACTGTATATCTGAAGACACAGGAGGGGTTAAACAGTAAACACAACTTCCAGTAAATTCCCAATTTAATGTATTATGCAGGAAAAAAAACGCTAGACCCTGTGGTCATAGTTGAATAAATTGATCTTCATGTTATATCACTTACAATTCTGCAGTGCTGTGTGCTGTTTTCCAGCTGTATTAGGGAGGCTGCGGGTTAAAGTCAGGGAAGATGAAATGTCCATTTAAGAGCCCTATGGGAAGCCATCATTTAGATTTTTTTCAGCCTCTTTGCCCAGAGACAGTATTCTTTTGTTCCGCCTACCATGGAGTGCTAAACAGTGGCCAGAAAATGTGGAAGAGAGCTGCAAGTTAAAAATCCACAGGTAAAAATCCATCTCATTATTTGAGGTATCACAATAATGTTATTTTTATTCCCTGTTTTCAGAATGTGGTCATGCTTCTATTGTAAGTACTGAACTGGAGTCTCCTCTGAGCTGGACTACTGTCAGTCAGGAGTCATGGCAGCGAGCTCTGTTCTTAGGCGTGTTTGAGGCAGATCACTGCTGTGCCCTGTACCAGAGAGAAGAGCCCAGCCCATGATTAAAACTGCTAATGATAGCTCATTTTGGAAACAGCAGATAAAAATAGTGTTATTTCAATTATTTAAATACAAAAATTATTTTTATCTTCAAGATATCCAGCTTAGTATGCTGTTCCCTCTCTGTTTTCTCTGAACGTGTCCCTCCCCCCAGCTCCTGCCAAATTTGATTCTGTTTCTGTGTCAGTGCCTGCAGCAATCCCTAAAGCAAAGTTTTGCCAGTTCCACTTGCTGTTAAAAGTCAGGCACTTCCACTGCAGGTTAAATGAAGTTTTCCAACTCCTGCTCCTTTTCCTTTTGTCTTCTCCCTCTGCACATAGCTTCCCCTGTACCTTATCTGCTGGTAGGTGGGAAGTGGTGGTTTGCCAAATTCGGTGCAGTCCCTCAGTGTCTTCCTGCTGTGAACCAGTTTTTTTGCTTTGGCCTTCCTTCAGCTAGGGGTGGCCAAACTGCTGCTGGCTGAGTCTAGCTGGTCAGAAATGGGTTACCTAGTCTACCCTCTTCTTTCCTAGCAGACTTCTCAGTCATGGCTGAAAAGTATGTCATAGCTCGCACAAACATGAAAAAAGCCTGTGGGCCCTGCTGAATCATTCTTTTTGCTCAACTTATTGGGGCTGCTTTGTGATAGGATGGGTTTCAGGGCTGTACGTGCATCTCGTTGCATTCACAGTTGTACTCTTGTCATTTGATAGGTGTTACTTGCATTTTTTTCATATGATGGGCAAAAGCCATTATGTGACAGGGAGAAGCAATGACATGCGTCTCCTCCAAGTACTTTGCAAAGAAATGTGTTTACAAAAAGGAAATTATTTTGGCTTTTATCAGCCCCGATGTGGTCTGATCATGCACGAAAGCAACACAAAGGTCCCGCTTTGCAAACAAAAGTTCAACTGGTACACTTAAAGGCACATCTGTAAGTACTGGCTAAGGCAACTGTTGTGCTCCCTGGTCATCACTGATCTGTAACTAAAATCGAGGCTGAAAGATTCTGTAAAACAATCTGTAGGAATGTGGTTTTCTGGAGTACTGCCACTGAGATAATTAAATATCTGGTGGGTTAAACATTCATGGAACCTGTTTTCCTCTGATGTATTTTAGTTGTACGTAAAAGATAGCTCTTTGGCTTTACAGAGGCTGTTTCAGCACTGTTGATAATCATTGCTGTTAATCTTAATAGAAACAGTCACAAAATCATGAAAGTCCTGTATCCATGGTAATCCTGCTGGGGTAACTCATAGTTGAGACAAGGGACTGCAGCCCAAAGCTGTGTCAAAGACAGTATGAACTACATGAGCTCATACTCACATAGCAAGTATGGGAGTATGTACCAGTGACACTACATTTCAACTCAGATGGCATTAAACTTAGAACTTGCAGCTGTAACTGAAAAATTGAAAACACATATTTCATTGGGTTACCCCAAAGGTGTTATGATGGGAGTTACTAGGTGATCTGCAGTGTTGCCAGCTCCTGTGATTGTATGATGAGTAATACAATAGCTGACATATTTCTTGAAGATCAACCTCGTGGATTCCAGTGATTTATTTTTCTTTTTATCTTTTCATTTTTTTAGTTAGACAGTAATTCCAACCCTTCTGTTTATGGCCAAAGTTTTAAAACATGTCTCAAAAAACACTCTTAGAGTACAGCCAGCAACAGCAAGTAAAGGAGAACCCAGCAGTTGTTTTTTGATTGCTTGGGGGTTTTTTGTTGTTTTTTCCCCTTCCTTTATTTCCATAATCTGTCTGGCTAGTCTTGTGATTTTGTAGCTCATAATTTTTTTTATCTTCAGGATTGATCATGGTTCCGTCTTTTTTTCCGTGTATTACAGCACTGAACATAATCAGTATAATTAAGAATAGCCATCAGGATATATCCAGGTCTTAAAAGCAAAGCTTGGATCATACATTTTCCTTGACTCCTTCACTCCTGCAATTAATTCATCAATATTTTTAAGGCAAAGAATGTGCTTTTGAACCATCACCTCTCCACTTTGGTGTGTCTCCATCACTGTCAGAGTTCATTGAGGTTGTAGATCGTGTACTGGGGAGGGTAGTCAAAATGTAAATCATGCTGTGCTTAGTACTGCTCCTGGCAAAACCTGATGTCTTTCTGTTGAATGAGGAGGTAATACAGTTTGGATTTTCTTCATAGCTGCTACTTGCTTTTCAGTCACTGAGATTATGATGTCATGGAGCTGTGGTCTTTGGGAGAAAAAGGGCAATCTGCTTCAAGACTCTCTGACAAAGACATTGTCCTCCTTGCAGATTTCCATGATGTAGTGAAGTCTTAAATTCAAGTCTCTTCCATCAGGTGGAATTATTTCACGACTGCTGAGTTAGCTGAGTTCCCATCCCAATATCTCTCTCAGCAATTTTCTTTTAATTTTTTTAAGAGATGGGATCTGTCTGCTCAGCAATATTATTTTATAAGTATACATGTGCCAGAGGCACTGGATGAGAGAATAGAAGTGGGGTGACAGCATTTTACAAGATAGGAGTAAGAGACATTGGCTTCTGTTTCTGAAATGAGTCCTAAGACAGAAAAAGTTTTCCAGTATAGATATTCCAAAAAAAACAGTATCTGGGTTTGGGCTTTATTTAAATGTAGTTAGCTTGTGAGAATTCTGTAATGATACTAAAATATAATAGGAAAGTAAACTATTACCTTAAGCCTCAATGAAAGTTGCATATCTAAAAAACAAGAGGCAAAGCAAACAACTTCAAGACAGTCAATAGACTTTGGGTGAGGTGTACTGTTATAATGTCCTGAGAAATCATAAATAAAGATGTGAACTATAGAGCAGAATTGTCCTGCAGAATTGTCCTGGCTCCACCACAGTCCATGGAGTAGATATTTCTTATGTGTCCATTCTAGTGTCTCTTCCATAATATCAAGCCCACATGTTGGCTTGCATGTTCCATGCATTTTAACCATGGTGACTGATCTATGCAGAACTGGTTGGCTGAAAACCTCATAGCCAAGAAACTGCAGTCTTTATTTGGTGCCCTCTCCATGGACAAAGAAGCAAGGAAAGCTAGAATTAAGCTTCCTGTAGATGTCAAAATAAGAAAACTAACATTAGAGAGTAGATGGCAAATTCAAATTTTTGGAGACAAACACACATTGTAGGATGGCTTCCTTCGCATGTGCAAATCTGTGATTTCTCTGTTGACTTTTCCGTTATATCCACTATTTTTTTAATGCAAAATCAGAGGTTGCTACTGTCCGTGGTGTTTGACTTTGGTTGTCTTAACAGGAGAAAATCTTGAGGAGTTTGCTCATGGGGTATGAAATGAGCAGCAGGATAGTCAAATATTTTGAGAAATGAACATTTAAGTGACTACAAGAAGAAGAGCAGCCCTGCTGGTAGTGAGCCACTCCTTGCTTGTGGGCCCCTGGAGGAATGAGTAAATACACTTTCCTAGGGAGGAACCCTACCAACTTGTCATTCTCCAGGCAGGATTTTGTTGATTAGAGATAGGGGTGAGTTCATGTGACTTGGAAGGAGACCAAGTTTTCAGGATTTCTAAATCCTCAGTCTAGTACCAGACTGTGATCCGAGGAGTGATACTGAGGTTCACATCTGACTCCAAATTTCTTCTCAGGCCCTTTGCAGTGTTTGGTTTCAGCATCAGATAGAAAAAGTCAAACTCAACTTTAGTTTAGAACTAGATGGGTTATCACAGTGAGTATGGCCAAGCTGTAGTAATGAAAAGCACACCAACACCTGTTAGAGCATTATGTTAATATTAGGAAAGGTAAACTGCAGTCTCACTTTAAATCAAATGTTGAAGCATGGAATAAAGTTTGTACACTTGGGCAGTTTATCCATTACCTTGAACTGCCCAGAGGCATGAATAGAGAGGCACTGAACTGTCAGCCTCTGTTACAAGAATTCTGGGGAGAAAATATGGGTGTAGCCAGTTCTGGAAGTCCCAGAACCCCATTAACTTTTGCCAGTAATTTAACCTGATCAGAAATTACTTGGCCGTAAGTGCCCAGATTTTGCTACTGTTGCTAGTGATTAAATTAAGGCCTATCACACTAACTTAGAAACTTAAGGTTTGTGAGGTTTGTGACCTCACAGTAGATTGCTGATTTCCAGGGGGCTTTTTTTTTTTCCTCCTTGGAAGAGGTCCAAACATCTTTTCATCCATTTGTTCCAGTGGGTGAGTCTTGGCAGAACCTGGCATAGCCAAGAACAGCATAGTGGCAAGCCCTGCCTCTCAACCAATACAATGTGCTTGAACCAATTCACCTAAGGACCCACCTTCATGTGGCTTTTGGCTCCAGTGCTGCAGGCACTAGAGAGAACTGAGTCATGGTTATGGCAGAGGCATCCATCACGACACAGCTGCCCAGTGAAGTACAGAACCATGTGAACTCAGAGCTGAAAGCAGTGTAGATGCAGCAAAAGTCTTTGCAGTTTGAGCAGCAGATGTCTTTCCCCTATGCCAGTAGTGAGATACTTGGCATCCTACCACAGGTTTTCTGTGTAAATTTGGGTGAGTCACTTCATCTCTCCCTCAATTTTGGTCTGTATTATTCATCCAGGCTTTTAGGACCATAGATTTGTTTCTTTCTGGGCAGAGGGATAGTCCTTCACTATCAGGTTGTTTCAATCATTACTGTAGCCTAGATAAATTTGATACAGCTATTAGTTTCTCTTCAGCTTGTGCTGAATAACAGGTACCATCCGGAAGAGATGAACAATTTGCCATTATGATGATTATGTTAACACATATTTCATAGAGTGCTAGATTCAAGACCTTTTGAGATCCTACCCCGCCTACTTCAGTGAGGCTTTGTTCCTCTGCGTGGCTTCTGAGAGTTGTTGCAACACATATAATTAAGAACAAGAAATGTTTACCTGGGGCTTAAAATTCTGCGAGACCATAATATAGTACCAGCATTCTCCACCCATTTAAGTGCTCCCAGTGTCGTGAATGGAGTGACACACCTCCCTTGTAAGAGGTAGCAATGTTTATTGACATAAACCAGAGTTTTAACAACATTTGATAGTAAATGTGACAGTGCTTTAACAAACTTCGATGGCAAGGTACACTTGATTATTTACTGCACAGAGGGCAAGGTGAGACAAAACTGTCAGAGAGACCCTCCAGTTGAGTCATGAGGTTCATAAAGGACCTCCTTGTATTTTAAACCCCTTTCTGAGGGGTTTTTATGTGTGGCTCAATCCAGACCTAGTTCCAGGCTTTGTCAATGGTTTATGTCTAAAGGATTATATGTGCACAACCAATACTTTATCTCACTTAGCTAAGATTTCAAAGTTTCAGTGTGCTTATTCCCAATTCACTTACTGAGTATTTAGTGCAATAAGGATTCCCTCAACCTCGGAGAGTAACCTTGAGGGGCTTCCCTATTCAAGGGGAGATCCTGGCGTGCAGCCCACTGCCACACAGGAGAGCTCAGCGGACCCTGGGCTGTTCCCTATTTATGGAGTAAGATGATTGACTTACAATAATACTTGCAATAATACTTGCATACCAGCTGTATTTTGGTTGGCGCATGCTCAACTAGCCCTCTGCTGTTGAGTAAGTTTTATGGCCCTTAGCTATTGTGTTATTATCTGTCTTCCAGAGTCCAGCTTAAGCCAGGTGCAGCCATCACAGCCACTGCTGTTAGCTATTGCTTAAGCCAAAAACAGGGGTGGGGGGCGGGGGGAAGTGCACTGCCACACCCAGTGAGCTCACCCTAACCATCCCTTCTGCATAGGACCTTCTTCTATACCATTAAAATAATTGGGAGTTTTGCCATTGATTCCAATGGCAGAGACTTTATATCAGCACCAGAGCATGCTAGTGATGAGAAAGATGTGTGATTGGATGGAGGGGGAAAACTTTTCTTTCAGTCCCTCACAATGGCTCAGAAATCCATTGAAAATGTTAGCAAGAGGCCTTTTTATTTCATTCTGGAAAAATCAAGTATATTTATTTCCTGTAATAAAATATTCTAATGGTAGTAAAGAGTGAAGTTCTAGAAGGAAAAAATTGATTTCTCAGCTAATTGAGGAGAGAGGGGGAAATTACAAATCCCCAGTTGCCTGTTACTGGTTGACTAGCAACATTTGGCCACAGAAAGCAGTATGAACATAGTTTTAACACGCAGGTGGCTACAAGAGAAGGCCTTTGCTGTATGAATGAAGCCCAGTATCTCCTAAAGTCATCCAACCTACTTTTCAAATTATATTAAAAAATGAGTCAGACTGAAACTGTTGTTGATTGTCTGCTCCACTTCAGATAGTTGCATGTTCATTTTAGCTTTAGAAAGAAGTTTGTGTCAGCATTTTCTCTTCCTTATAGTCACACTGGCTTTTCAAAATAGTTTTTGAGCTAAAAGTAAGTTTCCTGAAATTCATACAGTGGTACAAAAAATACCTCTTTCCTTACTGCTGCCGCACTGAAGCAGATGGTGAGTACTAAGACTCAGAATCAGTAAGCAAGTAATTATTCAATGCCTGGGTGCAAAAATGTAGCTGTTGGGTCAAAGTAGACTTCTACAAGACAGGCTGTCATTGCAAGTTAGTCTGAGTTCAAGTCCCCTTGAGTTAGCCCAGTAAGACTCCTGTAGTAGATTACATGAGAGGCAGAGATGCCCTGTTGCATATCCAGCTTGAGTTTCATCTGCGACCGTCTACCTTAAGCTGAAAGGCAGTTCTAGTTCTGTGTTTTTCTGTGTGAAGAGTAATCAGACTAGGGATGACACCTATGTTATACCTTAGGTTAGTAAAGACAAACTTGCAAAATTCATCACACAGCTAATGTGCATTCTCACTAAGATATCCACAGTCACTTTGGCACACAGTGCCAAATTATATAAAATTTGGCAATTTTATACGTGGGGATATGCTGCCTGTGAATAATGTCAACAGAGAACTATTTAGTGCAAACTGGTCTTGGAAAAAGTTAATTCTGCAAATTACAAAGCAACTTTTGCTCCCTCTGAAGTCAATAGAAGCTTATTTCACTTTTCAAATTCACTTTAATTAACCTGGTCTTGACACTGTGGCACTTACCTTGTTGTAAAGAAAATTGGTAGCTGTGAAAGATCAAAAATTTTCTAATTTAAGGTGGGAGGAAATGTTAGCTGCTGCTGAAAACCTTATCTTTTTAATAAGCAATAATGCAACCTGATAATTTACCGTTATTGAGTTTCCTTCTCTTTTTTTTTTTTCTTAAGCGGAATTTATGTCACCTGTAGACAGAAATAAGGAAAGTGGATTGAAAATGCCAAACCTATGCAAATTTTGTGACATTAAAGTAACAACCTGCTCAAATCAACATCAGTGCAAGAGCAACTGCAACATCACTTCTATCTGTGAGAAAACTAGTGAAGTCTGTGTTGCTATATGGTAAGTTTTTTCGTCATACAGGTGGGGATGGGAGCACACCCTAATTCACCATTGCTTAGTACTTTCCTTAATTGCTCTGATATTCAGAATGTCCCTGCTCCCTCACCAGGCTTTGCTCTCTCCTTTCCCACTCATATCTGTGGTCAGCATACTGAGAGTTGTTTGAGGTTAACAATTCTGATATGAAATGTTCTGGGAACTTTTTTCTTCTAAAACAGTTCTGTTGCAGCTTATGCTGTTATTGGAAAAGAGGCATGGTTTTGCTCAAACCAGTAAGCTGCATCCACCCACAGCACTCAGAGTAGAAACAGATTTGAGACTCAAGAGAGTATTGTGGTGACATTTGCTGAAGAAAGACAATTCTCTCATAGATTTCAAAGTGAACTAAATTATGTAGATAGGAGGAGGCTATTATGTAGATAGAACAGGAGGCTTATTGCCATGTAAATTGCCAGGTAGAAATACTTTCTCCTAATGTTAAACAAAATTCTGTGTATTTAGTGACTTCGATGTAGGCATGATGCCTTTTATACAGCCTATGTCTTGATTCAAAGAAATCAAGAGTTTATGAAAATGAGTTGTTTAGGACTTCTTGATTTTAAACTTGTGTTCCAGTCTAAAAACTGAGGTTTTGCATTTCCATAAATGGGAATCCAATCCTACCAAGGAAAACAAGAAACACTGTTAATGAATTCATAACTGGACAAAAGGAACAGAACTGTGTGTTTGCAGCATTGCTGCTGATTTAGGAGAATAATTAGAAGCCCTTACCCAGAGACATAATTAATTCACTTATTGAGGGATTAGTTGTGTCCATTGACTTGAAGAGATGTTCAGCGTAATTGGAAGTAGACATTTGATTTGCAGTTCCAGTGTGCTGTTCTATATTCGTCCTGTGCTTCTTTAATAACTGATCAGTGTCTATTATTGCCATAAAAAGGGACTGTAGTGCAATTTAAGATATGTTCCAGGTTTTTCATGGTCATTTATTCAAAAGGCAAATGAGTTAAGAACTGTATTTAAAGGGTTCTTTGCCTTTCAGTCTTTTGTCAATGAAATGAAATCTATGGACCAGGACAGAATACAGGAATATGTTTCAGATTGTCAGCTGATAGTGAGGCAACTCTAGCTTGCATCAGTTTTATTATTGGTATTGGGGTGGGGTTTGTTTTCTATTTGTTTAGTTTTTTTAAAAATATAAAGATAACTCCTTCAGTGCAGTGCAGAAATTTTGCTGATTGTAGGCTTAAAAAATGAATAAAAGGCCAACTCAATAGAAATTCCTCAGATTTTGAGGAAATAATTCTCTTTTTATCATAATTTCACACAGATTTTTACTGTCTGCTCAGTGACCACAAAAACCAAAAGTATGTTCCAAAGTTCACAGCAGTTCATTGAACACTAGCTTGAATAATTCTGGATGAGATTTCCAAAGGCACTCTTCCGAGCTTTGTGGTAATATGATACAGGAATAGCTGTGCCATTGTACAAATGTGAGGAGTATAGACACAGCCAAATCAGGAAAGACAGAAGAGAATACATGATGCTCTTTAAGTACTCTTTATGTTTTCAAAAGAGGCAAATTTTGGGCAGGTGCAGTCCTATCTGCTCCCTTTGTAAAATATTCCTTCTTTGATTTCAATTTTCTCCTTTTCATTTTCAGGAGACAGAATGATGAAAATGTGACCTTAGAAACAATTTGCCATGATCCCCAAAAAACACTTTATGGTCACGTTTTGGATGACTACAACTCAAAGAAGTGTTTGATGAGGGAAAAGAAGGAAGATGGGGGATTGATGTTCATGTGTTCCTGTACAAGTGAAGAATGCAATGATATGCTCATTTTTACATCAGGTAGGTTTAATAATTTACCTTGCATTCCTACATTCCTTGCAACTGTGTAATACCAATGTACTTTGGACTTGCATTTTGTGGAGGAAAACTTCTAGTGGCAGGAGCTCTTTTGGTCTCTTTTGAATCTTGCAAAATCTCAACCTTCCTTTTGTGCGTTCAGAGGATATTTCTTTCTGCCAGGCTGTCCTCCTTTTGAAATAAGTCTGATAGTCAGCCTGAGACATTGCACTTAAAACTGATTAAAGAGGAAAGCAAGACGTTTACATTTGTTCTGTTGACAGACCAAAATGCAGCATATACTAATTACATTATAATACCTAAACTAGAGGCAAATTCTGTATTTAAGGTCTTGCCTCTTCGAAAAGGCTGTATTGCCATAGTGTGTCATCTGCATATATAAATGCTACTGATAACTTGATAGAATGTGAAATTTAAGTCAGATTCTCTGTTGTAACTGACCATCTGCCCTTCTTCTGTGGTGGGCGTGAAGTAGCTAGAAGGTTCCTTTTCAGGGGGATATGTTACCTCGCTCTTACTATGGCAAAAGGAAGTGTATGTGGGTTCAGTTAAACCAGGGAAATCTGACTATAGACCAAATCACGACCTGTCCCCATTCTACTTCAGCCCACTGCAAACATAGTAAAGGTGGTGCAGGTGTGTATAGGGCTGGTGGACCTCATGCTGCACACACGGATGTGCATGGGTCCGCACACACACCCCTTGCTTTATTTTCTCCTGCCTGCTGGATCCCATAGTGATGCTTTTACTGAGACGAAGTCAGGTCTCTTGCAGGCAATTTTGAGGCCTTCTGTGGAGAAATTTGTGTGCACACACTTCTAAAGGATTGCAGCACACAGAACCCATCTTCATTGCCTGTAGGTTCCTCAGAACAGGATATAGTTTGATCCTCGTTACCTGAGATAACAAAGGGTTGGGACAGTGTTTCTACTCCTGGAAAACATGGTCCGTGACTGCACTGAGGTGGACAACTGTGTGAGTGACTTCCAGCTCTCACTTCCCAGTCCTCCAAGAAGGCAAACTAGTTTAGGTCACAAAACCACAACAAATTAGACAAGAGAAAGCTAGCAAGTCTTTTTTTCCCTTGGCCCAGTCTATCCATATCTGGTCCCATGCTCTTCCTTATTCCCTCCCCAAGCCTGATTTGAAACCAGACAACCTGATTGCTGATCTGTGGTTGTGTGACCAGCCCTTACGTGGGTGAGCTTTAAAGAGTTTGGAGTATATACTGGTATTGATGTGAGCACAGTGGGTAGATCCAGGACCTAATTCTAACAGATTGCCTAGATTTTTTTTAAGAGAATGTATTCCCAGTGAATAGATTTTACTCTGTGTTAGCTGTCTAGTGTTTTTGTACAGCATGAACCACACCCTTGTGGATTTTGGCTAATTTGTTATGAATTAGTCATCTTATAGCTGTTTCTCCTGGAGCTGTATAGCTGAAGGCAATCACCGTGATAAATGTGTGTCTTCAGTGTGTATGTTTATGAAAACTGTTCTAGAAATTCAACACCAAGTGCCTTAATTCCCAGCAACTCTGCAGCCTCACTCACATTTCCAGAATAGCCTAAAAGGAGTAATATAAATTTAAACCCAGTCTTTTTGCCCTAATTCCTTTCACTCCTCCGAGTGGAGCTTTTCCTTCTAGGTCATGTGCTGTAAGCACTCTAGGTGACTCATGAAAACCATGTGCTGCATTCATATGTATTAAGTGAATAACTACAGACAAAAATTAAAATAATGTAAAACTTCACTTTGTAACATTTCCAGTTCATTCACAAACACAGGCATTAACTGCAGTCGGAAGGGGGGAGAATTGAGGCTTTGTCATTCCTTTTTTTATTGTTGTGGATTAGTGTTTCTTTTAAATGAAAACAGCCCCATTGGGTTGCTTGCCTGGTTAGCCATGGCAGGAAGACAAACGATTTTTACAGTATCAGACATGCGGTTTCCTGTCTGTGTTTAACTTTGAGCAGAACATCACAGCCAGCTGGTCCATGGCTCCTCCAGACAACTAGATAATAGCCTGTAATAATTTTGCCTTTGGAATGACTGTCATCCAAATCTATTCCATACATTGTTCTTGCCTTTTTTTTTTTACTCTACATTTCTTGTCCACCAGAGCAAGAATTTTTTGCAGTGGTTTTGCATATTCTGTAGTTTTAGAGAGCAGATAAAAGCTACTCTAAAAAAACCTGATCAAACAGTGATTTTACTCATTTATTAGCAGAAATTGAGATGATAAAAAAGATTGTAATTTTTCACCTGTTAATCACAGCCTTTCCTTTCAAGCTGTTGCTATAAATGATTAGTGTTCTACCTCTTCTTCCTGCATACACACTTGAGACAGACCAGATTTAATTTGTTTCTGTTTTTTCTGAGGTAAGAAAGAAAATTATGGGTAAGGCAACAAGTTCTAATTTCCACCTGACGTTAGTCACTATGTTTTAGTGATTCACAGCTGGGCTGTTATTGCTTATGGAAGAATTGGTTTATAGCACTGTTGGCTCATATCAGTCTTGAATGTGAAGGGCAAATCTCATGACTCCAGTTTTAGACACAAGCACCTAAGGGTTTTGGGTATTGGGAGGTGTTGTGACTCACCCAAGCGTGGCTTTAGAAATGTTTGAAATAGTTACATTCAAATCAAATGCCTATTTCTTGTATGGACTTTCATTTAAATGACCAGTCTGCAAAATAAGAAAAACACAGTCAGATATGCACCTAAACATGCCTGTAGTTCTGCTGTATCAGGGGGCTGACCCTGATTCAGATCCCTGGTGTTTCAGGCCACAGGCACCTCATCGAAAATACTGTGTGCAGAATCACTCCAAACAATGTTCTATAGTTCTTGGAGAAATAATATAAAGGAGACAGGTAACCATTGTAAATCTGACTACTGTGTATTTGTTTGTTAATACATCCCCTTTTTGCCAAACAAAATTGTGAATCACTGGCAAGCGACTTACAGCCCTGTGGTGGAAAAATGCTTCTCACAGCAAAACTCAATGCCAGTGTGTTGTAATTATTATTTATTCAAAAGTCTAATGTCAGTGTTACCCAAAGGCAAAGCCAGGGAACAAAACCACTGGAAAAGATTAACTAAAATCAGGGTGAAAAGGCCCTGGGTGGCTAGAGGTTGACTAGGCAGCAGACAGAGGCCTGGCCCTACTGTCATGGAAAAAATGAGCGCTAGACTACCAGGGTTTTTTCCTCCCTGATGTCTGGTTGTGTCTAGTGGATCTTCTACATCTTGCTTTACCTTCTTATGCTTTGACCTTCTGTGATGAACCAGGTCTATCTGTAGTTGTTTGCACAGTCTCTCTCAGTCCTCCCTTGATGTTTGGGAATCTCTGTTCCTCAACCTTCCCTTTGCCACACCATCTTCCAGCCTCTATTCATCAGCCAGTGTGAGCATGACAACTGTCTAACAAAGTTGGTTTTTATTAACAATCCTGAGTTCCTTGACTGAGGTCAAGGCTTGTTTACCCAAAAGGACCAAGCAGGACAGGGCCCTTTCCAGTCCCACATCTCACCCATTTTCCACAGGCAAAGATGACTAGGCAATCTTAGTAATATGCAGGAATCTCATTTCCTTGGCTACAAAGTGCGTGACCTACCTGCTATGCCATGCAACTTCTTCCTTTTATGCAGCTCATTCAGGCACTTTCATTCAGTGATGTGCAAAAGGGTGACCCAGCACTGGACATTGCAAACAGGAAAACAAATCCTTTAAGTACTGTTGTCAGTATATATGCAGTTGTTATCCTGGGCATCAAATTCAAATCCAAGCAACAACGCAGAGAACTCAAAATCTGGAAACAGGATTTTAACACAGCTCTATTTGGTTTACAGTTGTTTCATTCTAATAACTTACATGGCGGTAATATTTTATCATCACCTGTCTTGCCATGGTATGCAGCTTGAAACCAAGGTGTCTGTGGGATTGTTCAGGTAGACTATGTTAATTGCTCATGTCCTGCAAGATGAGGTCATTATTTTGGGCATTCCCACCTCACCCAAATACGGGAGAAATCTGTAGCAGCAACAATGTGTACAAATTCTGAATCATCCAAATAGTTGCCTTGGAGTATCGAAACTTCAGTGATAGACATGAGCAGCAGGTCAACAAGAGTTTATGAGAATAATGAAGCTAACTGGGGAAGTGTGCCAAGGAAGGGAGAGAGTTGTGCTGCTAACAATCTTCACATTGATCATGGTTTCACAAAGTTGGCTAATTGAGAGTGTAAGAGATGTAAGTATTTGATTAATCAATTGTGGGTGAGTCATCTGCCTGAACAAATTACAGTCTATGGATTTGCAGTGTGTCAAGTGCTGTGGTTGCTCACTGTGTATGGTTGTTACCTGGGAGAGCTAATATTGTTCTGCTGCCTGAAGCACTGCAAGCATGCCTGTGCAATGCCTTGTCCTATGCCCAGATCACAGGAGATATGGATGATGTTTTAGAGTTTCCTTAACTTGATATCTTTCACTTGTCTCTAACATGTTGCCCGTCTTTTCCTTTCTTTCTCTCCTCTTCCTCTCCTTACTAGAGTCAAAGTGTTAGTGATTTTACTTGACTGCATAGAAGGATCTCAAACTTAAGAGCAGACTTAAGATCTGTGCACAGTCATGAGACCATAAATACTTATGTGATGAGTTGTCCGGTGCTCAAGGAACAACAGAAGGGAGATGATTACAGCTGGACTGCTTCCAAGTGGATTTTAACAAAGGCTTTCATTAATCTCTTTTTCTGTTATCCAACTAACATGTTCAGAAGGTAACTGTCTTCCAGCTGCCCCATAAAAGAGGTCAGTAGCATTACATAACGTGTCACACAGCCTCTCACCGCTTGTATATTGGCTTTGTTCTCTATGTTTCCTCTTAGGTATTTACAGGCACAAGAGTCCCACCCAGTGCCTGCAGCTGTGTGTAGCCAAAGGAGAGGCTGTCTAATGCTGAATGTCTGAATCACTTAGTGGGATAGAAAGGAAATAGAATGGAAAGAGGCTAAAGAAGCCAAAATTTGGGTTTGCTCTGTATTATTTATATTGTTTGCTTCCTAGGAAAATAACCATTCCAGCTTGGTTACAAATTTGTATAAAAACAAACTAGGCAGCACTCTTCCAGTCTGGTTGGCATATTTGTTACAATTTGCATCACTTGAGAGCTTAATAAGTGTGGGAATGTGGCCAACCTTTTATCAGGTTGTCATGGAAGAGACTTTAATAATTACAGACAGAAACAAACTGTAACTAACACTGGCAACATAATATTTTGGGAAAGGTTGGAGGGGTGAAACTCAGGCTGAGAATAAAAATAGTGGTTAATGTGTGGCATCTGTTGGAAAATATTGAA
This sequence comes from Manacus candei, assembly GCF_025592945.1. NCBI lineage: Eukaryota > Metazoa > Chordata > Aves > Passeriformes > Pipridae > Manacus > Manacus candei. The sequence continues at coordinate 5,561,567 of NW_026138074.1, read as the reverse complement.
ACTGGAGAGATTGATTTGTTCCAGAAAACCACCAGCAAACAGCAGCAGACACCCAAGCTGTATAACTTAGCCATGTATCACAGAAAAACAGTCACATCATGTAAATTTAGAATATGTCGGCTCTCATATCACTGAGTAGGAAAGCTCAGCTACAAAAGTCAAAATGTGTGAGAGATGCCATGTAGACACAGTGAAATGATCTGTTAGAATGGGAGAGATGAGAAGGGAATGCATCTGGGGGTGGGAGATTTTAAGCAAAGGAGTACTGTGCCAGCAAATCAAGGAATTACACTTTCTAGCCAGCAGTGAGGGAATAAAAACAGCAACAAACTATTTGTTCTGTCTTAGAGCTTAAGAGTTTCTTAAACCTCCTGAGTGCTGAATAGTATGCTTGGCAATCAGTTGAGAAACAAAATTCTGCTTACAATAGATGAAATATCCATTACATCATTGCTGCCCAGCCTTTTCACTGAAGTAAGACACCCAGAGGCAATCAAGTTTGTCTGCCTCTCCCCCCTGTGACTAAGATGCAGCCATTCCCATCAGGTGACAGATGTATATGCATGACTGTTCCAACATGTAACACATATGACTGGGTCATGTAACTGGGGATTTTCCCTAGGTATTACAGAGAAGTCTTGGGTCCTGATACCCTGGGTAGTCACATGCCGAGGGCAAAACTGCTGGCCTGCAGGGGAGAGCAGCAGTGACCGTGCTACAGGTCTCCAAAACTGCTCATGCTTTTGCCTTACTACTTCTCAGGAAAAGAGGTTAGTGGTGGCACTGGGCAAGGATATGCATTAAGTGCTCTGAGAGCTGGGTCTGGTTTGCCAGCCATTTATTGACTGCAGAGCAACATTCAGGTGGCCAAATACCCAAAAGATCAAGCGAATGAGTTCCCATACCTTTGAGTAAACATCCTTAGGGCAAAAATTCTGAACCATGTGGATGACAGTATTTTAGAAAGATAGCTTTAGAAACAGGCTCTAGAGATTGCTTTACCTTGCTACTTCTACTGTCTTTGGGGGAAAGGCTATACGTATTGTCTACCTAGACTCTAGAAAATTTTTGACATCATTTCTGCTGGAGAAACTAGCTGCTCATGATTTGGACAAGTGGACCCTTTGCTGAGTAGAAAACTGTCTGGATGGTCTAGCCCAAAACGTGTGGGTGAATGGAGTTACATCCAGCTGGTGGCCAGTCACAGGCTGTGTTCCCCAGGGCTCGTTATTGGGGACAGGCCTGTTTAATATCTCTATCAATGACCTGGACAAGGGGATTGAGTGCACCCTCAGCCAGTCTGCAGATGACACCAAGTTGGGTGGGAGTGTTGAACTGCTGGAGGGTAGGAAGGCTCTACAGGGGGATCTGAACAGGCTGAGGCCAATTGTATGATGTTCAACAAGGTGAAGTGCCAGGTCCTGCACTTGGATCACAGCAGCCCCATGCAGTGCTACAAGCTTGGGGATGAGTGGCTGGAGAGCTGCCTGGGGGAAAGGATCATCCCTCTGTGCTCAGCACTGGTGAGGCCACACTTTGAGTCCTGTTTTCTGTTATTTCACGACAAGAAAGACATTGAAGTGCTGCAGTGTGTCCAGAGAAGGGCAAGGAACTGGTGAAGGGTGTGGAGCACAAGTCTGATGAGGAGCAGCTGAGGAAACCGGGGTAGTTTATCCTGGGGAAAAGGAGGCTCAGGAGTGACCTTATCGCTCTCTACAACTATCTGAAAGGAGGTTGTAGTGAGGTGGGGGTCAGCCTCTTCTCCCAGTTAAGAAGGAATAGAACAATAGGAAATGGCCTCATGTTGCAGCAGTTGAGGTTTTGATTGGATAGTTGGGAAAAATTCTTCAGCAAAAGGGTTGTTAAGCATTTGAACAGGTTGCCTGTGGAAGTGGTTGAGTGACCATATCTGGAGATATTTAAAAGATGTGCAGATGTGGCAGTTAGGGACGTGGTTTAGTGATGGACTTGGCAGTGCTGGTTTAACACTTGGACTCGATGATCTTAGAAGTCTTTTCCAACCTAAACAATTCTATGATTCTGTAGCAGGCCAGGCAGACCTATCAGCTACCGGAGGTAGTGCCTCTCCAGGAGACAAGATACTGTTTTGAATAACCTGGTAATATTCCTTTTAGACTAAAAGATGAAGACATACAGCTTAAGCACAAGTTACTGGCCTTGACAGACTTAATCCAAAAAAAAGCTCTTTTAAAATTCAGGAATTTGCTGAAGGAATTTAACTTTCAAGAAAGACTACAAGAAATGTCAGGGTTTATATTCCATTGGATAGCAAGACAGAACCCACTCTGATTTTCAAATTTAGTAATCTCTGTCTTCTGCCATCAGTTGGTTCAGCATAGAGCTGAGTGAGGGGTGGAACTGATTTCCTGTTAAATTAAAAAACAATATCTTCATCTCCAGCAAGTATGGAAAATTAAAATATTTCCAAGAAACTATCAAGATAAAGAATTACAGGTTAGTTTGAGGTGCAGCATTTGAGTTTGATTATTGTCAAGTATTTTAAGTCAAGATCAACAATCTTCCTAAGGATACACCCTCCCAACCCCCTATAAAACTCCCCATCCCCATTCACAAAACCTCCAAAATGATGCCTGTAAAACTAGCAGAAGTTTTTAAAAGTTAGATCAACTTTCAGACCACTTTCTTCATCAAGATGAGGGCTTCAGGGAAAAGTATAGGAATGTCAGAAGCAGAGTTTCTCTTTTAAAAATCAATGTTTTCCATCAAAAAAATGCTTTACTGAAGATTTACAAGCAATTTTAATTCTAAAAAGACCAAAATCAGGAAGGTACAGGAGATACAGCGACAGAATTTCATTTTCACTTAAGGATTCTTCAATAGAGATAAATTAAGTTACTCCAAACAGCTACTCAGAGGAAATTTCATTTCACTGAAAATGAGGCATTTTGTGGAACTAGCTTTCATCCAGAAGCACTAAAGGGATGGGCAGGCTTTTCCATATTTTATTGCTTTGTGCCTTGCTCAGAAATCAGTACACACATAAGGTTCAAACTCACATTTTTTCTAATTCAGAGTACGCAGGGATGCAAAGCTCTCTCCTGAACCAAAAAGAGCAGGTCTTGAACTTGAAGCTCCCGTAGTCCATAGCAGTTCTCTCACTGGAGGGGATTCAGCACTCACATACACCTCTTGCCAAATTGCAACATTTGAACAGAAATTCTGTTTAAGCAAAAACATTCAAAAAGTGTTAGTTTTTATTCCAGTGTGGAATTCAAACCAAACTTTGAAACCTCAGAATTGCTACAAAATGGAGTTGTCCTCCAGTCAGCTCAAAGGGCTGCTTTGTGTCTTGGGAGCTTGCGAAATAACTAGATCACAGTCCTGAGTCTGGAACCAAGTTTTGTGACTTTGTTCTTCTGGGGATTTTTAAGACACTGGACAAGCTCGCAGTATGTCACTATGGATATGTATAACCTGAATTCTGCTAATATGAAATTTATTCTTGCCCTGCTCTGTGGCTTTCACTAGCAGTTCAATAGAAAGCAACTTTAGAACTCACAAAAGCAGCAGACAGCAAGGAAGTAGTTCTGTCAGTACTGGCAGGGCATTCTGCTGCCCTGCGCATTCAAGTGTGTGTCCTCATTTCATTGCCATTGTTTTATTTCTTGTTTCCAAAGTTCAGTGACACTAAAGCTCAATCAAAGGCACCTAATCCAACCTAAAGAATTTACAGGCTCTTGTGCTTTGAAGCTTCATGACTGAATAGGGGCTGTACAGTGTTTTCATTTTCCTTGGCACTTGAGTTCTGTTCCCTCGAGGCTTAGGTAGGGTTGTGCAGATGGCTCCTGCTTAGTTTAAACTGCATACAGGAAGCTTTCTTTTAGCTCAACTTCTCTATTGTTATGCTATATTAATAGGCTCTTTTGAAGCTTAAGAAAGAACTGATCTGACTAAATAATAGTTCTGGGTGGGGAAAGTTATTTAGGAGCATGTTTGCAAAACATGAAAGGCTGCTTCATTTAACCATTTCCTTGCCTGCCTGTGCAGCTGGGTTTTGCTCACTCTATGCTCAGAAAGAGGAAGCTGCACACCCATTTTTTAAATTATGGGGTTTGAGTCATGTGTATTTATTTATAAGCAAATGAACGTATTTATTCTTAGATTCCTGTAGTCAAGCCAGAAAATGTTGGCTAGCCACTATGAAAACATACAGCTATGCTCTGAATTTTGATCCTGTCCTGATTTTGTACACAGATTCAACAGAGAAGTATCCCATCCTTAGCTTGTGCTGGAATGGCTGATTTGATTCTTCTCGTATCATCAGTCAAAATCAAAGGCAGTTCCAGAAGTGTCTTGCTCAGGCCACACCTCAGTGCCACCAGCTCTTTGCTCTTGCTACCTCCTTTAATTCTGCTGTCAGGAAGCTCAATCCCTTCCTAAGCTCAGACTTCAGCCTTGTCAGTCCTGACACCCTGATGGGTGCTCATTCTTGCACTTCCCAAACCTTGAGTGGGACTTGCCTGGTCTCTTAAATACAGAAAATTAGCAGAGCCTTCATCCCTGCTGCTTTAGGTGGGGATGTGTAGCTGTATGCTTTTCACCCCCTGCTTCCTCCAAGGGACCGTGCCAAAGCGGATGTGTCACTTTGCAGCAGGGGTGCAGCATGATACAGTGCTCAGGGGAAGTGGCCAAACTGCTCAGCTTCTGCTTTGATTAAATTTTTTTCTCATTCTTTTTCAAGTAACATTTGCAACATCAACATTTTTTCCCTTCCACCCAGAAATCCCCCTGCACCACAAGCAGAGCTTTCTCTTGTGCAAAAAGCGAAAGAGCTGAAGAGGCTGTGAAGTCTGCTGGAGAGTTCTCAGATGTGGGCCAAAATAACACAACCTGCTCTAGGGCCTTATAGGAACAATCAGAAATCTTCATGCAGGTAGCCATAACAATCAAGGAGTGAGGGCTTTGGGTGAGTTACTTCTCAAATCTGAAAATGCTTCCAGCTACCTCAAACTGCTTGGACTCATGGGGAGAAATCTGAAAGAGAACTAATATACATCTTGGGGGTTTTGTCACTCATTTAGAAAGACATTTGTATTTCAAATATCTGGTCTGCATATTGCAGCCCTGTGGCAAAGAAAAAGGGCTTAAAAGGCCCTAAAAAGACATGTTCATCTCTGTAAAAGAGTATACCACATGATACAGATGACATATTACTCTGTTCCAAGGGCAGTGCCCAAACTTCAAGAATGTTTTTCTGTGGCCAATAAAAAACAAAAACAAAACAAACCCAACAAAATAGAACCCTGAATGTTCAAAAAAATAATTTTCTCTCATTGTTACAGATCAGTTGTGTCATATAGTTGTGGCCTGCTTGCAGCCAGAACTCCAAAACCGCTGTCCCACAGAGCAGTCTGTTCTACTCCACCGAGGTGTTTTCCAAGTTCTTTATAAAGCAGATTTTCTGAAAGCAAAGAAGGCACATGGGAATAAGCAATGCAAATCTTCTGTTTACTGACAGTGACACTGGACTTTCTAAATATATTCCTCCTGTAAGGGCCATAAAAAAACTGAGGTTTTTTCCCCCTCTGTAACAAGTTGAAAAGCAGAAATGGTGCCTGTAACTTGTGATGAACTTTTAGGTTTGGGGTTTTTTTATTTTAGATTTAAGAATTTTTAAATTTACTAACATCTTTTTGCCAAGAGAAATCACTAGAGAACAAGGATTTGTGGTTTGTATAGATCTGGAAGGAGAGATTGACTTAAAATAATCTTTTGCTTAAATGGAGGAAATATATTCTTTGTTTGTAGATGCTGCTAGTGCATGCCATTGACCTGTGCTAGACTGGGAATGCCAGTGCTAGAAAGGCACTTCCTCTTCCCTGAAATCCTGTGAGAGAGGTTAGGATTTAATTATTCGATCTACATCTGGTTGGAGAACCTTTTAAACAGAGGAAGCACATCCTGGTTCAGGATTCAACTTTTTTCCAAATAAAAAAAGAATACACTCTTCAGATGTCCTGTCACCTGCCTTTGAATAGCTCATGTTTCCTGCTGCTTGCCAACTGGGTTTAAACAGAAAAGTGATTACAAGTGAAATTGGAGGGTCAGAGGTACCCCTTGTTCTAATTGTAAACTCTTTTCTCCCATCCCTTTTAGAATTGCTCACCTTCATTTTGAGAGGCACCGAGTAGGGGAAATAGAGGCCTGTGGCTAATGTAGTTAGTGACAGCTTCCCTTCAGAGCTTACTGAACGTTTCCTTTTCATATTGACTTATTTGGTCTGATGCACAGAACCTGAGTCAGTGACATGGCTGTATGCATCCACTAGAGTGCCATGCTGCCAACAAAAGCCGCTTGCTCTACTACAGTTGCAGCTTCAGTTGTTTTAGTCCATTCAGGTTTGACTCCCAGGACTTCTTCCAATCAATCCCCTCCCTCATGCAAAAACAATATGGTACATTTTATCCAACACAAAAGGAAGAAATAGACTGAGACATTTCCATGTGTTCAATCAAATCAGGTTCAGATAAACTCTGACCCACTTTTAATCTATTTTTGGAATAAAACTGTTCCCTTTTAAACTTTATCTTCTCTAAGAAATACTGAACTAGAAGGTAATTTTTAGAGGTGGCAGGGCAGTTCCCATCTCTAGGATAATGATCCATACTTTTCCTGGAATATCTCCCTATTCTAGAATAGGTCCCTGTTGTTCTTCTCTTTCCTGTATGTTACACCCCAGAATATGTTAGTGTGTGCACTGCACCAGGCATGGAGTTTGGAGTGAACCATCTACTGCTTTACAGCAGGACAGCCAGTGTACAGTCAGCAAGTGACAAACAGAGGAAGTGTTCAGATACATAAATCCATGCAAAAGTACGTGGGGTGGGGTGACAGTTCTGGACATACCTGTTTACATGCAGGTGTTTGAATTTGTTCTAGCAACAGTCTTTCACATACATCAAAGTATGAGAATGAGCTTTTTCTTTTCAGATAAGTATGCAGGCATATATATTGTGCCTGAATATTGCCATATATATTGGCAAGTTTTGTGTGAACAGGCTTTCTGAAGATAACTTTACTACTAAAATATATTAAAATGTACTAGATCTGGAGTGATAACTGGGAAAGTGGGAGTTCACAGGTTGCATTTTCTATTTATTTATCTTGGAAAAATTAGTGTGTTCTAATAATGACTGGTTAAATGAGCAGATCTTTCAGGAACACATTGACAGAGTAAGTGCCAGAAACTTTGTCTATTGTATTCAGGAAAGAAGAGGTTTCATCCATAATGCATTAAAGCCTGAGAGAAGAACAAAGTTACTAAATTACATTAGGTTCTTTCTCATTCAGTTCTGGTTTTTTATAAAATAAGCAGACAGGGAAGTCCTGGTAAGCAGAGGCCTATATACAAAATAACATTTTGAAGCAAGAAGGTGGTAACAATTTTTATTACTTACTGTTAGTGGAGAAGATAATATATTGCATTCTGGATAAAAATTATAATTATTGTCAGCCTCCTCTATATATAAACCTATGATATAATTTAATGTATTTCTTGTGTTCTTTACAGACGACCCTCAGAAGCCACAGGAGAAAGACGAAATTTCCAAAGTCACAATCATAAGTCTTGTCCCATTACTGGTGATTTCTGTTGCTGTCATTGTTATCTTTTATGCCTACCGCACTCATAAGAAGAGGAAACTCAACAAGGCATGGGAAAAAAATGTTAAGCCCAGGAAACATAAGGACTGCAGTGATGTTTGTGCCATTATGTTAGATGATGACCGCTCAGACATCAGCTCTACCTGTGCCAACAACATCAACCACAACACAGAGTTGCTGCCCATTGAGTTGGACATTGTTGTTGGCAAAGGAAGGTTTGCTGAAGTGTATAAAGCCAAATTGAAGCAAAACACATCAGAACAGTATGAAACCGTGGCAGTCAAGATTTTCCCCTATGAAGAATATGCCTCCTGGAAAACTGAGAAAGACATTTTTTCAGATGTAAACCTCAAGCATGAGAACATCCTCCAGTTCTTGACAGCAGAGGAGCGTAAGACAGATCTTGGTAAACAGTATTGGTTGATCACTGCCTTCCATGCTAAAGGAAACTTGCAGGAGTATCTCACACGGCACATTATCAGCTGGGAGGACCTCTGGAAACTGGGTGGGTCCTTGGCCCGAGGGATTGCCCATCTGCATAGTGATCACACACCCTGTGGTCGTCCCAAAACCCCTATTGTACACAGAGACCTAAAAAGTTCCAACATCCTGGTGAAAAATGATTTAACCTGCTGTCTCTGTGACTTTGGGTTATCCCTGAGGCTGGACCCTTCTCTGTCTGTGGATGACCTGGCTAACAGCGGGCAGGTAAGTTAGAAGTTTGAAAGGGTGGAAGGGTTCCCAGGCTGAAAAGATGAAAAAAACCCATAAGATGCTATGGCAGCTTTTATTTAAATTCATTAAAAATTAATGCGAACAGGTTTATAAACAAAGAGGCTCTAAACATTAAAGCAACACTGAGAGAAGTGCAATGTAGGTTTTGTTATGATTAGAGAGCTGCATATGTATATGATGCAGCCATCCTCTCACTTATAGTGAGCACATGTGAACTTGTTAGTAACTGTTCATGATGCTGCTGCAGTGCACGTACACACACACTCAGGATCTGCTTCACGTTGTGAGGTTTTGACACAGTTTTCATGTCTGATGGCATTATACTTTTTTGTGAATAGACCCACTCTTGGTGTACCCCAGTATGTGTGAAGTCAGTCTTCTATCCTCAGAAGGTCTAAGCAGATAAGTAGTAATAGATAATAGTTTTAAAAGTAAAAAAAACAACAACTCTTTAAGATTATGGTACATTCTCTACATGCAAGCAAATGTAAGAATGTCAAATGAAAATAGTTGCCCTGTTGTGTTTTTTCAACTGAGTAGCGTGGATAATACTCATCTACTTGACAGGGATGCCAGGGGGATGCTTATGAATGCTTACAAGACTACATATTTCAAGTATATCTCTAAATATTCTCTCTTCTAATGAAAACTTTTATAGTATAAATTCAGACCATTTATTAACTTAATTCATTCCTAATTATTAAAGTATACATGTATTTATATGTGTATTTTTGTATTCATATTTTTATACATAGGTCACATAAAAGCCTGTCCATTTACACTGACTTTTGCCTCATATTGAACTAATATTTTGGTTTATAACATTTTCAGGGGCAACTCTTCAGTCTGGTTTCGATTCAAATCGAAACCAGCTTCTGCATTCAGTATCTGTGTGTTTCTTCTCCCAGGCCTGCATGTACTTTCCTTTTAAGCCTACCATGAAAAGAAACAGCTAACACTATAATACGCAGTGCAAAACAATACAAAATGTTTATTGCTCATCTGAAAGACACTTGGTCTGCAGCAGTTGCTTCAGGCCCTAAGGGCAGAGTTTATCTGTGAATAGCCAAAGAGCAAGAAAACTTGTCAGTGTCAAAATTATTTGATTAAGGAACTAAAAAGGGCTGCTTTCTGTTTTTCCTTACCAAGAGAGGTGCAAGTAAGTTGGTAGTCAGGACAATGCCAGATTCCCCTGGCAGCAGAAAATATGGCCTGTGCCAACTACGGCCTGAATTTTTGGATACATGTCAAATGGCACCATTTTCCTGAAAGCTGAAGTTAAATCACAGCAGAATCCAAAATATGAACTACAATTTCAGCTCATGAGCTCTCCTTGATCTCTTCTTCTGTAGGTTGGCACAGCAAGGTATATGGCCCCTGAGGTTTTGGAGTCCAGGATGAACCTGGAGAACATGGAGTCCTTCAAACAAACAGATGTGTACTCCATGGCTTTGGTCCTCTGGGAAATGACATCTCGCTGTAATGCTGTCGGAGGTAAGTGCCATCTGTTTTCTTATCTCTAAAAGTATGTTGAGACAGACATGCTCTTGTGGTTGTCTGGCAGAGGGTGACTCTTTTTAAATCTCACCAGTTTTTCTAGTGTATCTGGATGCTGTAAATAAACATCCTTCAGCAGCATGCGATGTACACGTGCATGAGCAGGCTTGAAGGCCAAGCACCTGAGCACACAAGAAAATTACTCCTCAGTTGCTGTAAAGATAAATCTGCTATTAGGTAAATCGCTTTTAAGGATTATTAAAGTCTGGTTTTCCTCTGACATACTGAGTAGTCATGGATTGACTCAGTCTAGTTGATGTCACCCAAAATTATTTGAAACATAAATCAATAGGAAATGTTTAAACCAAGAAGCGATAACTGCCTCACGTTTACTTTCATAGAATGTTAATTCTCAAATGTAGTAAGGGCCAGTTAAGTGTCACAATTACTAATTGATAATTTCAGTAAGAGCCATCATAGTGATATAGAAACTTCCCTGCTTTCCCAAAATCACCAGCTGCTGCTTTGTGATGTCACAAGAGATCACCCATATGAGAAATCAAGAGATGTTTGCTGTATTAAGTGTAGTAACAAAATAAAAATTATTGGAACTGACTATCAGAACAGTTTCAGAAAAAGCTGCTATGCTTGTTCATATTCAGAGTTTGTTCACTGAAACAAAATCTCAATTTCTCCTTTGCCTAAAGCTGCCCCAGAATTCCCAGTGTTGTATGTGCTAGAAATCAGAAGAGTTGCTGTTGAGATATCTGCATTACATATGCTATGTTCGAAGATTTTCACCTTACTTCAGGAACTAAAATAAGACTAAGTTACATATAAAATTCTTCACCCTGTTGGAATTGTCTAACATTCATTCTAAAAAATTGCTGCGCAATCCAGGGCTCACACAGGCAGTCTAAGGAGTGGGGCTGTGAAAGATAACACTAATGTGGATATTATAGAAGATATGCAACTCTTATTAGATGTGTTAGCCATCTTCCAAAACCACAAAGGCTCCCTTTTCATCGGGCTCTGCTCAGTTCCACCTTGAAGGGCTGCCATAGACACAGACCGGACAATCTTGCACGCTAGAGCAGTATGTTGTGAGGAACACAGTGTACAGGAGGGAAACCAATATCCCAATGGATATTGGGAAGTGCATAGCTGCTCCTTGTTTCTCTACCAACATCTGTGGGATACCACAAGGGAAGTCTCTGAAGCCACTCTGCACAATGACTGTGTGGTTGCACCACGATGTCCATGTGCCAGGAGGAAGGAATGCATCCATCTCAGTCTCCCGCTATGCCTGACCAACGTTTGGTCTTGCTGGGTGGGCTGTATTGTGGGCAACAGATTTGCCCCTGTTTGCACCCTGCCAGGAAAGCTACAAAGCGAGTATGTGTGCAGAAACTGCTAGCCTAAAAGCATGGGGAAAAAAAAGATCTTTTCTAGTCAAACATTTCAGTGAAAAAACATGTGGTGTTTCGGGAACTGAACCTCAGTCTGACATATTCCAAGGCAAACCTATCCATATTTAACAGTCGTGATCGTGCCTGTTTCTAAGAGCATTGGCACAGCCTCAGCCTTTCATTAGCACTTTGTAAATGTGGCTGAGGAGATTTAAAACTTGAGAAAAAAAGAACTTTGCTCTGTCTCTTGAGCTCTCTCTGTTTCTTGCATTTAGAAACTCACCTTATTAATATAAATATGAACTGTTCACTGTGAATCTTTTATCTTTGATGATTCCTGAGTCCCTTCCTGTTCATATTTGCTGAGTATGGTGAAATGGAGATGGTGGCAAAAACAAACCTTATTGCTGCTGTTCTCAGAAGGCAACTGCCTAAAAGAGGATATAAAGGGAGTTTCATAAGGAAGGAAAATCACCAGCATGTTTAGCTAGAAAAGACTGCCCCACTTTAACCTTAGGAAGAAGAGCTGAAGTTATTTCAGGAAAAGTAAAGATTTCTCTAACCCAGCATCCCCTTTGCTTTCAAGGTGATAGTTAACCCCCACCCACATCCTGATTTTCCCCTATTCATTTCATCCCTCAGTAATTCTCATCTCCAGAATCAAATTTTTTGAATTTTTTTTCCCTATTTCAGTAATCTTTTCAGAGGTGAGGTCCCCAGCAAAACCCCAGGAGGAGTACTTGGGCAGATCTGTAGGGGGTGGAACTCGGGCTTAGCATCTCCATCTAGAGCAGTTATATACAACTCCCAGGGTGTAGCTCCGTTGACTTGTCACTATTACTGAGCTGCAACAGCATTGCACCATTACTCTCATTTCCTTCTTAGATTTTCCCCTGGTTCATGCAGTCTGGCTATCTTTGCAGCCAGCTGGTGAAATACCCTTACAGTGATTCATGACTGCAGCTCCCCCTCTGCTTTCCCTCTCCCATCTGTTACTTGTGAGACTCCCTCCTCTCCTCGCAGCCTTCCCAAGGAGCTGCCTCTGCTCACACACATCCCTCTTTAATTCCTAAACTATTGGGCTATGAGAAAAATGACTTCACATACACGCAGGAGTAGGCTGACCTGATTGCAGACAGCCTTTTCAAAGGAGCCCGAAAGATCTAGGCACCATCTTTGCAGGGCAGGCTTGGCTGCAATTTAGAGGGTAAGAGTGGCAGTCTAAGCAGAGGCAGCAGCATTAGCAACTTTAGTTAGGGAGGGAAGCATGCAAGGAAGGGAGGCTAATTGCCATTCAGCCAGGTAAAGGTACAGTGACTTATTTCTTTTACAAAGGGAGCTCTTGGGATTCATTTGTCAGCATGCAGGTGTTCAGTGAGTGTAGGAGGTGATGGAGCAAGTCCTTTCACTACAGCAGCTTTGTCAAACACAGTCTCCAAGCAATGCCAGGGATTTTCAGTCAGCAGACATTTAAACAAAAATACCCAGCAGCACAATCCATACTGTGAAGCTGCTGTAGTAAATAAGCAGGTGGGGATCAGCTTTTGAGAAAGGCCATGCTGTTCATTGTTACTTTGTTGTGCTAAATATGGAGAAGCAGAAATGGGACACGAGGGAAAGGGAGACAGGCAAAGATCGAGTTTGACTGATTTTTCACCAGAGTATAATTTAAGAGGCATATTTAGAAACTCAGAAATACTACTTTGGGGAGAACTTCGACTGCTACATGCTGCTGTTAACTTGGTATTTCATTCAGCACAACAGCTGTGCACCAGATGCTGCACGTTGCAAGAAATATAATTTTCATCTCAACCACTTGCTTTCAGAGTGACACAGCTTTGGTGACTGAGACAAGTGTAATTTCTCTGACAGCCTCCTAGAAAGAAAAGAAAACCATCTGTTTTGTATCTCAACTGCTATGGGTGAGGGACTGTTGGGGGTGGCAAGGGAGAAAGAGAGGAAAGGGAACTTATGGATACACAGGTTTGGTGAAGAGGGGGAAGAGAAACCCTTCAGAAAATGGTGATGTTGCTTATGCAGTATTGTACTGCCTGGAGTACTGGCTGGCTTCAGTATAGTAGCAGGGCTTTTTTTGAAATGGCAGCCTTGCTTTACCAGAGCTGTTTCATGTGAATAAAACCAGGATTAATCTTATGCTTATTCAGTGAGAGTCAGCCAAAAGCCACAATTTGGCATCTAAACACTTGTGCACCCTGTACCTCACAAAATGTTTAGCTTTCATCATATCGATGTGGAGAGGTGACATTTCTGGCAGCAGGGAGCAATTAGATAGCCAGTACAGTAGGGCTGTGCCTGCACAGTGGGCCCTGAGGTCGCTGCAGCTGGGGTCTGATTTAAATTTCTCCTTCTGTGAAGTGGAGCCCAATTAGAGCATGTCTGCACTGCCCTGGCTTCTGGTGGCATGTAGATCCACACAGTACAGCCTCACCCCATGACAGTCACCTATGTCCTAGAAATTCTCAAAGTGTCACCACAGTACTATGTGTAAGGTAGCAAGTGCTATCCTTCAACAAGCCCATGTAGCAGTAGATAAGGTTACTGCAGTCCATGTCGAGCACTGATGTGCTCTGTGTTCCACTAATTTCCCACCTCAGGATTCAACACATAGTGACTAAGCAGCCTGTAACCCTACACTGGTGGCAGAGCTCATGCACTCCCAAACCTTTAGAAGGGTGCCTGTGTCTTTGATCATCAGATATGAAGTCACTTAAAACATATCTGTGGGAGGGAAACAGTACAATGAGTTCACCCATCCCAATACATTCTTCACCTCAAGAGGGAAATCTAGAGAAATTTGTGAAGTAAGCATTTGACAGCTCCTTAAACTTGGCCTTGAAACAGCTTTTGAGCCTCTGCTTTAGGCATTATTTTCCCTTTGTGCAACTAGTGCAAGCTAGTAGATCCAACACCCAAATTGCTCTAATATGAAGAAAGACACTATCTGAAGGACACGACCTGTGTGTGTGCATGAGCTGTCACAGTAGCTCCGCCATCAACTAATTTATCCCTTCTTTAGCTGTCCCCTCTTAACTCTAAAGGGAGGGGCATTTCAAAGGGATGTGCAGTTCCTGAACAAAAGCTCACTACTGTGGGCTGTGCCTCACAGTTGATTTTTGCTGGCCTTTTACCTCGCTCCTGCTTTGATTCTTCATCATCCAGCATGAGGAGTTGTCCCTTAGAAATCAGTAAGATAGATCATGAGGGAGCATCAACAGTGTTTGTGGGTATGCTCTTCTGACCCAAAGAAAGAGAATTTCACTGCAGAAAGCTTGGAGTAGAAAAAGACCACATGAGAGAGCCAAACTTTCCAAACTTTCATCACGCAAAACAAATAGATTTTCAGTAATGTCTCTGGGGCTAAAAATCCCGTCCCAGCCTTTCTGAGAGTTTCAGCCAGGCCAATGTCAAAGGAAACTAGAGGTATAGCAGTTAGTAGTGCATGGCAGCTCTCAACCATAAAGATTAAATGCTGGAAGTTAAGGTTGAAGGACCTCTGCCATTATTGAATGCTAAAGGTGCTGTAGTTCATGGTACCTGACGTATTTACAGTACTTCATCCAGTTGCCATTTTTAGTGCCCAGCTGATCTAAAACCAATCAAAAGAAACATACAAGACATGAAAAATAGAATCAGCATCTCTATACAGCCACTCATAGGCCCAAACATCTTAACCTACCTCAAACTGACATCTGTTATATCTACTGTAGAACGTAAACATGATCCATGAACAACTCCAGCTATTACTGCAAAATGTGTCTGACACCTGAGATTCCACAACATAAGGATGACTTACTGTGTGAGGATTTAGTGGGCTTTTTTTTTCTTTCCAAGGGAAAGAAGAAGTAATAAATAGCAAGAAGATGCTGCATGCTTTTCAAACTGAAGGAAGGCAGAACTGTATTAGTAGAACATCATTACAGTAAATTGGCATCTGGCCTAAATTTCTCTTTATTTACCAAAACCAAAAACAAAGCAACAACAAAACAGAAAGCCCAAATGTGAAAAACCTATTCAATCTTTATATTTGGAGGAGGAATGTTCATAATATATAAACAATTTCTCAAGCAGGGAAAATGTATTATGAACCTGTCAATTCCCAGGAAAGGCTTTCCCTTCCCCCACTTGAACCATCTCATGAACCTTCAGATTTAAGTCAATGAGAGGGCACCAGTCAGCACCACAGCACCAGCTTCCCTCTGTTGGACATACAGACTCCTCTGACTTTTTACATTGCAAGATCTCAGAGCCTTGGCTGGTGTCCATGACCGCTACCACAACTAAACCACGACTGGTGGAGATGGCATAGGGAATGGCCATCTAGGTCATGCTATTTAAATTTTCCTAGAAAACGTTAATATTTTGGTTAGCTCTGAAAGTAGAGGTATCTGCACTGTAATCGTTGTGCATCCACTGCGTAGTAACTCAGGTCTGACCAGCAAGATGGCAACTTCCCAATTCACTTCTAGGGCTAAAGTCTTTTAAATTTACTTTGGCCAAGTAATCTCAAACTCAGATTAATGTGGGTGAAACTGGTATGCCCTCCTGTGCAGGAAAGAAAGCAAAGCAGACTTTAGCCCTTGAGTCTTAAAGAAAGTGATTTATGTATGAGAAGATAGGAGACTACAACCATTCTCCAGAGCATTGTGTGGACAGTGGTCAGCACCAGATAGTTAGGGAGAAGGAAGGAGAGCTCTGCAGGAGGCATCTGTGGAGTGATCTGCTGCGCTGCACACACAGTTATTTGCAGCTGAATGTCTAAACGCGGAACATTTGAAGCACAAGGTTTAATATCCCTTCCAAAATGTTTGTTATTGTAACTTGGCTCTAGGGTTTTGGAGAAAAGTCCGAAGTTAGTTATCTTCAGTACAACCTTGCTTTTATCGTGGACATGACAGAAGGATCTGACCTGTGTTATCATGATCATTAGTTATTTTCAGTAGTGTTTTATATGATCCCATCCTTACCTTTCTCTTCAAAGTAAACAAAGCCAAGCTTTAGAGGTTCTTTCCATTTCTTCTGGCCCTTTAATCATTACCACCTTTCTCAGAGCTTCTTTTTACACCTTGAGAGGAGTGAGCAACACTGGACACTACAGTTGAACTTAGGTTGTAACATTATGCAATGGTACTGTGTCTCCCCACTCGTTCATCTCTCTTCACACTTCATCTAGGCACTCACATGCATTCTCCAGACTGCTTTGTAGATTACACTTCAGTTTTTCTTGCCCTCAATTAATTCCTAGAAAGAAATAAGAGGCAGCAGAACAGGCCAGCTTCATAAATCTTTATCTAATACCAGCAAGTCATTAGGCCTGGGAGTTCCCAGTTCCATCTGTTCCCAAAGAAACCACAGCATTTTCTACACTGTGTCAGCATCTACTATAATATTTCCGCTCTCAGAGATTTCTTGAGTTTTCTCCAGAGGTCCCATATGTCTCCTCTTCCTTTCTCTCTCCAAAGAAAAGCAAAGAAAATATGCAACATGCAAACAAAAACTAGAATGGCATCAGCGCCTTCAAGAAGATGTGGCCCCTGCATCATGAGCCAAAACTGACCCATTTTGGGAAAGAGGTCTAAAATAAGAGCAGACTACTACTTTTTACAAAGGAATGTGGCTCAGGAATAAACAAGGGTAGTATGCCAGCTTCCAGCATTGCTCCTTACTGTATCTTTGTCCTTTACAAGGCAACTATTTCATCCTAGCAATCTGAACATTCACATCTATCATTACCTAGACAGATTTCAGTTTATATTTCACGTGGTAAGTGTGTGTGGACTCCAGGAAACCTAAGGGTGACCAGTTCTTGCAATCCTGGCTCAAGCAAAACTCACCTTACAAATCCTGTGTGTTTTACTTCAGCAGAGATTGAAAGGCTCATAAACCATTATAGGTTACTCTGATGCTTGAACTGTTGCTAATATGATTATGTGCTAAAGGGTTTAAATGAAAATTGTTTTGTTGGCTAGGAAACAAAAGAGGAGGGAGGGGGAGTGTGGGAGAAACACATTTGAAACATTTTTAAAAATGCCAACTGGCTTTGCTTTGTTTGGAGCTGGTCAAGCAGAACAGTGGCACTGAGCAGCTAATCAGTAGCTCCTACTCCTCCAGAGAACAGCCAGCTCCCTTCAATCTTGGCAGCAGCACAGCCCAGCTGAATACCCTTGTGTTTTCTTTTTCTCTCGTCAGAAGTGAAAGAATACGAGCCCCCATTCGGCTCCAAAGTGCGAGAACACCCTTGTGTAGAAAGCATGAAGGACAACGTCCTAAGAGACAGAGGGCGACCTGAGATCCCCAGCTCCTGGCTGAACCATCAGGTAAGAGCACCACATGTGAGTGACTGGGAGCTGCACTATACATTTAGCTGCTGCCTGAAGCCTGAGCCTTAACTCAGTGTCCTGCCCAAAGGCTGGACCTCTCTTTTGCACAGGGTAGAGCTCTGTCACATGGTGACACAGGTGCTGTCATGGTTCAGGCACCACGGTGCCTGCACCATGCCTGCCCCAAAGCCCTGGGATTCCTGCTGCCCACCAGTGTAATCTAAAAGTGATCAAAAGAGAAACGTTGGAAGCCTGAAATCCAACAATCATCCAGAGAGCCACAGGATAATTAAACCCTTAAAGCGCACTGTGTAGGCTCTAAAAGGTCAAAGAGAACAACTTCATACATGGGCCTCTGTTGTGGGCAGAATGGGAGCTTCAGACAAAATTTATTAGAGAAGCCCTCCCATTGAGTCAGGGGAGCAGAAAGGACCCCCTTGCTTTCTAAACTCCTTCTCAGAGAGGAGTGTAAGTGTGGCTGGATCCAATCTTAGCCCCAGATTTTGTCAACAGTTTATGTTTAAAGGATTATGTAGGTGTAATTGAACTATTGTACAACTTTGTTCCACAGGATCAAGGATGGCAAACTAGGTATATTTCTATAAATGTAAACTATTTATTATGATAAGACTAGACAAAAAGATCTTAGAATTATTTATTACACAGAATAGAAGTACTAGTATAGTATGAGGCATTATGAAGCAATACTGAAGCAATTACATTGAAGCAATTATATTATATCTATCAAAAACAATTAAGTGGACTGATGTCACCCACTCATACCAACCAACAACTGTAGGCAAATGTCTTCCACTCAGCCTTGAGGAGTAACCTTGAGGAATGGCCACTCAATGGAAGGTATCTCCACACACACTCCAAGAAGGGGTATGTCAGAAGACTCTGCCATTAAAAAGTGGGACTGGGCTTTTATATTATAAAGTGATTGGCTGTTAGTCAGGTGTTTCCAAGCCAGCTGTGCCAGCTCAGCAGCTTTAGATGAGTTGTTAGTAGCATCACTTGTTTGTTCCTTTATTGGGTATTTTACCAGGTCTACCACACCTTCATCTCACTATCAGAATGTTTGACTTCGAGTCAGGCTGGTTTCAACATTATTCAACACCAAGAGCAGCATGACCCCCTTCTCCATTCACCACTGGTAACTTTGCTGAAGGGTCTGTAGCAGGATGCTCTGCCTGGAATGGGGTAAAATAACTTGAACAGTGCCCTATTTGCAGAGATAACATTATCATGGACACCAGTCATAGTTGTATTCCAACTGCTGACAGGTTTAAGAAATAGGAAATTAGTCTTCAGCAAGCCAGTCTGATTTTATTCAGGTTATACATTAGCAGTCCATTTCCCTTGTGTATCATGAGGCACTTTGTCAGCCTTCTCCATTCACAAGCACCAGGCAATAGTACATTTCTCAGTAGATGAAACAAAATGGAAATAAGCCAAAGGCATGCATTTCTTCACCTTTGCTCTCAGCAGTTTTATCAGTAGAGATAAAATGTGAATCATATCAGGGAAATGATGGTTGGTCATTCCACTTGTCGATAAAATATGCTGAGTGGTCTTTACAGACAAAACAAAAGTATTACAAACATTTATAAAAGCCCAGGCAAGCAAGATCATCTAGTATTTCCATCAGGAGCAATGTAACACTCCCTTTTTCATTCCAGTTGGGAACTTAAAATCCTAGTCTAACATCTACTTAAAAAAGGCCAACTGAGTGGCCAAAATCAGTTATCTTTCCAACCATGAACACCTGCCACCTGATGACTATGGCACAGTGCGACCCCTTCCTGGACTCCAGGGTCTTGTTCCTTATGTACTCAGCTGTGAAGAGTAAGGTTATTGAGGAGGGGGTTTTAATGAGGGAGTAAACTATATTTTGAGGAACACCTGGATATCTGATACTACCAGTACTAAAAGCCCTTGACATTTTTAGAAGCCATAGGTACAACCATCTTCTAAATTACCAGCTTAGCTGGGAAGGAGAGATTATACTATTGTTCATCTTCAGAAAAAATAACTTTTTGCAGAAATTTTATCAAAATTGTCAATAAGCTAGTAAAAGGGATCATGAGCTGACTGCAGTTGGGTTTTTTCCATAAAGGCAAAACAAAGTCCAAACTGATAATACATATATAGTACTTTAGAAGAGCTCAATTTACAAAGCAATTAACTGAGCTTTTCATTTGGGAGTAAAAAAGTTAAATATTAGAAAATTCTTAAAATTAGGAACAGTGTGAGATATTTCTCAGGATATTTAAAAGACATGGTCTCACCTGTGAAAAAAACGAAGGTAAAGAGGGTTAAAGAACTGCTAAGGAAACAGAAGAACAGTAAGATCTGTGGTCAGTAAACTTGAGGAAAATCAGAGTTTTCCCGAAAGCAAAAAGAAATCTAGCTTAGTACTGATATGCTGCTGGATATAAAAGAGATATTGAATATGCTAGTGCAAGGGCAGAAGTGGTCAGCAAATATTTCTGCTCTGTGTTTGTTAACAGTCAGATGATGCCACGTCTAATAGAAGGTGAGGAAGGCCCCTAAAAGTCGTTGGAACCTAAAGCAGGCCTGGGGCAGTGTTAGGTGGCTCAGAGACTTGTCTAGGCTGGGGACAGGGCTACTCCTGCAGGCACTGCAGGGCATTGCACTTCGCAGCAGTACAGCCAGGCAATACTGCTTTGCTGGCTAGGCCTTGGAGAGAAGTGTCCAGGAGCTCACTGCATGCACAGCCAGCTGTAATGGCAGGCTCACGTGTGCCAGCATACCCAGGGCACTCGGCTAGAGAAACACTGGGCTCAGGATCCCATGGTGCTCAGGCATAGGGCAAACTCGTGGCTGCTCTCCACACACAAGGCTGTGTGTGTGGAGGGCTGCAGCTCAGGGTACTGGAGTAGAGCGCTAAAATACACTGTGAATTTCACCACCTCGGGGTTTGTATAACAAGTAAAAAGATCATGGATTTGGACATAGGTATCCTGCATTCGACTTCACAGATTTCTTCCCTATATAAAAGATAGACCTTAGTCTGCCCCCAGTACAAGGCATCACATCAACCTATGCTTGTGTGTCACCAAGGTGGGTACAGCTGGCTCCAAAAGAGTTCAGCTAAGAGCTGAACGCAGGGAGTGGATGCCTGATAGCACATGCAGAGGACATTTAATGAAGGTGGATTTAATTCCCTTTGCCTGAATCCCATCAGTGTTTCACACTGTGCTATCTAAAATGCAGTGATGCATCAGTTTCCTCAGGGCAGTGACAGTTTGCAGCAGCTGAGGATCTGCTTTGAACTCCATAGAAGTTGCTCTTACTGTAGTAGCTCTTCCATATTCATTTCCTTCCTCTGCAGTCTTGTTTTTGTAATGAACTCATTATTCATCGTGATAAAATTCTGGAATGGCTTTACATATTACAATTACCCCCACCCCTCCCCTAATGAGATTTGCTGCACTATTGATTTCAAGTTAATGTTTAATATTTAATTTAATTTACTGCTAGTAGTTTCAATGACAGCATAAAACTAATGTTATTTGTATACAGACAATAACATTCTGCTATTAACATTGACATCAGTCAACATCACCAATTAGGTAAATTATGCAATTAATGCAGTGTTGTGAAATGTTTTGGGGTTTTTTAAATGAGAAGTTTAAGATAAATCCTACTTAATGGGCTTTTAGTGTCATAAAGCAAAACACACAGTTTCCTGACAAATACCTCATGTTTATAAAATGCATTACAGACATGCAACTGGTTTTTTGCTCCTGTAAACATGTGAATCAGAATTAAAATGAAGGTTAAATAGTTATAACTGTGAGTGACGTGTTCAAGTGTTTCTGGGACTGTGGCCCATATTTGCACATAGATTTAGATAGTCTACAAGGAATTCATAAAAAGCTGATGTACGGTCTGATATTGCTGGCAATCAGAATTTTGTATGAAAAACCGAAACAGAATTCAGGCACTCAAAGGCATGGGTTAAGCAGGAAGTCATGTTATCAAAGAATTTTGATCATATTTATTAAGAAAACCCCCTACTTGATTCTATAGCACTAGTGTAAAGCATCATTGTTCTTGTTATAATGTTTTAGAACACATGCCCAGAAATGACAGTGCCAACTAAAGTGCTGAAAATATTGTAGTAGGGTTTCTTTTTGGAAAAAAAAAAAAAAAAAAAGAAAACAATACCTCCATGACAGACACAGCAGAGACCATAAAGAACCTCCAGGACACACATGAGTAACCCCCTGAATTTCTGAGGGCACTAAAGCAGCTCTCACACGTGGGTTTTGGTGGTGACTGGCCCCATCATGGCTGTTCTCTCTGTGCTCCCTGCAGGGCATCCAGATGGTGTGTGAAACTCTTATTGAGTGCTGGGACCACGACCCCGAGGCCCGGCTGACAGCACAGTGCGTTGCAGAGCGCTTCAGCGAGCTCAAGCACCACGACAGGCTCTCGGGAAGGAGCTGTTCGGAGGAGAAGATCCCTGAAGATGGCTCTGTGACCACTGCAAAGTAGTATGTACCTGAGAGCTCAAAAATGGAGGGAAGTCACTCCTAGACGTGTTCGCCTTGGCAAAGGCAAAGGCAAAGTCTTGATCAGTGCCTTGACTTGCTTCCTGGAGGACTGAGGCTGTCACTACTCCCTTTAGGCTGCAACTCTGGACGGGGAGATGTATTCTGTGAATTAAAAGCTGGGGAGTAGCTGTCCTACCCTAGCATTGGCAGCCCGCATCATGTCATAGGAGGAGCTATGTATATTAGCACTTCCTCAGGAAATGAGATTTGAAAATAGCCAATAACATTATGCACTTTATTAATGCCTGTATATAACTACAAAATTGCTATTTTTATATATATATATACATATATATAAAAAATGTGTGTGTATGTATATATATATATATCTATCTATATATCTATAAACATTCATGCTCTGAAAGAAAAAAGTGCTTCCAGGAAAGGACCAGTGCATTAGAAATCCCTCCCCTTAGGGAAGGAGCCTGGGGGGACTGGTATAGCACCACACCAGCAATTGTGCACTAAGTGCTCTGCCAAAAAGATAGGAATAACATGCAATAAAAAGATGACTTTCAAAGCATGTGCTGTGATCACCTGGCTGGGGCCCTGCAGTTCACAGTTGCAGGAGCAGTCTCGCAGCAGACAGTCCAGTTTGACTTTGCAATTGTACCTACATGGTCCTGTCTGCAGCACACTGTGGAAAGTTCTGGGATGCCTTTTTCCTCTCACCTTAACCTCAGCGTCCTCATAGTGTCCCAGAACAGGAGTGTGAGGAGGTTTGGCCCTTCCCACATGTGTGTTTTGATACAAAGGTCGTTACTGTTGTATTTTTTTTTGTTTTGCTTTGAATTCATGCTGTTTGCAAGCAGGTTGCAAAATATGAGCAGGATGAGCTTTCCCCTCCTCCCATCCCCATGCCCAAACCATACAGAACACAAGAGCCAGCAACAATCCAAGCAGATGTTTTATATTTGCTGTGCATTCTGAGTGTGGGCAGTACTATTTTTTTTCCCTTCCTTTTACCTTGATTGTGTTGCTGTAAGATCAAACTTCTTTTTTCCCTGTACACCATGTCTAATTGCTTGATACACCACAGTCTGACTGCGTTCCATACTTTCGAAAGTAAGAGACAACAGCTGGTGCCTTTACTTTTGCAAAAAGACCTTGGAGGTGAGGGAAAGCTCTGTAGCAATAGGTTAATGGCATATCCTGCCCACAGCATTTAGGGCTGTCTCAGCAAGTCAGCAATTCACAGAAGAAGAAAAAAAAAAAAGCAAACCACAACCAAAAACCAAGAAAGACTTTTTTCAACAGGATCCCTTGGACATTGCTTACATTCTTTCAGTTCCCCAAAATGTTTAAGACAGTTGACATCACACTGGGCCTATATAAATGACAGCAATGTTTTTAATAAGCGCTAAAAATTTTGTCTTTAGGTGTTTTGCAGTGATTTATCCACTTTTCCCCATGGGATGTCAGCAGGCCTTGGAAGTTAGAAATTCAGCCAGCACAAACCAGTCCTGAACAGATGTATCTGGTGTGATTTTTTTAAATACATTTGACACATAAACATCAATATGTCACTAGAAGATGTTGCCATGCAACTCAATAGGAATCATGTATTCAAATAGGAGTTAAGATTTATGATGGAAAATATTTTATTTTATTTGAAATGGTTTTGTAACTGCTTTTTTTTTTTCATTTTAACAAAACTACTCAGAAATATTTAAACAGTGCAGGGCAAAATATCCACATCTACAGTGGAATTCAGAGGATACTATATCGAATTTTATAGGGGGGAAATGTTCTTGTAAACTCACAGGGCCACAGGCAAAGGTGGGGGCTGCAGGTGGGGGCATATCCAGGCAGGTGAAATGTCAGGGCCCATTTCTCTTCCTCCATCCATACCGAAAGTCAAGGAATGGCATGTGGTAATTCCTGACAATACTGACATTTTTATGGGGGTTTTTAACACTACATGTAAAGGGAAATTTTTATTCTTTTAAGGAATATTTCACCTGTACATCATGTATGAAATAGGAATGTGAGCAATATATACTCTTGTATATCAAAAGTTTCAAACACTTAACTTGATCTGTAAACTGTTTGAGGGGTTTTTCTGTCTTGTTTTGTTTTGTATAAATCAAACGTTTATTGGAGCAAATAAAATAACACCAAGTCAAGCTTGTATCTCATCTCTGAAGCATCCAGAGTAGGGAAAGGGTTCTTCCTAAAATGAACCCTATCCTAAAATTATTGAAGTCTATTCCTTCCTACCAGGGGCCTGAATGTCATGCTTAAGTGTGTCCAACGTGCGTATATCCTGCTTTGCTAATGACTCATTCTCCAAGCGACCATACCGCCCTTCAGCAGAACAGCAGTAGCAGATACCCAATGTTGCTGCCCCCTTAGCCCCTGCACTGCTATCCCTTCACTAGTCTCAAAGGAGGGGAGGGAGAAAAGTGTTTACAGCTGATGCTCTCCTACTTGCAGATGGCTCAGTTCTCAGTGTTGATGCGGCACTTGGGGACATGGTTTAGTGGTGGACTTGGCAGTTTTGGGTTAACAGTTGGACTCCATGATCTTAAAGGTCTTTTACAACCAAATGAATTCTGTGGTTCTGTGATAGGGCAGTAGTTAGACCTCAGTCATTTTGATGTTAATGTTAAAATGAGCCAGAAGACAGCCCACTATATCTGTGTCACTGAGAAGTGTATGATTAATGTGTTTATGCCTTACAGCTTCTGCTCTCCACTCAGAGCTTTTACCCTTCTAAGCTATTACCCCTCCCATGGAAGACGTGCTGAACACAAGCACCACATAAACAAAGAGCAAGATACCTCCCTCTGCCCTCTTCAAATTGTCTTGAGTGTGACTTAGGTTGAATCTAAGCCTTTACATAGAGTGCAGTCCACCAGTGGGCATCTGGTATACTCTGGACAACGCCATTTTTTTCACAGATTGTTTTTTGGTGCCAAAACTTCCTCTAGCGTTCATGCTTGACTGCACTGAATATCTTCTTTTGAACCTTCAAGTAAGGCTGCCTTAAACAGTCACCCACATGTCTTTGTTCATGAGTCAAGCAAAATCACAGAATAACTGAGGCTGACAGGGCTATCCAGTTCAGTTACTGTCCTTGCCGGTTCTGTGGTCCAGGGTCATAATCAAAATATGAAGCTCGAATCAGGTTGCTCAAGACCTTGTGGAATTTTAAGCATGTTCAGTGCTAATGATTTCACAGTCTCCCTGGGCACCTGGTTCTCTGAACAGAGCAACACATAGCCAATGTCAGCTGTGGTGCAAAGCACAGCGGCCACATTTAATCTGTAATTGTCAAAATGGGGCCTTTGTGAAGAAGGCCCTTACTCGGTGCCCCTCACGCAGACAGCTTCAGGTGACCAGCTCTTTCTTCAAGTTAGCTACTCTCTGTCAGGTATGAAACAGCTCTCAGTTTCCCTACAGGCATGCAAAGCCTCACTACCCACACCTCTGTGTTTCCAACAGCGCCCTGCTGAGGTCTAGGCAAGCTCAGCATCATTGTGGTTGGCCCCAGCATGTGCCCACCGCTGGCCATGTATTGGCAGAGATTCAAGCCCTGACGTCCTGTTTACACTGGCCCAAAGTCTGAGTCCTTTTGGCATAACACAGCAAGTGTTGCAAAACCAAGTATAAAATGAATTTTAAAAATGCAGCAGGCAAACTCCACAGATCTTTCAGACTTGAAGTACACAATATCCTTGAAATTAAGTACACTATACACTTTTAACATTTTTTTTTTTCAATTAAGGCTTTTGCCTACCTTTCTTATCCTAAATATTGTATTCAACATCCTGCTGTAAGCAGCTCTTAATTAGCATGTCAGTCAGCATTTTATCACCAGGGTTCACAGCAAGGAGGCTCAGCTGTGCAATGCAGAAGGCAGACCTTGGATTTACTACTGAACCGTGCAGTGGTCTATACTGGATAGTGAAGTTTCCCGGTGCAGCCTGCCTCTGTGTTACCAGTTCATGTAATTTCCAGCACAATGGGGCATTCACCCCCTTATTCTACTGAAATAGACACGAATGATAAAAGAGAAAAAAATTATGACCCAGCTGCTGAGGAGAGAAAAAAAAAAAAAGAAATAGAAAGGCATTAAGACACTGTTATTCTGCATGCTCCTGGAAACAAACTGGGCCACATGGAGAGCACCTGCAATATTGTCCTCTTGTCAAGCCAGCTGTGTTGGGGCCGAAGGGCTTCCTTTCCTTCCAGAAGAACATTGATTAATTTATTTCCTGATCCTTAGCTCTTTCTCTCTCTCCTGCTTTTTCTTTTTCTTTTTCTTTTTCTTTTTCTTTTTCGGCATTATGTTTCTAATAAAATGCTGCCTGTGGCAATTTTTCCCTCTGGCCACAGAGAAGATGAGTGATTTCTGCTCCAGACTGTCTGCTTGTTCATGAATGGCAGTTTTGCTGCCTTCACACTGTTTATTACTTGGCAAACATTCCTGCAAGTCGGCGCACACCATGTGCATGTTGAGAAAGCTCTTGCTGGGGGGAATGGCAAAAATTCCAGTTTCATTCAGGGTCCATATAAGTGATGCACCTCATTGCAGGATTTTGGTGCTTGATTATTTTTTTTACTTTCAGACACCTGTGTCCTACTGGGTTACATTTCCCAGCATGACCCATAAGACTGAGTTGGCTTGAGCCCAAGGTGTCCCAGCCTGGTTGTCCTGAGCACATTTCCTCACCATGCCTTGATCTATTGGCAGATCTCACCTGTTTTTGACCTCTGGCAGCTGAACAACCTTGCTCATGGGCAGAAAACTGAGGAGACAGTCAGTGGATTGCTGAAATACAGCCAAATTGTGAGGCTCTTGAGAGGACCGAGCCCAGGAAATAGACTTACAGTTCTTGACTAATGAATGCTTTGAGCACCATCTAATCACTTCATGAAGAGGCAAAGGCAAAAGGCAGCTCATAAATTATTTATTGTGAATTATTTGCTCAGTTATAATGGTGATAAAACCATATCTTCAGACAGTTTCATTTAGGTAGCTAAACTCTTAAAAAAATTAGATGGTCACCTGATTGAGTTGGCATGATTAAACCCTCCCTGCTGAAATGTCTCTTGCACAAGTACACTGCTATGTGAAACAAGGGGGAGCAAAGACCCTTGGCATTTCTTCCAGGGTTAATCATCTCATGTGTGTCACAGGAGAGAGCACTCACAGCTGAAAACACTTCCCCTCTTTCTGCTCCATTGCAGCAAGGCCTTTCTATGGAAGAAACAAAAAGCAATTCACCTTGCATTCTTTTTTCACCCATCCATGGCTTCAAGCCCAGGGTGTCAGCACCCCAGCCCGACCACTCTTTTTCCTCAGCACCTTTAGATGCCCAAACAGGGACTGCAGTGACTTCCCTCCTGCCTCTGGTTTTGGACTGGGGTGCTGGTCTTTCTCTCATTGCGTTTGCGTCTCCAAACAAGACCTGAACCAGATATTTGGGTTTAAAAGCTGAGCTTGCCTTGCACAAGCTCCCAAAGGGCACCTCACCATTGCTTCTGCTCAGGCTGGAGCCATGCCCTTCCACCTGCACCCCTCTGCCCCTCGGCCTCATCCTTACCCCAACAGGGACTGCCCTGACCACCAGGGGCTGTCCGTCTCTAGAAACAGCACCTGAGTAAACGAACCCATTGCATACACCTGTTTAACACACTGCCACTCTGCTTATTTAGGGCAGGTACAATGCAGAGGAAGGTAAGCAAAAAAGAACTACACATCAGATGTGTTTCTAACCAGCTTTCATGGAGATGGTGGTCACGTTTCCAGTCAGGCTTTCTGTCTTTCCGCTCCACGAGTGGTTGCGTGAGGCTCCTCAGACCATAGTTGTCTCCTTATCTCTCTGGAGAAGACGACCACATTGTTCCCTCCTGACACCCCTGAAGTGAAGCTTCCTCCAGTTTGTTATTCACATGAGCAACTCACGTTAGCCCCACCAACTTCACCTTCGACTCTCTACCCCTCCCCATGAATCCCACCCACTGAGCCAGGAATGAAAACACCCCTTTAACATTTCCAGCCCTGTGTGAGCAGGTGTTTCTGTATTGTACAGCTCATCCCCCCACCACTGTAACATAAGAACCTTTGAAATGTCTTCGGTTTTGCAGAGTGCTTCAGTCCCAGATGCATGTGTGTGGGGTATAGGGAAGTTATTTATTTTGAATGAGCTAAACTGACTTTGGATGCAGGTCCTGTTATCAGAGCTGTATGGCGAGCTATAGAAATGGAGCTTTCCCCCCACCTCAACAGAGCCCAAACACAC
This sequence comes from Manacus candei, assembly GCF_025592945.1. NCBI lineage: Eukaryota > Metazoa > Chordata > Aves > Passeriformes > Pipridae > Manacus > Manacus candei. The sequence goes on along the minus strand of NW_026138074.1, from coordinate 5,533,107 downwards.
CACTTTCCATGCCACACAAAAAGCTCCAGAAATAGATTTCCTTCTGTTAGAAATATGCCAGGGTCCTCATGATTCAACCTTTCGGGAGACCATTTAAAGTTAGAAAATGTTTTACAGAAACTATGGATTGCATCTAATTCCTGCTTTCACTTGAAGGTGAAAACTGTCTTTCTAGTTCTCAAACAGAAGCCAGTATAAACTTCTCCTCAGATAAACATCTGTCTGTGTGTGGCTGCAAATGTTTGGCTCTTAAGGCTGGTCTTTATCTGACTTCCTTATACGTGAATGCTGAGAGGATCACTGCACTCATCTAGCAAGGCTGTCTATGTTCTGACTACCCAGTAAAATAAGATTATAAAGATATCTGTATTAAATTGGGAATACATTGTTTGGCAATGTATAAGAAATGCCTCCCCAGACCCAGAAGTGCCCCGGGTTGTTGCCTGAGAGAATGAGATGGAAATACAAAGCCTACTTTGGGCTCTTTCATTGCATTATCGCGGTGATTTTTTGAGCATCATTTAAAGTAAAGCACTATTTTTTGAAAGAGCGAAGCTTTTGACACAGGGCCTGGAATGACAAAAACAGTGTTTCATCTTTGATCCAACAAAACTGAACTAAAGGCTGTCAGAGAAAGAATCCAGTGCAAGAAGACACAAAGCCCATCTGCTCACACCACCAAGAAAAACAGCTATGCGGTGCTGCCACCAAGGAGAATTATAATTTGCAGCACATGGGTTAGCAGGCAACATATTCAGGTGCAGCCCATCCATAAGAGAGGCACTTAGCAAGTGAAAGATGATAACTGCTAGTATTTGAATCCAGACTTATTTCTGGAAAGGTGATGTTTCCTCCTTTGGTGAAATTAAAGCCAAGGTACCAATTCTCTTCAACCAATTTACTTGCTTTCCATAAACCATCCAGTGTTTCTGGAGGCAAAAGAAAGTAGGTCATACCTTTAATTAGCTAAAAGGTTTTGACAGAACATAAATCTCATACCAACACTTTTAATTTTCCAGTTGTTAAGCCTTGTACAGTTTTACACAGATTTGCTCATGTACTTTGGCTCAACCCCTTTTGCTCAACTAATCCCCATGTGAGAAGCAGGAGCAGTCTTTCTGTGACATGACAACATCACCAACACTTCAGCCTCATCACTGAGGAGGAGTCTGCAGAAGCAACTTGCAGGGGATTAGACCATTTCTTGTAATGCTTTGAATGGCATTGAGGAATGTTCCCGTGTTTTAAGCAAAAGAACATCTCCTATTAGGAGATGTTGCTTAGCTTCTGTACATCTGGAAAGAACATGTAAGCCTTATTAAATAATGGGGGGTGAGGGAAAAAACAATTTTAGTTTAATACAAGAATGTTAACATTAACTTGCTTGCCTTGAAATGATTTCTGGAATAGTTGCTTTAAGAACCTAACCTGAAAAAAGCCATAGGAAATGGAGGAAAGAATTTAAATTAACTTATTTCAACATTTCTAAATTGTTTAGGTTAATCACAGTAAACCAAACAGGATTCAGTCATACTTAAACACAGCCTTTGCCCGAGTATAAACTGTTTACTATAGCCATGACACACAACCAGACAAAATTCATTCCTGATCTGAGGAAGAGTCCAATTTAGTTTTATTATTTGGCAGAGCAAGGTTCACTTTTCAATGTAAAACAGTCTCAAAATCTCCCGAGAGCAAGCAAGCAATTCAGCAGAGTCTCACCATCTTCACCACATCAACAGCTTGGCCTAAAGTTGGCTCCTACAGCCAGGCAAGAGTGGGTCTGCCCAGGGCCACACGGAAGTGGGGCTGCACAGGGAGCCAGGAGAGAGCCTGAACATGGGCATCAAACGGTCAGACAGCTGAAATTTGGAGAGAAGAAGCCTACTCCTTGTGCTTTCATGAGTTCACATTAGGATCATCCCTTCACTCCACTGTAACACTGCTGAGGTCAGTAGATTTGACTTCAGTAACTTGACTTATTATTGTAGCCAGATTTTTAGTACAGACAATGTGCTTTTCCCACCAACAAATGGAGAGTGCTCATAGACTATCTTAAAGACTGGTTGTTCTTTTCTTTAAGTGCCTTTACATTGGTGCTAATAATACAAAGTATTTGGTTCAAAAGTCCAAGCAAGAAATACAATGGATTTTTACAAAGAAATTTTTGCCTTTCGATTTTCAAATGAACATGTTGAGAATCCTTGCTGAGGCCTGATTGCCACACATGATGGAGAGGCTGGAGCTCTCTATTTCTGCACTACTTGCCCTGATGTGCAAAATCAATCATGTTAGCTCCTAGAGGAGATGGAAATTTATTTCATGCACAAATGCATGAAAGAAGTTTTGGATACAGGGTCAGAAAGGTCAAACAATGATGTTCATCTTTTTCATCTCCTTTTCTGTACGTGGGGCCAACACATTAGCAATTGGAATGTATGAATGCTACCAAGTGAATGTCTCCTCTCACCTTCATAGCAACACACTTCTTGCTTGAGACACGTATCTTGGCAATAATAAAATTATTAACTTGAGGATATCAAATGCTCTGAAGAATAACTTGCATCTGCTTGTGACTCCATTTTGCTATACTTTATGGAAAGAGCTACATTTTTAAATAACTACTTTAATTGTTTTCCAGGAGAAATTAAAATGAAATCATAAGTATTATGAGCCACATCTTGTGCTTTCATTAAGACAATAATTATGGGGAAAGGGTTCTTAATCAGGCAAGGGAAAGTAGCTCTTTCTTTTTTAATGTCATATCTCCTACATGATTATCTCATCAGGCTCAACACTCCGGAACCAGAGTAATATCTTTGTCTTCCAGCTCTAAAGAAACCTGGCAAACTAAAGGTATGTTTTATGAAGAAAAACATTTTAAAAACAAAAACAAAACACCCCAAACAAACAAACAAACCCCAAATAAACAGAGAAAAAAAAAAAAAAAGAAAAAAAAAACAGAGAAAATGAAACCCATCAGGAAAAACTTCTCTCTAGCTACGATCAAACAATAAAAGCCTAATTCATGAAATAGCACAGGATAAGAAAAGGGTGGAAAATGCTTAGTATATTGTATTGTTTCAGCCTGACCGATCTGAGTGAAATTCATCCTCACAATTTCAGATCTATTCAAGCTTCTCTTTGACTATTCTGACTTCCCTGCATAAAATGGGAGTACACGTCTGGCTCCAAATCCAAATGCATGTCCCAGCAACACCATGACTCTGTACCAAGGCAAGACTAGGTGCTCCACCATCTTCCCCTCCCAGACCCTTTCTTTCCCATAGAGTTAGCAGCTAGGCACATGGCCTTAACAGGACTTCCAGCACCCTCCAGGCTCAGCTCCATCCACAGCCAACCTGAGGTTCAGCCACTAAAGGACCAAACCCTCTGAGCTGGAACATGACCCACTGAGGATTTCTGAGGGTGCACAGCTTGCTCCAACATTGTCAAAGGGGCAGAGGTGGCACTTACCATTTGAAAGGGTGCAAAAGGAGCTGGAGAACCCATTCAGTTTCCTGTGTCTCAGAAAATTACAAGGGGTGGGAAGAATCAAACTATTTGAAGACGACTGAAAAACAATGAGAAGAGAGTAGGAATCAAAATGGATTCATCATGATTTTTTTTCTGTAGAGAGCAGTAGCTCTTGTAAAATGAAGAAGATACAATAAACATTGTATGTCTTGAGCTTAGAAAGGCTTTTAACATCACATCAAGTGGTACTCTTGTTCACAAACTAGGGAAATGCTGTCTAAATTCAAGCAGAGTGGGCACTGGCTTGAAAGACATAATAGTTCCTATACAGACCCCCAGGCAGCATTGAGTATGGTTCTGCAGCTACTCTAGTCTAGTTCCTATTCAATGTTTTAAGTAATGGTCTAGGTGATGGACAAAAATACATGCTTTGGACAAACTGCATCATGCTATGAGAGGCTGCAAGTGTGCTGCAGGACTGATTGACAATTCAAATTGTTCTAGACAGATTGAACAAATTTTTTGAAAAAAATATTATCCTCTTTAGAGGAGCACTTAAAAAGGAGTAATTAAATGTACAAATATCTAATAGGGAAAAGCCACTTAGAGCAGTTGGCCAAAGAAGCTCTAGTGCTCAGAGTGGATCAGAAACCTGACAAGACTCAATCACATCTTGCTGTTACAAAAGAGGGCAAACATCATGCTGTGATGTATAAAGAGATGTACAAAGTGATCCTGCCACCCTTAAAACATGGTGAGATTACAGAGGACTGTTCTGTCTTGTTTTGGGCAGTAGAATAATCAGCAGACTTTCAAATATGGCTTCCGAGGTAAAATGGGAGGAATGACTGTAATGCAGGACTAGAAAAGAAGACAAAGGGTAATAAGATTATAATCTTTGAACATGTAGAAGTCACAAAGAAGAAAATATACTTGTTGGCCCTAATCATGGTGGAGATCAAGCACAGAAGGAAAAATCTAGATTATCCATTATGAAATAATGGGAAAGCCGCAGGTTGTCCAGCATTTTTGGTCATGAATCATAGACTAGGCAAAGGTTAGACACTAGTTCTCTAGTGCATCACTGATCCTATCTCAGGATGAGGTCATATCTTCTCAATGACATCTTGAGATGTTTTCCTGCTGCAGGAGTTGCAGGTCTCTGTTCAGTCTGTGCCTCCAAAGGTCTGAGTTCAGAGCAGTCAAGAAGCTGGAAATTTTGTTCTATGAGAAATTCCAAAATATGCTGGAGTATGAAGGCAGGACATCTTCTTTTGCAATTCCCTGTAGAACACTTGATACCTCTCATGGAAAGGAAATTATAACAAAAAACCCCAGCAGTTGGATTGCTTCAGAATAAAGATCCCACTCTACTCTGCACTGATGCAGACTCACCTTGAGTCCTGTGTGCAGTTTTGGGCACCACAATATAAAAAAGACATTAAGCTATTAGAAAACATCCAAAGCAGGGCAATGAAGATGGTAAAGGGTCTTGAGGGGAAGCCATATGAGGAGTGGCTGAGGGTACTTGGTCTCTTCAGCCTGTAGGAGACTGAGAGGAGACCTCATTGCAGAGTACAGGGGAAGAGGAAGGCAGGTACCAATCTCTTCACTCTCATGACCAATGACAGGACTCAAGGAAACAGCATGAAGCTGAGTTAGGGGAGGTTTAGGTTGGATATCAGGACAAGTTTTTTCACCCAGAGGGTGATTGGGCACTGGAAAAGGCTCCCCAGGGAAGTTATCACAGCAGCAAGCCTGCCTGAGTTCAGGAAGTATTTGGACAATGCTCTCAGGCACATGGTGTGATTCTTGGGGGTGTCCTGTGTGGGGCTGGGAGTTGGACTTGGTGATCCTGATGCATCCCTTCCAACTCAGTATATTGATTCTATGAAAAAATCAAGCCTGGAAACTGAGCACTCAGAGGCCATACAACTTACAAGAGGCTTGTATGATCCTGACTCCATTTTTAGCCTTGGTAAAAAGAAAGGGTAAGGAATTACTGCTCAACTGAGAGGCTCAAAATAGGGAAAGTGAATTTTTTATGTTGCCCTGAGTTCTTCATTGCTCAGCTTGGATGCCACACACACACCAGTGTCATCATGAGTTACATAGCATGGAAATACATTCTGGTCACTATTTAGGCAGGATGACAAGAGATAATCACAGGTCTGCATATATTTCCCTAAAATCTATTAAAATTCAATGTTTTCACAGGAGACTGCCTAAATCAAAGCAATATTTTCTGACATTCTGGTCATTTTTGCCTGAAAAATCTCAAGAAATTTTACTTCCAATTCCCTCCTCTGCCACATGTGAGACACCCAGGAGCACTCTTTGGAAGAGACATCCTGAGTATGGAACAAGTTGGTTACCAGAGGACACACCAGTAGATGGAGCACACGACTCTGCAGTGCTGTGCTTTGGCTCTGTAGCACCAATTAATATTCTCACTGTTCACTGCTCACAGCTTGAGATAAGAGCTGGACCAGCCACTGAGCCTGCTGCCCACATAGCATTTCCTTCCTGCTATACTCCAGATGAGAGGCTAGATCTGCTTTGATGTTTACCACTGAATTTCTTGGATGGTTGACTTTATTTACATGTCATTTAGGCTTAGCTCATACACTGTCATTTATGCTATCATTATACTTATCTCCACAATTTTCTGTTTTGCAAGTGTTTAACATGATCTACCTCTAACCAAGAAGTTCTTGCAGCTTTTTGCAAGTCCTCAAAGATTTTGCACTTTGTTTGACTTAGTCTCACCTGCCACATGTTCTTAAAAATCACCTAGTTCTTCATGCATGTCAAACTCTAAAATTTCCAGCATAGCTTCATCAGCAAACTTCATGAACATATGTCTGATCTTTCTGGAAGGGTTAGCGATGAAAGTATGAAGTTAGATTAGCTCAAGATCAATACCAAGGTATAACTTTCTCCATTATTTGTTTTCATCTTTCACTAGATAATCCTACCCACCTTACATTTTCAGTCCTGCTTCCCACCTTATGTAGGTTTTCCCAAATGATACAACAGCAAATACTTTAAGAGTCCAGTCTAGAAAATCAATTTTTCTATTCCCAGAAATCTCTCTGGCTAGTCTAGTAGCATTTCCCTCTGCTAAGCCCGTATCTCAGTATGTCCCGTTTTTCACTCACTACTGTCTCCTGGTAGTGACTCCTTCAACAATTTTCCTAAAGCCACAGTGCAAGTTTTCACAAAATAGAAGTTTTAAGTTCCTTGTGTATCATTCATCTGTAAAACAGAACAACTAACATTTCTTTCTCCCACTCTTTGTCTTATTCAGTTTCACAAGGCTAAACTGATCTCCCACGTGAAGTCACGATTTTGGTGTTTCCATAGTTCCAACAGAAGTGAGTGATTGTTGTCTGAGCATCTAGATAGGAGAAAAGGAGGGCAAAACATCACATCAATATACCAACCTGGTACTGCTTTTGCTTCAGCTTTCAATCTTACCCTTTTTGCTACACTTTCCCTGTAGCTCCAAATACTGAAAATATCCCTATGAAAAAATGTACAGGCATGAGAGAGGGCACAGAAACAGAGGAAGAATAAAATCCATATCACCTGGTATGAAAAGGGAATATGGATAAAGCTGCCAGTGTCAGTGCATGCCAGATTTAAGGAGTCGCTTCCCAGAATGACAAGCTGGGTAAAAGTCTCTTGGAAGAACAGTGTTGGGCAGAGGACAATATCGACTACACAGTCCCAAAGGCAGATGTTACGTTCCATGGGCCCGTGCTATTTCATGGCAAGTGCTTTCATCACACTTTCTATTTTTAAATAGTTTTGTACAAGCTACTTACATGAAAGAAACTACTCCATCAAAACAGAACATCTGCGTTTGACAGAATTATTAAGAGTCTCCATCCTTCACTTTCTATTACTTGCCTTCATCCCTGATAAAATAAAAATTTTACTGGTTTTCTTTAAAAGATTTTAAAAATGTGATCAATTGTTCTTTAGTTGCACACGAGCTACCAAGGTTGAAAGCAGTCATCTTTGTTGGACCTTTTAATGATTACCCCTTCAGTGTCACTTTTATTACTGAGACTGCTTTAAAACAAACTTTACCCTGATATATACAAAAATCGTTAATGTGTAAGTATGTACAAAGCATCCAGCCTTCTGAAAGGGCTTCTCTAGGACAGTGGATGGACATGGCATGCTGGGGCAGACTGCTGCAGCGCCAGGGTATGTGCAAGTCCTTTGCTTGGTACGGCTTCCCCACTCCACCCCTGCAGCACAGACACAAGGCACAGCCAGGTACAACAGATTTAGCTGAGGTTAATCGTTCACACGACCATTGTTTCCTTCTGTGGGTTTGCCTTGAAACCTTTGACACTCCCCTTATTGCAGTGCAAATTTCCTCGTTTTGTTTTGTTTCTCAAAGTAATTTTTGGCTGATTATTGTGTAGTTACAGAATTAGAGTAATAACATCTAATTGTACATCTGAAGCAAAACCATGTAATTGTGGGAGACTAGATTCAATTTAAAGAAAGAAAACCCCTCCACCAGGGTTTCTTGTGCTCACAGTGCTTTTGCCAGGCAGTGCTGCTTTGATTGCATCTAACCTGCAATTAGCATGAGCAATTAAGACAAAATTAACATGCGCAATTGCATTATTTCAGGATGTAACAGTAGTAATATTTAGCAGTTACTGAACTAGACACAGTGCTTATAAGCTCAAATAACTATCAGCATTTACTAGTTACACCACAGAAAGGAGGACAGGTGTGAGTCAGCCCTACCTACAGCAACTGATTTCCAGGATGAACAAGCTTTATTCGCCTGCTGAAAGCCCATGGAAGCAGCCAATGGGGAAAAGAGGCTGGGTAGTTTTGGCACTGTTGAAAGAGTGGGACCCAAACGCCACTTTCGGCTTACTTTTGGCTTGTCACAGAGCTCACATGCGACATAACAGAGAGAGCAAGCTTAACATTTAGTATTTCTGAATTATTCTCCTCTGCCTTCAATATTTCATATCAGTTTTGTAAGTCCTATAAAGGTACAAGGATTTAAAAGTAAAAATTTTTACAGCATGAATTAATGCTGTGATTTGTGTATATGAGGAAGCCTCAGGCAACATAACAGGCTTTTACATACTCCTACCATTCTGGGAATGCAACTCTACCAGTTCTACCACACCTTTCTCAAAGGACATTTCTTGTCCTTTAGGGACAAGGTCAAATGCTATTTGAAAATCATCTTAATGAACCATTGAAGGATACAAATGAAAATACATTTCAATTCAGTCTCACAGAAATAAAGATGTATCCAAACCTGTAGGCACAAACCTCAACTAGACAAACTGAGATGTTCAGAGTGCAAAACTGCTGGTATTAAAATGGAAGATCCCAGTCATAAAACTCAGGGCCCAATCCAGGAAGGGTTTCCAGTTACACCAGTGGGAGTTAGAAGCACTAAAATCACACATAACCACACTCTAATGATTAGTATTAATCAATCACAGAAACTCATAATAGAAGTCCTAAGACGGGGTCTACCGGTTCTAGGTATACTGATTTATGTGAGTGATTTTTTGCACATGGACCCATCACAAAATGCCCAAAGGTCTCCCAAGATGCAGCCATACAACCAAGAGCAAAAATTGCCTCAGCATCCCTTCTGTCTAAGTATTTCTTTCCTTTTCTATTGAAAAAATTATTAGGGGTAGACAAGAAATTACAGTCAACCAATGGATCAGGTTCTACACTGATTTATGCATGTACCTCACTACTTCCAGAATTTGGTGCTTCTCAGTAATTAGGAGCAGGAGTTCATGAGCCAATCTCAACTAGCTAGAACAGACAAAAAAAAATTAAATGCATTTCTGTGCAGACAACTTATCTTCTGCATTTGAAAGCAAGAGTAAGATAAATTGTGACATGTTTTCATCCACAGCATTTATTAAAGATGATATGGGCACAGCACACAGATAAACCACATCCTGAAGCAGGGTCAAACCAGGTTTCACATTTTAAAGCTGAAGTGCTATCTGTCTGGAGTGCTCATAGGTACCTTCTGCAGTTCCAGAACTGACAAATGACAAACACAGACTATATTTATAAGGCTGTCATTTACTTCACTTTTTATTAAAATCACCAGCTACAAAATAGATATTTTGTACATACTAGTCCTAAATAAGCAACAATAAGAAAATTACATTAGTCCTGAAATATTGTGCACCTAGGACATGATAAAGGGTCAGAAATAATACAAATTATATGGAGATTAGATAAGGTACTCACATCACACTGGAAGGTTAACCTATAGCTTTGAAGAAATCAGTGCACATGTTGATCAGAGACCTACTTTCTGCAAACACAAAAGAAGTTCCAGCTTGCTCTCATTTAAAAATACTGTAGCCACTACTGTTACAGAAACAAACTGTGTTACTTCAGTCTTACATGTGCCATAAGTGTTACAGTATCTGGAAACAGAGAAATGCACTAAAAACATGAAGAGAAACAAGACAGTAACACTTCTTTGATAGCGGTGGTGCTGATGAAAGGTGTCATAACTTCTTCATGAATCAAAAATCAAGTACTCACCATAAACAAAACATCCTGACACTGTATTGTCTTTCCCTTCAAGGTCAAAAACAAAAAGAAGGAGAAGGGATAACAATCTTGTCTAACTCAGAAAGCAACAGCAAAGTCATCTCATCCATCCAGCACTCCTTGTGTACTTTGCACTCCACCCAGAGTGACCAGGAGGCAAAATAAGCCTCACGGGCCCTGAATTTAGGCATGGGCTTTCCAAGATCCTGGTAGCTGGTACAGCCAGAAGACAAGCCAATTAATGATTGAGTGATTTGTGAGTATTAAAAGGCAAAATCCAGGGGCCACATTATGATACTCATTTTTATATTACTATCAACATGGGTTTGGTTTAAAGTTCATTAGATCACTATGATAGCACAAGCGTATTCACCTCCAGGACACTGTTAAAGGCATCTGTCAGGGGCTGCAGGATGATTCTTGCTCCTAACTACTGCTCTGATAGTGCGACCTCCTTGGTTATCATGGCCTTGCTAAACTTTTCACACCATCGTCTTGGAGATTGGAAGTAGGAATTTCATGCAATGTTGGATCCTAGTACAGCGTAGGAAATGAAAATGAGGAAGTGTTGTGTTTAAAGACAGCTTTCAGGACAGAAAACATTATAGCAGAAAGGTTCATATTGGTCAGTGCTACCTCAAATACAGAATAAGGAACAAACATCAAAACATTAGACAAGCAGATGTTGGTTACAAGGTGAAAGACATGGCTATTTTCATTAGTTTGCTGCAAGAACTTCATCCCAAGAAATAAATTTCTATCTTTATAAAATAGATCATTTTTATAGAATAAAAACAGATGAAACATATACTTTAACTCTTAACACAAACACAAAGTGCAGAACTTAGTTTTCTAACCTAAGATTGACCAAAAATGTTCAAGCTGTTCATATCCTAAAATCACAGGAAGACCTTCTCTGATCACTACTACTGTAATTTCAGAGTCAAATTACAAATTATACACTGATAACATAAGATCAAGTCATCTCAAATCTGTAGCAAAATACAAAACAAATAATGACAAATAAGTAATTTTTCTATATTATTAATATATAGTCACTATGCACAAAAATATGCATCTTTTGGGTAAATATATATTTTTTCTCTGTTATAATTTTAAAGTGCATCTAAAAGCTTCTAAATAAATCTTTATACTTTAAAAATAGAAGAAGGTAAACAGTAGTTCAGAAATGGTAGGTAGCTCTTGTTAACAAAGAGTTAAGAAATTCTAAGTGTTATTTCAATATTCTCAGCTGTGCTAAAGCGGTGGTGATATTTGGGGTGCACAACACTGGCAAACACTGACTGGACCCAATGACTGTGTTTCCTAGAATCACAAAATCCTGTAGGTTGGAACAGACCTTAACAGGTCACCTGGTTCAACCTGGTCAAAGCAGGGTCAATATTGGTTACTCAGGACTTTGTGCAGGAGGTTCCTGCAAACCTCCCAGTGCGGTGACTGCAGTGAGCCTCATTCCAGTCTGCCTGTGCTCACAGCAGAAAACCTGGGCAATCCACTTAGCTAGGGCCCTTGAGGAACTCTTCATATAAGTTCAAAATTTCCAGTCTTATCAGTTTAATCACCAACCAAACTAAAATATTGACAGAGTAGATAATTAACTAGCATCTTAAGGCTCACTGAGCTAAACCACTTCTCACAGCAACTTCAGAGGAATATTGCCTGCATACACAAGTGACCAGTTTGAGCTACACTGTGCACAGGCACCCAGAAAATAGCTGCCTTCCCTGGGACATAGATACCATTTGCAGAAGTGCGCCCAAGGAAACACTTCTTAGAATGGCAGCAATGGTGCTGCAAGCACCAGCCTGTCCCAGCCCCCATCAGCAAATACTTTCCAGTGAAGGGGTGTTCTACCTGCAAAGTTCTCAACTTCAATCTATACAACGACAGCTTCCAAACTCTATGTCAAGCTTTTTACTACCTTTCACAGAATAACACCAGAATGCTGCTGCCACTCTCTCTCCCCAAATATCACACGTGAGCAGCACCTGATGCTGTCGATCTACAGCTACAAGTCCTTAGCAAGAAGTTCAATTTCATCCAGCAAGAAGTCCATGTCCTCTCGGCTAACTTGTGGGCTGATCACCACCTGACGGAAGAAGTTGACTTTGCCCCGGTGAGGTTGGTACCCAAGCATCATGCTGCCCTTCTTCATCATCCTCTCTTTAATTATAGGAGCAACCTGAAAGTAGACACAAAAAAAGGTTGATGTCACCCTCAGAAATATAGCATTTTTGGGCAAGAACTGTATTTTGTGACCTAAAAAGTTTTTTTGAAGTGTCTGAGTTTTGCACCTCTTGCCTGTCTTCCCACTGCCTGCTCCAAGTAACAGCAAAGCTCAGGCCTGCAGATTTAGAGGCACTGAGACCCTCAGCTTCTGGGACTCCTGAAAGAATCAGAGCAAGATCTAAACCCCTCAAAAGCCTGCTGTTTGAGGCATTCATCTGTGGCATGGGAAAGACTGGGTTAAGGTCCCTAGTCTTCCTGATTTAGATCAAAGGTTTGAACCCAGTCACAGCTAGTTAAAGGCAGGGTCTGTCTCCTTGTACTAATTAAGCTAAGAATGACTTCTCTCCCTTGATGGCCCTTCTCCCCCCACATCTGCAAAGCAGCTGCCCCTAGAGGACATTCTCAATTGTACCTTTGTGAAACTTAATCTGTCAAAGAAGTCTATTAAGGGAGAAGGCCTGATTCTGAAGCTTAAGATTTCATCTCTTAGATTTAGGCATAAGTAGCATTTGTCTGCACCACTCTTGCACAGAATGAAATCTCACAGGTGTCTAACTGCAGATAAAAACATGAGTGAGATTGGCAGAATCAGGTCCTTATAGTTGAGCACTTGATCTTATCCCAGCAGGGCTGTTAACTTTGACCAATTAATCTTGGGCTTAACTTTAGGTGTGTGAGTAGTTCTGCGTTGAAATAGGTCATGCTTGAAATAGGTCATAAGCTGAAATGAATTGCTGGACTAAGTACTCTATTCCTTGGAAGAAATAATTCAACAAATTCAACAAATAAGTAACTTGACAGAAGTAGTACTTTTTAAAAGGTCTGGCATTTTAACATATTATTAAAATATTTAATATATTATATATTTAATATATTCTATGTATATTTAATATATTAGAAATAACATCACGGTATTTCAGAACAGTGTATTCCTTTTTTTCTTTCTGTGATGGTTTGACTTTGAACCAAGAAAATAGGCGTGTGACCTAAAAGTTTGGGCCAGATACTATCACCTGATTTGCAAAAGGAAAATGATGATGCCAACCTTACCTTAATAGATTTATTTTTATGGCATATATTACTAGGCAAGTCCTGTACAACTTGCTTAGATAGAAACAGGTAAGGTTTTCAACACTAACAGCCTAGCTTTCCCGTATTTCTTTAGTGGTACATGTCTAAACTACAGCTGTTTCAAAATGTGTATCAAATTCAGAGGCGGAGTGTTTATGGCTCCAACTTGATTCATCTCTCTGATTTTGCTTTATCTTTGTGATAAAACTAGGTTGTTTATTTAGCATTTGTTTTTTAAACTATGAGAGTGATGGAGTCACAATTCTAACTAAAATCCAGTGCAAAAAATCAGTATAAATTGTTCTGCCTCAGGGCCACCATGAGCAGGTCACATCCTTGGTACCACAAGGGGTAGGTAACCCACAGCAGCTGTGGCCTGAAATAACCATGACACTGTGACATTGTGCCCAGGAGGCACTGTGCTGAACACCATATACGTACAGAAAAGAGAAAATTCCTCCACCTCTGTACTTGACAAGAACCCCCAAGTGACTTCTGCTCAAGGAATAAAGACACTACAAGTGCAAGGGGAGAAGCAAATTCTTCTTAATACACTTTCTCAGGCTCTTCTTTAAGATTCAAATCCCTATGGCAACTTTTAGCCTTTATTGATGTTCCATCAGAGTTATTTCATCTTTTGTATCACACTATTGATTCTCTTCATCTCAACACCTGGCACTCCACAATCCATCATCCCAAAATGTGCAAGTAGCAAAAATGGAGACCATGAAAGCAAAAACATTTATGGCTTCAGTAATCTGAGGACTGTAAATATACTGCATTTCAATAGGTCTTCTCTCATGAAAACAAAAGGTAGAAAAACCTCACTTTCACGATCTCATCAATTATCTCATTCATCCTTCATGCTAATGAAGCCGTCCTCTTAATTTGAAGTTTGTCCATCCCTTTTTGAAGCCAAAACAAACACTTCCTACATAAAGAAATAAACCAAACCAAAACAAAATCTTACAAGCTTTTGACAGGATTACTTTTGGAAAGATTTTCCATCAAGTATTTTGCATGTTCTATTTGCTACAGTTGTGCAGTCAGTGTAACAAAACTGTCAGGGAACTTATCCACAGAAAGCAGTAAGGAACAGAATCTGTGTCCAAACGCTTAAGTACATGTCTCACAAAAGAACAATAAAATGATACATGCATGCTAAGGCAGGAGCACAGGGTATGACTGCTAACAGAAGGGAGAGGCAACTACCACTTTGCAGCAGAAAAATTAGACCTAAAAGAAACTAATTGCCTAGTGAGGAGTTCAATGAGTTTAATTCCAACCAAAGTCAATGAGACCTGAGGATGCTCAGATATCAGAAAAAGCTGCACAGGTCCATTCAGGATAGGCTTCTCGGAAAGCAATTTAGTGAGAGTGAGATTGCTTCACCAGTCCAATTATTTTACTACGGAACTTACTTCAAATTGTAAATCTAATTCTTTTTGTGGCCTGCCAGTGGAGCAGTCTCAGAATTTTAAGTGTAATATATCCTAAACCCAAAGTTCTCTTCTCTCCTTTGCTCACTTCACCTTTTCCTTCCCACTGCTAGCCTTCCCTGCCAATCCATCCTGGAGATTATCATTTCAAATGCTCACTACAGCAGGTCCTTCTTCCACCTAGGAAGGTGGGGAGAAGGTGCCATGTGTGGGAGGTCATCCTGCAGCAGGGCTGCTCACATTGCTCTGTGCAGCCAAAGGTCTGTGGAACTGCTTAGCCTGAGGACTGATGGGTGCACCACACTCTCCCTGTGGAGACCTACACAGAGGCTGTAACAGTTCTACTTCCCTTACCATTAATAGCAGAGGGGTTTTTTTTAAATAGACCAAAAATTACAGAGTAGCTTAGCTCCTCCTCTACCTACCTGAGTGACAGGATAATCTATTCTCTCACTCTCAGCCAGCACTTAGCTATACTACAAGCAACAAAAAGTTTAAGCCCTGAAGTTTAAGCTGTTTCTATCACGAGTCCAGACTACAGCTGATCCTCCTATGTATTTACAACAAAGATGTCAATGTTCCTTCCCAGCACATATACGCACACAGAGCACTGCAATATGTAGCCAGGACCAACTTGGATGCTACAGCTGAAATCCTAATACACCGGAGGATCAGGAGAGCAACATATCTCCCTCTCCATATCTCAAGTATCCTTGAGAAAACTGATTCTGCACAGTCATACCATAGGGCAATATCTTAAAACCACTGGGTCCCACTGATTGACTCATCAGTGACATTTAATCCAAGTTTCTCCAACACTTTAAGAATTTCCATCAGGCTCAAGTCATGATAGCATAACACACTTTGGCAACCACCCTTAAAAACTGACTCAAAAAAAGAGCTGAGCATATTCTCAGCAGGGGAATCGCATACTTAGTGTCTCGAAGAGCTAGTTCCCAAGTCTGGACAATAAAAATCTTTTCAGAGGACTTGATGAAACACCTATCTGAGATAATTTCTTCTTCTTCTTCTTCTTCCAGATAGCAAGACCTCCAAAACAATTCTCAAAGTGGTCAAACTTTGTAAGCCTGGTTCTTAAACTAAAAACAACCTCCTAGCACATGGGTTTCTTGTGTAAAGTGAAATCTACAGAGCAGCTCCATTAAATAGGTGGTGTTCTTACTCCATTAGTCACAGCACAGTATTATGGTTTGGTATTCATTTACTATTATTTGCCTCCTGTTGAACAGTATGGACATTTGTAAGAAGAACTGGTTTGTAAATTTTATTCTAATAACAAAAACAAACAAAAAAAACCCATAAGGTAATCAGGTGCCTAACTTTTCAAATCACATAATCCCATTAACTTTTAAAATACATACCCCACCTGCACTAGTGCTGCTGGGTTTGGATAGCCAAATAAGTTGTCCTAAAGAGAAGGAGAATTTCCCAACAAATATGTTACTTTGTTCATTTTGCTGAAATAAAGAAATCAGCACCTACTGGTTCTAATTAGCCTGTTATTTTTCTTCACTAATGTTGTCTCTGACAATCGCAATTAACAGATATGCTGAAAATGCAAGAAAGCTCAGGTTGGATAACTGCAAAATAGCTTGTTGATAATGGAAGACCATGTCAACCTTGATTATAGATTTCTTTCTTGATGCCCTCCTTTAATCTATAAGAGATCTCATTTTAGACTTAATTCAGTATTTTCAAACCGAGTCCCACTAATATCATCAAAAATTATATTCTATGCCCCTGACACCACATCTCTACTACCTGAATGCTCCCTGTACTGGCATCATTCTCACATCGTTCTCACAGTTGGATAGTCTAGTCATACCTGATGTTACATATCACAACAGTTTTTTCAAACTGAAGGCTAGAGGCTATAAGCTTTAAAAGCAACATTCTATAATTTTTTTATTTAAACACTAAGGAAAAAGGAATGTTGCAAAACACTAAGTTGCAAAATTGCTAAAAATGCTGGGTAACCATATTCTGCTAAGCAATAAATTTGAGAATACATGCCTTCAGGGGGAAAAAAAAAAGTCATGATTTGACAAATATCCTAAGACAGCACTACCTAGGGAAAAAAAAAAAAAAACAACAAACAAAACAGAAAAGCCTAAAGTTTTTCTAAACTTTGAAAACAAAAATATTTTGAGTATTTGTTTCAAAACACTATTTTCAATTAAAACTCAAATTCAATTGGAAATGGACCCATTTTTATTGCAGCCAGTAGGAAAGAAGTGAGGAAATTGAAACTAAGCAAATTGCTTCATTTTAGCTTGCCTGAAAACAAAAATTCTTTCTGATCAACTAAAACCAAGAATTGCTTCCAGTTTCTCAATTCAGTGGCCAAACCAAAAAATGTATTTTCTGTACAACCATAAATATGTGGGATCAAAAGTGTTGACACTGCTTAACTGTAACAGCTGTAGAATTTTTGCACCTCAGAAAAGACAGAAAGTATGAGAAAACTCATAGGACTGTCTGTTCTGTTGGCAAAACCTGTCTGGACATCCCATGTGAACAGCTTTGAGTAGTGTGGATGACTAAATGTGCTAGCCCAGCAAGTACTACAAAGACAGAATGCTTACAAAAACTAGTGTCAATACTGGCAACTGCTATTCAGAAACATTTTTCCAAATCTTTTGAACAATTCCCAGGTCACTGAGCATCTATGCAACATAAAGCTAAAGAGCTATTCCAGCTGCTGGAGCAGCAACTCCCAGTCACCAGACCCCATTCTGCTTCTGATATTAATTTTCAAATTGCCATGGTCTTCAATGGAAGCAGAATGCAATTACCTAAATTTCCTTCTTATGTGTCTGCTTCAGGTGGCAGTTTGCAAACAGCCTTCAGCTTTTACTACAGAAAGCCACACTCGCAGCAAATCAATAACCTTTCTAGGGATCAATAAAAGCAGGCTGACAGAGTTGGAAGGACAGGAGCATATTACCAGCTCAAACTATTTCTCTTCCTCAAATACAGCCTTGATTAAATTTTCCAAGCTACAGAATACTGCACTAGAAACTGGCTGAAGAATTGTAGCTAGAAGACAAAAAATCTGCCCTTTTGACAAAATGGAAAGATCACATTCTCACGATTTCACAGATATGGAAAACACATTTTGTGTTCTTGTCTCAATTATTCCTTGCAATGGAAGACAAATTTATACAGAACAGTCCCTCTCATCTGATAAAAAAATCTATTTTGGCTCCTCCAGAAGGGGCAAACACTTTCATTTGGAAGTTCATGATTGTTACTTAAAAGGCAACTTACTGGTTGTTCAAAGTCTGACAAGTTGTGCTTCCTGACAGAAATGAGCAGTTGGGACCCATGCATATTCCTAAGAAAACAACTATTGTACAACAATTACCACCAAAACAAAAAGGAAATAAAAGTCCAGTTCATGAAGTATTCAGACACAATTTTAAACTTTTACATATGGGCTATTAAATACAGTGGGTCTTCACAGTATTGTTTCTTATCTTGCTTAAATGATAAAATGATGGTTTGAAGTACTGGACACGGACTCAACAAATAAGACTGGTCCCAAACTCTCCCAGAGGCTGTTTGGACAAATAACTACACCTCTTTTGGGTAATATGTTTCTTTTTTCCTTCAGGGCAGTGAAGTATTATGTGTTCCTACATCATATATTTGTGGGGGTTGGTCTCATCTCCCAAGTAACAAGCAATGGGACAAGAGGAAATGATCTCAAGTTGCACCAGAGGAGGCTTAGACAGGACATTAGGGAAAATTTCATTACTGAAAGGGTGGTCAAGCATAGGAAGAGGCTACCCAGGGAAGTGGTATGCACTTAGGGACAAGGTTTAGTGGTGGACTTGACAGCGCTGGGTTAACGGTTGGACTCAATGACTTAAACAGTCTTTTCCAACCTAAATGATTCTATGATTCTCTCTACTGTAATTGGCCCTGATACAATGGTACAGAGCATCCACAAGGTATGATACGTGTATTAAAAAAATCCTGTGTCAAAAAGGTCTCACGGGCATACCACAATATATGTCACAACATATCTGCTGCATTTCCCAGAATGGTTAGAAAAGATAAGTTTGACATCAATGATACCGGTACTTATGAAGTAAGAACAGTAGCTGGCATCTTAATATTGATCATTGGATGCGATACAAATTAACAAAACACTTTTGTTTGGCTGTAATTACAACACTAGCTAAATACTATAAATATTTGGAAGTAATAGTGCTTTCAACATATTTTACACCGAGAAATTATATTCCCCACTGTTAAATATCTTTTCTTGCTTTTTGCTGCAACATCAGTTGCTGGCTTTAAAACAACAGGCTTTTTCCCTTTTGGTGATAATTAAAAAGAAACTCAGACCATTTGTCAGCTGTCACAGCAACTGGGACAATCGAAATACCAAATATTTGCACATCCAATCACAGCTTCATTGCTGTAGCCAAGGCGCTCAGTAAAACCCAAACATGTTTTTCTTTTGTCTAGAATTTGTTCTGGGCCCACATCCCTAAACCACTAATAAATTATTGCCGTGCACTATTGCGCCAGTGTTCCCTTTGTGCCACACCAGGCAACAAAAGCAGAAATAAGTGCATTTGTCAAAATAGCAGTAACCACTTCCACATTCTTGAGAGCAACTAACATATCAAAGGAGAACAGATGCTCTGGTATTTTTGTCCCAATACTGACATTCTCTGTGCACCTTCAACTCACACTCAGGGCTGCACAGTATGTCTGCACTGCAATATATTGCAAATCATCTTCCCATCCATTGCTTTTTGCCAGAAGACACATTAATGAACCTCACAAAGCACTGAAAATGACCTGAATAATAGGAGCTGGTGAGTTGGCCTTGGATTTTGATTGTGTTAAGTGACTTCTTTAGTCGATCATTTATGCAAGAAAAAATAGCCTTCAAAGGCTTTTACACTAATGTTATTGGCCTCTGAAAAGGAAGAGCCAGGACAGAATAGCCCCCAGAACAGAATCAGCACTTAAACAAGTTTGCATGTATTTTTATTTACAGTTAAAAAGTACATTGGTGAACAACACAATTTTCCAAGTGCACAGTCCCATGGCTTTTTCTGTCTGAGCACATGTGGCTTTTCAAGACAATTCACATGGAATTCCTATTATTTTTCTGTCATTTCTGTGTTGCTTTACCAAGGTCTTATTAACAAGCCATGTGGAAAGTGTAGGCATTAAGAAAACACCAGAGGCTAGCACACAATACAAATCCAGAGTTCTGATCTGTTTAAAAGATAGTTGAGTGCTACTAGTTTTATAAAAATAATTACCTTAAAAGCTTTCTTAACATACACAAGGTTCTTCTGTGCACCATTTTTTTAAGTTCCCATTTTAGTGACTAGGTTTTCCGGTCTTTCAACCCTGCCAAAGCTCCCCTTTTCCATCCAAGATGAAAGGGTAGCTTGCCACCTTGAAAGTCAGAGTAACCAACAAAAAACCTTATCCTTTTTGGTTCGTATGCACAGGAATGAGCTTCAGTTCTACTTCATTGAGGGGACAAAGAAATCACGGTGTAATGAGAATGTCTGGGGCTGGGAGGAATACTTTTCGATAGGAAACGACTGCATTATGTGGTGACACGAGTTCAGAAACTCAATATGCTTCTAGTGTAGAAAAAGGAATGTCACTTCAGAAAGTGGGAATGATTCTCAGCTGTTAAGATCTTATTTACTACTTGCATAAGTCAGCTTCTGGCATAAGGTAGCAGCACCTTCTGCATTTGCATTACAGTAAGAATTAAAGAACAGTAATGCATATTTCTTTATATTCTTTAACTAGAACTAAAGAAAAATTAGTAATTCAAGAAAACTAGATACCTTTGTCTTGGTTTTTTTTCTCCTTAAAAACATCCTACTGACTTTCTCAGAGGCTTCTTACAATGTCTTGGGGAGCATGAAGGGATAGTGTCTACCATGACCCAGACTGCTAACACAAAAGAAAGGCAGTTGTCTAACCTGTTCACCCAATTTAACAAAGAAAATTATCCCATTTGCCCCTCCATACAGTGAAATACAAGACCAGTAACTGTCAGTTATTAAAATTGTTTTCTTACCTGAGGCTCATTTATGTAATGCCCAATATGGCTATGAAATAAAGACCACAAACCCTACGACATGGAGCCCTATCAAAGTCAACACAATACTTTTCTCATGTACATCTTGCCCCAAGACAATGTTCACTCCAGCTCAGCCTTGCTCCTCTCCTCATTCCCAGTGATTAAGTTTTCCTTTTTTTTTATCCCCAACTTAAATCCAAAATATGTTACAAATCATTAACAAAATATGTAAATGCATGGACAACCAGGAAACTGAAAGAGCAAAGCAGGATCTCTAGGGTTTCAAAATATGCAAATTTCATTGCAGTCTGAAAGGGTTAAAAATGAAAGGAAAATAATGATTTGCACCTACAAGTATTTGCAAACTACAGACAGAAAATATAGGTAATTATGACTAATAACAGTCTTAGGTAAATAGAACTAGACTGCAGTCAATTCCTAGATAATTTAAGTTCAGTCAAAAGGGGAACAACAGACTGGGCACAAAATTTAGAATCCATTTTGCAAGACTTTGTAGCCTTAAAGGAATATATGGAATAAAAAATTTGCTAACCTCAGGCCTACCCTACACCCCTATGGATATAGCTCAGTATTCAGAGGCACAGATGAAATCCTCTCATCCTGTACACCAAATTGCTTTGAGAACCTTATTCTTTCACCAGTCTGACCAGATATTCACTCTGGACCATAGCAAATGCCACAATTTCCCTTAGTGCCACATGTACCTATAAATAACACACAATTAAAAAGAAAATAAAAGTAAGGTGAAATACTGGCACATTTTTGTCAGGCTTCTGCACCAACACAGATACTCTTATGAAAGAAAGAGAGAGAACAAGAACAATCTTTAGACCTTTGAAAGCAATTATGATCTGCTATATAAAACTCATCCATTAAAGTTTTCTAGATTTCACTTCCTTTATTTAAAAAAAATTTGCAGAACTCAATAAATACAAATAATCTTCCTACAAAAATTAATAAACTCTCTGATTGGACGCTGTGTCTGCAAAAAATTCTCTACATTAATAAACATTCACCTACAGAAGTCTGCCATTGAAGTACAGGGAGTTTTATAACTAAATTCACCTGTGGTAGAGTTAGACTAACCCATATTTTCTTATAACTATTAAATTTGAAAGGAAGGTCTAAATACCTGCTGAATGGATATCAATCTCAAGGATTTTCTACTGCTTTTAGAGGAGTCCTTCTCTGTTATAAGAAATTATTCTGGCGACACTGACCCCTTTGGAGAGTAACAAGAAATTCCTCCCTTGTAGGCATGAAAAAGAAACATATTCCATCTCATTTCTCTTGAAATGCCTACAGTTAGAAAGGAATCTGTGCCTAAATATCTGAAGCACAAAATGAAAGTGAAGTCTTAGAAAATACTTTGTATCTCACTACACATGAAGGAGCTGGATTTCCTCCCACTCATCCCCACAGATATTTTTGACACCACTCACAACATCACACAAATATAAAGACTGCTTAATTGAGCAGATGATGCAAGCTATACACTTTTTCTATGGCATTACTAGTAATTGATTGAAAATTTTTATAGAGCAACAGCAAGGAAGGGTAATTTAGGGCCCCACCCTTTTTTTCAAGTGTCTGTAAATTCAATGTTTACCTTCAGTTTCTTAAAGAAGTGTTTGATGCAGCAGGAGGGAAATGCAGCTCCCCTCTCCTCCTACTGAAGTTGGTGATAGGAAACAGAAGAGTGTTAATGTAATAAGTGGATACTCATTTAAGTGGAGGCAAGCTTAAGATTTATTGACCTGAGAGCAAGAGGTCAATATTTATTCAGAGAACAATAAATCTTGATACTTCATTCTAACAGATGTTAATCCAATGTATTATTAAATCCATCCCATTAAAGCTAATTAGATTGTGTGTCCTCGTGAGCTTTGTTGCCAATAGTCATTAGTATTGCCATGGATCGTAATTACTGTGCTTTGATAATTAAATCATATAATATCCAATAAAATTAAATATATGGGGATAGAAATAATTATTTTTCTCTACCATGATTATATTATTGTACATTTCATTGAGCTCTTCCTTCATGGTGCTGTAGACCTTCCTTACACTCTTCTGCCAGGACCAGCATAGCTAAGGAATCAAAAGTTCTCTGTGAACTACACCATTTTTTAAACTTTTTCATTTGTCTTAAAAACCTGATGCTCTCAAAGCCACATCCATCTACTATTCACGTACTAGGCAGGTAAGGAGTAGTGTAAGCAGTAAGTAGCTGCTGTTAGGGAAAAGAAAAAGAGAAAAGGAAGAAGTCATACTCCTAAGTATAAGAGAAGAATTCCTTCTAATTTGGTGTTTTACACTGCTTTCCATCCTCACATTTCAATGTACTTCATAGATAAGAGGAAATACTATTACCTCCACCTTAATCTCTAAAAGAAACTGAGGCACACAGAAAGGAAATAATGACTGAAATATTAATCACAATTCTGTGCCAAAGCCAGACACCATTCAGGTACATGAGTGAATTAGTTAGCAGGACAGGATATTTTTATGCGAGTACTCTTGTAAAATACACACAAACTCATCCCATTTGGATCAAAGAGGTTTCCTTCCTGGAGGAACCACAGCTGAACTGCAGCATCAGGATGCAATGCAGAGTGCCCCACTTGCAGTGCAGGTGTCAACTCCTCCAGTGGTCAGCACTCCAGAGCACACCTAGGGCTGCTGACTGGTGTGAGCTTCACTGGTGGTGAAGACTCAGTGAGGACACGAGGGATCACAGAAAATCAAATCCTGGTCACTCCGTCTTCTTTATGCCACACACATCAGTAACACAGACTACAATTTCCCAAGTTCCAGCTCTGTATATTGACTTATATTGATCCTTGACAGTATTTTTCCTTCAGGACCTGCACTGTTTACAGACTGTAGTTACTTATTTTTGTAAGAGTCTCACACTCTTACAAGGGGAGTAACAGCTTGAGAGGAAGTGTTAGGTGCATTGAACTGTACAACATGTGTTTCCCAGAGACACAGCCTCCAGAACTGACGATAAATTGTGGAAAGTAGGATTCAACTCCCATCATTTTGGCAGTCTAAAAGTTAGTCTAAAAGTCTAAGCTAGTCATCTAGGCTTTGCCCTTACTTAACAGAGAAAAAGGGGCACCTCTAGAGAGTGATTCATTTCAGCCTAGAGTAAGATAGGTCCTGAGATAGACGGACTCAATTTAGGAAAGCTTCTCTCCTCCACCATGGTCTTCAGAGGAAGACCTCTGCCTAAGTTTTAGATGGCTAAAGCAAGGTAAGATGAAGTCCATGCATACAGTTTATCTTGAATCAAAGGTACCTAAAATCCATGTTCCTCTGGTGTTTCTAGGCTATGGAACTGCTGGATAGACCCAAAAGCTGCCTTGGACACAGTCCAGGAGGATATCCAGAGCACAAGCAGAATCAAGGGAAACCGATTGTTTCTCCATGACTAACAACCCAAACCATTCTATGATTCTGTGATTTTCACTGAAATGCTAGGGACATGTGCTTTGAATCATTTTCTGTGTGTAAAAAATCATTTGCGTTTGAACCCAAGAGCATCCCATTGGTCCAACAAATGCATACTGATCATTAGAAAACTCTCTTTGGGGTGGAGGCTCATCTGGCATGAACCTGAAATGGAACTTCAGACTAAGATTAAATGCACATAAGTTTTTACCTCATTATCCTATCACGTAGAATGAGACAATTTGAGGCTTGCATTTCTGATGCTGTTTGAGGAAGAGCTGTCTTTAACCAAGAACAGTTGTGAGAATACGTGCTAACTCCATACTGAGAGTGTGCCTCAGCTCTCTTGACGCTATTTCCCTTCTACGTTCAGAGCCAGTTTTTATAAATTTAGCTAATTCCTTTCATGCACTGCTGCCAAGCTGGCCACGTGTACATGCAAATATCAATTTTTTTATGCAAGCACAGATTATTTGCATGCATATGTTACATCCATGCAAGTGTATACATGCAGCTGTATAGGACCAATTTAGAACAAAAGGCAATGGTTACAGTGGACACCTCCAAAAATTACAAACATGAAAAACAAGCCAAAGAAAAAACTCCATCTTGTTACATGGCACAACCTCCATGCTACAGATCAAATGGTTCTCCACATCTAACATGACTATAAGCTACTGCCCTCCTACAAGCTTCAAACTGTTGTTATTTTACTTCCCTCAGATGATTCTCATTATAACTGGGATGAGTGCTGAGTTAAAAAGTCAGTGTATGAATCATATAATCAACTCAGTTGTCTGGAATCTTGCTTTTCCATGCATTTCCTCATTGCTACACGGATCACCAGTGTAAAACATGTGTTAGCTGCATCAAATTTCCTTTTGCTCTTTTAACCCTAATATTGCCTGTGAGCAGACACTTATTTACTGTTATCCAGCTTCCCAACCACTGATGACCGGTGCCTTCACTGCCTGCCTCACAATAGTCACAGAGTTACTAATATTTACACTGAGGTTAAATCCAGCTTCTGGGATAAGGCCTCAGCATTGAGTGCCTGTGTTCTGCTCAGAAACAAGAAAAATAACCCAGAATCTCAGTTTAAGCCTAATTTAAGCCATGCCATTGCTCCATGCACCATCAGATCTCATCCATCTTTCCATACGTGAGGGTGGGTCCACAGCACTGTAATTTTTGCCATAACCATCACCCATGGGACCTACTCCCACACTGGAGCAGCATGAGAGTTGTTTCCACCAGCTTTTAAGCTTGCCAGAGGAAGGATGTATGCATGCAAGTGGCTCTGAGCACTAGTCACAAGACAGGCTTCTGATGCCTTACCTACAGATGTACACAGAAGACAAAAAAAAGTTCCCAACAATTAACACTTAGTGCTGATGTGATACTCTCCTTCTTTCAGGTGTTTATTTGAACTATGCTGTTGGTTTATAATAGCTATATTATAAGCCAGTGTATTGTACAATGACATCTTACAGTCCTGTGAGACCTACATTCCCCTTCTACTATCTAAACACTGCACCACTGGTATTTTCTCACTACAGTCACTCTGCACAGTACTGTACTAGATTTCCCCATGTCCCTAATCTGACTATCTATCAGACTCCCTTCTCAAATATTATACTTTGGTTTTTTAGTAAAAGGAATATTTTTGACTGATTCTCTTCAGTGGAATGCATTTTTCCCATTACAGAAACCACAGTACATCTTGTAGTCTTTCCCTTTGAAGCCAGTAGTATTCTCAAGCTACAGGATTAGAGCAAGCTTTATAATTTCAGGGTGGGCAGTACAGAAATGGTTTCTCCTTGGTTTGTTTTTAATCTTACAAAGATCTGTAATCATGTTTTCAGTGTAGTGCTCTCCCTTTTTCATTACTACCTTGTAATAACCGATGGTAATCAATCTGTACATTCAGAGACTTGAGTTTCAGTCCCTAGCAACTATTTTAAGAACTGATATATTTGAATTCCTGTATTGTGGAAACAACACTAACCCCAGCTTGAAGTCACAGGATATTTGATGAATATTTCATGATTGCACAGACAGAAACACTTCCTGTGTGTTTATCAAACAACTGATTTAAAAATCACAGTTCCAACATGATATATGAATTTAGCAGAATCTCTACCTTAATCTTTAAGATGATTCTACTAAGTAGATTAATCATTCATGGACAGCTTAAAAAAGTTTAAAAGCTTGGCAGGAAAAATGGTCAGTCTTGTGCTTTCATTTTCCACTGTCAGCTGTGACTTTGGGAAGCAGAACACACAACTTGGGCTGCTTTTGATCACCATCTAGTGTGTGAATTAAAGAACTGCACAGGTTTAAGAGGTGAGTTACTGATATAAAGTGAAGCAGCAGAGCAGTAGGATTAACAGGTTTCTTTCATCATTTCTAGAAGACCTCAAATAGGCTTAGTGAACTTTAAAAAACAGGAATTTCCAGATGCCTCTAGCTGCCTGATGAAAGTCAGATGTTTCATTATGACACTGTGTCTAGTAGTCTGCGACTATGATGGTCTAGGGATATAAAGAAAGCAAGATCTGCATAGTGAAGCAGTATCTTTTTCAGGCAAAGTTACTTAGTGAGAAAGAGCAACATGGTTTCAGGCAAGGAATCCTTTCATTATGTCTGTGTCTTTTCCAGGTGTCTAAACGCTACATTCATTTCATTGTTTTCTTTTTTTTTTTCAAGATAGTCAGAAATAATATTTGCAAAATTCTTCACTTGCAAAAATTAATTGTTTGTGTTGTTATAACTAAAGCCCACATTCTAATCGCAATTCAACATTTATCCATGCAATTGAGACTTCAAGGCTGGTAAATCAGTAAGACAGCTGGACAGAGGAGGAGCACCAGCAACACTGGAGGTGAAAGTCTCTGGAATCTTTCAGTTTTGAACATTGCAGATGACTCAGGACAGCTTGGACTATGCTTTCCAACATGACTGGCCAAACAATGCTAATTCTTGGCTAGTATCCTTGCTCTTCAGAAAGCACACTGTGACGCGACACACAGAAACTCAATATCTTCGCATCAACAAACTTACTTAAAAAGAACAGAACAAAACAGAAAACACATCTTTACTAAAACAGGCTCATACCTTCAATATTAAATAATAATACTGTGAATTTTCAACAAAGATTAGCAGGAGGAGTTTCAGGAGACACCTGGAAGAAGCCTTTGCCTGTAGACAGCAGAACAGTCTTCTTTTTTAAGGGGAAAAATATTACTTTCCCCTCATTTTATTATGAGGCCAGGTCAAGGAGCAGTTAAAGGTACTTTTACACCATGAATTACCACTAGCTTATAGACCCTTTTATACAATATCCACCCATGCGTCTAGGTATCTCTTTACATTAAAAAATTCATACCATCAGCTGCATTGTCACTCAGGGGAAAAAACCAAACAAACAACGATGCTCAACTACTGTTAAAACTGCATACTAACTCCTCAAATATTACTGGGTTCAGACCCTGTACAGGACACTCGAATGCCTAGGAAGAACTGTAAAATCTTTACAAGAAGTTTAATATTTTATTAGACACTGATCTCTCAATTATAATTAGTCAATATATCTTATTTCAAATAACTTTTTAGTTTAAACCTTGTAAAGAAGTACATAATTTTATACAAAGGATGGGGGGGGGAGAAAATAGAAAAAAAGCTAGTGTTGCCTGGAAAGTAGGAGATAGCTCTTGCTTGCTATAGTTTATTCTTTAACAGCTCATGCCTTCAAAACAGAGCTGGCAGTATTACTGAGGAACTTATGTCGATTTAAGAACTGAAAGAAATTACCTTCCGTCCTCAAACGCAGGTTTTTTTTTTTTCCCTGAGAGCGCCAAATAGCCATTAACAGCAGAGTACTAATTAGCAGCTTCCACACATTACTGTTGTTCTGGTGCCCCCCAATGGTCACCTGGCTTTACTACCAGCTGCGGCTTAAAAACCACTCGGAAAAGCTGTGCTCCAGACGTGACGCCCAAGCGTAGGTGTAATTCTTCAGCCAGCTGGGTCCGAGCCCTGACACAGCTACCAACACTTCAGAGCTCCCATTCATGGTATCCAGAGCTGGGTATCCAGGGTAGGTCCTCCAGCCAGGTACTAATCACCATCCCTAACCATTTTCAAAGAACACTTTCGCAGCTTCAGCACTGAGCCCTCCAGGTCAACAAAACTGCATCATAGCCACTGTTGATTGCAAAAATTAACTTGATTCATAAGCACAGATGCTACATAGAATCATAGAATTGTTTGGGTTGATCTTTCAAGGTCATCTTGTCCAACGCCCCTGCAATGAGGAGGGACATCTTCAACTATGTGAGGTTGCTCAGAGCCCGTCTAACCTGACCTTGAATGTTTCCAGGGATGGGACATCTGTAGATTTCTACATTATATTAATCAAACTGAGACATCGTTCAAGCAGTTAAGACACACTGGTATACAGCACTGGCTGTGTTTCCCCTCCCTTCCCCAGTCACCGCATCCTGTTACACAAACACTGACCTAGTATATCTGCAGTCTCCAACTCATACAACAGTTTTGCACATCCTGTCCCAATTCACCAGCAGTTGTGGTGCTGTACCAGTGCGATGATACATCTTCATTTCCAACCATACCGTGACAGAGAGAAATTACTTGTTGGTCTATAAATCAGCACTTCCTCCTGAGTACTGATCACAACCTGACTATACTCACTTCAGCCTAAGGAGAAGGCTAGTCATGATCACAAAGAGTGTTTCAAAAGACTTATTTTCCAGAAAAACTTCAGGTGGAAAAGACAGATGAAAGCTTAAAACTCTTTAAGAAGAGCTTAGATAGCCAAAAGCTGCAATCTTTCAATCAAGAAAGAAGACAGCTTTATCTAAAAGCCCATCCTGGTTTATTGGCAAAGGGAAGATAGCAAAGCAATATTTAACAAGTTGAAAGAGGGAAGCAGATCAAATAGCAATCAATACAAACATGACATGAAGAAAATTTATCAGAAGGAAAAGAGAACCTTGACTGACAGGACTAGGAAAAGAAGAAACAGTTTAGTGTGTACATTAGGGATGACTGAAACCTTACCCATGGTCAAATCATTAAAAATGCAGGCAAGGCAGAAGTGCTCCATAAGCTTTCAATTTCTGCTGGGAGGGATTCCTACCACAAATCTGATGAACTTTCCAAGCCATCAGCAGCTATTGAAATGTTAAAGATCTACTGAAAGCAAATTTTAAGGTACAATCCATCCAGGCCTGTAGACCTAAGCAAAAATGATTCACTGAATCTGTGGATAATTTTTTAGGATACTATGGAAATTTCAGAAAACAAGCACTACTATTAGAAGTGGTAAGGAGATAGACCTAGTGAAATAAGGATGCTTAAGTCAGCACGAAGATAAAGTTAAAAAAAGAAACACTCATACTGGATATAATTTATAATGAGTTAAAGGATAAGAATACGTAGAAATTCTAAAATTGATAGAAACAGATTCAGAATGTAGTCTTTTGTGTTCAGTTACATTCATATCTTTGCCAAACACCAGTTTTTTGGGTCAGCCCGCCATCATTATTTTGCTGATACAAGTTTTCTCAATGATTTACTTGCACTTAGAGCATTAATAAGAAAGCCTTACACAAGCCATTTAGATGAAAAATAGCAGGAACAATTCACACAGGAACGGCACAAAAAATTAGGACCACACAATAGCAGTACAGTAGAACTAAGCAAGATTTGAATAACTAGCATATATCCACATGTAGGGAAAATAGGGTGTCAATCAAACATTGCTGCTAGTGAGGCTCCACAGAGATCTGGATTAACCTTGATGCTGATCCTGGTTTTCTGAAAGTCAATAAATGACAGCTGACACCATTTGAAAGTGCAGACTCACAAAGGACTGGACTATCAGGTGCAAAGGAAGGACGCGCAAACTACTGCTCTTTTACAAATTCTGCCTAAGCTGCCCAACGTAAACAGAAGTGTAAAGCCATAAATGTTTCATTTGTACCCTAAAACAACCACTAAAAAATTCTTTGATCAAATATTTGTAACCCAGGTATGTTTGTAGTTCTTTTCTAGAAATGCTCCATTTGCCAAATTACCCACATCCTTTGTAACCACCCAACATGGGAGTTCCCCACTTTGCCTGATATGACAAATACAATGAAATATTTCCACGGACAGGCTCTAACTCCATGTTGAAATTGTCACTCATGTTTCAAACAGACTACAGTGGAAGTTTACCTTTCCTATGAGGTAAAATAAAGGCTTATACTTTCAGCAGCTGCTGTTTTCTGGCTGATAAGACAGAAAAAATATCTTATTTTCCATCAAATACATAGTAACTCTTGCTGTAGCAGTCCATTAATTAAGAGTGAAACTCAAAGATTTTATTTTTCTGCTGTCCAACTCCCTATAAAATTACAAAAAAAAAAAAAATCACTGGGCTATTTCACTTGAAATAACTATTAGTGCACTACAGTCAATTCATTGCTGTTATTTATTAAACATGCCAAACCCAACAGAATGGTAGAAGACACTTGATTCATTCAGAAGCCCCAGCAGGTACCAGCTGGCAGGGCAGAACATTCATGATGCCACCAGAAAGATTTGTAACTGAAGGAAACTTTACTATGTAGCGTACAAATGGTTCATTTAAAAAGCCATTATCAACATACCACACTACCACTCATCATTCATTCATGAGATTGTCGTTTAATTCACCTGCAATTTCTCATGTTCAAGTACCTTTATAAGATATCTAAAGCATTCAGGAAGGTCCTGTTACCACACCCTTGCAGAGGGAGAGGCAGCACTTCAAAAGGTGCCAAGAGGGTGGTGACTTCTGTTACACGTTGCAGTTCAGCTATGTGCAAAAGCAAGAGAAATCATGTACTAACAGTTAAACAACTGCTAAGAATAATTTTTGTTCAGCCATGCTCTTTGCTTTCACTCTCAATGAGATTCATCCTATGCAAAGGACCAGTGGGAGGGGCAGGCATTACTGTTATCCTACACATGCCCTTCAGCATTAAAATACCAATTATTAGCATGGTTAAGGAATATATATAACCATCATATAGTCAGTGGCTCTGCTGGGCAGTCCCCTCATCGATCCGTAGTGCACCCTAAAATATTCACTGCAAATGCTCACCTAAAAATCAACTGTTATTCCCTCATTTGTATTCCTCAGTCAGCAACCCCATTCAGTTCAAACTCCCATTGTAAAACAGATTCTCTGAACTGCATACCAAAATCCTCACATGGACAAGGAGCTGCAGTTTGGGCAGCTGCAGGGAGGCAGCTCTAGGAGCAGCTTACAAGCACAAGGCGAAACAATGAGGTGAAACCACAATGGTCCTCCAGGAGCACCATTGGCCACTGTAAGATGGGACTGATCTGGGCTGCAGGGCTGCCTTGCTACTCTAACCCTGAGGGCTCCAAATCAAACAGCATGCCCCCCACCAGTCCAGTTCTGTCACAGTCACACAATGCAGCCCTGGCACAGGAGCCCCATGACACTCACTCAAAGGTCCAAGGGTCTCAACTTGGCCAGGCTTCCTATAGTTTCATTACAAGTCTTTTTCTCTGTCAGGATGCTGCAAAAGTCAACCTTCCTTCCACCACCTTCACATAGGAAAAACATTTATCCCCTGTGCAAACCACAGAGCAGCCAAGTCCACAAAGCTCTTCTGTGACTGCTGCTTTTCTGAGACAAACCCATACAGTCTCCCCCTACCCACATAATATCACCTGTGCAGCTCCAGGGTTGCAAAGTATTGTTTTCCTTTCACCAGGAGACCAGTTAGGATCCTTCAGAGAGCCCCTGAGGCTTCTCATATGAAAGGAGTAAATTCAGAGCTGGCAGGCAGATGAGCTTCACAGATCCAGAGAACATGTTCAGGGCTCCTGTGGGACCATTCTGCAGACACCCAGCACGGAGGGGAGATAGCTGTGAGTCAAGTGTACTGGAGATACTCTGAAATGCTAATGTCTCTGACTGACTGGTTTCCTCATTTACAGAAAATTAGGAGGTAGAAATTTATTGTTCCCCTGAATATATAATTTAAGTCAGTGCATTAAAATATGATTACTATTTGTTATAAGAAGAAAAGATGACAGAGGAAGGAGACAGGTTTTTTTTTCAGGTAAAAACTGAGCACAGAATGAAGCTTCCAGTGACCTCAGGACTCCAGTACTTAGACATTCCCAGAATGCTTCAATTATTGAGCTCCCCTGTGATACATACCGAGTTTCATTTTGATCCACAGGCTATTAAACATGATCTATGATACTTCCAGAAAAGCTCTCTTTTGGAGTTCAACCTGTAACTTGAACTTTTTTTTCTTCCATCACTGATTATTAATGTGCATACAGCACTGAGAGAGCAGAATGAAGGGGTGCACAGATATGCAGGAGCACCATGCTGCTTTATAAGAACACAGTCTATAGGGTCAAACAGAACTAAATTAAATGTGTGGAGTGCCTTTAAATTCTGCTTTCTTATTAAAAGCAGTCCTCTCCACAGGCAGGCACAAAAGGCCATTTGCAATATTAGTCAATATGTTCTAACTCCAAACTTAATCAAAGGAAGAGTAATTAGTCCTATTTAAGCAGAGGAAAATATATGCTGTTTGGGCAAACAAGTACTATGTAGCAAGGAATCTGGATGCAGTAGCTGAAACCAACAAAATACATC
Source organism: Manacus candei (assembly GCF_025592945.1). Classification (NCBI taxonomy): domain Eukaryota; kingdom Metazoa; phylum Chordata; class Aves; order Passeriformes; family Pipridae; genus Manacus; species Manacus candei. Next base: position 5,500,010 of record NW_026138074.1, on the reverse strand, counting down.
AAGAGTATAGTAATTTGCCGTAGCTCAGAATGAAAATATTTGACTGTAAATAGTGCTAAGAATGCATACTGTATTTTTGTCAAAGAATAAATCATATATTTTGAGGTTACCATTTCTTAGAAAGCATATGTTTTCGAGGAATGAGGTCATTTGCTTTTGTAGGGTTGTGGGTTTGGCTGAGCTGAGAGCTGGGACTGTTCAGTCTAGAGAAGAGGCTTGTGGGGATCTTATGAATGCATGTAAGCACCTGAAGAGGGTGCAAAGAAGACAGATCCAGACTCCTTTCAGTGGTGCCCAGTGCGAGGACCAGAGGCAATGGGCACAACCTGAAATATTGGAAGTTCCCTCTGAACATCAGGAAAAACTGTTTCACTGTGAGGGTGATCAAACGCTGGCACAGGGTGCCCTGGAAGGTTACGGAATGTCCATCCTTGGAGATATTCAAAAGCCACATGGTCCTGGACAAACAACTCTAGGTGTCCCTGTTCGAGAGGGAGCTTGGACAAGATGACCTCCAGAGGTCCTTTCTGAACTCAAGTGTTCTCTGATTCTGTTAACAAGTTTTTTTTAAGAATGTAGTTACTTCAGTAATACTATGCATTATGCTATCCTCTTCCTTTTCAATACTAATTGTCTTTTATATGATCCCAATACGTAAATACATATTCATATACATGTGTATGCATAGGCACACACACATTTATATTCAAATACCACATATGGACAATTCTAAAACGTTTCACAGTGTTGCATTGCAAAATATGGATTTTTTTTTCCTTTCTACAGCAGTAATGAACAAAAATGCAATACTGTTCTGTGTGGCAACATGACTCCAAGTAAAAAGTGCTTATTTTTATTATGCTATTTGGAAATGATGAAAGGATGGTGTTGAAGTGCTCTTGATGGATTAAAAAAAAAAGAAAAAAGAGAGATTATAAACTCTTACATTCATTATAAATTCCCTTTGGCTTTCTATAATCAGCAAATAGCTTAACATTTACTCTTTAAAAGTGTCATAAAGTTGATATAGTTTTCAGATTAGATTTTTCAATTCTGCACAAACACAGAGATAAATGTTCTGAGGTATGCCACCAACTGCCTGCTTAATTTATATGAATTGCACCACTTTCACTTATTCCTCCCAAAAATTCACTTTTCTGGAAAAGAAATGGAGTTCTTTTACTCTGTTGGTCTTTCTACAGTCTGAGAGACACTTAACAATGGATGCAAAGTTTCCACTGCTCTTGGTAACAGGCTGTATCTGTTTGAAAGCCATACAAATTAAATAGTACTGTCTTTGTTCACACAGACAAGCAAGAAGCATTTATGCAGTGCTTAAGCACCCTTCAGTCAATTGAATCCATGGCAATAAAGCAGAGAATGCAATCCCACTGAATCCCCACAGCCTCTGTTGATCTTTCAGTTAGAAAATAAGACTTTTTAGAAGCTTCCTGTATATAAATAATAAATAGAAAGACTTATTATGTGTGAAGCTTTTAACAATGCAAAGGTTCGAAATCAGGTTGTTTGTTTTCTATATCTGAACTGAAAGCTAGAATGCCCATCAGGTGTAGTGAGGCAGTATGCAAAAATTTTAAACTATTGGGCAAGTGGAACCCATGCTTCCCCCATAAGAAGGAAGTACATCTACAGAAAAAATACTCCACTATTATAGGTGATTTGCCTAAGTCCTGAAAGAACAGTCATGTTAACTAACTAGTCCTTTTGAGATCATTTTTAACCTGAATCAAGTACCATACCTAACCTGTGGCCATACAGTTCCTAGTTCCTGAGCTAGATAAGGTATCTTCACAGAGCATTACACACTGTGATGAAAACACATCTTGCATTGATCTCCCTCGAAGGTTCCGTCCTTTAGTTTGAATCTGTGAATCTCTTGTGATTTTATTTCCTAACAACACTGCTCTCCACTTTTTCTATCACTCCCAGCTTCATTTCATGGCATTATGCGTATTACCACATGGAGAAAAGATTGGACCCTCCATTATCCTTAAAAGGATCTAAAGCAAGAAACAACTAGTGTGAAACCTACTTCATCTCTGGAGATCTGAGCAATTTTGCTCTGCAGGTGGCTTGGGGAAGATGAAATCCTTGTTCGCCTTGAATGCAACATATGGAGCTGCAGCAGGCTCCCTCCCTACAGCTTTGATCATTTCCATAGGCTGAGCACTAGGGATCAATAGACCTCAGTCCCCAGAGGGCCTTGAACATGCACAGCTCAATGTTAAGTCCCTGACAAAAGTTGCCCTGCATTCTCATCTAGTAAACCGTACAGTGTTAAAGTCACTGGGGCTTCTTCTCTTTGTTCCCAAGAACTGAGGTGTAGTTTTAGCAGCTGTGCAACAGTGCTCTTAATACAGAGATGTTTTGCTGCCAGATGTGTTATTACTGCCGGATGAGATGTAAATGTTATCAGTTCAAGATATCACCTGATATCACCAAGTCTGGGAAGGGACTGAGGGGGGAGAACAGAAACAGCCAGCTATCAAAGGATGGTTAAAATTAAGTGGAAGGTAATTTAGTGATGTTGATTTTTGTCTATTTGCCTCAGTTGAAACTGTACCACTGACCTAAAATATGTAAATATTTCTACATGAATAGGACTGCTTTTAACTGGATCCAAGTGGTACTACACACCCTTAAAAAGTCAGTCTGGATAAGGGACAAAGTAGAGAGCTAGAACAGATTATCTAAAACTGCCATATCATGAATTCCTACAGTAACACTCAAGACTATTATAGAAAGCATGGGCTGGAAGCAGTTCACACCTTTGCCTTATCTTATTCCATCTACTGCAGGTTACAGTACAGTTATACAAACATAGCTCCATTCTAGCCCCACAAATATATCCGATATGCCAGTCATCCCATGAAAGAGCAATGTGAAATCAGGTCAGTCTCACACACCAATATATGTGGCTGAAAGTTAAGCAGATGTACAACTTCACCAATGTAAAATATATACTAAAGTGTTCCTAACACCTGGGTCTAGTGCTAAGGTAAAATGGACACTGCCAAGGTAAAATGCATTGATTCCTACTTCTGATGAAGAACTGTCAATCTGGCCCCTTAGTCTACCACTACTACTTCAGCATTCATGCAAGAATAAATATAACAGAGAACGAAGACATAAATTGCAGTTATGTGCAGATATGCAGTCAGAAACCAAAGTATTCTACTTCGAATTAAATTTAAAAAAAAAAAGGCATGTTATTTTTGTGTTTTTATAACTCAGTTCTATGGAGGATACCTTTAAAACAGTCAGGTTAAATATCTTGTTTAATTAACAGCTACAGTCACTTTTGTACTGCAGAAAAAGTCACATACTAAAAGAGAAAGTGTGAATCCCTCATTAACAAGGTACTGAAACACCACTATAATTTCTCTCTGCTATTATATTACACTGTACTGTTCCCTCTTATTTATCAAAGCTCAGACTTCTTAACAATAACAGTCATTTATATGCAGCTAATCTACAAAATTTTTATTTATCTGCTGCTGTATATTATGTAGTATTAGCTGCAAAATAAGATGTTGTTACTTTAACAAATTAATGCTTATTTTAATTTTTAAATCTCTGAGCATCACCTTCTGCTGAGGAATGGTCACACTGCAACGTAAGTGTTGATTATTATCATATTACTCATTTTGTGGCTTCAGTGCTTGTTGTACCTCTCTCCCCTAACATCCTTGGCTGCAGCTCTGCCTCCACTGGGCCTCCTCATCTCACCTCTCCAAGAATGCTGCATTTCTGCCCCTCTTGAGCACAATACTGAGAATTCAGCTAGGTTCATTGAATCAGGAGATCTTGCAGCTCTTCTCTCCAGAAGCCTGTGAAACAGAGGTCTAAAACAGCAAAGAGCATGCTGAGGATTTAATGTTAGGTTCTTTTTACTTGTATTTATAAATCACTGCCAAGCAAGGATTCTGGCACTTCTTAGGTTCCCCTTCTGAATAATGAAGTCTTTTCCAAGGGTACTTCTGACTTCAGGTTGCCTAAGTCATGATTTGGAGCTCCCCTTCTTGTTGTCCATGTTAAAGACAAAGAAAAACTGTGCCAATTCCCCAAGCAGCTTCCTTGGTTAACTGCCTCATGTCACACAGGATGAATCTGAAGCTTCTGTTGACCTTGAAGATTTCCCTGGCAAACTAAATTTCTTCAAACAACCCCTTTGGAGGTCCCCATCTGATATGCTGAAATGACCCCTCTAGAGGGTCTTTCTTTTAGACCTGCCAAAGCAATCTCTTCCCCTTGTAGATTTTAGTTTCTTGCAGACCACAACAGATTGATAGGGTGCTTTAAAAGAAAACAAAAAGATAAAGGGATGGCACTACCGAAGTCTAGGCAGATGTGGTGGGTTGACCTTGGCTGGATGCCAGGTGCCCACCCAGCTACTCTGTCACTCCCGTTCCCAGCCAGACAGGGGAGAGAGTAAGATGGAAAACAACTTGTGGGCTGCGAAAAGGTAGTTTATTAAAGCAGAAGCCAGGTGAAATCTTGCACGGGCAAAAGTGAAAGATAACGCAGTTTATTCTCCACTTCCCATGAGCAACCATGGTTGGCCACCCCCAAGAAGCAGGGCTCCAGCACGCGTAACAGTTCCTCAGCAGGCAGCCATTGGAGTCAAGCAATGCCTGCCTTCCTGCTCCTTGCCTCAGCTTTTATATCTGAGCTGACGTCACATAGGACGGAATATCCCTTTGGTCAGTTTGGGTCAGTTGGCCTACTTGTGTCCCCTCCCAGGATCTTGCCCTCGATTGAGGAAGGAATGTTACAGTGCTGATGCTGTGCTCAGCAGTAGCCAAAACCCCGGTGTGTTATCAACACCCTTCTAGCTGCCAATGCAAAGCACAGCACTGTGAGGGCTACTGTGGGGAAATGAACTCCAGCTCAGCCAGACCCAATACAGCAGACAACACCCACAGCCTTTCCCTCATCCACTAAGTGGGTCACCCTGTCATAGAAGCCAATGATTTAGCCAGACAAATGATTTAGCCAATCTAACTCTCATATAGTTCTGTGTAAATCTTACCATTGATTTTCCTGTCATTTGATGTGGCCCTCCAGTGAAACTCATGTCAAAGACAGCTAGATGCTAGAGGCAATAGGCTACTTGCTGTACCATAAAAATCACTCACGTAAGGAAAGTTCACAGAAACATGCCTCTCTCATTACTCCTCAAACACACACATAAAAATATTGTTTAATTGTTTTCTTGTACAAGCATAAGAAAAACTCAAAGTGTAGCACACAGGGATGCCACCAAATCAAATAACATTTTGCACGCAAATCCCAAGTGAAAATACACTTGAAGTGATATACTTGGGACCTTCCTTACGCATAAACCTGGGCTCACTGCATTTATTATCATGGTTATAATCTATATAGTTTTTCCTCTTGTTCTTCCAAAATATAGTGGACAAACTTCACTAATATAACCAACTGGAGGTCTTATTTTTCCTTCCCATTCAAACCTTGTACCCTGTTCAATAGGTATTTTGAATGCCTAAATACTACTGAATCAGGTCCTTGATTAGTTTTTTATTTATACCACAAAGACCACAAGATTCAGAGGTTGCCAAGGCAACACCTGTTCACCCTCCATACATTTGTGCTTTGATATGAAACCTCTCATTATATAAATGTATCACAACACCAGTCAGCATGACAGGCTATTTTACAAATATGCCTTCACATAACAGACAGCTGTAGCCTTCCCTTTAAGTGGGAGGGAAAGGTAGGAATAAGGTTACCTTTTACTAAGGGGGAGGGAGGAGGGGTAAAAATGGCATTCCAAGCTATATAGGATTTAGTATGACATTGTATCCTGAGCCTTCTATTACAGTCAATAAATTTTGTATTACATGGGCAAAAATCCTCAAAAGGGCAGGAAGGAAACAAAACAAAACAAAAAACATCAACCACACCACACAAGTAGAGTCTAAGACTGAGATGCTGGAATTTTAAGTAACTGAAACTAACAACTGTATATAAAAGCTTTACTGAACTACTGGAAATCTGATACTCCAGCATATGTTTTTTAGAACTACAGACAAGGCAAAGTTTAGTAAATCACAAAAGACTTACTAGGAACCTACTGACACTTTTGAACCCTGATCTTGAGGTACTTAGCAATATACAACTAGCTTTCTTTACTGAGCAGTATTCAATACATAGTACTCTACCTACAGTTATGCTCCAGGATCCTTTATAGTTTTTTCCTCTTGTTCTTCCAAAATATAGAGGGCAAACTTTACTGATATAACCAATTGGAGGTCTTGTTTTTCCTTCCCATTCAAACCTTGGTCAATAGGTATTGTATAGATATTGTACCCTGGGGTCCAGGCTACTGCAGGAGGAGGGATCTGTTAAAGATGGTTACTTCTGTGTCTCCTAGACCCACTGAGTTTGAGCAGCCTACAAACTGATCCAGAATACACAAGACACAACTGGCTGCCTGGGTTAGCAACAGGATGGCAATAGGACAGTTCCAGATGTACACCTCCAAATTCTTCCTTGTGCCCTAGCACCCTCTGTGCTGCCAGGAGGCTTTCCAGACAGTATTACTAACAATCAGCTAATTCTACATCATCTGCAGACACTTCAGCATAAGCTGAGAAAGCTGACTTTTCTAAAGAGAAGATTGTTACAAGAAAGAATACACATGGATACTTACAGGTATGGAAGAAATATGAAAATCACAATGCTATCTGCTTGCATTTTTTTACTTCTTCCCTCACTTTCATTTCTGGCTTGTAATTTCCAGTTCCACTTCTCTCACTGTGACCTTGCGACACACTGACCATCCTCAGCAGTAAACAAAGTAAATCCTACAGTGTCACCAGAGGAAGAGGAGCGAAAATCCCACTGGAGGGCGCATACAGCACTAGCAAAGCCATCGCTCCTTCATCCCGTCAGTTGTGTCAGTTCTAGGTCAGAGACAACCGCCCCCAGACTGCAATGACAAAATAACACCACTTACAGATATTTCTAGTTGGATCTAACAGCAGCTCCTCAATTACCACAGAGAGCCCGTTTGTACACTTTCTACAAGAAGAAATCCCTCCTCACTTGTGAGGAATGGCACTGAAAAACACCTTACGTGGTCAGATCATTTATGGCTTACTGCATCCAAAGCCTTGCTGTACTATTTATAGAACTAGTTTCACTAAACAGCCACATCCTGCTGTAATCCCAAAAGGTCAAAGTGGTACCACACTGTATGTGTACCACACTGTGGATGTGCAGAGAATTCCCAGTTTTACTGGTTAACAGAGCAACGCACTATTTATGCTGTTCTTTACTTCCCCCCACCCCCATGTTAATTCGCTTTCCATAAAGTGTTCAGGTGATAAGTCAAATAACCAGCTAGTGGCTGTTCCAAATCCTTCAGGTCCCTCTTTCCTACCACCTTTCTGTTTTGAATGTAGGAGACTCTGAAGAGTGAAAATTGTACACCTAAATTTCAAGGCCAGGCCACAGAATTCAACATAAACAGCCCATGGCAGGGGGGGGGGGGGGCGGGGAAGACACTTTTTATGTAGGATAGCTGACATCAGAATTAGGTATCATGCCGTGACCCACTCAGTCCTGACACATTTTCACATGAAGTGGGCATGGAAACTGGAGAAGAGCCAGTACAGCAGAAAACCTTCAGGGTTATTTTGCATAGGACTATGCAAATTCTTCATGAAGCTGAGGAGTTGAAATCAGAACAATTTGCTTATCAACTTTCACCAGCACTAAAACTCATAACCAACCTTAGAAGACAGCATGTTATCCTGCACAATATTGCTGAATGAGTAGTTGAGTAAAATCAATTACTTGCTGTAGGGATTTTTAAGACGTATATTTCCCTAATTATTGTCAAATATGCAGGTCAACAAAAAGGAAGATTGATTTCTGGATAAACAGAATAACTGTGACATTAAAATGTGGTGTGAAAAGACAAACTGTGAATAGCTCATTTTAGTGAAATTAAGGGAATATTCAGGAAATGCTTGCAATCAAGAAACTGTCACACCCCCTCTGTCCATCAATGGCATCATGTAACAACCTCTCCAGCCTTAATCCTCGTATCATTTACACCTTGTTGATGAGGATGCATTCCCTCTTGTACAGCAATGTATCTGTATTGATTAATGTACTATAAAGCCTATGTTCTTTGCATCAGCAATGTTATAACGAATTGACGTTAGCTGGAAAAGTCAAGTCACACTTATTTTTTGCGACCCAGTGCTGCCATCTCATCTGCTCATTGATATATCTTCTGCCCCAAATTGGCCCTCAACATCCAAAAAGCAAGGTAAACCCCAGACCTATCCCCGTAGAGAATCAGCAAGGTGAAATAACATGTTTTAGTTGCAAAACAGGCTCACTTCTGCAGTGTCAAACTACTTCCCAGCAGTGTCTAAAATAACACAACTAACAATCATCATTTGTTGTTTCCCCTGGGAGAGAAATTTGTGCAATTCAGTGCCCTGCTCTGCTAGGGAGTTTTGGTCTGTTTCATGGCAGATTTTTTTTTCCAGGCTTTTGTGGGGAAGAGTGAAATAGTTATATTTTAGGATTTGAGGTTTCTCCATGTTTCATTAGAGGAGATAAAAGAATCAAGAAAATGTCACCTTGCCCATAAAAAGAGTGGTTGAGATCTGCAGCAGTGTTCAGTCCTTCACAGACATTGCACCCAAGTTTCTTTCCTTCTAAGTTCTCTTCCACAGAACACTGGCTAGGAAATCTGCATTTCCAGCATCAGTCTATCTATATTAGTACATAAAATAAAGCCAGGCATCTATTGCCTACCCTGACTGGAAGAACCATAGAGGAACAGAGAAAAGAACCAGTAAGTTACACTCAATAAGCTACTCAAACATACATGCTCAAAGCCATTTGTCGTGCTTCATCCCTTCCCTCTTCGGTCCCCTCTGTAGCACACATAAATCAGACAGTGACTGTTGCAGCACTATGTCTTCTATGCTTTCCCATTGCTGCTTTCCAAATCCACACTCCTCCATGGGCAGAGGAGCTGTTATACAGCTCTGTGTGTGTGTATACATACACACACACACATTCATACACAGGCCTTCCACTCTAACATGAGGAAGGGAAGCCCCGTATGAAAGGATCATAACCCGTGCATGCTTTGCAAAAGCATCGCAAATGCAAAGCCCTTCCATCCACACTACAGCTGTGCATGGCTTTGTACTACCAAAGTATACTTTCCAAAACAATATAGACAGGGTTAAGGAAGACCTCTCCCTTAAAGACACCAGCCCCTAGCATAAATTGAAAGCAATTCCAGTGGAAGCTGCTGAGAGCAGATGTTATAGGAAGCATGCATGTATATACAGTATGTATAGCTTGTATGCATAGTAGGCACACCATATGCAAGTATGCATATGGTATACACATCTATGTTCTAGTATAAATTTCTAGTAGCAAATTCTAGGAAAAAATAAATGCAGAACACCAAAGCTCTTCCAGAGATAAGCAAACAATGAATTAAATTCAATTCCTCACGGAATAGCTTATTCAGTAAAACATAATACCACAATGTCTAGTGGCTTCTTAATTAAGTCTTAACTAACGAGTTCCCTGATAGTAACTTCACAATTTTACTGCTGCTTTTTTTCAAGATGTTCATGATTTCCTATCAGGATGGCAAAGAGTTACCAAAACACTCGTTAGTGAAGTCTTTCCCACTGTATTATCCCATTGTATTCCTATTGTCATTTATGTTTAACATCAGAAATATATTCTTAAGCACTTCCTCGCTTGCATTATCATAGATTATCATGGATAATGCAAGCCAAGTTCCAAGGACAGCGCTAAGTATATGAAACAGGTAATGAATAATCTGTCTAGACAAGAGATGCAGATACAATGCTGTTCCTCTTCTCTCAGTTCTGCCAGCTGCTAAACAGCTTTGAAGTGAGCTGAATACTTGTTAATGCCTACACCTCTTACATTAAGAGAAAAATAATTAGCTTTTTCTAAGCGGAGAAAAAACTTCAATCCTACCAACATCTATTTAAGGATTAAATCCCTGTTCTACTGATAGGTTATAAAAGTGAGCAAAGGCTATTTCACATACTTATCTGGCACACAGATAAATTAGTAAGTCTCAGGTAACACATGACACTCACCTGGTGCAGCTTTTGCCAAAACTCAGGTCCATCCTCCATTTCTCTTAAGCTTGGTGGAATGTACCAAAAGCAGACGTTTGCAAACTCCGGCTAAACAAGAGAACAAATGATTGCTTTTAGATGTAACAAATGGGACAGGGATACATATTACAGCTTGTCAAAGAGTTATGCTTTATTTTTTGGGGTGAGAGGGAGGGAAGCCTTTGAGTTTATACCCTTTTCATTAAAACTTCCTTCTCCTACTCACCTTTTGTATCCCTTTTTTGAAACTAGAAATAGTTTTCATATCATCCATTTCTATTCCTGCTGCCAGAAAAAGGAAACCTGTTGGGGTTTTAATTTCATCTTCCTACATCCATATTTAACTCTGTTTTGCTCACAAAAAAATTTTGGTTTGGAAAAGTGTAAGAGAGGCATAGAAGGGTAAGTTACAGAATTCAAATTTTAAGCAACCTTTAAGAATACATTTTCTTTTTAGTGTTTTGGGTTTTTTTGATGGAGATTTCCTATGATGTCTTTTACACAAAACACACAAGCTTAATTCTTGTCACCATTTAACACTTGCACATCTAGTCATTTTTCTACTGAACAATGCCAATCTCCTTTTATATCACAGAGCACACTATACAGTGCTAGACAATGGTTTTCTCTATTTCCACATTTTGTAAGAATCTCTGGATCCTTTGCAGGGTATGAGCAATATCCTGAATGTATCTTGTCCAATATCTAAGCAGGTGTTTTGGCAAAGGCCAAGACTCCATATTTCAGTTTCCCTCCAGAGAAGTTTTGCCTTTAAACTCAGTAGAGAGTTATCTGCAAGGCTCACAACAAAAGCATCTCTTCACCACACATTATAAAATAAGGTATTTTGTGCTTATGAGATTTCTGTGTCATATATGATAGAGAATACATTCCCAGCAAACTAGTCTGCGATCTCTATACATTTCCTGCTAATTTGGAACAATTTTTATTTTATTTGTACAGAGAGCAATAGCATGAGGAACACATATGCCTTCTAATCCCATTCAACACAACTCATAAAACCACTACAACAATCTTGACCTACGCTATTTGCAACACAGTATTCAACTGGCATCTAAATTATAATATGGATTATGATCTCACACACCCCTCTCCTCTCCCACATGCCACCCTCATTGGTACTAGTTGAAAGAAAAAAAAAAAAAAGTTAAAAGAGAGCTTGGTAGCTGAGTCACACCATCTCTTTAGCCCACTGTGAACGTGGTTGCTATTATAATCCCAGGCAGTCTCCTGAACGAGGAGAGCCCACCAGCTGAGACATGTTCTTTCATGAAAGGGCACTGAGAGCTGCTCATATCATTTTCTGCTTCACTTCAAAGAATGCATTAAATACAATTTAATCATCAAGAAGAATATCATTGTCAGCAGGAACAGAGCTGCAAACTTGCCGTGTGTTGCCACTGAATGGAATAAAGCTCAGCTCTTAAAGTCCCTTTTCTTTCCCCAAAGAGCATGCATTGACTACACACATAAACACAGACACTGAAAAGGCAGTGCCTTCCTCAGAAGCAAGCACTAGCTCGCTGTTACAGGGTTTATTTTAAAACTATTTAAATTCAGATGGCAGGAGTAGACAGATGGCATATATTACCATATTGCCATCGCCTGTGCTGCTTTCTTGATTATCTCAGTTTCCTCTCACACATCAAATATATCATCCCCCTCTGAAAATACCATTCATCCTAAAAAACTACCCCAAGCCATGCTTCACACTCTATTTCTAGTTATGTTGTCACAGCTCTTATCCAAGCAGGTAAGCACTTACACACAAAAGAGTTCAAGATGACTCAAGCACAAGTGCATTTCCAGGCCATAGAGGATCATCTTTCTAAGCTTTTTGTCTGAAGCCCAACTTACTTTCAGGAAAAGGGCTCACATAACTGGGCCTAGCTGCCTGACAGCAGTCTTTCTTTGAATTCTCATTGCTTGTCCCTCCCTCTGCACTCCTGAAATCTTTTTCTTAATCCTTGCTCAACTTCCTTCTCAGGAAGTGCTATAGTCCATCCTATAGCATTCCCTTCAATCTCACTTTTAACCCAGATGTCCCATTTCTGCAGGAACTAAACAGCAGCCTCTGTTCTCAACAGCTTTCACATCTGGGTATTCTACAATAACAAAAAGTGGTCAGTTTTTTACAGACTTGCCACTTTACTAAAAAGTAAAGTGGCTGGCCTAAAATTCTTCAGTCAATTAGCAGTGTTCAAAGTTAAAGAGACAATCTGCATTGTACAAATAGTGTAAAATATTTTTTATATTTTGTATTTCATCTATCCTAACAGGGAATACAGCACGTGTTATGTGTGTTCAGTCATATCTGTGGATACACACACTTATTAAATTATATACTTCAAATACATATTGGTAATTGACTAAAGAGAGCAAAAATCAAACAGTAGACACTCCCCACCAATAACAACAGCAGTTCAGTTCCATGTTCACTTACCTCCAAAAGAAGCTGAAATCCCTCTCTTTTTTTAATTTCCTCCACTAGATATCTGTAATTAAAAATGCAGGGGTTTAAAGCATAGAACAAAACAATACAAACAGAAAACAACAACAAAAGGTCTTTAACGTGTGGGGTTTTTTCCTTTTTCTTTTTTTTTCACACTAAAGAAACTACAGAGTTAAACCTCATTTCTACCTGCTGTGAAAATGCAATAGCTATCAGTTCCTGGAAACAAATGAAGGCTACAGCCAGCCAAGGAACATTGAGAAGAAGTCAAAATCTGTCCTCAGGCACAGATTTTCAATGGAGTCACACAGCACAAATTGATCCTATTTGCATTAGGTTGTGAACTTTCCCAATGCAAATTTCCATTGATGTTGCTCTTTACAAATTAATCCCTCCATCTCAAGTGCTGATGTTGTGTTGCAATGTTATTTCGTAGTCACCCTGACACCTGTTGCATTACTACTATCACCAGAACCTCTTAGTTTAGCCCAGAATTTAAAAATTTGAGCGTACTTGAAGACCAACAATTTTCCCAGTACTGCCCTTGTTCCACACTGTACATAACAGTGTATATTTCCACTCAGTGAGCCACTGCTTATGCACAATAATCCCTGAACATCCTATGCTAACATACTGAGATGAGAATTTCTTTTCTCTCTCCCCTGACAAGCATGAAAAACCCAGAAGTCTTCAATGGAAAGATGGGTCTGAATCAAAACTTCAGACACAAACAGTTTCAGTTTATAGATTTTTTTTAAAACATGACCTCAACTTTGCCATGGCACAATCAAACAGGAATTCTGAAGCAAAGAGGACACAGCTGGGACTTCTCTCTTTATTCTCCTCCCCTCAAAGCCTTCCAAAGAAAAACTCCAAAGAATTCACCTCAAATTCACACAGCTTTTCCATGTCAACAGAATTTTAGTCTTCTACACGAAAATTTTGCTGTCTAACAGGAATAAAACTGTTAGACACAGTTTAACTACTGATTTTGCACAAATCTGTTCTTTGTATTTACTATTTGGTGTTTTCCTGCCTGCAGCTACATTACTGGTCATCTCTAGTAATTCTTTTATCCACTACTTGAAGAAAAAAAATATTGCCAAAATAACCCTCAGCGGTCCTATCCACGTGTCTGAAACTTGCCCCCACAGGGACACCTCTAGCCCCGTTGTATCTATTTGGCAGACGTGCTGCAGGAACAGGTCGGCTAGGGAAGCAATAAACAATACCCTGGATGGCACATGTTTTTCAAAGCTGTGCATAGGGAGTTGTCACACTGTTTGTCATTAACAAGTGCTGTGCCTGTGACTCATTACTTCAGCACACACCCCAGCAAAGCAATCACTGTGGTGGAGTGCCAGTTCCCACAGCACCGCAGGCCTAGGAGTTGTGGTGTGCACTGTTGAGATGTTCCCTCTCACTGTAACAAATCAGCGTTCTGGGTTGTTTCTGCCATGACCATTTAGATCCCACTGTATGCAGTTGTTTGTTATCCAGCTGTTAATGCCCAGGCTACCACTTAGGTTGAAAGAGAAGCATGATGAAAGGCAAGTAGAAGGGTAGATATCATGTGAGCATGTTGGGGGGCACCTGTTTCTGTTGGGTAAATGTCTTAGGTAAAACAAGTTTGGTGCTTTTGTTCTGTTTATTAGAAGATACTTGTCTGTGCCATAAAACCAATATTCAGCAACATCAGCTTGCTATTCATAAGACAGTAGTCCTCAATTTATTTTTTCTTTAATAAATCACAAAAGGGAAATCTATGCATGATCACTTTTTTTTTTTTTTGAGGTCTTGAATTGTTAGAGCTATTTCACAATGCTTGATACCTTTCCCTCCTGCCACAAGTGCCTTCTTTTTATACCACCATCTGACATAGGCTGTCTGATGTCGGTCAAGTTCACAACACTGTTAATCATGTTCTTAACTACACTGCCAATAGCCTAAGAAGGCAGCCATTAGAAAAATCCATCGCCCATGATTTATCTTGCCAGGACTATTTGATGGCAGTGGAGCAATTTACTCTGTGCATCTTTCCACAGTTGACAGTGAAGTTTTATTATCATGTCACAGTTGTAGAACGTCAGAAGGGTTTGAGTTTTAGTGAGGACTGAAGTACACAGACCAGTGGCATTTGCTATGATTAAGCCTTGCAGAAAATAAGGGGCAGAGATCTGCAGTGAAAGTAGACATACGTCTGCTAACAGTGGGTGTCAGAAGAGAAAATGCAGAAAAACTGCAAAGAAGCTGAAGCATAAAATGCAGAGGTGCTTACAGTAGTTGTATTTGAAAAGCCATTTACTTCTGGGTTTTTTTTAGTGTACTTCATAAAGCAACATCCCTGTATTAAAAATCATTGGGCAGAAAAAATAATCTGAAAAAAATCTGAAGCAGTCAGTTGGATGCTCTACTCTAGCTATTTTAAAAGCGAGCCTTTCCAAATAGGTAGCATCACGATATTCCTGGGATATTTAATACACTGAAAGCATGATACAACTCCAGAACAAAAAGATATTACTGGAATAGCCAATAAACAAAGTTTGATGTACCAGAAATACATGCTTGCAATTACCCTAAAACCTTTGCAGGTCTGCTTGGCTACTGGGGAAAAAAAAAAAAAAAGCAATATTGCCCTTAAATTCTATAGTCAGTAGACTAGTTCCAGGAAGTTTAAAAATTAAATTTCTTCTTTATGGAAAAACCGCAAAACAATCAAGAAACAGAAGAGACAAGCCAGTCGCTCCTTAGAAGTGCCACCAACTGGATCCTAACATTAAAACAGAAATATCAATCCCATAAAGGTCATTAGTCACTACACAGTCAGTCAAACAATCTTGGCCAATGACCTTGATAAGGCTGAATTCCCCTACTAATAATGGAATGAATTACTTACTCTGTACAGACAAGGAACAGTACAATGCTTCGGAACAAAAATAAGGTGCAACTTAACCAGAAGATATCAAAAACATATAGCCAGCCAAAAAATTAGTGGTTTTAAAAAAAAATAAAATAAAGAAAAAGGTCACGGCTCATTTGAGCTTTTCTGGGTTTGCTTCTTTCTTTTAATTCCTTTTAAATCCACTCTGGATTTAGGTCAGGGGTATTTTTACCTTTTAAGTAACTTCATTACAGTGAGGCTATTCCTTTAATTTTCATTCAAATAAACATTCAATTCTTTTTGTCTTGCTAGTTCATATAAAAAAAATAAAATGTCAATATCAATGATTTGACTTATGGAAACGTGTAGCTAGTCTGGTGAAATTTCCATTGTGATTTATCTTGTATAAATTCTGAACAAACATGATACTTAAAGTTAATTCTTTTTAATGGGACATTATCTATCCTATTTCAAAATCATTTCTTCTATGAGAAGAGAAAACCCCTTGTGTATGGAAGCTTCTTCCCAGAAACCAAGACATCACCATCACTTTAGAACCACCTTCTAGCAATCATTCTGCTGAATTCAGTTGAGAAACTCATTTCTGCAAGACCAAAAACTTAGTGAAATCGAAGAGGCCATGTGTGGGGAAGATCGCAAGAAAAAGGTGTTTCTGTCCCTAACAGAACACACTGTAAGCATTAAGAACTTCAACAAACTTGTGGAGAAAAAACAAGCAGTATGTCAGAACAATATGCCTTCATATACCTCTAGTACATCCTAACATTAACAGTGTTCTCATAAGAATTTCCCTGCATCATCAGCTTTCTGCATTTCCTTGGTCATGAGGAATGAAGTGACAGGAGAGTGGCTAATTCACTTATTGCTAGATACAGCTAAGATCCTGGCACATGAGGCTGTTTTTACATCGACACCAGAACACACAGCTGAGTTAGAAGAAGGTGTGTTGGTAAGTCTATCCTGTGTCTGGTTCAGATAATATAAATGTTTGACAACACTGTTTACCAACACCTACGCTTATTGCTGAAAGCAATAATTACTGCTAAATATTATAGCAAATGTAATAACACTGTTATTGTTATTAGTTCCTCCTATTATATACAAACAAAAGGAGAGGGGGAAAAAGTAACAAGGTGGTCTGTTCTGGGATACGGAGTATCAGCAGTGTCAGCATTTTGGCAAATTAGACAGAGTAGATGTATTCAAAACTGTGAGGAGGTACCTTGCCAAAGCCAGTGCCCTGTTTACTCTCTCCTCCAGGCCTGTTGTTCCCAATGCTTTCCACATCAGCCAGAATTTGAATGCATCCGGACGTCTGCTGCACTGAATGGACTTGTCGCCAGTGTCATAGCTGACATCATAGAACTTGTCCTGCTGGAACAGGTATGCAGCCTCAGCAGAGTAACATTTCTTCAGAAGGCCCTATTAGAAACACAATAGAGACTTAGATTCCTGGCTTCCTGATCAAACCACTTCACAAGCCAAAGCCTATTTTTCCCTGTCTGTACGGCTTATTAAAACAGATTTGGATGTGCAGGATACTCTCCAAAGCGTATGGTGTGGTTTAAGAATCCTGGATGAACTTAAACCCAGTGAAGTCAGCACTGACAACAAGCAAACTTTTTCATTATTATTATTTTCTCCATAATGTCACTGAAGAGTGGCAGGTTGAAGAGAAATTTTGAGTCAGAATCTCAAGAAACCATGGAAGGGGGTATCACAGAAAGAGTTGCCCAAAGACATATATGGATGGGAAAGAGGGAGAAGAAGTAGACACCTACGTCCACTGCTCCAGTCTTTAGATGGAAGGACAGCCCCTGAGGAACTTCCTACATGTTCACAAATGGTTCAATCTATTCCTTCTTTGGTTAGTTGCAGGTAAGGAAGATTTTAGCCCCAAAAAATAAATGTTTAGCCCTTACCAGCAAATAATCACTGTAGATTTAGCATAGGCTATCTGGCTGTTTGAGCAGAAACACCACAAGGAGATCAGTACACCCATTTTTGTCTCATTTTACAGTTCAGACAAATTTAACATTTGAAAATAAGCCTGAGAAAAGTACTTTCACATACTCTAATCATGGTTTGTTAATAAAATTATTTTTATTCAGCTATCTCCAGCCTCCAGTTTCTGAGAGGCTGCCTGAGCGAGATGAGCAGCAGAAAAGAGACAAAGATTAACGAGTAATGTGGCAAGTTCCAGCAGAGAACAAGGCTGTGAAACAGAAAGCACAGAGGTTGTTATAGGTTTAAATATACAGAGGAAGAGAAGTGGCATAGGACTGGCCATTGGCTGAAGAATGAAATATCAAAATATATTCTGTAATACTGTGAGGTAGAGAGAAAGGCTGGCAGAAAGCAGGTTACAAAATCAAAGATGACGGTGGCCCTACAAGGGGCCCAGAAGAAAGAAAAGGTTATAGACCTGTCAGTGAAGTGGGTAAGAAAAATAAAACACAACGTATAATACTCAAATAGAAATTTAGATGAGTTTAAAAGCATGGTTACTGCATCTGATTCAGATCTGGAAACACCTATTTAAGTGACAGCTGAGCCTGTGCAGAACAGACAAGGAACAGAAGCAGACAGCGAGACACAAGTTGCTAAACAGAAGACCACAACTCATTTTCCAGTTAAACATCACTCTTCAATTTGAACCAACAGAAAAAGTACTTCACATTTCATTCTTTTCTCTGCATCTGCTGCAAGTCTGATTTTGAAATGGCAGACAGGTCTGACATCACTCTTAATCAAAGTGTCATATTCCTGTAACAGAGGTATCATTCTTGATCTACATTACAATACACTACTGATAACTTTAGGACTGGCAATAAAATAGATAAAAAAGGCCAAGACCAAAAAACACCAAAAGATAATTAACCCACTGGCATATACAGAATAACTCTGCCTCTCTCCTAGACTTTTCAATTCCCTCCATCAATACTAAAAGTAACGCAAATAAAAAAGCCCACCTACGCACCTATTTGTAAGAGCACAAAAGGAGAACGCCACCAAAGGTTGCTCCACAGCTTCTGTAAGGGTTTGACAATCCCATTGTAATATTGCTGATTTGCTAAAAGTACAGCAAATTCAGTCTGAACTCTTTAGTCATAGATCCAGCACATTCAGCCTTGTGAAAAGACAGTTTATGTGACAGCTTGGGGGGAAAAAAGGGCCAGCATCCTCTCTCCCTTTGCAATCATCAGTGATAAGGTGCAGCTGCAGCACAGGGTAGCCATAGCTGAAAAGCCAGTGCTGGGTGCAGTGTTTTGTAACGTATAAGATTCTCACAGTTACTTTCCAACTTTCTCAGAAAAAGAAAGGCAGAAAAAGGACATTAGAAACCAGACAGTCAAGCACTGAAGCATCCATACTTTACAGGTTTTTTACAGCTTTGTGTTCTCTGGCTAGCAGCTGCCCAACAAGGAACAGGAGTCATTCTGTGAAGCCATTGTGCTCTGTTCAGTTAAATCTACATACCTCGATTTTCAGGGAATAAACAAGTTTACTAGACATGGTCTTAAAAAAACAAACAAACACCAAGCAAACAAACAAGCAAAAAAGGCAGCATCGTCTATCCACAAATTTAAGTTAATTTTTTTATCTTTGCTGACTTAAATATTTGCATAGTGTTTCTGTCGTGAGCGTATTGATCAATGTGAGACTATCTTCTGTCTTATCAGAATGCAACACAGCTACACAATAGAGGACATCACAGAATATTAGTTCCCCTCATGCCTGTCCTCTGAAAAATAATAACTGTTGTTTTTCACAAGAAACCTAAACTCAATTGGTAATATTATAGAAAGACTGAGAAGTTCACTTAAGATCACAGTACAGCTGCAGAGTTTAATAGTTTAAACTCTATAGAGTGACAACACAACAAGAACAAATAGTTCAATGGCCCTGAGTGAACTCCAGTTCATGGGAATATATTTCACTAAAAAAAAAAAAAAAAAAAGGCAGGTACTGTCCTACGCTCCTGGTACATTCAAAGCTGACAAGACATGTTGGCTTGATGATCCTTGATAATCAACATGCTTGATAATGCAACACGCTCAAGAAACCCTGCTGAAGACACTGCCTACTATCAATCTACAGAGGCAAGCACAGTGACATCCTCACGCATGTTACCAGAGCAGACAGAAAAAGAAACAAAAATCATCATGAGAAAGAAAGAAATATTACAGAAGAAAGGTGGAGAAGAAAGAGAATGGAAAAGAAAGGCAACATTGCAGAACAGAGTTTGGGCAGGGAGGACAGCAGAAAAAAAAAAAATCCAAAAGAAATGTTATGCTTAAGAAAGCAGTTACTCTTTGATTGCTGCTGTCTCAAAATTAAGAGACTGAAACTTGCTACATGCTGAAGACATAAAAAGTCATCTCAATTTTCCTAGTCAAATTATGGAAAAGCAGAAGAGAAAAAAAAAAAAGGAAAGAAACATGGCTTAAATATGTTTTCTATCTCAATGCTCTCAGTCCCAAGAAGATGCCAAGAGTTTTCCACACAGTAACTGAGCTGCTCCATCTGTTTAGAAGAATTGCAAAAATTTCATTAGAAGTGCCCCATTTGACAAGTTTTGACTATCTTTCTTCAGCACCTTTTATCTTTCTACCGTTTTCAGAGACTTATAGTCAGGTTGCTAAAGTTTAGATAATGGAAATACTATTTTCATGGAGGCCCCAGTCTACTGTGAAGTCTCAAAGAGCTTTTGATTTTGATGAAGTCTACGGAAAGTTGCTGTGTGTTCTAATTAATGGGAAATTAATAATTATTGATACTGAAACCTAGAGCTTCATTTTCATAATTCAACACATTTTTCTCATTGAACAGTTACCTACAGCAAGTCTTCTGATCTCCTTCCATTTTCATTGCTAGTTAAAAGTGAATTTCAATTTCATTAACAAAATATCTTTTTTCCCCAAGACAAACATCTCCCTGATTTGCCTTATCTGAAGCAGTATGAACATCACACTTGAAAATTCTCAAAAGGAGTGCAGTGTGAAAGGCCATTCTAGGAATTCACTTCAAGAGGTGAGAAGAGCTCTCAGTTGCACTAACCCTAAGTGAAAAGCAATGAGAATAAGGTATTTCCTGCAGGTGCCACGGAAAGGAATCAGGGACGTAGATATCTCTATGATGTTGCTAATGATGAGGAAGAGACTACACTGTAGATGGCTGCCATCTCCTTAATCAATTATATTCTCATTAAACTGAGATTTAATTAGCTACATTGAGACTTTATTCTTAACAAATAAGTGAAAATTCTGCTCATTGCTTAGAATTGATTCTTAATTACCTAACCTAGTGTTTCACTCTAATGAGTCACTGGCAGTGACGGTAAACAGTAGTTCTCTATTTATATGGTGATAATATTTCCACCAATATGGATTATAGCAAGGACAAACTGTAGTAGCTCTGTGGTTTTAAGGGAGTACGTACAACCCAAGACTGATTCCTAGCACTTTAAGAACATTGGAGAGCAAAACTGACTTCACTAATGTTTTGAGATTATTGCTTCATCTAGCTTTGTGTTTAAACAGTCACTGCAATTCATGCCTCAGCAATACAAGCGTTTTCTGAGCAAGACTATCTTATTAGAGAAGTGATGAAAGTTACTCAGGGCATGACAGTGAAAAAGGAATAACTGTGCACTTCTTGAGTGCTTTAAGCAATGAAGAACTACTGTCATTGATCTGAGCTTTTATAGAGGATTAACCAATCTCTCTTTCCCTTTGGTGAAAATACTTCTCCCATCTAATCAAGTCAAATACATATTTCTGTTTTCTATCTCTACCTTCTTTGGAAATATTCCAGTTTTGTTTCACTAAGGCTGGAAGATACTCTTTTATCAGCATTTCACTGCAGTTTATTTTTTTTTCTTTTTTTTTAAATCTGTATGGGAAAATACTTAAATACAATGTTTTATTCTAACAGGCTAGCTACAATGTCTTAAGCCTATTAATAATACTAAACCATACTGGGGCTAAGTGGTAAAAAAACCCAAACCAAACAAAATTAGTCACTATTACTTTTGCTAATGGGAAATTACAGTGTTACCACCACAACTGAAATGTGATGACACCTTCTAAAGGTTATCTTTTCATACAGAAAGTATGAAAGAGAGAAAGAAAAACTGAAGGGGATTAATTTGTTTACTTATAATCAACTAAGCCTAATTCTGAGGTACTCCACAGTTTCCAAATGGACCTCAAAGCAAATGAGAAGACAGAGTAACAAAACTTCCTTTATCAGTCTTTCAAAGGGAGATAGGGTGTGATTCATAAATAGGACTTAACATTCATGATTAACATTTTGCTGCTTTGATTTCTTGCAGAGTTCAGCATTTCAGTGACCACCTGAGGTTCTTTGAACATTCACTGGCAGAGCAATGTGTGCCAAACTCTTCCAGCTCCCACTGAGGCATCCTAACCACAATGCAAAGGAATTATGTTCACATGTAAATGTGTGCTTCATCTGCAGCCATAGGTATTTATGTACTTTAGGAGAAGTGGAACAAGCTCTCGAGTGAGAAAATGATACACGTGCTCTTTCCTTCTCTTACTGGTGTGAAAATAACATTTTTAATGGAAAACTGGAGTCAGCTACCTATTCTGGTTATGGAGAGGATCAAAGTGAAGCAAGGCTTTTCTGTCAAAGTGTCTTAAATATGCATTTGATCTTTTTTTCTTATGGATTTATATTCCAGCTAGTTAATAAGAAAGTACTCAAATTTGTATGTGTGTCTCTTTCCATATAAAATCTGCATTGGCACATACACAAAATAAGTGTCAATTTTCCAAGAATTAAACACAGAGTAAAATGCCCTTTCTATTCAACACAAAGAAATCTTCTACTTTCCAGAAGGTGTCTTGTTATACAGCGGGATCTATGATCAGTGATACTTGTGTTTTCACCCCTCAATGACCTAGGATTCATCTTTACAAATATTTCCAATACAACATTGCCCAGCTGTGGTTTAAAAGTGGAACAGGAGTGCTCTAAGAGACATTACACTGCGCAGAAGGAGAATATAACATGGCTGTTAGAGCCCTGAAGCTGGAACAGTGCTCATAAAGTGACTCTAAATGCTTGAGCAGCTAGAACATTTCAAACTTCTTCATTTCTTTCCTCTTTCTTCCTGAGAAATTTCTATTATGCAGTCCAAGTAGTCTAATCATTACCTGGGGCTATATCTATGTACTAGGGCTAATTAGTTAAAAATACAGCAATGAAATCTTCCCAAGTCTGCAATTAAGACACCACATTAATCTTAGTCAATAACGTCATTCTGTTTGTTTTTCATCCTGGAATAAAGATAAAGTGATGGACAGTAATCTTGAGGTCTAATCCTCTTTAATCCTACAGACTCTAACCTAAGAACATGAGGAGGCACACTTCTCCTTGCTGTCCTGCCATGTCTCACCTCTGACTTAGAGCAATCAGCTCCAAAAGAGTGCCAATTAGCAACTATGCTCTTTGGTCTTCATCAGTTCTTACTTCTAGAAGTTAGTAACAAATTACATGGATAGCTAACCCTAGCAGTTGAATAGAAAATATCAGTAGTTTTGACAGAGTAATTTACAAACCATGGCCACAAAATAGTGGTGCAAACCTCCAGGGCTCCGTATCTTCATGATGTTCAGTCATTCATAACCTATATAAGGTGAAACTCAAGCCTGATGGTGGTAAATGGGTATAAGTTTTAGCAGTTCTGAGTTTGAAACGGAGCTTGAAATAATTGACCTTTTACTGGTTTCTTTATTAAGATAAAAGAATTCCACAAAGATAAAAGCAGGGATTTTTACTATATTGCAGACTCATCTTGAGATCAAAGCTCTGTTGTTAGCTTGCTAGACCTTTAAATTAGTCATGGCTTTTGGAAAGTCTAAATCACCCTGGTGATGAGGAAAAACTGGTAGAGTGAGCAAAGAAGGCTCAGCACCTTTTTCTGGATGTGATCTGCCTCCTATCCCTCTTCCCCTTTGAGGTACCTATGTAAGGGGATGGGAAGACAAGCTCTGCCTGCTTTAAACAGAGACGCAGTACTGCTGCAGTCCCGATGGATGTCAGCTATTCTGAGGACTTTGATGAGCTCTGTGTTTAAGTGTTGCAGGCCCAGGCGACAAAATACTCAATTCTGAATGTAAATCATGTACAGAAGTTAACTAGCACCAGCTGCAAAATTTGACCACTTGTGGGTACAGTGACTTGGATCCTGCTCTCTTATTCACCCTTTATTAAAATGAATTTAGTGGTGAAATTCAAAATAATATAATTCAGCCTTTGCACTGTGGTATAGTAAAAATGATTTGCAGCTGTTTTCTAATTATTTCTACTTCCATATAACAGCAGTGACAACCTACTGCAATAGAAAAAAAAAAAAAAAAGGACAGGAGGACTTACAGAGTTGTCTTTCACCAGAAGAGCACAGCACTGTATTCCTGCCAACAACATTTTATGGGGATTCCAGGCAACAGAATCAGCCCTGCGAAAATTATAAATTGCACCTATAATCATGGGTACTAAAGAATCAAAAACAGCAAAACAATCCAAGCAGACGAATCAGATTTACCATCCCCCCCACTCCCACCATAGGTTCAGAAATCTCTCCAACTAAGTAATTTCTATTTATGGAAGCCAACAGGCCATACAACTTCCATCTCAATCCCTGGTAAGTGACCCCATGAACTAAACTGACTTACCTGTGGATGCCATGAAGAAGTCTGCAATGCTTCCTTGATATCAAAGCCGAGCCACCCCAAGAAGCCTGTTAGAACATTTATAGAGCCAAGAAAATATTTGTATAAAGATCTTTTCATAATACTTCAACTAATAATTTATAAAGAAGTCTTATCTCATTTAAAACTTAGTTTACTACGTGGTCAGTGGGCTACATTTTGCCTTTAGTATCATCTACTGAAATAAAGATGGCAGCCTGGGGCTGTGCCTAAAACAGAGGAGTTAATGGTTTGTGCCACTGCATAAGCCACAAACTAGACTGGCCCTTCTGTGAAAGCAAGGCAATGAACTGAAGTGTCCTTGCATAAGCAGACTCATTCCTGATACCGAATAGAGTTGCTTCCTTTCCCCCAGCCTTAACCTCAGCAGTGAGAGCAGAAGGCCCCATTTTGCATATTTTCTTCCTGCTAGCCATTTCCTTCCTGAGAATTTCACAAGGAAACAGCAGACAATGTAAAAGCTCTGCCAGTTGCAAAGTCCAGGCTTGGATTTTCCACACATATGAAAAGCAAAGTCAGGGAGTGTGCAACAGCAGCCTTTCTGTTACCAGCAACCCAACTGACCTTAAAATGGTTTAAGACTCATCACATCTCCCTCAGGTCAGTTAACAACTAATAGTGTACTCTGAGAATCATTTAGGCCTTCTCTGTAGAGAAGAACTCTCTACTGAATCTCCTTACTGAGTGTCATCTACTCCAGACACCCATCTTTGGGTGATATCTTTTGCAGATATACATCTCCATGGATGACAGAAAGAACTCAGACAATAAGCTTTTACTACACAAGTTTAATTTCTGGACAATCAGAGTCAGGAAATGTGATCCTTATTCATGAATTCTGCAGGGATCAGATTTCACCCATCAGGTGTTGTGAA
This sequence comes from Manacus candei, assembly GCF_025592945.1. NCBI lineage: Eukaryota > Metazoa > Chordata > Aves > Passeriformes > Pipridae > Manacus > Manacus candei. The sequence goes on along the minus strand of NW_026138074.1, from coordinate 5,474,832 downwards.
TCTTCAGTTCTCAGACAGCAATATTTATCCACAGGGGAAAGTTGCAAACAGCAGACATGTCATACAGTGCATTTGAGAAATTACTGATAAATAAATAAATAAATAAATAAATAAATAAATAAATAAATAAGAGGATTTTCCATGTTCATGCAGGTGGAATACACTTAAGCAAACTATCTGTGAAGTAAGCAAGGCTTTTCAGAGATGCACAGAAGGCATCAGTCCACAAAACATCTGGACTCAGCTTATTTTAAAAGAAAGATTCATATGTTTTGTGCTAATAAAGGGGAAAAAAAAAAATCATTGATGTAAAGATTCCTGACCTAAGCATGGAGAATATATGCTTGTTTAGTTTTTCTTCCTTTTTTTTCCCTTGAAAAAAACAGATATGATAGATGACATACAAATTTAGCATCAGTATTTGCTTCACAGGCCATACATTAGGAGTAAGATCTGTTATCTCTGGGAGACAGGAACGGTAAAGGCTCACAGGGGAAATGAAAGGTTATTAACTTGTCTTAACACATCATTCTCATTTATGCAGTACATTAATGCACCACATCATATTTTACATTGTCATGCTCACAACATCCTTGCTGCCGCTCAATCTACACCTGGGACCTAAGGTAGGAAAGGATTCTACCTGCAGAACCACAACTTTGAGCTATGTTTTTCCAGCTGGTCCAAATTTGCCATGTTATGGGAAGACAATCAAACTGAACTTCCTATTCATAGAAAATTTTACTCTTTTCATTCTATGATTCAATAAAGTCAAAACAATCCCTAAGTTATTCCCTGACTTTCATAATTTATAAACGACACATTAAAAGATAATAAATTTCATGAAATCTGCATCTAAAGGTGTCTGTGTTTTAAAAAGTTGAAATTTTCACACTATCTCTGAAAAACAAGATTAGAAAGGCACTCAAGAGGTCATCTCAACAGTGTGCCACTCCCAAAGGCAGGATCAACATACTCATCTCATTTCTGTCAAATGCTTGTCTTTTCTAGAAGTTACTAATCAATGAATACATGGCTTGTAATTAGCATGAAAATGAAAAATAAGATGCAGAGAGGCACCAGCAATTTCTGCCTCTACAGCACTACTGGCACTACTTTCTGCCTTTGTTTTAAAAACTACTGCTGGAGATCTAGAAGAGAGGAATTATAGTAGTGGAGGTCAAGGCATCTTCACCACCTTTCAATCTCTCCTTGAGCCACAGGAGTACAAGATAAATTTGTGATCCATGTTTCTTCACCCAATTCAAAGATCAAGTGCTTAGGGATCCAGGGCTGGCAAAAAGAAAACAAAAAAACCACCACCACCAAAAAAAACCCACCACAAATGAGAAGACACCCAAGACAACTGAGAATCACTGTCTTTGGTTTTAAAGACCTCTAATGATCGAGGCTGTATAATTTAGCCACTTAATTTGTGTTTAACGGTAACAAACTGTTTTCAATTTAAAGTGTCAGACCTAAACAGTGTCACCCCTAGTCACACCTTCAGTGGTCAGGGGTAGAGATTATTCCTTTCTTTTTTAAAGTATCTACAGACTATTATGTATTGTCTCTTTGTCCTTTCTAGTTTAAATAACATCAGTGCTTTCCATCTTTCCTCATCGGTCATGATTTCTAGATATGGTTCTGTTTATCTGCATCGCTTTCTCATTTTCTAATCTTTCTCCTGTAGGTCCTTAACCTTCTCGAAATGCATCTTTTTATTTGGACACAATCTAGATAAAGCAGATGAAGTACATACCAGGAAGAATCATTTTATGTATCTTTATGTATTTAATTCTGAAATACATTTAACTTTATTTGAAAATATCACTGATTTGTGAATTACTGCAAAGCCCAGATCTTTTTCCAAAGATCTGTTGTCTAGCCAACCATATCCAGCCTGTATTTGTGCACTTGATTATTAGAACTTAGAATACTATCTTTATTGAACTGTAGCCTAGTTTTTCCACTTTTTTCTCCAAATTATCAAAATCTCTTTGATTTCTAATCTTGTCCTTCCACTGCCTCTTGCAGCAGTTTTAAATAATTTTCAAATTGTCAGTGTATTCTTTTTCATCCAAGTTATTTAATGAAAATAACAGATAACTTCTAACCTAGGACAGACCTTTGTGGAATCCTGCTCAAAAAATTTTCCCCTTTCAGTGAACCACTGGTAATTGCTCTCTGGGTATGATTTTCCAGCCAGCTTTTCACTCACTACCAGAGCTGCAGCTTGGCATGTTTCTCTGGCTTTTTGATTAGATATTGCAAATACACAATAAAGTTAACTGCTTCTCCTCCATCCATGAGACTACAGAAGGAAGGCAGATTGATCAAACTAGACTGGCACGTTTTGTTGATGACAAATCCAGCTGAGATCAATGCAGGGTAGGTTTAAACATTAATATTATCACCTGTGTCCAACGTAATGTAATTGATAACAAGGTATGAGAAAATTACTCTGTTTCATATGCAGCAAATCACTTTCAGCTGAATGATGGATATCACAGTGTTCACAGTGATTAAACTAATTACCTAAGCACAGGCTAATAAGTCAAACCTGATTTTCTGTACTGGCCTCTAATAGGAAAAAAAAAAAAAGAAGAGTCAAAGTAAGGACCATCAGGGAAGAAATACTCATATATAGTACTTAAAGCTGCGTGAAGACAATACATGACATATGTAAGTGCTGGAACTTGAGTGCATATTGATGCACCAAGTTATTAAGAAAGGCACCATAGATGTGGATTAGAATAAAATAAGCAACTGGAATGCTTGTATAAATACCATAATGTGAACAAAATAAGCTTGTTATAGCTCTGCACTCAGGCTGTTGAACAGCTTGACTGCTAGGACAGTTTGGACTTACTAGTATTATCTTCTTAAAATTTCTGTAACTCCCTTTACCTCTTCTGGTTTATCTCCATGTGAGAGCTTATCTACTATTTCTGACTTTATTGAAATTTATCTTCCTGAATCTCACTAATTTTATGTTGATGTTCTCCCTTTTGCCCTTTTGCTCTTCCTAAGAATCACCAGCTTTATCATTTCATATTTAATGAAAATAGTTTCCCTAAGGCAAACACATAGATTTTTGGGATCAGAAAATATTCTGAAATGAGATAAATCATTGTAAATCTGGAAATAACACCACCGACATTCATATAGGTTATTCTTAGTAATAGCTCGTGAGAGTATTTACAGTAGACAATCCTGATGCCCATTAATGATACATTAAAAGTCCTAAATTAGACAGAATTTTACTTGGTTCTGTCTGTACTGTACCTTTTTTCCTTCACAGTTACAGCAGGCCCAAACAGCAGTACTCACTTTTTATAACTCAGACTGCATAATGTGTAAATCATTCAACAAGAAGCCAGAGGACTGCAGATTCTCAAAGCTTTCAAAAATATCATATTCTTGCCTATAAGGCTAGAAGGACGTAAGCCTGCTTAAAAACAAAGATAAAAATCCAGTTCTTCCCTGTGTCTCTTGTACAGTCTTTCTGAATGGCAGAGACTTAGTTTCACTGTATCTGTTCGCATATTATTTTATTAAATCCATTTCCAGTGGTACCGAGTGAAAAAATATCACATTATGAACTACAGTCTGCTCATTTTACCACAGTACACTTGTACATACATGTATGATTGACATCACTTACGTGGAAAGCTTTCAGTCTTTCCCTATATCCTGTTCTCTTATTAATACAGCTAGAAACTTTTAACAAAAAATAAAGAAACAGCCATCCATTCAACTCTTCATAGAATGTGAAAAATAGAAAAAATACTGATAGAACTTCTGAGAACCACTGAGAGGTTCATAACATGAATCACATCTTAACAGAATGATTGGTCTTCCGGACCATAAACCCAATTTATTACTGGACATTTGTCCTTCTACTGGGAATCTATTAACATCTGACACCTACAGTCATTTTTCAAACAGAAAATTGACTTAAAGATATTCACAGACATTTTTACCTTAGTTTAACATGAGGCAAAATCGAAAGAAGAAAGTTAATTCTTTTCCAACACTATCAGCTGTCCATGGTTCAGAATATGGCCCAGGCTTATCCCATCTAATTTTAGTTCAGCTACAGGGAGACTACTCATTGTACTCCTACAGCCACTGGAGATGGGTCCAGCCACGTCTATTCAGCTCACCTGTGGTTCAACACAGATCCCAAATACATCCTTGTTTCCATCAGCTGTACACAGACACACAAGAGACTGGCATGAAGCTTGAGTGCTGTGCTTCTGATGAAAATCTGACTGGTTGTTCTCAGCAGCACACAGCCATGAGGGGGCTTTGCAGATATTTTAAATACGAGGCCTAGTTCTGCATCTTTACCTCCAAGTCAATAAGAAAACTCTTTTGACTCACTCATACAGTGACCTTATTTATCAATGTCTGTGAGACATTCATTTGAAACACACATCACTGCCTACGTGATTTTTCTCTGGATATTCAATTTTAAACAAACACTTAAAAAATTTAAAGCAGATCTAAAAATCTCCATTAACATTGCTCTAGATTTTCTTGTTGCTCCACAACTTCTAATGTAGCTATTCTGGATTCATGGTATTGCAATTCTAAAGAGAATATAATTTTAGAAAAGATGAAGACCTATCTTTATTTACTCTTTCAGGTAATAAAAAGGCTCAAGGATTATTCCAAAAAGATTCATGAATAGATTTTAATATCCAAACCTAAAATTACAAAGAAATTTAAAAAAAGAAAAATGTAAGGAAACTTACACCTTAAATATGAAACAGAATAATTTATGACTGATTGAGCCAGAAACATATCTTTATTTTAACCTGTATGAACTGCACACCACAATTCTAATGTGTCTATTCTCCAACCGAACATGGAAATAATTCAAATTTATACTTGTATATAATCACCCCTTAAGCATTTTTAGGAGGTAGCAAGAATAAGAAATTGATTATAAAATAATTTTGAAATATAACCTGACAATTAAAAAAAATAGCTTTGACTGTTTGTCAGAACCAAGCTATTTTCTGTTTTGCAGCACATATAACAGAGATGAGTCAGAATGTACTTCTGGTCCCTATTAAAAAGAAAAGTTATTAGAGCCCAACTTACTTTTAAAAAGAAATATCAACAGTCAAAGCAAAATAGCAATTATAAAAAAGCAGTGCTAAACAAAACCATGCAGTATACAAACTCACATCAACATGAAGCCAGAGGCCATGCTTTTCACAGATATCAGCAATTTTATCCAGAGGATCAAATGCTCCCAGCACTGTTGTGCCTGCTGTAGCACAGACAAGAAATGGTGCTGACCCCTGCAATAGAATTCAAAACAAAAAAAATTATAATTTGCACTGCTCATTTGCTCCAGTATACTTGCAGAGAATAAAGTATAGAAAGGTCTAGGAATGTAGGACAAAGATGTGACAGTCTACATTTAGTTTCCCAACAGAAGGTTCTGCATTTAAAAGTGCTGACTCCTTTTTTTCCCATTAAAAAAAAAAGAAAGTTCATTTTCCATTTCTAGTTAACACCACCCCAGGGCAGACTTCACCAGCTTCAGATTGCTTTGACAGATGCCAGTTTTGCCAAAATCAAAACACACCAGATATTTGACATCTCTCTTTATACACTGATTTTCACTTCTCAGTCTTCATATTTCACTACCATATTTGCTGTCATTCTGATGGATAAAATAAAGCTACTAGCTCAGACAGCAGACTATCCATGCAAGGAAAGGGCTCATCCCTCTAGGGTTTCCACCTGCACTGTCTCTACAATACCCCTATTCTCTGCCTGGTGAAGAGGAAACTTCAGTTAGACAACACGATTTGCCTTCAGCAGCATTGGCACATCCCATGACAGGGACGGTCACCGCTGCCTGATCCCAGGCCTGACCTACAGCACAGTGCTATTCCCTTGTTCCTACGCCTGTCTAGAAAACAGGAAGGGTTGTAAGATGGTAACTGCATGTTAGGAGAGAGATCACTGGAAATCTCAAATAGTTTTAAGGTCAGGCAGCTGGGATAAGGAAAACTTTTGTCAGGTTGCGGTCTCAGGCAACCAGTGTAAGCCATCCATCTTTGTTTCTGTGGTTTTCCATTCAACTAATGGCAGGGGTGCATTTACAATAGCAGGCTAGGTCACGCACCCTTGCAGATCTGTGTGGCTGTGTCTACTTTGGAGCAGAAACTGAAACAATTAAAAGAACTGGTGGATTCTGTAACAGCTCTGTGAAATTGAGGGTATCAAGCCCTAGCAATGACTGCATAGTCTCACTTGCTGGTAAATCCATGCTGAAGGAACTGGTCTGCACGTTTTAGCATCTGGCCTACAGCATGACAATGCAGTTACTGAAGAGGCACTAAAGCTGCTGTTACATTGTACAGTCTGGAATCACTGAAGTTCATTTGCAGGGAATTAAATCTTTCAGATGATGTAAGTCTGTCTGCTAATGTAACTCAATGTAGCTTGGTGAAAACAGACATCAGCTGAAAAAAATCAAACTCTACACAAGTCTTTCATGTATCTTCACTCAACTGAAATCTGATCTCTCATAAAAAAAAGAAAAACTGTTGCCACTTTTAAATATCTACAGAGACAGATAGGCTTAATTCACATTTGCACTCTAACAGTTTTATACTTCTTTACAGTGTAGAAGACTATTAGACTGGTACATAATTATGATTTATTTGTATTTTAAAATTTCTTTACAAATTGCTAAAGCAGTGAAAAGTAATATTGGAAAGAATTTAAATTAATCCCATACATTCACAAAGAATTACCAGCCTATAATTCACTTCTTGGTCATTTATTCCTAGTACAAGGTACCACAATAGTCAAACTTACAAGCTAGCCTGAAGCTCAAGTACAAAACACTTGCAAGCGAGGCAAAGATGTATTTGATGCATCTAGTTTCTGCTAGTGTTCCCACCAATTTTCTCCCAGAGCTACATCAAAGTCAAAGGTCCTCAAACAGCAAGTTGATAGCATGACTGAATACAGGGACAAGTCTAAGATCTCTTCGAATTCCAATAATTGTTACCATTACACATTTTCCTTGAAGAAGAGAATTCAATTTTTGTTATTCTTGACAATAGAGTTAAACAAATCTTCCTGACTAAACTCTCTAAAAAGAGTCCTAAGACTCTTGCTATTCATATTCAGTGATCATTTTGTGGTTTTGTCACTAGCAAATACATCCTCTCTTGTCTAGAGTCATTAGAATATTTACTGCAATTCACTGAAGTGTCCTTCTGTAAAAGTTGTAAAGTAGCACTTAGTCAAGGACAGACGCACTTACAGAAGCTCTGATGAAATGAAAACCTTCCAATACACCTGTAAGTTCCATTAAAATGCAAGTGAAATCGTGTTTTCCTGTAAGCAGAGCATTTCGATATAGAACATTTGTTTTTAAATTGCACAGCACCATACTGGGATTGACCTTTTTTAAAAAATCATAAATGCCAGATGATTTCTTTCAAATAACCACTACATTTAGTATTACATGAACAAACACAAATTCTGTTTTTGCAAGAGCAAAGAGTTCATTCTCATGTGAGCCTGCTTCCTCTTGCTCCATTTTATTTCAGCCATTTCCCCCATCTTGCTCAAATGAATAAAGTACAGGTTGTCTTGCTCAGATAATGCAAAGTAAAGAGAGAGGCAAGCAAGAGAGTTTCCTAGGTCATTAGGGCTATCATGTATCACTAGCTATACTATCTAGCATAAAGCTCAGAGATGACTGTCAGGCAGAAGATGTATCTAAATCAGATCTCACTGAAAGCTGTTGTGGCCATGCCAGTGCATGACAGGACAGCACTACCTTGGCTTTTCTACCAGCCACAAAAGCAGGTTTCCCAAGATAGGATTCAATAGAAGGTATTATTTATGCCATCCACGTGTCACTAATTACTTTGTATTCACAGATCACGACTGAACTCTGAATCCTACTGTTCTGATACACAAACTAGAAGTGAAAATTAAGGTGAGCTAACCAAGCCAAAAGAAGATGCTCCTGGAATTCACATTCAGTCCTCCAGGCTCTCTAAAATAAATTATGTTGATTATAGTTAAACAATGTCTTACAGATTATAGGAATGTATGCCAATGTTGTCCAAATATACACATCAGTACCTTTCTAAATGTTGGCCTTTGACTTTCTACTTGGTAAAGTCCCTAGGGAAAAAAAGGCACACCTCTGCACTCTTCCTACAGTAAGAGAAAGGACTGAATTTAGCATTTGTAGCTTGTATGATGGTTTCAGAGACTAAGACACCTTACAGTTCTTGCTTACTGCAGAGGATAGAGGAACAGCTGCTGTAATTACCTGAAAAACCTTTTTAGGAAAACAAATACCACATCCATTTAAAAAAAAAAAAAAAAGGATCAAGGGAAAAAGAAATCCTGTAAGAAATGTGCTAAATATTAAGAGCAGCATTGTACTCAGGACTTTCATTAGCAGCAAACACCCTGTGGAATTTTCCTCCCTTCTAAGAGTGTAGAACCTATAAGCCTTGACTTGTTATACAAGTTTGTGGAAAAGAGATTTCTCCTGTAAGAAAGCCATTGTTACATTAATTGCCCTATTTTTAAGATTTTGCTCACTCTTAGTTTCCTTCCTTTCACTCAGACAGAAGCACACAGTTTGCATACACTCCTCTCTCCTTCATGCTCTCTCTCCCCCTCTCACCTCTTTCCTGGCCCGCTGGACTTGTTTCTCCAGTTCCTCAGGTATCATCTTACCTCTAAGGGACACAGATTTAAAACTTTTTCAGTTACATTCAAATAGGTTGTTATGTATAGCACTAATGCATTTTAAAAAGGCTGAGAGATCACATTCATGGCTCTTGCTTTCTTACCTTTCATCTGTTCTGATGAAGTAAACATTCTCTGTACCAATACCCAGGAAGGAGGCTGCCTTCTTCATGGAGTAATGACACTGTAAGTGAAAAGTACAGAGAAAAAAAAAAACAACATGCAATTAAAACAAAAGAAATAAATTCCTCATAGGGAATTCCCACATAGGGAACAGTGACACTAAAATTAATTCAACTACACATAACAGCCATGAAAACAGCATATTCTAACACAAAAATCAAACTGATGAGCTACGAATCACAAAGTCCATCTTGTATTTAACAATAACATACACTGAAAACTGGGGAAAATAATGCAAAAAAAGATGTGTACCACGTTTAAAATGTGGGCCTAAAAAAACTAAGAAACTCTATTACATACAAATTTTTTTAAAGCTGGTTCTGCATTAGAATGAAAAGTAGAAATTTTAAAGTGTCATCAGGGAAGAATTATTAATTGTTTCAAAAGGTTTTGCTAGAACTGAGTCAAAAGTATCAATGACTGTAAGAGTTAGGAAAGGCATGAGAAGAAAGTTCAGAAGGCTATTGAACTCAAAAAACTAGAAGCAATTAATAGGTCTGAAAGTCAAAAAGCACCATTCCTTGGAATCTGGACCCTTAATTAAGATGTGTGTTTAGATGATACATCTAAAGCCTCTACCACTTTATTCTTGTAACTCTTCTGCATGCTTTCTCTAATCCTCAGTTGTTGGCCACTGCCAGAGACAGGATACCATGCTAAACTGACCCTTGGCCTAATTCAGCAACTCTTGTTCACACCATCAAGGAGCTACCCAAAGCCTTCCCAAGACCTACCAAAGCCTTCAGATGTGGTACAATTGGGACTTACAAGGCTTTTAAAGTCCTCTCTCTGCAAAGGGATCTGAAAATCATGGTGTTGTGAAGCCATTATGAAAACAAGCAGACTTCAGACAAGACTCAGCACATCTTCAAAATTTAATGTGGATTTTGCAAAAGGTTCCAGTCTGGACTAGTCTGCATTTCTCAGAAAATGAAGTTACTATTTCAGCAAAGAATTTTAGCTAGGTCTCATCACAGAGACATTTTTGAATGAGTACAGACACATGCAGTCCACTTCTCACCTAGTGTTGAATAATGGGCATCAGTCTACAAAGCCTGTGAAGTGAGTGTAAGAGAGGATGTTCAAAATGAGTATTTATTTAATCCGAATGTGGTAAAATGACTTTGGTGAGAAGGATACTCAAGCCTACAGATCACTCCATACAACTTTTTTTCTGTTGAGTAAACATTCATGGACTATCTTACCATATTTCCAACATTCACCTCTATAAGGACCTGCTCTACTGTGAGTACTGTTATTCCAGCACAAGAACATTTTGTCTTATGCCAGAATAAGAGTACACTGATCTCTGCTTAATTCATCTTCATAATTAGCCTGGGAATTTAAGATGCAGTAACCTTCTTAACCTGAAGATATTTAGAAGATGAAACCACTCTGAGGGACCTGCAGCATGCCAAATGCCTACCCACTCATAGCAGTGGGGTCAATTTTGAGAGTGCACAGCCTCCCATATCACTAGACAGTTCTTCTCAGAACAAAGGTCATTCAACACTCGGATTAGCACTGCCCTTCTCAGAAAAAAATAAAGTTGGCTCTTTTACATGTTATTACTGAAGAGTTAAAATAATGCGTGCCCCAGCAACCATGAAGACGTCTAGAATTGTTACTTCTCATACAGGAGGTGAAGCCAGGTGGTTAATTAATTCCATTTTCTTCCAGAGAGTTCACACAAATGCAGTTACTGCAGAACATAATTATGAAAAATGTACAACATTTTAATGTGTGGGCATGAATACATTAAGAGTAATAAAGCCTGTCATGCTTATTTTGATGAGATGGATGATCTCAAAGGGCTCTCTTTTTTTTTTTTTGACAAAAACGTTTCCCCCACCATCACCCACTTTTTAAATAAAAGCAGACAAAGACACTACCCGATACTAGAAAGTAGTTTTAAGAAAGCTTAATTTTGTAACATGACACATCCACAAAGCTTTTAAGACTCATTCATTTAAACTGTTACAAGAATAATAACATACATAGGTGGATAATTAGTCTTACATTACATCAAATTACATCAATAATGGTAATAATGATTGTAAGTGGTTGTGTGTTGTTTAGTAGAAGTTTGGAGATGTTTTTGACTGATTTGTGAATCACTTAAAATACAAGTTATCTCCATCACTGATTTCTATCCATTACATTCAAATGAAAGGTATGAATCACCAAGATTAATCAGATTCCTCCAGATTGAGAAAGCAGTAGACCTGCAAATTCGGTATACTAGTAAGCAGACAATCACTAAATCATGTATTTTATTATAAAAAATGGTGTGGAAGACTGGGAGAAAGATAAAAGACTTGAGCACCTGAGAGATTATACTAAAAAGCAGAGGAAAAGAGAAGTACAAAGGGAATACCAAAATAAAAGGCTGTAAGATACATTATTTTTTTCTCCAAAAGTATTTCTGCACCTCTTGGAAAATTTTGTCCTTCAGTAGGATAGAAAAGGAACAAGACTCATACTACCACATAGACTTGGAATATGCTTTCTTTGATACAAAAAGTAGTCTTTCAGTTATACTGATTGAAAACGTAAGAATTTCTCCCCCGTCCCACCCCCACTAGCATTACTAGAAGCCATTAGGCTAAATTGCAGTGCATCATTTTAAGAAAAAATATACCAGACAACAACAGTCACAACAATGTCAACTAATTTACTTGTTCATAGTTCCCTTAAAAAAAAATAATAAATAAAAAAAAGGAGAAAGAAATATCCAGATAAAAGGTGAATTCAGGTAACTCTTGCTATGTCTATTGTAGTTTTGTTTGTTGGGAAAAATTATTAAATCTATAGCCATTTGCAGTAAGAAATTAACACCTTTGATCACAAAATCAAATTGGAAGAGTGGATTTAAGATGTGCTGCTGTACTATTTACCTATATCTGGATGTAGTTTTTGTTTCCTAATAATATTTGCAAAGACAAGGTACTTTCCATCCTGTGTTCATTAAAACAAAAGATAAATTCGTCTTTTCTTGATTTTGAAAAGTTTCCTAGAAACATGATTGCATAAAGCAATTACATTATTATGAGATTGTTTTATTATTCATTTTTGTCTGTTTTAATTTCAACAGGGGACAACATGATGAGTTAATGTTGTGTTCTTTCACTTTATTACTTTCATGATCAAGTTGCACCGGGGAGGAATTAAGATTCATTGCATTTAAAAAACTGCTCATATCAGCATGCAAATTTCAGTTGTTTACACATTCTCTTCTACCCTCACTTACCTCAAATTTAGCAGATTTCTACCTTTCAGATCAATGCAATACATATTTGTGTCAGAATAAAGCTCAGATGGGACTCAAATAGCAAAAAGTGAGAAAAAGGTGGCCTGATATCTATAACTACAACTGTATTCAGCTCCTGCAGAGCCACAAATCATGCCACAAGAAAGTGGGATATAACAATTCCTCTTCTATGGTTACTGTCTCAAGAAGAATCACTCTGTAATGGTCCAGCAAAAGAACTACAGAGTAGCAGCACAGACAGCATTCACTGCATATCATCACCATTTTACTTGCAGGAACAAGGAGCCTTTTTATTCTTGAAGGCCAAACAGAGCATATGAGGACCCTGGGTGGGCCATGCATTAAACATACATCTTCAGATTATCCAAGAACATACAAAATATTTATAGCCCCAGATCACATAAAACTGAGTCATTGACAAATCTGTGCCTTCCTCTGTTCTGCAGCAGGGCAACTCTTTCAATCCACCCAGTGCCAAACTGAAACTTTGGGACTTGGTAACTCCAGGCAAAAATCATTTCATTTCAACACAGCATTGCAGCCAAGCCCTAAAATGACAAGAGGGCCTTGAGCAGCTATGTGTTTTGATTCCTTATCAATACTCAGTTCATTATAGCCTCAAGGCTTCTTCATGCTAGTGCTGTTGCCTGATTCATGACAAAGATGAACACAGGTTGTTAACTTCTCCAGGATTTGTTTTTTAAACAATTCGCTTCTCCAAGTACCCCTTCAGTTAAAAAAAAAAACAACAAAACAAAACAAAACACAAAACAACAACAACAACAACAACAAAAAAAAAAGAATAAAAAACCACATACACAACACAACAAAAACGAATGATGTTTGGATGAGGGAATTGAGTGTACCCTCAGTAAGTTCACAGATGGCATTAAGTTAGCTGGGAGGTTGACCTACTGGAAGATAGGAAAGCTCTGCACAGGGATCTGGACAGGCTGGATCAATTGGCCAAGGCCAAGGGTATGAGGTTCAGCAAGTCCAAGCGCCGGGTCCTGGACTTGGGTCACAACAACAGCATGCAGTGCTACAGGCTTGGGGACGAATGACTGGAAAGCTGCCCAGTGGAAAAAGACCTGGGGATGCTGGTTGACAGCCAGATGAACATGAGCCAGCAGTGTGCCCAGATGGCAAGAAGGCCAATGGCATCTTGGTTTGTATCAGAAATAGTGTGGCCAGCAGGAAGAGGACAGTGATTGTCCCCCTGTACTTGACACTGGCGAGGCCACACCTTGAATCCTGTGTCCTGGTCCCCTCGCTACAAGAAAGTCAATGAGGTGCTGGACCATGTCTAGGGAAGAACAGAGAAATTGGTGAAGGGTCTGGAGAATAAGTCTAACAAGGAATGGCTGAGGGAGCTGGCATTGTTTAGCCTGGAATAAAGGAGGCCCGGGAGAGACCGTACTGCTCTCTGCAACTACTTGAAAAGAGGTTGTAGCGAGGTGGGAATTTGCCTCTTCTCCCAGGCAGCCAGCGACAGGACAAGAGGACACAGCCCCAAGCTGTGCCAGGAGAGGTTCAATTTGGACATCAGGGAGAATTTCTTCAATGAAAGGGTTGTTAAGCATTGGAACAGTCTGCCCAGGGAGGTGGTAGAGTCACCTGGTCTTCAAGAAACAAATGGATGTGGCATTTAGTGCCATGGTCTAGTAGACATGGGGGTAATTGGTCGAAGGTTGGACTTGATGATCTTAGAGGTCTTTTCCAACTGAAATGATTCCATGATTCAAAGGTGCAAAATGCTAAATAACAAAAAACTAAAAATAAAACCAATAATACTGTATGACACAAACAGTTATATATTTATCGACAGTGTGGACCATTCATTACATATATTCTCAATATGACATATTTGAAAAGTTCCCAAAAGGCCATGCACCTTGAACTCAGTACAGGTGGATCCAAAATAATATGAATATGCCCACCTCTTCTCTCATAACTATGAGTAAACACTAGAGATCTTAGAAAATAGTCATACTATCTAACTACTGAAAGCATCAGTTTTACAGCAAGTGATTACTGAGTACTGAAGACAACATGGTTTTGTGAATCAAGCAAAGTATTAGAGATCAAAATCATGGCCTTACAAATAATTTACCAATTTATTTCTGCTCATCAGCTCTATGTTTTATGCTACTGGTCTTTCTGTTGAAGCGTGGGCATCAAAATAAATTTACTCCGGGGGCCAATTAAAATTTGACATGAAATTAAATGTTTGCTTATTTTAGAGTACAAGAATATACATTTTATTTAAACCTTGCAATGCAATAAAATGTTACTTCATAATAAAAAATTTATGTGCTTCACTTCAAAAGCAGTAATGGAACTTGCTTCAACCTCACTTTTACCTCCTTAATTATTTTGAAGATGTGACATTGCGGATTAAGTATGAACTGGCAAATCATTTCATACACACACTTTTCTGAAAAAAACAAAACAAAACAAACCTAAATATATTTTGCTTGGGGAAAAAGCCCAAACAAACCACCTTTATTTAGGACATTAAGACTCAATTCCAAAATATATGTGCTGTCTTGGACAAGCACACAACACCTTCATCCCTCAGGCTTCTCCAAAATAAACCTCTTGTCTATTTACACTGCAAACTGTTTGCAGCATAAACTTCTGAGCTAAAATTATTCCCGTAAGTAGATGTTTTCTAATACAACAAGGTTCTCACTTCCACTGGAGCCTTTATATAGTGGAGTTAGAATTAATAACAACTCTGCATTAATCAAATGATAAACTTAAAACTGAAGGGACAGGGAAGAGAAAAAAGTCACAAAAATTACCTTTAGAATAAATGTATGAATGTAACTCAATTTCCCACAGGCATTTTGGACAGACATTATTCAAAAACTTTAAAACTAGCCACATATTTTCAATTATTTAAAGAACTGTCTGAAGGTTCAGCTTTTTTTTTTTTAAGAGGCATATGGTAGGTTTGGTTCTGTACCACAACCATCTATATTCAGACACAAGGCAGAGTGGGAGCTGCAGAGAGCCACCTCACAGGTCCACAAGTGCTCAGTTTACTACAAATTGAACATGCAGAAAAAAACCTTTGACATCCAAAACTTACCTATGGTTCCTGCTAGACTTTATGTTGTGGGAAATCAAATGTGCAGACCTCCACAACACACCACAAGCATTCTGCTTCAGGTTTGCCCCATGTACAACCTATTCTTATATCAGCAATTTTCAAAGCAGGAACATCTGTGTTTGTTTTCTGAAAGCAAGGAAGCTTTGGCAGAGAAATTTACTATCAGACTTCTCCACTTAGTTCCAATATTTCGCATCATACGCTGATGGAAAAATTGTTGTACCAGTGCTCCATCAGATACGCAAATGATATAATTTTGCAGATGTGGAAAAATAAAGTTCAAAAAACTTTTTCCAGTTTTTTTTTTTTTACCTCTTCTGAAGTGAACATGACTAGTCTTGGCAGACCTGAAAGTCCTTTTTCCTTGATCTCAGGACAAAACTTGTATCTTGCTAAGTTCATAGCATACATATTAGAAACAGAGCCACCTGCAGAAAGAGAAATACAAATATCATGTTAGCCACAGTACTAGCACCCGTCCTGAGTCTAAGTACTTGACCTATTAGGGAAAAAATAAACTATACAGCTAGCCTAGTCATGCATCCATCACAATTTATTTCCTCCCCCCCAGGGCTACAGACATAAAATGAACTCTGGGCTCTGCAGCACACATGGAAACAAAGCATATTTGAATGCTTTTTGGGGATATTTCTCGAGAAGTAAGAGCTCTGTTCAAGCAGTCCTTCCCAACACAGAACACCCTGCCACAGCTCCTTCCCATCTATAATGAAGGAAGGTGAGTTTAGGTGTCTGCACAGAGCTCACCTGTGGCTGCACTATACAGAGCCCAGAGATCTCTTGGGCAACCAGGCCTCAGAGTACTTTGGGGAGAAAAAACTCATTAGAAAAAACAACAAACAGGGTGAGTGGGAATGGGAAGATCTGCAAGGTAAGATCTGGATGGGTTTTGATATTCAGTTAGAATAAAAAAACAACAATAAAAACCCTTACATTATTAGCACAAAAAGTACAGTTAATTTATCTTTTGACAGTATCCCACTGTTTTAAGCAAGAAATTCTGCTGTAAATGCAAGGCTTCTACTAAAAATACACATCAAATTTGATGTGAAAAAAAAATCCATACCACTAATGTATTAAAAAAATCTAGGGGATTTTAGTTTATTTATTTTTCTACTACTCATGTGTAGGTTGGAATTACTAACTTTGGTTTGGTTTTGGAGGGGGAGTTTATATTCATTTACTCATTTTATTCCTCTTCTTTCCCCCAAAATAGATATAAAAGCTTCATATATGGATAGCCTAACAATTTGTTATCTGAATAATCCGTGAAATATCATCATTATGCTTTATTGATTCAATACAGTGGGCTGGAACACTGCCTTATAGAACATTTGAAAACCATGGATTATCAAGCAACTTAAGAAATGTCTGTTTAGCTTTACCATTACATTTAATAAAATTTCAAAAATTCAAAGGACTTAAGATCACGTAAATTCTTGCTCCCACAATTCATAGGCAGGATACACACTTCTATGCTCTCAGGCACCATCAGTTGGTCTAGCATGTAAATCAGCTCCCTGTCCATCAACTAAGTTAACTCATTCCAACAAGGCTTTTGGTGTTGTTGTTAATAAGGTCAAGAAGGACATCAGTTATGAACAATTAATTTCCATATAATTATATTTAACGTAGAACTGGTTTCATTCATTTACTGATCAGAATAACCAAATTATTACTAGACACACATAAGATAAGCCTACCTTAAATAGTTCTGTGTGTGTATCACTAGACTTGTGAATGCATTTTCAAATATTTTACATTACTCCAATGTTCATAGAATTAATAGTATTGGGTGATTTACAGTGACTCAGTTTGAGGTCTGAACTGCTTTTACCTGGATTAAATATACCATCACCTTCTTCCCAGCCTATGAACTCAATCATTTTCTTGATGACTGCTTCTTCCACCAAAAGAAACACAGGGGATACTTCATATGTATATCTGAACAAAAAGAAAAGCATCAAAATTGGTATTAAAAACACAGAACTCATGCCAAAGAGTCCTGCTAAAACTAGATAAAGGCTTCTTGCACCTCTTTTTAATCTATCAGTAGCTGACCACCATCAGCAGTAGAACTCTAACGTATAAACATTATGCATCTGACCCAGTAGAGCAATTGTTTAGTTCCTGACAGCATCACATTGACACTTCCACTCTCAAAGTAATACATCAGAGATTGCTTTTAATGTAGGTCACATGCTTAAATTTCAGCTTTACATTTGCAAGTAAACAGTAGACAGGTAACCATTTGCACTCAACTCTGTGCAGAATGCCTCATAGGGTATGAACAATTAAATCTGATTAATTCATTTTTATGTACTAAGTTAAAAATCTACATTTAAAAGCATTAAAAGAAAAATTCTCTCCTCTGAAACCCCACCTCACAAACAATGAAAAAAGGCCTCATCAGATTAGTCAACCTTCTGGTGAGCTATTCATCCAATCTGAATCAGACCCTTTTCTCTCCCAAATTCTTGCACAATTCCTACCTCTCCTGTAATACTGAAAACAGAAATCAGAAGCAAGGATGCAAAAACGGCTGTTGTTCCAAAAATCATCCTAATTCATCATCAAGAGGACAAAGAACCACACTTACACACTTGGGTTCAGTGCTTCTGTAATAAAACGAGCCACTAACGAGTAATAATCTATTCCAGCATAGAGCTGATTAAAAAATCTTGGATGACCTGAAAATAGAGATCAAAAGCAAGTGACAGGATACACAAGAAAAAAGAATACATCACAGTCCCTCTGAGTTGAATGCCAATCACTGCAAACCACAATTCACCCCATTCTCTCAGTATTCCCTGGATTCACTGTCTTTTTCTTAGGTTAGACAATCCTTTGAAAGTAAACTTAATAAGCACTTTCAAACCTCAGAAGAAGTCTTGAGAGGTGCAAGTGGTGTCCAGAATGAATGCAAGTTGTTCACTAGTTTTAAAAATCAAAAAAAAAGAAAAGGGATTGACAACTCATTGGGTTTAAACAGTGGTTTTGAGAGGCCACAATGGATGCTCAGCCAAACTTTGCTAAGCAGTACAACATTGGAACATGCTGATTCCAGGCAGCTATGACTATGCTCCCACCAAAGTCTTTATACAGGGAGAGAGAAGAAAAATAACAGCTTGGAAAAATTTGCTGCACACTTAAAATGAGAAGTTAAGAGAATTTGTTTACCTGCCTTGAAATGCTGAGATATAACTAATTATGACAAAATTTTATACTCTTACTGACTATAGAAACAAGTCAGTTCAACAGTGGGATCACCACCTAAATTTTAATCCACAGCACACTATTTTTACATGCAAAACCAGGTAAACTGTATGGCTCCATTTATATTATATCTGGGGCCTCAATAAATGTCTCTATTTATATTAAAGACTATTTGCACAACGTACTTTTATATACAGCATCCTTTCCAAGGTAACATAGTGAGACAAATTATAATTCAAAGGCAATTTACGGAAGTGAGATAAACAGAACATTTTCTAGTATCTCAGTAATTATATCTGCACATTATTAATGTATTCCTCCTGCAGATCAGTAGTGCTACTCTTCTACAGTTTTCAAAGGCAAGAGTTCATTCTCAAAATTATTTTACCGTTTTACTTTGTAGCAACAGTGACTGCAGCAGGGACTGTGACCTCAAAATGCACAACTAACTGTATCAAACGTCCTTCTCACTTTCCAAAACACAGCTTAAGCCATACCACATATGAAATCCTGAGCTACTGATTCACAGCACTATTTCCTAAACATATGTTGTTCATTCCTTTTTGCTAGGATTGAATTATCCTACACATGCTGCAGAAAGGTTAGAGAGAGAACTGAGAGAGAACTAAAGGTTCTGGAGAGAACTAATCCTGCAGAGATGTGGCGTACTGTCTCTGAAACACTGCAGTCTCTCTTCTCACAGGGTCTGGATCAGGAATTACTGCCTATCAGCAAATTAACACCCTACAAGACTATTGCTCAAAAAGAACAATAATAAATGGGGGGTAATCATCACTAAGAATGTACGAGGGCAGTGATGGTGACTCCAAATCTCATCACTCAGACAGCAGGAAATGACATACAAAGGCCCTTCTCCTGCCTGTTTTGCTAGACTGTTATATGATACTTGTCTTGGTGACTTTCATAAGACTTTAAAATGACAGAATTTACCATTAATGCCAATGACATTACATTAATTAGTTTTTTATTAGTTTGCCATTATTACACATTTTAGTCAAACCTATGGTGACCAGCATTCAGTCAAACAACAGAAACATGACCAAGTGTTTGCATACTTGTATAGGCAAGCAGAAAACAAACATTCACACCCTCGGTTCCCTGAAAGGTGAACAGAGGTTTGTAAACATTATCCTGTCTTCCTAAGTTAGCATACAAAATAACTCCATTAGAAATCACATTCCTACTGGTTTTGACGCTGTATCGTATAACATCCCGGCAGAGTTGCAGGAGTTTCTGGTGACATTCTCCAGTGTCTCTCATTTCCAGGTCAAGAATCTGTTTAAGAGTTTCAGGGGCTTGCCATTCACAGACCTAGTGATAGGGAGGGGGCAGACGCCATCAGTGAACAGGTTTGTCAGGAGGAAGAGGTTACAAAGGTACAAGGTAAGAACCACATTCAGCACTGCTTTCACAAAACTTCCCTTTGCAGGGTAATATATGTTATATATCGTAAACTGGTCTCATGGGATGTTGGTTTTATTGCATCTCGGGCATTGCTCAACCATAAAAATGAGTGGGGAATGCTGGAAGGCAGAACAGAAAGAGGCCTGTAGCTCAAGTTCTATCCTTTAGCTAAGGATTTGTAATCACAGCATTTTCAGATGCTGTTCTGCCAAAGGGAGGGAGCAACCAGTACATGCCCAAAGGCAAGCACAGTTTATTTGCAGGTCCTCTTCCCATGCAGCCCCTTAAGCAGGGGTTCTACAAAACCCAGAGCAATCTCATAATGTTGCCCTTTCACAGTGGTACCAAATCCACTGTTCCTCCTTCTCCAATACCATTGCCCCCGAGGAGCAAACAAATAACTCACCCCCACCTCAAACAAGAAAAACACTACAGCCATTTGTGATCACACAGAAGATGACCAGTGTACTCTGAGATAAAAAAAAAACACCCTCATTACTTTCTGGCAGATATTTATGGTAACTATATTATTGAAAGCTTTTACAATATATTCTTTTTTCCTTTTTAAGGCTGTCTTATTTCAGAGCCAGGCATAGACTCTGCAATAAAATACAGCTTATAAAAAAAATTGATTTATTGTTCATTATGTCCATTACAAATTCCCAACAACACTTTATTGCTTACCTTTTCTGTTACATCATCAGCTTTCTGGACAACTTCTTCCATTATAATCTTACATGCCTCTTCCACAAACTTCTCTCCTGCTTTTGAGTCCATTATTGGACCATTTAGGATGACCCCATCCACCAAAACAGCATTCTTCTTCTGGAGCATCTCCTGTTTGCAAACACCAACTGTAAGGTGAAAAACTCATCATTAGAGCAAGGCCTGGATAACTAAATAATAAACAAAAAAAAAAATGCTTTCATTGCTGATTCAGTAAACTTAAATAAAAACTCACATGGACTTTTATGTGTACAAAAATCCTATATTTTAGTGGAAGAATCTTTGCAGGCAAAAGAAGAAAATTATGTGTTACTTCGAAACTAGACCATTATTCTGTAAGTAATAATAACCTAGTGTATTGTATCTACTGCTTTCTGTAGCATGCAAGAAACCTTCCAAACACAGAGGAAAATACAGTTCTGGCTTAGAATATGTTACAGCTGGATAAACAGAAATACAGTGAAAGGTAATGGGCATTTTTCTTAGCTGAAAATGTTTCCCTCCACATGCCATCCCTTCTGCTCCGCCTTTTTCATGAAATAATTTCCAGCTTCATTTCCTGTATCTTTGTGCTACTCCTTCTCACCAGCCAGTTCTCTTGCTCTGAGTCTTCTGGATTCTTTGCAAAGTGCTTCACTGACCCACACTCCATGAAAATAAAAGCTTTTGAGATTGCTATCAATATCACATACCTGTACTCCTTTCTGCCCTTATCCTATTAAGAGCCCTCAGTCACTGATTACAGTAATCTACTAGGTAGATTATCTTGTTCATTAGCTTCTCCAATGATGATCTCTTTCCTTTTCCTCCCCTCACCTTTACCCAACAGACATACTCTCCAGATGTGTTTCATATGCACATTGCTACTTCCTCCTTTACAGTACTTCTGAAAGCACATCCAAGATGCTTATAAGACGCTGGCCAATAGTGACAACTACGTATCTATTTCATGTATTGATTTCATATGGCAAGATCAGGACTCCAGTTTTCATCAACGTGAGGATGAAGATGAAAGTGAGACATTTAGAGATATCAAGGGAACAGACATTTGAAACAGTATAGCGCTGAAAGGAGAAGCGGTAACTACCACAGCCAAATTATCTGGGTTACAGACAGTATCTGTTCACTGATCTTGCCTTGGAATAGCCAAGATCTATAAAGCCAGGCAGCACTACCATGAAAATTTGTCTCCACCTACAGTGAGGATGGTGGAAGGCTGTGATGTACAGAGAAAGCTCCGTGCCCAAAACGACTTTATCTTCTGCTTTACTTTTTGCTCCAGTTACAAAGTACAGAAGACAGATGCCTTTTTCACAGGTCTAAATAAACAATCACCTTTCCAGAAGACTGCTAGATACTGCAGTCTGACACATTCATCATTTTTATCACAATTACAGCTCCTCATGCACAGGAGGATATAGGAGAACAACAGTGCTACTTAGAAAAGTTCATCATTTCAAGGTCCATTGATTGAAAGAAACTCTGTCAATCCCATGAATTTTTGCTTTCTGAGAACTCAGAAAAGCTATTCAGTTCACTTTGACTTATCAGGAGAGATATGACAAACAAGACAAAACTCTAACACAAGATGGGACCTCAGGCTTCCCACAATGCTGCCAACAAAAATGAGACACATGCAGATGCATTTCTGAAATTACTTCTATTTTTAATCCAAATGGGCAATATACTAAATTTTGCTGAACAGAGTAGCCTTCAGCACATTGTTACAGGATAGACATAAATGTTCTTATGGGACAGATAGTGAACAAGCAGGTAAACAGTATTAAATCTTTAACAGGCAAAGAGGGAAAATCACAGACATCAAAAATGTCAATTCTCATCATGCTTTCCAGAACATCACAGCAGAGGCACTGTAAAGAAACTGCAGCTTTGAAAAAGTCTTAGAGGTTTCTCTCTGAAAATGCAAGCTAGTAGGTCAACTTTGCAAGACTTGAAACACCAAGTATTACCAAGGAATTTGAAGGCATGAGGTCTTTGGGCAGACAGAGCAGAGACCATTTGTGAATTGAGAGTTAGCTATTTGATGCATAAATAGCTACCTAAGTGCTATCCAGGTTTAACATAAACACTAGAAAAAATTTCAGCCTTAACATCACCTGGAGATGCTATCATCTCTATTTATGCCAAAGGTGTTTTGTTGCTATGAAACAACAACAAAAAAAATAAGACAGGATCTAAAAAAAAAAATATACAGGAGACGAATATCTATCACAAAGCCCAGATGTTGATACTTCCTTTGGTTATAAGAACAGTAGATGGTGGAGCAAGAGAACTCATTAACTCCTTTTTTTTTTTCTGCTCCACCTCTCAGGTCTCTGGTAGAACCAGAGCTGTGCAAAAGGTTTCTATAGGCAATGCCATCAGCCCTGTTCCTGTCATTTTTGCATGGACGTAAAAGTACTTCCATGACTGATCTTTTTCCAGGAATTCTGCAAAAAGCAAAAGCAGAACTTTACATTAGTTTTTCTACCATATCTCTAGGGGGCTGGGTGATAGGTCTGACATCTCCCTATTTGAAGCAAGTCTGCTCACCTCTACACACAGTTTTACAGTCTCCCTAGGACACTTTGTGGATCCTGAGGAAGAAGATATACTCTGGAAAATGGGTAGGACTTTCAGGTAGACTATCATCCTAGTCCCCACATCTGTGTTGGTACTAAGTCACAGTCCATGGAAGAGAAAGGCAAAGCAGAGAGGATAGAAGGAAGGGATGAAAGAGAGCCTTCATTTCAACAGCATTTTACCTGTGCAAAGCTCCAGCAAAGAGTTCATGACTTAGCCCATATTTTATTTCCTGGAATAATACTCCTTGCAATTATTTACCACTTTCTCAATAATTTTTTGGTTATCACTTATTTCAATCTGAACTTTCTGAGCTAAATTCTGCCCTGGAACATACCTTTATTTGAAATTAACAGAAAACTATTTCACAATCAGCATTTAAATCAAGCCCCAAACACATGCATTTTTGAGGTACAGGTCTTCAGGTTTTGCAAAGCGCTCCTGGATGTATACAGTATTCCCATATCATGATTTTTCTGCAAATGCCATGATACTTAATCTTCTACTTATAACTGTCTGACATCTGGAGTTCTTACGAAATTTCCAAATTATTATTTCCAAAAAAAATAGACATGTTTCCTCTTGGTTGCAGTAAAACCCTGAAGAAGAAAACTAAGTAGATGATGAATATCTGAAATTCCATAACATTTTTTTCTTTTTATCACATTTTTTAAAAGAGTCAATACCAATTTATTATGTTTTACATAGATGAACCTCCAAAAAGGTTCTAGGTTCACTTTTTATGTCGCAGTATCCAAGTTAAATAGCAAGCCATTAACATCATCTCAGAGCTCAGCATCCATGCTAAGAAACATACACTATTTTTATGAGGTGATAATACATGTTGCCTCTTTAAAAAAATCATCATCAAATGCTCAAAATATTATTTTCCAAGAATTTTAGGCCTTTTATATCTGTCTCAAACACCTCTGATTGCACTAAAGGAACACATTCTGCATGAAGCCCACTTCATAGAAACAGCATCTCATCACATAAACCTCTCTTGTTTTCAGACATGATAGGGAAACAATCTAGAGATGAGGCTGCAACAAATATGTTCTTTTCTACTTGAGAATACAGAAACAGACTCCTAGGCAGACTCAGAAAACAGACTTCCAGAAAATATATCAAATACAATTTCATCCAAATGGCTCCAGGCTTGAAACAGAACTAAAACTTTACCAAATGGAAGTGCTTTAAACCAGAGATTAAAGATTATTGTCTGTTAAAAATATCCTTCTGCAAAACAGAAGACTCAATCCTGCTTCAATTGAAGGCAATTGGGCATTCAGCCACTGGTTTTAGCAGCAGGAAAATCAAGCTCATAATTCCCACATTTCATCCTGAAAGAAATATTCTATTACAGAAGCCTAAGAATATCCAACCAGCATTTCATTTTTACAATCAATACTATTTTCCCAGCAGAAAACATAAACTAATTGGAGTTGGAATAATGTACAGAAAAAATAAACACTTTTTCAGATGTTTCTGTATCTTCATGTAAGCACTACCAAGTATTTTAAAAGCTGCATCTGTGCTTCCGTATTTGACTGCTAAATCTTTGCACTACAAAAAGAAACTGAAGCATTGTACCTGGCCCATTTTAACAACATATTGTAATAACATTTGGGAAAGTAGCATGAGATGACCAGAAAGATTTATTGCTCACAAGGAAAATGAGGAAACAGAGGGGGGTTGTTGTGAAAGAGCAGCTTGTGCTTGGATGCCAGGGCCAAATCCTGTCAGTTTACACTGTATTAGCACCACTGACTATTCAAGGGAATGCAAAAAGCTGCCTTTGATCAAAGGCTTATTTCTGTTTTGTAACAAATGCAGTAATAACTGCAAGTATTAATCAGAAACTAATTTTAAATTTCACATTCTGTATGATCTAGTCATGGATAATCCTTCAGAAGACTTCAGTATTTTCCTTCAGTGTGTCCAGCAAAAGAAAAGTAAATTCAGTGTCAAGGCTCCACACCACCATGTTTAATGAATTACTGTGGCACCATATCATGTATCAAAGCATTAAAACACAAACCTATGCACCTATGTCCCACACTATGCAGTAATTTCAGTCCCTTGGTATTTATAATCTTTAAAGACATATCTGTTTCTTTAATCACTGCTTTCTGTACATATGAATGAAGTAAAGCCACTTCAGCCTTAACACAAAAATACATTGCTTCTTAGTAAAGGAGATGCAGGTTTCTTATAATCCAACATATTAAATCACTTAGTGTCCTGGCAAAGCTATCCATACAAAAGAAAAAAAAGAAAAACAAACAAAAAGAAGTAGGCACAGGTATGGTAGGGCTCTTGCAATTCCCCCTGAATTATATATTCCTGTTTTGCAGGTTTATGGACCAGGCCTGTGGACAGGGAACAAGTTGGGTGTTTCCCTTCAGAAGGGCTGCAAGAGCCCCCTCCCACAGGAATCCTATGACTGTGAAAAGGCAGATGTGACCTTTATAGATCAGGACCCAAGGAAAACAGAAGTGCTTCTGTATGGGCTCAGAAGCCCCTGAATAGACTCTTTGAGAACACTGTTAACACTGAACAGCAACAGCACAACAAATGGGTCCTGTTCTCCATCCCACACCTGAATTTCCCATTCTGAAAGGAAAGGTTAGGAGGAGAGTGAAAACTGGAGAGGAGACTCAGTAACAAATATCTGACAGGGAACACAACGTCCACGCTAGGACAGAGGTCCTGCTTTCAGAGGTGTTTCCACAGTTCTGAGGGAGCACTCTTATTAGTGGAAAGCTCACCAAACTACAAAACCAAAAACAGCAGACAAAAGTTAAGAAAAAAGAATCAGAAACTTTTATGTAGCCAAACCTCAGGAATTGATGTTAATATTTCATAAAAACTTCATAATGCCCTAACCAAGCAACTGCAGGAATGATTCATGTTGTAACATTTCCAATTAGGAAGAAAGGCTGTGGAGAATCAGAATTCACCTTGATGCAAAACTGAGAAACAGCAAATGCCAGCTATGAAATGGAAATCTCAACTCCCTGAACCCAAAGAGATTCTCTCAGCTCACATGTTCCAATTTTCAACACCTGCTAACAGTGTAGGAAGCACACAAGAAACAAAATTGGTTTTAATTTAATTAAAAGCTGCACATTGATAATGAACATTTAATGAATGTTCCTTTTTTTCTGTGGGAAAGTGACTGAATCTGCAATATCTAAGTCAATCAAAGGCACGGTGCATGGGATAGCAAAGTTAACTTCAGGAGTCTGAGTTCAGACAGAAGTGATGAATATATGTGTGACCCACATAGAATATATGGAATCCCTCTGATTTTCCTGGTTCCCGCTGGAAAAAAAAAATGGAGACACAAAAAGGATTCTTTTTCCAAATTAAAGTTCTGCAGCTTGATTTAAAAGACTTCATGACAGCCTGTAATTTCATGCAAGAATTCTATTTTTAGTCATGACATAAAATAAATTTTTAGCTCCAGTCTTTCAAAATCAACTAAAAAAGCAGTAATTTACTAAAGCTTAGTTTTATGGGATTCAATGAAAGTTAAAATGTAGAAATAGATGAAAAGTCTAAATTTCATTTTAGGAAGTTTTACCTCTACACTCAATTTACAGTCAAAACAACTCTTTCCCCTTGCTTTTTCTTAATATCATAAACACTTCCATATTTTCTGCTTCCTACAAAGGATTTCCAGTTGCTGTTCACTAACTCATGTCTACAACATATCTCTGAGATACACCCTTATTTACTAACACAGGGAAGCTCATGCATAGTAAATCAGGATGTAACTTTCCAGCCCACTAGGTCCTCTGAACTAGTTTCTATGCAGATATTCATAATTTATTAGTATATTAATTCAACGTAAAAGTAGTTCAAAGTAACCCAATGCACTTTCTAAATGGAGCAAGCTGCTCTGCACAGACTATAACATTGCTGATCAGATCAGCAGAGACCAGTCATGTAGATGAGGGACCCAAGCAGTGCTCTGGACACACCACTTCAGATTGTCCCTGCCATGGGTTTAGCTATGTGATTTTGGGAAACCCCTCCTGAGCTGCAAGAGGCCAAGCTGCTGGGTGACACTGGCAAGTACCAGCAGAAGACACTAACAGTCCTTTTCTAGAGCATCAGCCTGGATGAGACCTGGTAGAAGCACAGATCTGACCATACTATGCATGCTGAGACTCATCACCAAGACCATATGATCCCTGTCACAGCAAGGCAACTGAAAGAGGCCCAAACAGAGCCACCACACCATCTGTAGCCTGACTACACCCATGTCTTCCATTTTTCCTCTAACAAAGGCAGAAGATGGAGAACTTATTTTGTTTGGGTTTTTGTTTGACCATGCCAAAACTTGAATCAGTCATTTGACATTAGCATTGCAACCAAACACCAGGCACATACAGCAATTGTCGCTTTCTCTTTCCCCTTCAGGCTGATACAACAGCTTTAAAATATGATATATTGGCCCAAAAGGGGACTCAATAATCCCTTAACAATAGAGTAGGTCTGCTTGAGAAAAATTAGTTTAAGCAGCTCAATGAGACACTGCAACCTTTCTTGTTGAAACCCTGACATTTGCCAATGCGTAAGATCATATTTATGAGGCTTTTCAGCTTACATAAGGGCAGAGACATCCAAGCTTTAGAGCCACAACCTCTTCCAGATTATCTAGGTTTGACCAACTACTTTGTAGAGTTATTGCTACTTTGCTGACAAAATGCCTTGGTGACTAAGAACCACTTTCCTCATCCTATTCACGGCATGGAAGAACTTCTGGTCCAGTGACTTTTACTTTAAAAGACAAATCTATTTACTGACACTTGACAAGTTTTTCACTAAAGAAAAAAATAAAGATCACATGCAGTCAAGAAACAGTAATAGAGATGGATGACATACATACATTTGAATCAGGTCAAAGAAATCTTTTCTTGCCCTTAGACTAGACCTGACAATAATCAACAGAAATGACCTCTAACATGCCACCAAGCAACAACCATTTGCCTTTTCAATTAGTTATTCCTTCATTGCACATGTATAAGCCGCATTAATGGTAAAATAACTTGTGTGCACAGATGTGAGAATAAAAAAGGAGTCAAACGGCCCCAATTTAGTCATGTCCTGCTGAGTATCCTTGACTCATCAATGCTTTACAAACAACTACTTCCAACAACCTCTGCCATTTATGATGTGAGGCAAAGCAAAAGAGGCCATAAGAAATTTATCTTTTGATTTTTGCAAATCTTAAAGAGTTAATTTCTGTAAACATCTGGGATGAACACAAAAAACTATCCCAAATCTCTCCACAGGTTGGGTGGAAGTCAGAGAAATACAAAGATACGTACAAAGAAATACAATACACATGTACTTCAATGTGTCCATTTTTTCTGTCTTGAATGTGTGATAAAGGCTTATGCAAATATCAATGGTCTTTAAACAAGCAGCCAGCTTAAAATAGTTAAGGGTTGGGAAATTAAGGCACATGAAATCTAAACTGTTTAATAGGCAATAATAGCTGAATCAGTATGCAACAAGATCTCTTATTGCATTAAAAAGTGACAACTCTTGTTGTATAAGTGACAGCTTAAAAGATGCCTTAATCAAGAAAGAAAAATTATTTATTGAACTTTTCAAATGTCAAATTAAGCTTCTTCACTAAATGTTCATTAACTGCCAAGAAAATTCTTATTAATTTTAAAGTACCATGAATGCACTCTCACGGAATGACCTTATTTGATGCAAGCTTCATTTCTTGCAAACCTATGTTTCCCTTCCTCTGATGAAGTGATATTAGCAAAGATCCTAGGACCTCTTTATCAGATTAGATTTTAAGACACAGGAGAGATCCTATTCCTCTGCTCTGACCAAAATACTAACCTGAGTGTCACATTACCAGAGCCTTAAAGTCACACTAACTTCCAGTATGTTTCACCATGCTTCATGTTACAGAGGTTTGAGATGGCAACATAGCAACATCTTACACAAAATATTTGCTGACTCACCTCCCCAACCTGCTGGTGACATAAACCACATAACACCCTAAACATACCATATACACACTGAGCAGACAGCAATTCAGAAGTTAAAATCAGCATATTGCATAAATGCTGGCTGCTCCCTTTCCCTTGTGGTTTCCAGCTCTGACTCTGTTGTACTTGATGAGCTAGCAACTTGCCTGAGAATCTGCTTAATTCATTCAGGCCTTATTCCCCACAAGGGAGCAGCTCCCCTATTTTTTTTCTCCAAATACAGAATTTGCCAGGCTTTCTCCATGCCAAAACAACCTTGGAAAACTACCCCAATGCCAAATTACTGAAGGATATGTGCAGTCAAGATCCCTTTCTGCAGCTAGGAGTAGGAATTTACAACTTGGCCCCCTCTCATTAACGGGATTTTGCTGTCTTTTGTGTTAGTGGAATCATAGCCTAAAAAAAAAATCCTCTTACTCATTCCTGCATAGTCATTAAGCTTCCCTTGTGGACAGTGGTGATGTCTGAAAGAAATTAGGCTCAATTAGCAACCAGCAAGATCAAACTCAAGCACACACTTTCAGATACAGTAACAGTGTTAAAAAAAAAAAAAAAGAAAAGAAAAAAAAAAAAAAAGAAGCAAGGAAAACAACCCACGGTGTCTCCCCACAAGATTGCTGCCACTGCGCTCACCACAGCAGCCACTGCAAGTGTTAACTCCACACACATACACATCTCCAATCCAACTGTGTCCACTTTGCCAGCTGCTCCGGCTGTGCAAAGCAAACACAATGCTAGTGCTGCAACAGGCAGGTGCCTTCAGACTTTGTCTCCTAGGTGTTTTCCAATATAACCTTAAAAGCTAAGAGTCCATAAAATTGCTATTGAAAAAAGAACCTCACACATCAGCCCAGAAGGTCTGGTTTTAACAATGGATTCACATTTTCTTGGGGGAGTGGGGAGGGGAAACCTGACAGTAAACACGGCAAGTCACCAAAAATAAAGGGAAGAGAGGATTGGGAGAGTAAAGGATTCCTCATGAGAGAGAAAGTACACAGAAATTACAGATGCCACTCATGAATAAGGAAGAGAGACTGGAAAACCTTCAGCAACAAGGGTGGATATCATATTATCTCCAGACACATTCTGTCTTACCAACACAAGCCAGTGATTTTGGAACAAAATTAGACTTTGAGTAGCATACATCAGACAATATTTGAACAAGAACACTACTACCCAGCTAAACCACCAGGATCTCAGTCTTAGTGACTACTGGCAGCATATTTTTGGTGTTGTCCTGGCAGAGGATATAAATACAAGCTGCATCTGAAGCAAATCACTTTTGGAGCTGCTGTCATAGCACTGCTCCTGCTACTCACGTAGTACAGTTGTCGTTACAGTACAGCCTTAGACTACTGTGCAGACCAGATCATATGATATCATATATATCACCATATCACACTATAATTGTCATGTAACTTTACAATGCTCATTCAATTTATATCAAATAAAGCAAAAGGGAATAATTGTTTTCCAAACATTAAGTTCCTGAAGTTTTCTTTCAAATATATTAGTTTATTTGGCGATTTGTCTGCCAATATAGTGCTAATAACTTGGATCACTCATGAATGCAAGACACTCAACCTATGGGAGACAAGCTAGGAGACTTCTCAACCTGAGGCTAAAAACTTTTTTGCTTTTTCACCCATGTTTAGGGTAAAAAAAGAAAAAAGAAACATACTAGATCTCAAGCCTTTTTTCACTGTTTTCATAAGAGATTCCCAATTTGAGACAAGTGGAGAAATTTTTATCAAGAATATTGATCTTGTGGGAGGGAGAGGAGGCAGCCATCTGCAAACACTTTTACTATTTTCTGACTTAGCAACCAGCTTCCACTCACAAGACCAAAGAATTCTTTGCCTCTTAACCTTGCAAATAATCATTTGAATCCTAGGTGTACCACAATTTAATCTCTGCATTTGCTAACCTCCTCCAGCAGTCTCATTATTGTATTAGCCACAGGTCATCCACATTCTCAGCTTTCATAAACATATGGCCAACTTTTACTTTTCATCACTTAATGATGCAAAGCCTTCCTCTTAATGCGGGTAAAAAAAACTTGACAATACATTTATAAAACAGGATTAACTTCTCCCTTACTGAGACCTTTTGTTCCAAAGCAAATCACTGTATTACCATGCCTATTTTATTCTGGTGCCAGAAAGAAAAAAAAAAAAAAAAAAAAAAAAAGAGTTAAAATAAAAGGTAACTCTCTTTAAAGATCATTTATTTCATTTATTTATATTAGATATGAAATAAAGATCATTTATTTCATGTATACTTTATATTAGAAAAAATACTGTTCTGCAATGATTTTACGATAACTGTTGCAAACCCTGTACCTTATTAAACCATTCTGGCTACGCTGCTGCTGCGCTGTAACAAATGGAGGTTACAGGTCGACACCCAGCAGGCAGCTACACCTCCCGCATCTGGGCTGCGCGCAGACCCTGCCTCCCTCCTCTGCCCAGAGGTCCCTCTCCTCGCCAAGCCCAGCGACACCCGTGGTGGGGAGGCTGCTGGAGCCCACCCGGGCCGGGGAACGAGTTCAAAGCCCCGAGCAGGGCTGAGAGCGCGGTTCTCCCCTCCTCCCGGCCCTCTCCAGCCCCTCCGCCCGGCCCGGACAGCGCCGCCCCGGCGGCCGCAGGGCGGCTGAAGCGGGGAGAGAAGAGGGAGGAGGCGGCTGTGCCCCGCCGGCGTTTACCCTCCATCTCGCCGTCGAGGTGGGACCGGAGAAGGAGGGGAGGCACCTCCCCGGCGTGGCTCCCGCGCCGAGAGAAACCGATCCCGCAGCCTTCGCCCCGCCGCTCCTCCGGGCCGCCTATTAATACCCTCGTGGCCGCTGGCCCGCCGCCATCCGCCTGCCCCGGCGGGGGCGGGCGACGGGGCACAGCCGGAGCGGTGCCGCCCGCAGGGAGCCTGGCTGCCCCCGAGGGTCAGGGAGGACTGCGTAAAGGCGGGCATGGTGGATGGTATAATGCCCGGGGGTGGCCTTTCTTGGGAACTCGGGGGGTCGTGGCTGTCGCTGCTTCTGACGGTTTGTTTTGGTGCCTTTGAAACCTGACCCGGTGCCTCAAAACTCTCCCCGGGGCTGCGTGGCGCTCCCGGAGGCAGGCAGTGGGCAGCCGGGCTGGTCCAGCCCAGCCCAGCCCAGCCCGATGCCATCAGCCTGGCCGGGCACGGCCGCCCGCCGAGGGCAGTTTTCACAGAATCACAGAATGTTCGAGTTGGAAGGGACCGACAAGGATCATCGAGTCCAACTCCTGGCTCTGTACAGGACCATCCCCAAAAAGTCACACCATGTGTCTGAGAGTACAGTCCTAATGCTTCTTGAACTCTGACAGGTTTGGTGCTGTGACCACTTCCCTGGGGAGCCTGTTCAGTGCACAAACACCATCGGGGTGGAGAACCTTTTTTAATATCCAACCTAAACCTCCCCTGACACAACTTCAGGCCATTCCCTCTGGTCCTGTCACTGGTCACCAGAGAGAAGAGATCAGTGTCTGCCCCTCCACATCCCCTCACAAGGAAGTTGTAGACTTCATTTAGCCCCCTCCCCCCCAGCCTACTCTTCTCCAAGCTGAATAGGGCTCTCGGTGAGTTGTCGCTGACATCCAGTTCATTCCAGGACACCAGTTCTATTCAATGGAACACAGGCCTTTTTAATTCTCATCCCTTTTTTTTCTCCTAATTACTACTTCTTAAAATAAATTTCCTCCTAATTACTACCTCTTAAAAAAGTAAGCAAGTATTCTTTTGGACAAAAGGCATTAGACTGTTGTCACAAAAATGTCTGAAAGTGTCCAAAAATTAAGTACCAATGCCCCCAAAAGTTTATCTTCCCTTAAAATTCGGGCCTGATTGAAATTTGACAAAGATTTTCAAAAGTCAGTTAAATATTTGCACATGAATTAAACATTTATTCACATGTAGTATCCTAATTTTCCTTGTTTGTGGGGAAACAAGCATAGCTCTTTTTTACCTTAACAGCAGACTCTACCTAGTCATTAAAAACTTCTACGATTGGAGAAGGTAATTTTGTAGCCCAGTAGATATCCTACACTGGAAGAGATAAGTATTTGAGCCTCATTGTGATAGATAAAATTGGTGGATGTCACTAAATTAAAAAGTTCGTAGTTGCCTGGGAACAAGCTGATTGTATTCATCATGGGGAAATGAAAGACAGCCTCAGTCAAAACTATGCATTTCTCCTGCTTCAAGAGAGCTAATTTCCCCAAACTGAGAAAAACAGTAAAGGGAACCGACAAGGCAAAACATATTTAGTGTGAACATCAAAAGAGGAGCTCTCCTAAAGCCTCTATTAAATGGCCAAAAGACTGTGACTTTGCAATCACAGAAGGCAGTAACTTTACCATAAAAACTCAAATGTGGCTGTTAGAAAGAAAATGGAAAACAAAGAGAAATTATATAAATT
Source organism: Manacus candei (assembly GCF_025592945.1). Classification (NCBI taxonomy): domain Eukaryota; kingdom Metazoa; phylum Chordata; class Aves; order Passeriformes; family Pipridae; genus Manacus; species Manacus candei. Next base: position 5,441,071 of record NW_026138074.1, on the reverse strand, counting down.
ACAGTTACTATAAATTACAAGTTACAATAACAGAAATTGATAAGTTAATAGGCAAGCAAAAAATCCAGGGTTTAAGAGCCAAAGATAAATAGAACATTTAAAGTGTGTTAGGAATAAAAGGGAACTCAAGGATGGTACTGGTCCATTACTAAATGTGGTATTTTGTTGGTGTGGAAAATGTAAATATGTTCAGTAAGCACTTTTGTGCTACAAAAGGAACAAGTTGATGGATTTCAAGGGGATTATGAAGAACTGCTCCAGCCTGCTAGTAATTAAGATAGGAATCATGAGCACTCTTCTATAGGAAAACTTAGATAACTTTTACTCCCAGATCCAGAATAGATATGTGGGCTCTTTCACCTGTATTAGTAAACTTTGGAATACTTGTGAAATTCCAAAGGTGTGCTAATCTTACACTAGTAGTCAAAAAGGGGCAAGTGCAATGAGAGAAAAATACAGACCAACATAAGCACCCTAAATAATAATGGGAGTAAAATTTAATTTAAAAATATTTCAAAGAAATTAATAGAAATAATTTCAGTCTTTTTTAGGAAGACCAAGTCTAATCAAACTTCTCTGAATTCATTCTTCAATGAAATTGCTCATTTGGCTATGTGCATATTGACAAATTAGACTTTTAAGAAATTCTGGAAGAAAATGTAGTATCCCATGAGGTCATTAAAGCAGATGCTAAATTGGCTAAGCCTTGCCAAATGACTGATGACAAAAGTAGTGGACACTAAAGGAATTGCATGTTTCTGTGAAAAGGGGGTCACATCTGAAAATGACACAAAAAGGAGAGAAATGGCAAACGTATCAGTCAACCATGTGAAGTAGTCTGAATTGAGTGGCAAACTGGACCTTGTCAAACAAAATGCATTTACTATAACTAAAGCGTAATTACTATAATTAAATCCCTGTAAACAAGCTTGAAGGATTGTAGGTGTGTACTGAGAAGGAAATAGCACTTACTGGAAAAGATTTAGAGGTTGTAGTCACCAACTCATCATAAACACTCACTCTGACACTGGTAAAAGGATGGATTAACCTGCATCAGGGAAGTAGGAAGTAGGGGAGATAGTTTTATCTCTGGATATGTCACTGATGAGACCAATCTTGTATACTGTGTTCCTTGCCATGTTTTAAAAAGAACATCAAAAAATTGTAGAGGGGGCAGATTAAGATCTGAAAATGTGACTTGAGAATTGAAGAAAAATTCTGCTAAGTGAGACTTAAAGAGCACAATCTGTTTATCGTATCAAAAAGATTGACTTGATTACAGAAAAGTACCTCTATGGAGAAAAAATTACTGAATTCTGAAGAGCTCTTTAATCTAGCAGAGAATGGCATAACAAGAAGCTGTAGTAGAAACTGAAGTGAGACAAATTCAAATAAAGCACACAATTTTTCTTCTTAAGGTGACAATACATCATTGAAACAAGCTAACAAAGGTACCAAGAAATTTTTAATGGTTACACGTCCCCCAGCCAGGACAGGACGTCTTTCTGGAAGACAGGGTTTAGCCAAATGCAGGTTACTGCCCTCATACTGCTTCTACATGTGTGAAATTTAATGACATAGGATACAGAGGAAATCAGACCATATGACTAAATGGTCCTTTGTGTCTTAATTTTTTCTTCTTACACTAGGTAATTATAAGAAGGGGTGGCTATTGATGAACATCTGCTCAAGATGATATTCTTTGTCAACTGACTGCAATGAGTCTGACAAACATGACTACCCTGAGTGTGTAGGATTCTAAATGATCACAGTACATGAGACATTCTTGGCAAGCAGAGTATGAAATATGAAAGACAATAAACATTAGTCACTTATTTTCATTTGTCAGTGCACTAAGCTGATGATTTCAATTCCTCTGGGTCACAAAGGAGCTCAGAAGAGCTTAAGGAGAAGCTGAAGGAAAGGGCAGAAGGATGAATCCATTAAAAACACTGGCCATCAAACTTAGGTAATGTGATAATTAAACCCAAGGTTTGAAATGCTGGCAGGCAAACCAGACAACTAATTCAATATGCAATATTACACTAGTAAATATACATCAGTTTTAAATATTTATGGATTTCTTGCCCAGCTTCTGCATAAATGAATCAAGTTACCTCACCTGAAGCTATGATCCCCCATAATGAGCTGTGGTATGCAATGAGGACTAAAAGGTTTGACACGACAAGTAATGCCTACCTCTCTGAAGGCAGCCAGGACCACACAACTGAATTGTGTTGCACATAAACTATTGAGAACTGCATTTAAACATTGATGAACTAACATTCTTCTTAAATTGTTGTATTTGCCAGGATGTGAACTTGCATCTTCTCTCCTCTGCTTCCGAAGCTGACATGGCAATGTTCACCTCAGTGGCCTTTCTATTTTCATCATCCTTCCCCTTCCCTGAAGTTTATTCTATGAAACAAAACCTTTTCAACAAGTAAAGAACCTTCTCTAAATTATGCAGGACCCCAATGGCTGTAAACAAATAGTTAGAACAGTAGAATAACAATACATTCCTTACTTAAGAGAGAAAGAATTATGTTGAAGAAAGTTCATTTTAGAGATAGCATGTAAAATTTTTTTTCAAATCCAGTACTCCAAAATTCCAAACACGGGTGTTTTCAAAAAAACTCCTCAATTTTATTTAAGAGGCTAAAAAATTTTGACATACCTTATATTGGTATGCAAACTCTTAACACCCTGTGATTTTAGAAATTTAGAAAAATACTAGACCCTTTAGATGGTCTTAAAGATGAAGGCTTTTAAAGTTACCTTATACTTTACAAATCTAACCTAGAACATACATAAAATAGAGTCTCAGGTCTTTTTCTATATTTTTCCCAGGAGAAGCCGTGGGCTCCATTTTTAGAATCACAAAGAATTCACAACTCCGAGTGGAGTGGGGAAAGAAAGCTGCTTGTGAAAATCAGATCCTGGAGCATTAATAATTGAAGTGTCATGGTTACCTCCATTGGTATCAACGTCACCTATGGAACTCAAACATTAGTAGTCTGGTGTAGGTAACCAAGACAGGGAAGAAAAAGCATTAAGAGGTTGAAGGGCATTCATTACCTATTTGGTGCCTAGAGGATAATGTTGCTGTGCCACTAGAGACCAACCAAAGGTGAAGACTGATCATTCTATACACTAAAATGAAGAAGTAGTTAGGTTCTCAAGTTGCAGCATCTGATGCCTTCAAAGGAACAATATGGCATTGGCTGGATGACAAAACATATTGTTCAGAACATCAAGGCTCAAAACAACATAACATATTTAGTGAGGCTTGGACCCTACAGGTATCAGCAAAGACAACAAAGCCAGTAGAAATTTAGTCAACTTGCTGACAAGTCTTTTCCGGTTTCATAGACCCAGCTTAGATATCCACGTTGTATATTTAAATATGTTAAATCACATCTGTATTTTCTTGGGGAAAGTAGGGTAATCCAAATAGGGCTATTTATAACCCTTGAGCATGCAGACTTTCACGACTGACTGTTGTTCATTCAAGTCAATAATGATAATTACAGATCTGTTATTATTCCCATGTTTAATAAAAGAAGCCATGCAACATACATTATTAAACAGTAGACTACCTAAGGTGCCTGATCTCAAAATTGTAATACTATTTTTGAGAAACTGGTATGTCTTGTACATTCTCCTTTAATCAATGTTAGCAAACCAGGTCATGTCATATCCCTTCTCTGAGGCTGATTTTGGTGGGAGGTGAACTTCACGAGAGGAGGAATGATTCAAGGTTAGGTATCAGCATACTCTTTCACCCATTATGTTTTAATCAGATATTTTTCTGGGAAAAATATGTGCTCTAGGAAAGACCCTCATGATAAAATAATGCTTAAGAAATCTCATTAGTCAGGTTTATGAAGTTGCTTGCCCCTTCTGTAATTCAGTGGGATTAAATCACTCCTGCAAATTAAAAATAGGATGATCAACCAATTAGAGAAGGGCTTCTGCTTGCTATTTGAATCACACAAAACAGGGAGCAGGCATAAGAAGGAAATCATATTCAAGAATTGTAAAAAAATGAGGATATTTCAAATCTCAGGCTCATAATTTTATCTTAAGATCTCATTGATTACAAAGAAGAAGACTATACAAGCTTCATTCTTATGGTTTACAACATTACCAAAATCTTTTGATAGGTATATAACTCACTTTTGCCCATTTCATTTTGTGCTAGATAGAGAAGCTTAGGGGGAAATGGCTAATAAAAACAAGGTGTTTTCATCCTTATTATGTGTCTGTATTTGATTTTTTTTAATAAACAAAAATATACCAGAAGTGCACATAGCTTTTTCTTTCTCTTTTTTTCATGCAAGAATCTTAACCTATTTTAAGCCAAGGGGATTACAAATCAGGAGTAAAGAAAAATTTGAGTAACAGCAGATACCACACTACTGTGATCACTGCAGCTAGTGTAGGCATGCATGAGCCATCTTTAAACTAGCAGGCTTAGATATTGCTAAAGGAGTAGCAAAGGTAAGACAATGCTCAGGACAAGTTGCAGACTCTTCCTCAAGGCTGGATATTTGGCCTGTCACCCACTTGAAGTGACATGCTGCTGCAGCCAGACTTCTGCCATGCACAGGAAGATAACAAATGATTATGTGTGCTGGCTGAACAGATCAAAGGTCAGTCGTTGGTTTGTCTTTGATGTTATATGAAGATTACAAAAGTCAAAGATGCAATTAGTAAAAAGACAGGGTTTCACTCGTTGGTCAGCTTCATCAGTTAGACTCACCCACGTTGTCTCTTTTACAAAATTTTTTACAGATACTGTTGAATCAGGCTTCACTAGATATTCTTGAGACAATGAACTTTAAAGAGCATAAGACTAGAGGTGACAAAACAGAGAAGGGGCAAACGCTCCACTTTGACATTTTGTGGTGTCAGGAATCTTAAGAAAACCCCATATAACTAGTTTTCCCCATAAAGTAGCTTGCATGTTTGTTCCCCACCTAAAAAATAATCCCTTGTGGTTTTCAAAAAAAAATAAAAACTAGGAAATTTTGAGCAGGGTAAGTATGCCACCCTGAAATACCTTTGTGACAAAAGCTGTAACTGTCTTATTAGCAAGCCATAAAATGAAAGGCATGAATATTGTTTCTAGAATCGGGATTTATGTCCTTTGTAACATGCAGCCCCCAGAAGGTAACATGAGTCCAAGAAATGAACTCAAACAGGTCCATCCAATGCAGATCATTGTGTGGTACCGTTTGGAAGCAAATACAGATACCAGAAAGTGTAAGTGAAACACATCTACGTTGTCTTCCAGAACATGTAATCATGTTAAGTAAGTAGGGCTGATACTTCAGCTTCCCATCACTCTAAACTTCAGGAAAGAATGAAATTTATTTCAAGTCAAGACAAATTTCATATGAATTCATTCCAATTGCAAAAAAAGAGTCACGGACCACGTAACATTTAAGAAGGATGCGAAGCAGCAGGTGATTTCAGAACCACACTGAGCAATGTTATTTAGCAAAAAACTAGCCTGTGGGTTCTGCAAATGGAATTACTTCCAATGCTCACTTCTATGGCAAAGTTAGAATTCTGTGTACAAACAATGCACACCAAGCAGCCTGAAATCGCATTTGAAGGGAAAAAACAGCTTCTTTGAGCCATCTTCATATCTGATGTGACTTTGGATAATTTCACTACCTGTTATGGACAAAGAAGTCTGAAGTAAAATGAAATTGCTGCATGCAGAGATTATAACAGTTGATGTCATGGCTGGGATACAGAGACTAGGAACAGGCAAGAAGCAAACAGATGTCACCATACCACAACCAGAACAAAGTATTTTTTTAATGGTAACATTTTGAGTAAGAAAAATACTGCATGTAAATTAGAGAGCTCATTTTGGTTAGGTAGCTTATTACTTCTCTGTCTTCCAGAAGAAAGGGAGCAGCAATAGGGAAGGATTAATTTCTTCAAGATAGCATTAGCTATATGAAACCAAAAGGTAGTTTTGGCTTATGTCTGCTCTCTTATGCTAGCACAGGCAGAAATTATGTATTTCAATTACCCTTTTGACCAAGTGTACACTGTTGCTTAAAAAGGACAGCTATGCCAAACATCGTGATTGTGATAACTGGAAGTGGTTTTAATATCTAGGTTCCCCTGCAGAAAGTTAAGTGAGCAGTTATTTCTACTGGACACACATTCAACTAAAATTCCAGTCTGTCCCAATACATCTGGTTTTCATACAGTTTTCACAACACTGAACTATATCACTGGCTACAAATAGGTAGCACATATGACAAACTGACCTTACAAATTCAAGCTTAAGGCCGAGAAAGAGATTACTGGGAGTTGGACACAGTACAGTGCATATCAGTAATGTCTGCAAAATTATTTTTTTTTTGGTATTTATTTCTCCAGCAACTATTTTCTAGCAAAGAAAAAGGTTAGGCTATGACAAAGCATCTTTTCTGAGATCAAACGAGATAAACAAGAAATAAAAGCACCTCTCAGGACAAGAATTATGCTAAGCAGCTCACTCCTCTTAGCGTTCTCAGCTCTTATGTAATTTTAAAAGTCCCCTTTGTTAAAGAAAACAGCTTGCATGCAGCCAATACGGGGTACAGAAAGGTCAAGGGAACACCAATGTGTTGCTGAAAGTTAACTAGTATACTCCTGAGAGACCAAGGATCTGAACTCCCATCTTGTGCACCCAGCGTAGTGCTCTGTACATGGGTTACATTTTACATTTTGAGTCCGGGAATGAGCCAGTGATTTTAAATTATGGCAGGGCAAAGAAAAAGAAGTCTAAGTCCCAGCCCCTTACTAGAAGAAAAGGCTATTTTTGTTGCTAAAAGACTATAACTCCTATTTTGCCTTCCTAAGTACTCAGAAGATCACTTTCTCCAAACAAGACACCCATGAAAAGTGCCAGATGTTTCTGCTGAAAGAGCTGAGGCAAACCTAGGACAGGTTTCCAAACCTGAGGAAGGCACTGGTATAAGATGTGGCACTTAATGAGTATACCACAACCTGGAATGCCTTTTGACATGGACACCTACAGACCTTATGATCATTATATAAATAAAAAAAGAAACTGGAGTTTCTAGTGCAGAAATGTCAGTGTGCAAACATATGAGAGAATAAAAGAGCTTTGAATAAAAGATTGTTTTGACTGTTTTCAACTACATTTTCACTTTGGCAAAGACATTCACAGCTGAAGAGCTAAACTGGAGCCTGTACAGTGCTATTTCTTTCACCATCAAATGCTTTAAGAACAGTATTAGATATTAGGGTTGTGTGAACTGGTCTCTTGAAAACAGCAATTCCTACACTATTTTCGAGAAATTTTAGGAAGAAAATTAGAGGAAAAACTTAGCTGCAAAGCAACAGTTGCAACTTGAGATAAGTGTTTCGAAATCATGGATCTTTCAGCTATGTAGTCTCTTTCATGAGATGTACTGCTATTGGGCTGCTCGGGCAGGAAAGAGGAGTCATTATTTTCAATTTTTATCTTTTTTTTTTTTTTTTGTTTAATCAGTCAGAACTGACCTTCTCCTGAGACATCCTCCATTCAAACTAATGGCATTCTTTGCCAAGGCATCTTTTCTCTTGGGGTCTCTCTGGATTTCAGAGGTAAAGAAATGCAGACTGTGATTGCTCACTCAACCAGTTGTATTAAAAATAGTAGAGATGACAACACTGCATAGTTTTCTGTATTTGACAACATGGAAGAATATGAAGACTTACTCTACAAGCATATCAGAAAGAATGGAGCCAAATGAGTCACAAAATACAAGACCTGTCAGCAGTGCAATGGAAAGAAAACAAAACAAACTTCCACCTTGTTTTAGAAAAGCTGCCAGTAAGATTTTAGTACCTACTTACATAAAGCAATATAGAGTGGTATATAACACATTAAGAGGTAAAGATGCCTTTAAATTATATGCTTCACAACCAACTGTAGTACATTAAATCCAGTTACATTCCCTCCTGAATCATATCCATCCTCAAACGTTTAATGTCAACAGCAACCTAAATTCAAAATATGTGCTGCATCCCGCCCATAAGCACACCGTTTCAAAAGGTTTGTCTAGGTACAGTTCTAGTGTCAGTGTAGCAGTTCAGACACAGAAAAACTAACACAACTTCTGAAACAGGTTCTCTTACCACTGATATTTGAAAATGCTAAATCATTAGCTCAAATTAGCATACTGCCTTTTAAAAGAGAGTGACTTATATTGACATAGATAATTCTTCCTAATCATGTAGCTATTTGATTTCTGTTCAAAGGTCAATCTCTATAGTTTAGAACTTCTCAATAAATAGTATAGTCCCCTAATATAAACTGACTGACTGTAGCAAAATTAGGTATCTCAGATTACTTCTAGTTTTTCAACATGGCTCTTTGAGGCCATTTGCTTTTTATTACAGTGTTCAACCATCGAAACACAACATTGCTACTATTTTTGACCCCTCTCTATAAATGCACGAATATATTCTTTAATCCTAGTTCCTTGCAACTCAGTTCATTTACAGTGGCAGAGTGGCAGTAGGGGCTTTTGTTCCATTCTGGATGCTTTGGTTTCTTTACAGATGCCAAACAAATTCCTGAGTATTCCTAGTACTAAAATGAAGGTAGTAATTGTGCCATTAGTTTTCAAGAAACACCTCTGTGGATAGAATATGGGACTTTTTGCTTGACAATTCTAGCCTGAGTACATTTTACACTTTACTGCTCTCATTTTCTTAGAGGCTAGTTTTAAGAACTAATGTAGTAAGGGAAATATCCCAAGGAGCACTCTCTTTTCCTTTCCAAAACTTATGTAAGTTTGTTGGAAGAAACGTAAGTCTCTGACCCCATCTAGAATCATTAGAAAAATCTCATATTTTTAATTTTGTTACTCTAAGGCTTTTTTTCAGTATTCTAATTCTCACAACAATAAAAATCAGGCACTAATTAGTTTTATAATTAGGCAAGCTATCAAAAATAGAGACAGTTAATTAGTATTTCTCCCTTACCAGTTCAAAAAAAATTCTATTCAATGGTAAATAACAGGACTGCATTCAGGATGTTTCCAAATTCTAGTCAGCACTAAAAGGAATAAGGAACCTTTGGTATACTAAGGCATTTTAAACCTAATCTTTCCCACCTCTTGGGAACTACGCCTGAGACTTTCAAAAGTTTGCAACTCAGAGTTGAGTTTGTCTATTAGGGAACTACCTGGTGATTAGTGTGCTGAAGTGCTATTTTCTGTCCAAGGACAAAATAACTACTTATGCCTCTTGCACAGTCTCCTCTTTTCTGAGTCTGGCTCCAGAATGTTAAGTACAACCTCCTGGTGTAAAGAATGTGCTGAAGCTTTCACTTGATTTCTCTTTTACATTGTCTACACCCGTGCTTTCTTTGGTTTTCTTTAAAGGCTAGAAGCATATGGCCCTTGGTGGCTTTGAAACGCCATAGGGTAATTTTAACAAACATTGTGTATGATAGAGGCTCTAAAAGTTAACCTTGTTTGACAGCAGTCCCACCTGAAGGGGTTTAATTTATTAAAAATGTGTAGGAAAGAACAGATTTTCTATCTGATCCTTGGTACTGTAGACAACAACAGAATAAACTAAGATAGACGTACATGGCAACATAGGAAAACAAGCCAACAAGACTGCTGTGCTAGTCATTAATGAGCTCCTTCTCCTTCCCCCTGCAGAAAGGTCTAACAGGAAAACAAAGAGACATTAAAAACAAAAAAGTTAACTTATTTTCAGAGGGGTTTTTTTACAAGATTTGACACAATCTCTCTAACGGTGGGTTAATGATCAACATAAGATGCATCTGAAAGTCTGTGTCCAGTTTCTAGTGTGTCTCACTATCACTATACCCAGAATCAATACTAACACAGTGTCTCATTAGCTGTCTCAGAAAATAGAGGCCTGTGAAAAAAATGAATAGACATGGAGGATAAAGAGCTGTCCAAATCATGATGCATCTTGCTCAGGCACCCAGGGTTAAGCTGGTCACAAGGTTTGAAGCCAAAAAATCCTTTCAAAGCAGTTTGGCAGGGAAGACTTGGAAGGTTTTGTTCTGTATCAATAGCATGATGAAATGTTTACTTTGTAGGATTGTTTACTTTGTTTACTTCTAGACTTCTTTAGGGGATAAATTCTCCTGATAGAGTCTGAACACAGTGGTAATGCCCCAATATCTTCTCCTTTTTTCCTGAGGTGTGGTGTGCTTTTGTGTTTCTGCCTTTCGTATCATGGCCTTTTATGTTATTACAAGTTTGGGGGAAGTGTTCTGTGGTTCCTAGGATATACACAGAGTAGCATTTCTGTTGGCTTGCATTTAGCAAAGGGCTGTCTGCTAAAGGACTAAATTTGATGGTTGAGGTGCTTCTTTCAAGATTCCTCTTCCATCGAGGTGTTCCTTACCATTTATGCATTAGCCAACTTAATGTGCAGCTCAAAGGGAGCGTGCTCTAAATCTACCCTGCCCAACCAGCACAAAGAAAGCTAGGCAGTCTCCAGAGCTATCAACACAACATAAGCTCGGTATTGTTGTTAAAATACACAGCAAAAGCAGATATTTCTCAGTCTGACTGCAGCTGCTTCTGCTTCCACAATCTCCTTTCCCACCCCAGGGAATCAAACTTCTCACTGCAGATGTTTCCACAGTACGTCCTCCTGCCTTGCTGCCTGATATATTAATACCAGGCTCAAAACAACAGAGACTTTCTGTTTACCTCTTTCTCTAGGTGATTGTAATCCTTGGTCTGCAGATTTTAATCCTTTCTCTCCTGAAATTTACCATTTTATTTGAGACATCCTTTCACCTCAAGCTGTCATTGTCACGTACACAAAAACAGAGCCAATAGTAATGAGCAGTGCTGAGGAAAAATAGCATAATCAATGTGTTACCTAGATTCTGCCCTGAACTTGTTAAGGAATTACAAGGAGTAATGCTGTCCCCATACGACTCAAGAAAATGGATTATTATTAACTATAACGGAGTCAGATTTTGCAGCCTTGAAGCTCCAAGTAAAGCACTTTATACTGAAAACTCTCTCTATGGTTACCACCAGAGGATCTGAATCAACTAGTAAGGTATTTGTAGGAAAATATGAAGGCAAAAATAGATCTACATTCATACACATGTTCACACACACCCTCCTTCATCCATTCTCCTTCCCCAAACCATCAATATACCTGACCCACTTTCTAACTCCCTGCTGTTGCAGATGTTGCTGATGCAAAGCCAGTTTCAGTTTATTGGGAAGATACATTCATCAGAGAAATAATGCAGTGCAGCAGTGTCTTCTTTTGTCAGGAGCAGCTGGAATTATTGCTTACTTGGTCACCCCAAGGCATTAATAATTGGGAGCAGAAGATGTGTGTGCCAAGATAAGCTCTAAAACACACATTTTGTGCCAAAAGCAGGTTGGGAATGTCTTTGTAAGTACGGCAAATGGTTTCACTTATACCTCAATGAAGGCAATTTTCTTTGGTTTCATTTTTGCTGTTTGCATAGAAGAATTTGATCTCGTGCAATAAAGATTCAAGTAGTATGCATTTGGTGCTGCAATACCAAAAGCTGTTACTTTTGTCTGCAACAAATTCATGATTCCACAATAAAGAAAAAAAAATCTCGACAACTGTTAACATTTTTGAGTATTTAGATATGAATCTGAAGATTTAGCTTTACAATGAAGTAGCATTAGTTTAACCAAAAGCATGATTTTCAATTAAAGTTAATTTAAGCATTAAGTGTGTTAGTTTAAACCCTGCTCACAAAGTTTAAAACAAAATCACATCATCTCCCAATGCACCTGATAGATGGCAATACCAAAGAACATGGATTTCCACTAAGGTGACAAACTGTGAATGGGAATGGCAGAGGCATGGGTACATGTTCCTTTCTGCCAGGTTTTGTTCTGCAGTAGTAACTGCTGGCAGAGTAGCCATCAGCAAGGAGACTATAAAAGCTTAAACCAGTGCAGCTGTTTTCTTAGCAACAGACTTAGCCTTAACTGCAAACACACGGTTCCAGCACCTTCACCAAATGGGTGATAAGCTGCTACCTCTTGTCACATTTCCTGGCTTAGCCACTGCATGAGTAGAGGTATCTGTGATGAAAGGAAATTAGCGGTCTAGCTCCAGATGATGAAGGATTGTGGGCAGGGTTGCCTTTCTGGACTCCTTCAGCTATACCGCTTGCTGCATCCAGCCCCAGGTTCACCAGCAGGACTGTGCTCTGCAGTTTCCCAGTGGGGCACCCTCCTGTCCTCTTCTGTTCTTAGGGACAGGTTGAATAGACTAATTTGTTGATCTCAGAACAAGCTTGTCAAGAGCCTCCCTCTTATCAGAAGGAATTATTACTTATTACTGGCTACTTATTACTTATTACTTAATAAGTCCTGCCAAACTCCTTTGCAGGACTATCCCCATGCATTTGACAACACTTTGGCCATTCCTGTGAACAACTCAGCTGGAAATCAAAAGTTTTACAAAAGCCTTCAATATGGCATATTGTACACCACTGATTCACAACCTTTTTAGTCTAGGCCTCCCTTCAGTGAACCCTTTTGCCACTGGTCACAGCCAGTGGCACTTTGGCAGCATGGCTTGATGGAGGGCTCTGCAGAACACTGGGTGAGCATCTCTGCACTGTCTGCATATGTGAGTGCAGACTAGCAGTACCCCAGAGGTCTAGGTGTTGAGTTTCATTTCTTAATACAGAAACATCCTCCATGACCTCAAGTGCCTCTATACAGTACTCAGATCTAAGTTCCTCTGCAAAGATCAAGTTGCAGGATTGGGGCCAATGACAATTGCACACAGCGTGGTGCCATAAGGTCTTTCCTCATACCTCTCCCTGGTTAAATAAAACTTACCTCCAAATGATCAAATATTACTTAAAAATCCCAAAGAAAAAAAACCAAAAAACATATTTCAAAGATATTATCAACTTTGTTCTGTATTGGAAAACACTTTGACTGGAATTTTCCAGCAAAAAAAAATATGACCTAGAATGCCCAGATGCCTTTTTATCTTAAGCCAAGTTGAGTGGATGATCCTTATTCTTCTAAAAGCAGAAAAATAAATTAAGAGTCACAACACAGAGGAAGAGAACACTGACCCATTTTGACACGACTTTCAGATCAGAGACCTATGAAAACAGTACTGTCCTGTCAAAATTTAAAAAAATGAACTGGATGAAAATCACCTACGGAATGCTAATTAGGCCTGTGTTTCTCTGTCCATCCCTGACATACCACGTGTTAAACTTCTCTTCTTCCCTCTGCAACTGAAAGTCAAAGAGTGAAGTGTTGCTGAGCTGCACTGACCATTAAACAAGTAAATGAAGTGACCAGAGATATATTTGTTAGGTCATCTTATAACTGAGATGTAAACCATGCATTTTTAGGGATGAAAAGGAAGGCTTGTACAGAAGCACAGGATTATGGCTACATGATCAGAATTGTACAGGACAGAGTACCTCAAGACAAAAGCCTGAAAGGACTTGGCTCAGAACAGCAATGTGCAAATGCAGAGTTTCCATGGGAATAAACTATTTTGATCAAAAAAGAAGCTACTTGGAATGCAAACTGGGGCAGCACTTCTAAGGTAAAAGTACCATGTGGTCATAGCTTTTTCTCCCTTGAAAGACTAAAGGTTTATCCAATCTTACCCCACTTACACATTCATAGTCACAGAATATGAAACCATTTCAAAGGCAGTGGAGTAAGTGGAGTAAGTATTCACACTTACACAAAGTTTCCTTGCTATACCTGGAAATTTTAGCCATTAATAGCAAAAGTTCTTTTCCTTGCTGGTCAGCCTTGTTGCTGATTGTCATCATTATGACCCTACAGCACGGCAATCATCATTACGATGTTTTACAACAAAACATAAAACACAAAAGAAGTTTAATCTTAATAACTACATACTGCAAAATATATACAGAAGAAATTCTTTACTGTGAGGGTGGTGAGGCTCTGGAACAGGTTGCTCAAAGAAATTGTGGATGCCCCATCCCAGGTAGTGTTCAAGGATGGGTTGGATGGGACTCTCAACAACCTGGTCTAGTGAGAAGTGTCCCTGCCCATGGCAGGAGGTTTGGAACTGAGTGATCTTTAAGGTCCCTTCCAACCCATGCCATTCTATGATTCTATGACTCTATGAAATAAGCAGGGCTGCGTACTGCTCTGACTTCTGGACCATGACCATCAATGCCATTTAGGTGTTAGCATGCTCCTAGCCTGGTTCTCACCCATCCCAGCTCTCACTTTCCCTCATCCTACCTGGGCTCATTTTTGGGATGGAACAGTACTGGCATGCTTGTATTAAGCTACTTGGGCTCAATCATTATGCTTGAAGAGAGAAAGAAAATTTAGCCATGTGAATATGAGCTAGGCCTAAGGGCAGGAAATGCCTCCTGGCCCGTTTTTATCTAGCATTAAAGACACTTCCCCTACACAATATTCATAGTACTGTGCAGGTCCAAATTGATGCACTAATTGCCATCTGGAAAGACTGAAGCATTTTAATAATTGACATGTGGTTAAGAGGGGTTATTTTTTTAAAAAGTTCTCTGAAATAGAATAGGTATATATTTAGGTGTGATAAAACTAGAAAATTTTTCCAAAAATGGAAGTCATTTGACACTGCTCAGAAAATCTGTAAAACTTTCACTGAAAAAGTTCAGATCATCGCAGTTTAGATCACCAAAACACGTTTTGTTTCTCCAGGAGGAAGAGAAACAAAACTCACTTTTTATTTTGGAGTCATTAATGATCTCATGAGAACTTTTTCCACACTGTTTAATCTAACAAGGAAAATTTCAGCTCTAGCAGGCTATGCCGAAGTGCAATGGATATGAATATATAGTGGTTTTTGAAACAATAACGAGACAGTATCTAACTCTTTTGGTTTGATTCCTCTTCAGAAACTGTTCTCCATATGGTTGTTTTCGCAATATTACAACTGAATCAAAGACCTGCAAGACATTTTGAATTGGTTCAACATCATCAAGTAGATGACATGCTGTAAAGTGGGCAAAGTGTGAAGTTGCATGAGATATTAAATAGAGGCCAAGTGAAAAACGAAGGTGTTAAAATGGGTACTCGGGGAAGGAAATGGAAAAAAATGAACATCAAGACCAAGATCCCATTCCCTGCAATATCAGTGGCCTGTGCAGATCACAACTAGGTCGGAGTCCCTGCAAAACCAGAGGACAAAGGATGGAAAACTCACAGAGTTTTCACAGACAGCTGAAATGAAGACAGGTCTCGGGAAAGAAGAGAATACTCCTGCAAAGGTTAAAGGCCAAAATAAGCAAGCAAAGGGCCAAGTTCAGGACTCTCTGCCAAGAATACAAAAGAGCAAATTCCAAGTCCCAGAAATACAGTCCCTGTTTTCTGTACGTCATGTCCTCAGACTCCTAGCACAGAAAACATTTTGTATCAGAGTCAATTCTAGTTATTAAGGAAGGTATTCACATAGCCTTCGCTGAAAGCTGCTTCTTGCCTGATATTGAAGTCCCAGAACCTTCATTTTGTGATAGAGGAGTGGATCTGGTAAGCTTGTGACAGGGAAGGATCCTGGAAAAAGGCTTCTACAAAAGAAGTTCTGAAGGTCTGTTTTGAATACTGAATATTATCACAGGGCATATCTGTGCTTCATGGTACTACTGTGGCCTTGCCCCTCTACCAACCCACTGCCACTACAGGCAAATTACAGATCACATTGGTCGTGGACATCCTCCATCATCAGGCTCCACAAAGCAGGAGAAAGTGCAGGATGTTATATACTGGATGGTTAAGGCAAAGGACAGTCACATGAAGAAAATGGGGTGTGATGCCATGGCAGGAACCTTTGAGCAATTGCGAGATTTGACAGGTCTGTGATTTCCTTAATCTAAAATAAAAAGTACATGTTATCCTTTCAGGAGGAAAAAAGCTTGGGACCCTTAATTCTAATAACAATCATCCTAATAACATCCTAAAAATAATCCTAATAACAACCCGCAATAACTGAAAGGTCAAAGAAGGATTGCTGCTAGGTTTAGCTAAGGAAATTCACTTATGGTTTTAATGTATGATATCCAACTGCCTTAAAAACTGTACTTTGGGCTCTCTTGAGCATGTCTCAGAATACATTCACCGAGCCTCTCTATCTTAAACTGCAGGGAAGGAATTGATGATAGTCACCAAAGAGAGAAAAGTGCAAACTCCAAAATAATGAGTCAGCCTGAGCCGTCTAAACGTGATTGTACCTCTCATGTATTTGCAGCCATGGATACTGTGGGGGCTAGTTCTCAGTTTCTCAGACCACTTGCAAAGCAGGAGATACTCTGAATGACGCATACAAAGAGGGGAAAACAAGACAAGAGGCTTCCTTGGTGGAAAACATCTGATCAGATTTCTTCAGGATCAAAAGAACTATACCAACAGATCTTTCCGTATTCCTCTTGTCAATAATTTACAATAAAATTAGCATATACTTAAAATCTCCTACTTGCAGATGGACTAGAAAACTTCCACGAAGCATTACACAATCAAGAGGACAAGTGGATGTTAGATGCAAGAGACCAGGGATCAAAAGCAGGAGCTGAAGCCAGTACAGACAGAAGGGTCTAATAACCAACTCACACTGACATAGACTGAAGCTTCAGCTGGCAGCAGAGAGCGGCATGAAGCCACCGTTGAATGGAACTTGCTTTCTGATGTTCAACTGAGAAAGGAGACAGGTGACAGAACTGAAATGGGCTCTGTCACAGTTAAGGGACCAACTTTGTTCTCTCACTGGTGCTATAAATATTCCCTTGGTTTAACTGTTTTCCAGCAGTAAGTGCACAGACTTGTCAAGAGAGAGATACTGCCTCTTTTTAGCAGGATTTCAAAATCACACTCTCTTTTGGGGGGGCACATAAGCACCAATCCAGATAGGAAAATTATGTTTTAAAATGGCCTCCTTTGAAGCCCCACACTTGTAAGTAGCACAACTTGACAAGCAGAAGAGAATTATGGTATTTATCAATCTGCAAAAACTCACAGTTGCTAGAAATTTGTATATTAACATTTTTGCTTTATAGTTTATGAATAGAAAGTAAAAAATATCACCCAGTACTCAGTTAGCCTTATGCACCGTGAAAAGCACTGTGGTCTGTTCTGCTTCCTTGCATATAGCAGGCTAAGAGCTCCCCAGGCAAAGCAAGGGGGTGTTCAGTACTGTGTGTGGCATTCTCACCTACCTTGAACGTTTGAACGTGCATTGTACTGGGCCTGCTACAACTATTCAAGATTATAGTAAAAGTCATGTAGATTTCTGCAGTGACAAATTAAAAAATAAGACTGTTGTAAGAACTGCATAAAGAAAAAGAAGTCAAATGTAAAACTTTCTGGCCCATAAAGAAATGGGTTCCACTATCCAAAGCACTGTGCGTGAGCTGGAACTCTCTGAGGAAGTGCTGCAGGATTTTTCAACAACTTCACTATATCATCAAAACTTGCATATGAAAACATCCCATAAAAAAACACCTGTCTCAATGCAATCCAACATGTTTTCAAGCACTGCACTATTACAATCTGGAATCCTACTAATTAAGCCTTGCAGGTGAAAAAAAATAATCCCCTGCAGAAATCATTCAGATTTTCTAAACTTTCTAAACTTTCTTCTAACGAGTTTTCATTGTGTAACTTGTACAGCTGGCACCAAACATATATTACTGTGGTTTCCTTGGCATGAGGTTGCAATGGCAGAAGGCCATGTTGTTCAAGTGAAATAGATACTAAGTACCAGATGCACTGAAAAGCTAGGGCATATACATTTTGCTTCTCTCTGTATTTATCACCCAACACTGAAGCTAAGATACATAAAACTGCTGGCTGTCTCTTTCTCCACTTGGCATGTAAATCCTCAAGTACTTCTAGAGACTCAAGTGTAAATGTGAGAGTTCCCTGAGTCTCTAGAGTACTTCTGCCGTACACACAGATACTAAACATCATTTGGCAATTGAGTGCTAAGCCCTGCTGGGTTCCACCAGTCACTGTTCCAGTTGAGGGGTGATCCAGGTGGTGGTATATCAGCACGCCTAAAGGAAAAGTGTTATTCCTGCCTCTGGAAGCACAGCTAAAATTAACTACTCTTCCCTCTTTTGTACCACAATCTAGTGGTAAATTCAGCAAAAACACATATTTACAGTCATCTTGTGCCTGATGGAATTCAACTGGCCTCTCCAAAAAGCTTCTTTTACCACAAGTGTTTGCCTATTTTATTGGGCAGGAGTCCTTACCATCTCTCTGGCTGAGCCTGTTTCACTTTGCATGAAAAATCAAAAGCTTGTTGGATGAAGGAAAGTAAAACTCTGTCACCTAGTGGTCAGGATTCTCTCCAGGGAGTTTGCAATCCCAGATCCATAGAAGTGATTACAAATGGCAATAAAAATTACGATAAATGGTAAAGTCATCATTGGTGAAGGGATGATGTTCCAGGACTTTTCAAGGGGGAATCGTTGAATAAAAAGTTAAAAAGTATACTCCTTAAATTGTTTATTATTTTACATACACAAAAAAAAAAAAAAAAAAAAAAAGGAATGAGAGTGTAAAAGAAGTACCCTTCCTTATCCTCAGATCAGGGCAGTTTCAGTGAGAAAGCTGGGTCAAATTCTATCTGTCAAAGCAGAACAAAGTGCCCCAGTGTCTCTGTGTGCTGGTTATTGCCTCTGAGCTGTTGTGCTGCTGCATCATTCTTCAAACAAAGGGGACCAACACAGATCTAGGCTTAAGAAAAATGCATACTGCTAACCACACTTTTACAATACACTGATTTGTATTTTAGCGCTTGTACCCAGGGACACTGGGAGCCTCTGAGTTTGGTTAGCTTGCTATCCAGCAGCCATTTTACAGGTGCAAAGGACACCTGGAGAGTCGCTATACTGTTCTGTTTAGACAATCATCTTCTGCTTGTTTTTTTCCACACAGAGAAATCTCTGAGTCATCAGCATCATTACTGCCTCCTTTTTGCTTACCTAGCCTCATTAAAAAGATTAGACCGATCAGCAAGGGGCAGCAATTTAACCAGTACATACTTTACAAACAAAGCTTCACCAATTTCTTCCATCCCCTCTGATATTTTTACCACATGAAGAAACACTGTGGCCTAATTTTCCCTATGTGTGACTTCTGTTCTTGAAAAGATGGTGTTTGTTATTTGCTGTCTCAAATACAAAATGTGTATGTGTTTTAATTTTTCCCATCAGTCTAATATTTCTATCTATGGTAAGTTTAAGATGCTTATTATTCTATTGTCTAAGCAACTGCCCCATAGATGGCAGAGAACATTAAATCCCATTACAGCCAGAGGAAGATGAGTCACTGAATGGCAACTAAAATAACCATGGTATTGTTTTCAAAGCCTATGGAAAAAGTCAGGATGAGTGACACCAGGACTCTATTGGCAAAATCTGTCTCTTTTCAAAATAAGATAGTATGAGTGGCTGAGATTAATGACCTAGAGATCACAAAGTGTATATATGCTTACACAGAAATACACTGCAAATATATCTGAAATGCAAGGAAAGCCACTTTGTAAAGCTGTCATATAGTACAGAGTCTTATACAGCTGAAGGATAGATTTGGCCAGGGAACATTAAAGGCAAGGCCTACTCTACCTCAGCAATAAAACTAATGTAACAGCTGTGGGCAATGAAAACCCTTCTGTTCAGTAGGGAATTTAGTCTAATTCTCTTTCTTACTCTGCTAGAGCAGAGCTTGGTGCTGACTGGGGAGGGAGAGTACCACCTATTGCCCTGAAAAACACTGCTTCATTTCAGGGGAAAATTATTTTCTTGCTAGTTTGCTGTATGAACAGGCACCCTGCCTGGCTCACCAAACTACCCATAAGCAGCCTGTAAGTCTGATGTGATACCAGTGTTTTATAGTCAAGGATAGCAGCAGAGATTTCTTTATCTGTGGGTTTGACTAGGCTGATACTTGCAACTCTCAAGTGAATATTGAAGTCCTTATTCCTCTCGTCTCAGTGGGCTCTCTGCCAGTGAGGTATCGAGCACAAGTCCTATGAGAAGAGGCTGAGGGAGCTGGGGTTGTTCAGCCTGTAGAAGAGGAGGCTCAGGGGAGACCTCATCACTCTCTACAACTAGACGAGGTTGTAGCCAGGGGGGTTGGTCCCTTCTCCCAGGCAGCTACCAGTAAGACAAGAGGGCATGGTCTTAAGCTCTGGCAGGGGAGGTTTAGGTTAGAAATTAGGAAGAAATTCTTTACAGAGAAGGTAATCAGGCATTGGAATGGGCTGCCCAGGGAAGTGGTGGATTCTCCGTCCCTGGAGGTTTTTAAGATGAGACTGGATGTGGCACTTAGTGCCATGGTCTAGTAACCACGGCAGTAGTGGATGAAAGGTTGGACTTGATGATCTCAGAGGTCCTTTCCAGCCCAGCTGATTCTATGATTCTAAGGCATAAGGATGCAGTTCTGAGTGTTTCTGCTCTTCTAAACTGCATCTTAAAATTCTACAGCTATTGTTAAAGAAAAGCTAATGAATAAGATTTGGCACAAAGCAACAGGGCAGGTTTTAGGTCTTCTGTTTATTGCATTTCATTTAGTGAACTTCCTTGGATGGAATTTAAGATGCGGCTTTCTACAGCAGCAGCAAATATTTTGATTCCTAATAGAAAAAAATCATGTTGATTATTCAGGCCAATGGATCCACAGCAACCGTGACATTACTTGTGACAAGTGATGGGAACAGTGGATATTTTTCGCTAGAGATAGTAAATTGGAAGACAGCTGAAAAATGGAACCAGCACTGGAAGAGATTAATGAGGAACTAAATGATTTACAAGTACCATGTCCTCATTTGACTGAGAATTAGATAAATTAACCAAAAAAAATCAATGCTCTAATGAAGCTGAAGGACAACTCCACAAACATATCACAAATGGACTTGGAGACAAAGGCAGGAAAAGAGGGGAGGGAGAAAGCAAGCAAAGAAAGAAATGACAGCCTACATTTAAAATACACTTAGCAACCCAGTGGAAATGGTAACAAGTCAAGCAGAAGCCCTAAATGTTGTTTCCTGAGGGTGACAGGCAGGGAAGCAGAAGCTGGTAAACTTCATTTGAGATGGTTGATAAGAGGATACCTTGTGTGTGGGGAAGTCTTATAAGAGAACTGGGTCATGCTACCCAAAATGCTAGCAGAACTTTAATTTTAAACATAATAGATAGGCTGTACATAGACTTGTACCTTCTACTGAAGGTAGAGGGAAATTTAGCCTATATTCCCTATATTAAGGAACACACTTTCAAGGATCTTCCAGGATGTATTCTTCTAAAAACAGAAAAAGTGCAGAAGCCATGTAACTTGTCCTACTTCAGCAAACTTCCATAGCCACAAGACGAAAAATACTGCTTCTGCACCAAAGATAAAGTTCTGTATGAAAAGGAATACTTCTTGGGAACCTGAAAAAGTTACCATGTAGCTGGATTGTAACTAAGGTAATAGCGTAGCTGGTTTTCAGTAATTACCATCACCAGATCCATTTCTTGGGCACTGAATTCAATCTTATTCCTGACTTAACCAAAAAACGGGCTACAGCAGAGGATGACCAGCCATTTACATATTAATGGTCATCCCTCCGGTCTGCTGTTTTAGTGACAAAATATTGACTGACCCTGGAGCTGAGGACTATTCATACTTGGTTTATCTTAATCATTTTAACAGGCCTACTATTTGGGTTGTTTACTATGTTCAGGTTCCTGGAAAACTAGAAAACAATCCAGAGAAAACTTTTACAGGTCAGGTTTGCTACCCTGCAACCCATTAAGGTGATTCAGCTATATCTTGTTAATAAAATGTCTATAAGATTTTCCATCAGTTTTACCTTTGGTGGGAGTTTGCAACTGAAATAGCTATGTTTGCATAGTATAGTCTATACTATTTAATCTGCTTAAAGCTTCTTGCTCTAACACTTAATAGTGCACATTATAATTAATAGGTACATTACTAAAGGCATATTCTTTTGAAGATTTTCCCAGTTATGAATAAAACACAATAAAAATCCAATTTTTCTGATTCAGACACCAAACCAAGAGATGGAAAAATATTTTGACTCAACATTAACCTATTTGTTTTCAATTTGACAATTATCTTTAATATAGAGCATATTAAAGTATTTGTTTGACAAGAGAAGAACAATGAAAATCACTGTGGATGTTTTCAGGGCTTTTTGTAAAGGAAGCTATCTGGATTCTTATCTGCTGCAATAAATGCTTCTGTATTACTGTGCAGTAAAAATATTATGTCAGGAGGAGTCAACACACAACCTCCTAGAGATGGGCAACAAGTGCTGTTCCAAGATGTGAGAGCCACTGCTGTGATTTGGATTCAGCTTGGATTTAAAACTTCCTCATCTAAAGACCAAGCAAGAACCACTGTATTATGGAGGTTTTTTCCAACCTTAATGATTCTATGAGTCTATGACTCTAATGCTGAAATACTCATGTTTGGAAAATGTTAGAACTATTCTTGTCAACATTTCCATCTCTTCTTTTTAGGCTTTTTGTTTTTTGTTTCAGCCAGCAGAATTTGCTGAATTAATCTCAAATTCAAAAATTGTTCTGACCAAAAAAATATGGTCTATTTATTATTAAAGTAAGGTAGGAAGCAAGGAAGATGCAATTCTGCTCTGGGTAAAGGTATTTTATAGGCACTTTATGTGTAAAAAAGGTTAAGAAACATCACAGGGACGATGAGATGAGCTGTCCTTTTAGTGTGACATATAGCAAATTTTAACAGCATAGTTAGAACTACTGGAGAATGAAGTTCATCTCTGTGTAGAAAATTGCACCTAAACTTTCAAAACAAGGCTATAAGTGAGAGATAATGGTTGTCTATACCTTTTCCTGGCTCATGAATGGACCTGAATTTCCTCCCAAGAGGTTAGGATAAATAGGAATACTCTTCTGAAAAAATGCAGAAATGCCACAGGTAAGCAGAAAAATGTTTGTTTTAATGAAGGCTTTAAATGAAACAGAGGGGTGTTGTGAATTCCTGCCCACTTGCAGAAGTACCCTTAGTGTACATGATACTTCCTGGTAAGTGTATTCATGCTGTGCCTCTTAAATGCTTGGTAGGTACAGCTGTAAAAGCCATGTGGATTTTTTTATTTACTCCTGATGATTTTCCTTTCTATTCCATTTGATTGCTTAGGTCTTAGAGTAGAAACATATTATCCAAAAATTATATTGTGTTACCTGTGGTATTTCAAAAATAGCGTGGTTAAAGAGAGATTCCTAATTTGATTTAATTCAAAAAGTTATATTAATTCAAAAAGCTGAACATATAACCACAATCAATGCTTTTAGTGGGGCATTATTCAGAAGAATCATGAATCAGAAGATTCATAGATCTTCTAAAATGGAGATCCCTTTTTTGATCCAATCAGCATGCAAGAACACTTTTTTCAAGAATTAGGATATAAAAATAATGTTGCCATTGAACAGCACAAAATATGACACAAAGTACCTGTTAAAATCCAATTTTGCAAGGCAATGGGTAATCTGATGAGAGCTAAAGTTGTCTCTGTGCTTTGCATAAAGGTTCTCAGTCTATAGCAGCAGGATCAAATAGAAGGAAAAACAATACAAAGATTGTAAGAGGAAAAGAAGAAATACATTACCCTTCTGTTTTGCCTTAAAGATATTTGCTATCAGTGTTGATAATGTTGCAGTGAAATTAAATCTATTCTATGAATTTGTATTCTCAACACAAACACATTTCTCAGAACAAACACATACAGATTTATTTTCTTCATATAAACAGTACATGCCTATCTAGCAGAATCTGAGTTGTAAAAGGAGTAACTTCCAAAGCACAGAGAACTTGTTATGTTCTTCCTACATCTCTCTGAGAGTACACAATAATCTGAACTGTCAGTCTCAGCAGGCAGGCAATGAAGGATCACTAAAGCCACTGCTCCACTGCTAAGGAAATTACTGATCTCTGTGTGCAAGGACAGCAGTCCTTCTTCACCTCTCTTTGAAGAAGGAACTCCACCTGCCAGGACACACCAGGTAGTGATCAAACTACTCCAGCACAAACTACCACCAAGTGGTCGCTTACTGGCAGAGGCAGAGCATGTAAGGCATTTGTGGAACTGCTGGAGGACATGAAATGCTTGCAAGAAAACATGAATGTATTTGAAAAGGAGGCAAGAGGAAGAAAAGGAGAAAGGATAAGATCATCTATAAGGTCAGAGATGCAAGACAAGAGATGTTTGTAGCTCCACTTGGAGCACCTTTGGAGTCCTTCCCAGCAAATTCAGTGGGACCAAAATGTTTCCTGGTCTTTTTAAAGATAAATTTTAATAAATTGGAAGCTATGAGAGAAGCCTCAACATGAAATCACTCTGATAGTTTAGAGAACTGTAAAAGGAGGAAAATCAGGTTCTGACTAAATGAAAAGCTCCAGGTACCCTGCCATCAATATACTAAATTACTCTCCTCTGAGCCTGGGACAAGTGGCAGATTCAGAGTGCTAGTCACACATAACATACACACATGACTCCTTTATTCTGTGGAGGACTTGGGACTAATCTCTGAACTACTGGGTGATGTTGCCAGAACTTCATAAACCATTGCACCACAGGACAGCAATTTTTTAAAACAAAAGCAGAGATCAAGGGGAGAGAACCACAAGGACAAATTATTTGAAGTATTTCAGCACCCCACTGCATTCATTCCTTTATGAAGATCACACACAATATTTGACAGAGCAATCAAAAGTGCCAAAGTGTAAGACATTCACTTCACTATTAAGTTTTAAAGCTTTAATTATAAAAATGTCTGACCAAATCTAACTGGCACCTTTACCTTTATGATAATAAGAACAAGAAACAAAGGGACTTGAGAGACTGAACTACTCTTTCATTCTTTTAGATCAGCTCTTCAGATAAAGGCAAAGGCATAAATCTTGTAATTAAGAGGGAGTTTGAACTGCCAGCGTTTGAGCCAGACAAACTACATCTGTCTGGCATGTAAACAAGGGCTTATAACCTTGGTATGATAGTTAGGACACACACTCATTAATGTCTGCCTAGATCTATAATACGGGTATTTCTTTACACATCTGTGTCTTTCATTCTCCATTCACAGGCTTTTAAACTAGCTTTTTTTGGCTTGCCACCTGCCTTCTCATCCATTCAGGAAAACAGCTCACTTTGTGGACCCAATGCCAACGTCACGCTGAGGCCTGGCACATGGTCTGTGGGCTATTTGAGGCAGAAAGGAAGCTCAGATCATACAGAGTCCTTGTACTATCTCTCCACATCTATCCCTTGTGACTATACCTAAGGGAGTCCTAAGAAATGTTCTATGTAGGTGGAACTCAAAAATGTAGTAGCACTCATGGCAGGTGTGTCCAGAGGCCCTTCCTGCCAGAATCCTGTCTCTGACAGGGGCTAGAACTGGATACTCAGGGAAGAGAACAAAAAAAGAGTTAACACATAGAGAAACAATCCCAAAGGACCATACAGTCCATTAGCAATTTACAGCTTCCTGAACCACTGATGATGTATTTTTATTTCCTAGTCCATGCATTTGTCCTATCACTTCTGGAATGGAACCTGCACAAACTTGTCAGGTACAGAATGACATCTTGTTCGGGCAGGCCTAATTTTACCTAATTTTTTGCTGTGAAGATCTTAAATGTCTAGTCTAAGCCATTTTCTACATTATCAGCTGGGAGAAACAGGTTTTTCAGAGGGAAATTCCACTCATCCTAAGACTAGATGTTGAAGACATTGGGGATAAGTTACCTCATGGAGATACTGTTTCTTCTTGCATTAACTTCTGAGGGAGTCTAATGAAAGCTTAGCTTCTGACAACTATAGGTAGGTGACACAGACACCTTGCCAAAAACATGCCTCTGGAATGCAAAGACACCTTTGCTGTAAATGGGTGATCCAAGAAACCCAGAAAATAGAGCTAAAAAGGACTTTAAAAGGGTCCCTTTAACTATATAGAGATTCTCTGGCCTCTGAACTGAGTGATCCCATTGCTCCTTAGGATGGAGCTGGTTACTGGAATTACCTACTCACAGTACACATTTTCTTAATAAAGTCCAGAGCTCTGACAAAGGAAACTGAAATTAGTACAATATTTGACAACACACTTGACATTTCCAAGAGAATGCACTATCTAACAATAACAACAATAATAAAACATTTTGGAAAAGCTGAATCTGATTACACGATGAACTACTAAACTGGAATCTGAACAGAATCCTTAAAGGGGGGAGATAATTAGGCAAATGTTCAAGAGATAGAGTCTTATAAGAATGCCAAATGTCACAGTTATCCATTTACTTGACAAAACAAGTACTCTGTTGATTAAATTTTATTGCTCTCACTGCTTCTTGCTTTAAAGATTAAAACATCAGAATCAATTCTATGACACTGGGGTTTTTTAGGAAGGGAAAGAGGATGTCTGTATCAGCAGAGGTCATCAGACAGATTCTGGGCCACTCTAGAGGGTCTGTAATACCCACTACCAATCACAATCACTAAAGCCTTAGTTTTGCTGACTGTGCTGCTGGGAGGGACAGGTAGAGACCACAGTTTTGGTTTCATCAGACTTTTTTTTGGGAAATCTAGTCCACCCACCAACACCAGCTATTCAATGCATGCAGTCCTGACTGACCACAAAAGTTGGCCACTACAGGTAGGAGGATGAAGAAGATTTCACTTACACTATTTTTCTGTAGAAGCAGCTATTGCCTGGCTTTAAGCAAACACAAAATAGTCATTACCATTTGTGCTCCAATCTAATTCACCATGGCATTTCCATTACAGTGTAACTTTATCGTGCATCAGCAGAAACCTGGAGTGACAGAGGAGTTATTTCAGCCCTAGCTATCTGAAGCTCCACAGACATGAGCTGTGTGTGTTACAGTAGATCTGCTTATATGAGAGAGGGACCTTGTGATTTACAGCTCGTGACAGAAATGTGAAAGGCCAGCTGCTTTCACTCTGTGTTACATGATCACTGGCTCTAGCATGAAGCTGACCCATCAGTTTTGGAAATCCCTGTGTTTCTACATGGGGCTATTTCCACGTCTTGCTAATTATGTGTAGCAACAACAGCTACTATCACTGCCACTAAATCCAGATGCATCAAGTCTAGTCTTCTGGCCTGCCTATTCAGCGCTGTCACTGAGCTATGGTGTGGAGGGGTGCTGTCCTACTACATGGTCTCTGAGCTTCTTGGCTCAAGCTTTCAGTGGAGTAGAAGCAACTTTAAGCTTATCAAGTGTCTTCTTGCTCCATCTCTACAGTGGAAAAGAAGAATGGGGACTGTGCAGCAATAGTGGCTAAAGAGCAGCATCTGCAATGATAATACCTGTGGGGATTCCTGGAGATAAAGCAAGTATGAGGAAGGAGAGGGAGAAAGGAGGACCTACTTTAGTCAAATCTTCTTTTGACACATACAGATGTACAGGAACAGGAGCTGAAGGATGCTCAGCCTAACATGTCAGTATTACAAAGAATCTGCCAAAGGACAGTAATTACCATTAGCTCTGTTCTGCTACATGTTTTGTCCTTAGCAGCACAATTTAAAATATCCCTAAGACTTAGGCCAGAGTTTTCAGAAGTAGAAACCTCAAGTTAGAGTTACATTTAGACACTGGCATTGAATGGTGAGTGTTGGCTGCTGCAGGCTCAGAAGATTTTGCAGTCAACCCACCCATGTCTCAACACAAACTTGGCTACTCAGGTCCGTGCTTCTCTTTCTAAAACCCTTGTGTGATGAACCCACTTTCACCACACCCCAAATCCCAGCCTAATGTTCAGATGAGCTACACACAATTCCAGCAGAGCCTGCTATCACCTTTCACTTTGATTCCAACTGCTGGGTAGATTAACATTCAGAGGGTGAAAAAACTGACATTTTGCTTCATTACATTTAAGTAATAAATAAAATGGATTCTGAAAGTTCTCCCAACCTGTTCCTCATTCTTTATTGCCACAGTGTCCCAAACAGGGCACATTTCCTTTACATTCTGTTTACTTCATTGTGAAATGACTCAATTCAGCAAGAGGGTTTGAAATACACACCGAAGACAGTGTAAAACAGCATCCTCACCAAGTGTGGAAAAAAAGAAATGTAGTTCATAAACAGAGCATATTTAAAACAACTTCTAATGAACTCCAGAGGCAGTGGAGCTTGAACCAGACAACATACCCCTGACATCAGCACTGGCTTTCAGAAAATCACACTGTCCATGGGTCATATATTTCACTGCATCTCTGAAGAAATGCTAAATCAATAAAATAGCTAAAGGTTGCCGATGAATCAGACGGTGTTCTATAAAAAGCCAACCATTATTGCTAAGGGGCAACATAAGAGCTGAAGAAATATTTGCAAGGAAAAGGCCATCCCTCTCTCTGGAGCCCATTCATATTCAGTCATCTGACACATTCCAGCGGACACCACTGAGCAGTACCAGGAGCTGGAATCATGTTGGCCTGCTTGCTTTGCTACAGCAGCTTTTCTTGATGATGTAGGGTATCTCACACGCTGTCAGTTTTTCTTGAGTGTTCCCGCTTGCTGAGCCTGGATTTTAGCACCATTATGAAAACTCAAGCTTGCGTTGGCAGCACATTCACCGATTAATGTCTGCGCTGCCTCAGCACCCATATTTTCAGGTTGCACATTCTATAAGTAACCTTCAAAAGGCCATAAAGTTATCCATACCTGGTAATTGTGAAATCAGATTTGGGCACTTTTTAACAACTCACAATAGATCTTTTCTTAAGTTGTTTCTATATGTATCACAGGATGCAATCTTCTTGCTGAGGAAAATATACAGAGGAGAATAAAAAACTAGGTGAAAGCAACTTTGATATTCTGCTGCGAATCCAGAAATTTAGCCTATTGGTGTTACAGATTACTTGCTTCTTGTTTCCTTCACATGCTGACATCCATTTTGAGTGAGCATAGTCCTTAGAAAATCAGACTATCATACTCATCTGCCTCAGTTTTCACAGTAGTAGAAATAAATGTAGGTGTCTATTTCCTGAACTCCTGCAAAGCACTTTGATCTTTTTAGGCTAGCAATTTTAAAGAGGGCAAAGAAGTCTAAAAACGAATGCAGTGTTGATGGGGAGGCTAAGTACTACTGGAATTAAGATTATTTTCATTTCATACAAAAGCTGGGACTAGAATTTGTATCTCCTGATGTTACCATTGTACAAAGCACTCTCTTTTCAGTCATGGTAACATACAATTCTGCAGTAGTTTCAGAAAATAATAATCCGTTCCAGAAGAAGTGCATGGTACATGTATCCTATCTTGGCAATGCAGTTCTCTTTCTTGCTTTCCTGTTGCTAAAAATACAAATTGTTCACAATCATACTTTCAATATCCATTTAATATTTGCAAACAGGCTGTCTTTGACAAACAGAGCTTTTGGATAAGCTTCAATGAGCAGTGTTCAGCTCCATTACCTACAGCATCACAGCCCTCTGAAGATGTATCTTCCCACTGTTATCACCAACACAGACACAAAAAAGGGGTCTTATTCTACACACAGTCACTCTCCCGCAAGCTTCACAGTTTGAAAAAGCCAATCTCACCTACATTTCATTACTCACCTCCAAGAATTTGCAAGTACAGGGGAATGTCAGATAGAACTTGTCTTACACAAAAATGTTAAGTTTTGCCCTACATGTATACCCCTCTTCCTCTACATACTTCCATGATGTAATCACTTTTCCGAGGCACTTAGTAATGCCAAAGACAACATTTTCAAGGAGATGACTTTGTGGATGACCAAAGTTCACCAGTTATATGTACATCAAAATTGTTTGCATTACTTTATAGGAAGGCAGCCCAGAAAGACATGGATTCCAAAATGTTTACCACCATGTGTATTTCAACATTGTGCTTGCTGGCAGAAGGTTATCAAAAACTTGCTTTTAGCTACCAGTTCTGTGGAACATTTACTTACAATATATCAGTTTTTTCTCTCTCCTCTGATAGACCCACTTGATCCTCACAATGTATGGTTTACAAATCTCCATTTCTTCGTACCTTTCTGATGTTAGACTTTGAGATACTGGGCTTTGAGAAACAATTCAAGACAGCATACAGCTAACAACTTTCCTTGTAAATTCATCAGGCATTTCCATTTAGCATTGCTGTGATTTTTATCCTCTTGAAATGATCCTTTTGATTCCAATTGCATTCTATCATTTTTCTGAGTAGAGCATTTATCTTGTAATAATTTTAAACACATTTCTGGAAAACAGTCATCCTTTTAGCCCTAGTATTTAAAAAAATGCTGCACACTATTTTTTGTCATTATGCTGTATCTCTTTTGTACAACACTGATTTCTTTTTCATATTCAATGCTGACATAAGTGGCATAAGTGGGCAGGATGATGAGCTAAATTCAGTCCATGTATCTTCAAGCACAGAAAGCTTAAACCAAAAATTAATTAGGCCTAAGTAAGCATGACTGTATTGCTGGAATGACGAAGCAGAGCATCTCAAATATTGAGTGCATTTCTTAGGAGTGAATATTTACAAGAGATCAACACATACAGAGGAACATTTTTTTTTTCACAAATTCTGATTCCCAGAATGCCATTAACAACACCAACTCACTAAGTTTAACAAAGATCAGTGTTCTTGTCAGATCCTCATCAAATGTAACATTTATATCCTTCACCCATCAAAGTCATTAATGTTAACACAATACCTATTCCCACAAAATAACTGAAGATTAGCGTGTCTTATTCAGCATTTATCAGGCTCTAAAACAAGCACAGAGTGTACCTGGAGTGAGACTTTTACCCCTACAAATTTCTGTAGAGTGCATCTTGTGGGTTTTACTATGGTAGAAGAAGAAAGCTACAGGGAACACCTTAAATATTGTCTTTTAGGTGAGCAATGTACAAGCTCCTAACATCAGGGTGAATCTTGCCACTGATTTCCAAAGCTGTTAGGCAAAACCTAAAAAGTACTCAGAATATATTCCCATTTCTTTCTCATGAGCACCAATAATGCTGGGCACAGCATGACTCCTCCTGTTGGAGTGTTAAATGGAGGCTGGGAAAAGCAGATGGATTTTCGTTACTGGTGTGCTGACAGTACTACAGGGAAAAGACAGTTAAGGATCTAAACATTTCTGCAGTAAAAAATTGAGACAGTGGTAAAATGTATGCAACTTTTATAGCATTGTGTTTCTTCAGGTTTGGGATACGGTATTGTAGTGATATCACCTCTCTGCCTGAAATGTGTCAAATCTAAAGTGTATAGGTTCTGAAAGAACTGTTAAAAAAGATATATAGATGGTGAAATCTTTAAACAGTTGATGACTATACCTACAAGACCTTTTCAGATGATATATTATGGCATGTATCTCCGTCTTTTTCTTGCCATATTATTCAAAATGTTAAAACTGTCTCTGATTATGATTTGTATCTGAGCTAAGAATATAGGAGCTGATCAGCCAGAGCTGCTTTATCACACTTCTCAGTAGGTGTAAACTGAGATAATTTTATTGTATTTTTTAGGCTGAGGTTTGCTTTTTGCCTCCAGAAGAATGCTATTCTTGCAGCTGGTGACTTGGAAACCTGCTCTGGTACCAGGATCAAGGAAAATAAGACTAGGGAGAGTTCACAATTGCCAGCCACCAAGGACAGTCAAACTTTGGACTCTACTGCAGGAATGAACTGCTTGAGCTCACACACTATGTTACTGGACAGGCTACAGAAGGGACTGGTTACCACTGGACTTTTACATTAGATCCTTCTGATGGGAGCATAAAGAATTACATGCTTCAGCACGTTCAATCAAGCAAGGTCAGAAAGAGGAAAATTAATGTCACATTACACTTGGTCTTCTCTGCTAAGCACGGTCTGGTGTCAGCCAGGTTCAGTTTCAAATGAGGTTGTGTCAGTAGGGCTTAGGTCATTGAACTCTCCCAAGCACTCTTCTTGTCTGATTAATTTTGCTTATTATTCGATAGCTTTCAGGTATGGTGGAGTTTGCTGAAATCCTCTGGCCACTGTGGTATATAATAATGCACTGTAATTTTGCCATTTCATTTTAAATCTCAGCTGAAAACAGTTGTTCCCTGAGTCTATAACTTGCTATGACTGACTCTTTCTGCTGTTATTTATCTCAAAAGCTGTATTATTCAACTCTGTGAAGCACACTGGAATGCAGTTTATCTGGAGAACACTATAAAGTGGAGAATGAAGTGGTACTCCTTAATCAGATTTCACTGATTGCTTTGAAAAACTTCTAGAAGTTTTCACCTGATGTTTCCCTTACAGTCATTCTTTACACGTCTATTCCATAATATGACATGAAAGGAGTTTTAGGCTTCAGTCCTTCTACTTTCTGACTCCAAGAGCTCCTGAAAATCTTTCAGATCGAAGAATAGACAGGTTATCATCTTTGTAACGATGCATTTTTAAGAGGTACAGCTAATGCAAGAAGTTACATGTACCTCTTCTGCATCAGTGCATTTTTCCAATTAAGATTCCCTGTTTCTGCAGGCTCGACTGGTCAGATAATGAACTGCAGTGAGATATGTCCTGAGCTGAATGTTGCAACAGGGGCAAAATTAATGCTGGGAGAAAATGACACAAAAAGTAAAATTAAGTGGAATGATTGCAATGCAACTATATAATTCATTTCTAAATTGTGAGAAAAAATGAGAAGAGTGTTAATCGTTTAATATTTTATTGGTCAAATTAATCCCTAGCTCTTATAGTCCATTAGAATCTAACAGAAAAGAAGGAAAAAAAGCTTGTGAATACCCTTTGAGCAAGCTGCAGAACTTTGTTGAAAATTATATCCTTACTACACAATACTACAGGATATTTTTTTCCCTGGGCTATAAAAAAAGGATACATTTTATAGTGACATTTTGTTGTTTCAAGGCTTTCATATTTAGGGAATTCTAGCCAATGCATTCCTGCCTGGTGGAGACAGGATCTCTATTTGGCCCTTGGCTGCTGGGTAACATTCAAGTAATTTTGTCACTGTTCTGCAATATTTTCCTTTCTATTCTTCAGATACCTGGTCAATTTAAATAGAAAGTTTCCTGAGCCAGGCTGTCACTTACTGCGTGTATTTACAGCAACCAGGCTACTGGTATGATCACTGACCATTGTGACTTGATCTTATTTAATCTTCAGCAGGAAAAAAAAAAAAAAGAAAAAAGATAAATATGAAAAATTACTTTGGTTGCCTTTTACTTCAGCAATGTGGGTTCATGACTGACAAGTAGGCCTTGGGCAAAGAGACACTGTTCACACACAGAGTAACCAATGGCCACAGTATCCCTTAAGTGTGCTGCATAAAGGCAGGTTGCCCAAAAATTCTGGTCAGTTTTCAAGACAAGGAGTTAGACTGCTCACAGTACCAGATCTTCTGATCAACCATTGAGATCAATAGCTTCTCTGGCATAAAGCTAGACATAGAATTAAAGATCTTATAAGGAGCAAAGGGCATTACTTAAATATTCTTTGTGGGAAGGAAAAATGCAAATGAGTGAGTCATGGCTTCTATTAACATCAAGTGCACTCTGATGGCCAGCTTCATTCTGTCTGATTCATCATTTAAAGCTAGATGTACCACTCCAGAATGTATAACTAGGGGTTTACTAGTGCAGTCATTCAGCTTGAAGAGTTCCTATGCTGGTTTAGGACGTGAAACCACTTTAAGCCCATGAATGTCATGACACACCAACTTTCAAGGTTTATAGTTACACAGGGCAGCACACTGCATTCCCAAATAGTCCTGTCCCAAAAGAGCAAATAAGCCTCTTTGCAAGAGGTGTACAACAATTAAATGTCATAAATAGAAAGAGAATATGATCTACATAGAGAAATGCCCGAATTTGAAAAAAGAGTATCAGTACATCTCTGATCCTATCATTCCCTTTTAGTAAGGTTTTTGCATAGAGGGACAAGGACTGTGCACTGACATGTTATTAGACTATTTCCTCTTAGCAATGAACCGATTATTTTGGATTAATGGTTAATGAACTTCAAAATATTAAAAGCCATAAGATTTCCATTTACTAATTACTGCATCAAGTTCAGTGATTGTGTGCAATTGTAATAGAACAAATCTTTCAAAAGAAAATATTGAATTCTAATTTTTTACATTAGCAGTTTTCAAGAACCCACCATTATTCTACATAAATGGTTTCTAGTGATTAATTATCTTCTATGTTAGAAAGGTGTATCTTATTTCTCTGAATCCCAGTGTCCACTGTAAGTGCTAAAAAATTACCTTTTTTTGAATCCTTCCAGGTGCAAAAATAGAGCAACTAGACAAACCAAATCCCCACACAGCTTATATGTTATATTTATACCCAGTGCCTGAACTGGAGATTGAAGGTTTCCATCTTATTAGAGACGTGAATGTCAAAAGCGTTGCTATAATCTTTTTCATTCAGGAAGGAGGATATTTTTCTGCCCTAAGCAGAAAAACTTAGCTACTGAAAAATACTCAGGTTTGTTTATATTTTTAACCAAAAATTACTCACTAAAATAGCACAAAGCTGAACACAACACTTGAATACCAAGAAAGTGCTAATAAGTGAAAATTTACAGATCCTCCACAAAGAGAAGGCCTGATTCAGCAATGGGGACAGATTTGAATGATTTTGAGAATTTTACTGTTTTATAAGCCAAAACACAGCATGAAGAAACAATGTACATATATATATTTTATATCACATTGCAATAGTTTGGAGAGCTATTCAGCCAAATCATCTACCAGTTTTAATTCCCAGCATAGACTGCAGTAAAGATAGGCAAGCTTCCACCAATAGATACCATAGTCCATCTTCTAGAACCAAACAGAAATGAAAATGCTTCCAGGTACCACATTAACATTGAAAATTATCATCCTACCTTTTACCAGTCTTGAAATTCTTGAGCATTATTTGTCTGTCCAGATTTAAAATTCGAGAAGCAAAAAACTCTCCTTAGAAGTAAAAGACATGCATGGAGAAAGATCAAATCTGAGAAAGAGAATGCTCAATGGTGAGACAAAAACTTGCCAGTTCACCCTGGGCTGATGCCGTAGTGACAGGGAATACTGAATGTATTGGAAAACTGGAGGTTTCCCTTCCCCATTGTTGAATGTCTTCTCACTCAGTAGCCAGCTAAAGGGATACTGTCATTTCTTCATTAGCACTGCTGACAATCAGCCTCCCTCCTGCTTTGGACCAGGGGACAGAGATGCACAGGCTTGTGCTAAGGAACAAGAGCCATGTGGATCATGTTGCCAAGTCAGGAAAATTATACAAATTATTGATTTCATTCCAAACAGACAAAGTATTTTTAACAGACTCAAACACTCATGTTTATTCACCCAGTTTCCTCACAGACTTGTCAAGTATTGACATGATAGGAAGGCAGCAAGTAGTCACAATGAAATTTACTTCTAAACCAAGCCTCACCGCCTTCCCACTTTTTAGCATTATTTACCCTGCTCAAATACTCAGAATTTAGAGCAACCTGTTTTAAAAACTGGATCAATTCCTTTATTTCATGTTAGAAAAAGATGAGTTGGTATGTGCAATCCAAATAATCCTAGTTTTACAGGAACCATAAAGCCAGCTTACCTAGGTTTGTATTGTTTTGCTTGTATGTGGTCCAGATGGGCTGTACCTTGCTTTCTTCCACCTTTGGCACAGAAATTCCAATGCATCCTAAATTTTACTCACAGATGAGACAGCAAGGCATTGTTTGTGGCTAAATTCTGCTAGGACCACTGCTGCTAGGCAACCTGCCTTAAGCACAGTGTGAATAAGGTCAGTCAAGTTTCTGGTTCAGCGGGATGTATTTTCTGTGAGCAAAATTTGGTGGCAGACCTGATGTGATTCTTGACACCAAGTTACCCCTTACTCTGCATCTCTTCCTCTCTGTACTTGGTCAGCTGTTTATCAGCTTTAAAATACTGCAAGGATGAAGCACATCTACACAGACTGATGCTCTAACACAGCCATCATGGGAGAGGCTGATTATTGCAATGCACTTTAGCCTGGAAGCCTGCTGAATGTTCTGTTTCTGCCATGTTGAAAACACATGTTTAAAATCCTTGGCAGATGCTGGGACAGGGACTTAGTAAAATATGCTAAGTGCAAATAGGATGGCTGCAGCTGCCCTGAGATTAACCCCCTTACACCAGGTCACATCTGAGGGCAGGCTGAAGAAAGACACCCAAAGCCACCACAAAGCCTATTTGCTTTTTCTCCTGCTCGCTGTATCTGGCAAATGGGACCACAGCGTCTGCAGGAAATCTGTAACTCAGTGCAAGGAATGTGTGCAGTGCCACTGCCACAGCAGATACATGGCAGAAGCAGAGGAACTGGGGCTTTAGTGCTAGTGGCTCAAGGGCCAAGGGACAAGTTATTTCACAAAAACTTCATGTTATGGGCCCAGATTGACCACAGCTTATTTCAGCATCTAATATACAGGCTTCCTCTGTACCTGCCCGTCAGCAAGCAGCTCAGATAGTCTCTGAAAGTAAGTTCATGAAGAAAGTAACCCACATGCTTCAACTGAGTGTTTCTGATGAAATGGGATGAAATCTCTTTCTTGATAACTAGCTAGGGCTGCAGGGGTTGCACTATAACTTGCTAAAGCCTGATTCAGCAATGACATGATGTCCCCTAACTCCAGCTAGCAACAGTTGTAGTAGAGCCTGTTTGAATTGCTAGAATAGCTAAGGTCCACGTCTTCCACTGTATTAGAAAAAACTCCTCTGTTTAAATAACAGATTCCAGTTTATATGTCCAGTTTTCCAAAACACAATTGTCCTGATGTTATGGATGGTTAGGAAAAACGGATTACCTGTCAAAACCACCCAAACTGCTCTTTGTTTTGACACTGATCTAGATATATATTATGCATTGAATACATAACATATTAACATGTATATGCTTGAATACTAATCCTTACTACTATGTGGCAAAATTGATCAAGAAAGTTTTTTATCTAACTTAAAAAAAATGCAAGCAGTGAGCTGTGCTATGCATTTTAAATAGCCTGAATACATAGTAATGTGATTTTTGTTTTCATTATTTCTTACATGAAATACAGGTGAGTTGAGCACACTCAGAATACACATGGAGTTTTTTTGTCTGATGTCATAGAACCGTTGCAAATCATATTATTCTATGAATAATATGTTTAATGTTTTATTTAGATTTTTTATTTTCCCCACTTTAAAGAGAATTAACTGTCATGTTCATGTTTAAAATAAGTTTGGCCATTAAATATTTAGATTGAAAAAAACATTAGCCATCCTCACTATAAAGCCACACCTGGTAGACTTTCATATGAGAAGTGCTTCCTGAAAGACAATGGACAGAATACAGATGGTAGTGAATGTAGTTTTCAAAACAAGAACAAGAAGAAACATACATAAAAGTCACCTTCTTTTGATGGCCGAAACAGTCACTGTTACAGTATGGGTATGTGAAATCTTTATGAAGTCAAACAAAATACTTTCAGATTGTGTGCTATCTAAATCCATGATAGAGGGAGGGGTTTTTTTTACTACCAGATGGTTGCTGCTCCAGTTATGATAGCATGGATATGTGCTGACATCTAGTGGTCCGTTAGAGAATAAATACAGTCCAAACGCTTATTAATTAGCAATAAAGAATAATAATCTCAGATTCAAAAACGTATTTTTCCCTTTTCTTTCTTTCCTCCCACAGCACAGGTAATAGTGTTCTAGATAACTGAATTTTAGTGATTATTGTGCCTTTCGATATTTGTTCAAGCTGAGGTTTTCTAAAGCATTGTTCCCATTGACATCATGCTGAGTCCTTTGGGAAAATCCGCCTGGAGGCTTTTCTTGACTGACAATCACCACAGTATTTAAGCAGAGACTGTAAAATTGAAAAAGAAATAGATAGGAGTGCAGTTCTGAATGTCTGAAGCCACAGTAGGATCTGTATTACACCTGATTTGATCAGAGACCCCCTAAGCTATTCCTACTACATTCAAATCAAAAATTGTTATTTACCTATTAATGTAAGAAAATGGCTACAAATAGCCTTTAAATGATAATTTAG
Source organism: Manacus candei (assembly GCF_025592945.1). Lineage (NCBI taxonomy): Eukaryota > Metazoa > Chordata > Aves > Passeriformes > Pipridae > Manacus > Manacus candei. Next base: position 5,402,951 of record NW_026138074.1, on the reverse strand, counting down.
TTTAATACTATATTGAAAATACCTTATTATATTGTAGACATCAATGAATATTTATGAGATAACAGTCAAAACTCTACTTAAAAACCCACTTTCCACAGCACTTACTCTGCCTTCATTTAGTACATATTTCTGTCCATTTGCAAAGCCATGCATGTAATGCACCCCCTACCCAGGATAATTAAAGCGGAGAGAAACTATTAGATCTTTAGTGACTGACTTCAAAGTAGGCTGAAGGAGGAAACACAACCAGAAAATCAATTACGTTTAGGAAGAACTGATACATGGGACCAAAAACTCCTGCTTAGGTTTCAATCGATTTTAGAGTCCCCACCAGTGAGAAAGGCTTGTATTACTTGAAAAGTAAGACAACTGGAGGTTTTACAGTGATGTATCTGGTCAGAGAACCCCAGTCTCCAATGTGGCATATTCACACCCTAAAAAGAAGGTCTATACCACCTCCAGGGGGTCCCTAAGGCCATGTTTTAATGAGCTTTGATTTCCAGGAGATAGTCTTTTAGGCTAGCGGAATAGGTTGTTGCAGAAGGCCCCAGGTCACAAAAAGGGAGAGGAATGATGTGCTGAACTAGCACTGAAGAGATTTGTTCTGAATGAGGAAGATGGGAAACAGCCTGATAGCTGGCATACACGTGCTATCAGTGTTTCATACAAAGATCACCAGTATACCTTTAATGTTTCCCTGACATGTATCCACCAGTGTCCCTAACAACCCAGTGTGCTCAGTTCCTCATGAACAGATCGTTACTTAACACGTTCATTTTGGGGTATTACAATTCAAGTGGCTGCTCAACTGGTATCCTATAAAGAGTCTTGCCACATAATGCTATTTTTCATTTTTTTGCCTCAGTGAAAGACCTGCTCTTGATTTATCAGCTGCAGCAAAGCACAAAGCCATAATTTTCTTTTATTAAACTCACTCTGGGTAACCATCACTCTGCAGAAATGCAGATGGTCATTCTTATTCTTAGCAACGGGATGAATGCCACAACTCTGCTGACAAAAACAGGAAAGCAGTAATTTATAATAGTAAGAGGAGCATTCCATTTAATATCTGTGTTAACCGCACATAGTTAGGCATTTTGGACACAGTTATTATAGGATCCTGCTCTGCTAATACTTTAGGGCTTTACAGTAAATTTGTGTAGCATGTATACTGGCATCCAGGTGCGATATCTGTGCTTATGGCAAATGAAACAGAACTATACCCTACTATATATAGCTATTCTCCAACTGAACTCTTATCATAATCAGGTTTTATTATTTGTATTTGAGATACTGCAGTTTAGTTATTCATCTATCTCTTCCCTTACTTCACATTTCAATTTTCAGGGGCATCCACACTGCAGATGAAATTCTGGTTCTGGATCAGAACCTACGAGCTTGAGTGAATGCATGTATTTAACTATTTCATTGTCAATGGAATTAAGGAGGTGACTTGCAGCTTCCCTTCCTTTTAGGGAAGGGTTTAGGGAATTGCTGGTGGCAGCATGATACAAAAAACGCACTTTGTCTGTTCTGGGGTGAGAAGAGTGGCAGTGAATAATTCACAGCAACTAGTGGAATGCCCAGAGACTTGCCCTGTGATGACCAGTGAGTTTGTGGAGGACAAAAATATGGTGTTGAATATTAAACAGAAAGAGTCAGGTGTTTTTTAATAAGCACCCTGCTGGATCCTGCCAAAGGGCCTCCATATAGACCTTAATAGCTGAATCTGGAATGTCCTTCATTTCATCACAAAACTGGCTATTGCTACAGTAAGAGTTCTTGAGGAATAATTCAAAGAAACAAAACAGAGACTCAAGTCAAATCCAGGGATTAGACTATTTAATCATTTAGAATAAGGGGAGCTTTACCTAGCATCTTCAGTGAATGGATTCAGAGCAAAAATTCATCCAGCATCTGCTAATGCCACATTTTAGTACTGCCTCTTCAATCAGAGTAAATTATATAGCTTAAGTGTTCATATCACCAATTAATCTCTTCTGAATCAGATCTGCATATTAGTTGCTTGAGATAGGCTTAATATAGTCATAATTGTACAAAACATGAATACCATTTTTCATAATAATTAGGTAGTCACACTGCCCTTTCTCTCAATTTGTCTAAATGTTCGTATTTACACTAGAAGTTAGCAGTTAATTTTATCCATGTGACCCTTCTAAAATACTCCTTTGGTCTGTCTATAGAACCCTCTGCTTAAGGCACTAAACCTGGGCAAAGTACAGGTGTTCCACATGCAGAGTATCAGTTTGAAAGGATTGGAACTCTGCTCCAGCAAGCATGTGGCAAGGAAGCAAATAAGATATTTCCCATTTTGGAAAACGCTCAGCGAGAGGAGCCAGGCACACTGACTACCAGATCCTTTCCTTGTAAGCTGAGAGCAGGCCAGTATCTTGCTGTGAGTGGGCCTTGCAAAGGAACCCCATTGTGCCAAAACTACCCAAGCATTATAATGCTCTTCCATAGCACAGTCTGATCACCTCATTTACTACAAAGACCCCAAAAGTGGCAAGGAGATAATTACTCTGACCTCTGCTTGTTGGAAGTTGAGAGAGAGTGAGTTGATAGCAGCACCGTGAACTGTCCTCATGTTTCATTTGCTGCTGTGCTGTAAACCTTTGACTTGCTGCCAGAATTTAAGGTTGCCTTATGAGATAATCCCAGCTAAGAAGTTCAGTTTATATGCATCTTCCTGCACTTCTGCTGGAGTCAGGGGCATGATGCAGTTAGCTAAGAAAAGAAGCACAAAAGCTCGTGGGCTACGAATAATGATCTTGAATATGTTCTTGCATTTGCAAAACAGAGATAATACTATTTACCCTCATATTAAATTTATAAAATACTTCTTCCCTGCTGGAGTTTCTAAATCCCTTCTTAGACCACCAACAATTCTCTTATATATTTCCCACTAGTTTTAATTACCTACCCCCAATTTCAAGGATATTTTCCCTAAAGAGAAAAAAACAACAACAACCAGAAATTGTGCATTTCAGAAACAAACAGTTACGGCAGCACTCAGAAATGGTATGAGACTTGGCTTGCAAAAATAACCTTAAAGATACTGTAAATGCTTTATTAATCCATGCTGTTGACAGCTTTGAATGCCAAATTATCTGTGTTGCACTGAGCCATGAAACTATCCCATGAGGTACTAAAGTCTACCTTGAGACAGCATTGAGGCCAAAGCTTTGATCCTCAAGGCTGACTTGAGTAAATCATTATTTTTAAACTCTTTAATCCCTCAAGCATCCATAACACATAATTTTAGTAATGCATTTGACTTAAATTTCTTATTACTTCAGAATTCAGTCCAACTTCTACTGCAAATAAAGTCGGAGCTCCCAGGGGCTACAGAGAGCAGAACTAGTCCTGCTCTACTGCAATTCTCCATTAAACTGATGAGATGACAGAAACAGTATGTCATCAGGAACCATAATTTTACCTTTTTTGGATTTTTTTCTCTTTTTTTTGAATTTCAATGTTGCATTTTCTGGAGAGGAGGAACACAAGAATTGGAAGTCTAGAGGTCCTAAATTTCAGTTCTTGCTCCCACACCAGTTCATGAGATGACTGCTAGAAAATGACCACTGATCTCACACTTCAGCTCAAATATACAAAGCTAAGGATTCAGACTTTATCCATACTGCTACATAAATCTCAAGCTGTTTGGTATTACCTTGTCATTCTACATAATGTTTGGCCAAGGGTTTCCCTTTGGTCTCCCGTGGTTGCCTCAAAGCCTGAATACATAAATGCTATTTCATTGCATATTATTCTCAGTTCAAAGCATTTCAAATAATGCTACAGATGTGTCACAGCTCATCAAAACAACACTTTATCAGCACAAAATGCAGACTATAGGTTGCACGATCTGCAGTGTACAGAAGTCTTGAAGGTGCAAAGCATCTTTGGATATCATTTGAGAGTGGGGAGAACAAAACTGCTCCTGACAACACAAAACAGTTCCAGACTGCAAAACAAGTATTAGCAAACCCAGGATTTCATTCCCTGGCACTACTCTCTTCTACAGCAGAGACACAGCCATGGACACCTACAAGCCCCAGCTGCCCTAATCCATATTGTAGGCTCTACCCACTACAGACTGTGCAGGGCTGTGTCAGGCTGCCCCACCCTGTATGTCTTGTGCAGCCTAATGCAAACTCGTTTTCTGCCTGTAATGCAATGACAATAGAACTTACCCAATTACTTTCTGTAAAGTTCACTTTATCAATGCCAATATACCAATAATTGTATTGAAAAAATATATCTTCTCCATGAATACATGTCTTCAATAAAGAGAGTAAACAGAGAGATGTTTTATATCACTGCAAATGCAAACTGTACCCATGATTTAGGCAGTCATTTGCCAAGTGCTGTAAAACAAACCCAATTCCAAAACTGCCCTATCTATTAACTGTCAGTTCAAAATCAAAGGCCAAATGAGCTCCTGCTGGTAAAAATAATCGGTGCCTGAGTATTGCCGCAACATTCTGCTCTCTCTGCAGTTCCTGGAAGGGTGGGTTGGAGAGGGAACCAGGGGTGCTCAGCTGCAGGATACCCTCAACAGATGCTGCCTACAGAAATTATCACCAGCAAAGTTGAGAGGAGACGTGTGTGCCTGATCAGAAATCCTGCATACTTATTGTTTGGCTGATCTAAGTTGCTGTTAATTTTCATGGTGGTACCATAACTCAGTCATGATTCCAGCTGAAAGAAGCTTATGTTTTTACAATACTTGGTGTCCTGGAAGAAAACCTGTCAGTGCTGTCTCAAGCTTACATTGCTATCAGGAGTCAATGAATCTCAATGAACTTGACATCGTGTTTTGAAAATAATTTTCTTACTGCTCAGAAAAACATCACATGCTTAGTGTAAAAGCAGTGGATAAAACAATCCCTTACTTTGCCTGCTCTGCCCTTTTCAACTCATTAAGCCTCCAGAAATCTCCTTGCCGGAAAAAAGTGAGCTGAAATGTGAATAATCCATATATATAGTTCTGTTTACCAGAGCTATATATTGCATATATGTGTCAGTGAACCTGTTTTCCAAATACCATTTAAAAAATCACCATCAGCTAAACGTTTCAGATTTTTGCCCTTTCTTTACAGGAAGCTAGATGAAAAAGACAGATTAAGGCACGAAAAAAATAAATTTAAAAAGAGTTAAATGTTGCCAGTATAGAGCATCATCATTGCTCAGTGAACACTCTTTCCATTTAGTACTGCACACATGGCAAGGCCAACAAGTCCACTCTGACCAAACAAGGGAAAGTATGCTTTCACCTACCAAGTTGAAAAAAAAAGATGAAAATGCTTGCCCTCTTAGTTTTGTCCAGCAAATATCATCCCCTTAAAACAAACTTGTTTATATAAGCTGCAGAAAATGACCATTCTTCTACCACCACCACCACCAAAAAAATGACCCACAGTAGAGGGAAGTAGCAGACACTCTCCCGTGCACAGTGAGCAGTTTGGTGTCCTCGCTTTTAGGTGCTTCTGATGCTGTGCATCTCCATGTCTAATTGAGATAAGGACCTAAATTCCACCATAAGAGACAGTTTGGTGTCAGACAACACAGGTTTTCATGGGCTGGCTGTCAGTTGGTCCTTCTGTCACTAACTAACATTTCCTGCAGAAAATGCATAAATCAGTGCTAATAACAATTCTGACAACATCATCATTTCAGTACATTGCAGACCTGCATGCTTAGACATCTGTAGCTTAGCAGCACCGTGCAGCCTAGCTTTGCAACAGCAGATTAACAACATGACCTCTGAATCACAGTTGCTTGGCTAACAGACTGAGGGCTAAGAGGGAGACAAGACTCAGAGCTCTCCAGAAGTTTGACATGCTGAATTTCCATACTGGTCGTATTGAAAAGATAGAAACAGGAAGGAAAAGAAAATGCAGTGAAACTGTCCTTTCGCAGCTAAAGTGAGCCACAAAATAACTTCTAATGAAGAAATTAACTTACTATGAATACAGAATTAGCAACCTATAATTCTTATGAGGGAATCAATTAAGAGCACGATAATGGTAGCAATATATAAGTTTATATGACAAAACAATTATCTTCAACAGTTCATTAACATTTCAAAAGTGTCATTAATATTACTTTAGAAATATACATTCTTGACATGCTTATAGGTGTATATTTTTATGTTATCTGGATATTTATAAATCCTTAGCACTATAGAATTTGAGCACCTTACAACTGCCAAAGGAAGTTCATTGGTTTTTACTTACTTTTTCTTCAAGGATGGAAGAGTATAAAGATCATGAAAAACAGTCAAAATGCTCTACATTTTATCTATAGCTCTGCATATTCACTCTAAACACAGTCCTAGTCTTCCTAGTGTAATAATGTCAATCAAAAGCTTTTTTAATCTACAAGAAAAAATAAGAAATTCACAACTAATAACTGTCAAAGTCAACTGAGAGAAATAAATGTAGCTCTAGATTCTATCTCCACTTACAAACTCTCCCACAAACACAGCAAGGAGCTAGCTTAATATGACAGAAATGATCATGCTATTTGTTCAAGGAGGTATTTACCATTTAAGACACGCAAAAGCTTCATCCTCTGCATTCTGTGCAGCAAGGGATGCTGCAACCTGCCATCCAAAACAATGCCTTGGAACTGCAGGCAGCTATGGGATTTGGGGAAAACGGAGAGTTTGTACAAGCCAGTTTATTAGGAAAGGCAAAGAAAGGGTTTATGCAATTATCATAACAGTCAGACAAACTACAGATTCACAGCCATATAAAGCTGAATGGAGAGAACTGAAGGCTGGTGAGAAATTTTTTTCTGCTATTGGGCAAATGTCAATGACACTGTCCAAGATGCCCGAAGGAACAGGATTGACCAGCAACCAGAACAGGTAGATTCCACCTCAGGAAGACTAAGCTGGAAAGGTTAGTCATGATGAAAGATTTCATAATGAAAAGGTGTGAACATGGGCAGCAGGGGAAAATGTATAATGTCTGTTAATTTCCCTATCATCTCCATCATCCCTACCTCCCCTACTGTTTTGCTTGTTTGAAATGCTCTCTCCTTACAGTCATTGTCGTTTGTCATTCATTTTCCTAACAAATGCTTCAGTCTTTTAAAGTCCACATAATCCAACATGAGCTAAGGTATTAAACACATGCATCTTGGAGAAAAAAGGACAAGTGAGAAGCCAGAGTCAGGGAACCATTTAAATAATGGAAAAAAATGCAAAAAAATGCAGGCCATAAAATCAGAAAGTGGGTGAGCATATCCCTCTTCTAAAAATCCATGAACTTCCCAACATCCTCTTCAATTCAGATTGCCTCTTGTGTCTGCTCTGTCCATCTGATAAACTATAGGCTCACTCTACAAAATGTTATCATTCACTCCCATGAACCTTCTCAAGTCTACAGTAGTTACTGCAGTCTTCATACTATGCTGCTTAGGAAACAAATGAGCTACATCATGGTACTTTGGAGATTAGAAAAATAGGGTGAATAGGGACATTCTTCACATTAATATTTGGTCAGCCGAAGCTAAAAAAAGTACATGCAGAAATGCAAAAAAAATTTTTGAAACAGTGACTTGTGAAATTAAAAGCATTACACAAAGGAATGGGGAACTGTAAATTTTCTCCACTGAGTTGTATAGATAGATACATAAGCCATGCTGCTCTTTCAGAACCACCCTATAAATAAAATCAGACTCACATATGCATTGATGTGCCTTATTCAGAGTCAATAAGTAAGTTAGTAATAACACATTCTGTTGTGTATGAGCTCTGCAATAGGCAGTGTACAAAAACAGGGTAATATCCTTTTAAGCAGTCTGTGACCCCTTTAACAACCTTCACTCTTGTTCTGTGTCCATGAGAGCAGCTGCAAATAAAAAAGAACATACCTGCTCTGTATGATTAATAAACACATTTATTGGTTATTTAGTTGAATATCTTACTATAATTATGTATAGAGGCAAAATGCTGTTCTGTTTGTGCAAGTCCTTATCCAGCTTATGTATAAAGAGACAATTATATCATGCTAATGCAGCAGAATATAGCTAATATGATTATTAATACATGCTAAACATCGTCAATGTAATTATATTATTAAATTATATTATTGATATAGTTGCATTATAATTGCATGTTATGTTGCAAGTATGCATATAAATGCAATATCACACAGTTCCAGACCTTTGAGCAGCTCAGGTTTACTTGGAAGGGGGTTCCTGAGGCTGCTTTAAACTACAGTCTCGAATTTTTGCCTCTTGCTCCTTGGACTCCTCATAGAACCTTGAATCTCAGGCAGACCACAGGATTATACAGTCTGGAGGAGTTACCATTTATAGCTAAAATGCACCTCAAGATAAACTGGGCTTTCTGTGTAATTATAGGGCACTACAGAATAATTCTGCACACCATACAAGTACAGAGAAGTGTAGCGGAATATGTTGTCATCCTTTGACTGCAAAAGAATAGTATAATGGAGGATGGTCAAGTCTCCAGTCCATTGCTGGATGGATGGAAACAAAGTATGCCAGCTTTTGACACACAGGAGATACATAACCTGTAGGGCACTGTGTAGGTACTCTGTAGTTTGCACTATTTAGGCAAGCAGATACAGAAGCAAAGTAAAGTTGGATTTTTAGTGGGGTTGGATTTAAATGGTTTCAATGCTGTGGCATCTTGGAATCCCATTCTGAGAACTATGTATTTGAACTTGAAGCTTCTAATGCAGCATTAGTGTACTTCTCATCTCAAAGCAAGAGAGGACCTGTAACGAATAACATTCAGGAGACATTTATACACCCACTTGCAACATGTACAGATTAAACTGATATAAATAAAATACTTTTTTAAGATTCTAATACATACATGTCTCAAAATTGAGTGCTCTAGAAAAGAGACATATGGGTAAGAGAGAGCAACTTCTTTCATATGACATAAGTTCTTACATTGGAATGAAAACACTGCATGCTGTCTGTGCAAGATACTAAATTCATTCTATTTTTTATATACACAAATATTTCATAACTTTGTTAATTTAAAAGGCTTCTACCTTTTCACATTTCCCAGTTATTAAAATAAATCAATTACTTACGAAAGGTTATACATTGCCAATACTTTTTACACAGAACCAAAGACTGTGCTCTTTGCTTTCTTAAGAATCAACATTCCTTATGTGGAGTTGGGTGGCCCAAAAATGGCAGTAACTGGGGCTAGATCTAAGTTGGAGAACCTCTTCACAACCTGGGATGTCTCTAGAGTGCATCCTGGCAGCAAGTCCCAGTCTGAGTATAGATGAAGCTCACACATACTTTGTCCTGTTTTTCCTATGAAGGTAGTTGGTGCAGTATAAATTCTAGCCCTGGGCTGGTACAGCTGTTTGACTAGCAGAGTAAAACATACTGCCCCAAAAGCTATTGCACACCTCTTCCGAAGAACGCTTAGCTAGCCTCATGGAAACATCTCACAGCCTCCATTCACTCCACAAATCCAGCAGCAGAATCTTGCAGGTTTTGGACTGGCAGCACCAAAATGCATGAGTAATTTTAAGCATGTGAACTAATGAGACCTATTCACAGTTTTCTGCTGAGTGAAATACTAGAAAGATATTTACAATGAATCAAAAAATTCCCAAACCATCTCATCAACACTCCAAAACTTTAGCATAGAGAAACCAACATAAGAGAATTATTCAAGCTCCAGCTTCATTCATCCTTTAGCTGTTTTGTTTAAAATTTTCACAAAACTCAATCTTACTAGCACTTTTATTTTTTAGCAGTAAATTGACTGACACCATGTCAGCCACCTACCAGCTATCAAAAATTACAAACTCTTTTTCTACTGATGTGGACCACCTTTTAACTGGTCTTGATATGAACATCTCAGGTTATTATATGCAACAGCAAATCCACAAGGCACATCTTCATTAGATCCCAAACTGTGCACTAAAGCTGCATTTAGAATTATAGAAACAAAATGCAGCCACTTCAGAAATGGAAGCTACATTGCCACGGTAGGAATCATGATACAGACAATGCTGAAAGAGAAAAAGAAGCTGCTGGGGTTAAATTAAAAGTTCAGTCCAAATGCTTAGAAGTGTGAATGCAGCTGTCTGTCAGACAAAGAGCATAATTTCCAATACTGTCAGTCATTTACCACAGAAAACTACAAAGTTGCATTTTGAACTGGTCAGAACCCAGGAGACTTCACATGAAATGAAAAATGCAATGAAGAAATGCCAAGGAGGCAGTGAACTGTTTAAAGATCTTTCTGGTTTAAAAAAAAAAAAAAAAGACAGATTGAGAGAGATCTTTTAAGTTAAAAAAAGAGAAAGGTTAGAAAATAAATACAATTTTAAATAATTTCTTGTGTGAAAACATTCCAAATGGCCTTGAGCACATAATACTCTCCTAAGTACTGTCAAATAGTGCCCACCAGTCAAAGCACTTTCCCAAGTTTTACTGCAATTCCTTAAATTTTATAGAGGCAGTTAAAAGGGATGTGGAGCAAAGAAGGTATTCTCTTAGCCTTTTATGATGGGCCTCACAAATTGCTTTATTCTAAGGAAATAGCTATACCTATTTCCTACTGTATACAATAATGGTGCTTAGGAAATAGTTACTTTGGTAAAATCAGTTGTAAACCAGGATTCTTTTATTTTATATCTGAATTGGTCTCCAAAGATATTGCCAGCACTAAATCCCCAGCATTTCTTGACCATGGAGAAAATTAGTAATGGGTAGGTGTATCATGCTTCTTTACCTCTAGAATTACCACAAAAGATTTAGCAGGACTGAGAAATAAAAATGAATTCTACGGGGAAAAAAAATCTATTTAATCCAGAAATATATTCAGAGATATAGCTCGGGTTTTGGAGGAATGACTTAAGATTTAGCCTTTCTTTTATATTTAGCTAGTCACTAGAGAGAAAAATGTTTCTGAAATATCTTTACAGAACATAAATCAAAGCAGAGGTGAACAGGAAAACCAAACAAAAGGAGAAAGTGTTTGCTATTCAGATCTGTATCTCTGTGAGGAAGAGGCACTCATTATTCCAGGATGCGTGTGTCAGATGAATGTTAATCTGCCTTGTTAAGATACCTGGCCAGGTTTTCTTACAGGTGACCCAAATAATACGATTCTAATTTGCAGACACAGTACCACGCACAGGCATTCAGGCAAGGATTTCTAGAAGGTCAAACAAAGAAGATGCCACCTTCTGCTGAACCTCATCAAGAAGTGGATGCCTAACTCATCTAGGTACCTTGGCAGATCCAGTCTGGGACACAGGCAGCCCTGAATGCTGATGTTTCACTTGTATATGACAACAAAATATTTGAAAGGGCATGTTTGAAAAAAATGTTAGCCTTTCAGAGTTTTGCCGTTATTTCTTCTACAATCATTCAACAGCTATCTATATTTCTAATTAGCTACAAAAAAAGCATCGGTCCTCATGAAGGGTTTTTTGGTTTTTTTTTAGAAAATGAATCTTTTTATCTAGATAGAGCTTTTCATCTCAGAAACAGAGTACATTTATCAGTTGTAGCAGTGATATTGATTCTAGGACACAAGAATGGAAAGAACAGCTGTATCGTGCTGGATCTCTGCCACAGCATCAACTCTGCCACTGGCCAGTACCACTCTGCCTAGAACAGAGTGTAAGAAAATAAACATTTAACCACAATACTGTTCCAGCTTCCTGCAGTTTATTGAGGCAGAGGTAAGAACTTTCTGTTAAGCAGCCATGCTTGGATTTTCTTCCATTGATCTGTCAACTGCTCCATAAAATCTTAACATTTTTCAGCATCTTGTGTTGATAACTTTCTTGACTGAATTACACATTATAGAGAAGTGCTTCTTTTTGCTGTGAAACTAACACCTAATTTCATTTGAAGCCTTCTGTCGTTTACACTGGAAACGACAATGAACTCTATTCACCTTCTTTATGTCAGGCTTTAAAGACTTCTAGGTTGTTGTCCCTTAGTCAACTTTTCTCCAGACTAAACAGTGTTAGCATACTTAACTTCATATGACGGATATTTTTCAATATCTTTGTTATTCATCTCTCTAACTTTTTAAGCTATTTTATATTTTATTTTAGATGGAGGAACCAGAACTGTTGAAAGCATTCAGGATCCAAGCCTAATGTGGATTTATATAGTGGTATAATAACATTTCCTCAAAATTGTAAAGACGGCTTGCTTTCATCATATAAAAATATAGAGATAAAGCATCAGAGCTTAGAATTCAGTATCTGTAAGTGGATTTAGACAATATTTTTAAATATTCTTGCTGTCCTAAGGGCAATCTTATTTTCACATATATCCAAGAGAACCTACAAATCACTACGATCCAATAACTGAGACTGACCTGCAGTACTTCTTGTTTTATTCATAAGGCTGAATCACGGCCCTTCAGCTAACACCCATATGGTAGTTGCTACTAATTCTGTCAAATTATTAAGTGATGAGATAACACAATGATAAGCTGATTAGAAGAACCCAGATAAAACCAGGCAGAAGACTGCAATAACTCAACTTGTTCTTTACCTGCCCGGTGCTGAGGTCAAACAGGGGACTGCATGAACAACTGCTTCTACTGTCGAGAAAAGAGAGTCAATCGAGTTGATCCAAGATTACAAAGTCCACCAATAAATTTCCCTTGCAGTGCCCTGTACCAGAGAGGTGACAAAAAAAATATGTTAAATTTTCAATTTAGTTCTTTCAGATATTTGCATAATGGGAAAAAATGTTATATGACTGTGATAGCTGTGCTCTGTAGCAGCTCCTGGCTAACAGCAGTGGGTAATGCTCCATGCTGAGGTGCTTTGGCTGTGAAATTCCCCATGACAACCTGATGAAAGTTGTTTTATCTGCTGTATCAAGTCTGGTGGCAGAAAACTACATCTTCCTCTTTGAATGTTGTAAAAGTGTTATTAGGTTGAATGGGATATTCTATTTCGCAAGCAAAAGATGTGCAAGTTAGGTGATATACTGAATCAAAGTGCAGCTTCTCTTCCCTGCATCTCTTCCTCACAGCAAACCATCTGCTGAAATGTGTGTTGACAGGTCTCTGCAGACTGAAATAGGGACAAGACAAAATTGTTCCCTCCTCTTCAACATCATCCTTTAGTTACCAATCCCTCGGCAAACCACAGCAGAAATAATCAAAGGACTTAAGGCTTTATACTGGAAAGAGAAGGCAAGAGTTGCACTAACATAGACATACCAATGGTGTTCACATATTTATAACACAACTAAACTGAGGTTGTCAACTGGTCTGCAAGACATAATATCAGACCATGGTATTCCAGGTTGCAAGGTCAGCCAACAAATATTACGGGAACCTCTTCAACATTGCAGAAAATCAAAGGGAAAATTAACCAGCATTTTTCAGCTACTGTGAGCTGTACAAAATTGTTTTATATAGGGACGTACATCATTCCTTCTTGTAAAGAATATCTATGGTGCCAATTTCCTACCAACACCATACATACAAACTGAGACAAGAATCGAATACCTGGAACTAGATATATATTACTTGGCTGAGTAGACTAAATGCAATAAAACTGAACTGAATCCCAAAAGTATTTTAGTTATTGTGTATACCACCTTTAACCACTTCTCGGTCTTTCTTCCAATAATTTAATAGAAGTTTAAAGATTTATAGGTCTTAAAAGAAATAAAAAAAAAAGTTAAAATTAAGCCTAGCACTACAAGAATGTTTTCCAGAGAAAGGAATGTCAGGATATATTTCAGGATGTTCCTACTCAAATATCTAACAAATAAGGATTTATTTTCGGATGAAGCACTGCACTGGAACTGAGGATGCTTACATTCAATCAGCAGCACTGCCATCAGCTTCTTGCATGACCTGAGGCTAGTCAGTAAATTACTCTTTTATTCAATTCTTGCCAGTGAGGACAATAATAGTAAAATTTTCCCACTTGTGCTTATTTAGGAAGCCATTTGAGGTACAGACACTTTCCAACCTCATGTATATAAAGCACCTATTGCAAAAGAACTCTGATCATTTGTGCTGCTGTAATAGGAGTAATTGTATATATTATTTCCTCCAGGTATTACCCTGTTCTTTGAAAGTAAACTCTTGGATCTACAGGAGGGCTATGTAGTCACCAGTAGAGGCAAGGTAAAATTGTGTATAAAAAAAGATGCCCTGAAGTAATATGAGTATGTTCATGGTCTATAGGTCTTGGTAAAATATTCCAGTTCATTTAAGTACAGAATTAACCTTGATTAACAGTCAACTTGTGTTATCAAATACCATCTATTGAATTAAGTTATTCTGTAAATTACTTGTAATAAGAACCTTTGTGGCTAAGGTACAAGATGTAGCAACTGCAGAGAAAGACTCTTAGAATCGTGATTATGGTATGAAGGCACCACAATTACATGGTGTTTTTTATAAAATTGCTATGCACTAAGAACAGAAAACAAGGCCTAAAAATTTACCCTCTGGTTAAATTGGAATTCTTGCCCTGTAGTATTTGTCCTGTTCCAAAGTATAGTCAACCAATGCTTTTTTTTTATTTGATCCAAAACGAAATTTAAGAAAATGCTATTCTGAATGGTAACTATTACAAAATATACTCTTGAGAGTCAACACAACAAAGCAGCAAAATTGTTCTAGAAAATGACCTATCTATCACTGCCTTCTCTATACAGAAAATGAAATAAATGAGGTAAAGTGTCTTAGGTAAAAATAGGGAAATAAAGAAAAAATGGATTCTTAAAATATATCAGCATGATTTTACGTATGACTCAGCTGTCTTTAACTTCCACCCCCCACAAAGGCCCCCCTTTCAAATCTCTGAAAAGTCAGATGGTCAAGTAGTTTAAAATCCTGTCATCTATATTTAGAGTGCTCAGAAAATTGCCAGTATAGACTTTCTCTTGTTATCAGCACAAACAAGTATGGCTCAGGATGTTTCTGCAATGTTGGTCAAAACTAAAAGAAAAAAAAGAAAGGTGAAGTAAGAAGAAAAAAAAAACATGAAAAAATATTTTTCCAACTATATACAATATGGCATGATTTATTAATATCAACAGTTTGCAAGAGTTTCTTGACCATTTTTACTTTGATTGCTAAAGAAAAACAAATCACAGAGTTTTGGCTAACACAAAGGACTGACATTAAAAAGCATTTCATGGGATGTCAGGGATTTCATGTTTGTCAAGTATAAGATATATTATTGACAACTGACCTTTGTAGTTATATTTTAGTGATCTTTTGGATCTGCTCATTCATTTCAGAGTCTTAGAAAACTGTATTCATAGAAAATCTTTTCCTTGTGAATTTGTTCCATTGCTTCAGTGGCTTTTCAACTTCTGTTTGTGATTGACTTTCTTATCAGAATTTATATAAGCTACAAATTGGATGTAAAAAGTGTGAGATTGTACCATATTTTCTGAAACTATTCCTTAAATAACCCTTCATTGGGATATTCTATGTGATGTGAGTTTGTGATACTATTTTAGATTGTAAGTTGTGAAGCGATATTTAGCATTCAAGTACTGCTTCTATATCCTACAAAGGGCAATGTTTGGAATATGAACAAAATTATGGTCTGTCACTACAAAATGACATTGTGTTATCAAGTAATATCTGGCAAGATAAAGCAGTTGGATGGGGATCTAAACACTTTTGATATTCATCCAAAGTGAAGAAAATCGTATCTGTTCTGACTGGTTGCAAATTGTTTTGAGCAATTTATCAGACTATCAGTGTCAAAGTTAGTGATGTGAAGTACAGATTGAGACAGTGATTTTGGTCTGGAAGACAAACTTAATTCCAGTATTAAGAAAATATAATATTAACACACATTGTTGTAATTTAGACAGCTGCCAAATTAGTTGTGCCATGAAATGAGCTTTGAAAGACATTAATGTGTGAAGATACTTTGTTAATTACATCAGTGGTAGATGATGCACCAAGTATGCCCAGCAATGAAAGCATTCTTAATGGAAAGCTGTAACATGTAAGCTAATGCTGTTTGTTTCATCTGAGTGGCCCTCTCACTCACTGGAAATAGTTGACATATATAATCAAAATTTGCCATCAAAAAAGTTGCTTGAGCTGTTACTTATCCAGCTCATCACAGGCCTTTTTTAGGATGTAAAACTGTGGTATTTTATGAATTTATATTTATACAAAAAAGTAGAGCAATACTCTACAGGCAAACCAGATGCTGGTACAAATGGTGACCTGATAAGCAACAGAAAAGAAGAATTGACCCCAAAGGATTAAAGATATTAACCTTAAAAAATACCAGTTTTTACACTTTTCCCAAGATAGTATATAGTCATAGCTATATACAAACTGAAATAGGTTTAAATCAGAAGATATAATGTTACATGCTTGGTAGAAAAAATGAATTAGGGCTCATGGGATGATGATAACTACAGGTTATTTCACATCTCCCACATAATTATGTTTCCTAGCAGCTCCTTTTGCCATATACTGAGTTTTTACTGGTGCTGTTGAATTAAGTTCTCTGCTTTCTTCTCTCCAATTGTGCTCACCATCCTTTGTCACCTCCTAAAACACAGTCCCATTCCACAAGTAGTTGAAACTTTATCATTTTCAACCTGTTTTAGGTTGCTTTGCCTGCCTGTATCATGGTTCTCACTACACCAGCCTTTAAAATTTCTTTCTATTTAATGCACTTCTGTGTAGCTTCAGGATTTTTTTCACCTTTGTCATTCACTACGAACCCACAATCTCTGGGTCACTTTTCCTAATAGTTCTCCTAATCCCATGGCAAATATACTTTCTACTGCTGTTGTCTACCCGTCTCATCAGCTCTTTTGTCTCTTCACTACTTACAGTAATAGTCACACATGGAAGACAAGAAAACTAAAATAATAACTCAAAATGAACAGGATATGTTCATTCACCTGCACCATTTATTATGTTTATATTCCATCTCTTTGGTCCCACGCCTTAAAGTTGTTTTTTTATTACCCCTTTCTGTTCTGCTACTCAAAGATCAACTAGAATTCCTCTATCACCACTGGCAGCTCACTTTTTACATACTAATTCACACTTCAAACTCATTGAAGCAAGGATTGTTCTTTTTAAATATGTTTTGAAGGCCCTTGGGCTTAATTCCTCTCTCCCATGTCCTGATTCCATACCCTGTCTAACCACACACAGCCCTTCTCTTTTACTTGTGAGAAGCCGCAGCACTCAAATTTTACCACTAGCTCTCTCTTCCTTCTCAGAAGCACTGAGAACATAAGGTTTGTTTAGTCCATATGCAAAGGTGAAAGAGGATGTCTAGAATCAGGTTCAGCAGAAAAGACTCTCAAACTGAAAGATCAAAAGGAAGTGGAAGGCTTCTCATTTAAAATTGAGGGATTCTTCCAAAGCACTGTAGGTCTCAGTTAGAACCACATAAGGGTTTTTAATTGACAAGGACCTAAAGAGCTGGGGAAAAAATCCCTTCCATTCAAGAGAAATTGAAGAATCCAAAGGTGCTTGCTTATTTGCATTTTTATCTACCCAATACAATGGAGGCCAAGTATAACTGCATACAACAGCTGCAGTATTAGAATTATATAACATGAACTATTATCATGCACCACTAAGCCATTTCTGATTCAAAGATTCAAAAATTATGTACAGAGTCACACACACACTCGTGCCCAAAGATGGTCAGATCTGTGAAGTTAGATCAGTCTACTGGAATCAGTTGTTTAATTCAAGGTTCACTTGAATGAATTTCTGGCCAACTTAAATATGCAAATTTACATCAGATTTAGAGACTGGGTTCAACTCTTATCACTAATGAACAATGAGATGATGTGAAATAGAGTAAAAATCATCCTGCACTGAATGAGGTGTTCTCATTCTTGTGTTTTCCCCTTCACATTTGCACAGGAAACACTTCACAAATTAACAGCTATAGATATAATGATAAAAACATATGAAGGGAAAACAATTAGAATATGCTGGCACACAGGGAAATGCATTGCATTCAATGTCTCCTATTTTTCAACTGTACTTTTAAGTTTGACATCTTATAATACCCACCCGTGCATTCTTTATCTCATAAATGGAGTGAGAATCAGTTCTTCTGTGTTTGAATCAATTTCTTAGAAATTATTTTGAAGCATAAATTAGAACATACTTTTTCTTCAGACTAGCTGAAAATGTCTCTTAATCTTTATTAAAATGAAACAGTACTAAATAAAAGTTTACTCAACCTGGAAGAAAACTGAGTTTTATCAGACCTGATGATCATATGAGATCTATAACATTTACTTGTCCTAATCTCAATTTCTGATCTATAAAATATTGTCTTCATGAATTCTTGTTGATTGCTAACAATGCTTTTTTTCAGAAGTTTATTTTCAGCATGCCTTTAAGGGCAGTGCTCATGCACACCACAAGGACATTGAGTACTCTGAAATCCTCAATTGCTTTTTTCTTTCTAGGCCAGTCCTGTAGTGATGTTCTCCAGAAAAGCTGAAGAGTGGCTTAAAAGTGAGAACATTTTTCTCTGTTGTTCAGGCTTTGATTTTTGTCTGCTCAGTAGAATCACTAATATGCCTTGTTTCACATATGTTTTGAGGAGCCAAACATCAGAGTTCAGATTCCAAGCACAGAAGATTAACCCAGACCATTTCTATTGAACTCTTTCTGTAGGCACCACGCACAGAAGCACAGCAGGATATTTTGTTCTCAACAGTTTCCAGAGCCTGTTTATAGACATATGTCTGCATATGCAATTCAAATATCTAGTGCTTTCAGATGCTTTAGTAACCTCTCATTTCATGGGGGATTATCCTTTTCCTTTTTCCCCAGAATGAAAAAAGGCCCCAACATAATATTTTTGTAATGGGTTGACCCTCGTTGGGTGCCAGACATCCACCACAGCTGCTCTATCACTCCCCTCTGCAACTGGACAGGGGAGAGAAAATATAGCAGAAGGCTCATAAGAACAGGGAGAGATCAGGAGCTCACTCACCCAATACCATCACAGGTAAAATAGACTTGAATTGAGGATATTAACTGAATTTATTACTAACAATGTCAGAGCAGGTTAATGAGAAGTAATCTTAAAAATGCCTTCTTAAATCTTAAAAATGCCTTCCCCCTACCCCTCCCTCCTTCCCAGCTCTACCTGCTCCTCTGCAGTGGCACAGGAAGACAGGGAATGGGGTTTACAATCTGTTCCTCACAGGTTGTTCCTGCCGTTGCTCAGGAGCGGGAGTCCTTCCCCTGCTCCACCGTGGGGTCCCTCCCATGGGAGACAGTCCTTCACAAACTTCTCCAACAGGAGTCCATCCCACAGGCAACAGTTGTCCATGAACTGCTCCAACACGGGTCACTCTTCCACATGGTGCTATAGTCCTTCAAGAACAGCCTGCTCTGACGTGAGTCACCCACAGGGTCACAAGTCCTAGCAGGAAAACCTGCTCCAGTGTGGGCTCCTCTCTCCACACGTCTGCAGGTCCTTGCTAGAAGCCTGCTCCAGCGTGGGTTTCTGACGTGTTCACAGCTCTCTCTTGGCCATCCACCTGCTCCACTGTGGGTCTCCTCCACGGGCTGTGGGTGGATCTCTGCATCCCCATTGTCCACCATGGGCTGCAGGGCCACAGCCTTCTTCACCATGGTCTGCACCACGGGCTGCAGGCGAACGTCAGCTCCGGTGCCTGGAGCACCTCCTCCCCCTCCTTCACTGACCTTGGTGTCTGCAGACTTGTTCCTCTCACATATTCTCACTCCACTCTTCTCTGTCTGCAATTACTTCTGCACAATAACTTTCTTCCCTTCCCAAATTTGTTATCACAGAGGTGTTAATACAATTCCTGATGGGCTTGGCCTTGGCCAGCAGCAGGTCCATCCTGGAGTCAGCTGGCATTGGCTCTGGTGGACATGGGGGAAGCTTCTGGCAGCTTCTCACAGAAGCCACTCCTGTAGCCCCGCCCACTACCAAAACCTGGCCGTGCAAACCCAACAAACTTTTATAAGGAGATACATATATATATAGATAGATTAGATATAGATAGATATACGTATGTATAACAACCTACTGCAAGAGGATAGCAGGGTCTTACACGAGAATTTAGTTGAATTAACCTTCAGTTTTGTACAGCATCTCTCTAATGTCCTGAGTGCTGTGCAAGACCACACAAAGGGATGCCAAGGAACAACTGATGAACCATCACCAGATCTAGAGGATCTAGTAATGCATGTTTTTTCTGTAGAGGGTGCAGGAGTGACTTCATTTATTGGATTGGAGAAGATCTATAGAGCATCACCTCAAAATAGAACAGGAAATTAATTTTTTTTCCCCTCTTCTGCCCACTATTTGGCCTGATATTCAACATTGGACTTTACCCAAAACTTTAAAATAGGCAGCTACTTTTAGCAGCAAAGTAAGTTCAGATCACTAGGTGCAGAGTAGATTATAGACTAGCAATCCCAGATCAAAAGGAAGAAACCAATAAAATAACTTATTACTCTGTACTATTTTCCAATTTAAATCTGCAAGCCAATACAGCTAATTTATTATAGCATACAGAGTTGCAACAGATGAGGCAAAATGCCATCAACTACAGACTTTGTTGACAGACTCATAGCTAGGAAAATAAGAAAAATAACATCTGAGAAGCAGCAGAAAAATCAAGCAGTGGGGATTGGATTTCTTTGTCATAGGAGAGATGCTGAAGAAAAGTGTCATGGGAGAAACAGGAGATTACAAACCACGTACTCTGCATAACAAAGTCCCTTTTTTCCCCTGGAGTAAGGATGCCAGTCAAAGCTCATTCACCAATGACATATGGTAAGTCAACTTCATGACTTTATTTCTTCTGTCAATAGAGGTAATACAGGCAAGAAACAGAAATCTACAGATAAATATGCCAGGATATCTCCTCTGAGCAAAATCATCAGAAGGAGATGCAGATGTATTATCAAAATATGAAACGAGAGGAATCACTATCAGTTTCCAAAACCTTCCTTCTATCTCCCATATTTGCTGCAAGGATCTGGGGCAGGAAGAAGTTTGTTGAATTTAGTGGAACAGAAGAACTCTAGTGTCATTGTCAACTCTTCCCTGGCCCCTCCTTCTCTCTATTGTATGGGCAATCCTTTGCAATCCTGCTATCTTCTTCAGTACAGCCAACCTCCTGCCAAGAGACCTCCAGGGACAAGGCCATGACCTCTGTCTGAATGCGATAAAGAACAGGAAAAGTTTTATCCTGTAGTCTGAGATAGTTCATCCAGGGTAAAAGTCCATTGCTCTCCCTGATAATAAGGCATTAGCTCTCTCCCAGTGCCTCAGACTGAACCATCTTGTTTCCTCTGAAAAAACCCTCACTTTAGGGGTTCACTTTAGGAGCTACTTTGCCTATATAATACTGAAAAGTCCACATACATTTGGCTTCATCCATGTCATCTCATGTCATATTAAGGACATACAACACAAATTCTTTTTGCCACATTACAAACTGAGAATTGCTATGGAGTGCAATGCTTATTATGCAGCCCTTATACTGTTTCATGAGATCTGAACTGAGGGAAAAAAGATCAGGATGTATCTTAGAACTCAGAAGAGACCAAGTGTTCAGCAGAATGGGCTAATTCTGAGAGGAGCATACCCAAGGTATTTTGTACTATATGCTAGAGCTTCTAAAATGCTGACGAAACACAGGTCAGTACTTCACACATTTTTGGAAGAGACTTGGCATGTATACGTGATTCTCTGAAAGGCCAAGACAGACTGTGCTGTCTCAGCCACTGCCTGTTCCTACCAAAGCCTCTCATAATGCTCACATAACTCACAACTTACCAGTACTCCACATAGCATCTGATTGTAACATAAACAGGATTTAGGAAGCAGAAAGACCAGCTGAATGATCCTCATTGTTATACATCTCTGCAAGGTCAGGCAAGCACAGTGTGACCTACAGACATTCACTTTGTGCCAGCTGTTCTCTTATTCCAGGAAAATAATGTTGCTTTAATCTTATTTGCAAGAGTCTGATAAAAGAGAACCATTTATCATTCACTTTAAATGAATAAATCTCATTTAAAAATCATTGTGATGCAGCTTATATGTGATCTATATTGTTAACTTATCACTGCAAAAGCTGACAGGCCTAAAATTAGATCGTCCAGATGCATATGGATATGGGGCAGAAAGATTGAACACCACACTGTCCCCCTGCTTCACTCTGCTCTACAGTGGTGAAGATTGAAGTCAGAAACAAGCAGAGCAGAGAGCAGGACACTTGCATATTTCAGTCCTTTCCTTGTGTTTCAGGACCCTCTTGAAACACAGGGAAAAGATGCTGTGGAAAACAAGAGATCACAGAAGAGGCCAGTGGTGTATTTGAGTGTGAGTGTTGGTGGTGATAGTGAGTTGTCTGCCCAAGAAGCTAAAATGTCATGCATGTTACAGCCTTGTTTCATTTGTGTATACGGCTCACACACTTTTTAGGAGCTATATGATAAAAAGTGTTTGGTTTTAAAGTGTCACAAGAGTTTTAAGACAGTTGACATATTGGACATGTAAGGATGCCAGTCAAAGCTCATTGATCAATGACATATAGTAAGTCAGTGGTATGATTTTAGGTTTCTTATGTAAACAGAGGTAATATAGGTAAAAAATAGAAAGCTACAGACACGTACACCATACATATACCACAGTATGTTTTCTCTATTCAGCTTTACAACATGTTGCTGTATGTAGAAGGACCTCAGGACCACGAAATCTATAGATTGCTAAACACAAGGGTTCAGAAGACAGAAAAGCATGAATTTCCTAATAACCAGACACTCCATTGACAGGTCACATCCCATTTTCAGGCTTGGTAGAAATAATACAATAAAATATGAACTGTAGTCTGCCAGAGACCTTTCCTGAGAAAACAATGGTAAGGATTAAAATTATTTGTGTTCCTAGTGACTTGTGTTCTATGTTGTCTGATCCTTCCTCTTTTTATCTTGCATGCACACACAAGCACAGGGTAGCTGAAGCTGGCATGTGTGTGTGAATACATTACACCACCAAGTGTACAGGCACTCTCTGTGTAAAGGAAAGGAGACAAACCAGGATGCAAGGACGTCAAAATGTCCATACAAGTATTATTTATTCCTGTTTTGACCACTATGCTTAAGACTGCAAATAATCTTGTATACAGAAACATCTAAGAAATAGAATAACCAGAAAAAAAAAAAAAAAACAAAGGAAAAAAAAAGAAAAAAAAAAAAAGAAAAAAAAGAACCCACAAAACCATGGAGGATCTGAGGAATCCAAGAACAGTAGTCTGTGAAGTGTTTCAAACCAAATGCAAAGACAATCAATGCTTCATGAAAGGCCTCTCTGTCTTTGTGTCTCTCTCTCTACTGAGGAAACTAATGGAGGGTGCTTAACACTGTACTTATCTGTCTATAAGATGGGAATTCTGCACAGTGAAAAGTTACCAGAGAAAACAAGTGTTGAAAAGGAGGTCTATAATGTAAGAAGCCTTGAGGAGATGAAGAGGGAGCTCTGGGAAGGAGATAAGAGGAACATTCTTTTATAGCAGGAATGCTGGTCTAGCTCCAAGAAGGTCTGGGGTTAAAGAAAAACTAAACTGGGAAGATTCAGCTGCTTGGGAGGCCAGTCACAAGCCACAAGAAAGCAATTCTGGGCTATCCCAGAGGGACTGATCCAAGAGTTGAAAGAATGTTTCAGAGTAGTAAGAAAATTGAGGTGTAGAAACATATCCAGGATTTATTTGTTTTCTAGTTCTTTTTTTTCCCTATGCAATTGAGAGTACTGTCACTTCTGAAAGGCATATACATAGCATTTAGCTCAGCTTCCCTGAGGAGTTATACTGTAGCCCAAGGTACACATGTAGTTGAAATTTTGAGAAAGGGTGCTAAACATACACAAATGTTTGAAGATGTTATGGCCAGTTTTAGGCCCTAGGAGGGCATCAGAGGCATAAGAGAAAAAACAGCACTACAGTCCATTTGTACACACAGAAATTTCTAGCAGCTGAGCTCAATGAAATAGGGTCCAGGACAGCAGTCTGATGAGTGTCAGTACTGCAAAGACTTGATTAGATCCCTGACAGATCATTAGGCATGTCTTTTCAAAGTAAGCACGCTCTGGATTACACAACTACACAGTTAACCCAGACTCAGAAATACTCTTAATTAACTTTCAAGAACATTGCATGCGCTTGAACCATTTAACAATCACTCCTGTTCAACTTTTGACATTAATGTTTTCTGTAAGTGTTGTGAGAATATTATGAACAAAATAAAATTATGCAAATGTGTCTCTGTGTCTTTCTATCCGGTGCTTTCTATGTGCAATCTATGTGCTGTTCATTTCCACTATACAGTGGAAACAAAACCATTTCATTATTTTGGTAAATATTACTGCTCCTGCTATCCTTGTAAGTCATTTTGATCTTCAATAAATATCTGCTCTGCCTTGTACAACACTGTATTGTAAAAATCTAGGGTACCAAGGCAACCCATGGTAACCTTTCACTCCAGCCACTCTAACTTTACATACAAATAAAGCATGCAATACAGATATACTCTCAGCTCCATTTTCTTAGGTGTTTAGTCTTGCTCTGGTGCCAATGACAACTTAGTTTTTGACTGAGTTCACACCAAATAAAATGCTTGTCAGTAAAAGCAAGGCTTTTCTGAGTGCTTGCAGCACAATGGGTACAAATTCTCAGCACAGTAGTCACTCAGTTTTAATTGCCTTTGCAGACACTCTGCACAAAGCAGAAGATAGCCTTCTCCATCTCACATAAGCCAGCTCATATTAGATGCACTGTTAGTGCATACTGAAGTGCTCTCACAGAGACAGCAAGGCATACCTATCCTGCTTTATACTCACAGCCTTCACACTGACTTCTCATATAGATAATCGCTAAAAGACACTAGGTACAGACTAGGGATAAAAGAAATAACATGACAACAGATTATTCACAATTGAGACAAGAACAGGTCCATAGTGTACAGCTAGAGAGATCTACTGTACAATCCTTATTAATCTACTTAAGGCAAGTTAGGAATAAGTGTTAGCAAATCTCTAGACAAACTCTGACCAAAAAAAAATTTTAAAAATGCAGGACGGGGTCTTCTTTAGTGCCCACATACATCATCTAGGAAAAAAAATTCTATTGATTCAAGGAATAAGCAAAAAAGAGCAATATGTCTTCCTTTGGCTTTAACACGGGGTGAATGTTATTAATTTTCTTATTACCTTCACTGTTTGAATCCAAGTTCAAAAACAGCACTTCTGAGACAAGGTCAAGATCATGCTGCACGTTATTGTTAAGGAAACAGCATACAGAGTCGGGACTTGTGTCTTGTTGAGATTTTACTTTCTCATTGCAAGGTCCCTATTACCACAGCTTCTGATAGCATAATGGTTCATAAAGAAATTACTTGAATGACTGCACACTGAAATCAATATTTCTCTCACCACTGATAGAAATAGTTGAAATAGATTTCATAGAATTAAATTGATTGGAGGGAATGTGGAGCAGTAAGGACTAGAAAGAAAGCAAAAATTTTATGAAGCGCCAAAATCTTGGCATGTGCAAGAAAGATCATTAACTATTCTACACTGCATAAAAAGAAGTTCAGATTAATCAAGAACTGAGGTCACAAATGCAACAAGAGGTAGAACAAGAAATTCTCAAGCATCCCAACCTACTGGGCAGGCTGTGAAGACATAGTAACAAATACTTTTGCTGTTATTTGTCTTTACTTTTAATTAGTCACTTTTTACTGTTATCATCCAAAATTAGTTGAATCTGTTAGAATATACAAGTTTAAAGTTTAAGAACCTGATAGATTAGAAGCATAAGAGGAAAAAAATCTTTTTCAGGAAATCTTTCTTAAGTGATCTTTTAATGATATATTAAATTTCTGTATACTGCTGAAAACTGGCAATCAGGCAATTTTAAATATGAACAGATAAAAATGGGATTGTCACGATGCCAAACAGCACTGACACTGAGAACGCAAATATCAGCATGAAAGGCTTTATAGTTCTGTTGTTCTTGTTAATATTCCACTCAGTCTTTCTGGTCTATTGCATCCAGGCATGCAGGTCAGTTTTACATGATCATGTGTAAAATGAGGAAGAATAGTTATAAATCAAAACCATAATAATTTACAAGTGTTTGGCTGAAAGGCAGAAGTGTTTTTCTTCTTCCGATCAAGACCACTTAAATGAGCTCCAGATTTTTCTATGCTCCAAATATAAATTCATCTGCTCCCAGTTCTTAGTTTTAATAAATCTATACTCTAGGAGAAAACAAGCATCCACGTGAAAGAAAAAATCTGAAGTGATGAACTAGAGCTCCTAAGACAGAAATTTGCTTTCAGTTTTTTCAGACATGCTTATGTAGCCCAAAGCAAGGCTGTACATGAATATGTGAGTTATTTTTGTTTAGATATATCAGCAAGACTAAGTAGCTCTTGGCAAGTTTACACCCCAAGGTTACTATATTGCTTCCAGTAACCCTAGTAAGTTGTGATCCTGTAGACATATCCTTATGATATCCTTAATGAATTCTTTACGGTATCGGCCCATTCTATGACTCAAATAATATTCAGGCTGCCATGTCTCAGGCCTGTACTACACTACTTCACTTGTTCTGGAAGTCAGAAACTGAAATGTGCAGTAGTCCTCTTATTGTAAAGGGGTAAGGTTTCCTTTGATAAATAAGAGTCTTTTCTACGACTGGGATTATCTAATTAGGTGCCAGATGGTTCACATCACCACACAGCAAGGGAAAGACCTAGATATTGGTGGGGACAAGGCAGCACTCAGGCAGGACATAGCAGTGACCCAAAGAGATCACCAGAGAGGCAGAGAGGCAAGATGTTACAGAGAGGCAATTGTTACAGAGAGGCAAAAGTTAAATAAAATCCAGATGCCGCTTAGCCTCAAGGCAACATCTTCAGGAAACATTGAAAGCACAACCAGTTCAAACCTGCCACAAAATCGGGTGGGAGAAAGAAGTTATATATAAGAATAACCAATAAGATTGGAATAATTTGGACTCAGCCTGTACTCTTTTCCCTGTGCTTAAGTCTTTAAGTGAGGACATCCCTTGAAAACAAATGCCTCTCCCCTAAGGCAGGGATCTTCCCATGTGACTAATAAGATTGAAAAGAAATAGGATAAAATGCAAGTGATCCAAAATTTATGATGCTGGGAAAGCAAACTCTCTTTTTTTCATCTTTTGCTTTTTCTTTTTCTTGTTTGTTTTCTTCTAACTCACATGGTTTACAGAATGATCTGTGACTAAGGAACCTAATGTAATTAGGGAACTGAATAACATAGTAGTAAATGTATTTTAAATGGGGTTGAATGCAGAATAATGGAAGCAACAGGATGAATTCCTTGCATGATCCAATGGCTTGTGCCCATAACCATTTACAAAAAGAATTAGACATCTTTCTGAAAAGCACAATGTCCAATGGTAGTATAAAAACCACAAATAATTTTCAGCCTTCGTTAAGGAACAGATAACAAGCAATCTGGAAAATATCAAAGTACCATTATATGAAATCAACGGCACAATCACATTTCAGTTCTGGTCATCCAATTCCACCAAAACCAAAGCACAAATAGTACAGTAAAAGGAAGGGCAATAAAAACAATTTGAGACACAGAAATACTTCCATATTGGAACAGATTGAAAACAAAGAAAAGAAATATTATAATTCTTGTTTGGAAAGCAAGAAAACACCTGGGAATACGACAGATCTATGAAATGAGTAATGTATAGAGAAAGGCAGCAACTGGATCCTAGGTAATAAGGAAACAAAGAACAAAAGAGATTTTTCAAACCAATAAAACATATGAAATTCAGTTCCACAAAATACTATTGAAATGAAAATTTTATTAGGATTAAAAAGAAACTACCTAAAATAAACACATTTCAGTAACGTCAGTCTGGTTGCTTTCAGATATTGTTGTGTGTAGGGATATAACTGCAAATCTTTCCATAAAAGATTAGATTCTAATCTTTCTCTAAAAGATGTGGTATTAGCTACTGCTGGTCTCGGAAAATGCAGCTCTAGATGGATATTTAGACTGGGCAATTAGAGCAACCCGGGTGTTATTTGTGAAACTAAATAGCATAATGTGTCCACTAACAAATTAGTCAAAAACACTTTGGAAATCAACCATTTACTTCAGAAAAAAAAAAAAGTTAAATGAAAAAGATAACATACCAGTGAGTTATTTCTCAAAAAAGGAAATAAACCAAAACAAACAATCCCCCACAAACACAAAAAAAACCCAAACAAAAACACAACAACCAAAAAATCCAAACTAACAAACACCAAAAAAAGTATGAGGAGCATGATTCATATCAATGAAGGTCTTGTAGTTTTGAATTACTTAGCACAAATAACTTTTGCCAATGTGTTCAAGACCTACAAAGGATGAAAACTTCTGAAAAATATTATTTATAATAACTTCTGTAACTACAGTGCTTTAGCTAATTCTTACAATGGCTAATCATTTTTCATGCCTCCCCAGCCAAGGTTAGCAGTTGATCTCACCTGTAATTGAGCTACTACTTCAGATAGTGAAGCACACTCTGAAGGTATTCGACTTTTTATGAAAGATCAGAACAAGGTTTATTGATTCCAGGTTTTTCTCCCCCCTTCAGCTCATGGTAGAAAATTTCATACAGTGTAATTGAAATAAAAGAGATATTAAACCCTAAAAGTCAAGGTACATATAATTAAAAAGTAATCACTGTTCACTTCAGCTGTGTTCTAGGACATTGTCTTATAAGTCTCAAAAGCCACATCATTTTAAACTACTCATTTCTGTCTGCTCTTTATTTACAAATTACTGGCATTATTGAAGTTCGTTTGCTTTGATTATTCCACGGACACCACTTAATAGAGAAATTTGGGCTTCCCAAGCTCATTTGACAGAGGTTCACAGATCAGACTCAAACCAAGATCTCTGAGATAAAATGCACTTATTTATCCACTAAAGCCATCTACTGGAAAATCAATATCTCAGATGTAATGAGTGGTAAGACAAGTAAATTAGAGTACAGATTACTCTGTCTATTGGAACACATAACTTTCCTCTGTAATTAAGTATTTCATATGTGATGCACTGCATTTGGCACTGGTTGCTTTGTCTAATTACTGTACATTTCATTTTAAATGAACAAGAAATTTCCTAAAATACCTTGGCTTCCATTTCCAAAGGTGCACGAGCCAAAATAGAGGCTCTAGAGTAGCAAGAAAAATTTCCTGCCCTAGCAGGAGCTGGCACTGGAAATAAAATGTTCTGTGTAATTAATGTGCCTGTCCTTTTTCACTTCAGCCCTGCTACTGATATGAAAACAGTTACTTTTAGAATAGCTCTAATCATCACTTATCCAAAGCACAGGAACAGTGCGAATACAGGAGGCAACATGAAAAATTACAGCTGAAATCCATAATTCGAGGAAATATTTCTATTTAAAAGTACAGCTAGAAGAATACACAGTTCCTCCATATTATTCTTAAAATGTCCATTGACAAAGAGCACACAGACCCTGTCTCAGTTGGCAGGTGGTTGAGGCATCTAAAACCTGTTACACCTGTACTGACACAGGACTATATAGTGAGTTCAGGGCATACACAGCAATATCAACTTTGGAAGAGGAAGATCTTGGGGTGGGATGTGATCCCGGACAAACAGAGAATATTCTGAACACTTGAGAGCCTATACCATAGTTAGAGTTTCCACACTGTCAAAGATAAAGGAAGAGTTTGGAGTTTGTCCATGCTACAACACTAGTGTGAAGGACCAGCAATAACCTGAGTCTGAGAGTTCTTCTGTTGTGCAAACCTCTGTTCTCAGGATGGAGATAATAGAAAGGATAGGGTATCTGCATCCCAAGAGTATACCTGCAGACTCGTGAATATGAGTAGTGCCTGGACTCCTAGATTCAAGAGTCTGAAAGTTTTCAACTACCTCTAATCAGATTTAAACACAAAAGACTGATAAATACTATACCGGCATTTTAACAGATCTGAGACTTACATCTGTTTTTAAAGAAAGGGCTAGGGCACTTCAGATGCATAGTATTGGAAGATTATATACCAGAAGGACAAACTGGAAATACCATATCACCTTGTACACACTGATATATATATTTTTATAAAGGATATCTCATATTATTCTGCGGTTTTCAGGTACTGTATGTAGAAAAGTTTTGCTCACTCTAAGAATAAAAAAGAACTGTGATGTCTGCAGTTCTAAAGAACATCATGGATGGAGATAAAAAGTTCACTTTTTTGTGTTGTTCATTTATTCTTCAGCTCTTTCCTTCTCACTGTTGCATCTGATCCACTATCCAGAGAAATCAAAGGAAGATTTTTCTGATCCGTGCTCCTCTGTTGGTGTCAGATACAATCAAAGACTAGGAGTTCATTGCATTACAAAGCGTTGAGATTTAGTAACAGATCAGATCAAATTGGTTAAGGGAAACTACCACAGATCAACATCTAAAGTGCATTGCCTTTTTCTTGAGTAAAACCTGGCCCGTCGTCAAGGAGGAAAACTTTTCATACTTTGATACTCACTTTGTCCTTTCAAAGTCACATAAAAAAAACCACAGATGCATGAGAAAATAGTTAGTTGCTTGGACTTTCTCTTAAGTGGGAATTATCATTATTTTATTTAACATGCACTGCAGAGAAGGTATTTTATTGCCAAGGAAACAAAAATTAGGGTAGACCAAAGCCCTTCTGTATCATCAGTAACAGAGAAGAGAATTTATATAAGTATGAGCTAGGGAGTCTGTCTCTGTCTACATTGGGATCAGACCAACAAAAAGTGAAAAAAACCACACTGCTTAGAGTGAAACTGCAGGAGACAAAGGTTCTGCCACTCTCACAAAAAAGCCAGGGAGCTGGGCACACAAAGTGATCTCTCCACCTGAGCAGCCACCAGCTCAAAGTCTAGACACATAACAGAGAAGAGCTTCAAAACTTTCTCAGTCATTCAGCACTCAGCAGGACTTAAGGTACAACTCACCTGCTAACCTTACATAGCAGAAAATCAGATTACATAAGGAGGATCATACTACCTTTAGAGTACTCTGATCCTAGAACAATAAGAATTCAGGTGATTCAACCTGCCTGCCCATCATGCTACTTCCATCCAGTTTGCTGCTAAAATTAGATGCCTTTGTCACTCTGCTTTCAGGCATCCACAGTATAAACATTGAAAATATGGAAGATGTATAGGCTGAAATGTTTCAGTTTTTCACATAAAACTTCATAAAAATCTATTCACTTTATTCCTAGCAGTCACGTAGACACTTTTCACTGAGCAACAATCATAGGATCTAATCTTAGTGTCAGGTTCAACCATGCCCTCAAACCCTGAAGAAGGCACAGCTGAAGCCATTTACGTTTTCATGCAAAGGAACTAGGCATGGAAGAGTATTCAGGAAAAGTAATCCAAATTCACTTTTTAATATGATTAGTTAAATTGCATTTGCTGGCAAGTGGATGCTTTGACTCAGAATGAAAGTGACCTTAACTTGGTTTAGTTTAATTTGCTTTGGAAGAAGATCAGGAATTAATCTGATTTAACTAATCCACCTTAAGTCCATTAATTACTTCAGATTCTTGAGTTTTCCAGTGCAGACAAAACCACTTTCATCTTATCAGAATGTGAGCTTGCAGATCTAGAACAATTTAAGGAGCATATTCCAGATACAGGTTAGCATCTCCATAGCTAAATCTCATTAGTTTTGTGATCTTAACACAATTCCATTGCAAAACAAGAGATTAATCACCTACAGTGGTCTACAGAGCAGGTCATGTGTGCACTAAATACAATAGACTCGTTTCAGGCAGGCTCACCAGATACTCTGCTGCTCAAGAGGCTTTTAGCTGATAACGATTGGAAGTTTTATGGGTCAAATTGGTTTATCAGCTGAACTGGTATATTGAAAATACTGAAAATGCATCTTGAAAGAAAGAAAATACAGAACTTTTCTCTTTGACTTTGCAGAAGCATTGGCCTTCTTTCCGGGTTTTTAAGAGTTTCTCCTAGAGCAGTTGATATGCAACCAGGATAGATGCTCCGAGGCAGAAAGTTTCAGGTGGCCCTAGGGCACCAATTCATCACATAGTGCTGGTATGAACCTTGCTCAGTATTTTCAAAGGTTTTCCATCTATCACCTAAAGGGAGGTCAAACATATTGATTATTTTGCAGCTCTTCAGAGGATGGAAATTACCATCAGATTAGGGGAAATCTGAACTAGTGACACAAATGCAAATGGTAATTCACTCAAGGAAAGACAAGCTGAAGTCAAGCCTGCTGCAGTTATTCATTGAGGTTTCGTGACACTTGTCAGCCACATATCACAAATTTACTGCAGGGAACAAGTAGACAACAGCCCTACTCTTGCCAACCCAGCCCAATAAAATGCTTCAGGGAGAACTCATGTCTCCACACTTCCCGTGGTCCCAACTCTCTCAGGGAAAGGCTTCTACTCTCCCTGCCTTACATCTACACTAACCTCAGCAGGCAGGACTGAGTGCAGCTGGGGCCAAGCCACTTTCCTTTCAGAGGATCTGTTTAACCTGGGTATGGAACAGAAGTCTGGGGCAGGATATGCTAAATCCATGCTAATGCTCCTTCTGGCCTCCAGGAAAAGGGGTTGGGAGGTGCAGATTCCAGCACAAAACTCAGAAAAACACAAGAATATGGTAAAGACACCAAAACAGCTTTACTCTTAGCAGAAAAACCGTCTCAAACCTGTTCACAGTATGTTGGTCTCAGCCTGCATTCCTCTGCCTACCATGTCATGAAGCCAGTGAGCTGATGCCCAAAACACAACTAATGACACATTTCACAGCTGAGTGGGGCATATGACCCACTCAGTCACTGAATGAACAGTATCTGTCCTGCCTGAACATTACCACATACTCTCCAGACAGTTAAAAACATCACTAGCCACTAGTTGTGGCAGGCAGAATGGGAGAAATCCTCTAATCCCACCCTGAGGCCCGACAGATGCCTTGTCGCTGGTTAGCTGAAAATGCATGACACTTTCTTTCACCTCAGAGTCTGCCTGAATCCTCTCTGAAGCAACAGAACTGAGGCAAGTGATCTGCATTTTAACTAACAGTTTTCGACTAAACCCAGTTGCCACAGTAATGAAGCCATCATGAACTAGTGACAACCAATGAAAATAAGCTCACTTATGAGTTTGATTAGATTCATCTAGGAAGTTAACACTAGAAGGTTGTAACAGGCCTGGAAAATAAGTAGTTTCGTATGGTTAGCCTTCTCCAAGATTGTTAAACTTCTACAACAGCAAAGCAGGTAAAATGCTAAATTTAGCACTAAACAGACTTTCTATTTTAAGGTATATTTATGACAGTAAAAACTACTGTCTTACACACACACACATGCAAGTGTTATGGCTGGAGTTTCTTTATTGATTTAGAAAAAGACACATTTTCTGCTAGCCAGACACTAAAGGAACCAAAGAAGAACCTCACACACCCTGTAAACAAAATATATAGACCATAAAAGCCAAACACCATGATGAATATAGAAATAAAATCTTGTGTCATAATCATATTATTACTTGAGTATCAGTTACAGCAGTATGCTGTTTTGGGCTGGGATAGAGTTAATTTTCTTCACAGTAGCTAATATGGGGCTGTGGTTTGGATTTGTCCTGAAAACTGTGTTGATATGACAGGGATGGTTTTGCTGCCTCTGCTGAGAAGTGCTCACACAGAGTGAGCCTTTTCTTCTTCTCCCACCACCCCACCAGTGAGTAGGCTGGGAGTGCACAGGGAGCTGGGAGGGATCACAGCCAGGACAGCTGGTGATACAGCCAACTGACCAACGGGACATTCCATATCATATGGCATCATGCTCAGCATGCAAAGCAGGGGGAAGAAGGAGGAAGGGGAGAACATTCAAAGTGATGGTGTTTGTCTTCCCAAGTGCCCATTAGATAAGATGGAGCCCTCTATTCCTGGGAATGGCTGAACACTAGCCTGCCCATGGAAAGCAGTGAATTAATTCCTTGTTTTGTTTTGCTTGTGTGCACAGCTTTTTCTTTTTCTATTAATCTGTCTTTATCTCAACCCATGAGTTTTCACACTTTTTCGGTTCTCTCCCCCATCTCACTGAAGAGGAATTAGCTGGTGGCTGTATGGTGTTTAGTTGCTGGTTAGGGTTAAAACCCACGGAAACATCCATTCTGCAGGTACACCCTGAAGTGTGGATGGCTATGAATGAGGTCATGATGGATCACCTCAAAATGTGCAGCCATGGATAAGACCATGACAGAGCAGGTACTCCCCTGCAGGGACTGCAGCCACAGGCAAGGCCATGTTGGAGCAAGTTTACTTTTGAAGGGACTGTGACTGTTGGTAAGGCCACGCTGGAACAGGTGTACTTCTGAAGGCATTGTGGTCCACAGATAGGGCCATGCTGGAAAAGATGCACCTCAGAGCAACTGTGTCTTTGGATAAGTCTCTACCACAGCAGATGTACCCCTGAAGAGGCTGTGACTCGTAGATAAGGCTCCACAACCCTAGGGGACTCCGGATAGATCTGTGCATAAGACCAAAGAAGGGGCAAGTGGAGGAGTTCATTGCAATGTTAACCCAGATGTCTGGTCCAAGGGTATTGGAAATACCTCTAAGACGTTGTAACCTGGGATTGGAGTTGCATATTATGGCAATTACTACATCAAGAACCCCTTGATGCTGGCTAAGCTAGGAGCAAGGTGAGGAGTTCATTGCAGTGCTAAACTCTGCAACCTGGCACAAAGGGACAAGGAGTGGGCATTGTAATCGAAATATGTTTAAGTTGTTGTAACCTGTTATTTCAGTTGTATATTATAGGAATTACTATAGCAGTAACTATTGGAACCAGTGGAGGATAAGCCATACAAAAAGCACTGCAAGCACAGCAGTGACCCAACCCAAGCTCCCTTTGGTGCCCAATAACTCCATGCAACACATCACTTCTTCTCTCGTGAGTGACCACCATAAGCAGCAGACAACAGGAAAAGAATATACACAGTCTACAGTGGACTACAGCAATATATTGCTGTATTTACATGCAAGTGATAGATAATGGAATATCTCCATAACCATCTTGTGTCTTGCTGCTCTCCAGACAATCTACTTTGGTTTTTGGGTGGAACAGAAAAGAGAAGAAATCTGCAATTAATAAGATGAGTTTTTAAAGTATTCCATTCTACGTGTATTTATTCTTTCTCTCTCTTGTGGAAAAGCTAAGGGAAAAGAGAGGGAAGAACCTCTCAGGAGTGCTGTTAGAGATAGATAATTCACAATGCACATTCTCACCCACAATGCTTATTTATGTATGTTTTCAAATATATTTTACATAGATATACAAAAGATACTTCCAGAAACATAATGCAACATGGGATTTCATATTAAGTTTTATAAGATCAAGTTAAACAAGAGAGAAAGATACAGGAAATTGCTACATTAAGCAACTCAGATGCTATGACTTTTCACTAATTTTAACTCAAGACACAAAACAAAGATTATTTGTTTGTTGCTACCCTCTATTCCAGAGACCTGTGGTTGTGGAGGCAGTGGACTTAATGCAAAGAAATAACTTCACTCAAATCATTCTTGCACTGTTTCAAGGGAAGGGCAGAAATACAAGTGACTCAGGTACTGCCCAAAAATCTACTCCGGCAAGCTACGAACCTATAACACAGCTGGCAAAACCTATGAACAAGAATCAAATCTCAGTTCAAGTCCTGGATGACATTGAATCTACTTTGTGTGGAAAAGTCTTTCCTAGTCACCTTCTTCCTTCTTAACAGTAACTCTTCTGTTCATCCTTTTATCAGCCCTACCACCTATTCTTATCATTAAAGGACTACAGATCAGCTCCATGAAGTGTCTAATACCCACAGCCATCAGCCTGCTTCCTGCCTGTGCCTATTCACCACAAATACTGAGCCTTTTCTTCCATTATCTTTTTAGATTTCAAATTTGCAAAACTACCAACATAGCTTCAGATCAGACTCCCTCCTTTCCATTACAAACTATATTGCTCATATACCTTCTCACAGCCTACCTTTCCTACCAGCAATCCTTCTTCAGCACCTCTTATAAACATATTTCCTTCACGCTTAGTTTTTTCATGTTTCTTTGATGATGCTACCTACTTCCTGTCTCCCCCTTTTCTTCCTCTGCTCTTTTTGGTACTTACAGTTTCTTCAATTTCTTTGCCTTCTCTTCTCGGATGGTTCAATATGCCCTTTTCTCCCCTCTTCCACAGACTGTATATGATTCAGTTCTCCACTTAGCCTACCTTCTGCTCTTTCATTCTTATATTTGATTTTGAAGTTACATTCCACAAAATCTAAACAAAAAGCAGGAAAGAAAGCAAGCACTAGTAAAGCCCAGATCATAGATCCATACATCCTCCAGCAAAGTTTAGCTCTGGGGGCCTTGCTAACTAGTGGTCTTTAAGGAGGGCAAACAGGTAACACACCTGGAGCAGAAAATGACTGCACTCAGCTGTCTTGGCTCTAGCTCACATCACTGTGAGATAGATATTGCTGTGCTCCATGAAGCCAGGTGTTACTCTCAGTGTAGAATATAAACACCACATAAGCAAAAAAAAACTTAATACAGGACAAAACTACTTACTTAATATTAGTAAAGCATTCTGAAAAATAAATTCCCAGAGGACTACTGCTCTTCCAGGTGTGTGGCCTGCAGCCTTATGCCTTTCAGCAATCCAGCTGAGGCAGTCAATAACCACTTCAAAAGATGCTGCTGCCCAGAGTGAATTATCACTTAATTAGATGGAGCTGGGATATTCTATCACATGTGCAATGCTTTATGAATAAAATCAAGCGTATTCTGCTTTCTAAGCATTCATCTCACCACAGCACAAAACCTGGGAAGTGACAGCTTTCTACCAGAAGGAAATCTACCCAAAAGAGTTATCTGTTATGTTTCAGAAAGGAGTGCAACTATAAACAGTTCAAACAATTCAATAGTCTGCAATGCTGTCAGTCATAAATGCTGATGTGGTGCAGGAGCAGAGAAAAGCTGCAGTCAATATCAGGACCCTGTTGTGAGGAACTGTATCAATGTGGGAAAACAGCCTTGTGAGAGTTTCTCTGCAAAAGCAGCCCCATGGTCACTCCCCTCCTATGCTTGCTCTAATTCCCCGCTAAGGATGCCTCTATACTAATCCACTTCCAAACTAGTTTGAAGCAATTTCAGAAAGATCCTCTGTTTGGATTAAGAATGGCCACATGATGAGTTTGTGCAAAAAATAGCTGGCATGCTTTAAATTCACATTCTAGATTGTTTCAAAACAGCATTCGTGTACAAGGTTATACCTTAAACATAAAATCTCTATCTTGAAGGATTTGTTAACCAAAAAATCCAATCTTGCAAACACTTATACACCTTCTCAACATGTGGTACACAATTAAACCCTTACTGTATGTTTTAAGAAGCTTGCATAAAATTTCATGATCTAAAATGTTAGGAATAGCTTTTAATTTCCAAGTTAATTGGAGGTATCTCTCTCATGTCAAACTCATAACAACAGGTCAATAAATTCAGTAGGAGGTCTTTTCAAGCAACATTTAAATTTCCAGTTCATAAAAGAAGACTCTAAAATCAGCATATACTTGAGTGAATATTGCACTTCTCAAGAGGCTAAAATCACTTATACTTCTCACATTTCAAACGTTTTGCTAGATCAAATACTATAAAGACACATGTTGACATTTTAATTATTTAGTTAGTCCATTACTGAGGGCTTTCTATACAAAATTGGCGCAACATTAATTCCCTGGTTAATTTAACTCTTAAAAAGGTAGTGCAAGGAGTGAACAGAAGGATGAAGGAAAGATTTTAACTAATATGGATACTAAAAGGTTTCATAATTTGTGTAGCACATGGAAAGTCCCTACAAAAAACAGTTAAAGAAACATTTGTCATTTATACATACATGGGGCTAGACTTCCAGGGGACAGTGATAGTAGCCCAAATAAATCCAAAGACCAATTAAATAAATAGAATAATAGAGTATCTTGGGTTGGAAGGGACCTTAAAGATCATTTCGTTACAACCCCCCTTCTATGGACAGGAATACTTTCCACTTGACCAGGTTGCTCAGAGCTCCATCCAACATGGCCTTGAACACTTACAGGGTTTGAGCAGCCACAGCTTCTCTGGGTAACCTGATCCAGTGCCTCACCACCCTCGCAGTAAAGAATTTCTTCCTAACATCTCATGTAAACCTATTCTTTTTCTGTTTGAAGCCATTGCCCTTTGTTCTGTCACTACGTGCTCTTGTAATAGTTTCTCTCCATCTTTCTTGTAGGCTCTCTTCAGGTACTGGAAGGCTGCAATTAGGTCATCCTGAAGCCTTCTCTTTTCAGGGCTGAACAAACCGAATTCCGTCAGCCTTTACTCATAGGAGAGGTGCTCCATCCCTCTCATCATCTTGGTGGCCTCCTCTGGACTCGCTCCAGTGGGTCAATGTCCTTCCTGTGCTGGGGATCCCAGGGCTGGATGCAGCACT
This sequence comes from Manacus candei, assembly GCF_025592945.1. Taxonomy (NCBI): domain Eukaryota; kingdom Metazoa; phylum Chordata; class Aves; order Passeriformes; family Pipridae; genus Manacus; species Manacus candei. Next base: position 5,364,326 of record NW_026138074.1, on the reverse strand, counting down.
ACAGGTGGTGTCTCACAAGAGCAGAGCAGAGGGGCAGAATCCCCTCCCTTGACCTGCTGGCCACACTGCTTTTGATGCAGCTCAGGATACAATTGGCTTTTTGGGCTGCAAGCTCACACTGCCAGCTCATGTCCAGGCTCTCATCCACCACCATCCCGAAGTCCTTCTCACTAGAGATACAGAATAGAGATGCGAGTGGTGAAAACTGATTCCAACCTACATTCAGTACAGGGTTGAGGGCAGTAGCCATCAAGTCTCACGAATGGGCAGCACTGTACACACAAGGGAGTAACCCAACTGAGAGCGCAGCTGGTACATGAATTCCACTGAGCACCTCTACTGATAGGTCTCTGCAAAAGGTCCTAATTAGATAAAGCTTCTATTTTCTGAAGGGAAGATCTGAGGAAATGTAATCAGTGGCTCTGTACTAATGAGTGGGAGATGGACTGTGTGACACTGAAGGTACAAACACTAAAAGGCAAAGGGGGATGATGCATATTGGACTATTTATCTTTCTAGAGTAACTGTCATCTTTGATGTGTCGTGTGTAATCTCCTCTGAAAGCTGGTATCAAATACTGAAGACCATGAATTCAGAGAATGTATATGTATCTCTTCTATAACATTAAATACGTGACATTAATAGCTCCTTCAGGGTACTAAAGTATAAATTCCTCAGCCCTGGACAAGAGTAGCTAGCCAGCAGGCTAGCCCCAATGCCTTTCTCCAGAAAAAGCCATCAAGCCCCCACATTTTTGTTCCAAACCTCACTTCTCAAAGATATAGACCACAGGTGATTGAAGACACTAAAGCTTTTGAAAAAGAAGAGAGGGAGATTAAGTTCCTACAGAGAAGAGAGAGAGTCCTCAGGCAAATTTTGAAGATGAAGCAGTAAAAGTAAGTGGGGAATTACACAGGAGGGAGACTGCCTGGAACACAACTATGTTTAGGCTCTGGTTGAAAAAGGGTAAGTGTGACTACCTACTTATTTAGACTAACTGGATTTCTCTGTGTGTGTGTTTGCAACGTTTCCTTCCATATTGGCAGGCAGCAGTATGGCCTTAACTTTTTGCTTGGCCTTGTTTGGCCAGTTAAGTTTTTCTGAAGCTGTCTACAAGGTGGCTTGGGGGAAACCCCCTGAACTGAGCAGATAGTAAAAATTTTAGCGTGACAATGACAACTGTGGACCTGCAGGCATTTTTAGAAGAGCCAACGCTGAAGGGTACTTCTTGCTACACTGCTAATGACCCTTATTTGCAGTTGCTACCACGAGTGCCAAGCCTGGAAAAAATAGTTCCCTCTGGCAAACAAAGACCAGAATTTCTCTTGCAAAGAGCAGATGGATGAGCAGTATCCTGAGACTCTAGGCAAAGCCTGAGGCATCACATTTGGGAAATTTCCAGTTATCTTTCTTTTCCCTGCTTTCATAATTTAAGGACAGCTTGTAGAAGAAGCCAAGCAAATCTACCATAACCTAAGTAACATTTCTGAAAGTCATATGGTTACACTGCTTTACCAGTTACACTGTAAACCCACCTTTTTCCGTTAATCAAGGCAACTGTTGATACCTCTTGTTTCACTTCAGTGGTGATAAATGCCTTTGTTTCTCAGCATCCTAATTCATAGTGAATACTTAAGAGTACTCCAGATGAATCAGCAGGGGTAGCAAGAAGAAAGAAGGGCAAGAGCTGCTATTTTAGAGTCCAGTTGATTTAGTATCTTAGTCTCCCTCCTGATTTACATTGTGTAATGTTGCAACATTCGTAGAGTGGGAGACATCCTGGACCAGCTGGTTATGAAAGTAATTTGGGTTTATATCTCACAGTCTACAGCTGCCTGGCTTGGATAGACAGCCACCACTCTCCAAGTGAGCCTTATCTTATAACAAGCTTTTGATATTCATCATGTGTCATCCCTCATCAGCTACAGTCTTGGTTTCTTTGGGTTATAACAGCTCTACCAGGCATGTGGTTTTCCTGGGAACTTTTTGCCAGAAGCCCCACAGAAACAGTTTGCATGAAAAATTCATTTACATCGAATCTCTGCAGCATATATTTTATCAAAGCAAGTGTTTATACAGTCAACCAGTATAAGCCAGAGATGGGAGGTTTTAGGCAATCAGCTGTAAGATTAGGAAGAAATCTGAATATATATCCTGCTTATGCATTTCTGAATATAAAAAAATAAATATCCAGTAGCACAGGAACAGTAGGCAGCACGTCACTGCTGTCCATCAACTATTATATCAACTTCAGTAATGGAACATGGATATTTATCTGGGATGAAAACACACTGCTGTATGGTCTGCTTGGATTAACTCATCACATAAATCCTCTCACAGGAATTTTCAAGAGGTACTGAAAGCATCATTAGAAATGTCAAGGTTAGAACTGCCAAGAGCTACAGTGTGAGGAAGCCTCAATTGAACAGGGCAGAGTGTAACAATGAAAACCCTCCCAATTAAAAATGTTTGGTTGATTTAACTTTTTTATATGAAATCAAAACACCAGTTTATTTCTAATGCTTCCCTTGCTGATCAGAAAAGCATCTTCAGTTTAGAATATTATTTTTATTTATTTTCCTGCTATGATTTCCCCAAACACCTTTGCAAATTGTATGTCTGAGTTCAGAGTGGTTTTCAAGAATGCCTGGACTGCTCATAAATTTTAAGCTTCCTATCATTTTAATATTGCCTCAATATTAAACCTCTCATATATCCAGAAATAAGCACAAATTTTCAGAGGTGATACTACACAAAGAAGATCCAAACTGAGTTGCAGTCCTGTGAATGGCGAGAGGACATCCCAAAGACTGAAGAATGAACAACACTGTTTTGAAGTTCCTAAAAAAAACTATAAGACTGTATAAACACCAGAAAAAGTCTTCAGACACTTGCAAGGAAAAGGAATTTCACACATCATTGCTATTAATAGACCCAAATAAAAATGAATAAAATTAAAAATAAAGTTTTGATAAAATGCTCTCAGTCTTTATTCCAAACCTCGTCCAGTTCTTAAATGTAGTTTTTATGACAATAATCTATTTTTCAGAAGTTACACAGCATTTTCACGAAACAATTTCCCATCTTAAAAAATATTTGTGTGCAAAATAAAACAAACACATATCATAAAGCTGGAAAGGTCTCTGGTTTTGCGCTTCTGTATGAAAACCTAACTATTTCATTTGGATATTTTATTACAATACCCCGTGGAAGTCATGCACTGGTTGGTGAATGCTGCCATTCTCCCCTGCACACTGTGCTCCCTAGCTGCATTTTCTCTTCCATCATTAAAGATCTACTCTCACAGGGGATGACACTGTCATAGTCCCACTAGGAAGGAAGGAAATTGTGAGCCAACAGGGAAATATATTTGAATCCAAAATATAACTGATTTGAATGAAATGTTCCAAATTCAAGCATTTTGAAAAAAACTTTTTTTATCAAGACAACATAAACAAACTAAAGTCTCCATAGAGCTGTACTTTAAGGTTTTGTCAACAATGCATCTGGCAATGTATCAACAATGTAAAGTATCTATCAACAACATGAAATTTTGTCTACAAGTATCTGAAGGAGGAGTGCCAAGAAGATGGAGCTCAGTGCTGCCAAGCAGTAGGACAACAGGCAACGGGCAGAAACTGATGCACGGGAATTTCCACCTGAACATGAGGAAAGACTTCTTTACTGTGCAGGTGACTGAGCACTGGAACAGGTTGCCCAGAGACGTGGATTCTCCCTCACTGGAGACATCCAAGAACCATCTGGACACAATCCTGTGCAGTGTGCTCTAGGATGACCCTTCTTGAGCAGGAAGGTTTGACCAGATGACCCACTGTGATTCTGTGAATGGTAAACAATAAGGCACCACAGCATTTGTCCCTATAAATGCCTTACCTAAGTGTAGGAAAGCTAGAAATCCCCAAATTTAGGCATTATAAACCCAGATATTTCTGCAATGTCAATACCATTACTGAAATTCTTACTGTTATAGTTTAAATCATAGTAGGCCAAATTTAATTCATTCAGGTAGAATTTGTTCTTCCCATAGGAACGTCTGTGAGAGGGGTTAATGGCAAAAGAAAGAAGTATCCCACGCTTTATTCTGTTTTCTTTCAATAAACCAAATATATTTACCTAAAATAGGTAAATATCAGCATAGTAAAACCTGAGAGCCACTGCAGCCAGGGAATGCTAAACTCTGAGAGAGTGCAAACAGGATTTGTGAGAAACAGAAAATTAATGCCTTGGATTCTCTAGTATAGGGCAAGCATGCCTTCTAAGTGTGTCCCACAAGTCATTTGAGCACTAAATGCTTCATCATAGTATTCCAAGTGAGAAAGGTGTGATACTGCAAGGAGGATGAAGAATGGTAAAGTTGAAGGAATAATGTCATAATAATCCTACTAAGATTCCTTGCCTGTGTTAGTGCTACAATCACAGTGTTTTTAAAAAGCTACATTTTTTAATCTCCTGTGTTTCTTAACATATATACTTGTTTCTCTCTTCCCACACACTTTGACAGGTAGTTTCTTTTTCTTTTCCTTGTTTTTTTCTTTTTCACCTGTTAGTTTTCAGGAACGAGAGCTGTGTTTGTGTTTTGAATTTATAGCACAGTAAGAACATTTTGAATTTAAAGCCGTAATCTAATGTAAGTACATTAAATCACTACAAATAATAAAAGGCACATATAAATTGTCCTAGACCGTATAGTTATAAATGCAAGATATACGAGTCAAGATTAAGTTGTAGCGGCATTTTGGCTGTCTCAATATAAACTAAACAGAGATGGAACACCTGTTCTGATCTTCACAAATTGTACATCTATATGGATTCAAACAGATAGGTAAGCCAATGAGACACATACTAAAATTTCTGCAAAGTAATTCATCCTTCTGCTTCAGTTATTAATCCAAAAATAACAGTACACGCCAACTTCAAACACACCACGCAGGTCAGAATTGGCAGGGAGGCTCTCATAAATGAGGGAAACTGAATGAAATCTTTTGTAGAAAAACGTTACCTTACAATGACTTCAGAAATCTTTCTCATATCATCTTGTGATGAGATGCATTTCTTTATTCTCACATTACTTCTCTGTGTCAGGTCCATTTTGAAGCATAAGAAAATAGCAGCCCCACAGAGAGAAAGGAAAGGAGGGGAGGAAAGTAAGTGTCTTATTCAAGGAACATAAATACCCAAACAATGACCAGAGTATCTATGAATGAACACCGAAGGCGCATTTTTGATCCATGTTGTCTAGTCTTATTTAAGAAAGATTGATATAGCTATCAAAGTTATCATATATAATTACTGCCATTTTCATGGAAATAACGAGTGTTCATGAAGTCATTTGACTCTGCCAGTCATCCTTTACTCATAGTGAAAATGAGTAGGAACATGGTTTTACAATGAACAAAAGCCACTCCCCATCACCAGCAAACTGTTCTTCTTGAGCACCCCGACAGGTCTATACACACTTCAGTCTTTACACTTTAGCGATAACACAGCTGTTCCCCAAATGTGTTCAACAACTGTTCTCTAATGCCATCAGTTTCACAGTGTAAATGGGTCCTAAAATAGCTGGAACATTATGTCCTTTACCATTACATCTTCCCGCCTGGCTGCCAGATTGCTCTCTTTTCCTTTTTTGATGGATTAAGTAGAACCACAGCAATTTGTTGATTTGAAAACTAAGCAATCTCTTTAAACTGCCTCTGTGCTCACTCACTGCTGTCACTGACTCTACCTGAATTCATTTTGGAGCCTGCATTACAAAAGCTTTCTTCACGAGCGATTTGCATATGCAAGCAGGGTTGATGAATCCAATAAAATAGATTCATTTCATATCTAGACACATCTTTAAAGATTTACTTTTTGGCTCAGCTGCTGACACTGGCTACCTTCTCTTTTTCTTCTTACCTATCTTTTTAGGGGCATATGTTGATTCTGCAAACATTTCATTTGTAAGTGATGTCCTTTCACAGGTGCCCCTCTCACTGGACTGTGCAGAAATGCCAGCAATTATTCAAGCTTTGTGCTCTTCCAAGCTTTGTCAGTAGCAACGGGCCTCTATTCAAACACCAGTGTGATTTTTCTTGAAACTAGCAAGAAAAATAGGCCCAATTCCATTGCCAGAAACCAGGAACAAATTAATTAACAAGAGACTTGACATCAGAAATACATTCTTCTCTGTAATTTAAGAGCTTCCCTTCTCCATTGAGAGGTGAGTGGGACAACAGGCCAGCTGTTAAGGTTTGGCTATGACAGCTTTTCACTCAGAGGGCATAACTACAGTTGTGTTGCACTCTCTCCTAGAGAAAGATGAAAAAAGCCCACATTTGTTACCCTAAAACCTCAAAACAAAGCAAGTCTTGCACTTACTTGCACAGTAGGTAACACCAGCAAGGTCAGATCACTCTGCCTCTTCCCCTCGTTCACCAATAGATGGTGGCAAAGGCCCCCTCTGAAGCTGCCATTGGACTTGCAATTATTTTTTAAATCCCACTAATAACATAGAAAATGGGGAAGGCAGATCCAGACGTCTCCTTTGCAGTAATCACCTATAAACAATAATTTTTTTGTTTCTAAAATACCTGTACATAATTACTCTGTTAATGCCATCTTTCTTTATCTTCAGATATGAACATATTTGTTTCTTCTTTTGTAAAGTAACAATAGTGTTTTGCCTTAATGTCAGGCAACAGAGCATAGAGAGGAACATCAAAGCAAGTTCTTCTAAAATAGATTAAGAAATGATGCTTGTTCCTAAGAACTCAGCACGTATCTGCCTGAAAGGGAGAAGGGACCAGAGAAGAAACACTCATAGAAAGTGATTTCAAACTCACTGTTACATTACTTAGCATTTTGAAGGGTGGGCTGCTCTTTTCCAAATTGTCAACAATCAGGGCAACTTCACATCATTTCAACAGGCTCCACATAACAGTCTGCCTCTCTTGGCCGCCCGTGTCAGGCTCAGCAGAGTTTTGATGGCTCAGGGAAGCCAAGTATCAGAGCCTTGTTAGGCAGTAATTTGTGGTAAAATTAGCAAATATTATTTTATTTTTATTCAAAGGCTTTTTAAGTATCACTCTTGTGCTTCAGGAAGTTGTGCAAGAAACCTACTTCTGCCTCACTCAGGAACAGAGCAGCATGGGTAGAGCACTAAGGGTGGTTGGAAAGCCAGTAGTGCAGGTAATATGTAAAAGAGGAGCTGTGAAAATTTGCAAAGAACCCACCACAACACCATCTGAAGGAAACCAGATGTGCTGGCCCAATTACATAGCATGCAATCATATCCCACCTATCGTAATATGATGTGGTTTGCAGTTTATGATGATATTCACCTCCTCATTTCATGATCCTGTGTAATGTTGCCAGCAAATGACTGTCATATTCCACATCAGCTCTTGAGAGTCAGGTGAGTTTTATTAATCTTTTATTTGAGAATAAAGACTTTTGAGGTCCTTAGGTTCAAATTGGTAAAAAAAGGTGATTTTAGTCCGTTTGTTATCAGGTTCACCTGAGTTTCTTTAATCACGTACCTTTGTAGAGCACTTCACAAAGATTCTTTGTATTTCTATAACTCACGCAGATGCTTTGTAGTTCTTGGCTTATTTGCAGTAACTCATCTCCAAGCTCAACTCATCTCTGGTCAGCTTATTTGTTTAAGTACCAGTCTGTCAGTTTAAATAACCCACTATGCGTCAAGCTTTCTGTCTGGAAAATAAGAACAAAAAAGATATTTACATATTTTTTCCCCTTGCAAGTATAGTGAAAACTTCCCCCACTATTTTGCACAGTCAATAATATTTTGATTTTTGTATGAAGGGTCTAAACTCATTTTTCTAAATTATAAACCTGTTTTTTCCTTCTGAGTTTGAAATGTAGGTATGTACAGAATCCAAAAAGACATTCCTAGCAACCCACAGGGCTCTATTTCTTACCAAGAGATAGAAAAAGCAGCTCTAAACCAGGTATCTGTGATGTTGCATTAGGTAAGCTCCAGACATCCCTTACAATCTAAATTATTCTACACATCTATGACTCTATAATTCATTCGCCCATTAGTTTGCATCTCTGGGTTATTTATGAGAGAAGGGTTCTGTTTCTAAGAAAAAGATAAGTTCAAAACAGAGAAGATGGATAAGTAGTTCAATTTTTGTCCTTATCCAGTCCTGAGCTGATATAAACACAAAAACTTATAAAACACTCAGAGTCCCAAAAGGCAGTACAGTGTGGGTACTAATACTTTGCTAAGAGATCATCACAGATAACACACAAACCTCCTTACAGTTAAAATCTAAACAATTCCTTTTTTTATCTCTGTAAGGTATTCCTACCTTACTGAGTCTTCAGTGTGAGTTTTTCGTTGTCTACACAAGGTGAGGTGGTATCTTTACTAACTTACAAAGTTAAGTAAACCGTAGGATGTGTCCTGGGACTTAATTCATGGCCTCCAGAACCAGCTTATGCTTTTTGATATTATCGTGCATTTAGCTGAGACAAGAGGATGGCAAGAAATTGAACTAGAATTTTGCTATTACTATTACTATTATTGCTTGTAGTAGTAGTAGTAGTATAGCAGGTTGGAGAGAATTAATTTATGTTCCCAGCCACCACCTTATTTATTCTTCATTGGCTTTTACAAATTCTGGGTAAAACATATTCCTGAGGGTTTCAATACTATGTAGTTTTTTACAGAGCAATCTGGGCAATAGTAACAAAGAAAACCAACAGTGGCCCTACCATAAAGATTCAAAATCAAGTAATGGTTCAAACAGATTAGCAAAAAAAAATTAGGAGAGCGTGTTTAGTGCACTGGGCTGATTAGTGGTCACCTTTCTTGCCAGTGTACTTAAAAGAGATTCCTTGGGAAGTGTGAATTATGGCATTTCTTAGGATAAGCAGCGTAACAGCCTGAGGACAAGAAGTGAAAACACACCTTCAGAAGGCAAAAGGTTTTCAAACCCACCAATTTTGCTCCAGTCATTCAGTAGGACTATATGCAACAAAGACATTTTACATGTGTATTCTCCATCCAGCACTGTTTGCTGGGTCTAGAGTACTGCTTCAATTTTAAAAGCTTCTTCAGCATCTGCCAGCCAGTTTAGGAGTAGTAGCGAGAACACTACAGCTTCAGTTTGTGTAGGGAGGAAAAGGAGAATCCTTGTTTGTTTTTTTGGAAGTCAAGGTGCATAATGGAGGGAGCAGCATTCAGCCTGAAGAGAAACACTAGTGTTTCAGTATACTGAGTATAATTATTCCTAAAAGCTCAGCATTTGATCCAATGTCTATTTAAGTCAATGGGCGTTTTTCATTGACTTGGGGTGATAGATAAAATGGGCCATTAGTGCACTTTTTAAAAGCTCTGCTGAACAAACACATCACTAGGTGGTTCAGGTCTTTTTTATAATGCCTTTCCTTCTCTGTCAAATATGGCATTTATCTCTAGTCTTGTGCTTTACTGCAGCTTGTACTGTAACACTTTCACCTGCATCACAGGAGAAAAATTCTCAGTCTCTTTTCCTCTTAGTAACAGAGAATCTGCTCCATTAGTGTCCTCAGACCTCTGCTGCTCTGAAGCTTAAGACACTTTATCAGAGTATACAAAGGTAGTTTAGGGTACTTAATGCTGTATACCCAAGCTTAAAAAAAAAAAAACAACACATTTTTTTCCTTTAAAATTCTAATTAGACTATTTTGTTACAGAATTTCAGATCTCTCACTTTGAAGTGCAGCAGAGTGAAACAACTGGGTGGTAAGTATGGATTCATCAAATGAAAAATACTAGGAATTTTTCTACTCTACTGGACATTTCCCAGAGGAGTAAGGAGAGAAAAAGAAAACACCTTTAGAGGTGTCATCTGCATCATGCCAAATTGCCATTCCATTCTGTCTTCTAAAAGGGTCTTGTTACCTGATGGTTTTGTGATTTAATAGCTAAGATTAGGTAAAAGTAGAGACCATGGAGAAAACACATAGCACACCGCAGTAATAAAATACTGCAGCAGGTTGTCATTCGCTGCCCGCATACTGCAAACTTGTGGGTATCTCCATACGTGTTAAGCACCCTGGATTCAATTCACAGAGAAAGAGAGCCAAAAAAAACCCACTGACTCTAGCTGTCTGGACCAGTAACACCTCCCACCTGCAATGGCACTGACTTGTTTGGTTTTTAATTTTTGAATTTTCTGTTTGCTTGACATGTAGTACACCCAGACCTAACATCATTGTCTATAGGAGAGAGCAGAGCATGAGCAGACAGGTAAATGAGAAATGCAGTTTACCAACCTGTCACTGCTGGACTAGACTACAAAATACAGATAGCTGCCTATTGATTTACCTACCATTGCACCACTGGAATAGAAATGCTCAAAACTAAGCAGTCCTTCTGCAGCATGATTCCTCATAACAGATGGAATTTCTCCAAAGAAAACATTATTATTTCTTATAAGTACAGAGAATTAGTAGGTCAACATTTCCAGAAGCACCTCTGTTACTTACAGGCCTGTACGCTGATGAATACTGTTTTCCTTGAAACACAAAATACAGTGTTTAAAAGGAAAACCTTTGAATTGAAGGATAACAAGATTTTCAGAAACACTGACAATGTTGCCGAAAATAAAATGCTGGAAATGAGAAATTTTCAGATAACACTGCCTTTCAGCTCCCCTACGCTCATGAGAGGCAACAGTGACTCACAGCACAGTGACCTTAGTGACAACAGCACTCTGCTGACACAGCGGTATCATGATTCAAAAAATACACCTTATCACATAATTGGAAAATTAATAGCTGCTGGTACTGCCATGATGTCTCTATTCAGCGCTACCTGTGTTTCTGCCCTTGTTTTCTGCCCATATGAGCCTGGAGTGGTACCGGCAGATCAGTTCCCCTTCCCCAGCAGCAAACACCTGGAGGAACTGGGATGGCCCTGCCTCCCTATTAGCTATACACTCTCCTTCCCCCACCCAGTGAATGCCAGTGCTACCATCCTTGTGAGCTAAAGGTCTGGGAAAGAGAGGAGAGAAGGGAGAGATCTAGCACTTTTGAACCCTGCAGGCTTCTATGTTCTATGAATTTCTCTGTTGATAAGTCCCAGCTCCCCAGTTTTTCTCCCCAAGGCAACTAATTCCTGGACTGAAATCAACTGCATTGCAATATTTTGTGGTAGAATATTCTTTCTGTTATCAGTATCATCATAGAGTCACTAAGCATTGCCCCCCACTAAGCCAACTATCAACTTCCTATACCAGTAGCAAATGAACAAAAATTGAGAGTACGGGACTCCGCTTCAGGAAGGATGCTGGCAGGTGGGACACAGGCAACACAAAACACCCTTTTTGTTATTCATAAAAGAGAATACTAATTCATTTTTAATTAAGTCATGAGGCTTTCTGCTTGCCTGAATCATAGTTTTTTGCTGATACTCTCACCACTCACCATGTCTAGAGTTTCTGATTTTCCATCTGGGTATTTAACAAACAACATAATTTGCCTCATAAATCTTTGTTAAGATTTTTTGAATGCTGGCTACTTCCCCACACACAGGCACACAAATGCAGTCCCATTTCCACAGTAGAGCACCACATCTCACAGCAGGAGAATGAAAGAAAAGAAAACCAAGAAAGCAAAACCCAGCTGTAGCACAGTCTTGCAAAACTGAATGTTACCAAAGCTTAGATAGATTCAGCCTTCCCTTTAATTTTCTGGTTTCTCAAAATGAAACCAGCTCTACCTCCCTTGTCAAGGAGCAAAGAGAATATTTTTTAAGGAAATAAAGTACTTGGAACTGTTCTGGGAGCTCCCGTTTTCCAGAGGTGGATGAGCAAGGGTGGGCTTGGCAAGAGACAGTAACAAGAGGAAATCAAGGTATTACTCACTCTTATTTACAAATGTTGAAAACTATTCCAGAACTGCATATGTTTGCTCTCTCCCTCAATGCCACCCTTCTATGCTATCACTATTGAAATCAATCACAAGGCACTCTCTTATCACAAAAAACTCCAGCCTTCATGTTGTTCCTCACCAAGGACAAGCAGCCGTAGCTTTTGAGGCAAAACTGTCAGTGTATGCTTATAACAGTACCTAAACAAACTAAGGATTACAAGCTCCTAATGAGGTCTTTGAGGCTTTACAGATCAGGCTTCTCAAATTGCTGTTCTCTGAACAAAGGAGTCTCACTAATCATTGGATTTGTGTTTTACAATTTTGAGAAGTTTCCAGTGTTGTTCAAATGATATTATCTGCTTTTAGATTTCTTTCTTAAGGAGCTTAACAAAACTATCTGTCCCTTCTCTTGGCTCCGCTTCAGGAAAATATTTGGTCACATAGTAAGTCAGCTCTTATTCATAAATTCATAGGAATGAGTTTAAAAACATTGCATATAAATCCCAATGGAGTTTCAGTATACATTCCCTGAAAAGTGAATTTTCCCAACCAAAGCTTTGAGAATGGATTCAATTACTGAAAAAATAATTTTGTAGTATATGGAGAATTCTGTCTGCTGGACAAGCAGCTAAGAAGATGTTATTTTGAAAGGTTTGTCTTTCCCTGTGTTAAGTTTCCTCCCCTCAGTTCAGATATGCTGAGGTAGCAGGTCTCTAAGTTGCTGTCTAGAGAGTTTCAAAAATCTCTTATTCTTGCTCTTCTTTGACCTCATCTCATTTTATTTACATATTCTACAGATTTTCAGCTTGGTCTGTCAAATTTGCCTGATATATGACAAACTCTCTTCCTGACTTCTCTTCCAAAAGTTTTATCACTCCTGTTTACTTCAGTGCACCTACTTCTCAACAGCAGTTTAGTTCTTGTGCAGAAAAAGTCAGCTCTTTCCTCACTTCTTCTTTTCATCCCAGCTGTCCTCCATAGGCATGAGTGCTCCCAATTGCATGCAACTTTGCCTTTCACTAGAGGAGGCTTTTTTACACCAACAAACACCACAAAGTGTGAATCAAACCCAAAGGGTGTTTGGCTGAGAATTTAGAAACTTAAACTGATGAAATATGTAGTTTATAATTAAAGTACTGAGAAAACCTTTACAGAAGAATCGTTAGAGCAACACTATAATTATGCTGTCCTTCATATCCTGCCATTAACATTTCTAGAAGTGACATAATAATAATGTGGTCTTTTTTCTCTTTAGAAACTGTCAGCTCTCTTTACAAAATTCAAGTAAGTTTATAAAGAATATAAAGTTCTTAAATGGAAAATGCAAATGATGATTTTTGGGTAAAAGACATGACAGTCACATTAGTAAGCTCATGAAATTCATGACTATACATGTTTCAAATCAGTAGAGTAGAACACTTTTTCCTTTTCCTTTTTTCCCCCCCCCATCTATTCAGGGTTCAAGAAAATAAAATTTAAAAAAAGAAAAAATATCTCTTTTGAGCTCTCCTGTTAACTCTTCAAACCTCGTATATTTGTAGGAACACAGACTGCCTGTGATTCCAGGAGCACGCAGAGAGCCCATTTAATTCAATTAGAATCATTGCATTATCAAGCTTAGAAAAGACTGTCTAAAATCATCCAGTCCAAGCATAAGTAAGGGAGATTCCAATCCCAGACACCAAAAAGACTTTATGCAGGTAGCAACCAAGCTTGCAATAATAGACACAATTTGAGGGATGTCCCAGGGACATCCTTTAGGCTGCTGTTGCCAGCAGACAATTTCTGCCCCATAGAAAGGAAAACACTGCAGTACCAGCTGCAGCTGCTGAGTGCCTGCAAGCCTAATTGGGCATGTATCCTCTGACCACTACATCTCTCAAGAGATGTAATTTGATTGGCATTCTAACACGCTCAGAAGAGGTAAAAGAAAGTACGTGGCTCTGTGTTACTACCTTGGGGATTCTAGTGACACCAGTGATTCTGAAGGAGAGCTGATACACATTCAGAGCACAAACTCTCGAGAGTTGTGGCTCACAACGGGACGCGAGGCCTTGGCAGTCAGTTCTCTTCTGTTGATTCTCAGTCAATCATAAGTGTTGATAGAAGAAAAATGTGTTTAGGAAAAGTGCATTTTCTGTTGAACAAGCAGCACAAGTATAATGGAGTTGAAATGAAATACTTCAATGCTTTAAATCTCTTGTGGACTGTGGATGAGAAATAAGTGCTAAAACAAATCTACACTCATTCTCTAATTTTAATTATCAATCTCTAGATTTCAATTATTGACTGCTTGAAAATAAATTATATTCAAAGATAAACTGTGATATTGACAAAATTGCATGAAATTCTATGGTTAGGATATTTCAAGATCATCAAATGTTACATTGAGGGCAAAGAGACCTCATTATAACAATTTTGGGAGAAGGCAAGCATCTCATATCTGACACAGACATATAACATTTACCTGCTGCATATGTACATATAAGATACTGATTTACTAAGGCAGAAATGAGTGAAGTCCTGGGAAGATGTGAATTAGATGTTGTTGTGGTTTGAGACCTCCAAAAATCCAATTTCCAATCCTCCTTCCCCCACAATTTGCTTCAGTGTGAGAAGGTTTCAGACATGACACATTTGCTAGCATGGGGAAACTTATATTAAAATTTATCACTACACTATAAATACTATAATACATTATATACAACAATTCTAACAATCTCTCTTATGGTAAAGCAATATATTTACATAGATCAGATTCCTCCTTTCCCTGCAATAAAATTCAGAAGGAAAGAAGAAAAGGTCTTTTCCACTTTCAGGGCAGCAGTGTCTCTCCTCTTCAAGACAGCAGTCATAGCTGGATTTGTCGTAGCTGGAAAATCCCTCTCTCTCTTCATTACAACGCAGGGGTTTTCTCTCACTCCTTGGCCCTTCGACTCCAGCTGAAGGTCTCTCTCCTGTGGACTTGCAGAGCAGGGACAAAATTTGCCTTACCACGGTCATATCACGGGGTGCAAGGCGTCCCATTACAGTCCCTTCCTCAGGGGGGTCAAATTCCCTAAACATCAGAATATTTAGGGCAGCTCTCAGTTCAGTTTTTGCCCCAAGCATTCTACCAGAGCTCCTTTGCTCCGTCTCAAGCTGCCAACATGGCAAAGGAGGGGGGGAAGGGAGGAAGGCCACTTCCCCCGCATTCCTTCTGGCCATCCTGGTTCAGCTCCAGGACGTCTCTGAGCTTCTCAGCTCCCCTCTCTCTCTCTAGCTGCTGCTACTACATTTCAGGACTCCCTTCAAGTGGAAGTCCACCCCCTCCTTCCAAAAAGAGTCTCAAGGTTTTGGGGAAATAAAGCCAGTCTCACCTCAAACAGTCTCTACTGAGCTTGGTTCTCTGTCTCTCCATCAGACATCTCTCCATCTCTCAGCTTGACTCCATGCCATCTTTGCTGCTGCTGGCTATCTTCTTTGCTTTCAGCCACAGCTCTCTATTCCGTGCTGTCTCTGCTGCCGCTTCGGCGTCTTTCTGCTGCCCACTCAAAGTGGAGAAAACTCCCTCAGCCTTTGGCCACGGCACCTGGTCCAGGTTTGATACTGTTCCAGGTTTCTGCAGCCCCAGCCAGGGGCTGGGGGGCCTTGGCCCCCAGCGGGGCTCCCTGGCCCCTCTCTCCTCGTGGTCTCAAACCATGGCTACCTCTCTTCTTCCAGCTATGTAATCTCTTCTTTTCCAGCCTGTTGTAATATGTTTAAATTTGCAGGGGCACTGATTGGGTCAACACCAAGAATACCACCCCCTGGGATTAGCCACTTTCCAATTCCAGGGGAAAACCCTTTTTAACCCACGACAGATGTGAACTAAATCTCCATTTGCCAAATTAGTGTTGCACCAACCTCATGTCATAAACTTTATGAAAGTCAGTGCACACTTGTTTGAGTCTACCTAAATATAGCTATCCTTCTTTCATAAATCAGTTCCCACCAGCATAGAGCAGCAATAGAAATGACTCACAGCTGACAAAACATGCCAGGAAAATTGCTGCTGATAAAACCTTGAACTCTTTTGCTTTCTAGAAGCCTGGTCCAGAACCTGTGTAATGCAAGTTGTCTAGTGGTTTTCACTCCCTGACAGCCAAAGCTCCTTCTTCCATGACAGGGATCACAGTGGTAAGAGATGGACTTCTGTACAAGACTCTTTCAGGTTGCAGACAGTGGAAGAAAGAATTTGTCTTTATATCACAGTTAAATCAAGCTGTGGCTCCAAAATCTCCATTTTCTGTGTATAACCCAAACCTCCCTTTTACCATATATATGACAACTCGAGCTAGTTGGCTTTTAAGATCAGGGAACTAGATCAAATCAGCATAACTCAGTTGTTCACACAGTGCAGCATCTTTTGGTGTGGCTAAGGGCTAGTCTACAGCAGATGGGAGGGGAAAGAATGCATATGTGGGCTATTCTGGTATTTTCAGGTTGCAATCCCTACAGCCTCATGATGGAGTTCTCCCAAATGAACAAGCAAGCTTCTGCCAACTGGAGAAACCCTTTCAGAAGGGCATTATGTTCATTTCATGATGAGTTGAAGCAGGGGAAGGAAGAGTTCCTGCATCTGCATGTCAGATGTTTTTTTTAGACTTTGTCAGCCTTCCCACTGCTGCCCTGTGCTTTGCTGTCTTACACCATGTTGAGTCTGGCAGTTTACCCAGCTGCCCTGTAGTGCACAAGAGTCAAGCTGACCACTCGCTAACTTGCTGGTTTTGAAAGCTAGCATTTAACTCCTCTAGTGGTCACACACACCTAAAAGCTGATTATCCTACTCGGCATCACAGCAAACCTGTATTTTGTAAATGCCTACCACTACTTGGAAACCCTAGATTTCTCTGACATCTGAGAGAATAAACTATTTTCCTTTAAAAACTGTCATTGCAGCACAAAGAGCTATGAACAACGAGTAAATAAAGGTAGGACAGGGTATTTACCTAGGACACATATTAGGTAATGTCAAAAAGAAGTGTTACTTTCAAAACAGCATAGGAGAGAAAGAGGTCTTCTAATAACTGTGCAGGTCCTAATCCTTGCCCTGAGATGAGCATTATGGAAAACACTGAGGTACTGGAGATACCAGAATCAGAATTCTGATGAGTTAGAGATGAAAGTCAAAATAATTTTTCAGTGAAGGAGCCAAAGAATAACAGAGAGAGAGAGAGAGAGAGAGAATGAGTCCCAAGCTCACAGGGTTATGGAGGACACATGGCAGTAGATGCTACATTAAAGTGCATGAACGGGTGATCTAAACAAAGACAGATCCTCTGTGCCTGACAAAGGCTGTGTTTTAGGTAGGTGTTAGTGAAAACCCTTTCTGAACCTATTTGGCTCTATCCCCATATTCTCACGTATATGCTGGAAAGTTCATATCAGCAGCAATTATTTTCCTTCTATTTCCAGATCCCACAGTCCTCAGCCGCATTAGCACTTACCCCTCAGCTGTCCTCTTTCATTTGGCTGGCATCCAGGGCACTCCTCCTGCACTCCAAGTGCCCTGGGTAAAGCTCCATATGACAAAGCAACAGAGGATAAGTTGGAAACCTCAGGATCAGTTGTGGATTAATGAGCCTTTGGCAAAACTTTGTACCTTCTGTTTCAAGTGCCAGGCAAAATCCTTTGATCTTTCCTTATCTACACATTTACATTGAAGCATGTAAATTGAAAGAGCAAACAAATAAATAAAATACCTCAAGTCCACCAAAATAAGAGACCTAGTTGGACAAGTTTTTTCTCCTACAAGGAGAATCTGAGAACAAGTATGTAACACATATGTAAGATATATGGCTTAATGCACTAACAGAAGGCTCTCATGTGCCACAGGGATGAATGTACTCTAACAGCCTAGGGAAAATGGAATTTTCTTTAGTAGCAAAACTGCAAGTGTTATCTTTTGACATATACTATAGGTATGTACACCTTATATTTTATATACATACCCATATATATGTTTGTTGCCTCCTTACTCATTGAAGGTATGATTTTTCAAAATTGCTCAGTGACTTTCCCACTTTAATTTAGTTGAATTGCATAATTAATGAAGCTGACAGGATAAGGCCAAATGCTACCCTTGAAATCATTCTCTTCTCTGGGAATTTTATGTGTTCAGAAGACCAAAGGCTTTTGCAGCAACTGAATTTGCAAACTGTGTAATCGTAGCAGCCTGGTCTGGCCTTTTTGAGATTGCCATCAGAATTATGCCTGCCCAGGGACTGTTGACAAAGCCTTTGATATATACAGCATCTGAAAAAAAAAAATCCTTGACAGAAATGGTCCATTCTTCTCCAGATATCTGTGCTGGGCTTTGCCCCAGCACTTCTCTGTTGTTTGGAGTGAGTGCTACCAACTATTATAGGGCAGGTGTTCCATTGAAAACTAGCAGAAATTCTTGATGCCTCTATCTTTCCTGTGACAGGGCCATTTCCAAATCCCAACCAATGACATCGGAGGAACACTGCCATGGTCTGTGACTATGATAGTTCTAAGAAAGATCACTGAGCATTTCCTTCTGACCATCCACCCAGGTGGCTTTAACAGGTATCTGTACATAAGGATTTTTTGCAGAAAAAGTTAGATGCCTCGTGATAGTTCCATTTGGAATAATTTTTCCTGAAGTTGCTTTATTGAGGTGGGAAAGCTGGGTGGAAAACCATCAGCTTTGATTAGGGAAGGATAGTAATGTGGTCATGGTAACAGAATCCTACAGAAAGAGAGAAACAAGCAGATTGTGCCTTGCTTGTGGAGGGTACCCTGTAACTATTTGTTTATACATTCTCTAACCTGCTTTGGCCACAATACCCTCCTGAACAGTTTACATCGTAAATGCAGATGGACTGGATTCATTTCAATAGAAGAGGGTTAGGCATTGTTGATAGCCCCAAATGAGGGATACCGTTTGGTACCACAAAGGGTGGTGATAAGCGTGAACTTCTGATGGTACCTGCTTCTTAATGTGAGCAGAGCACAGCACTTCTATCTAGGTTTCAGAGTCAACCTTTTTAAAACTGGAAAAACAGTGGTAATGATTTATTCTTTTAATGTGAAATGTCAGAGCACAAAACTGATGTCAGCACTCTTGTGAGTCAGTGGTATTAGAATGAAGTGCAAATCCCCAGGTTATGTTACATTCTTATGTGCCATAAATATGGGGGAGAAGTGATTCCAGCTTCTGAAGCATCTGGTAATAGCATTTGTGGAGTTTGAATGGAGAACCAAATCCCAGCCTCCTTTACTCATGTGAGTAGTTTTGTGCTGATCTATTCTTAAAATAACCATCAATTCCTGCTCAGTGCTTTCTCCCATAAATTAGTTCCTATGATGTATAACAGCCACTGAAAGAAGAATTGAACAGGGGAAATTAACTTGCTTTTCAGTAACAGAAATTTATCAAGGCCACACTTTTTACTGGGACAAAAACAATTCATTTAAGCCTTGTCAAGATTTCTAATTAAAAATCCTCTGCTCCTGATTGCAACTCACAAATACTGTGCTTAATTTGAAAGTTAATAATATTTCTGTGCATTTCTGCTACATTCTGCTATTGCAGCTATGACTCTAATCTGATAAAAAGAGCACTGTACCCAAGCCAGCAGTAAATGACTTTCCTTGTTTCTGTGTAAAAATGAAGCTTACTTTGTAGAAAGGGAATGGGGAGGTTTGACACTGTATTCATTGTCTGAATTTCAGCTCTAGTGTATGAGATAAGAAAGATTTTTCTCCTTTAGGTGTAGGTTAACACATCAAATATTCGCAGGCCCGAAAAGTTTTGACTTTTTATTTTGAATCAATCAGCTTGCACCAAGCTACCTGCTGCCTAGCAGGTCTCCCATCTGTACGTGCTTGTGTGAATGGCTTGGACCACAGATCACACTAAAGGAAGACCAAGCCTTCAACCAACTAGCCCAGGAGTAAAGCTCAACTCTGTTTTTCATCTGTGAGTTGGAAGAGGTCTCTCCCTTCAAAGTCTTTGGTAGTTCAGCATGTTCAAGAACAAATTTGCTGTTCTGGCAGAATACAAGTAAGATTATTCTGTTCTGTGATTAATTATTATGATTTCATAGATAATATGATTTCACAGGTAATTCAAGCCTATAGTACTTTGAATGGATTTTTTTTATGCTCAGTAAAATATGAACTTGAAAAAAAAGCAACTTTCAGTCTTCACAAACACACAGCAGTTCATCTTCCTCTACTTATAGAAGACTATTACAATGAAAAACTTGACATGTGACAAATCTCCAATAAGTCAAAACTCAACACCTCTCTTATATGTCCCAAAAATGTTTAACTTTGAAGCATTTCATATTCTGTCTTCATTATACATCAGCAATATCATGTCTCTACACCATCTCATCATTGTTTACCAGTTGCATCCTTGCTTATGGTCTGTGAAACAAGAATGTGCACAAGGATGTTTGATGATCATACAATTAGAATTCCATACATTTATTTTTCTGTGCACTAGTTCATTACCTCAGTAGCCAGCACAATGCTTGAGTTTTTAGGGGATATTGCTTAAAAATAAACTGTTTTAAGGAGAGATCCGATAGAAAAACAGGAGGCATTTTCTTATATTTATTGGGAAGAGTTTCCTAATCATCAGAAACAGAAACAACAGAAGCTGTGAATTTAAAAAATCAGACTAGATGTAAGGTAGGATGTGATTTCTGTGTGATCACAAGGTCATCGTAAAGTTTGACCTAAACCATATCTTCCAATATAACAACTGAAAACCAGGTTTGGCTTCCCCAATGTGAAAAAAAGGTGCATGAAAAAAGCCTCTCAAAAGGTTGACCAGCCTTTCTGTTCTTGGTTTTATATAGGTTGGATATAAACATCTCCAACAGTCAAAAAGCAGGTAAAGAAATGGCAGTATAAACATTAAGGGGAAAAAGCCCCAGTACAAAGATTTTGTCTTTTTTTTTTTAAGCCAAATGTAAATATTATCTGTCCTTGAAGAGGAATTTTATTGTACACCTCTCAGTTGAACCACCTTAGGAATCATTATGAGCAAAAATTGAGTTAAAACTAGGTATTAGTGAGAAATTTTTTTCTGTAATCGTTGAAGTCTGGCATAGACACCAATTTATGAACTCAGAGTTGCGATGTACAAATCACTTGACAGACAGGGAAGCTAGGTCCTCCCTAGCTAATACTGTTACCTCTCTCTCTAAAAGTCATTAGCAAACAAGACAAGAGCACTTCTCCTCATGTTGTTAGAACCTGGTCTAAAGCCACCAGAGCCAATACTAACCTTTCCAACGGTTTCAGATCAGGCTGTACGTCCTGAGACGGCACTATCTCTTAAGCGTGATGAACTAGGACTCCTCAGCACTGGTGGCAACACACTGTCACTGGCAAGGCCACATCAACTAGTAACCCAGGCAGTGCTAACAGCCAGCCTGTCTTTGGTGACATAGGAGAAAATCCAATGGGCTGTGTGTTTTTTGCCGTTATCAGTTTGCTCTTAATGAACAGAGAAAGAGAGGTAAAAGAATGAGTCTCTGCTCTGCCACTCTACCTGATATTCTCTGGCTTTTTTTTCTTTCTAATTTAAGTACTGTACACCTCATGTGGCAGTTATTTTTACTTATTCAAATTCTAAGATGCATTTTTTTCCCACTCTGTAAATGCAAAAAAATAGCTTTCTTGGCCTATTGAGCTGGTATTGGTTTTGTAAATAGGCTGATGTTGGAAGACCACAGTTCAACATTCTGTGTTTTGCTATGTTGTTCTTAGGGATGTAGCTTTGTTAGACAAAGCACAGTTAGACAGTTTTTATGAAAAAAAATTATTACTGGCAGAAATAGCAGAACTAACTTAGCAAAGAGTATTTACCCAGCAACTCACTAAAACACTGCAAGAGCAAAAGCTCACAACAGTCTTTCAGCCACAAAGTTCAAAGAATGTGGAAAATGCTCTCCACCTCATAAAACTCATCAATGTCAGTCCAAAGAGGCTGCAGCACAACTCTGCCTCTGGGGATACCTGACCTTGGGGATTCAGATCATGCAGCCCAAAACAGCACACTTGATGCCCTACTCCTCCTCCTAGTATTGACAACTGCTGCTCAGGTGAGCAGCTAAAGGAGAAGTAAAGGCAATGC
Source organism: Manacus candei (assembly GCF_025592945.1). Taxonomy (NCBI): domain Eukaryota; kingdom Metazoa; phylum Chordata; class Aves; order Passeriformes; family Pipridae; genus Manacus; species Manacus candei. Next base: position 5,342,299 of record NW_026138074.1, on the reverse strand, counting down.
CATTTCTGTAACTTCATAGTTTTCTAATCATTAATAATTACTCTTTCACAGAGACAATAAATATCCAAACTTTGTACAGATCTAATTATTGCATATTATTTGACAGGTGGGTTCCGTCCATCCTGACCTAAACTGCAATCATAGGAAATGCACTTTGGAACTCAATAGTCTCACTGAATTCATATTAATCCTGAGGAGCAGGAAAATAAGCAGAACTGCTGCAGAAGGTTCAGAAAGTCTAGAAAGAATTTCATTATCAGTAACAGCTATTGTTAAACATTAAATTAATAAATGCAAACTTTCTTCCTACAGATGAGATCCCGTTAAAAAGAGCTCCAAAAGTCACCACTTCCTCTCCTGTTATGGGGCTGCTGTCACAAATTTGGTTTCTCTGGAGATGCAGGTTTACCTTCTTGCCAGAGATGAAAGACTTATTGATACTGAAACAGATTTAAATAAAATAGTTTTGCTCAAAAACTATATTCAAACTTGCATGTATAAAACCAGCAAAAATACCTAATTGCCATAAATTTCGTGACAACAACAACAACAATAATAATAATAATAATAATAATAATAATAATAATAATAATAATAAATTTTCTGCTTTCAGACTTAAATCTGTATCTAACCACTACTCAGGAGGGCACCGAATGTAAAGAACACATTAGCCTCATTTCTATATGAAGCAGGTGGTTTCTTCCACCTTTCCTCTGAAACATCTGGTGCTGGCTACATTCAGAGACAAGTTTGTAGAACAGATTGATATGAAGTCTAATTTGGTATGGCTAATCCTTCCGGGACAAATTCCACCATAGTGTGCAGATGTACCGTGACTCTGAAGTCAACAATTTTGCATAATTTATATCATTATAGATTTTTCCCAGGTTGGTTGGATATGGGTCTTGAGGTTTTATTGGAGTCCTTCTCCTTTTTAAACAAGACTTTAATGGATTTTAACAAAATAAAAAAAATGTACATGTATACACAGAATTGTGTTTTCTTTAGCATATTAACTCCAGAACGTACAGATGGGGTTTATGTAAGGCTACTGAATTCAAACAGGAAAAAAAAAATCCTCTGTTTCATCAGATGGTCGCATTAGTCATGTCAAGTAGTATGATGCAGTACAGTGCCCAGCAATCTTATATGTACACGTGCCTATTCTCTAGATCTAACTGCACAGTTGTTGCTCCTTCTCCAGGAGCTGCCAGGATCTACAAATAAAACTGATCGTATTGTCTCCATCTGTATTACTTGACATAAGGAACACTTCATCACTGAGTGTTTTTGACCACCTGCAGCCTTCCCCGACAGTCAGTTCTTTTCCTTCCTTTCTTCCTTTACAAATGCATACAGAAGTGAATTTAAAGCAGAAGCAGACATTTTTAACCTGGAAACAATTTGAGAGCTTGTGACCCGTGCATAGAGGTAATGCATAGATGGTCCAATAGGTCCTGGGAACAAAGGAAGAAATGAGAGGAATTAATAGCCTTGTCCCCATCTTCCTGTTTTCTGTCTTTTGAAAAGATACCTGTAGACCATTTGATTTCTTTCCCAATGAGAAGTGATTTATTTTTACTCACTGCCCGCTAAATTCATGTTAGAATTAGTGAACACTTTTTCTTCCACAAGAATTACAATCCTGTTTCTCACATTGTATTAAATAATCTTTTTTCCAGAACTTGGGAAAGGACTAATGGTCACAAAATTATTTTCTCTGCAAACCTTTGGTTGTATGTACATCAGGCAATGATAACATCACAAAAAGGCTGTTGTACAAAGGTAAACTTAAAACATAAAGAGTCTGTATAGTCAAGCTGCTGACAGACCTCTCATAACTGATAGAAAGCCTCCATGAATTCAATTGCAAGCTGTAGATACAATTAACCTATATTTTACTTTTGTTTCTGAATTTAACATGGATTCCTCCATACATCCTGCATACAGCAAACACCAAGTATTCATTACAATCAGCAGAGTGTATTTTATTGTGACCTCTCAGCTGTATCAAGATCTTTCACCCAGCAGAAATCATTCCATGTGAAGGGCCCTTGAGCACAAATTAAATGAAAGTAGACTGCAATTGAGGGAAATTATAGTCATAACGGCCATAGAAATGAAGTCAACTCTTTCTCTGCATGATCACAGCAAACAGTGCAGATGCTCTCTGCTACCAGCATTGATGTAGGTGCCAAAATTTCTTCCTGCTAAAAGAGTTTTAATAAAATGCCTTTATCCTAAAGGGATGTGTCATCAGTACTACCCAAAGACAAAAACAAGCCTTGAAAATGCAGTAGGAGCCCAGGAACCAATTTGTTCTACTAGTGTCATTGTAATATAAATGAGCCTAATGACAGACATTACGCTTCAGTTGCGAATAAGAATCCGCACATTGCCTGCTTAAGTGATATGTGTGGAATTGTTACTAAGCACACTTAAAGGTCCCCTGCCCCAAGAATTTTGACAGAATCACACTCTGAGAAAGTCAAAACATATTTATTAAGGAATTGAATGTTTTCTTTCTCCTTCCAAGTGCTCCTTCAGCTTAGATTTTGCAGCATATCATTTTTTTCTCTACAAAGCTTATAAAAGCAAGTCACAGATCCTACAAAGCAGTAAATCACCAGAATCCAAGTTAGCTTGACAATAGCTAAAAAGCTAAGAACACATAATGGAATCTGCTTGCAAACAACCATCAACTGAAAATACAACATTTTATTATTTATGACCATATAAATCAGAGAGAACTCACTAGCTGGGAAAATGTACTACAGTCAATAAAGGATCATAAAAAGGGCAGAGATATTGTTCTTTTCAGCAGAGATACCAATTTCAGGGCTCTAAGCCTTTTAATAGAAGATCCAGTTTAGCAGAAATTTTGAGCAGTCTAGGAGAATAAATAGGCCTTTCATGAACACAGAAATCTCTCAGTTTTCCTAAATAAAGGAGTGCAAAATTCTTTTTTAGGACTCACAGACATAAAGTATACATCACTGAAGGAGCATAGGCCACTTTATTTCAAAGACACCAACAAATAAATAAAAAAAATAATAGAAACTTTAGGAAATGGTCAAAAAATATTTAAGGATACTTCCTCTTTAAAAGTATCCTTCACAAACACATCAACTGAAAGAATCCTCCTTAAAGGTTAACTCCTAGTATGTGTTAAATATTAATTTACAGTGCTGACTTCTCAAAGAGAAAAATGAAAATAAAACCAAAATATGTTGTCTTAATTGAACTGCTTGCAGGAAACATACCCATTTCCATCAATAAGAAGCAGCATGCTCTGGAGATCAGGACAGATGGATGACAGGCAAATGGTGAGAAGCCTGAACTGATCATCTCCAACATCACTTTTAGGATTCCCTTCTCTTTCCATTCTGAAACTGTTAAAAGCTGAGGAGTGGAGGGAAATATCAGAGGAGGGGAAACGTCTTTTTGCCTATGGAAAAATAAATGCAGAACATACTATCTTTTTTTATTTATGGCCTCAGCTATCTATTGATTCAGCAAATATTTGCATATATATAATTTTTTTCCCATTAAAGATTTTGGAAAAATGTAAAAGAAAGTCAAATTATTATTTATCTTATCCTGGCTGAGTCTCTTTCATAGGGAATCATCAATCTGCTGTAATTGGATCTAACAGTTGCATCCCACACATTTCCAAGCCAGCTGAATCTGGCAAGATTCCAAACACTGTCTTTACTCTGGGTCTCTCCAGCAAATTCCTGAACACAGAAATCCTGTCTGAAGCCCTCTACAGGGGATCCTTTAGTCCCACTGCCCAGGGCCAGGAATCAGTGGTAAAACTCAAATCAATTCTGCTGTTAGGTACATTCTCCCAGAATTACCCCTTGCTGTAGCTGTTCCGCTTCATGTAAAAAAAAAAAATCATTCTGTGGAATTTCCTACAAACATGTACTTTAATTTTAGCTAGTGCTAGGGCATTGCAATATTTGTAAAAAAAAAACATAAATAGTCAAAAAAATCTTTCTTTGGACCATTGATGCCTTCTTTTCCAAAAGTAAGTTGAACATACCTCCTTTACTTTTACAGATATTTCTCCTTTACAGTATTGGAGTACTATCCTTTTTCTTCTTCATCTGCTTGAAATTTTCCCATGTCTGCCCCATCTCCCCTTCTTTATCAGCAGTTTAGCAGGGATCACATAAAAATCAGTGATTCTGCTAGTAGAAACCCTTTTGTTCTACCACAGTGGAAACATCTGCTGAGACCTTGACTGGCCTCTTACCTCTTCCCAGATGCATTCACCACTACCGTAAAATGTGTATTCTTCTCTACATTGAAGGTCACAGTCAAAAATTACGTTCATAAAACAAAGACGAATTCTTGTCCTGACGGGGGCATATTCCCCACACTGTCACACTATTGCTCCTATCTGTATGTACCAGAGAATCCACAGACTCTGCTGAAGGAGAGCTACTGCAGCCAGGTATAAATAGGCTCCCTCAGCAGAGCCCAGGCTACGTGTTGTACTAACACAACCAGGCTGCCCCCAATCCCCATGTTAGCTACCTGTTGGTGATGCTGCCCTAGTGGATTCTGACCATCAAACTACTGTTCCTCTTTGCTTTTGCTAATCGGTATTTAGGGGAGCAGAATGTGTACTGGATGCAGTTACAGAAACATCTCTACCTGAGGGCTTGCAATTTCAAACAATCATTTTGTGCTAATGTTTCTTTACGAAGGGCATCGTCACATACAATAATTCATGAGCACAACAAGATAAACATGAAATTAAGGCATAAGGAGTCTCTCTAACATAATGATCCATGAAACAGATAACTTCACAACATACTGTTACAGGCTTTCAGGCTAGAGAACAGATACTCCTTTAAACTCCTTTTAAAACAAGAAGTCAATACTTATCCCTAGGCTCTTCATTTGTCAATTTTCTTCACAAATCTTTGTGTAGCCATAATGTGGGTCCAGGTTAATTTTAAAACATCTTGTAAACTGAAACTTGTCTCAAGCTGAGCTCTCCAGATTGGGCAGTGAGGTCAACTCACCAAACACGCAAGCCCCCAGCTACATAATCAATCACAAAGTCAGGATTTCAGGCTGTGTGTATTTTAAGGTATATTTTAAATAAAACAATACTGAAACACTCTTAGCCACCTGACCTGTTGGTACTAATAATAAATAGATCCACTCAGCCAAACCCTGCTGTCACAAAGAGATTCATGTAAATTAAAATAACCCCTTCTTCCTCTTCTCATCAGTAACCATCTTATAGATCAGCTTATAAGACATAAACCAAAGGGCAAGTCAGAAGCAATTAAGGAAGATGTTGTGCATGCTCAGAGGTGGTCACACATGAGATCTGAGAATAAAATTCTGAAAGATTGATCACATCACAACTCAGGAAACCTGTAATCTTAACATCATTATTTCTTTTCCCTTCCTACTAACAAATCAGTTTCTTAAGATTAAGAATTAAATCTTTGTTTATGAGTTACATAGAAAGTATTTGCACCCTTCATGTATTATCTTCTGAGCTACACCTTTTCATTAGCTTCTTTCAGATTGCTCAATATTTGCACTGATTGCCTCCATTCCTTGCTGCTGACTCTCATGACATTTGCCATTAATTTGTTGCCTAAAGAAATCATTCTGGAAACCTCTTGAAATAACTCACTTGTTCAGTGCATAAAATTAGGCACTTCTACTATAAAGGCTGCAGCTTCATCAAACAGCCAAGTTCTAAACAGGATTACTTGAGTCTTGATTTGACACCTTTAGGCTCTACACTGTCATGTATAAGAATCATTAATAAAGCAAGTATAATTTTTACACCTAGAACAATCCACTCTTCAGTTGGGAAAAAAGCATACCAATTTATTTGAGCTAAATTCCTAAGAAACCCTGGGAAAAAAAGGGCCAAGTAGCAAAAAAAAAAAAAAAATTTCAGCACAAGACCAAAGAAAGTAAAGTAGAATGGGTTTTTGATCTTATCCTCTAGACAACTGTTGACCTACAGCAAAACAAATTATAATCACTTCTATCTAATCAGATTTCTGCCTTTTGCAGTCTTACTCTTTCTTTATCTGTGGAAATAAAAGGAGTTGATGTAGTACTGGATTCCTGATTGTGGTCACCTTATCCCACAACTTCAGAAAGAATACAGCAGCATTCTTTTCATATGCAATCAACGAAGCAGTATTATCTGGGAATAAATGTTTACCTTTACCTTAGGACAGGAGAAATTTCACTCTACCTTTCCATAGTAGAATTAGTAAATTCCTTCAGCTATCTGAGAAGCTTTGTTAGTTGACTAAAGGACAGTTTGCAATTTTCTTAAATGGAGTACAAACTTATTATGCAGTTTCCTTAGACTATCTATAATGTTAACAGACTACCAAGTAAGGGCACTGATATGCCAAGTACTTCAATTTGGGAGATGGGGTATAGGAGGCGTCAGAGAGAAATTATATCTATTCAGGTATTAGTATCTTTTCATTCCAAGAAGCTGTTGAAAGGATCCTGTTAATATGTCAACATTTTTACTTGGAATGAATTTCAGCCTCTTCTCTCTTCTGAAGCACTGGGGTTTTTTTCTGGGGAATAGAAAGAACAGGTCTATAAAAGTCCTTCCAGGCTGAACAGCAAAAACAGCAGCTGCAGGAGGTATGAGTGGCTTTTTGGCAGAAAAGCATCCTGTCATACATCAGACCCACACTCATTAGTATCAGTGAGCATTGCTGTAGTCAGAATTAACTGTTATGCACAGGACTCAAGAATATTTTAGCCCCCAAAAATGTGAAAGGATATGTATTTTTATACTAGAAGTAATGGTGGCATCAGCTCAGCTGCAATTCTAATTCTTTTGAACAGCATGTAAAACTAATGCCCTCCTGTTAGTTAATTTGAAGATTTCCAAAATATTAAATAGAAAATATAACACAGCCTTGTAAAGAGACAAAAGAAAGAAAAAAGAAAAAAATAACAAAGCATCATTATTTGGACCTGTTTCTGCACAGGACTGAGCACAGACTGAACATTAACATTAAGCATTACTAAGCATTAAGAAGTCTCATTACCATTCAGGTAACATCTAACAGAATCAGGTCTTTTATGAGGAGATAGTAGCTACAGAAAAGGTCATAGTGGGATTTTTAATCTGTACATCTCAAAGAACCACAGGAAAAGTGCTAGTATCCTTATGCCTGTTCTACAGATTAAGAAACTGAGGCAAAAATGATTAAAAAAATCTTCATCAAGATTTGACAAGCTACTATCAGAGCTAAAAACAGAATCCAGTTCTCTAAAAATCCTCATCCAGTCTAGTCACGAGCTTTCCAGGAGACAGTTGTTCTTGGACAATGATAAAGACCTGACTTTTCAGTGGTGGAGTCAGCAAGGGAAACAAACACTTAAAGCCTACAGAAAACAAAAGCTCTTATTTTTTCCCTTCTTATAGCCAACACGGTCACCAGATCAATAAGCAGCCTGGAGCGCTAAGACCCTGTTTCTTGGCCTGATTTCAGATGGCATGCCAGACAAACAAATCCAGACAAACAAACCCAGGCAGAAAAGTTGTATGCACAGGACAAGTTATAGGAGAAAGACATAATAGCAAGATGAATTATTAATTTCAAAATATTTAAAATTGCAACATCCCTTTAAATATAAACAACTTCCTACATAGTCTTGACAGTATTCTCATTAAATGCCAATAGATGGTTCTTTAATAAACAGAACTTTAAAAATTAATCACATTTATGTACATTGAGATGTCATAAGTAACAGTGTTTTGCAACTTAGGAGTGAGGATAATCTTTTTTTTATATGGCATTGGCACCTCCTTCTTCATGTTGAATAACACTTTATAATACCTTACATTATAAATTTTTTTATTTTGTGTCAAAATTTGCAGTTATTCGATAAGTTTTAAATGTTGTATAATTGTCCTTTATGAGGATGCAAGAAAGTGTCTTCAGATTCACCTTTTTTAACATATGCAGAACAGTCAGTATTTTGTGTGCCATAACAATGACAAACCTGAGGTATTTTTCTTCTGAGATAGAAGTGATATACCACTCACCTCATTAGAAATGTAAACATTTGGGTTGAAGAAAAGAACTATAACCAAGTAATGTTCTCAGAAGCTCATATTTCTCATTATTATTGTCTAATCCTTCTCTAGGTGCATAGACCATAATCTATTTCAAGCAAAGCTGCTGGTAATGCTGAAGTAATGGTTAATTAAATATGTTGTTCTAAAACACTTTGAAATCCTTAAGTCAGAGGCACCATGCAATTTCAAAAACTATTACATCCAAAAATCACTGTTAACAGATACTATAATAATATAAATTACATTAATACAGGTGGCAGGCCTACAGATGGAAATAAACTTGAATTTAAGAGGAGTCCTAAAATGAGATTCTTGGGTTGGGACAGAGGTAAATGACTCAGCCATTAAAAACGCAGTACTGTCTCAGCTATTCTTTTCTTTAGAACAAATCCTTGCAGTCATAATATGGGGTACATCTCAATTCTGACACAAAAGAAACAAAGTCAACAGCTGTTTATCACTGCTATTCGCACACTTCCAAGCTCATCGTAGCCACTTGCTGGGGAAACCACATGATTTCTGCACATTCATGGTATCCAAACTGGAAATAATAGCAGGGCAAAACAAAAGGTTTTAAATGAGTTTTATATTTGGAAATACCAAGGGAAAGAAAATTACATGAGAACCAAGTTATTTACTTAGGTACAAAAGGATGTGTACAGAGATTCAATTTTAGCAATAAGGTAGGTTACTAACATTGCTTGTGAAGAAAAGCAGACAAATATATCATGTAAGCTCTGCAGTTTAGTGGCAATGTTGGTTTTAATATAACAATGATTAATTACCTGATTTAATTATCAGTAGCTACCTTGAATGCAGGGCTACAGCACAACCATGAATCAGAGGAATAAAATTTCCAATTTCTTTACATCTACAGGTTCTAAGTTTGTCCACTGTGGAGTTTTTACACAATGGTGACACAAGTGTTATTGCTAGCTATGACAATAACCTGACCAAATTACTTATTTATTTGCTCGTCTAGATTTTAAAAACTAGCAAAACACAAGTTTAATATTAACTATCAAATAAGGTACATCAGTGCAAACTCCTAGAGGTCTGTGCACACACTCTGTGATGTAAAGTAAGGTACATATTGAGAAGTGTTCTAAACTGATAAAAGGATTAAAACAATGTAACTTACTTTGGGTATGTGCAGAGGAAAATACCTCCCATTTAATTTAGGCTAACATTTTAAAGGGATTTACTCAGGTACACAAAATAGTCTGGAAACTCTCAGAAATTGCTACACAGACAAATCACAATAAGGTAACCGGCTACTGCATATCATCTGACCCATGGCTGCAGTCCATGCCAGCTTTCTTAGAATGTAGCAAGTAGTGACATAATAAAAGCCTGGCCATCTTTCCATGAAGCCTAAACCAACTCACATAATTTCTCATCTGCCTTGGACAGATGCACAGTCACTGTGGATCAGCTGATGTGCGATATCTTGTCAAGGTGCAGCATTGGATAAGGAACCGGAGAACAGAATAAAATTGGTCTGGCCTTGGACAAGAAAAATAGCTAAATGACCAAACTAAAATGGTATAAACTGCTTTTTGTTCCAATTGCTGTCTTTTTCAGGGACCTATGTTGGCATAAACTAACTGATACTGGTGCAAATTTTCTTTACCTAGATGGAAAACTACAGAAATATCTATAAAATGTAGCACCAGTTTAAATAAGTGTGCATTTAAAATTACTGAATGTAACTCAGTTCAAACCACTACATTTAAACTGGGTTTATTTTAATTTGCCTTAAATTGATTGGGAATGTGTTTAAATTAAACCAATGTATTCTTAAATCAGAATTCTGGTTCAGAATACCACAACTACACAGACTTTTTCACCTGTAAGGTTATTTTGAAATACTTTCTAACCTTCTCATCAGATAGGCCAAAATTAATACTGGTAAAGGTAGTGGAAGGTCCAAGTAAGACCTCCATTTGTTGCCAAGTTCTCAACTGCATTAGCCTTGTGCACCTGCAAATGCCCCAAAAGTGGAAATATTTGCATATGCAAGATTATTATTAATATCTGGCTGAACTTTAATTGTACCTGAGGAAATACTCTCAGGTAACCCAGAAAGAGTTAATTATTATCCGTGGAAGAAATGAAGTATTTCCTCAGCTTTAGCAATCCAAATTAAAAATATAAAACCTTTTGCCCCACAGACTCAAGGACTACAGCTAATTAGACTGAATCATAATGCTCCTTTAAATCCAATTCATATTAAAAGAAGTGTATTTAAAAGACTAGGAAAAACCTCAATATAAAGTAAGAAAATCTGTAAGTTGTTCATGATTCTGCAAATCAGTATCAAAGGATTTACTGTCATCCTCTTTTAACGTCAAACTGCATAAAAGAGAATTTCTCTACATGTTTTGATGCAGGAACATCTCAAAAGAGATTTACCAGGTTTATTGCTTTGGTTGGAAGTGCCAAAATATACAGAAAAAATATTACTGTCCAAGATGTCCAATTTGATTTCTAAATAAAGAACTAATAGCCTGAGTTTCATCCATTACAGGAATCCCAACGGTTTGGGAATCACTCAAACTAAAACAACAGAGCAAAACATCTCAGGATACACACAAGGAATAAACAAGGCTTTGATCCAGGAAACTGCTCCCTGTTGAGACTACTTGATATCAATTAGATTCAGGATTGACATGGGACATGGCTTATTCAGAGAAGTTTGCAAGACTGAGGCCAAAAATCTAAAAGAAAACTTTAACAGAAATTCTTCTCACTGCAACAAAAAGCCCCTTCTGCCTCTTTTTAGTTTTCTATTTTTGTTGTGCCTTCTATATCTCATAGTAAGATATTAGGAATCTCAAGGTTAATTTTATTCTTAAAATTTTTCATTAGTAAAAAGGGATATTATAAAATTACCCAAACATTTGAAATAAATAATTTCACATGTACTACTAATATTCAGCAATTACTTCATAGGTGGACACAATGTTTCTAAAGGGCTAAGAAATTTTGTGGGGAGGCATTCCCCAAAAGTCAGCTCATAAGTTCCTCTCCTCTCCTAGTGGCAAACTTCCAAACATCTTCCATTTTCATTAAAAAGTTTCTCAGCTCATCCTTGTAAGTATAGGGATTGTAAACCAGTAGTAATGGAGAAAGGTCATTCTGAGCTGTTGTAATTCAAGTGCTGGCACTGGTTCTAAAATAAAGCAACCTTCTCAGTACTATGACAAAGACTGAACCTTCAACATTTCTGATTTAGCTGCTCTTGAAGTTATTGCTGATGCACAAAGTTAGTTATTCTCAACAATTCATACTACCCTTGGAAAATTTGCAAAGAAAATTGAGGTATGTCCCACTCTACTTAAAAATTCACAGTATATCTACAGTTTCAATCCACTAGCTTAACAAAATTTAATTTATTCAAAAAAAGTCTGCTTCACCATACAGCTTCTACGATTCTCCTATTTTCACTGCATAAAGTGAAATGCAAAAGGCAGACACTTATCCCAGCAGGAAACAGCACTGGGATATTTCATGGCTTTGTAAAGTTTTAAATCAAAGGAGACCATGAGACCGTCCCATCTACTTAAGATACATTATAATTTATTATATTTCTTCTGGCCACCTCTGCACTGAGCCTCCTCTAACTGTGTTCGTTGAATGCCTGTCTACCAAAGTAGACATCTGGGGTTTTGCATCAGTCATTACTGGTTAAACTGTGGTCTCTGTGGCCCCTGCTGCAGCTGCAAATGAATCCCGGGCATACAAAACAGCATAGTTTTGTGCGGCACTCTCTGCCAGGGCACTTCACACACGTTGCAATTCTTTGTGTTCGTGTGTGAAGACAAGGCTGATGTAAGGACATCTCTCACAGTTCGTGGCACTTGATGATTCTGACAGTAAGAGTGGCAGGTGTATTGTGGTGTAATGACACAATCTGAAAAGACAGTTATTCTCCCTCTGCTGGTGTAGATGCCATTCTGGGTGACTGGCCATTAGACTCTTTCCTGAAAGGCAGGTGTATGGTGTTCCAGGACTATCAGTCCAAAAATGACTGGAGGACTGCCTAGCATCTGCTCAGGCAGGAATAACCACACAAGAGGTTTTTTACAGAAATCAGCGGGTTCCTTTACTTTATGCCTATGCAGATGTTTGAAACTAGGACACTTGTAAAGACATTTATCTGTACTATAGCTCCAGCACAACTGAGACTAGCAGTTGGCTTCAGGTAATCATAGGCAATACTTCACCATCTGCTCTTCCTCTGTGATTTGACCCATAACTGATAGCGCCCTTTCTTCAGTTTGAACTTTCCTGCATCCCTGACACAACTGGAGCCTGGATTAGGGTGTATATTAACATCCTTGTAGGCCTTTGAAGATGACAGTTGCTACCCTTTCTCAATCCGTTTAGCTGATGTAATTAATCATGACCAACATAACAACACAGGTATGGCCATGCAGAGGATACGTTCACCAACTGTAGGTGAAAATGGATCAATATGATCACAGTTGTCAAAACCAAAGTTATTCAACTTATTCCTGAGGAAGGCAGATGTAATTTAATGAGGTGATGTAGTCACTCCATCTTTATATTCTTGAATGAGAACATGAGGAGACACACCAAGGGCATACTTGTCAAGTGTGAAAGAAGCGAATCTCCCGTGGGAGAAAAGAAGAAGCCCTGATGCTGAATTAAAAAAAAATAGGTAAAAGCACAGATGTCCAGAAAAAGAGTCCCATGTGATTCCTTCAACCAATGAAGCCTTTCAGTCATAAGACAGAAAATAGCAAAAAAGTAGAACTACCTTATAGTTTCACTTTCTAGTTCTCATCTGCAACACTGCAACTGAACTGCCTGCAAACACAACTAGGAGACCTTTCTTCCTCTTTATTTTTTTCCTGTAGTCAGTCATTTCTGCCTTTCCTTGAGGTGCCACAGGGTTCTAAATCTCAAGGAAGAATTTAGTCAGCATAAAAGAAAGAAGGGGGAAGAGAAGGCAAACAAGTCAAACCAAACAAGTGAAGGATTCTATAGCACCAATATCAAAGCAGCAAAAGCCACAATGGCTGAGAACCTGAGGCTGATGTGATTTACTTGCATGCCTTAGGACATTCAGTTCCACATAATCCACTGTCAAAGTCAATTATATATATTACAGTATCTGCTACTGGAACGTATCCAATTCATTCAGAAGAAAACATCAAATGCTGCCTGTAAGGTACATGAGCACTTAATGACAAGGATTTATACCAAGATACAATCAAAACGAACAAGCTGTACAAAAGAGCAAACCAAAGCTAGGTTGCTTGTGTCTCTCTGTTTTTAATATCTGCACTTGATTTGTCAAGGGATTATTTTAAACTAACTTTCCTCAAACATAACAGCATCAGGAAACAAAGGACCAAAGATTTTTTTTTTTTTTAACACTAGCCCATAAAATTACTTTCCTTAGTCTATGCTAATATATCAAACCAGACATAATTATTAGATTTTTCAAACACTCAGAGCCAGGCACCTTCTGTTGAAATCAGTAACACCATCTATCTCTCACCACATGACTTTACCACTACTGTGAGGATGATCCACTCTTGACTGTGATGAAGTAGTGCTATTTGAAGAAGGGAACTGTGCTGGTAGGCATAGAGAAATGCTTTGAAGCATAAGAAATCAAAGCACAGTCTCTTTTTGTCTAAGATATACAGGCAGAACTGTTTATTTAGGACTGGAACTGCTCCATGCATCTTTCCCTATTTTTAGGGCAGACAGTGAATAACAATTTTTACTATATCTGCTTGGGTCAGAAACGCCATCCCATTCTGGCAAAAGAGGACTTTGGCCACATTTATTTCTGTCTTTGACCTTTCTTGACTTCTGTGCAATCTCCATGTACTTCAGCATAAAGCCTCTAACATTTTGGAAATTCCAGCTAGCACAGAGCAGAGCAGAATCTGCCCTCTAAAACACATGCTGCTGTAAGCACATCGAATCCATTCTTCTCACCTGAAAGTGGCTTCTCAACAGGCAACAAATGAAGTTCTAGTTCTACCAGATGTCAGGGTGTCTAAAAGATCAACAAAACCTCCAAAATTAGCGCTATGATCAGCATAAACCCACGGTCCAAACCTGCACTGTGGGAGCAGTCCAAACCTCAATATACAAGTGCAAGTTGACTTTGTCTCACCTTCTCTTCCTCTAGCATTAACACACAAGAGTAGGAATATAGTCAAAATGTATCCGGTGCCCTGACATGGGACCAGCAGGCATAAAGGCCATACCACGTGGGTGGGAAAAGACTAGGGGATTGCTTAGCACACTCTCATTTAGTGTATAAACTCAACAGAAGTAAGCAGAGGTAAACGGTTGGACTTGATGGTCTGAAAGGTCTTTTCCAGCCTTAGCAATTCTCTGATTCTATGGCATTTGCTAGGAGGTGCACAGAAGTGCACTCATTACAGAAAAGAATCATTCAATCCTACTGGAAAAATCAGAAGGTAAGATAGGAGACTGGATCAGATTTTCATTTTTAACTTCCAACACCTCAAGGAGCCAGGTCTGGACAATGATGATGCACTGATGGAAGAGTAGCTTGTGGGAAGATGGTTTACCAGATACTCTTTGCTAGCAGACAGAGTGCTGTGGCACAGTCAGGCTCAGGGAAAACAAAGCCCACAAGAACAGAGAGAATCCTCCAAAGTGATATTCCAAGCAGTTGTGGATAGCCCTTATGAAGAAAAATTACGCTTCCACTCCTCCTGTAGAAAACAGATGCAAGATTTGTTTCCAGGCCCTTCATTTGCCTCCTCCTGAGTATGTCAATAACTTGTTTCTGTATTTCTCACTTCCCTTTAACAGGAGGATTCCACTGAAAATTGTGGATAGCACAAGAGACTAGTTTTAGTCCACCTTTTTAGTACAGTAAAAATCTTTTTACACTATGTAATTTCATTTGCTACAATGAATCATCATAAAGTCAGCTGAAGTTCAAGATAACATATCTTAAGAACCTTAACAGAGAAAAAAAAATGGTATCTACCTAATTATACATCAAAGAGTACTTTTGGAATAAATTCTGTTATCTGCAATGTTAGAATTTTTTTAAGTGTTCTACTTCACTAATAAGAACAGTGCTGCTTGAATTAACTATTCTGCATAACTGTGCTCAGATGTCAGTGGTGTCCAAATGTACTTTTACATGTCCACTCTATTATTATCGTTAGAGTTTCTCATTTCAGATTTCCTACCAAAAAAAAAATCAATTCCTAATGCAGAAGTACTTCCACTGTGGTCCTTTTTAATAACTTCAGTCTTGTCACAGTTCAGCATAATATTTTATAAAGCTTCCTTTTGAGTTAAAGGGCATGAAGTTTCAATAATACCAGTAATGCATATTGCATTTGTATTGCAGTTTTCAATTATTTTCACATTTTTATTATCATTTTCTGTACAAAAATGTTTATATGGGGGCAGTCTCATTTTCCACACAAGAATATATCTAATTCTGACATCCATCTGTCTGGAAATTTTTTTTATTATATTTGTCACAGCATGTTTAGAGGTAAACGTACTCTGTAACATTTCAAGATATAACAGCATTTTCTCATGCACACTAATGAAAGTCCTAAAAATCTCCTATACTCTGTTGAAAATACGCCCTAAATCATAGATATAATGTTTTTCAAGGTATTTTGAATATTCATGTTAATTTTCATTTAAAACACTTAATCAAAGTTGATCAGAGTTGAGATTGGAAGGGAACTCTGGAGATCACCTTGTCCAAGCCCCCAACACAAGCAGGGCCACCCAGAGTTTGTTGCCAAGGACCACATCCAGACAGTTTGTGACTATCTCCAAAGTGGGAGACTCCATAAATTCCCCGGGCAACCTGTGTCAGTGCCCAGTCAGCCTCGCTGTGAAAAAGTGTTTCCTGATGTTCAGAGGGACACTCCTGTATTTCAGTTTGTGCCCATCAGCCCTGATCTTGTCACTGGGCACCACTGTAAAGGGCCTGGGTCTGTCGTCTTTGCACTTTCCCTTCAGTTATTTGTACACATTTGTGAGATCCCCCTGAGCCTTCTCTTCTCTGGGCTGAACAGTGTCAGCTCTCTCAGCCTTCACTCATAGGATCCTGAGACGCTCCATTCATTAATAGTTTTCATGGCACTTCATTTGATTCTCCCCAGTATGTCCATGTCTCTCGTACTGGGGAGCCCAGGACTGGCTGCAATACTCTTGGCGTGGCCTCACCAGTGCTGAGTAGAGAGGAAGGATCACGACCCCTGACCTGCCTAATGTATCCCGACAATACACCGGCCTTTTTTTGCTGCAAGGGCACATAGCTGGCTCATGTTCAATTTGGATACCACCAGCATTCCCAGGCCTTCTTCTTCCAAGCTGCTTTCCAGCTGGGTGGGCCCCAGGATTTTTCAGTTGTTCAGCCCCATGTTCAAAATAAGCCAGAAGTGTGCCCTTGCAGAAAAACAAAGCAAAACAAACCAAAACAAACAAAAAAAAAGCCTACCAAAAACACAGTTACAGTATCTTGTGCTGAATTAGGGTGTTGCCAGCAGGTCAAGAGACAAATATAAACACTTGAACGGAGGGTATTGGATCCAGTATTCATTACTGGGGTACGTTGCTTGTTACTGACCTCCAGCTAGATTTTGTGCTTCTGGGCTCAGAACCTTCTGGGCTCAGCTGTTCACTTAGTTTTCAATCCCCCTCACTGCCTGTTTTTTTATCCCACACTTCAGCTTCCCTGTGAGCATCTTTGGGAAGGCAGTGCGAATGCCTCACTGAAGTCAAAGTATACAATATCTGCTGCTCTTACATTTATGGGAACCATGATTCCTCTCATATTCTTTCATTGTTTATTAATACATCAATATTCCTGATGTGTTGTGGTTAACATTTGTAATGGAGAGTAGGTTAGACATTTGGCATTTATCAATTGGTTCATTGCTCCTGAAATGACCAATACATTACTGCTTTCACACTTGACCAGGAATCAGCCTTTAATGCTGGGAAGAGAAAGAAAGTAAAACAGAGAAGCAACCAAGATAATGTTCTACTTTTTTATTTCGTTAATCTTTTTTCTTTATAAATTCACTTCTTTGAAGTAGCCTTGAGGATGTGTCTATGAGATATCTGAAAGAACAGAGAATTATGGGCTGGTAATTGGAATGGAAGAATGTCCTGTACTCACAGTCCTTGAAAAAAAAGAAACAGAAGAGCAGAACGTGAAAAACTAGAATCACTCATAGAACAAAAGAAGGAGTGTTGACAGAATAGAAGACTATTCAGAGACAACAGACTCCATTGCTCCTCAGCTTTGATTAAACCCCAGAACAGGCCCATCTTGTGCACTGAACGAACCAAGGGGTCCTTTGGAAAAAAAATGGGAAAGCCTTGGTGGCACAGAACTAATTAAAAACTAATGGAAATCATATATCAAATGAGAAATCATGACGAACAACTTAAAACTACAGATTCCTTACACAGTTTATCCCAGTGCAGTTTCCTTCTTGCAGACAAACTTCATATTTAAATTTAGGTACGTTTCCAAATGATTCACCTCTTTGCATGCAACATCCCATATCTTTGAAATAATCTCCCTTAAAAATAAGAGTTAAATTCCTTTTTTTTTTTTTTTAATGTTTATTCTCAGAGCAGAGGTGTCACAGGAGACAATTATGAAATCTCAAAGTAAAATCAATCTTTCAAAGGGTAAAAAGTAGTACAGTTACATAATTCAAAAGGTAGAGTAATAAAATAATAATAACACCGGTAACTTCTTTCTAAAGATCTCAGAAAGCTGTACAAATATTGATGTAGATGTAAGCATTATAATTTACCTGGAAACTAGGAAATAGTTCTGTTTCATTTCAGAGATAAAAAAGGCACACAAAGGTTAACTATTTAGCTCAGGGTCACTGTTTTAAAAATATAACTGAAAATTGCTCCAAAGTCACATGCCTGCTTGCTGGATTACATTCCATTCAGGAGTACTATCCATCCAGAAAATAGATCACCTTGTACCTTACACTGGCAAACAAAAGAAGTTACAGATCTGCCAGTACAGTACCTCAGTAACAGAACTCATATAACAAATAAAAAGGCAAAGTTCTGAAGACAGGTTTTTTTTCATTTTCTTACCTGCTTTTATTACTGGGGACAAGTGTGAACACGTGTAGAAAGACTACATTATTTGAAGAAATGCAAAACAGAATCACCTGGACAAAATTAAATTCTAGTATAAAAATGTGACCGATAATGAAGTGGGAGGAAGAAGATGCAAGCTTACATATACCCTTTTTTCTTTTTTTTTTTTGGTCAGTGCAGGACTGAGACTAATCTACAGCATTACATCCCTAGGTGAGAAATAATCAGATTCCATGCCACATCTCTAATAACATGATAATGTACACACAGAACAATACTGCAACACAATCAGCAACATTCTAGACTGGCTTCTCTAAAAAGGAACCATCAAGAGTGTAATTCACTGGCATTATACTGAGATATTTCAATAGAATTTCACAAGAGAAATTGAATAAAAAAATGAAAGGTGAATTCTTGCTTGATATGGTATTAGTCACTGGTTTTATCTTTAAAATAGGGGATAAGGGATGAGTTATACCTAATGTTGGTTAATAAACTGTTTGTTACCATTACACTGAATTTAACAGTCTATTTAACCATCAAAGAATTTTAATCTCATTGGAATGTGACTCCTAAACCTAACATGGCACTTTTAGGAATCCAATCTGTTGCTGAAGAAGCACTGGTTGTTCAGGTGACATTTCAGCGGAAGTAGCTTTAAATTTGCAATTCTGTTATTTCCAAAATGTCATATATTTCTAAGCAACAAGAAGAATACTAGCTCCACGTATTTGTACATCTTAGCCCAATTACCAGACCAAAACGCAGTGGGAAAGACAAGAGATGCTTGGGACAACCTGAACGTTGAATCCTATTGCTTGAATGGTTTTAGCTACCATCAACCAACACATCTTTCTAGTCCTACGTATCAAGATTCCTGGTTGCCATTTTTTATTGCAAGAGGGTTAGGTAACATCAGGTTGATTCAATGGAAAATGTTTTGATTTGTTTTACTGGTTATGTAAAGTTTTGACAGAACTCATACATCAAAGCCAAAAGGGTCTGTGTTTTAAAAAGCTATACCAAATTTTTATTTGTACTAATGTCAGTCTGGTAATCTTTATATCAATTCTTCATTTCTGCAAAACATGCAGAAGATTAGCACACCCACATACATTCCTTTCCTATAATTTTTAGGCATTCGCCTAACCAGAAGGACAGATCCTGAAGTGCACAATAGTTGGAATTCTATGGATCCTAAGAGATCTAGAAGCATACTTTGATGGCCAAATAATATGAATAGGTAATAAGGAATTAGAAAACAGAACTATAAAGGCTATCAATGTAGACATTTGCAAATGGAGAGATTTTGTTAAGGCTTTATCTGGAACTATTTGATTATTCTTTTTAACTTGCCCATATTAGAAGAGGTGAATTTGTATCTTAAAAAATAAAAAAAAATTCAAAGTGCATTTTCAAAATTTCAATACACTAAATATTTTCCTTAGTGCTTTCTAAATGCTGTACAGATTCTCCATTGTCCTGTGTTTTCTCAGTTCTCTTCTTTATGCCTCAGCAGAACAGTGTCAAGGCAAATCACGTCAAGGCATTTCCACAGAAAAAATGACTAAGTATATTCAGCAGATATTAATAAATTTTGCAACCTTGATTTATACAAGGCAGTGGCAGGGGTTTTTTACATTTTGCACACAAAATTGCAGTTTATTTTTAAAAATCCAACTGCTTCTGATCTTATGACAGCAAAATCTTTCTCATCTTTCGAGTAAAACCTTAAAAAGATATCTCAATGTATTCCTTTTTATGAGCAGTTCATAATAATAAAGTAAGAATATTCTCATTTCATTACAATTGGAAAATAATTTGGATCATCTGGGACTCAAAACCCACACAGTCTAGTAAGAGAAAAATTATATGAGAAAACAGAAGATTGGAATCAACTTCTGTATCAGAGCTAAAATAGGTGATCTTTAGAAACATGAACAAATCAGGTGTTTTACTTCAGATTTCATGAAAGTGGATTTATTTTCTGCACAGGTTACAACATCATTTATTTACACAATATTCAGAAGCCAGAATACTGAAATGAAGCATGTAAGAACACACACTTTCCAATCAACATCCTGCCAATGGAGGTAATGGACCTTTTACCACAGCTTACAACTCTATAGAGCTGATAATTAAACCAACTTATGCCCCTGAACTGTTAGTCTTTCACATCTCTGATAAGTGCCAGCAACTGCAACACGATAGAAGAGCTGAGTCTTTGTCTCTGCACCTGGAAAGCTTTTACCCAGTAGACATTTCATCGAAGTGAGGGTAATTCTGCAGAAAATTTTGGTTTTACTAAGTGACCATTTTTTTTGCAAAAGAATGTTTCATCAGAAAAGTCATTATCTGAATTCTTGAGCATCCTCTTGGAGATGAATATATTTTTCTGATACCATTTTTCATTAGTTTCCTTCCACAGAAAGATTGTAATATATTCTTAATAAAACAGTCATCCAAGAAAGTCAGAAAGACAGACACTTCAAGGAATATGAAAGCAGTGCACAAAGAGGACTTAAGAGCCTCACAAGGAATCTATATTGAGGAGCAATCAATTATCCACAGTATGTATGGTCCACAGTCTGTAGGTGGAGAGTTAGGAGCAGTACTTGATTTTGTCATCTATGGTCCCAAACCAGAGCTCTCAGTTTTTTGAGTAGGCTGCACAGAAAAACAAGTCTGGCAGCCTTGAACAGTATACACTGAATCTGCCATAACTTTCTCATTGTTACAGGTCCACCATATGCCTCCAAATTCTCTTTTCAGTACCTAATCAGAATGGTTAAGAGCATGGTGTTAATAAAAGAGTCCAGAGACTATTCTCTGACTGCACACCCCACAGCATTTGATCCTGAAACCTTTGGGCCCCATGAATTGCCCCTCTGACCACAAGACATAATTATTTTTTACTGTGTTTTCTTTTCAGTTCAAATCACCTGAAATAATGCACCTCCAGTTTTGGTTATTCTCTGTCTGCATAGTTTTAAATCTAAAAATAGGGCCTAAATACTCCTTCTATAATGATATGTCACACTATAACTGCAGGCAAAAAAAAACAAGTATGTATTACCATATAGTACTGTCGTTGTTAGTAGCGGTACTGTAATGAAAAATTGTTAATTGTTCTATTTTAAGTGCCTAATTCATAGATTTTTTCATTTAGCCTTGAAAGATAATGGCTTTATTTTACTTCATTTACTTGAGTGAGTAATCCTGACTTGTGAAAAGACTCCTGCAATGAGTCACATCAATAAAGATGCAGAATTGGTCTCAAAATGAGAATAACTTTTACAGTGTAAACTTTAGTTGAAAGCTATGTTTCTTTCTTTTCCTCCCTCTACCTCTAAACAAAAAGGAACAGCATCAATTGAACCAAAATGATCCAGTTAACCCTGGATCCATTTTCAGAATGAAACAGAAAATGTATCAAGTGAGCAGTCATTCCAGAATTATGACTTCTTTTGAAAAAACTCTTTGAAACGCATTTCAGGTGCTTATCTTTGCTCACAATCAGAGCTCAGTGCTCTTCTAAAGCAAAATCCAAAGGCTCTTACTGCTAATCGTATATGAGATGTTGAGTTTATACTCACTTCACATACAGTACAAGCCCACAGTCACTTCAAACCCAGTACTAATTAGTCAGATCCAAAAGAAATGCTTGTTCCTGGATAATGCCTACGTATCGTGACTTCTTATTGGCAAATACAAGGTTTTTACATGTGCTATGAATGTCTATTTGACCACCTAAGAGCAGGTGTTTTTTACAACTATCAGTCCATCTCAGCACAAAAATGCAGCCATTTTGATGGAGATCTTACCTGCATTTTTATGCAGTATCTCTGTTGTGGAATTTCCCAGATCCAGGAGTTACCCCTTGCACTTTACACTTCATGTTCTGTAACACTGTATTTTTTCCCCACAACATTATTAATTTATTCACTATGTCAAATGACGTGCCAGTGCACCAACAGAGATCCTGTATCACTTAGGATACCACTACACAAAAGTGTTAAATCACAGTGAAAAATGATGTTTCTTTGAGGGACATGAACTCCAGAGCTATTGAGGCAAATAAAACAATCCAGTTTTTCCTGCTAAGAACAAGGAATGTGAATGTATATAGCAGAAGCTAGAAGAAAAATTATGCATCAAAAACTGGTGACAGAAGAGTGCAACATTCAAGGTACTAACAGTGTCGTAGGACTGATGCAAAGGTAGCCAAGCCAATGAGGACTCTGACAATTTATCTTTCTTTGAGTTGCTTATTTTAACAGGGATATTGAACTCATAAAACTAGAGCAGGATTTTTAAAGGCAAATCTTGAGCCTGATGAGCTCAAATCCTGTTCATAAGCCAGTCCCCCAGATCAGTCCTTTCAGCAACGCAGGAAGCTGCTCTTATCCACATATCAATTTCAGACCACAAAGAACTTTCAAGTCAGAGGGTAAACATTAAAAAAGCACAAGAAACTACAGATAACACCTCAGTAGTAGAATACAACAGAAAACAACATGACGGAAAGTCTGACATACAGCTCAGCGGAAGAGGCAAAGAGCAGAATGAGCAAAAGTTCTTAGGTGTGCTAGCAAATGAAGCTGTGCTCAAGACAGCAGACATGGTTTAAAAAAAAATTAGGTTAGGTATGTCTTTGAAAAGCATACCCATCTTTTAAATTCCACCAGGTAATTGAAAAAAAAAAAATCAGGAGGTCTCTGCTGAGACTCACAGGAATTAATTTTATTTATATATGTATATACATATATATGTACTGAGCACCTCAGAGGCCTTGACAAAAAGCTAAAGTGTGTTGGCTAGAATAACTGGAAATTGTTCTTGGTGCAAAGATTTTCTTCCAAGCCTTCAATTACAAAGAAACTGGCTGAAATGCTCTCAGAACTACCATATGATGAGACAATGCACCAGCGGGGTGGATCCTTTGAACAGCTTTGAAAGTCCCAAAGGTTAGCAGCTTCCCTGATTTGTGACATGGGTGAAAAAACAAGATGAACAGGTCCAAAACTAAATTAATGCTTCCTCAGGCTACAGAAAACTCAATAATTTTGACCTGGGAGCAAAGAAAAGCTGGATATTGGGAGTACAAGTGTGGGATGGTACTGATGACAAAGGAGGTAGAAATAAAATTCAGGGGGCTTTCTAAGGTATCCATCAATTTTCAAGCTGGTATTCTGAAAGACTTAGCACATGCATTCATGTGAAAATGCTTCTAATAAAAGTCTTGAATTGTCATATGAACAGGTAGCAGCAATTACTGAGCTTGTGTTTATGAGGCCATGGGACAAAAGAAGTGATCCGGGCAGTTACTGCACTGTTTGGACCTCAGTGGAACACAGTCCTTTCAAACCAATGATGCTGATAGACAGAAATAAATACAAAATTAATTCAAAGGCAGATAAGTCCAGACTAAACTTGACAGTATTCTTTTTTAAAGAGAGCTGGCTCTAAAAGAAAATCCTTAGATGTCTTCTGTCCAGACTTCAGTAAAATAGCTGATACAGGGCTACATGGGAAATTAATAAATAATGCTAGAGAAGAAAGAGGTAAAAGAGGAACTGTTAGATGGAAAGGAAAAATGGAAATAGAGTGTTGGAAAGCTGACAGTGTGAAAGGGGCAATTTGACAGTGGAGGGAGCTTAATGGTACTTACCTGAGGATCAGTTCTGGGGTCAATTCTTTTTAAATTTTCTTTCATGATAATGGCATAAAAACGAGTGGTTTGATGACTCAAAGCAAAGAAGCATTGTCAATACAAAACAAAATCACTACAGAGAAAAAATTGGAATGATCTGAGGACAGGAATAATGAAAAGAAGAGTTTGAACTGCAATACTATTTACTTGGGGACCTACTTGCAAGCCTTTCTGCAGTAAATTTAGGTAATTACTACTGAAAATAACTGAAGAAAAGGACCTATCTTGGCTATGAGGCACAGATTTACTAGGAAACTAGAATATTCTTCTTCTCTTGCACCACCATTTATCTGAGGATAAATGTACAAGTAGAGCACAAATACTTCCACTGCACGTGATGCAATTTCAGATATTCAGTTGCCTAGACTCACAGTCTGTGACCAGGTTGATGACAAAATCAGGATGTATCTTTGAGGTATTTTCTGCAGACACAAAGAACCATGTGTGTCATTATAGAAGGCACTGGTAACCAGTGAAAATTCCAGATAGCCATTAAATAAAAGGAAGACCAGATGGAGAGAGGCTGCTAGGAAAAGTACAAGAGTTATGGTTGGTGTAATAGCAGAGCTCTGAATCTGAAGTTGCAGAAGATCTTGGCCAATCATTTTTCCTTGGGTTGAAATAGGCAGTCTTTGTTAGCCTGTCTCTATTGGAAGCAAAGCAACAGTCCTGAACTAGAAACAAAATGTTCTGGGATGGTTTTCCTTTTTTTTTTTTTTGTCTTAAAACAGCACAGGTATCTTAACAGACTTTTTCAGCAAAGCTTTACATTTATACTTACAGCTTTATGCAGATCCAAGATTACAGACATAAAAGAGAGATTAAAAATAATAACTCTCTTTGCATGGTTTATCTTCCATGCCATTGTAGAAGAGTGCATTGTACCATTGTAAAGTCAAAGAAAGGATCAGTAACTTCCAAATAGCGGACTATTGCATTTTTACTGGTTTATATTTAAGAATTTTTGCATTCAATCAAAATAACAGTCTGTTGAATCTGTCATCCTTTCCTCCATAGTAGTCATGGACAGATAATTCATGCAACAGTTTCAACTTTGTTCCTTGATAAGGAATTTTTTGTTGTCATATTGATGCATAATGTTCCTCCCTCACCTCTGGCAGTTAGAAGTTAGATTGCAATCTGAAAACTTAGATTCCAGATAATAGCCACTCTTTTGAATATTTCTAATACAATTTAGCATTTCTGTTATTGTGTACTAAACATCACTGTTAAGTGGGAATACCCATCTAAAAACATGGGCTATATATGACTAGTCAAAACAATTAAATGAGTCTGTCTACTCTCTTCTCTTATTATTCCTGAGGCACATTGAGGAGGGAGCTGCCAGCCACCTGAATAGCTCAGTGCCCAGTCTTCTTTTCCATCAGCGCAGCATGTGGCAGTCACAGAAAAATGGGAAAATGTCAGCGAAGGGCTTCTGTGAAAGCAAGCAGCAGGAACTGGGATAGATCAATGATTCTGGAGGTGGCAGTGAAAAATAGACAAAGCTTTCCTTGATAGATATGGACAAACATATGCTGCATCACACATCAACAATATTTCCATTGCTTCAGGGAAGCATCAGTTTTTGCAAGTATATCAAATCTCATTGATTTGGCCACGTTCAGTAAGCCAAGTTCCATAAAGATTAATCAAATTTGAGTGCAAATCCTCTGGTCAGTCCATTATGTGGCGGGCACGTGACCATGGAAGCGCCACGAGACATGACCCAAGTGCTTTTATAAGAAGTTTTGCAGCCACACACATCAGAAAGACTGAGGATCACCAACATAAATAAATCATGACAAAAAAAAAAAAGATTGTCCATGCATTAAAATACTAATCTAGCATTCAGGTCACTACAATTCAGTTTTGCTCTACATATGATTCTGTACGTGGTCCAGGGCAAATCATCTAGTGTGGCCTCGGTGTCAATTCTCTTCACTAGATTAGTGGCATGATATTTTCCTGCCTTAGAAGCCTTTTGTAAGGATCAATACATTAAGGATTCTTAAACATTCAGATCATATGTTATCGAATGATTAACCACAGTAGCAAAAAAAGTCAGACACTTCTATTAATCCATGAAGTTCGTTGCCTCAAATCTTGAGGCAGTGAGGCCACGTTTGCGTAAAAAGGATCTCCTGCCATCAGTTTAAAACTGAAAGGCTGTGATTTCATTGTGAACCCTTTGTTCTTGTGTTCTGAGACAGTTAAATTGGTGTACCTTCTTGACCTTCTCTAAACCATTAATAATTTATACCCCTCTTTCATTTCACCTCTATTCATCTCTGTTGTTACGTAAACACCCTAATCTTTTTAATCTCTGTATGTATGGAACTCTATCCATGCCTCTGATCCTTCTTATTACTATTCTCTGTTTCCTATTTCCTTTATGGCCTAAGTGAAATAAAGTGATCAAACTGAATAAATGGAAGGTTACTATCACTTTACGTAAGAAGCCTATAATACATTTGATTTATTTCAGGATATTCTCTTTTTTTTTTTTTCCTTGTGCATGCAGGTGTTTTCAATAGGAAGTCCACTGTAACAGTATAGTCTTTTTTCCAAATATAGCTGCTGATCATTTAGAACTTCTCAGGTGTGCAAGCAGGTCTAATGATTTTTTTTCCAATGTCCACTAATCTTTTCTTACTTTATAAGCTGCTGTTGGAGTACAGGCTTCCAAACTGTAGCTCCCTGCATTCTGCATCCCAGTGTTCTCTCCATTTTGTTCTTACTTAATTTCTTCTGTCTCTCCTCTGTCTGCATGACTTTTTCCCCAGCTTTGCTCAAAAATCCTGGGTTTTCTTCAATTTTATTTGTTACTCAAACAATTAGTATCCCACCATATCTTTTATTGCTGCCTTATGCCATTGTTTTGCATGAATTCAAACCTGATCACCTGTGCACTATGAGAAGACCTTCACTCATATATTTCACTGGTCTGTCTGTTTAGCCTTATCTGCTCCTGTGAACTCTCTTGTTTATCTGTTTATCTGTTGGGATCTTTTCCTTTGTCTGCCTTCCTTTCTATTTTGCTTTAAATCAATAGTCTCCTGACCATCTGTACAGCACGACAACTGTGCTGTACTATCATTTTGTGTTACCCATGAGAAGGTGCCCTCATGCTCAAAGTCCTGTTGATGCCATTTTAGTTAAACCCAGCTGCAGTGCAGCGTGGACTGTTGTCTGAGCACAGTAATCTCAGGCCAAACACACACTTTTGCAAAAACCTGGGACTCCCTAGTCAGAGCTCTTGCCTGCATTTGCCAGAAATGTGTGTCATGTATTATGGGTGACTGTTACTAGAAGTAAAATCTATTCTGCCAGAATCAAGATATGTAAAGACTGTATTGCATACCATCTTTGAATTCATCATCCAGTCACAACGATGCCCTCAATTATATATTTATGTCTTCCAAGTAGGCAGGCTCTCTGACCGGACTTAGTGATGTCTGTCATTTCACATATAAGGTGTTGCCCATTTCATACCAACTCCTAAAATTATGACTCAATTCTCCATGAACAAAAATGTGTCAACCACATAGCTCATTCATCATTTGATGTAAGAGACAGCTTCATGTGGTACTTAGTCCTCACAATCTGGTCAATGCCACAGTAAAAACTCATTAATCTGTACTTTCAGTACAGTGTTATGTTGAGAGAGAGAGTACGTACACAACTCAAGAAAAGAAGAAAATATAAGAATATAGTCCACTGCTGGAATCCAATTCACAGAGATATATGCATTGTGTTCAGGAAAGCCAGTTCAATGTCTGCTGGTAGGAGTGACTGTTGCTCCATGTTATAGTTCTGGAGTCTTCACAACACTCAGTCTGAGTGAACTTGGAATGCAACTTTTCTGATGAGCCTGCTCACAATGCTGGTACATAGAGGTGAGCTGGTGAAAACGTTTGTTTGCAAAAAGCTTGGTCCATGATTCTTTCTCAAAGCCCTTTTTTGTGTCTCTTGATGCTTTTTAACAAGTTCTGCAGGCTGATGCCTTTAGCAGACACAGCATCCTTGCCTTCCAGCAGGACAAGTACTTCAGGCAAATACTTCAGCTATAGTATCTTTATTCTTCAAATGTTCTTGAAGCCATGACTCATCTTATGCTGGACTACTATGTGTTAAAACCTGTCTCCAAGGCTATTCGTAAGAGCCTTCAGCATCTTGGAAGACAGTTATTCATCCTCATTGACTCCCCTCATATACATCAATCTTACATATTCTAAATATCATCTCAAGGCCTGACAATTATATCCTAGAAGTCTACAGTCTAACCCTCACCTTCTCCTTGATGTTTTTACAATACACTTTTCCTTCATGTTTTCGCTTATATACTTTCCATAGTATTTTTCATAAATTGTTGCACCTTTATATCACAGACCCACATTGCTTGTTCCCCCATGCCTCATTTACCTTCAAAAATGTCATCAGTACTGCTCTTAAGACTTTTTCTGGTGCGTGTTTCAATTGACATTACAACT
Organism: Manacus candei; assembly: GCF_025592945.1. NCBI lineage: Eukaryota > Metazoa > Chordata > Aves > Passeriformes > Pipridae > Manacus > Manacus candei. The sequence goes on along the minus strand of NW_026138074.1, from coordinate 5,313,846 downwards.
TCTTTGAAGATGGACAGATACTTAAAGCTACCTGTGGCCAGAAGTGCTGGCAACAGTAAAGGCAGTTGCCTTGCCTTATTATACCAAAACATGTACTTGACTTCACCTAAAATGGTATTTTTATTCTAAAGCAGATCTCACATCCTCGGTCTCTGGATAAGGCTAGTGACTTATTTTTAGTGTGACTTCAGTATAGGTTCTGATATTACCTGAAGAGTCCTTCATTTCTTGTGGAGCTGGCTTACCACTGTAGTCAGCTGTAAGTAATTTCTGTGCACAGTGTGGTAGTTGGTAGATTTGCCAATTCCTTTCTATGGGGAGTTTATAAACATTTCATTGTCTCATATAATAAACATGGGAATATACTTCTAAAACAATTCTGCACTGTAGGTGTCCTTTTCCTTGAAATATGTTATCAGTCTCCTATTTGCATGCTGCTAGACAATTTTCGTTTCTCTTTTCCATTAAGGACTTCATTGCTGTTCAACAGTGGGAGGTACACCCACATTTGGACTACTAGAAATTCCAACAAATAACAAACCATTGGAGGAGGATGGGTTCTTATGGACAATATGTACTCACTTCACTGACTTCAGAAAGGTTTTACTGTTTTTCATACTTGGTAGACACCCTTCTTAAGTCTAAGCACTTATCAGCCTCAGCTATCTGCTAGTACTACAATGCAGCTGGAATATAATTGGTTGCCCGTCAAATAACATAGCTTCAAACATTATTTGACGTGAATATATAAATATATATATACTAGTTTGGGGATCACTAACACATGACAGACATCTCTTCTACAGGCTTCTTTATTACCCATACTGCTGCTTACCACAACGATGCTAGTTTCAGGTTTGGATAAGAAGTATTTCTGGTCCTTATACCTGTCCACAGACTGGACACTTGTTTTTTCCACCTTTCATACTATTTTCTGATGTATGTTCTATATCTATATCACAGCATCAGCCTCAATGTCTCCTAATTCCTCATTTTCTTTATTGTGAGCCAGTAGTTTGGTCTGGGCTTTTTTCCTAGTATCCACTACTACTTTGATACCTTCCCAGGATAATGCAACAGTTGTGGTTAGTGGAAGCAATGCTGTTGCACTGGATGTATGTCTCTTGACAGTCTTTCCTGTGAGAAACTTGTCTGCCACATACAAATCTGTCATTAACAAGGAATCTTTAATGCTTCCGGAGTTTCTGGGGCTACCACAGTTCTCAGCTCTTGTTATAATTATTTCCTCTTCTGCTTGGCTTTAAGTACTAAAAAACAGCACAATAGCCTCCTGTCCACGATCTCCTTTTGTGGGGTCATATTACTCAATAAGCACTTTTATCAGTCTTCCCAGTGTTTGAGATACCACAGCATCTTATTTGCTTCCCTTCCATCTTTTCCCAAAAGGATACTAAAGAAATCTTTTACTGTCATTTTCTCATCTTTATTCCTTTGTGAATACACTCAATTATTTTTTTAACCACTTCCTTGTTTGTGTAGGATATTTTGTCTGGAAATTCACCATCACATTTTTAAAAGTCCCTCCAGGCCATCTGTTTACTCATAGCTTTCTTTTCCATTTAATAATATTTGAAGAGGAAGGGGTGTCTCTCTGGAATTATTGCTGCTGACGTGTTTCTGCACCACATACTGGACAATAATATAAGAAGACTCCATGTTTATAACACTAACCTGGCCTTTTAACAAACTGTTTACACAGATGCTGAGACTGCAATTAACACCAAAGTCACGTGCATGCAGATTAATTTATGTGTGGTCCTTCTCACTGCAACCTGTGTTCTTCCCCCTGGTTTCACAGATTGCTGCACTCAGTTATCTTTATTTACTTTCCCAGCCTGAGGAATTATACCTGATTTAACAGCAGCTAGAGAACTCAGATGCTGAGCACTGATCAGTAGTGGTGGCAGCTGTCAGTCCAACAAATCTGTCTTTTCCAGCTTGGCTCTATATTTAGGTACTCACTTAAGCAAGACTGAAACTATGTTAAACAGAATTCCATTCAAACAAGGAAATTTTAAGTATTAGCTCTCACAGCTTTATGTATTTACTGGAAAAGCAAATTTTCTAAACTTTGTGCTCGTGTTGCACATATAATATAGCCATATGCAATTAAAATAAGCGATTTTGAGAACTGATGAGCTTTACTTAAATCCATCATTGTTCTTGTACATCTTATCTCACTTGAACTGTGTCAACCATAGGGGATATCTGAAAAGACTGTACCTAATAAAACAGGATATTATGCTGATAAAAAAACCTTTAGCATACTGAAATTTACTCTTCGATCATACACTGTGATGGTATTGCCAAGAGAAGGATAAAAGGCACATTTAAATTACTTTAGGTTAAATATTTAAACATTACTGTCTCTAAATTGAAATGTATATAGAGCTGTTCTCAAACATATGAGCTGCTAAAAATAAACTCTAAGCTCTTCCTATAGTTTTTAACTCAAGCAGCTAAACATGGCAAAATGGATCACAATATTTTGATAAGACATCAAAACATGACCATTAAAATGTGCTCTCTACTGTGGAGGGTTCTTTAGCCAATAACTCCTGAGTTAATCTAGAACATCCTGTAATAATTCAGGCAAATCTGAGAAATAAATGGCACTTCAGACCTTGGGCTTAAAGCATTGTGTTCTTTAGTGTAGCCAGCCGTTAAAGATTAATTTCACATTTAAAAATTAAACAAACTGCTATGAATACATGATACAGCACCAATTACAAAATGAAGACTATATTGCTTTTAAGAAAATCCAGCTATTCTTCATTCATCCAACTATGTTCAACCTTACATAAAAATTAATATCTATATAGAGGTATATTGCATTTTCCAGGAGAAAAGACACAGTATATTTTCTTACTTCACATTGCAGTAGAAGTGGCCACATCTGCTCACCTCAGAGAGCATAAGGATGTTCAAACACTGTATCAAGGTATATTTTTCAAGGAGAAAATTTAACTGCCTGGGTGTCACTCTTTAATTCAATATAGCTGAAGCAGGAAGATGAGAATTTTAAAAAAATTTCTGAGTTAATTGATTGATGAATAACAGCTTCCAAGAGTAGACCTTTATTCATCTCATTTTATACACCCTGATCTGAAATTCATTCAGATTACCTCAGGTCATAAAAAAATGATAACTAAGGACACATTGAAGTGTGCACTGCACACTGTACACTTGCAGCTTCTATTTTCCAGCATTTTTTCGGATTTTAATTTACTGGAGATACGTGACCAGAATACCTATTTCTATAAAACTGCTTTTAGAACTTGAGTCAAGAAATATTAGGAGTAACTGTTTGCCCTCAGTATTTCTGTGAAAGACAGTAATGACTTGGTGCCATTTCCCTCTCTCAGGAGAGAGAAACTTTTTACAACTCACCACCAAAAATAAATATGAAAGCTTCTCAGCTCCAGTGACAAACTTTTTTATACATACAGTTATTGATGCAAATGATTCCATGTTTTCTGACAGATTAGCTTTCCTGCCCAACAGCTTACACAATTGAAGAGGTGTTTGCTAAAACGATACCTATATAGGTACAAACAACTTAACAATAAAAGAACACCAGCATGAAGTCTGAAACGTTAAGTCTATACACATCATAAGTTATTGTGGGTTTATCCAATTTTATCACTGCTGAATGGTTTTAAAACATTGAATTCCTTTCATTCGTGCAACTCCAGCAAGCATATAAATGTCAACTCTTTCAATTATAGATACCTAATAGCAGGCAGCCAAATGGTCTAAATAGTAAAAGGGAAATTTAAGAGATTTGGGTTTTGAGATAGCAAGAGTCAATTAGAAGCATAATAAAGAGCATAAAGCTTTGGAACACAGTTCAAAATGTATCTTCTTAAAGAATGATCTATCATGCATTGTATTCAGCAGCTCCGTAGCTTGCAGTACACCTCATTTGAACTGGGTACAGCCCTGTACAGAACCTGAAAGTTTTTCACAGGGACATACATGTTCCACACTGAAGAGGCATGACACATACCAACTACACTTAGCCCTCCACTGGGCAATGAATGAAAGACAAAGAAATATTGCTTCCTAGTCACCCAGACTGGGTGAATGAACGAAAACTCAATCTGTGAATAACAAGAGGTAAAATTAAAATTCATGGAAAACTCAGGGTTGTTTGTTTAGCATAATCCTAAATTGTGTGCTGTTCATACAAATATAGATCAAAAAATGAACACTTGTTCTTCAAAAATAAATAAATGTTTTGCAATAGAACTCCATCATCTCTGATGTTGGTCACAGTGGTTTTCTTTTGTCATGAGAATGATGGAGTATGAGCAGTTTATCATGTAATTATTATCAACATCCATATATATTCAATTGGACAGGTAATTTTTTTTTCTCACTGATACTGACTTCCACCAGTTCTATGGATAGACCTTCTTTTTGTCTCCTGGAATGTCCATAATACTATTGGGAAATTGATTTCTTAATTATAAATGAGGCAGCATCATTTATAATAAATAATGAGTTTTAAAAGCTCAGGTTTTTGGAAGTCAGTTTCTAACATTAATGGGAACTGTCGTGCCTGGGGTTTGCTGGGCACAGCTGTGGCAAACAGGATGAGGAAAGTACAGAACAATAACATTATAGAAGAGGACATTACTGAACAGAAGACAAAAAATGGAATGCCAAAAAGAATTATGGTGTGAGGAATCAGAAGGTTTAAAAAACTATGAACTTGAAAATTATTGTTTCACTTATAGCTGATAATATGCTGTCAGCTAACTGGTATCATCTAAACAAGTGGTTAGCCGAATTTATTAGCTGTGTATAGGCAACTGTGTAGAAGCAGCCTAAAGCACAGACTCAAGCTGAATTTTTCACTTCTTCACAGTACTTTCCTGTAAAAGCCTACTCAAGGGTCAGCTCTAAAGCAACCCAGCTGGCACACCTAGCAGAGAAACCCTGTGTGCTTTTGAAACCACGTAAGCTTATGCTTACTTGCTACAGGAACATGTTGCAGGATGCTGTGACTGATTTGCCCTCAGGATGCCTCACACCATGGAGGGCAGCAAAATGAGATGGCTGAAGGTTCTTCCTTCTGAGGCCCGCTGAGCCCTACTGCAAAAGTTTTGTGTGGGCTCAAGCTCCAGCTCAAGGAAAACTGCTTTTAACAGAGACATACAATTTCAAGGGTTTGAAGCATTTAAGCACAGGAGCATGCAGCTCACATGAAATGTGTAGGTACAGCCAGGGGCTATTAACAGTTTTAATATCTTTATATCTGCCTGCTAAGTTACATAGGTTGTAGAATAAGGTCATATGGCCAAATATCGCTCTACTTATTCCAAGGACTGTTACCCACACATATGTCCTTCCTTAGCTTGTTGCTTTTCTTCATTTAGGTCCAGTTTTGCAAAGAATTCTAGGGCCTTATTACGAGGATGCTAGTCAATACTCAAGACCTTATATTCAAAACTGTTTGGAAAAGAGACTGTCTTGTGATAAAGGTTTATATAATGTCCAAGGTTGGGGTGTTTGAGTTAGCTGAAATTAAACAAACAAACAAACAACAAAAATGCCACAACAACAACAAAACAAACAACAAAAACACCCACAAAATAAAGCAACACAAAGCCAGTAGAAGGTTACATTGCCTACAGAAGATTACTTTCATGTATTAAACTAGTGAGATTACTTGGAATTGGCTGGTCTGTAGCTTTAGCCCCTATTCTTTTCCTTTATTCTGTTTTCTTCTTTGGAGTTGGGAAGATACTCAGAAACAAGCTCTTGCCCACTTTAATTGCATCTTCACTTCAGAATCAACCAATACAGTCAGCACTACTGGCAAAGAAAAGAATATAACATTTCAAGAGAGAGTAATTTTACCTGCAAACCTTCATCAATCTCATTTCTGTTTCATTATTTTTTCTGTAAAAAAATACTTTTATGTTGCCACTATATGCTTGCAACAATTATCACTCTCAGAAGTCTTTATTTTTGTAAACCAGTGCTTTTTATTCATAAATAAAAGTGGGGCTGAATAAAAAATGCTGGCAAAGCAAGCAAAAAAAACCCCAAAAAACCAAAAACAAAACAAAAACCTTTGAAGCTAAAGCATTCTGGTCACTGTTATCCTAAGACGCTGCACTAAAGGCTTTCTCCTCCATTCATCTTCGCTGTAGGCAAGAGGTAACTGCTTCCAGAGAGCAGTGGAATGAAGGTGCCACAATTTCAGCAGCATCACAGCAAGTAACAGACAGGTTCTGGTGTGATGAAATAATAATAGAAAATACATCGATTTCACAGAGGAAATATACTAATTTGTAGTCAACTCCACGTGGTGGAGAGATACTGAAAACAACTCCTTAAACTGGCTTCCTAAGAAAGATGGCATATTATTAGCTTACCGTCTTTTCTCAAGAGAAACAAGTCCACTACACAGAAGAATGATGAATGCTAGTTTTGGAAAATGATAGTTAACTATTTCTCCTAATACTAATACCACTTGGCTCTTCAGCTCACCTGCATCTCACAGCACTTTGTGAAAGTTGCATCTTATAGTCCCTTTCAGCAAGGGAATTCAAAACCTAAGCTTTTCCCAAAATGGGAATGCCTCTGAGGAACCACCACAGAAGGAAAAAGTATGCCCAAAGTGTTTCTCTTGCTGCCAAGAACGTTGATCTCCTGTGTCCTCATCCTTCTTAGTCCATGCCTGAGAATAGGTTGCATACCAGAGTTATAGAGAGAAGGGTAAAAGCAAGCAAGCTGACTGGAAGGAAGCAGTGAGGGGAAAATAAGGAAAATCATGGAGGAAGTACACTTTGATAGAACAGCATGTGGAAAGCTCGCAGAGTTAGGAGGGCGTGGACCCAAAGGTAGAGATAGTTCATTAACATTTACATTGCCTGTCAGCCACCTTGGGAAGAAGACCGCAGATATGACAACCCTGCATTGCACTACAAAGTTAGTTATAGCAGGGAATATGGCACAATGTTGCCATATTTTGTCCCACAGGGGACAAAATAAAGAAGTATCTATCTGAAGCTACCAGGAAATTTATTAGACAACAGATAATTCCCTACCCTACAGGCTGGGGTTTGCTTTTCCCACAACTGCTAAATGAGAAGAGGCTCTAATAGGCTCCCAGTTAGTGGAAGACAGTTGTGGTCCACAAGTTTATACACAGAAGTGTATTTCCTTCCCTTATGTCATTATTCTTCTACAGAGGTCAAGGAATGCAAGAAAAACTCTCTGCTGTGCAATTCACCAGAGCAAATACAGAGCTCCTCTTCCAAGCAATACCTTTGCTTTGTATCCATTGCTAGTGGAATCTATCATCTACCATATGGAACTCACAGTAGACACTGCATTGGATCAATTCCAGTAGTTGTCTGAAAAACACCTTTTCAACACTAAATCTACTTAAAAACTAAAATAATTCTCAGCAGTAAGCTACTGCACTCCTCAGTGTTTAGGCCTCATGGAAACAGTGATTGCATTTGTCACCCCAAAAAACCTGCTTACTCTTAGAAAGCCCTTCACCATCCCTAGAGTCAGATTTCACACTTAAAATTCATCCCTCTGAATTTAGGCAAGATTTTAAATATGGAACAGTGCCCGAGTTGTTGCTTATATGGACCAGAATTCCAATATGTGAACCATAAATTACAGGGTTTGAGACAAAACTGTTCATGAATGCTTATCTTTATCATCTGACTCCTAGTTTGACCACAGACTTTCATAGTGCTGCTATGATATTATTTTAATATAATTTAATTTCTTGACTACCACTTGTTTCACACTATGAAAAAAATGAAAAACTGAAAAAAGGATAGGGACCTTAGCAATTTTTAGATAATCCTACTGTTTAAATGAACAATGACAAAAACATTTATTTCTAAGATCTTTAATTCTAGCCACACTAGAGAGAATGCAAAATACAGTAGACCAGTTCATCTTTTCTATAGTAAATCTCTATTCTATGCACTGCTCCTGCTTGTTTAGTAATGTAGGAAGGAGTACCATTTCCTGTTGTTTCAATCCCAAGGAACACAAGTCCCTGCTAAGAAATGCAAATATCTGGTAAAAATCCCTGTAAGAAATATGACCTTTAGAGCAATGGTGTGCAACAGGCTTGAAGGGTTTAGTTACTATTTAGCCAGGTGGAACATAGCACATAACTTTGAAAACAGTAATTTTTTTCACAAGACATTAATGCTATCGCCTTGTATTAATCCTATCAGCACATATTTAACTCTACCTGCCCAGGCTCCCCTATGTCTTTTCCCTGCACAAGTACTTGCACTTATTCTAATTTGAAATAAAGAGCACATAAGGTGGCCATTCAATGCTGATGGGACATATAGTATCTTCTTTGCAATAGCACAAGGTCCTCTGCATTAAAAAAAATTATTTAAAATCTCCAAATTATTAAATATTGGTAAATACTACAAAGACAAATTGATTAAAATGTATAGCCAAAAACCTAGTTAGAGACAAATATTTTTGCCTCAGCAAATTGCAGATTTAATCTGGAAGAATTATAAAGCTCATTGCTAAAAATAATCTTTCCAGAACAGACACAAACATTCAAGTAAACTTTTTTTAATTTTAGTATTGTTTAATCACTGTTGTCACCAAGAGCCACAGTCAAGGGCCATGAAGTCACATCACCTTAACTACTGAAAAATTAAAATTTACTATACATTTGAGCTTACTTGTACATCGTCAAAGGTAATTATTAAAGATTTCAAGGAAGAAAACCGAACACTTGATGCCATCAAAAGTGAGATAAATATCTGGTGTCTGCCCATAATATAGTATAATTCAGTGCCATATATCTGCAGTTAACAGTACTATGAAGAAAGGAAACCATATTTCCCATAGAATCATGCTGTATCTCCCATATCATCACTTTCTTTTCTTGTTTGCACACTTCTATTGCCTTGTATAAATACACCCTCTATACATCTTCATTTTTCTAAAGAGAATACATCTGGGATTTTTTGCCTTCCCATCAGATCTGAACTGTCTTTAGTTTAGTAGAGTTAAGATGCATGTGTGAAAAAAAAAAAAAAGAAAAGCCTCAACACTGTTCAACAGTGGTTGACATGACTACAAAACTGGGAAAAAACCATATCTTTAAAGTACATGTGTCATCATACTGTGACATTATACTACCAGGTGGTGATAAAAAATGACTCACTCTATGTGAAATGATGATAACTTTTGTCACAGAGAATGTTAGCTGCTTTGGAACAGTATTACTTGCTGTTTTGAGAAAGAAAAAATCTAAGTTATCAGGAAACTTACAGCATGGCTGCATCCAACACTGAAGAAAATTACTTGAAAATAGTTTCAACTTCGCTGCCCAGAGCATACATTAAATGCATTATCTGTATTGAGCTCTGCTGCAGCTCTAAATTTAGTGAATTTCACTGAGGTTAATGAAACTGGTAATCCCCATGGAGAGTGAAATTTCAGCATTTTCCTTATTCAGTGGCTTCTCATTTTCTAACCAGACCACCTCAGGCTATGATTTATCTGAGCTCAGAAGCTAAGGTTTGAGGGTCTTTTTAAATATGTGGATAAGAAACCTTTTTGGAAAACTTGGTGTTGAAGGAAGAAATGATGATACTATTGCACTATTGTAAACTCAGAACTAGTAGGTAACCAGCCACTGAAATTGCCTTCTTTTGACAAAGATGTAAAATACAAGTGTAATCAGCAGAAGACTTTAAAAAGATTATTGGGGTGGGGGGTTTTGGTTGTTTTTCTGTTTTGGTTCGGGTTTTTTTCCCACAAAAAGAAACGTCTGCAGTCCTATTTCAGCCACTCCTAAAACTTGGGTGATACAGATTATCCATGCCCAACTGCCATAATGTCAGCAGGAGCAAACCTAGTCCACCAAAAAATTTCAGAGAAGTCTAACCTAGACATGTGAGTGGGGTTTTATCCTGTGGCCACGGTGGTTTCCATCCAAGACTAAGTAAGAATTCTAATGTGGGGTTTACTGCATCAACATGTTCGTAAAAAGTTAAAAGGATAGGACTTACCTCTAGATTAAGATGTCTAAACATCCAGTTATACATGTGAGCTAGATATTCTCACTCACACTGTAGCTAGTGGAGAACTGATCAATATAGTCGATAGAATCCAAAAGCAATTCAGCTCAAAAGTCTGTTCTGAATTTGGCAGCTCCGAAGGCCAGAATAGTTAAGAGGATGGTTTCTGTGGCCAATTTCATACAAATGAATGATGCATCTGTCCACCCATTTCATTATGTTCAACTACTCAACCCAAATGACCAAGGACTCATTCTGTCGTGCTGTGACCTCAGTCGGCAACTTACCTGCTTGTTCATTCCCCCCTTGTGGGATGGGGGAGAAAATCAGAGGAGCAAAAGTGAGAAAACTCATGGGTTGAGATAAAGACACATTAATAAGATAAAGCAAAAGCCATATATGTAAGGAAAGCAAAACAGGGAATTCAATCACTGCTTTCCATAGAGAGATAGGTGTTCCACCAGTCCCAGGAAAGCAGGGCTCCATCACATCTAACATTTACTTGGGAAGACAAGTTTCACCACCCCAAATATCTCCACCTTTCTTCTTCTTCCCTCAGCTTTATATGCTGAGTGTGATGCCATATGGTGCGGAGCAGCTGTCCCAGCTGTGTTCCCTCCCAACTCCTTGTGCACCTCCAGCCTCCTCGCTGACAGGACAGTACAAGAAGGAGAAACGGCCTTGACTTTGCACAATAACAAAAACATCTCTATAACACGTTATTGCTCAGCAATAACAAAAACATCTCTATATTATCAACTCTCTTTTCATCAGAAATCCAAAAGAGCCCCATATTAGCTACTGTGAGGAAAATGAACTCTACTCCTGCCCAAACCAGCTCACATGCACAGTAGGATCAATCATATGGTTTTGTCACAAGGCTGGGCTGAAAATCACATCTCTACATACCATAAAGGCTACTCTACTTCCACAGTGTCGTCACATTTGTACTTCATCATTGTGTCTTTACTTCAAAGCTCCACTTATAAGCAAACAAAACAGAAGCATAATGGTTCAGGTTTGGTTTAATAACACAGTTCAAATGGATGATTTCCTATCAGCATTAAGTCTTTTTGGAGAAATATATAACGGTATAGTCTATGCAAACCCCCCAAAATTACCTAAGTGCCTGAGGTACTGAGCTGCCTGCTGAAAATATACTGATTCTATATATCCTCTAGGCAGCCTTTGCTGACTGACACCTCTGAAATCCGGTATGGAATTTAAACCTACACAGACTTCTCAAGCTCTGTCCAACAATTGCCCCTTGTCATTACAGCATTGTAATGACAATTACAATGTTCATTGCATCGAACATTGCATCCTCTCACACATGACATTTAACGGAAAATGGTTCACCCCTCAGGGAAAGTCTGGATGAAGATGCTAAAGATATACCCTGCAGATCAGCTTAAAAGCTTTTTAGCTTGGATAATAGATGGAAGTCTCATTGTATTAGTATCAGCTAATTGATTTAGGGAACAAAAACATCTTGCCTTAGGTTCAGCCTGCCTTGCAACTGTCCTGTATTTTGCTGGTAAAGCTGAATAGTCAGAGACTGAGTCTTACCAGATGCAGCAGAGACTGGAAATTGGATGCTTCCCAGCACAGCAATTGGTACAGACACTATCTGGATTATGCAGTCCCCTATTAAGTAGTGTCAAGGATTAGCCAGAACTAAAAACACTTGTGGGATTAGGGATTTATTTATATGGGGACAATCCGGAAAGTGAATTAACTAAAAATGTTACTTTAAAGAGAAGCTGTAAAATTTCATTAAACCCTAATGTGGAAGTTCTCCTTTAGAACTTCATTTGAATGATCTAACTTCACTGATGAAGTAAATTAAATTAAATTAGGACCACTTGAATTCTGGATAAGAAGGTCCTTAGGGGTTTTAATGATGTTTAACTGATCTATTTCTAAGTCACATCTTTAGTTGACTCACATTAATTTTCATGAATTGCTCCGTGTAGATAAGTCTCAAGTTCTGAAATGAGGAAAACCCATAAAAAGGAAAGTGACTGTTAAAATAATGGCAACAAAATATTTCTAAAAACAGTTGCAACACAGCTTGTTCCTCTTTAAAGGCAATAGTAATCACAATGACTCTGGATCTGCGTGTTGAAGGACAAGATTTAGTAACAGGCTCTCAAATAAGTCTTCTTGTGACAACACCCAAGTGATACTCCTTCTATACTTCTCACATTGAAAACTGCTTGCTCTGCAATCGTTCTTTAGCCAGTCCTGCACCAAGATTTTAGATTTTAGGAAACTCTAAACATATTGGAAGGCATTTAGGTCAAAGTTAAGATTTATAATTAAAGAGCTGTAAACTACTGATGTGCCAAGAGAGTAGCTTTTTTTTGCCTTTTTTTTTTTTTTTGCCTTTTTTTTTTTCTTTTTGTTCCAAGTTCAATTGCTGGAGGCAAAAAGAACAAAAAAAAACCCTTCAAAACTCTGTTCTTTTTTTTTATTATTTCTGTAATCTATGTAATCCATGGTTGACAACTTCTAACCAATCTATTTCTTGTACAGTATTAGAAAGCCAGTGGGACAAATGGCATTACTGACCTTTCTGCTTTTTGTTCAATATCCCATTTCCAGAGGAGAAGGAACTATGTAGTTCTATAATATTACTGATATTTGAGGCAAATTGTGCAACAATTCCTTTGTTGTAAATTCAGCTAATTTATCATTGTCATCCTTCTATTTTGCATCTAGAGTTCTTTCTGCGATTTTTCTGTCCATAAAACTACTGCTATTACAGATACTCATATTCGGAGTGTGCATAAGACTTCATTCCCTCATAGAAGGTTTCTTTTTCCTCAAGAGGGGTAGTATAAGAATACGCATTTAAATTTTAATACCAGACATCATAAATAGTTTTTCCTTACAAAGATATAGTTTTTTGAGTCCCTTTCATGACATGTGCAGTAATGAGCATCTTAACACTGTAGATGGGTTATAGTTATTGCTGTTCAGAGAGTATCTCTATACTTAGAGAGATAAAAATTGCTGGAACCAGGCTAAAATATGCTGAACCATTGGTTCAATTTCTTTTGTCTTCACCACTGTCTGTAGTTAAAGGTAGAAGCACCCATATTATGCCTCAAAAAAGCAAACTCACATATTTTCCTTCTGCACAGGACAGTCTGTGAAGGTCTGACCTTTGTAACTAATAGCAAACACATGTTTAGATTAAAATGCAGGTCTTAAAATATCCTACTCTTGAACACATGCACTTACAAGGATGTTATGTCTAATTTTAGCCTTTTGGAAGGCTAACTATTTTCAGAACACATTTTACTGAAGTCTTAGGATAGCTGCAGGAATAAAGCACTACATGTTGATTCAGTAAAAACCATGTTTTAAAAATCAAGATTGATATGGTGCTTTCTCCTCACTTAATGAAAAAAAAAGATACTTTGCACCAAAACTTAAAGACATTTCATTATTGTCATTAAGTATGGTCTGAAAAAATATTCATGCTAACACAGTTGTTAAAGGAGAAGAAAACCTAAAAAGCTCAGTTTAGCACTTCTAATTTTTTCTGGTTTGAGTTTAGAACCTTTAATTTTTTCTGTTATGGATTGAAGACTTCAGCATTTCGATTAATAATTCTTGGTGTTTTACCCACTACATCATCATTTTCAATAGAAAGGAAACATAATGTGCCTATTACAGAGCACTGAACAAACCAACGAAAGTGAGGAAAGGGTTGTATTTACAAACAAGGCAGAGAATGCAATCTGTCTCTGAACTTTCTGGAAAACACAAGGGGCTAAAACCAGAGACATTAAGGGGAGGAAATTTGCCAGTTTTAAAAGTGAAGGGGAAGCCAATTTAACCCTGACTTCGTCAGCATTTGTGAAATCCTAGCATCCACGCAGACCTTTAAATAAAAAAAGCAACACTGCTTCTCAATTACTCTGGGGTGACAGGGACTGCAGAAATTCAGAGAGTATCATTTGGTGGTTCTGGTATGCTATTGTCCATAAAAATATCCTGATTTGATTTTCCACTGGAAAAGACAAGTTATTTGTTTCATTTTGGTGTTTTAAACTAGTAATGGCTTAAGCACACAATTCTTCCGATTTCTGAAATACCATATTTTTTCAGGACTGGGATTGTCTGGTTTTATATGTTTGTACACACTTTTCCATGACAAATATAACAAGTAAAATTGCAAAAGCCTGCCTGGTTCAGGAAAAAACACCCTGCTTTTTGCTTACTTAATGAGCTGAATCCCCTCGAGTGGCTGAACAAGTAACAGTAGCTGTAAAAAAGAGGTTGGACCATGGGGCAGAAGTAAGGGAGGGTGGAAGAGGAAGCAGGGGATAACAGAACCTGAAATCCTGCTTTCGGTAGTATCAAACTATTAGATGTGCTCAGAGATCTCAGCTCTTTGCAGGTTTACAGACCCAAGTATGAGATCTGAAAATAGGGAAGCCTCTCTGCCTTTTTCTTTTCCCTTGCTTCCCAGGGTTATGGTTCTGCTAAATGTGCAAAAAGAGCTGTTTGGTCTCGCAAGATTTAACAAACTGGTTTTTTTCAATTGATGTTCAAGCATTTCTAGTATCTCCAGTGCATTGAACACAGTCTTATAGGGAAAGACCTATCTACTTATTAATAAGTGCAATGCTTTCTCATGCTAGTCAAGACTAAGTCTAGACCTAAGTTTTGAGTCTCCAGACAATACATTTTTATATAGTTTATCAAAACCAAAGTTTTTTCTCTGTAAAATTTTAAAACAATTTCCTTTCAGTTTCCATCCTCTCAAAAAACAGCCTGTGCAGTTAAACTTGAGTCCTTTCCAAGTACCTTTTTTGACTACACATCACACTACAAAATTTAAAAGAGAAAAATTTTCCTCTATGAAAGTCAACATTAAAAGCTTTTAATAAAAAAAATGTTTTACAACTTTATCCATAAAATTGGTACTGGAAGACTACATTCTCAAGATGCAAAATATTTTGGGGGAGAGACATAGAAATTTATTTGGATTTCTCTGATATAATTATCAACATGCACTAGCAGACTGTGCTGGAATGCACAAAATGCAGTAAAAGAAAAAAATGTTGCACTTTTCTATCTATATTTAAATTACATCTTTGTTCAAAAGCCCATTTCAGATCAGATTTTTTTCTTCTTAAACCAACATTGGAAGAGAGAAACTATTTTAAAAAAAGAAATCCCCCCAAGAGAAAAAGAGGACTATCCAATTTTATTTTCTACAGAGATTTGATAAAACCTCAGTGATAAAAACCCTCATATGTTATCCTACATAATACATTGATATACAAGCAGCATGTGAAAAAATTCCAAAAATACAAGAATCTTTTAATGCATATTAAATATCACACACTAAAGTCATCAGCCTTACAGTGTAAAATAATACAAGTACAGGGACCACAAAGTCCCACGCGACAGTCTTTCATGCTGTCTTCTGTTCTTTTCCTAGACTAGAAATACTCCCATGGTATGTTCTTTTACAAAATTTAACATAAACAGATAAAATTGATGATATTTTCATTTTGAATGTTGCATCTACAGATCCACAAATATAATAGTAGTTTTATTTAAGCAGATTAATCTTAGTGTTGATTGGAGAAAGGAAAACAGATGTGTGTGTGTAGGAACTGTAAGTGTAGGAGGGAAGGAAAGCAAAACGAAATGTGAACTCCTGCATACAAAAGATGGTGGTAGAAAGTGTGGGGTGTAACATATGTTGGAACACTGCTCTAAATTTTAACATTCTTTTGGACTGATAAATTCATTGCAATTATACCACTAAGGTTCTTCAGCCATTTGCAAGCAAGGATAGGAATGTAAGAACAGAAGGACTGTGGTAGGAAGGGACTACAACTAGACAAGAACGCACGGGTAAATCAGAAGATAATGTGCAGTAATATTGAGATGATTGATTGATGGAAAGTGAGAAGGAAAAGCAGAGTGACTAGAGACTCTCTAGAGACTGAGGTTTGCCTGCTGAAGTCTGCAGCAGTGGGACAGTGACCACAAGATGGGTGGAGCATATGCTGGGTACGGTGTGAAACAGCTGGAAGCTGAAGGAAAGAATGCACATGAGGAAATGCCATTTCAGTCAAATGCAGACACCCTGTTAGTTATCCTCCTCGGTTCCTATTCTCAGAGGAATTATTGATTCCCCTGTTGAAGGTAACAGAAGAGACAGGTGTGCCAGGAACCTTTGGAAATTAGAGTTATATAAAAAAAAAAAAAAGAATTCAAAGTGCAACAATTATGGATACTTTTCAAATGGTAGCTGTTAAAGATCTTCCATCTCAGGTTATTTCTAAAATGGAGATACAATATCTAGCTAGTCCACAGAAGATACTGAGTTGGTGGCAGCAAAGCTCTTTTTAATACATGGGGTACTATAAGTGTTAAGTATTATTATAATTACTACTACTAAGAAAAAACAATAAAATATAGTACTGAACAAAGGGCAACACACTATAATATTGTTACATCCTGCTGTAAAAGATATTTTTTTCTATCACTGGTAATAAAAATATACTATAAAAATGGAAACTTGTAAAAATAAATCTCAGATAAGTAATCTAAGGAGGGTGGGAGTGATACAGGAATTTGGCAATGGTTTGTTTGATTGCTTTTATGCTAAATGACTTGGGGATTGGGTTGAATACTCTAGATTGGAAGATTCTCTATTAAGGTTGGTTTGTTCAAATCTATTGCTCTTGTCAGAATTTGGTCATTTATGCATCTGTTGGGGAGAGACATCAAATATTATAAACTCTCAAGGCAGTGATTAAATCCTGTACTGTATTTTTTACAGTTTGAAGCCACTGCAGACCACTTAGATGTTGTAAATCCCTTTATTCCCTCTGCAGGGGTCTGGACACACTGACCTTTCTTTACCCTGTGCAACTTTGAGTAGAATAACGAATTATGTTGGTCTGCCACTAGGCAGGGTATCTTGAGCCTACATATGCAAGTTCACTTAACTGACCTTTTTTTGGTTACTGACAAAAGTCCATCCCAAGGCAGGATGAGCCTAAATACATCAAACAGCCTAAATGGAACTCAAGGCCCTTGTCTAGCTACACTATGCCAGGCACCCAAGCTGGCAGTTTTAAAGACAGCTCAGGTGTATCCTGAGGAGCTATAGCTGCACTGCTAGACTGCAGTGTAGATGTGTGATATGAGAGATGACTGCAGATATTCATCAGCTTTAAAAATTAAATAATGCTCAGGAAAAGAGCAGGAAAGAGACAAATTTTTAAAGGAAATAAGATTTTACTTTCTGGAAATTGCTTCAGACATAAAGCCTGATTATTGAAAACTTAGTAATTTTTTTTAGAATCTAATCACATTTACGGAGAGGAGTTTTGGTTCTTACCAGTGCTGGTTATCCAGTATATTCCTAATCAATGAAATACCTGATGTTTCTTCAGTTATCTGAAGCTTTGGTGGGAAAATTTCTCGCAAGAAACTGATCCTAGTCCAAGAGGTTCCTCATAGGAACGCACAAATTCTGAAGATTTCTATTTTTAAGTTCCTGGGCAGCAAGCTTGCTCATTTGGTTACTTTGCTCAGCAACTTCAACAACTGAAAGTAGCAAAAGCCTCCTTAGATGGGAGCGCTACTTTCTCATGGATTCATTTTTACCTCATTTCTTGTTTTTATTTTGAGCAAAATATCTCCACAGGCATCCTATGTTTAAAGCTAAAACCCTTAGAAAAGAAGGCATACAAAAGTCAGACACAACTTATTTTAAAAGTCATTAAGACTTCAAACATTTTAGCATGGGCATAAGTCCCAACAATATTTTTTTGGAAGGGAGGGCAACAGTCCTGCTTCTTAAGACCTCACTTTGAAGGGAAAACATCAGAAACTTGCTGTGTGCAATTAAGGGATGAAGGCAATAGCGTTTCAAATCCCTTTTTTGGTCATGAACTGATCTACAGATATGTAGGCAATCATGTTATTTCATTAAGATAAAATTCATTAAGGATCTTAAGCTTGCCAAATTGTAACCATGAATGATTCTATTACCAAGACTAGAAATATTGGAAGACCTTTGTCTATTTGGATTCTACTTATTCATGAAAGGAATAAAAATATTATTTAAAAACTGTTAATTAAAAAATTATTTAAGTTATTTAAAAATTGTTAAATTAGAAAAAAATGTTATATTTAGTTTGGCATGAGCTGCTTTAGCAAGCTATATTTTTAGGCCTATTTTCTTGAACTGACCTGTTTTCTGTTCTAAAATTCCTATTAATCATCCCCTCATTGTAGAGTCTTACACTGTAAGTCATTGTTATCACATAAGTTGTCCCAAAGAGGTGACAAATCATTATATTTATGGACAAATAGACGTGCTACAAAAACACTTCTACCAGGAACAGCTACAGTTTCATTAAAGGGTAAAGCAAAATGAAAGTAAACACTAGCTTTTTGTGTCACTATAATGTTTTTCTTTACTTGATCTTTAATCTTTTAGAGAGATTAAAAGAACAAGACCTGTGCAATTTGTTTCAACAATAACACTGTTAGTTCAGAAGGAATGCCTATGAGGATCTGCAGTGCCTGGCAGGAAGAATTATTAGGGACAGTAGCAAAGAGATGTAGTGACAGGGAGTGAATTTAAAATAAAGAGATATAATTTACAAATCTCATTTTGCTTACCTGTCATTGCAATTAGCAGTACACTAAATGGTTGTGATAAGTAAGCATGGTAATAGGGGATACTCTTTTTTTAAGTCAGGATGTATTTGAAAGTATTTTTTCAATAGTATAGCCTCTCTCACTCTTTGGGGAACCCTTACTGCAACAAAATATATATGGAAATGTATTTGCAAACCCTCAACATTTGCTAAGGCATTTGGGTATATATAGCATTGGAGTGGAAAATACTTGAATTTTTTTTCTCTACTAGCCCAGAAAATATCAGATAACAAATTGCTGTCTTTTGAAAGATACCCATATCCATCTACCTATCTATATATGTATGCTAAATATAAAGTAAAATATAATGAAATGGTTTGGGGAAAAAAAAGGTGCTCAATAACTTACCTAGGGAAGCAGTGAAAATCCTGTTATTTGCAGAGATATTTAAAACTAAATTGTCCAAAGTACTAGAAAATTTTATGGTAGATAATCATTTTCCAGACACAAGGCAATGGGCTACATAAAGTAATAGGTCTTTCCTATCTCTAGATTCATAGAGTACATTTTTTTCCTTTTTTCTTTTGTTAACTAATAAAAACAGTATCTTTTGAAAACACTGTCCTTCATTATTCTAGGAGATACTAGGGTTGAGAAGTCTGACAAGTCCACTAACAGTTCTAAAATTGCAAGAAAATAAAATCAATTATTTAGAATTAAGCAGCATTTCACAAGTATTGTATCATACTTAGGTTTCTAAAACAGGACTCTTTCTGACACATTTACATTTTATCATGGTCCAACACAACTTTCTGTGTATGCCCAGGGCAAACTGATACAGCAAAGACACACATGTCAACAAAGGGTACACATCAAGGTGTTTAAGCCAAATTTGAGCTGCAAATCTACTAGTCAAGTTACAGCGATAAATGATTGATCACATCAGTGAGAATTACTGAAATGACACGGTGGCCCAGAGTCTTTCCAGCCTCACTTGGGATATTCACCAAAATGCCTAAAATTAACATTGTCACCTTGAGCTCCACCTACAGCCACTTATAAGGGAGCTGCTCTGCCATGCAATTCTGGCCACCTACAACCCAAAGGAAGAAGAGACTGAACAGGGAGCCTCAGTTATTGACCCCTGTCCCAAAATGGAGTGCAGTCTGAATGACTCCTGGGGACCCAGCCGCAAATCTTTCCATGGAAATGTTAGCAGGTACTGCTCTGCATGACCGCAGCTACTCAACTTTTACAGCAGAGATCTGTGATCCTCAGCCCCAGCTATTGCTTCCTCCCCTCCACAGGGAATGGAAGGATTGTATACTGGAACCACACAGTTTCCTGTAGGACAGAAAGAGTATAACTGGGCTGTGCACTGGCTATGCCTTTCAGCTACTCTTTGCTACAGTTCGGTGAGCCTTGAGCAACCTTGGGTTCCTCACATGCTCCTCTACCTCAGGATGCATCCCCTGCACCTGCTTGAGAACATATACACCCCAGTCACCAAAAATAAAAATCTGAGATCCACTCCTGTGGGTTGATTCCTCCTAAACAAATTACGAATAACTCTTACTGACAACAGTGGTTTAATCCTCTTTTTAGAGTGATAATAGTTTTTTGAGCACAAAGATCAATATTATACTGGATTGGAGTAGAAGAGCACGTGGTCCTGCACTTTCTCTGTGCTTGTGGAACAGTATGGAACAGTGTGCAAAAGTATCTTATTATTGTCCAGAATTTTATAAATTCCTTATAAAATAGTAACATCAATATATAGCATGACACTACTGCCAAATGCAACTTTAGGAGAGGGAGGGAAGGAGGGAGGGAAGGGTAAGATATTAATGGCATGTTTCTTCCATCTGGGTTGCTGAACGGTAAAATTATATTCAAATTGCATTCAAGGGAAACTTAAAATAAGAAGTACATATAGAAAGTAAAAATATTTCTACCAAACCTGGGAACAATGCTTATATATTTAGATATATTTCTCTTTGCATGCATTAAATACTCTAGGGACTTGATTCAGCAAAACACTTCAGCATAAGAAAAGCTCTATGCACTTTAAAGGAGTTATTCATGTGCTTAAAGAGAAATACTAGTTTAAGTGCTCAACTTAAGAAATACACATTTTAATGACTTTAAAATTACAGTCTTCAAATAAAACATGCCAAAATAGATTTTATAAAAATAGATCCTAAAAAAATATTCTCAAATTGCAAGCAACTTTTCTCCCATCATCCAGAATCTCCAATTATCCTCACGTCATCCATTGCTAGAGAGAATCCTCACATCTGTCTCTTTTGTTATATTCAGATAGATAACCAAAATGCAATTGTCCAAGACATCCCAATCTCTAGAGTAAGCACAGCAATTTTTTTTCACAGTTCATCTGTTAACTATCCTAGGGGGAAAACAAACAAACAAACAAACAAACAAACAAAAATCACCCAAAAAAACAACTAAAACACAACCACCTAGAAAATTGTCAAGAAAGATGCTTTCTTGATCCAACTAAACCAAAGTGCTTCTGCAAGAGGTTATCACACTGATCCTGACCAACAGTCAGTAGCAGAAGCATCTTCCTGGCTTCTAGGGAGGATATGACATGACATAACAGACACAGCTCCAACACATATACCACCATAAGTGTGCTCTGGCAGCACTTTACCACACCTAGATAGAAATCTACTGATTTTTCTCCTCTCATAGTCCCAGTTCTTCTGTCATGGATTCAGCCTGGTCAGAATCCAAGCAAACCCATCTTCAAAAGAATTTGAAAACTCACAGCAAGAAATGCTTAACTTTATTACTGTAGGCAAGTTCTTAGATTAACCAGGTAACTAAGCATCAGGAATGTTCCTGTTAATTAGGATTTTGTATGTGCGCCTTAAGGCACAAGTATTTTTCTTTTGCTTCCACCACAGGCACAGGATAAAAGTTTTGGATTAAAAATATTTCTTAAATTTCTCTACAACTGAAGTAAAGCCTTCCAAAAGTACCATCATAGTTTTCTTCCTTTCTGTACAATCAGTACTCTTGCAACACAGCTGAAGTGCAGAAAATTCAGGTCTATTTAGTATTAATGGTTTAAGAATAGAAATTCATCTCCCATCAAATTTTGTACATTTGTAAATCTGCAGTAGTCTTCTTCAGAGCCCCAGATTTTATTAGGTTTAGGGACAGACATCTAAAACAGAGTCTAAAAAGTAGAATACACTATCACATTCTTATAGTTCTTCTACTCTGTGTGTAAATTCTATTCATCAGCAGACATGACTGGGGCAGCTCCTTGCTCACAGTAGGATACCTTGCACTAGACCAAGAGCATAAACATTGCAACAGAATAGCTGTTTTCAGTTCTTTTCAGTTTGTGTTTCTCCAGTCAATCTAAGGTTATTGGTATTGGGCTTCCTTCTACAAACTTTTGTAGGCAGCCATGATGATGGTCCACTGACATACTTTGAAAACTGTAAACAGAATTGTTACCAAAAGAACTGGCCTCTGTGACTATATTCCTCCAGTGGGAAAAGGCTCTGCTACATATAAGTTAGGCCTCAGAAACTGTATTTTTCCAAAAATTTAGAATTAACTAGATATGCAGGTAGAAACACACGGCGTTTGTTTGCTCATGACATACATACACTGATGAGCTTGTTTTGAACACTCACCATCTCAGCTCTGCTACAAGTGTATTATTTATAACTCCAGAGCATTTTCCAATCCTTGAAGATGGCCGAAAATAAGGACTACATAAGCATAGGAAAGAAGGCAATGCCAATAACTATGTCCTAAGAGGCTCAGAAGAGCCATCATACCATTCTGGCCAATTTAAATATTCATTCTTTCCTTGTTAACATAAAGCCTCTCCATGTTCAGTTTCTCAATTAAACAAGAGGTGAAGTGGTTTACATAGCAGTGCTTTAGTGAGATAAAATCTGATTACAGTTAATCTCCCAATACACAAAAGGGTGGCTTCCCAAGAGTTAATAAAAAGGGATGATTAGGAATTATGATACTACCTCCAAAATGAACTAAAGATCAAGCACAAGAATGTCTAATTACCAAATTAAAAACCCGCATTGAGAAGTACTCATTTCTCAAGCGTGGATAGGTGGAACAAATTATGAGTATATCTCTTATCCTCTACCATATACATTTCTTATGGACCTACCTTGCACTAGTGCTTAGAGAGCTGAATGCTTCTGCTTGCTTATGAAGAAACCAGGTGCTGTAATGCTGGGTGTACGAGTAAAAGGATAATAATACCATAGGGAGGCAGAGGAACTAAAATATTGATATTTCGTTTTTTCACCCTACTGGAGATCCGTCATTCTTCAGATTGTTCTGGTATCAGATAGAGAAAACTTCTTGCCATCATAAATTTATATGAGTCAGGTTTGCACACCTAAAAGCACTCAGAGTTTGACCTTGCTTTTCTGAATTTTTAGGAGTCTCTATAGTACTCCAAAACATAATTGTATTATGCTGACAGACAAGGCTTATAATACTCTGGAGGACCTGGCTGATCTTCAGAAGCATATCTCATCCTCAACTAAAATAGAGAATTAAGTAAAAGATGGTCAGTCTTCTTACTTAGTATTCACAGCTTTTCTAGTTTGTAGCTATGAGAACCAGTGCCGACTGTACTAATACAAATTTTCTCCTATCACATCAGAAGAAACCACATTCAACTTTTACTTGACAGTGCAGGTTAGGACAGGACACACTAAGATATAGGCCACAGTAGGGTGGCAGGACTACAATGAAATGACACTGCATTTTTCCCAAGCCTGGCAGAATTACTCTAATGCTGTTAAAAGAGCATTTGAACACAGTCTTCTCCTTGTTGTTACCTAACATAACGAGTTAATGAAGAAAACAAGAAAGTCACAAATACAAGTCACATTTCTCTCCAGAAGAAGGATAATTGTTGCAGAAATAAGAAAAGATTAGCATAATTCAATAGTAATAATTCAAATGCCTGTAATTAACACCTCAATAAAAATTGTCTAGGATTCCCACACAAATCTTACCATCTGCCTGCAATAAAAACCATGAAGTGTATCTCTGCTTCAAGTGGAAGTCATACGAAGGAGATGTAAGTAGAACCAATTCAGAAAATTAAAGAACCTTGTAAGTCAAGGTAAGGGGGTATTTTCTCTAAAAAAGAGGCCCATTATCTTAAAAATTCCTGAATTTATTCTCAGTATTAAGAAGTAATATCCTCTCAAAAGTTGTGTGACTCCATAAATACATACAGCCTCCAAACATAATATTCAATGTGTGACATATAAATAAGAACAGCATGTAACAAAAAGACCTTGAGTAAAGTAAAAAATTCCTGGTAACCAGCAAAATGATGTTGTGATGCAGATAGTTTGGTCACATTCCCTATCCAGCTTGCCCATGTGGACTTGGAAACGTGTACCGGGTGTATGCAGGAAGATTTTGGCAGTGGGGAGACTGCAAGGGTAGCCTCTGTGAGAAGAGGTCAGGAGCTGCCCTATGCCAGTCACAAATTGTTTCAGGTGGCTTTGCAAGGGATCCACTGCAGGTCAAGGCTGAGCCCAACAGCCAAATTGAAACATATCTAAGAAAGATAAGAAAACACTAGCTAGAGAAAGGAGGAGGGAGAGTTAGAAAAGAGAAACAACAGACGGTACACCAAGGTCCAAGGAGGAAGAAGTGACCCATGACAGATATTCCTGCTGCCCATGAAAAACTAACTTTATACCATACCCTTGAAAGACTGAAACTATCTCTCTCAAATTAATATTGATAAGCTCCTTATAACATCGTCTGTTTGTTAGATGACAAAGGACAAGAGTAGGCATGGAAGCTGCCATACAGTTTAGATGCCAGTGCCATCCTATCCAACCTCCCATCTCCACCCCCTCTTAACAGTGCATGTCTGATATAGTAGGTTATGGGACTGAAAAGGTTCTCAGGATGAATCTTGAATACTGTACTTAATGCTCCACATTTTAGGTATCAGTAAAGGGAACAGTTCAATCTCTCACAGCTGTAATTTTGAAGGTCAATAGTTTGGCACAAAATCCATGGCACAAAGAAGCCAAAGTAATATTGACCATAGTCCTTCATGCAAAACCAAAGTGTTCTAGTTCAGAAAAGAGAAATACTGAGATTAGGGTTACCACACAAGTCTTGGTAATTTTGGATGATCTCAAGCAACACTGGCTCCATGCAAAAACGAAGCATAATATCAAACAAGGTGGGAGAAGGGGGGGGGCAGGCAGGTTGTATGAAATGTGTCAGGGGAACAGAGTTATTAAATCAGCATTTGTAATGCAATTTGTATCTTTGTGTTAAAGATGATTTCATGCAACCCCCCCCCCCCATGCTTTTAAATGCAGAAGTACAGAGAGCACAAGAGGAAAAAATAAGAACAAGTTGTAGAGGACAGAATTCACACCAGAAAACAAAAAAGAAGCTTTAAAAAGTTATGACACAGCTTGTTACGTTAAGGGTGTATTACTCTGGCTGATTGCCATATGAAGGAAAGAGAATAGGGCACGTAATGGTCGAATAACCTGCCCAATATGCCCTGCCTTGAACAGTGGCCTGGGTGCTTTGGCAGAAGAGCCTGTCCTCTGGTCCTATTTTTGCATCAGCACTTCGGCTATAGTCCAATAAGAAAAGGATCTTTATTTTTCCATCAGATTTATGTGGCTGCTTTCCTTTAGCAATTATAAATTATCTTTTAAGAAACTAATTTGAAATACTAACTGGATCTTTAAGTCTGGAGGCACTTATCAGTAGCTAACTGGGAGCATGTATCAGCAAATGGCACAGAGTATCAATTGGGATTATAATGTCCTAAGATCTATAAAGTGGAAGGAATATTTAAAGGAGGGAAGCATAGAGCATTTAGCAGTAAGGATTAATTACTGTGGGATCAGTTTTCTCCAGATAGGATTTTAAACATTAAGATTCATTGTTTCAGAACACATACGATAAAGAAAAAAACAAACCCACGTGCCAGAAATTCAACTGGATAACAATAAATCTGGGATTCAAGTACTACAGTCATTTACAAAGAAAAGTTCCTGGGATAAGAACTAAAGACCTACGGATTAGATATCACAGAACATGGTGTCTCAATTCACATGTGGACAGAAGGCGGTAAAAGCCTCTTAATAACTTTACTGCAATACAGCAGGTTTTCTCTTCTTATGCCTTTAATCATCTGATCCACTACATCAGCCAAAAATATTCAAGTCAAAGTCATAAAGCAGTCATTGCTGAATTCTCTTCTTGACAATGGAGTCTTCACTTCAGATCCATATGCAGGGATGGGTTGAAATTACACTATCCTAAAGCACCCATAAGCATCTGTTTTGTATTGTATCATGCATTTTGGCACAGTTTATTCCACAACAAACTCACTTAAACTCTTTTGAAATTCTGATGCAGATTTTAATGCAGCAGCTGACCAGAAGAATAGCTACAAGTAGTCTAGAAAACAGCAAGGAGAGAATTAGACTGAATTGTTATCAAGAGAAAAGCACCAGAAAAAATCCATTGTAAACTTTTCTTTCCTCAAGGCTATGCACATTTAGACTACAAACCCAATCATGGAAAAATACTGCACAATACTTAGAGTGAAATTTTCAGGCATGGGGAATTCTTTGCTAATATTGTACCACACAGCCTTCAATTTTTTTTGCCACTGAATAAGTTAATGCACTGAAGTATTCTTTGATACTGTAGAAGAACTTCCCAATTCAAATAAGATGCTCAAACTTAACAGCTGAACTACAATCAGAAGAGTTAATCTCTGATGAACTGTGGCAAAAAACAATGTGCAAACAAAACCCTCTTCCCCTTCCCTACAAGCTGGGTGGAATGTGCTGGTGCAGGAGGCAATGAAGGAAAATACAACTCAAAGGTAATCAAAATCCCACCAAGAAAAAACTCCCACTGATTTCAACAGGCTTTAAACAACAACAAAAAATAATTTTCTTTCCCCTTTGCCTCTCTGTTCTTTGCTGCTTCCACATATCTCACCTGATGCTGTAATAGCAGCTGGTGTTACAGCTAACAGCAGAATGCCTCTTTCCTGTATTCTGCTCTCTCCTTTCACTTAAATCTAGTAACAAAATTCACCTTAATTGCAACCAAGCAGCACAAGATTTCATATACTTAAAATGGATATAACTCCCTCTCTACTCCCCAGAGTTTGGCTTTACCCTCCAGCTGGTTCCCTTAGCAGCTTTGCTGTTCCAACAAAACATTTTAATAAGACCCAGTATCTACAATATCTAGGTACCTGGCATTTACATGTTAAACATCACACTTCAGATGTGCCGTTTCGTGATGTTCCTGAAGAAAATGGCCTTTTTTAAAACTTAATTTTTTTGGCTGATCATCCCCAAGGCAGCACTTTCCTTATTACTAGAAAGAATAAAATGAAAGTTTTGCAAAAACACTTGACTGCAGCATTTGCCAAGAACAACGGAGTTCTGGTTAAGGTGCTTCCTAACACTACACATGACAAAACACTCTTCAAGAAAGGTACTTCAGAGGTCCACAGGTTTTAAATGTTGCACAGTGCTAATGCATGTGGGCTAGAAAATACACATATGGAAGGCTGAGTATGGCACTTTTTTTATTTATTTAAAGAAAGGCCCAGTGTGTGCCTCTTCCTCAGCTTTTCTAACAAGAGATGAAGACTTAGAAGGCCTGGCACCAGCCCACCAGATCGAAAAGCCCCATTTCTTCATAAGTAGAGACAGGTTGATGCAAGAGGTTATGGTGGCAAAAGAATATGCCAGGGGTTGGCCAGGGAGAGCAAAAAGCATTGTGATTTCTGTCAGGCCCGTGCATGCAAACTGGAGTGATTTTTACTACTGTACAGGTCATGGGAAAGGAAATTAAGCAGGATAATTAAGACAGGAGAAGCAGAGAAGCAACATCAACATATGTTTAAACTAGTGGAAAGAAAGAGGAGAAATTACCAGTAGAACACTGTGAGGTTTATGCTCCACTGTTATTGAATTAAATGCTAGATGAAGGCCTTGTCTCAACACTCGAATTGTGCCATTTCTATTCAAATCAATTACAAACCTCACTGTAGTTACTCAGGTGCAAAGCTCTTTGTAGACAATCTTTTATCAATTTACAACAAGCTTAAGTGATTTAAACACATCCACAAAGGGTTGCAGCTGCTGAATTAAACCAATTTAAAAATTATTTTAAACTCATGTCATTTTGTCTATACGGAGACCAATAGATAGTGAATTTTTAAATGTATTAAACCTCAGATTCCCAAAGATAATTATGGGCAATAGTATTATGTTTTCTCTCATTTAAACACCATCACACATTTTTAAACAAGGATCATCTGAGCACTGATAGCTGAAATCAAGCATCCTCTACCACATCAAGTTATGCTAGACTGTGCTACTCTAATATTCTTCAGTTCAGGAAGTACTTTATTATTAATTTCTAAAACCATCCTCAAAAAAATCTTAACACCAAGCTTTATAACTTGTTCAGCTGCAGGACCACAAAGTTGGAAAGATTTTTTAAAGAGACTTGTTTATTCACCTCAAACCAGAACTGCTCTCCAAATAGCTTTCTAAACTAAGGTGTCTACTCCCGTTAATAAACACTGATGAATTGATTCTAATGATTTTTGGTGAAAAGCATGAATTGCTCCCAACAACCATGACTTTCTACTTCTGATTCATGATTTATTACCTGGATGTGTCCACAAGCAAATTTTTCTGCACCAATTTTGTCTGCCATTATTTCAGTAGAAGACTGAACATCAGTGATGCTTGGTAGCTGTGTTGAGGAATGAGGAGCTTTCATCTGACATTTTCCTATATGCAGCTCCACAACTTTCAAGATGTTCTAGTTTGTACAATCATAACATGAATTCTGCACTTGGCATTATCCTCTGTATAATTCCATTATTAAGGAAGCTTGGAAGTGAAAGATTTTTTTTTTTCCTTAAGGCATTTGGCTCTTATTTTACATGTTCAGAATAGGAAACTGATTTTCTGTGATCATAATCACTATGTGTAATCACTATGCAAAGTCAACTCCACAGTCACTAACATGGACATTTTTGTGGGGTTTTGTGTTCAAAGAAAGCACCACCACACACAGTGGAACAAATCAAAACGAATTACCTTGAAAGAAATCAAAGAACACAAGACGATGTGATGGGGGGGGGAGGGGAAAATAAATAATAAAATAAATAATACAATAAAATAAAAGAAAATAAATAAAGTAAAATAGGTGGAAAACATCTTTCCCTGTTGAGTTATTAGTATGGGTTGAACACAGTTTCCAGTAGGCACATTTTGCATCTCCTCTACAGAAATGTACTTTCCCTAGCTGTCATGGCAGTATTGTATCAAAGTCACCAAATCCTTCCATCTAACAACAGGAGTCTCTCATTTTCTTCCATTTGTGTGCATTTGTTTGATTGATTTTAAAGTAAGACTATTAAACCTTATTTCATACAAAAATTCAAACAACATATTTACAGAAACATTAATAAAAGCTTTTATTAGAACTGTGCTTTTGCTGCCACTAAATTTCATTGCCCAAGCTCTAAGATATTCAACAGGACAGACTTTTGAATGGTTTGAAAATGAATAGGCAACAATATCATTTGTTACCAATGACAAAGAAACACTTTACCATTAGTCAGTGTTCAAATAAATCACATTGTCTAGGCTTGTCTATGCTCAAAAAATTGTCTGATCTAACTCTGACAGTATAGTCAGAATGATATAACCTCCCTGTTGCAAGTAAAAGTTATAGCACAGAAATTTAAAGTAAACACCATATAACCTCATCCACACCACGACATGCAATAATTTTTAAATAAATCAGATTTCCAATCAAGGAAAGTTAACATTGGTAGTAAATTTTACATAAAAAGAAGCTCTGATATACACATTTTTTTCCCAGCTAATATGAATCATCAGTCCTTTTTGGTTCCTTAACATGTAGAAAAATGGTTGGGGAGGGAGGAAAACACAAGGTATTCTATGTACCACACTGCCATTTAAAGCAGCTCCTGTGCTGCATCATTAAGCTTGAACGCTGTTACCAAAAACAAGATCCCAAGTGGGAGAATGGAAACTCAGAAAAGTAGACCAAGACTGACCCTGCTGTAAAATCAGCCAGTACCTCTTAGAAAACACTTGATAGCTGCAAATTTCTGGTCACGTTTGCTCTGTGTTCATGAGCCAATTAAAAAAAAATCCTTCACTTGAAATGTCAGTTGGTCAGCTCATTAAAAAAAGCTTCACTGACAATACTAGAAAAGGGGCAAATGTCTAACTTGGTCTATCTCAAATATATTACTGGCCTACTTAAAAAAGAATAAGAAAGAACATGGTATTAAAAGCAACAACAACAAACAAACAAATCACAACCAACACAAACAAACACCCACCAAATAAAAATTTAGCCTTTTAAGAGCCAGATTCAGCAAAACTGAATCTCAAAATCTGCTGCAAGATTTCCTAAGCCTTATGCTAAAAGAGTATGTGAAACGGAGTCCTTTAGGAGCAACAGTGCATCAAAGTGTTCACATTAAAACACATACACACACCCTACAATACAGTAGCTCTGCTTTCAAATACAGTGACCAAGTCACAGCTGTTGACTACTGCAGGGATTGAGGAAAAATAGTTGCATTCCCTACAGATTGTTAAAGCTTTCCACTAAAGCAATAACTTTAATGGAGTGCTGCATCCAGCTCTGGGGTCCCCAGCACAGGAAGGACATTGATGTGTTGGAGAGAGTCCAGAGGAGGGCCATGAAAATGATTGGAGGGCTGGAGTATCTCTCCTATGGAGACAGGCTGAGAGTCAGGGTTGTTCAGCCCGGAGAAGAAAAGGTTCCAGGGAGACCTTATAGCACCTTCCTGTACCTAAAGGAGGCCTACAGAAAAGCTGGAGAGGGACTTTTTACATGGGTGTGAGTGACAGGACAAGGAGTAACAACTTCAAACTAACAGAAGGTAGGGTTACGTTGGCTGTTAGGAGGATATTCTCTGCTGTGAGGGTGGTGAGGCTGGAACAGGTTGCTCAGGGAAGTTGTGGATGCCCCACCCCTGAAAGCATTCAAGGTCAGGTTGGATGGGGCTTGGAGCAACCTGGTCTGGTGGAAGGATCCCTGCCCATGGCAGGAGGGTTGGAATTACATCTTTAAGGTACCTTCCAACACAAACCATTCTACAGTTCTCTAACAGAAAGGTTTTCCACTTTGCCTACAAAGAAACATACTGTTTTCTTCCTCTGGCAAACAAAATAAAACCAGGGACAACAGCAAGGACTAACTAGAAATATATTAGCCAACTAAGGCCCAGTGTAGTCCCAGTCCATACAAGAGAAATTGAACTGCATGTCTTCAGGACCTCCGAAGAGCCACAGTTGTGTACCCAAGGGAATGCCCAGACCTCAGACAACAAAACCCAAGCTATTGAATTTCAAAAATGCAGCCCTACATAAAAGCCACAAAATGAGCTGTAGGTGTAAACAGCACCAACAGCCATGCACCTTTTTTTTATTCTGCCTGTGCTTGGTATCATACTTTTTCTAAAAGCAGGCTGTCCCCTGCCATCTCAGGGTAGAACAGAGGTCAGCCTGACCACTCAAACAGCATTGACTGTGCAACCTCTGTAGCCTTCAGTTTTCTCCACTTTCTTCTTCCACAGGTTTCACAAAATATTTAAGGAAGCTACAAGGCTTCCAAATAGCATCTCAATGTGAAAACTCCTAAAAGAGAAGTAAATGGAAAAAAAAAAAATGCCCCCCTGCACAAAAGCCAAGGTTTCCGTGTGCTGGTCTCCGTGCCTGACCAAGGCAGCGGAGTCACTGTCCCTGCAGTTGTTAAAGACTGGACGCGGCACTCAGCGCCATGGTTTAGTTGACAACGCGGTGCTGGGTCATAGGTTGGACTCGATGATCTCAGAGGTCTTTTCCAACCTAATTGATTCGCTGATTGACTCTGCGAAAGCGCTCCCAGCAGAGGCCAGTGGCGCACCCAGGACTCTCCCTGACCGTGCCCCTAGGTACTCCGCCCAACTGCCCGAGGCAGAAGCTCTCCCACGTTCCTTGGCGCGGCCAATGCTGTTTCCACCGAGACAACTAAACATTCCCGAGAAGCGGAGCTAGCGCCCGCGCGCCCGGGGGCTCGCCACGCCCCCGCCCCGCGGACTCCAGCTCCCGACGTGCTCTGGGGCGGCGCGGAACATGCCGGGAACGGGAACGGCACCGCCCCGCCGGCCCACCAGCACCGCAGCGCCCTGGCACGGCGCCGGGGGGGCGTCTGGGGGCGCCCACGTGACTCGCATGTCGCGCTCCGATTGGCGTAAACAGCTGTCAGTCACTCCCGCCAACGTCTAGCAACGGGCACAACGTCCCCCCGCGCGTGCTGCCGCGCCGCTCCGATTGGCTGCTCGGGGCCGGCCCCGCCCCTCTTAAATACCTGTCGCTCCGTGACAGGCCGTCCCCGGAGTTCCTGTTAGAGGGGCGCTACCGGCGGGGACTGGCCCTTCCCCTCGCCTTCTCATGGGAGCCCCGCCCTCCCCCTGTAACTCCTCCCGCTCCGGTGGGGCGGCAATGTCAAACCTCCCGCTCGGGAGGGAGGAAGGGAGGCCCCGATCCGCTCGGGGCCCGTCCGCGGCCCCTCCCCTGCAGAGCCCCCCCGCCCCGTCGCTCTGCTCCTGGGAGCCGCGCGCGCGCCCGCCGCCTTCACCCCGCCCCTTCGCCCCCAGGCCCCGCCCCGCGGGCTCGCCCGCGCCGCGCCGCGTTCCCGCCCGCGGCGGGGGATGGGGACGGTGACGGCGGCAGGAGGCAGAGCCCGGGTGCGCCAGGAGGCGGCGGGCAGTCCGTGAGGAGCGCCGAGAGGGAACGGGCGGGCTCCGCCTCTCGCCGAGCCTCCCTCCCCCTGCCCTTCCTCCCTCTCTCCCCTCCCCTCCTCCGCCTCCTCCCCGCACGCGCCGGGCGGAGGGAGAGGCTGCGAGGGAGCCCCGGGTACAACATGGCGGAGCACTCGGCCCCCGACCACAAGCACAGACCCGCCGCCAACTCCGCGGCGCCGCTCCACAGCCGCGCCGGGGCCGCCGGCGGCCTGTCGGGGGGCCTGTCGCAGCCGGCGGGCTGGCAGTCGCTGCTCTCCTTCACCATCCTCTTCCTGGCCTGGCTGGCCGGGTTCAGCTCCCGGCTCTTCGCCGTCATCCGCTTCGAGAGCATCATCCACGAGTTCGACCCCTGGTGAGTCCCCACCGCCGCCGCCGCCGGGCAGGACGGGGCGGCGGGAAAGCGGCGCGCCATGAGCGGGGCGGGGGGACACCCGCACCTTCCCCCCGCCGTGGGCCCCCCCGCCCCACGCTCCGCCAAGTTGCGCCCTGCGGAGGGAGCCGAGAGCCACGGCCGCGCTGGGAGCCGGGGAGGGAGGACGGGAGGAAGGCGCTGCGGACGGGACACGCTGTGGCAGGTCGGAGGGAGTGTGAGGGGTCGGCGCCGCGGGGCGGGAGGAGGGAAGCGGTGCTGGGCGCTTGGGTGTCCCCGGCGGCGGAGACCGCGGGAACGGGGAGGCGGCAGTTCCCCCGGATCCCTTGGAGTTGCGGCAGGACTCTCCGAGGGGCGCGGGGAAAGTTGTGGCGCTGTCAGGGAATCGGGAGCCGGGCGGGAATCGGGGGTTGGTGGCGAAGCAGTTGTGCCAGACGTGACCCGCGTCCCGGTCGCGGTCCTGCTGTCGCGGCGCCGGTCCCAGATGTGCTGTGCGGCTTCCCGGAGCGATCTTTCCTACAGTCCTTGTCGGCCGGGGAGGGAGGAGGGTGAGGAATGCACTGCAGGAAGTAATCTTCATAAAAGTGACTTGAGGGATTAGAGCGAAATGGGTGACATTGATTTACTGCCAGGTGTTTCGAAGCTGCGTTTCTGAGCCCAAGGACTTTTGCTCTTTCCTACACATCTTAATTTTTCCAAAGATTGCTTTCCCTCCTGTAGAAGCCGTCTGTTCTTTTTCCCTGTTGGAGGGGACTGAAACCATTTTATGTATGAGATCAAGAAATGCTGCGCTCTTTTATTGCAGCAAGGCGAAGTGAAAGATGACGAGACTTGTGGGGCAGGTTTGGGTTTTTTTTAGTGCAAAAACGTGACAATGAATTTTTATACTAGTGGCTACTTCATCCTGGGAATCCGTGGGGTTTTTAGAACTTTAAGTAGGATAAGCGCCAAATGACTTTAGAATAATGAATTCTCAGGTTTTAATTTAAAATTTTATGTCTTGGGTGTTAATTGCACGAAGGAAGGAGATGCTTCGTTTTGCAATGCACGGTAAATATTCTGTGTTAAGATTAATCTGAAATTGTTGCTGAAATTTGTTGCTGTACTTCTCTGCAAAGCACGGACTCCACTTTCATAGTTTCAAAAGCACAACTTCCTCTTTTCTAGCTAGCTTTTTCCCCCTCGTCTCTCCCCCCCCCCCAATGTAATCCATTCACAAATCATGGCTCAGAATAGTCGATAGAGAACAAGGAATTGCTTTGTTTTTAAATGCTGTCTGAAGGAATAAAGCTTTGTGATGTGAAAGCCAAGTATCTCAAAATATCTTCAAACTGTCAAGTAATTGCCGATGATTTAAGTGTTTTTCTGCAAACACAAATGAATAGAAGCAATGCAAACTTTCAATTAATAAAGTTAACAATGGGGGGAGCATAAGTTAAACACATCTACAATGAGACTGTGAACCTGAGGTTGTATCCTGTGCACTGGTTCTCAGGCTCTTCTGTCTAAATTTAAGCATAAAGGCTTTCCTTTCTATCACAGAGGAAACTTTTAAGCATGCAACCTACATTTTTGTGCAACTTTATCAGATTTTTATAGTCAAGGCTCATCCTTGTTGGATAAATGGAAATTTTACAGTGTTGAGTTGCGTAACTTTAGTTATTAAGCCCTGAAGGACACTAAAATGGTGCTATGGGAGTTAAGTTCGTAGTCATGATACGGCTGTAAAGATAAACTCCTGGTTTAAAGCAATGTGTAAATTGATGCAAAGTCATCTTCCTGAGTACACAAACAGAAGGCATTGCTGCCCGTGCTGTTCTATGTACCTTTGTTAATTAGAGAATAGATGAAGTTGACAAAACTCATTGATTTTAATGCAGGTCTGTGAGAAGCAGTTGAAATGTCAAGAATCATGCCAGTGTTGTGTTGCTGCATGCCAGGAATGGTAGAGGCAAATGCACTTAAGTTAATTAGTAGGAAAGCAAACCTAAAATGGTAGAAACTGAGGGAAAACAAAGGGCTTTCTCTATTGCAGCAGCGTTATTGGTGGAAAGAGTAAAAAATGATGTTGCTCTCTTAAATAGTGTCAAGTAGCTAGGTAGGAATGGTTTTTCATAGTTGGAAGGATCTTACAAGTCTGAATGTAATGTGGGAAAGGAGCTTATGAAAATGGATTAAAAGCAGTGCTCTATTTTCATTTTTTAGCCGCTTCTTCAGCAGCTTCTCCAGGTAAACTGGATTTTCCTTTTTTTTCTTTTTTCTTTTTTTTTTTTTTTCTCCAGGTCAGTGGCTGTAGTCTTTCCTGGTAGAAAAGTTCCATGTTTTTCTCAATTTCTTTGGCTTTTTCTGTCAAGCTTGCATAGGATATCTTGCAATGTGTTGATAAGTCAATCACCTATTCTCTAGTATTCATTTTGTGATCCAAAAGGATCACAAAAGGGGAAGCTGAGGTATATCTGATAAAATGAGGAGCATTAGGCAAATCATTTATTCTTTTGAGTGGAAAAATATTGTTGCCTCTAAGGTGTAGAAAGCTTTCCCATTTACTTAAGCATCACTTTTCTGGTATGGACATATGAAACAGGATATCTAGGGTGGGAGGAAGGATTGGATTTTCTACATATTAATTGAATCAAATACAACTTTTTTTTTTTTTTTGTAACAGTCCTTTCAAGCTGCCTTTCTGACAATAAAATTAAGGTTTGATTCGGGATGGAGGGAAGGTTTGCTTGTTTTATAAAATCAGCCACTGAGACTCACTCAGGTTGGCATCTCTTCCAGAAATGACCCAAATGTAGTACTATAGGCCAAGGCAGTAGAGAGAGGACAGTGTTTGGTTTTGATCTTCGTTAAAATATAAAACATTCTTCCTGTGCAAGGAAGAAACAAACTGGTTTTGAGGTCACTGTGCTGTCACTTAAGAGCTTGTGACCTTTCATCATCACCAGGATTACTGGGGGTTTTTTTCACACTCTTTCACACTCTTTTGTGTAGTATGCCACTTTATTTCATTTTATTTCTCATGTCTTGTTTACTTTCCATACTTGAGCTGGTCCAAGGACTTTTTGGCAGCTTCTAGGTCAGGTGAGCTGATACAAGAAGTCGGGCAGCACTGACATTAAGCTGTGCCATTGACAGGCCAAGAACTTGAAACATGGATAGTGATGGTACATTGGAATGGACAGGTTTCGTGTCTGAAATTTGATTCATCTGTTGTGTGGTTTGGCAGCTGGGCGGACCAAGAACTTAATTTCTGTATTACGTACACATGAGTGCGCAGTGAAAGCTTTTCATGAAAGTACAACAGCGTTTTTAACTCAGTTGTCAAGTGAGAGCATTCCTCCTGTCAGATGTTGCCTTAAATGCCAGCATGGCTTCTGAACCAAGGCAACCAAAATTATGGAATGCCAACAGGGGCTACTTTCCATTTGCTGGTTTTTCTAAAGTGCAGCTCCAGCATGCCCATATGCTATTTCATTTGGCTGCTTGTATATGTATATGTATATAGAATAATCTATATGTGTAGTATATGTAGAAGGTATATATATCTAGCGGGACTGTTGCATTCTGGTACTGCTACTAACTGAAATTGTAACAACTTTTGGTACATCAGTAGTCTTCAGAGAGTGCTGTCAAAATAGCAGCATTCATTCTGTTTGCACAGTTCTTACAATTAAGTCACACGTGTGAGAACTGTATCTGAATCATTAATCATATCCCATGACGTTAGATCTAACTTCTGCCTTTCCCTGAGAATTTCAACATCTTGCTAAAAGCCAGATTAATACCAGATACCGTAGTGAAAGCTTTCTTAAGCTGGAATGCAGAAGCTGGTATATCTGAGCATGAGACCATCTCTGTACCAGTTTGCATGTGCAGGATGGCACACACCAGTGCGGCCTTTGTCAGGTACATTTGCCTACTTGTTCCTGCCGGGAATGTTGTCTCCTACTGCCCTGCCAGTTCCTCTCAGCACTACCTCAATCTCATACACATCTTTGCCTCTTCCAAACCAGCAGCATTGATCGCTCAAACCACCAGCTATTTACCTGCCATTAGGGTGACCACTGTTTATTGTACCTCACTGAGGTCATAATTGTGCTGGTGGCAAGTACGGGTTTTACATATGAAAGCAATGCACTTTCTCATCACTGATACCATCATCTACCGTTAGTGGGCTTTGCTGAATGGGGAGGAACTGGTGAAAATAAACATAAGGTCAGTGTCATTGCTTGTATTTCAGAGGCAGATAGGTTAAAGGAAGTTGAGATTTTTATCTGAGGCACTGTCAAAAAGACAGGTTTTGCTGCATTCAAATCATGTTTGCCAGATGGATTCTTGAGCTGTTATGAACTTCTTCCATTAATGAAAATATAATTTAACACCTATAAATATGACATGAAAGCTTCATTAAAATACAAAGTGTGACTCAAGTGAACATTAGAAGTGGTATATGGAATTGATCGATCACTGGAGGTTGTGTAAATGTACTATTTTAGTTGGGAGAGAGTAAGGTTGCGGGATTATGTTGTAGTTAGCTGATCTGATGGTTGCCTTCTGTAGTAGTTCTCCTCTGTCACCCACTGGGCAGTCCTGCTTTTTTCTTTGTGCTCACTATAACGAAGTCATAGTAAGTTGATTCAACAAGGTAAACTTCAAAATACTGTAACATTTTAGTTCCCTAAGCCTGTTCACCACCAGTTTTTCATATTACAGTTTAGCCTCTTATTTTTAAGGAAGCCTATGAACATTGGGAAGGAATGTAAATAGTGACTGACTTTAGAGGGTAACCTGGGATTCAGTGATAGAGTGAAGAAATGTATACATATAAAAACAGAGCGTGTTAAGACACTGGAGCAACAGGAATGATGAAAGAAGAGGTGAATGAGGGTGGTTAAGCTGGTATTCATAAGGAGAGGGAGAAAAAATCATGTAAAGAGGATGATAGTGTTGATAATCTCAATTAACAGTGCCCACCCAGGTAATTCATCTGGCCATGGCTTACGTGCTAATGACTCTTCTTGCTGGGTAAACAGACAGCAGATTGTACAGAAAATGTGTTCTTGAGGGGTGGCAGCCATTTTTGTCTCCAAACTGCTGTCTTGCTGGAGCTTTCAGTCCATCCCAGTCTTGTTGAAGGGGAGGGAGTACATGAATGTGGATCTGTTTAGGAAATATTTCCCACAGATTTTAAGATTGTTTTCCAAAACAATTCCTTTTGTTTATAATCTTAGACAATTTCCAGACCTCAGGAAAGTGTTTGATTCCAATCCAGTTTGAATATAATCACTTTGAATTGATTTTGAGATGTTGCAAATGTCATGAGATTAGTATTAAAAACTTGCTATACTGTCTTCATTCATAACTTTTTTGATTCTATGAAATAAGTACTCTATTACTATTTTATTGGAATTTTTTTTTAAAGATTACATTCTTACTGTTAACATTTGAATGATGGAAGTTTTTCATGCTCTAGTAATACTAATAATTTTAGCAGAATTTCAGGTAGCTCAAACTAGTTTCTGCCATTTTATTTTAGTAGGAAAATTATTCTAGCATAGTCTCTAAATCTGATTCAGCAGGGCCTGTGTGTTCACGGAAGGAAAGGTTAGAGATGTGAGAATAGTCTGCCAGGTTTCACCACTCCACCACCACCCACCCTTTAATGAGGAAGACCCAGATCAGACATCTCTTTTGATCACTTATTGCAGTATGACATGGATTGAGAAACTGTGTTAGCACAGGTTAGTCTAGCTTTTGGGGTTTCTAGATTGTAAGATATTGTTTAGCTACTTGGAGGGAGCTGTTTTGTAGCCAAGTAAATTTTTCTACGAGGTCAATATAGCATTAACAGTCAAGATGATGTGCAGTTGACTGTATTGAACTTCTCTACTGCTTGTGAAATTGGTAAATATTAGAAATTTAATGGAAGGAGGATAATCTGGAAAAAGAACATTGGACAGAGTTGGAGGCACAGCTGAGACTGCTTTGTGAGTGGGGAGACCTCCGGCTAGATTTGTTCAGTTAGATTGATGCAGCTGAAAAGCAGTTCACTGTGTGGCCTCATAAAATAGCAGTCATGTAGGAATCAAACCTCTGCTCTACTATTGTCTTCTGTCATCTTTATTTAGCAAGTAGTGTTTCTTTCCTCACTTGCACAACTTGTAATTGGGGTGAAAACCTCATCAGATTTCATGTGGGTGCAGTAATGGGGTTATGCATGACAGGTAGGAGGGGCAGTACTCATAAAACACATGCAGAGTATGGTTGAGTACAGACTATCCCTAGTCTCTGTGCAGTCTTCTTTTGGAAAACATAAGAGGTGAGACAGAATGCTTGCAAAGTGTTGACCCTTTTATTGATTTATGGATAGTAGTGTGAAACATGAAAAGGAAAAGATATCCGAATGTTTTATGTTGGCTGCGTCAACTGAACCATCTTTTTTTTTAATGGTCTTCAGCAAACACTCACAAACACTTGACTAACTAGTGCAAATGCTACAATGAAAATCCTTGAATGGACTTTTTTTGGCAGATATCCTATTATTTGAACCGCTTAGTATGTTCAGGTTTTAAAACGGAAATTTGATTTGATTGCATAGGGTTAGGGTGGTTTATAAAGGTTACCTTTTGCTTCCTAACATGACTCTCTCTCTAGTAGTCTCTGTTTTTGGCAGCCTGTAATCCTAATACTCGTGT
Organism: Manacus candei; assembly: GCF_025592945.1. NCBI lineage: Eukaryota > Metazoa > Chordata > Aves > Passeriformes > Pipridae > Manacus > Manacus candei. The sequence continues at coordinate 5,274,135 of NW_026138074.1, read as the reverse complement.
TTTTAAATCTGTCTCATGTTGAACTGGTGGAGGAAGGGGAGAATAAAAATTTTACCCAGTACAGTTATCAGGAAAATTCAAAATCCTTTAGGAACTAATAGGTTTTGAGTGGGTTGGGGCTAGACTGAGGTTAGGGAGGTGTCTTTGCTGTTCCACAAGAATCTCTTCTGATTTAGTCAGGTTATTTTCCATTTAATGTCTGTCTGTGTATGTGTTGTAGACTTTCCTCCTTAATTTTTGAAAATTCCACTCTTGCAAGCCCTTTGAGGTATATTTGTAGTGACATTTAGGGCTGATCCTGAGGGCTTCTTTCTACTTAGCAAAGCCATTAGAGTGGCTGCTTTTGGAGCCTTTGGAGCCTGGACCCTGTAGCAGCATGTGTGGTGATGTTTTTATTATTATTAACTGTTTTAGCAGAACTTTTTCTGGCCATCAGTCTTACTACTTGCTTGGAGAACGAAGTAAACTTAGGACAAGTCTTGCTATTAGTCTTTTTATAGTATGTCCAACAGATAGACTTCATTTCCGGCCCCAGAGCTGAGCAGTTTGTGGTCTTCATCCAAGCTGTTACTGGGAATCAAACTGAAGTGGTTTTAATGTGTCTGGGCTTGAGAGGTACTGTGACATTGACCCTAATGCTGCACCACACCTTACATAAGTCGAAGCAGCCCGAGGAATGAATTTAAGGACATTGATACAAACAAAATAGATCAGCTTCTGTATTTTGCAACTTAGTGCTGCTTTCCCAGGGTAAAAGCTCCTTTGGCATACAGAGAATTAAATGCTTCCTATACTTCAGAAGTTCTTGCTGTTATGTGTGGCAGTATTCCTGTGCTTTAGGAAAAGAAATGGTCTGTTTTAAACAAAGAATAACTGAGTGTTTTTACACGAGTGCTTCTAAGAGCAGAAAGTGGTATTTAAAATGTCTGTCTGCTATAGGACACCGAAGTCCAGTATCATATGCTACTTTTTTAAGAGCCGATCTAACATAAATAACTGGGGTATGTGGACTGTAATGCTAATTACTTCCAGGTGTTACAATGCTCATCATATAATTTTCTATGGCAGTCAATTTATATGGGTTATGTTAGTTTGTTAGGTAAAGAGCACGTTAAAGTTCTCTTCAGCTGATAATCCTTGAAGAATTGCAAAACACCTTTTCAAAACTTCTCTCACTTAAACAAGCAAAATCCTTGGGGAAACTACATTGCAGTGGAGGATGTGAGTTTGACTTGATTATTGATTTTCAGTGGTGTTTTTAATGGAATTGCTGTTATCTTCTAGACTGTTTAATACAGTATTATTTACATTTATGTAAAATAACAGCTCACTGTATACATTGCCACTGTCTGTCCTGTTGTTTTAATATGGATTTTGCAGAAGGGAAAAATAGCATGTAATTATGTAATTTTAAACTGTTTTAGCACGTGTAGCTGGGTAGCCTACATTTTTTTGTGAGTTCTGCATTCTCCTTTTGTGACTATTATACATAAATGGTAGCCAACTTCTTTAAATCCAAGAAGTATAGCTTTATTAATTTTTATTCCTAGTTTCCCAATAGATGGATATGTTAACAAAATCTGGGTATGGAAACTACCTCTTCGAGGATGCAGCTGATTGGGAGGAATACTTGTGGAATACAATATGTGTGTGCTATAGACAGAGGATTTGAAAATACAGCAATACATTTTCTTGATGCAGAAGCAAAACAACAAATCAAGCCTTCTTGTCCGGAATACTTTTCTATATTTATCCATTTTTTTTAACTTTTTTTAGTAATCTATTGCATATGTTGAATGTGTTTCCTTCTTATTCTAAACTTATCCCAAGCAGCATTCAGAAAGTCAGTTAAGTAACTTAGAATTTCATAAATATTGTTTGAAATATTTATCTTGTAAAAGGCAGCTTCATCTTCATGGCTGAAATATTTGAGGTTGATCATTTGAGTATTAAAGGTCTTTAAAATGTCTTTAATTCATTCTCTGGCAATAGATAAAACGCCTTAAAGTTGCAATTCTTCTAATTTAGAAGGTCAGCAAAACAAAATGGGAGCTTTGGCGTTGTATCTATGTTAACAATGTAAGTAAATGGGCGTCTCTTTGGCTCACTTTACTGTAGAATGAGAACCATGAAAGCAAATGCAGTGTTGGAGTTTTCCAAGAAGTTGTGCAATGCTGCTGTGTTTTGACTATTTTATTCGTACTCAGGTTACGAGAACGATTTATCTAATGTCAGATGTCTGAAGTAACATTTGAAAAACTATTGCATGTGTCTCATAATTCATTTTACTCTGTAACAGTTTTAATCTTTCATTTGCCAAATAGAAAATGGATTATGGCACTGGAGAGACTACCTTAAATATTTGCAACGGTGTCTTAATTTGTGATATCTCAGGTAATCTACTGATAACAAATGTAATTATTTTCCTATGGCTAAACATGTTTAGGAGCCAAGGAATTTTTAGTGCTTTAATTTTGTATTCTACCACTGCTTCACCAATGCTCGCCCCACCCTCCCACAGTAAAGCCCAATTTTTGCTTGGCAGAAGACTGGATGACATGTTTTGCGTGAAATACGTCATGCTTGTAATTGTTTCATCACTGTTTTATTTTCTAGCTTTTCCTTTTGTGAGTCAACTTCAGGGTCCTTTTTTCTTTATGCTTCCAATGTACTGTAGTTTCAACACAATATACTTGGCTATGCTCATCATGGTTTTGCTTTGTGAGAGTATGTTCCATACGGTGCCATCTGCTGTCTTCTTTCAGGGCTACCTTCGAGCTGCAGAACAGCTTTAAATGTTAGCTGAATGGTACTTTTACCTGGGAAGTTAAGCAATGTTGTCCTCTGTCTCATTATCTAATGTGCTGTGCTGGAGTACCCATGGGTATCATTTGTGCATTGGAAAACACATGGAAGATAATTCCACAGGTTCCTTCGAGAACCTCCAGAAAGCTGCTGTGGCTGATAAGATGGGGGTTCAGACTGTTTTGAGTAAAGACTACCTCTGAATATCTACAGTACAACAAGCTGCTGCTGAGCTTGTCTTCACCAGTATAAATTTGCCATATTTGCATCTAATCAAGTGAAACGGTTCTCATGAATTTCCCATCATCTATTGGATGTTTCCTGGGATAGTTTTCTGCTGCATTAACAGGTTAAGGCAATTTGCAGAATTCTGGTAAGCGCAAGTGTCAGATCTGCAACTGCAGGCAGGGAGAGGAGAAACTCCCCTTTTCCAGTGGAAGAGAGCTGTTGTGTTGGCACATCTTGTACCCTGATCCTATCGCAAGTACCCATGAGTTCTCTGACCAGCAGGTCATGGGTGATTGAGGGGTGAACATACCAGTAGTTTCTGCTAAAGCTCTTTACTGTGCTGTAACTGTTCAAAAGTTTTACCATAAATAAGACTTAAATAGTTACATGGGATGTTTGGGATCTAGAGCTGAATCCCTTTTCTCAACAGGAAGGCTAACTCTAGTTTTCTAATTTAAATGCGCATTTGTGGAGAGAGTTGGGAGGGCATACAGTCTGGTGGGGATTGAAGCGTGAAAGGTCCTGGAGCAGGCCAATTTAATTCCTGTCTGGAGAGCAAGGAGAGAAAAGATTTAGGATTGTGTGACCTAATAACTGTCCCTCGATAACTTCTGCTAGGCCCTTCCTGACAGCTCTCACACATCCTGTGCATTACACCACCTTCCAACCCCACCTGAAGTGCAACCTAACCTCTTGCTTTAGTATCCTTCTTCCCCCATTTTCATGGGCAACCAGGCATTCATTTTGCCTTACACTGTTTCATGTGGCAATAGGGAAGCAGGGAAAGGCATAGTACCTCAAGTCATTACTTATGATTAAATAAAATGGCATTAGAAATGAAACTCATCCTTTTGCTATTAGAAGACAGAGGAGGGCTGTAGCTTCCAAACTGTATATATCACTGTAGCAGGCTGGTCAAAGAGGTGATTTGGTTTTGAAAGGGCGTGTTCCTGGATGTGTGATAGAGGCAATGATGGGTGTAGTCTGTGAATATTTCTATAACAACAACTGTGACAGTTTCAAAGCATATGTGTGGAAACTGAGAGGAGAACTCATTGCAGTCTACAACTTTCTTATTAGGGGAAGTGGAGGAGCAGACACTGATCTCTTCTCTATGGTGACCAGGCAAAGGACCCAAGGGAATGGTCTGAAGTCGTGTCACGGGAGGTTTAGGTTGGATATTAGAAAAAGATGCTTCACCCAGAGGGTGTCTGGGCACTGGAACAGGCTCCTCAGGGAAGGGGTCACAGCACCAGGCCTGACAGAGTTCAAGAAGCATTTGTATGATACTCTCAGGCACAGCTCTTGGGGATGGTCCCGTGCAGAGCTAAGGGTTGGACTCGATGATCCTTGTGGGTCACTTCCAGCTCAGCATATTCTGTAATTCTGTGTGTAACAAAGCCATAGTGCTGTCTGCTCTCTTATACGGTTCTGAATCATGGGTCATCTACCGCCACCACCTGCGTCTCCTAGAACACTTCCATCAGCGCTGCCTCCGTACAATCCTAAACATCCACTGGTCAGATTATGTGACCAATACATCTGTTCTAGAACAAGCAGCAGTCACAAGCATTGAGGCCATGTTGCTGAGAACACAGCTGCGCTGGGCAGGGCATGTCTCAAAGATGAAGGACCACCGCCTCCCTAAGATCTTGCTTTATGGTGAACTTGCCACAGGCTGCCACAAGAGAGGAGCCCCAAAGAGAAGATACAAGGACTCCCTGAAACAACATCTCAGCCTTGGCCATATTGATCACCATAACTGGTCTACTCTGGCCTCCAATCAGGAGGCCTGGAGACACACCATCTATAATGCTGCTATTTCCTTTGAGAACACATGCAGGATCACTCTTGAGGAGAAAAGACAACGCAGAAAGAATCGTGCCTTGCAGAATATACCACCTAAGGAGTCTTTCTGCTGTGCCTTTTGCAACCGGACGTGTCTATCTCGTATTGACCTCGTTAGCCACCAGTGTGCTTGTAACAAATGTGGATAGAGCCTTCCTAAATCTTCATTTGCGAAACCCAGCCATTATGATGAGCTCATCTTGAGTGTTCCACCACCTTGAGTGTTCCATTTTTAAGGTCATTTCTAAGCTTGAATTGAATTTTGCTAAAGTGACAAAGGAGCACAGTGAGATAGGTGAATAGCTACAATATAGTAATACAAAGCAATACTAGAAATTCCATCATGTAATGAGAAAATAAATATGTAACTTTAATTTCATACTGTACATGGCAGGAGTTTAATATTAATTATATATACTGTCTTAAATGCCGAGCACTGTAGTCATCACAGTACGGTTAATCTTTATCATTTCGGTGTGAATACCTGAAGAGCAAATAATGTTTTGTTATTGCATTTTTTGTGTTTCTTGTGCATAGTCTTTAAAGAAACTTTGGTAGCCATTAGGTACAGTTCTTAACTGGTTGAATGAAATTCAGTGAAAACTTTGTTTGTTTGGGTTTTTTTTAATTTAGAGTTACTTAAAACAGTATGAAAGATATAAAATAGAAGTTGTGGATAGCTGACTTTAAATTCTGCTTACCATACTTATTTGATAATAAGTCAGACACTGAAAGTGGATCAAGAATGCAAAATATCATGAGAAAAAAACTCCACACTGTGTATTGTAGGGAAGAATGAAGGCCACTTTCTGTTTTCAGCTACTTTCCTGACCTTTATTTATTTTATTGGTGACATCCTATTCCCACATCAATTTTCTTCAGTGTGAGTGGATATATAGTCACTTTGCAAACAACTGGAACTGTTTCTACCCTCAGCTGGAGACCAGCATCCCTTCTGTTGGACTGTATTAATAGGTCATGTGGGTACTCTTAATCTGCTGCAGAGAAAAATCAGTTGAAATCGTTGAGATCATAGAATCATTAGGTTGGAAAAGACCTCTACCATTGCTGAGTCCAGCCATTAACCCAACACTGCCAACTCTAGCACTAAAACACATCCTGAAGTGCCTCATCTACACCTCTTTTAAATACTTCAAGGGTTGGTGAGTCAACCACTTCCCTGAGCAACCTGTTCCAATGTTTAATAACCCTTTCAGTGAAGAAATTTTTTCATATACCTAATCTAAACCTCCCCTGGCACAACTCAAGGCCATTTCCTCTTGTCCTATCACTTCTTACCTGGGAGAAGAGGCCGACCCCCCACCTCACTACAACCTTTTTTGCCAGGTAGTCATAGAGAGCATTAAGGTTCCCCATGAGCTTCCTTTTCTCCAGGCTAAACAACCTTCAGCTCCTTCAACTGCTCCTTATCAGAGTTGTGCTCCAGACCCTTCACCAGCTCTGTTGCTCTTCTCTGATCATGTTCCAGCACTTCAATGTCTTTCTTGCAGTGAAGGGCCCAAAACTGGACACAGGATTCAAGGTGTGACCTCACCAGTGCCATATACAGGGGGACAATTACTGCCCTAGTCCTGCTGGCCACACTATTCCTCATACAAGCCAGGATGCCATTGACCTTCTTGACCACCTAGGCACACTGCTGGCTCATGTTCAGCTGGCTGTTAACCAGCACCCTCAAGTCCTTTTCCACCAGGCAGCTTTCCAGCCACTCTTCCCCAAGCCTATAGCACTGCATGGGGCTGCTGTGATCCAAGTGCAGGACCTGGCACTTCACCTTGTTGAACATCATACAATTGGCCTTGGCCCATTGATCCAGCCTGTCCACATCCCTCTCTAGAGTCTTCCTACCCTCCAGCAGTTCAACACTCCCACCCAACTTGGTGTCATCTGCAAACTGGTTGAGGGTGCACTCAATTCCCTCGTCCAGATCATCGATAAAGATATTAAACTGGACTGGCCCCAACACTGATTCCTAAGGAACACCACTTTGGCTGGCTACCAACTGGCTGTAACTCCATTCACCACCACTCTCTGGGCTTGGCCATCCAACTAGTTTTTTACCCAACAAAGAGTCCAGACCATGAGTAACCAGTTTCTCCAGGAGAATGCTGTGGGAAACAGTGTCAAAGGCTTTATTAGAGTCCAGGTAGACAACATTCACAGCCTTTCCCTCATCCACTAAGCAAGTCACCCTGTCACAGAAGAAGATCAGGTTGGGCAAGTAGGACCTGCCTTTTATAAGCCCACCCTGACTGGGCCTGATCCCCTGATTGTCCTGTATTTGCTGCATGGTTTTGCTCTAGATGATCTGCTCCATAACCTTCCCTGGCACTGAGGTCAGCTGACAGGCCTGTAGTTCCCTGGATCCTCCTTCTGACCTTTCTCATAGATGGGCATTACATTTGCTAACTTCCAGTCAACCGGGATCTCCCTATTTAGCCAGGACTGCTGGGTAATGATTGAAAGCGGCTTGGTGAGCACCTCTGCCAGCTTCCTCAGTACCCCTGGGTAGATCCCATGCAGCCTCATAGACTTGTATGTGTTTCTAAGTGGTGTAGTAGGTTGCTGACAATTTCCCCTTGGATTATGGTGACTTCTTTCTGCTCCCCATCTCAGTCTTCCGGCTCAGGGGGCTGGAACAACAGCTGGTGTTACTATTAAGGACTGAGGCAAAGAAGGCATTAGGCACCTCATCCTTTGTCAGTGCTTCCTCCCGGATGCAATAAAGGCTGGAGGTTCTCCTTAGCCCTCCCTTTATTGCTGATGTATTTATAGAAGCATTTTTGTTGTCTTTTACGGCATCTCTAGAGTGGTTTGCTTTTTAGCTGCGATTCAAGCTGATGTGTCTGATTTGCACACAGAAGTGGATTAGGAGTGCTCTGCACTCCTTTTACCTAGCAAAGGTTAGTTGAAGGATAACTCCCGTAGTTAAATTTGTGAGTGTGTAATTCAATACAAGGCATCCTAGAGTTGGAATACTTTTTTTTTTCCCCTTACCAATGCACTGTGAGCTGTATTTGTGCCTTTTTCTTTTCAGCTTTATTTGATAATAATTTGATAATAATAAGGGCATAACTAGATCTATCTCTAGGTCCCTGCAAACCCTGATTGTATTGTTTGGTTTGTTCGGCAGGTAGCTCTATCTATATATGTACATACCCACAGGTAAAAATTGCCTGATCCCTGCAACATTCCTGGTGAATGCAATATTTGTGTCTGTTTGTGCCAAGTTACTGAAGGGTTAAGCAGAATTTGGACAGACATATTTAATTTAGATAAAATTAGGTCTTTAACCTGTCTGGTGTTAATCACTGGGCAGAAATTGTTCAAGTTAGACTGTCTGTTCTACTCTGATGATGCTTTGTATTATCCACTCTGAAACATTAATTTTTATTTTCTCAGCAGTCATTGTAGTAAAAAGTCGGTAAGTCAGTATTGCAACAGATGGAGCTCAACAGGTGCTCCATGAGAGATCCAGCTTCTTGGACTAAACATGATCTACACACAGAAAGAATAATTGAAAGGAAGCATAGTCAAAAAATTCAGGCAACAGAGACCTGCAGGAGGAAGAATAGCAGGTGCATTCAGAAATGTACTAAAGGGGTGAAACGCTACCTTATTTTAACTTATTTAACTTGCTAAACTGACTTGGACGTGCAATCACAACACTGTAGATACTTTTGATTTCTGTGAGCTTAAAAAAACCTACATTACCATAATTTATACAGAGTGGTTTGATATCTAATGTCTTATTCTGGCTGGACTTACTTTGTCATGCTACACAGGCTTTGTCTACTAACAGGCTCTTGGTTATTCAGGAGTGTACAAAATAATTTCTGCTAAAGCTCTTCTGCAGTGCTGTAAGTATTTAGATGTTCTGCCTGAAATAAGATTGTCACTGCTTAAATATCATCTGTGATGCTGGGGATCTGGAGCCTTTTAAAGAGTCCTGTTTACTTTTTACTCTGTCTTGTATTTTACAGGGTAGAAGCGGTCTGGCAGGCCCATTTCTTAAATTTCACATAATGGGAAGTGATTGCGAAGTTGGTTCAACTGCATTTTGATGTAGGTAGTACTTCCTCAGTTGCCACTGCATTGTAGCATATAGATGAACTTATTTATGTAATAGAGATGAAGACTGTGCCACATACTCCCAAATAGTTAAAATATAATTAAAGTACCTGTAATGAATAATAAATTTCCTTTATTTTACTCTGTGTTTTGGGCTATTACAAGAATTAGTATTCTCTTCCACGCACGTATTAGATCTTGCTACAGGATAGCAGGTAGTATGTTTGAGATCAGTTTAATAAGAGTTGTTTAGATGTTACATGTTGCTTTTCTATTCTAGAAGACCATGAAAAAAGTGGCTTGGGAGCTAGCCATCCTCTGTTCCGAGTCACGTCTTGTGAAGCAGTCATTTCACTTCATTGATTTCTACTGTCAGATTTTTCACAGAAAAGATATTTTGCGTCTTAAAAGATAGCGTTCGGCTAATTGCCTTTTTAATTCCTTCCTGCCAACTAGATCCTCATGTACCAGCCTTTAACTTAGAAGATCTTGAAGTTAAGCTGCCTCCATCATGTTAAAAACAAGTCTAGCACAAATCTATTTGATCTGGAAGAAATACCTGACTTGAACATTTTCTTTAATTCGATGCAAAACCTTCAGAGTTGCAAGATTCAAGGCAAATTGCCACAGAGTAGCCCAATAGCACTTAGAAAGAAACAGACTGTGGGACCTTTTGAGTTTGTGGTGGTTTATACTGTACTGAGCAGAGACTTGATGCCTCTTGAGAAGCTGATGCTGTCAAATGATAAAGACCCAATATTGCCATCCATATTGATGCTGGTTGTAGCGTACTATCTGTTGTAAAGTGTGTGTCTGGTAGAAAAGAAAATGAGCATTCAGTTTTCCCCTGTAGCAATTTCAGATGGTTCTGTTTGCATCTTATCTTTGAAATCCCTTGGGAACTTTGACTGTTCTAAGAAATGTCATCATCGCTTTCTTTTTAGGTCTGAAATGTTGTTAGATGTTATGAGTGGCAAAATTCACTGGTGAAATATGCCTTTTAATATTGATAAAACTAACTATTTTCATAATAATTTGCCTTGAGACATCAAATAGTTCAAAAGCAAGACAAAAAAAGTAATGAAAAATAGCAGTAGGCATCAGAAGAAGTATCCGAAATTGCAGACAGATATACACCCACTACAGTGATGATGGGAAGCATATCGTGGCTTCAGATGGTGGTATATTGTGTGAAAAATATAAGTCGTGGTCATGGAATGCTTTAAAAAGCTTGCAATTCTTTAGCAAAAATATTGGAGATGCCTTGGGTTCTCTGAAGAAGTTAGTGACTGCATGCTCCCTGTAGAATTTCATATCATTAAGCCACTGGCAGCATGCAGTTCCTGATTTTAGCATTTGCTGAGCGTGACATCTTATTGCAGGCAGTGAAAATACCATGCAAGTAGTGGCAGTAGGAATGCTGTAATCCTTCTTAAACACATTGGGGACATTCTGATATTCTTAATGGTAATTCTTAATGGTTCTTCTATAACCATTCTTCAGGGTTTCCATTGAGCATAGTTGAATGTTGGACCTGAAAAAATAGTTGCCCTGCTGATTTTTTTTCTGCATCCAGCTTTTTTTTTCTGCCTTGGCTTTCTACTGCTTTACCCATCAGGGATCATTCTAATAGTATTGCAGAGAATACTTGATATTAGTTGAGGCTTATCTCAGAATGCAAAGAGTCCTTACATATCCAAATATTCATATAAACAATCAAAAATTCCATATTTAACCCCCTAAGAACATCATAATTAGGACAATATTAAACTCCACATCTGTCAAAGCTTTTATTTTTTCTTTCTGATGGACTTTTTTTAATAGTTGTCTTTCAATCAACTTTAGTTAGAACTGTGCAAACATGTTCTGTGTCCCTTGTGAAAGACTGGGTAAAGTTCTGTGCTCATGACTCCTGGGTGTTTGTTGTCCAGTGAGGTGCAGAAGTTGACTGTGCAAAGTGATAACAGCTTCCACATAAAACCATGGTAGGTGTGCCTAGAGAGATTCCAGAAAAAAGATTCGTGGACACATAAGGAATTAAATTATATATAAATGTGCTAATTAGGGATGAAATTCATGCAGTATATGTTTGTATGATATTTAGAACCTAATAAAACCATTCCACTGACATGAGGTTAAGTCAAAAAGAAAGGAGATTATTCTGAAATAGAATTGCCTGGTTGCTCTTCCATTTTGCAGATTTATGTCAGTTTTGGCTCAGATAAAGAGAGGACCACCCTCCATCTCATGGGTTCTTACACAGCTAGATCTCAGTGTATATTTTCTTCATTCTTACTGTGAGGTCTAACACCTTGGATTTGGGTTGAGGGCACTAGGAAAAGCTCTTTACCTGTCATGAGTACTTTTGCCTGTAGGTATTGCTGCTCCAAAATTCTGATCTCGATTAGTTGAAAATGGCTTAAATGTCCATACATACTTATCAAGGTTATAAACACAACACAAGTAAGGATTTTCCTGATGAGAAATACTGCTGTAGTACATTGAATTCATTGTGTGATTCGTGGGGTAATATACTTCCATTTTAAAAACCAGAACTCGTTGTGGTAATTGCTTATTCGTAGATACAGAATTCAGAATAAGACTTGCAGGATGTTGTACTCGTAGTATAATACGTAGGCAAGCAGGTGTTTTAAAATTTATTATGGAATACTGTATATAAGTTTCTTCGTTTCAATGGAAGCTAGTGAAGTTTCTCATTAGATTTTCCATAGTGTTGCACTGAATAAATTCTTCCTTTGGATGCAAAGAATATGTCGGATATGGAATCAATCCACAACTATCCTTTTCAAGAATCTAGACTTGCCATTTCTAATTAGATGCTGTATGGCAGAATTGATTCTGTAATCTACATTTGCATTAAAAACTGACTCCTAGAATTGCTCAGATAGCTTGTAATGTTCACGGTTTGTATCATGTCATTTTACTGAGTTTGCAGATGTGAAAATTTTGTGCATCTGCAGATGAAGACTTTTAGAGCACAGAAGCCTTTATAATTGCAGGCTTAGAAATTTTTCAGCAGTTTCTGCCTGTAAGGAGATTACATGTTCTCAGATGGCTATAAAATGCTGGATAAAAAGTCTAGATGATGGGACAATAATAGCATGAAATTGATTGGGGTTTAAACAGTCACCATTCCCACAAGAAGCAACACACTGATCTTGTGCTGTGTTGGAACAGAGGGGTCGAATGAATTCCATTGCTGTCAGTATAACTTGCCTTAGGTGTTGTTAAGGTCTGAATGGAGTAACTGCGTTGCTCTACTTGTGCTCTTATTTTCTATATTTTATTATTTTCTCAGTAGGCTAAATTTTATTTTAATGTTTTATCTTAAATAGTACTTTGTCAAGGAAACACTTGGAATGTCAAAACCAAAGATGTCTCTTTATAAATATAGCATTAATTATTGTTGTGAAGTGCTGGAGAATTCCATAGCTCCTGGATAGAGAGTGATTGCTGTGACTGGCATTAAGTAGTCATCTTACAGTATTACCTTGTGTCATCAAAAAAGCAGTTCATAGGATGGAATAAAAATCAAACCTAAGCATGAACAGATAGGTAAGATTATGTATTAAGAGCACATAATATATAAGTGAAAACTTTACAGGCTTTACATTGTAAGTTGCCTAGTTAAGCTTTCTAAATTAATGTTGCTACTAAAAAAAAAAGTTATACCTCTGTTGAGTTACTTTGTTGTTGCTGCATATACTCTCTTCTCTAGTAAAATATACTTTAAAAATGAGAACCATATCTTTATTAACTTATCTCCGTTTGTCTGCTGAACTGACTATAATGTAGGTATTTCCAGTAGTACCGCAGAATTAATGATACCATGCATAGAGTGCTTTTGTGATCACTAGAGCATCCCCCCCCAAAGGTTCAAACTACAATACCAGCCTAATTTGGTAGCTGGGACTTAAAAATCTGAAATGTACAAAGACTTAGGACTGTTTGATTATTCCTCTAAAGCTTAGCTTGGAGGAGGAGACAGTTCAAACTCCAGACCTGACAGAAAGAGGCAAGGAGAGCAGCAGAGCATCACTTTTCCTCCTAGAACGTCAGCTAAAATAAGAAACATCAATGCTTACTGGCCTTAGTCTGGCCCTTAGTTGAATATTGGCAAGTGTATCTTCTTCACAAGGTGGACTGAGAACTTGAGTATTTGTCTCAGTCTTTCTTGTTAAGTATTTAATTAGGCATGTACTTCACATATTTTTGTTCTTTATTCTCAGGTCTATCTCAAATTGACTTACCTCAAAGGGATGAGGGAGGATAAAAAGGGAATCTTGGGAGATCAGTAAACTGTTCCCATACCTCAAGATCAGATGTGTGTGAGGGTTGAGGGTGGGAGAAAAGGGATCCTATTCTTCACTCTGGTTCTGTCACACAGTACTGCATACTGTTTAGTCAGTGTAACCAGCAGTGTACTCCAGTGTCTCCTTGGATAAGGTGTAGCAGGTCAGATAAAAACCCTAAATATCACCTGTTCTTGCTGCTGCTGGTGGTGGAAGAACTAGGGCAGACAGTAACACCCAAGCCTGAAGTGCAACCCCTACCCAGCACTGGTCGTTCTTGCCTCTGTTCTGATTCTTCCTCAGTTACAGCCCCTAAATGTCCCAGATGTGGGCATAGGCAAAGGTGGCAGTTTTTCTAATATTTTCCAGGGCTGTTTTGCACTCCTGTGAAGCCTATAGATAGTTACAGGTACTGTGACAGCACTGCTGTAGAAATACAGTTCCACTGTGCTGCGTTTCAAGCACAGTTTGAAAAGTACCAAGGTAGTAAGAAGGTTATGTGACTGTGGTTTGTGATGTGATGCTGTTTGTTAGCAGCTATCTCCATTCTGGCTAAAAAGGAAACAGTTTCACAAGGTTCAAGTTTGTCCCTAACAAAGAGCGCTATAAAGTGGGTAAGTGATATCAGAGCATAATAATGGCATCATCATATGGTTGCCAGACCACACTGTTATCTGATGCACTGCCCATTGCTGCCACTTTTTCAGTGCCTGAAGCTGGCTTTAATATTCAGCATCACTCATTAATCTTCTTCTGATGTGCCTATATGTTTTATATTGACATTTTAACTAAATTTTGGTCACAGGTTACCTAGTGGGAGGTGAAGCGGGCATTTATTTTTTTTTAAGTCAAAATGAGGTGCTGAATTATGCTTCTAAATAATTTTTTAGCATTTTGTGTCCAGAAGGTTATTTTTTGTTGTCACTTACAGGTCTTCTCACAGTGAAAAATTAATGTACCTATAATATTACCAATAATTTGTGCTGTAAAGACATACCCAGCTGTCTCTGCATGCTTTCATTTGTGGCAAAAGAATCAATTGTTTTTTGAAAGAAGGGTTAATAGATTTGTATCTGTCTAAAAGTACCTTAGGAGAGAAGATTAAATTCTTACCTTCGAAGTGGTAGAATTAAAGTCCTGTTATGTTGCATTTCAATTCTGAATTATTCTTATTAAAGACTTAATAGGATGCTGCCAAAGCACAGAACAGTTGTTCACATCCTTCTGAAGTCAGTTATGAAGCTTTACTGGTTCAAAACATGAGGAGAAAGCCAAGAACACATACTGGCAATTTCATTTGTTTAACTAATCTTTTAATGCTCTAAAAGTAAACATTAGTCATACTTTTGTAGCCTCTGAGTTTGAGTCATGATCTAAAAATTTGAAAGTAATCCATGTTAGTAAACATCTTTCATGTTTCCTTTTTAAAGTTCTCGGATAACAATATTGGCTGGGTTTTCAGTGTGTTTTATGTCTGGATCGTGTGCATCCTCTGCAATGTGAAATTCCTGATTTGTTTCATGCTGTACTGCAGGCACTTGGCACTAACCAAATTAACAATAGACCTCACTATAGTAAGATAAGAGGCTAATTTCACAGGTACAGCATTTCATAAATCACACTATAGTTGACAGTTCAGAAATGGAGAATTAATTAATATTTAGAAATCTAATCAAATGGGAATAGTTGTAGGCTTATTAGAAACCAATGTCACATTGCTGTTTGAATCAAAGATTTCTAGGTCAGAATGACTGATGGTCATGTGAATTTTCTTATATAAACATGACTAATAACTCTTCAAATTCTACGGTTTTATCAGGTAATGTATCCTATATAATTGCTTAGTTAACATGTAAGAGAGTGCTCCTGAAAATACTTCACTCTATTTTTTATTTATTTATTTTTAATGTCACTTGACCGCTGCTGTGATAGTTCAGTCAGTTGAAATATGCAAATTTGCTGACATCTGAACTTGAATTTCAGTTTTTTGTTCTGTCACTGTGTAGATAAATAAAGCTGCTCATGACCTTAGTGTGGTTTTACTTCAGATATTAGACTTGTACTGATTAAACAGTTAGGAACTTGGTGGGTTTTGCAGTCTTGAATGACAGTAGCTTGATTCTGTTGAATTAATTCAAGGTAAACCTGTAATATTTTGGGAATCCTAAATATGCAAGAGAATTTGCTGTGGTTTTAAAATCTGTGTTAGAAGTGGTGCATGTTACTGATATAAGTGGATACTTTCATAAAACAGACAAAATTAAAAACACACCTAAACTTTTCTAGTTGTGAATACTAGCAGTGTCTGTGGAAGTCTTTCATGGTGGTTTGCTCAGCTAACCTGTTGGGGTATTCCATTTAGTCACCTGAACTTCTACTTAAGTAATGAATATAATCTTTAATACTTTTTTAACTAATAGATTTCACATTGTTAACTGAATTCCAATTAGAATATCTATTAGAAGGGTTGGCTTTGTGGATGTTGCTTGTTTCAGACCTTGTGTTCACCCAGGCGTTTCTGAGCCTAAACTTTCTTTAGAAAACTTCCCATTATCAATACTTGTAACCTTTTTAGTTTGGCTTTTGAATGAATGATCATGAAGGAGTTGCTCTTTTGGGGTAACATGCATTGTAGTTCTTTTCACAGCCTAGTACCTAATTTCAAGAATTAATAGACTTCTTAATAGTTGAGAAGTTTTTTATCAGAAGTTTGGGATATTTTGTGCCAGGAAAGTGAAAGATTAGTGCCTTAATGGCAGTCCATTGATGCTTTTTAATGGTTTGTAGACTGAACTGAAGGTATGCACGGGAGAGCTTTTGTTCTACAAGGTATTTTCTGCAGCAGAGAATGTACAAACTTTGAAGGTGAAACTTCGTCTACAGAGATTCTATATTGTATACATTCTTACTTGATTGAAGGGAAGGGAATTGAAAGAAGGGAATATGTGAAGGCCATTAGTTTGATAGTGTGAATAAACGGACTGGTTCTCATTGCCTATTACATTAGTCACCTCTCAATTTTACGTGAGGTAGAGAAGTAGCAAATGGATTCCACAGCTGTCCTGTCTCAGAGTGGGAGTCTTGCGTTGATTCTTCCATGATCTTAATTCTGTTTAAGTGATATTCTGGATGTGAGAGACTATATTTGAAAACTAGTAGCTTAAAAAAGGAATACCAAAAATGGCCAGAGTGTTTTTCAGAGTGATAGAAAACCTTTTAATATTTACATACAAAAAAAACTCTACCAAAGACCATAACATATCATCTGTGTAAATACACTGGCTGTAGAAATGAAGAAAACATAGTCATTAGTAACTGAGAACTTAATAATTTACTTTAGAATGCTATGGATTTAGAGAGGACCATTGTACTTCTATACTAAATGAGACGCTGAAGTTCTTGATTTTTATTTTAACAGGTTTTGGATTTTCGTCTTACCCCCTCATCTTTTCTTCTGTTTCTTTCTAGGTTTAACTATAGATCAACACATCATCTTGCATCTCATGGGTTTTATGAATTTTTAAATTGGTTTGATGAAAGAGCATGGTATCCACTAGGAAGAATAGTAGGTGGAACTGTAAGTATCATAATAATAACTTAAACGTGACTTTGCAGTAAGTTTTTTGAACTTTCAATGCAAATTCGACATCAGTAAAAGGCAACTCTTAATAAAATATGCCTTTAATTGTCAAATTGCTGCAGAGGGACTATCAAGATATTTTTAATTTTTAGGTGCAGAAACTGAGAGTAAGTCAACATGCTTTAGTCTTTATCCAACACCATACTGTGAACAAGAAATACAGAACTTCTTACGTATGAACTTCTTATGGTAATAAAAAAAGGTCTTACTCCTGTAATACCTGTACATGAAATCAAAAAAGGAAAAACAATTTATTTTTTTTAATTTTTTTTTTGTTGAAACTGTTAACTAAATCTCTTAAGGTACAAGTTTTAATCCAGTGGTAGATGTTGAGTTGACTTCTTGTATGTATGGAAAAAAGTTAGGATTTCAGTGGGAAAAGACCTTGTGAAGTTAAATCAGTGATGGCACCTGTATGAAGCATCAGGAATAGTTAAGGTTGGCGCCGATGCAATTTTCAAGATAGGAAAGATGTACAAAACAATGTTATCAAATCAGAATACAAATGTTGTTCATTGGAATACCTTTAATAACACTTAAGTTATTAACACAGCCACAACCAGTTTTTTAATGTGTGAAAGTTCATTAAAGCTTTTTAATTATAGTACATAACATTTAAAGGCATTAACGAGGGGTTTTTTGCAACAGATCACCATTTGTTTTAGTATCTTGGAGATACCAAAGTAAAGAAGATAAAGAGTCTTGAAACTCTTTATGTAACATAAATGAGTGTTACATACTTCCATACCTATCTTATATGAAGTAAAACCTCTTAGGAAAGGGAATTGAAATATATGCAGGGGAACATTCTGTCGTTTGTTAATTTAGTTTCATACAATGCCCTTCTTTGTTTTTGAAAGAAACTAAGGCAGGTGAAGTTCATATTAACTTTTCTAATATGTATTGATTTTTCTAATGTTGATAAATGTGAGAGGGTAGAATTCCTATTAAGAATATTTTAAAGTTCTCCAATATTTTGTGATGGGTTCAATAGATTTCATACCTTCCCTGGAGGGCATCTTAATTCAATTTTACAGGACTTTATTTTAATCTTTCATATTCAAAGATCTCTACTGATGTCTTGCAAATATATGACACTCAGGTGACTGACCATCAACTTTTCAACTTTAAAAAAGTTAGATTGTGTTGATGCACATTTTCG
The DNA here is from genome assembly GCF_025592945.1 of Manacus candei. Taxonomy (NCBI): domain Eukaryota; kingdom Metazoa; phylum Chordata; class Aves; order Passeriformes; family Pipridae; genus Manacus; species Manacus candei. Next base: position 5,256,047 of record NW_026138074.1, on the reverse strand, counting down.
TTCCCCATTGGTACCAAGAAGTGAAAGAATGTCATGGTATATTTTGAAGGAAAATGGATAGGGCTGGGAAATTTTGGGTTTCTTCTTGTTGTCTTAGGCTTTTGGGGCTTTTTTTTTCCTTAAAGCTGTTAACTGGCTTGAAATTCTGTGGCAAACTTTAGCTTCTGCTTCCATACCTTAATGGCAAATTCTTCTCGTTATATGTTAAATGTCAAACAAGGTAGGATATTACCTGTATGCTGCTTATTCATGTATGAAATAGATTATATGTTGTTGCTAGCATTTGGATAAAATTTAAAGAACCTCTTGTATTCAGTGATGTTGTCAAAACACGATTAAAGTAGTATTAATATAATTCTGTTAGCTTATGCTAATGTTCACTGCTTATATCAGCTTAAGAAATTACCATTTCATTGCAAATTATATGTAAACAAACCCACCATGCTAGTTTTCTGCAATAACCTAATGTTTTGGTTTGTTCTGGTTTTTTCTCCTTGTAGGTATACCCAGGACTGATGGTGACAGCAGGCCTTATACATTGGATTTTAAATATGCTTAACGTGACAGTCCATATAAGAGATGTATGTGTGTTTCTAGCACCAGTCTTTAGCGGCCTTACAGCTATTTCTACTTTCCTGCTCACCAGAGAACTGTGGAACCAGGGAGCAGGGCTTTTAGCTGCCTGTTTTATCGCCATAGTTCCAGGTTACATATCTCGATCAGTAGCAGGATCATTTGACAATGAAGGCATAGCTATTTTTGCACTGCAGTTCACATACTATTTATGGGTAAGTAATTACTGAGTCTTTTGCTTTGGAAAGGTTTTTTGGTTCCTCCTCCAACCCAGTGACTTGATTTTTCTTAGAATCCATTGAATTCTTATTTTCCTCCCTCTCATCCCTCTTCCCCTTGGCTCTTGATCGGGCAAGTACTGAGAAGTCACATGATCTGAACCACTCCACAATCATTCTCTTTAGTTCACTATGTAGAAGTACTGTTCTGCTGAAGTATGTGTGTCCTATAGTAATAATAAAAATGATGATGAGTCTATAAATTTAAAACAAACAGAGAGGTTGTTTTTCGGTTTATAGGTATTAGCATTATGTGTGCATCTAACTTTTAGCCTCCTTACGTACCTAGTGAAAAGGAGTAGACTGAATATGGAGTGCTTTGAATTGTCTTCTGGAGAAGCTTTTGACTGTGTGGACTGTCTGGGCTTTGATATAAGTATCCAAATTATTTAATCAAAGCTGTCTAGAGCAAGATATTAATGTTAACTCGAGTGCTTAAAAAAATAGTCTTATGTCTTTTAATTAGTCTGCTTGCTAAAGCTGCTTGTCAGTCACTCCTTAATCTGCACGTAGAATTTCATCTGTAATGCAGTTTTGCATGAAGGAGTTTAGGCAAGCTGTGTCTTTTCTGGACCATTGAATCTAGTTTGGAAATAACACAAAAGCAAAACTATATTGTTAATTCAGCATAGACACTGTAGTGCACTGTCCCTTGTGTGTTCCTGGAATGCATATACTTCTCATTTTGAGTGTCTGCACATAAGTACGTGGTCATTACACCTTTTCTCATAATTTTGCATTTACAGATATTTTTAGCTTTAGAATATTTCAAACTTGGGATGTAGTTGGTAGGAATATGATAGAGGGGAATTGAGTTTTGTCATGACTGAGTGACTGGTGTTACCCTAAATGCAGTTTTTTGTAAGTCTGGTCTTAGAATAAGCTGCAGCTGTAAAGGTGTGCTGTGTTTGATAACAATAATAGAATCAACTTACATTGTTATTTTAGACTAACTGAGACACAATAGCAGTTCTCTGTTCTTAGGAAATCCATAGTTAACTGAACTGCTTATGCAGTAATATTTGCATGACCGCCCGTAGAATTATGTGTGAATCAAATATATTTTATTGAAAATTTTCTAGCTTTATTTAATGTCTGTTCTTCGTTCCTGTTTTCCTACACCACAGTCACCACCATCAATTTTAGAGAAATTCATGCTCCTGGGCTGTTTATGGATCCATCTAAACCTTTGGTAGTATCTGGATGCTCTCATTAACACTTGAGTTTTTCAAAATTACAGAATAGCTCTTATGTCTGTAATTGCAGAGTTGGGTCGGATGCCAGCATGGATAGTCAACACTCAGAATTCTAAAGTGGTCTAAAGTCTCAGAGAAAGTAGTACAGGTGTTGCTACTACTGTTCTACATCAGGCCATGACGCAGAGAGTTGGGTCATATGCTGCCTCTGCTTTTGCTAGAGATATAAGCTCCTTTAGTGTGTGAAAGCATTGCTTTAGTGGTACAATTCTATGGACATCAGTTCAGAGACATACAAATATAGCTTGATGTGGGCTAAAGAATTTCTCTTGACAATTGAGTTGGAATGAAATTTTGGAATACTGTCCTGTCTTTGTGATTCATAAATACTTGGTTATTCTTCCAGGTGAAGTCTGTGAAAACTGGGTCAGTCTTTTGGACAATCTGCTGCTGTCTATCCTACTTTTACATGGTAAGGCTTTTATATATATAATAGCTGAACTATTTGAGTAGGGATTACATAATCCATATGTTAATAAAGAACCAAAGGATATTTTAATCTTTATTGAAACCATAATATGAAGTTGTTGCTTCATATTTCTATTAAAACCTTAAATATATGACTAAAAGATATAATAAATAAATTGAAATTGAAAGTATTTAATAAACACCAAAAAGTTTTTTTTTTTTAAAGTACTGAAGTATAATAATTTATAAATTATTCCTATGCTATGAGTGGGTAGTCTGATTCAGTCAGATTTTCATTTGGGTACAGGTAAATTAAGGTGTAATTTTAATATTCCTGTGTCTGTCTGTCATTATTATGAAAATGAAATGATAATCAGAATATTTAGAATGTAAGGACAAAGTTACATTTTTGTAATTTTGAAAACTATTTCTTTGGGTAAAATTATGCCATAGAGCTTAGCACCAGGGTTGATGAATGATTTCAATGTCATAATAAATGATCATAAATACTCTTTTCATTCCTGATCTGTGAAGATGGAGGCTATTGCACAGATGTTCCTAAGGGCTAACAGAGGGGAAAAACAGTAGAAAAACTGAGGAGATAAAACTAATAGAAAAATGGAGAGAATTGGTTTTCACCCTCCTCCCATCTTCTGAAGCCTTAGACTTGAAGAATTTTCCTGTATGAATCAGTCAAAGGTCCTTTTTCCCCTTTTTCTGTGTGGCTGTATGAAAATAAATTATCCTCGAAATAGGCAGTGGTGGGACTGCCAGGCTAATTGCTTGGTGACAGTTAAGACTGAGGTCTCAAATGCTGCTTTTCTACCGTCAGGTAACTAGATTTGCAAGAAAAAGGAACTTACGGACTGTTTTATGTGCCTTAAAGTAGAAGGTTAATTCAAAGGTTGTCTGCATGCTGCCTAGTTTTCCTCTAGCTTTACTGTGCATTTGGTTTCCTGGGAGACTTTTACTGTTAATATAGGAAATAATAGCCCCGTGTTTGTCACCAAAGAGGATAGGATAGCTATTTCTTGTTAAGAGTACATTTATTTCATTCCCTATTTATCCTCATTTTGACCAAGTCATTAAATAAACAGCCACTTCTTTATGAACAGCATTGCTGTTTATAAAGCATTACAGTGAAGAGAGTCTGCAGGTTTGGTACATGCTCTAGTGCAGTACAAAAGCAGGCAATTAAGTTCTTGAGTTGTTATATTTATGTGTCGTAGTGTTTTTTATATTGTGCCAGTGTATTGGCAAGATTCTCTGAAAATGCTCTTCCTAAACATACAGGTAACAAATATAATACTTCACAGTTCTACTGCTGAAAAATCACACAATAACAGCTTCTACTGTCTTGGTCTGTGGGACTTGGTGAGAGGGAGAGGATGTGATCCAGGGTGTGCATGGTGACAGAGCTTATGGAATCAATGTCATCGTGACATTCAGTCCTTCAAACTAAAAGTGGGATTTTTTATTTTCCTGTAAAGTGTTATCAGCTCGTGAAAGGTTAAGATTTGTCCACAGCTTAGCCTCAGATCTCAGTGATTAGATAATAGAATTTTATTGCTTACAGAGTGCATATGCTTCATCCTAAGTAGGTGATAACTTTCTATATGTTGTATTTCCCTTTTGGAAAGAATTTTAAGATACCCTTCTGGACATTTTGCTTAGGTAAATTTTTAGGACAAAGCATAATTCTGCTATTTGTTACATAATAATAATTTGTCATTCTCTGATGAAATTAGTTGTTTTCAGTGTAAGTTAGAAGTTCAATCACAATTTTGAGGTAGTAAGAGTCAGTTCTTTCATGGGAAATTTGGGGAACAGTTTCTTTGAAGGTGAGTGGATATTGCATGAACTGACAAATGTTTCTTGATCACTAAATCTGCTTAAAATATATACCTAATTCACTGTGGTAATTTGACTCATATAATTGCATTCAATATAGAGAAACGTTTTTTTCCTTGCATTTATATTTTTAGCATTTATTTTACTTGAACAGCTTTTGCTTCATACAGCTTTTCATGATGAGGAGGTAAAATAAAACAAAGCTGTACATTGAAGTAATCCTTGTAGCAGTAATGTTTTCACTCTTTTTGCCAATCTATGAGGATGCCTCAGTTTTGTTTGAAAAGTTCCAAAGTGCATCCAATTCAGTGTAATCTTCAGTGCTTAGATTTGGTTTAATATTTTGGTAATTAGAGATGCAGGTCTCTGATCCATACAAAGTGTTTCCTACCTGCTTCATTCAAACCTTTCCCTAAGTGTAACAGTGTTCTAACTGCACATCTGTACTTACGTGTCTTCATGTTTTCTCCCATTAAATAAACTTGCCTGTGTAAACCATGATACTTCTTGCTGTAATTTGGCAATAGAATCATGATAATCTGAAATGAGTTTTTTAGAAACTTAGATGATTTCTATTCTACTTGTATCACACTGTCTGAATGGGTTACCCCAAATTTTGAAATGCTGGGTTTTGTAGTGTTAGTGTCAAAAGCCGGTAATGCTTGGCCTCATCCTTATTTTAGAATCTCTTCTACAGAACACAGTAATTTGGGTTTCTTTTGGGCTTCTAGGGCTTTAAAAATATCTACTTAAATCTAAACCCTAAAGTACAATTTAAGTGAAAACCACATTAGCTACTGCATTCTAAAAATGAAGACCTAGGATAGGCAATGGTGCATATGGGGGAAGTCTAGACTGTAATTTGACAAGAGGACATGTTAAAATACAGATTGTCTAGTCAGCATTAGCCCTTCTAAATACATTAGAAATTTAGATAACACATAGTAATGATAGCTCATTAAATCCTTACCTGAACCAGCAATCAGTGATGTGTTAATACCATTGTAGTGTTTCAGTTCTAAGTACACCGTAGGAGTTGTTCTCAGGAGCTCTTGTTGCCAAAGATTTGCAATATCCATGATATTGTTGTCTACCATTCCATAGCGCTCAGTCCCACTTTTGTGTGCATCCACAACCTTGCTTTTATTTCTTTCCTTACACAGCAACCTGCATTGGCTGCTCTGCTCCAGGAGTTCTGCTCCTGGAGGTGTACGTTGCTCCCTTTCTCTTCTGTGCCAGGAGATAGTGTTCCCTGTCCTCAGCAAAAAGTGCAGAACATGGTGCTGAATTTGTATATCAAAAGAAAGTTTTGGATCCTACATGGGATTATAGAATATCCCGAGTTTAAAGGGACCCACAAGTATCATCAAAGTCCAGCTTGTGGCCCTAGGGATCCTGCTGCTGCCTTGTGCTGCAGCCTTCACCATGGGGAAAAGATTTTCCCCAGCATCCCATTCATATTTGGAAGTATGACCAGATTAGCTTGGAAGGAGGAGATTCAGGAAGGAGGACCTTGAAAATCCATCAGCCCATTTCCAAATCCCTTGATACATGGGCTTTTGTTGTGGTTTGTTTTTCTTTGATAATAAATGTTGAGAAGGATTCTGGTGGTATTACTAGTAGTGCTCACTGCCTGTCTAGATGGAGTTTGTGTTTTCTTGTTAGACCATCACCATATTTAAATCCAGCATTGGCTATCCTAAGAATTTGCAGATAATTTCAGATCTAATTTCCTGTTCCATTTGTCATAGGTCTCTGCATGGGGTGGTTATGTTTTCATCATCAACCTTATTCCACTGCATGTGTTTGTTCTGTTGCTGATGCAGAGATACAGCAGGAGAGTCTACATTGGTAAGTTTTGTTCATTGAACAGTCATTGTCACATGCTTAAATGTGAGATATGAAGTTAACTGTACTGATGTGTTTTCTATCAAGTGGGTATTAAGTAATTGCATATCAGACTGAACTTTCTTAATTTGATTACTGATTATAGTCAGTTATTTTCTACAACATGGAAATAAGGAGTTAAAACATACACTTCTAAAATTTTGTGTATGTAGCTGCTAATTAATTTTTTCCTTTCTGGTGCACAGCAAAAAAAAATGAGTGGTTTGATATAGTAGAATTCTTGAAATATTTTTAAAATACATATTACATGTGTGCCTTTAGTAATATTTCATATTTTTCTCTTTTACTAATATGAAAAACAATTGGTATTTTTAAAAGTTGTACAGCAGAAATTATGAAAAAATATAGTAAAAGACTTAGGAAATTTTAAGCAGCCATGTATGTTTTATATAACAGACTAGGACTGGATGTTCCATGTAAATTTTTAAAATTTTATTGGATTAATCAGCCTTCCTTCTAGCTTCTGGAAAGTGTGAATAGGGATCTTAGAATACTAACTTTTTAATTGATTTGCCTGACATTTCAATACTCTGTAAACTGTTTTTGCAGACACTTTACCGATAAAATCAGTTGGCCATCATGTGGGTGTGTGAATTAAATAATTGATAAGCAATTCAGGTATTCAGAGGTTTATAAATGGGCTTCACATTAAAAATGTTCTAGCTTTAACAGTAGGTAGTTTGAGAACATAATGTGAGCTGAGGTGTAATCATAAGGCATTATTTCATTTGTAAATATATTTTTGTTACTCATTTTAATACTCTTGCATCTTTGTATTTTTAATTATTTTAATGCCTTTTTTAGTGCCTGCTAAAGAAATTACTGTATGTGCGTCTATAGATGAACCATTGTATGCTACAATAATTACTCAATTTAGTCAAGTTCAGTTTTGAGATTTTGTTATCAAACTATAAGTACTGGTTTCATATTTCTTTGTTATCCTATATATGTAAAAGAATTGGAAATTCTTAAAAAAAAAAAAGGGAAGGAAAAATCTCTAGCCCATTTTTAATTTTTAATGTTTGTATTACTTAACTTCTTCATTAACTACTTCATAACTTAGAGGGAAAGTAATTTATCTCGTTTTGCTTTTAAAACTGTTTTATTGAATATTTTCATTTTCCAATTTCTATGAGTTATGCAAGAGAAAATTAAATCAAGTAATTATAAAATCCTGAAGCACTGTGGCAGCCAGAAACAATAAAGAATAACTACTCTTGCTTCTTCTGCTTTCGATGAACTAGTCCTTGAATTGTGTGGGGAAAATACTACTGCAGGTTCATATGAATTAAAGGTTTTGACAGATGTTTGTTTTGCAAATAGCTACAGTGTTTTGAAATGTTATTGCCCTTCAGCAGTGAGGGATATATACTGCCATGGAGTTGTCAGAATGAAAATGTGATCGCTGCTCTGCTGTTTCATTGCAAATGCTGGCTTAGTTTAAGCTTTCATGGGAAGCCTTAGAGGAGTCTGTACATCTCACATTACTATATAATTTCTAGGTTTGTTTAACAGGATGTTTTTGTGAAACAGGTAAGAGTGTTCAAGCACTTCTGAGAGGAAATTCAAGTGTGCTTCACTTCCAAACTATTCAGATAGGGAGAAGAGTTTACAAAAGCTCATTGAAACAGGGAGAATAAAGATATTTTGTGAGTTTCTGTGAAATGTAGTTGCTAGTGTGCCTGCTTCAGTCTCATAATTCTTAAAAAACTACCAATGTACAGCTAAAATTTCTGTAAAATATTGTCAGCTGACTGTAGCTAGTAAAATCTGCATCCATTTTACTTATTATTGAGAATTTTGGGGGGTTCAATCTCTAGATCAGTTGCTTAAGTTTATTTTAAGCTAGCATGAGCCATTTGGTAAAGGTTATTTTACATTCAATCAAACATAGTAACATAAATGTAGAGAACAATATTTGGCAGCACCAAGTTTTTAGAAATAATGATTCTTTCCTGGTACATGTTTTTCGTATGGGTGTTCATACACCAAAGAAAAGATTAATGGGGTGTGATCTGATATGCCTGGGAGTGTAATTCAGAACCATTTAATGAGTAAAAAATTTCCCAGAATGTGAGGGTTTTGCCAATTTTAAAATATTTTAGGGCTTGCAGGCAAATGACTTTATCAGCCAGATAGCTTCTGACCCACTTGGCATCAATGGTGATGATGCTACCTACATTTGAAAGCTCAAGCTGTGCTTTTATTTTTTCATCTTGACAATGATCAGTACTTTTCAGTCAGATTCTACTGACTGTGTTTGATTGAACATAAAATAATAGTGTAATCAATACAAACAAGTGCTTACAATTCCAGTGTATTAGCAGCACTTGTAGAAGTGAATAACCTCTTTATACAGATACAGCAACCATTGATACTATTTTCTTTTGCTGTGCTTAGTTTTTCTTTAAGTCACACTTGCACATTTAAAATACTTCATAACGTTCACTTCAATTTGGTTTTTTTTCTGTACAATTTTTTTAAGTTCCGTACACTCATCAGAATATTTAATAACAAAACACTTGAGCATCTTCCAGAATTTAAAACTTAATTTCAGTAACTCGTTGTTCTTTGTTTTGGATTTGGTCATTTGAACAGTGAACAGTTGATTTACATCAACTACTTCAATATTCTAAAACTTCAGAGCAAATGTTTATTTCTAGTTATTGTAATCCATTAATTAAAAGTGTAAGCATGTGGGCAAATATATCATACTCTCTGGAAAAGCTTTTCAGTAGGTCTTTCCTGTGTTTGTGGTATATGGTAATGGCAATTTCAATTGTTTGTAAAATGAGTTTATCTACAGTAGGTCAAAATGTTTTTGTTCTGGACTCGGTCAGAGTTATAGCCTGCAGGAGTGAAAATTAACTCCTTTTTGCAAAGACTGTGCAAACAGTAGACTGTAAAGGAACATGGAAATTTCGTGATCATATATCACCTTGATGTTTCTAAGTTCCTAGAAAAATTGTGTTGTTGTGTAAATTACTTTTTTTTAATCTTTTCAATACCAGGCAATATGTAGCTCTTGGAAGAACTGGGAGTAAGGGATTGGAGAGTGGGTGGCAGTGCATATAGAAACTAAAGCAATTGCAGGACTGGACTTAAAAATGATGACTTACAATGGTCTAACAAATGTGAAATGTAGTGATTTATGCCAATCATTGAACTTCCACAGGATGGCAGTGTTGTAACAGTTGCTTGGTAGAGTAAATGATTTATGTTGTAGCAAATTCTTCAAAAATTGAGCTTCCTACAGGAAAAGTGTATTTCAGTGACATAAGAGGGCATAGATCAGTAGCTAGACCAAGTCGTGCAATCCAGATGCTTGAAGGAATACACCAAGTGCTTGGAAATACCATCAGTGTCACTTCTGAGCGTTTTGGAACACACAGAGTGTTCTGGGAGCACGATCCCTCGTTGAGACCACACAGGTGCTGTGGAAACGATACCTCTGGTCAATGATGCGCTCCCCAAAACTGATCTCACGGAGGTCAGTAAAGGATTATATGAGAACAGGGATCTCTTCATAAGATCCAGACCATAACAGAGACAGTGGTTTAGGATCTGTAGGAGTGTTTAAAGATCTGAAAGGTGGATTGCTGCTGTTTGCCACTGAAGGAACAGAACTTCATTTGGACTTTGGTTACTTCAAATATAATCAGACTCGTAGCGGTTCAGAGTTGGTATTTTTTTCTTCCCCTCCCATCTCTTCTTCACCCTGTAATACTGAGGACCAAAATCCCTTTCAAAATAAAGTATATGAATGGTACTGCATGTGTAATAATAATTTATGTTTTTAATACTACTGTTAATATTAATTATGATCTTGTCCTCTACTTTCTGGAGCCCCATGGTTGATACAGATCTATCAATATATACACTTAATATTAATTTTTAATTCTATTACTTTTCAGTTTCTTGGCATCACTCTAGGCTTGTGTTTAAAAAAAGAAAAAGTGTCTCTCTTTGCATTTTTCTAAATAGGTAGTGGGCTCTTACATGTTTTGCTTTTTTGAGGTCTGATCCCTTCAGTTTCTCCTCAAATAGAAAGCTTCTTTTGTCGCTTTTTATGAGAGAGCTCTTTCCCTCATCCATGACCCTCAAAAACAGGGAAGCTAGAACATCTTAGGTAGATGGCTTCATTCCCTAGGAGTAGAAAAACCAATGCAATTAAGAACAACAGTACTCTGCTACTTCTGCTAAAATTGGATGCAATAGACAAGTTTATTCTAGTCAAAGGAGGAAAAAGTAATTAGGATGGTTGAAATATTTAGAACGATACTGTTCTGTTTCAGTGTCACTGAAGTTAGGGGGAAAGATGGACTTTATTGTGGAACCAATTCTTTTTCAAACGTGTATTAATTTTGTTCCTGCCTTTCTCCCCCTCTCCTCACATTTTTCTTTCCCAGCATATAGCACTTTCTACATTGTGGGGTTAATACTATCGATGCAGATACCTTTTGTGGGATTTCAGCCAATTAGGACAAGTGAACACATGGCAGCTGCAGGTAAGAAAATTAGACTTTTGCTTCCAAGAGGCTTCTTAGCACAAGAAAACCTCAAACCCTTACGGCTTTGTTTCCTCGTATTAGAAAGAGCACATACTAGCAAACCAAATTGTTAAAGAAAAAGAGGTACAATTTAGTGTCTGTAGGGAAGTTTTCTTTCTAATTGACACATTATCCTCTTCTTGTGTGAGCTAATGGAGGTAAAATGCCTCTATAACACTGGATCAATTAGCATTCTGACAAGCACTTACTTTACACGTTGATTATCTCTCCTGTTTTGCAGTACAATGTTGCCTTCAAGCATTGTACAATTGAAACATTCCTTACTGGTAACAGTTTTTACTGAGCAATTTGGTTTTAGAGTTGATAGTCTTCTGTAATTTTTCAGAGTGGGTTAAATACAAATAACTTAAGTTACTAATCACAAGGCTGATTTTTAAATAACTGATTTCAATTTTGTTCGGGTTTTTTTTTTAATTTCTTTATGTTGATTTTTCAGAAGTTACTAAGAGTCAGATATCTTGATTTCTTGAGAGCAAGAACCTCTGCTAACACTGAGTTAAACTGCATGTACTGTTTGTGCAATACAGTTCAGTTTGTTCAGTTCCTCGGGGGTTTTTCTTATGTGTAGTCACTTATCAAAATGTATTTGGGACAGTGATTGGAATATCATGAAAATTTAATATAAAAATACTTTTAAAATTGACACTTCTTTTTCAGCAATCTGAGTATAATGGAAAAAGAAAAAATCACCAAACCACATTTTGTTTCTGAAGGATTTTACATTTATTTAGTGAATGGTCTTTCTCTAGGAGTTCAGAACTAGCAAATTTCATTATGGACATCAAATTCGTTGTTAATTTGAAGAAAGACTGGAGACTTAATCTTTTTTTGTTCTTCTGCCAGCTACCAGTGAATTTTCTCTTTTGAATGGACTCATCACTGGATTGATCTGACTATATATCTTAAATGAATAATAACAGCAAAATTGTGTCCAAGTTGTGGGTTTGATGTTAAACTCTGAACAGCCTTTTTGAGGATGTGGGGTGCTCTGCCAGTGATTTCTGGTGTTTCAACACTAATTTTATGTAATTCACTTGTCTGTCACTTACTGCTTGTTTAGTTTGGCTTTTTCTTTCCTTAATCCTCTGTTTAGTTCAGTAGCGTAAATTCCATATATTTCTATATTGACTTTGTTTGTGTGTTGACTGGAGTCTGTGAATTTATTTTTCACCATATCTAGGTATGCTAACCTGTATTTTTGTCACAATCAGTGCAATCTAGTTTTCAGGTGATTCTCTCCTTTACCCCAATTTGAGGCAGTGTTGGAGGCTAAAAGAGGGTATTTGAGCTCTTGATATAATTAGCAAATAAATTTTTGGAGAATATTTTCTCTTACTGGAAGTTTCTGTCTTTACAAGAAAGTGTCATCTCTGTTAAGTATTAAAAGCTATTTGTCAGAAAGTCATTTCATACTACTTTCTAGACGTTAGGGTGTACCTTGTGTTTATTTTTCTAATTCAAATGTAGCCAAAGTATGTCGGTTACTGTTACTGCTTTTGAGTATTTAAACAAAAACTTTCTTCTCTCTTTAGGTGTTTTTGCACTGTTGCAGGCATATGCATTTTTGCAGTATCTGAGAGACAGATTAACAAAGCAAGAATTTCAGACATTATTCTTCTTGGGTGTCTCACTAGCTGCTGGTACTGTGTTCCTGAGTGTCATCTATTTGACATACACAGGTAAATAAATGTGAAACTAATTTACCTTCAGAGCAGGTAAACCAAGATGGTCAACATTTGATTTAGCCTAAAGTAGTTGTTGACAATGCCACAGCAAACCGGTGCTCATGTTACTGTATGTTTCTTTGTGTTGGAATCCACTGTGCTTTCTGGGCTGCAGGAAAAAAACAACTTTGTGCCAACATGCCAATATTTCAGGCTTATGTACAATACACATAATGATGTAAGAAGTCAGAGTGGATGAGAAACATAACTGTAGTCAAAGCATGTTATGAAGATACATACAGCTAATCTGGGTAATACAGTATTCTGGATAACATTAATGGGTCAAGGTCAAATTGCTTCCCTTCTGAAATACTTGAGTCTGATTCCTGTTCAAGGCATCCCTGCCTTGTCTCACAAGAACAAGCTTGTCTTTGCTTGGTTTCCATCCTCAGATGCCTCACTGCAGCCTTTTGATTCCAATTCCTTTGGTGACACGCTTCCTTTGGTGATCTGATACCATACTTGCTTCCCTTGATGAAGAAAAGCACTCTTATTTTCCTGCTAATTATGTTAGCCAGGCAAAAATTGACTTCTGCTTGGTTTAAATTCCGTGATCTTAATATTACTGAGTCATGCACAAAGACTTGGGTAATAAATAAAAGGATAAGTTGAATATGAGTCAGCAGTGCCCTGGCAGCCAAGAGGGCCAACAATGCCCAGGGAGGCATCAGGCAAAGCATCGCCAGCCAGTCCAGGGAGGGGATTGTCCTGCTCTGCTCTGCACTGGTGTGGCCTCACATTGAGTCCTGTGTGCAGTTTGGGGTGCACAATATAAAAAACATACTAAGCTACTAGAGAGTGTCCAGAGGAGGGCAAGAAAGATGGGGCAGGGTCTGGAGGGGAAGCCATATGAGGAGTGGCTGAGGTCACTTGGTTTGTTCAGCCTGAAGAAGAGGAGACTGAGGGGAGACTCAGTTACAACATCCTCACGAGGCGAGGTGGAAGGTACCGATCTCTGCACTCTTGTAACCAGTGACAGGATCTGAGGCACTGGAACAGGCTCCCCAGGGAAGTGGTCACAGCAAGCCTGACAGAGTTCAAGAAGTGTTTGGACAATGCTCTCAGGCACATGGTGTGATCTTTGGAGTGTCCTGTGCAGGACCAGGAGTTGGATTTTGATGATCCTGATGGATCCCTTCCAAACTCAGCATATTCTGTATTTAACTTTCTCTTATTTTACCTTGTCTGTATCTGTCTTCAGAAGGAGCTGAAACAGTTGCAAAGAAAGTGGAAATAAAATTTAAGAAGAAACTTGCTCATAATTTTTAATAATATTTTTTATCTTTCATCTCATAGATATACTATCTCTTATGATATTTAAGTATCTAAAGGCCTTGTTTTAAAAAGCAATATGTAAAGCTTATCAGCATGTCTAGTAGCAGCTTTTATATTCTATGCCACGTGTAGATCCATCAACAGAGAAATAATGGGAAACCAGTGTTTCCTTAAGTGCTAGTGTTTTGGCTGTAGATCGTTCCCAGTTTCCCCTGGCATTTCAGAAAAATGAAATACTTTCTTATCAGTTATGTTTTGTTTTTCCTATACATCTTTACAGAGTATAGATTGCTATCTGTCATGTTCTTTGAGAAATATTTATTATTGCATTGCTTTGATTTTTGGAGGGGTGTGTGTCTTGATATTCATATTGTACTCAACAAGTACAATATGATGCTGTAAATGTGTTCTAAAACTAGCTTGCTTCATGGTTGGTAGATTTTATAGCCTGCCTAATGCAGTAGGCCTGGTTCACATATATCACAAGTTCAGTGAAATTCATTTGGTTTTGTGCTATAACTTGAGGGAGTAGAAAAATTATTGCATTTAAATACTCAGGTAGCAAAAGGGTTTTTCCCCCCTCCTTCTCTTTTTCAGGTTATATTGCTCCTTGGAGTGGCAGATTTTATTCATTGTGGGACACTGGGTAAGTAAGGATATGAGATTTAGATATCAGTAGCATTCTGCTGAAAACTAATAATCATTTGCTCTCCTCATTCCCAAATCCATTTAGTATTTTAGTCAAGGAGAATATAGTGGGCTTAAATCAGTTATCTAAAGAGAGCATTTGTAGTAACCACTTCATGATCTTTACAGCCATTTCACTAGTTTGTCTATTAAATTTCTTGCTTGTTTGGAAGTCTTTAAATATGTAATGGTATGTCTTTTTCTATATGAAACTGTAGTGTGTATGTCAGCATAAAATAACCAAAGCTGTATCAACACTTGAGTGCACATTTAAAAATCACTAAGAGCCTTAGACTAATTTCATTGTGCAACATAGCACGAAATCACAAAGATGTTGCACATATGATCTTGCATGTTGCCTCTGTAATGTTCACATATCTGTTTTGTGTATACAGATGTCTGCTCTGAACAGTTCTGGTTTATTAATGTGTTTTCACAGGTTAAAAACCTTGTTAATCTTTGTTTTAGTTAACCTTTAAAAATGCAATGTTAGATTCTCTAGCCAGCCAGGAGAATAGGAATAAAATGGAAAGTATTTTTTGCAGGTAAATATTTTAAGGTGAAATTCAGTTGGTAGATTTTTTTTAAGTTTAGAGCAGGGATAGGAGAACTTCAAACTTTGTGCAGTTCACGGTTTTTTCAGGCTCCAAAGTCCAGCTCTTACAGGGTTCTGTACCAACTCTGTAATAAAAACAGTAGAACAGATGTCAGTAAAGAACCCTCAAATTTATTTGAAGAATATCTAGATGTTGTTCTTCGCCTATAATGAAGTTGTCTATATATACAAAGCATTGAACTTTTGAGGGCTTGTCTACATTAGAAAAACATACTGTGTTAAAACACACAGTGCAGTTTTGAATGAGAACTAGATCTCAGTGAAGAAAAGGACATGTTTGATACCTCACCACTCAATCATATAGCACCTGAGATTAGGTCCATATGTATAGCTGTCTGTAATATAGAGCACAGTTTTGTCCTTGTCTGCACTGAGTGTTTGTCATGTTGTTTAGATGACATGTATTTCCAAGTGTAGACAAGGCCTGATGTTTTTTTTTTTCAGCATCTAAAAGAATCTGGGTGCACCAGTAACTGATCTGGTATTTAATACTGTAACTTTCTTTACTAAGAAAATTAAGATATTCTATGTAGAGGAGAGTTTTTGAAAAACAATGTTGAAAGTTTAGGAGACTTACTGGCAGTGATGACAAACTCTTCAAAAACATAACAATGGAGCTTCCATAACTGTGTTTTCATTTTGGTGAATTTGGCTTTATATGTAGCCATAAACAAACAAAACATCCATAATTTTCATTGCCTTAAATAATATGGAAATAATCCCTTATATCGTTGTTTTAAATTACTCCAAATGCTTCCTAGATGCAGTAAGACCTCGTGACTTTTTTGGTATAAAGGTTTCATCAGATTTCTGCTGAATAGAGCACTTACCATTTTTAATTGAAATGCTTCCTTTGAAATCAAGTTCAGAATTCCTAATGTTTACAAGTTTTAATAATTTTATCTTTTCGAAATAATTTGAACTGAATTTTTTTTAAAAAAGGTATGCGAAAATTCACATCCCGATCATTGCCTCTGTGTCTGAGCATCAGCCTACAACATGGGTTTCCTTCTTTTTTGATCTGCATATTCTCGTGTGTACTTTCCCAGCAGGGCTGTGGTTCTGTATCAAAAACATCAATGATGAAAGAGTCTTTGGTAAGAGAAAATATTTTTAAATTATTTTGAAAAATCTTGCCTTCAACTTGATTCTGTTTTTTTGTTTCCTCAAAGCTGATATATGGCTTGTTCTAAAAAATGGTTTAAAGGTGACGTGTTTAGAGATGATTATTAAAAGTTGCCTGCATCCAGCGGTATTTAAAACTGTTTATGAAATTGCAGAGGTTGCTGAAATGGTGATGGAATGTAGTTCCAAGAGGTGGGATTGAATTATTTGTCGCTACAGTTCAGTTCTGCACCAGGAGTTTCATGCTCTTCTCCAGGCTGACGTTTCATACCACGCGTGGAGGTGCGGTTCCGCAGTGCGGATCAGCCGGGGGAACAGCTCAGCGTCCTATGTCAGTGCCAACAAATTGCTTATTTGTACAAAGCTGTACTCTGAAAGCAAACTTCTAAGATCATGAAAGAGGCTTGTAAGGATGTGCTTTGCAGTTTTAATCCGTATGGAGGAATGAAGATCAGTCAGGTCTCGAATTTTTACAGGACAGGAGACTCCAGACTAATATAGCTGCCTCTTAAGACTGCCTAAGAGATGTGTGGGCATTGGGAATGTTTACTGGGTTAAATAAATCCAGTGACTCTGGGGTATTCTGTGCTCTGTGGCTTACAATTAATTCTTGTCAAGACCAGTGCTGGGCAACTTGCTTTCAGCCTCCTACTGCTGCATCATCCATGTAGGAGGGCATAGAGAGACCTATGAGTGAGGGTGGAGAGCCATACTACCTCAGTGCAAAGTAGAAGATATTTACATAATATAATTTGATAAATTGGTGTCCCTTGATGATTTCTGTGGCAAATCTTTCACAAGAGGATGTTGTTAAACTGTAGCAGACAAGGGATCCATCAGGAGGAAACCACTATGAGATGTTCCTAATCAGTGTATACAGCATTGTTTGGGGTTTTTTTTCTTCCAAGGAAAGTGTTCTGAATATTCCTTACTCTTCTGAAAACATTGGTTTGTGTTTTGTGGGAGACAGAGTGGAGATAGTACTGTTCAGAAAAGCTTCCTTCAGAATAGGGCTCACAATATCATATTTTTCATCTGTATGGAATTATAATGTAGACAAGCCCCCAATTTGTCCACAGATATCTCTAGCTTAAAATTGGAATATAATATTTGCATTAAATTGTAACACTTCCTTTTGCTTTTTCAGTTCCAGTAACTTCTTTGGTCTAGGGCTGTTTGACCTTTTTAATCAAATGAAGCTGCCTATTATTCTAGTAGTATTTTTGGTGTGTAATATTAAATTTCACTAATAATGTATATTCTGGCACATTATTAATGCATATGAAAACGGGGTTGTGTTATTGTTAACAGTTGTCAAGGTGAACCTCAGGAAATGTTTGAGGCTTAACAGGGATAAGTGTTAATTCAACCGAATGTTGTAAATTAAAAAGCAATGAAATGCAAGATGCACACTTGAGTCTTTATATACACAGATGCTCTACTCACTTCCAGAAGTAGTTTTATGGAGACCATGTACATGTGCAGACAGTTAGTATTATTTTCTAAATGTCATCAGCAGGT
The DNA here is from genome assembly GCF_025592945.1 of Manacus candei. Taxonomy (NCBI): domain Eukaryota; kingdom Metazoa; phylum Chordata; class Aves; order Passeriformes; family Pipridae; genus Manacus; species Manacus candei. The sequence continues at coordinate 5,238,254 of NW_026138074.1, read as the reverse complement.
TTGTTTCTTTGCAGTTGCTCTGTACGCAATCAGCGCCGTTTACTTTGCTGGAGTGATGGTTCGACTGATGCTCACTTTGACTCCAGTGGTCTGTATGCTGTCAGCAATCGCTTTCTCCAATGTCTTTGAGCGTTATTTGGGTGATGATATGAAGAGGGAAAATCCACCAATAGAGGACAGCAGTGATGAAGATGATAAAAGGAACCCTGGCAACCTGTATGATAAGGTGAGGGGAGGAAGCAAGAGTCAGAAGTCAGAAAACATGGGTTCCATTGTCAAGAGGGAAAAAAGTTGCCATAACAGATAAATTTGTGTTTGTTTAGGCAGGCAAAGTGAGGAAACATGTATCTGAACAGGAAAAAACAGAAGAGGGACTGGGTCCCAATATCAAAAACATTGTGACTATGCTGATGCTGATGTTGTTGATGATGTTTGCTGTTCACTGTACCTGGGTAACCAGCAATGCATACTCCAGCCCCAGCGTGGTTCTTGCTTCCTATAACCACGATGGGTAAGTAAGGTCTGTGGGTCTGAAAGTGATTAAAGGGCAAAAGCCTTTCTACTGCCTTTGCATTAACAATTGGCTTTACTTATCAATTCTTATTATATTAAGGCAGAATTGTCACCTGAATAAAAAATTCTTAATACTCTAATTTTCAAAAAGATATAACATTTTCTGAAATATTTAATGTCAATATATAAAAATAATCCTACCCAAAGCCAATAAAGATGATGGTTAAAAAATAAACAAACCAACAATTTTCAAGTCAACTGGGAAAACTTGTTTAAGAGTATATATTTGACAGGAAATGCACTAAGTCATGTCTTCAAAAGCAGTTCAGCTTCTGGCCATTCAGCTGTCAGAGGGTTCAAACTTATGACTGCTGGTGACCAAATCCCTCAAAGAAAGTTGAACTCATAATAAAACCCTTATTTGTGAGCCGAGATTTATCGTGGTGCAGTTGGTTTGTTGCTAGTATTTGTTCCGATGAGAATAAAATGAACTGTTTTGCAGCACCCGAAATATCCTAGATGACTTCAGAGAAGCCTATTACTGGCTCAGACAAAACACAGATGAGCACGCCAGAGTGATGTCATGGTGGGACTATGGTTACCAGATAGCTGGGATGGCCAACCGAACAACCTTGGTTGACAACAATACTTGGAACAACAGCCACATCGCCCTGGTAAGGGAGGCAGTTTTCTGTGGAGTAGAAGCACCAAAATGTTTCCATTGCAGTCCAGTGTGAACTTGTAAATGTCTCTTGATAGGCAGTGTGATATTAAGGAGAAATTACGTAGAGTGGGAAACACAGAGATGGAAGGAACAGATTTTTTTTTGCATTTATTAGAACTCAAGTCTAGGGATTGATTTTTGCTTTGGGGTTTGTTTTGTTCACTCGATGCTTCCAAAACTTCCTTTTCAGTTTCTCTTTTTTTCGTTTTGGGAGGATAGACAAAACCTAATGTAACCATTCTCCATGGGATTAGTGCTACAACAGCTTACCTGGTACTGCTGCTTTACTGGCCTGTCCAAATAGGGGTCTTTTCAGTTCAGCAGTGTCATTGCTGAGTGGATTTTTGATTGGCATGAGAAAACTGACCACAAGGATTAACAAATTTTCAGGCATCTGGGAAATTAGAGAAAGTTTGACAAAGTTTGACAAGCAATGGAAGTGTAGCAGATTTGATGCAATTCTGTCTTCTCAAATTTGCAGTTAGACAAAAATATCTGCACATTTAATTTCTTTCACTTCTGAAGAGTAAGCTTAAGCTTTGTACTTATATGGGCTTAAGGCAGGGTGTTAGCACTGCTTGTGGTTACAGGGGCACCACCTTGGGCAACTTACACTGTTTTCAGAAACCAAAGGAAGCTCTATATTGCAACTGGGTTTGCAGCCTTACTAGGTGCTGTGTAATGACTCATCAGCACTCTGTGATGACATCAGTCATCACTCAGTGCCTGTTTCTTCCAGAGTGTCATGCTACAGGGACAGAGTGGAGGTAGGGCTTGAGGAATGTATTAGGATAGTTTCTTGTCTTGTATCAGTAGCAAGTACAGCAGTTGGACCAGATCTGCCAATAAGCAGTGTACAGAGGAAACAAATAATTGAAGTTGTGCTCTGAGCTTACAGAGTCCTGAAAAAACGTGTATTGGGGAAGGGGAGAATCACATGTATGTGCTTTTGACAGGGGCAGGGAAGTCGCATCAGCCAAAAGCAAGCTTGGGAAACTGTACTGTTGGTGCTAATATCAGTCAAGAAGCATTGCCGTGTGCTCTGAGGCACTTTTAATTTGGTTGTTGACATGGCAGCATTAGTGTATTTTGATGGATATTCAGCTCTGATAGCTCTGTGTGCCTCCCTCTCTAAACCCACAGATCCTTGCAGGACAAGGTGCATCATGTGAATAGAGAGGCTGTGGAAGTCATCTCTATTGCCTAATAAGCACAGTAGCCATACACATTGCAGCAATTAGCAGTGATAGTTTTCAATAAAGAATTCTCTCCAGTATGACTGCTGGTGCTGTCAAGTTCCATTTCAGAATGAATACTCCATAAAGGGGGACCCAAGCAATAAATGTGCATTGTGGTGAATATCTGATCTTCTACTGTAAATGAGGCACGCCCTGGAGACGTGTCCAGATGATTTCCTCCTGCACAGAGATGGAAATCTGCCAAATATCTTCACATTAATTAGGATAATGGCCAAGAAGCTGAGGTTCTTGGTCTTTTTGACAGCTTGCAGCCAAAGCTAAGCGTTCTCTAATTACGTTCTTAGCTGAAGATGCAATATTATTTATGTTGTAGTTACTCCCTTTTACTACAACAGTGTGTTATATCCCAAGTATAGGAGCTTCAGCAGCAAACAAAGCTGCTGAACTAAGTGCCACTTGCTGACCAGAGGGAATTGTTTAAGTGTGAGAAGTGACCAGGATGGAAGAGGTGCTGGATACAGCTTTAAAAAGTTTTGTTCTGACTCTGTGTAAATTTACCTTGACTTAATGCTGAGGGTGCCTGTGTGCTACTGAATGCAGTGCAGCATGTCTGCTTCATTGGGCACCTATCATGAAGGACAGAGCTCAAGGAAAAAAAAAGTCACTAACATTTCAAATAACTTATACACTTTGGCCTGTGTCTAAAGCTCTGAAAATGATTTGTAATGAGTTATTTTCTGCAACACTAAGTTTTTGGCAATAAAGCCAAAAGACACCTACAGACTTAACAATCTGTAGGTGCCACAAAAGAAAAACCCTTGTTGCTACATTTTATACTCAAAACACTCATTTCAACAGGCAGCACTCCTCTTTACAGAGTGCTTTTGAGCTTTCTAAAGGTTGTGCTTTTGAGTTTCTAAATATTCACAATGGGTTTTATTTATCTAGAATGAAAATGTTGGTTTTGGTTGGCAAGTATGAATTACAGAATGGGTCATCTGATCCAAACTCCTTGCTCAAGTAGGGTCATCCAAGAGCACATTGCACAGGATTCTTGGGCTTTGGTCTGTCAATATTGATCTGTGTAGGTATTTGATAGGCAGCTGTGCAGATATTTATGATATTTTTGCTATGATACAGGTGGGAAAGGCAATGTCATCAAATGAGTCAGCAGCATATGAGATCATGAGAAGCCTGGATGTGGATTATGTTTTGATTATTTTTGGTGGTGTGATTGGCTACTCTGGTGATGATATTAATAAGTTCTTGTGGATGGTAAGAATAGCAGAGGGGGAACATCCTAAAGATATTCGGGTAAGTGGAACTGCTACCTTTTTTTTTTTTACCTTTTATTTGTTATTATTTTTCTGGCATTGATCATTACAGTGAAGAGAAATCTCTACTGCTTATTGCAAATTTATTTGAAAAATATACTAGGATTGTTTTCCTAGAACAGTAGGAGTGCAGAGGCCTGTAGCCCAGTTTCTTTAAATATTTATGATTTTGAAAGGTCAGTAACCTCAAAAGCTTTTAAATTTTTTGCATGATGCTGAAAGTACAAGATCTCTTTTGTAGTTCTTGTGTGTCTGTCTCACTGTGCACCATCACATACTTTAAAAAATGTGTGTTCAGACTGTTTAAATAGTCAGCATTTCAAATTTCTTCAAACTCTGTAATAGTAGGAGACAAGTGAAAGTGTTAATATTGACTCATGTAGAGTTTAAGCTGTTCAAACACCTCCAAGATTGCAGAAGTCTGTAGTAATATTTTCTTAAGCCTAACAAAAACTTTCAGATATTGAGCTCAGGCTTAAGGGAGTAGTCCATGTGCATAGTTTCATCTTGTACTAGAGATGAAAATGGCAGAAAGTTTTTGTTTAAACACTGCGCACACATGAAGTTTATGGTAACCCTGCAGACCTCCTATATTATCTATACAGGGCTTTTTACCTTTCTGAAGAATAATTTTGATAGGTGCCCAACTAACTTTTACAGTTTGAGATCGTTTTTCCTGCACCACTTATTGTGAAGTGACAAAACTTGTAGCAGCACAATAGGATTTAAGGAGACCGATCCTTTGGGGTCTGCGTTACAAGCAGGTACTTTGTAACTATTTTACCTTTAATGAGCACCATCATTTTCATTTTAAGGTTGCCTTAAATCAGCTTTTAAACTGTAAAAGTCAGCTGAGATTCTTAGGGGTTCTTTTGTGGAGAAGGGAATGAGAAGTTACCTTGAGATTTTAGTTTATATTGACTCTTTGTATCTTTTTTTCTTTTTAAAGGAAAGTGATTACTTTACCCCTCAGGGAGAATTCCGAGTAGACAAGGCAGGTTCTCCAACTTTGCTGAACTGCCTCATGTATAAAATGTCCTATTACAGATTTGGAGAGATGCAGGTAAGTGCTACAACTTCTACTGAATCATAATTGAAATGTGAAAAAGCAAATGTTGTTTCTATGTATTTTCTATCTTTTAGATTAAGCATTGCTTGGAGTGACAGAATCAGCATGAGTCAGCTTTAGAAATTAAAACACATCCAGGCATGATCTACTCTATATAACCATTAGCAGAAAGCATTTCTGCTGCTCACCTACATTTGTACTTTGCTGCCAACCTACACCTGTACTTATTTTTTTGCTGTCCTTCACATTGCCCCAGATGAATATCTTGATTCCATTGTGCTGTGCACTCACTAAAGCATTACCTGTCACGTTGTGGAGAGCTTTAGATTTGTTTCTTGTAATAGCAACACGCAAGTGGAACTGTTGACTGTTTAATCAGAAACTACATGATTTCTGTCCAAGTCACATCAGTATATTAAGCGACACTACGCTTTTACAGTAAGGGCAGCAGTTGTCAGTCTGCTTTGGGAGCATCAAACACATGCATGTAGCTAAACCTGTTTGAGTTTTTAGCTCCCTTTTCTTCCCTCCCTGCCCCCCCCCCCACAAGGGCTCTTCCTTCTGATGTGTTAGCACAAGAATCCTTTATTCAGCAAATCTTATTTGTAACACAGGGGGCCAAATTTAACTAATAATTGTCAATGATTTCCAAATTGTATGGAAAACCAGGAAGGTGCAAATTATTGCACTATAGGAGAGAGCACTCTGTCACTGTAGGCTGCCACACCTCTGACTGTCACTTGAGTTGTTTAATCTCTGAATGCAGACATGGTATTTTTATTGGGATATTAAGTGCTGTCTCCCGTGACATCTGTAGGAGTCAGAATGAACTTTTCCCTCTCACAGTTGTAAAAAGGATCTGAGAGTTTTTTCTGTGTAGCAATAACCTGTGCAAGAGAAATGTTGCCCTTTGACTGGGGCCAGCTGAAGGAGTGGCCTTGCAGTACGAAGTTCCACAGTTTGCAGTGACCAGTGGTTTGGGTTTTGTCTTGAACTAATATGCAGCTTTAATTTTTATAGCTGGATTTTCGGACACCCCCAGGATTCGATCGTACACGCAATGCGGAGATAGGCAACAAAGACATTAAATTTAAACATCTGGAGGAAGCCTTTACTTCAGAGCACTGGCTTGTTAGAATATACAAGGTCAAACAATTAGACAACAGAGAGACATTGGATCATAAACCTAGAGTAACCAACATTGTACCGAAACAGAAGTATTTGTCAAAGAAGGTGGGTTCCCAGTGAAGTAACTGAAAGGGGTTTGGAGTTTATTTTTAAAAGTGAATCACATAGCTGGTGAATTATGTATTTCCACTAGCCAGAATGTTATGGATACTGTTCATGTTAGTGTCCAATTTCAGACCTGCCTGCTGGTAATAATTGTTTATTTACTGTCTGCTTAACTTAAAAGCATGTGAAGACACAAGGCTAGATTATTTTTAGGCAGAATGCTAACTGGAAATAGAGTGTGTCACTGGCTGTTACAACTCTTAAGTCTTCATGTAACTGGAAGTATAATCTCTAAAGTACATCAATTCATGTTTCAGTAACTGGCTCACTAAGTAAATAATGTGGAAGTTGCTTTCTGACTTTGTTTGAAAGTAGTGATGCCTAGAAGTTTAAAAATGGCGATTTTGTATGAAATAAATTAAATATGAAACTTTTGTTGATGGAACTTTAGTGTCTGTCTGCTTACTGTTTGAAGTCATCTTCATGTTTTTAAAAGTGTATGTTGTGCTACTTTAGCCTAAGAAAGATCTGATACCAGGGGAGTTGGGGAGCCTCTTACAGCCCTCTCCTTCACAAGATCTGTTTTCTGTATGTTCAAATAGATATTGCAAAAGGGATTCCAGAAGTCAGTCTAACAAACTAAATTAGTATAGGCAGTGAACTTACACTGTTTCATGGAAGTACAAGTAAAGAATATTCTCTACAAGTAGAGGATGTTAAATGTCAAGATGTTTATTTTTGTGATTTGATGGAAGTACATAAAATAAGGCATTTAGGAGTTGCCACTAAAGCTAGACATGTTGAAAGGAAATTATAAGCTTTATTGTGCCTATCATACACTTAACACTAACTTTTGATCTTAAGTGACAAGCAAGGCTATATTTATCCATGATAGATGCACTGACCCCACTTAAGCCATGGATGGGTCAATTCTCTATCTAAAGATGATAAAAGCTGCTGCAATTTCTGATCCATCACCAACTCCTGCAGTACAAATAGGCTCTGCTTCCCACTAAGAAATCAGAGAACCAAGGGGAAGAGCATGGAGCAAATGTCTAAACTAGGATTTCTTAAATGCATTCTGAGGGCTCCTTAGTAGCCACAGTTCTTCAGCAGTTGCTTCCTTACTGGAAATTCAGTCCATCTCCTATTAGTTTGTATCTGTCTCACCTTATTGCAATAATGTCATTGTTATTTTTAAAAATTGTATTTCATTGACATAACAGAGCCTGCTGGCAAGCACAGCAAAGTGCAGCAAGTGTGGGAGCTGCCTCCTGGCAGGCACATTCAATGTACAGTTCTACCTGTCGCAAACTTAACCATGTATATACAACTTTGAAGTTAATTTTACCTATGAACAACATTAATGATTCCCCCCATTATTACCTAAACCATGATAACTAAGTAAGCTACAAACCAACAGTAGAGCATTGAAGACTAAAATGGGATTATTCAGGGTTTTGTTCTTTTTAAAAATGCTGCTTTGAGCAAAGAGTTCTACCTAACTTCTAAGAGAATCAATAGTGCAAAAGTTGCACAACAGTATTTCCAGGCAAAACTAACACTACACCAGTTGTGCTCTTTGGGCATATTAGAGTTGTATGATGTTGGTTAATTATTAATTCTGCCTCAGCACAAGCTTTGAAAACAATTCTACAGATCTGGTGTATGGGGCTTGCAAAAGCACATCTTGTGCAAGAGCAACTGTTGGGCAGGAATTAACAATCCCAACATCAAAAATAATAACTGGATAATGCCTAGTTGAGGACTTAGCATTTAAGCTCTTTAAAATCAGTCTAAAGATCAGGCACTGAAATGCACATCATTAAACCGCGGTCAAGACTAAATCATTAACTAATACATGTTATTCTGTTTTTCTTTTTAGACCTCCAAAAGGAAGCGTGGCTACATTAAGAATAAACTAATTTTAAAGAAAGGCAAGAGACCCAACAGGAAGACAGTTTAAATACACTGTTCTGATTGCTAATACGAAGCAGTTGTCCTTGAGATAACCAGTCTTTGCCTTTAGCTCAAATCATGTTTCACAGCAACATGAGGGTACAGAACCATCATTGGTCCAGATTATTGTACAAAATTTTCAGGCAATGTCTGATTAAAAATATTGGCTTATTGAGAACAGCTGTTTTAGATTTGTAATGTGAAGCAAGACAGAGCTGCTATCCAAGTCTAGCAGCATTTTTTTTATTGGTACATATTATCCTTCAAATCTGTTGAGAATTTGGACTGACTACCAAAGAACCCTGTAATTTGGTCCTTGGCACATGCATACTTGTCAATCTTTTTTGGACAACACTGTTCAGCTGAATAGCAGCAGTATGTAAACTGGAATGGTGACATCTGACAATGACTCTTTTTTCAACAAAAAAAGAGGTGGCAGAGCTCTCTCAAATTCAACTTTCAAAACAAGTTACTCCCATGATTATTTTTCAATGGTTTCTTTCGATGTCCTTTTACTCTTGCTGCAGGCTGGTTTTGAGCTGGAGTGTAAGAAGCAAAGCTGCAGTTTTCACAAGAGGAGACAGGACAGATTAATTGGACAAGCTGCTTTTGTTCAACACGGGATTGCAGTATTGCTGCCTTACACTGTCATTTCACAAGGTAGACAAGGCAAATCTTGCACACCAGAGATACAAGGGCTAAATCTGTAACCTCCTGAAAGATCTGAAACGACAGTAATGAATGCTATAGTAACACACAACTGAGCACCCTGTAGCAGCTGGTGTTTCAGAACAGAAATTAAACTATTTTAGGTGAATGTTTACATTGGTAAAAGAAGTATAGCCTGTTTATTGGGGAAAAGAAGGTTGACAGGTATACAAAACCCTTTTTCTGTGGCTATCGGAGGTAGAAGATTTGCAAACCTCTTCCCCCCCCTCACTGCCTTTCTTGTAAGGGTAGAAGTTTTTCTGGAAATGTGTTTCTCTGCATTTTTATTTAGAGTGCTTACATCAACTGAAGAAATTCCTGCTATAGTGCTATTTGCTTTGTCTGTCTTTTATACTGTTTTTTTTTAAGTGGTGAAAACTGTCAGATTAAATGCACTAAAACATAAATGGAGACTGAACATGTTCACTTTCCAGCTCTAGGAGAACTTTATACAGACTTGAAAATTTTAATTAAAATGAAAAGGTTCTGCAGTTTGTTTTCCTGCCACAGGTTGTAACTTTTTATAGAAACAAAACTTGCATCAATAACTTGATGTAAAATGCAGAATAGTATGTACCTTTCATGAAGAAAATGTAAATTTAAAGTGTTCTGTGAGAATGTTACTGCTGACTTATTTCTCAAGGTGTAGAATATTTTTTTGATTTATGAACTCATTTTTGACTCTGATGGTTTATACAGACCAATACCACAGCTGCAACATTTTCACAAAGTTAATTAAATCTGGATTTCTGGCCCCCTGTCGTTTGGAGATTTCATTTTATTTTGTTGCTTTAAAGCTCAATGCAAACCAGTTGTTGACTGTAGGGGAAAATAAAGTTAATTCAAGTTTTGTGTTAAGGCTGTTGTGTCAGTTTTGTTGTGATTAACTTCGTAACATGTTGCTTATAGTCCTAGTCATAAATTAAGTCATTGGAACTCCATAATGCAAATCTCTTGTGACCTCATGAAGTTGCTGTAATGAAGCCACAGCAGCTCCTTGATATCCCTCCAGGTTAAGCTTACTAAGACAAATGTAGGGCCTCTGCTGTGATCAGTTTAAGGTGGCTGTTGTATTTTCAGGGAACAGCAGCCATCTTTCCCAACCACACATGTTGCAGCAAATCCTTCCAGCATCTGGAGAAGCTCCAGCTGTTACAGCTACTTACCCACCGGCAGAAGAGGTGATTGTGTGATGCATGATCTCTAGTATCTTGCTGCTTCCAAGCAAATCTGGACCCTGCCCTGTCACCACTGGTTAAGACATAAGGGATCTAACATTTGGAAGAACACCTGAAAGGCAGCAGAACAGATCCTGCCAGTCAGGCTCTGGCTTGGCAGTAACTCAGCCTCATTTTAAAAAAGAAAATACAAGACTGTCTTCCCATCTTTAGGGATCTTTACAGTTCATCAGATTGTTTTCCACCTTAGCCGACAGCGTTCTCTTGAACAGCACAAGTAAGTGAATCCAAGTTACGTGAAATAAAAATAAGCCAACTGCAGGAATCTCAGCCAGCCTGGGCCTAAAGTTGCCTACCACTTACCTGAGCTTTCTTAAATCTAACTTGACTTCAAGGCTTCTGCCGCTGTTCAGCAGTTAAAATGAAATTATAGGTTGGAGTCATTGAGGTAGCCACTCAGAAAAAGCAATATTACAAAGAAGAATGGGCAGGCTTTGTCTCACCTTCCTTGGTTCCTCAGGAATTTGCACACCATGCACACCTGCATCTGAGAACTACAGCAGTTAACTCCTACCTCTTCTGTGGGAGAACTGGACAGCACTTTTACCAGCAAAGACTACCACCATCTTGCATCATCATCATCCACTCCTCCATAGTTTATTTCCTTAGCTACAGACATTCTTTTGTTGTTCTGCTAGGTCAAATTTTGAAGCATAATTGCCATAAAACAGTATGTTTAATCTCAATTAAAAAAAAACTCTTAAGCCAGGTTTGAGTTGCTAAGGAACTAAAACTGCAAGTGTCTAGAAGCCAGTGTTGCATAAGTTCTGTATCTCTTAATCATTACTGTTGAGAGCAGTGAGGCAGACAGCAATGTTGGTAATCCCAGAAGAAATATTTTGACTTGTAGAAGTAATTTTGTAACAGAGGGGGAGAAAAGTAATTAATTAAACATCTTGACATATTTACTTTTGAAAACACAGTTGAATGCTTTGACTGAGCCTTCTGTACATATCAGTCCCACTGAAAACAAATCATATTTGGCTGTGACTTAACCCAAGTGTACAAATTGCTCCAAGATGTGGCCTTGAAGCAATGCCACGGGAAGGCAAGGAACACGACTGGGTAGTGTTTCCTGCCCTATTTACAGCCAGTGTTGTTTTCCATTTTGCATAAAAACAAAGTGTTCCAGCACAAGAGTTTCCAACACTGGATGAATGTTTAAAGGAAACCAGAAGGGCGTTATCTAACACTTGAAAAATGCTGCAATAATGTAGCGTTGTGGTTTAAGAGGTATCTAGTCAAGAATCTCTGTTAAGGACAAAGATTAAATGAAATAGGATTTTCAGAAACAAGGAGACACCTTAACATTTCTACTTTTTACTTGTCAAAATAAGGCAGATGTTCGCCAGCCTTTCCTAAAGCTGTGATACTGCCCAGCCCTGTTTTCCCTGGGTAGAACTGTCCAGTTTAAACAAAAACTTACCTACAGAGCATCTGGCAGAATGAAAAGGGCAGAAAACCCCCAGAACAAACCAGGATTCAGCTGGCAAATGGTTTCTCTCAGAACCCTGCACCCAGTTCACAGGTGCCTGAGTGCTGTACACCACTCCAGGACAGCTCAGTAACTGGTACTGGTTAACTGATGCTTCCATGGAAAGAGAAAGGGCATCCCACTACTAAATGAAACAAATCTTTTATTCATGAGCATTCTCATTTTAAATTCACAAATTATGAAAGGAAGGCAAATCAGAAGAGACTGCCAGAGCATCTTTTAAATGATAAAGGTATAAATTTTCCTTCTGAACATTTCTAATTTAAGAAAGAAAATGGTTGCATAGGCTTTCTACAGGTGTGCACACAAAAAAAATTGAAGTACATGGAGGTTTTTACGTTACAATTCAGTGTACATTGGCTACTTGAAAAGGAAAGTATTTACTTGCAATTCCAAGACAGCTATTGGAATGACCTACAGAGTAAGGCTTATGAATATTTACTTTTCAGTCCTGTAAAATATACCAAACACGTAACTATCAAAAAAATAAAATGACACTTTTGAATCCTATTCTGGAATCTCTCGCTGATGGCATATTTTCAGAGAAAGGACTGCTTTTATGTTTGTGTCTCACAAGTTACTTTGGGAAAGAAACAGTGGTAATGGCATCAGGGGACTCTTCACAGCATCAGAACAAAACAAAACATTGATCAGAGCACAAGTGGAATGTTCTTGGGCATGCAGAAACAACCAACCATGCAGACAGAAAAAAATCTTCAATAAATTACAAGCAGAAAATTATTCAGATCTCTCCTTAAAAGAAAGGCTTACAGCATCCCTGTAGCCTCGACAGTCACACCATCAAAGCTGAAAGAGGTTACTCCTTCAGTGGCACAGGCCCGCATGCCTGACACACAGAGGTTTGCAATGGCTATTTTAGTGAGGATGTGTCTTGTTCTTTGGTGTGTGAAAGAGTTGTGGGAGGATGTTCCATGTGTTTAATTCTGCTTTTTCGATTGTTCTTTGTGATGATATTACAAACTGTAGGAATACTTCTAGGTACTTATCAGACTAACCTCTAGAAAATGAGTGGATCCATTATAAAGTGAATTCCTGCAGGTGATAAAGTACACATTTTCCTGATGATACTTGGTTCAGTAAATACTACAACAGCATCATTTTGGTTTTGTTACAGAAAACTATTACATCAATTATTCCTAAAAAATAATTTTTTTCCTTTAAAAAAAAGTGTCAGTTACAAAACCAAGTTCATACAGTCCACTTCTTTTAAAAAAGAGGATTTAAATAATTTAGAACATGAATCCTTCTAATGTGCAAAAAAAAAAAAAAAAGGACAGACAAGCAGACAAAATAGGATTTAGGAGGAAAAAGGAGCCACACCTTCATTAAACAGGGATCTGAAGCTCAAATGTAAAGATCTATTAAATATTATGTCCAAAGGAACAATTAATGGCATGTTTCCTTGTGCACACACCTCTGCTCAGCCTTTTGAGTTGCTCAAGAGATTTTGACATCTACCAAAAAACCAAAATGCAGGATGCACAAGGACAGATGTGAGCAGTGCTTTGACCTAAGTATCTCTGTATAACATCTATAAAGCATAAGTTAGTGTATTAAGAAAGCAGACAAAAGGCACAAAATCAATCAGTACTACAGACAGGTAGGCATCCATGCTACTGTGTGTTAGAAATACAGTGGTTTCTTTAGGGGCACTTTGGAAAGAAGCACTGAGCAGAAGTCAGCACATTTTACATGTGCCTTTTGCTGCCACCTCTCTCAAAAACATCTTCACTTTCAACAAATATGAACTAAAAATCAAAAAAGCCTTAACAAACTTTTAGAATCCACTTTCTCAGTGTCACAGTGGTTACCTTACAAAGCAAGATCAAGCTACAGGATTTTTTTACTTTGTTAATCTACAAAACAAATTGTATCCCATTTGTTTAATTAATAAAGTTATTGTCTCAGTGTAACAATGTGCTAAGTTGTTACTTTTACATCAGAAAATCAATTCTCTGAGAAGGCTAGTTATATCATCTCTTCTCATCCAAATGTTTCATCCAGAAGCAATCCCTTGGGTCAAAAGCCAAAGAAACTGAAATATAGGGCTGCTTGGAGCCCTAAGACAGTTTAAGGACTCTGAACAGACCAGCTCTGTTCTTCCAGAGCAGTGAACAGAACCCACCTTGGGGCCGGTGGGGAAAGCTCACCCATCACAGCGCCACACCAGGACAGGGCTCCTGCCTGCACAGCCCAAACACATCAGCAGTGGTTTCACTGGAAAGGCAAAGGCTGTGACCAGGGTGTCCCCAGCAGAGCCCAGTGGTGTGCCAAGCCTCTCTTAACAGGGGGTGGAGAGCTGAGGCAAGAGTGAGCTGGAACACTGCAGCTACATCTGCCAGAAGGGATTCAGCGGAACATGTAAGCCAGAAGTGCTGGCATGACAGTGGCCAGAAAACATTACACAGCAAGATCAAAGTTACCAGAGCAGCTGGTCACGGGTGACCAGAGATCAACTAAACAGCTGAAATACGAACAGACAAAAGAGTGAGGACACAACAGGTTAGTGTGAACAACGTTCTTGAGAAGGTATTGCTACTTCTTACAGGATGGCAGAAAATTCACACTGGTAAGTGACAGGAAACATGCCCTTAAATCGGCATCCCGGAGAGCGAACGCACCGTCATGTCAGTGTAGCATTCTTATGTCAAAGTGAGTTACTCGGTGACTTTAGACAGAACAACTGCCATTAAGAGACGCATCACATTTTAAGTGCAAAACATTTTTGGCAAAAGTGAAAAATAGAAAAACCTTAACCAGTACTAAAAAAGTATTTTCTTAAATACTAGCATAGGGCCTGATCCTGCAAGCACACAACTCCGGGAACCCCAGCTGAGTCCAGCCGGAGTTCTGTGCCCTAACAATTAGAGGAAAAGGTCTTTGAATTGCTGTTAGTGTTTATACTTGTTTACATGTAGTGTAAATAACACACACACAAACACATACACACTGTGTGTACATATGTGTGTATTGGTGGATGTGTGCATGTGTGCCTGTGTATCCATATACACAAAATGGCTCCTGAATAGACTCGAGCTCGTGGTTATTTTGAGATGCATCATTCACAGTACATAGCTTCCCATGGGGATCTTCTGATAACAGGACCTATCCAATGACATCCTGAAGCTACATACTGTATCATTTTAATGCCTTTCAGGTAAAGTTATGAGCAACTGCTCTCTGCCATCAATGGGTCTTCCAGAGAGGATTCAAGTACAGCCAGCCATCGCCCTGCAAGAAAATTAAGGAGAGTTTACAAACAAGATTTATAAATACTGGATCTATGTACGTCCACGTAAAAGCTAAAATAAGACTAAACAAGAAGCCACCTGGTCATCTGAAAATTCTGTGTTTAATGAATTGACAAGCAATCTGGGTGGGAGGGAAAAAACCTACCAGGGAGAAAGAGAAGCAGTGGGAAGGTGTAACAGATGAACTGCTGGTTTAAATAGCTGCACATACTGGCTAAGGTAACAACAATTTCCCCCAGTCAGTGTTATTTCCCTTCTGCCTTTCCCAAAAAAAGGGCAAAGATGAACTTAGTAAAATCTGTTTCCTTTCACACAGATGAAACCCAAGACTGTGTTTAGGATGCCCATGCTGAGTTACACTGGATAAATATCCCTAGATTGTGCTTGCTTTAGTGTGCTGAGATCAGGATTAGTAGGGGATGTGAGTATGCAGCATTTGTAAAGTACGGGCTGGATTTTACAGAAAAACACATTGCTTTAAGTGCCTAACATTAGATACCAAAAATCCACATCAAAATAAATGTAACTGAAGAAAAGTGAACAAGTCTACAATATAGACATGGAAAAATCCTTTGCTCTCCTTCAAGAGCCAGACTCTGTCAAAAAGACAATTTAAAGCACTGACTGGTACACAACAACACTAGCCCACGGTAAAAGCCACAGACATTTGTTCACTTGTAAGAGCATCCTCCCCTGTGCAGAAACACATTAAAGGGTCCCTAAAACAAGAGACTCAAAGTACCTCTTTGACAAAATACTTGGGTTTCCAGGGCGTTGTGAGAGCCGCACGCTGCCTCTCCTCTGCCCGCTGTCTCTCTTCCAGGCAGTGCTTGTGTTCCGTGGCTGCATCAATGTTCCCCTCCTTCAGAGAGTTGGTGACGTTCTGCCACAGGCGCCTGGTGATGGAGGAGCACAAGCCACAGAGTGAGAACACTTCTGCCACAGCCCAGTGCCTCTGGACACCAGTCTGGTGAGCTGCTGTCGTGCTCTCCATGCTGTTCTTTCAGGTCACACAGCTTGGGAACCTGGGACATTCATCACATTTGTGGACCAGATTTTCAGATTTGCTCAGCTCCTGGTATTTTGCCATGCAACTTAATTTTCTCACCACCTTCTCTTCATGTTCCTGACTCTTGACCACCTGAGCTTTTTTTCTCAAAGAAGGTGAATTTGTTTTATCATTTCCGGTTCACATTCTTTACTGATGATCCACCCCCAAATGACAGGCATTTATCCTGTGTTTATTTGTGGTTAAATTTTTCAATTTAAGGGAGTGTCAGCCAAAAGCCAAGAGTGCATTCATTTGGGACACTGACTGTTCCCACCAGGTCACTAACAGAGGAACTGATGCACTGTTTCCAGGAAGCCCTTCCAGGTCTTGCTCTACATTCCCAGTTACAATAATTATCAGTATACAGCCAAACGTGTTTCTCACACGACTGACCACATTTGAATGCAATGCCTTTTATAAGCTTAGCAGAAACTTTGCCCAGAAAAACACTGAAAAGAATCACAGAATCATAGAATGGCCTGGATTGGAAGAGACCTTAAAGATTATCTGGTTCCAACCCCTCTGCCTTGGGCAAGAACTCGTTTCACTAGATCAGGTTGCTCAGAGTCCATCCAACCTAGCCTTGAACACTTACAGGGATGGGGCATCTACAACTTTTCTGGGCAACCTGTTCCAGTGCCTCACCACCCTCACACTAAAGAATTTTTTCCTAATATCTAATCTAAACCTGCTCTCTTTCTGAAACGGACCACAGCTTTCACAAATTTCCAGGAGTGTTTAAATGAGTTTCTGTTTACAGTCTGATAAACTGCAAATCCTGCAGAAACACTGGATGGTTGCAATTTGCTTACTAGTATCTAAAAAATACAATAAATACACTGAAGAGCTACTGGATTCCTTACCTACTACAATCTCTGTGCTCCAAACTACAGGGGGAAAACGAGTTTGTGGATAAGCAAGCAGTCTTAAAAGTAGATAAACGATCTGACCCTGCACAATGACTCAAGGAACCTTTGTACAATAAAGAGAAAATATTTACAGATAATAAGTGTAACTCATGTTTTTAAATCCTCCAATAAAATGTTCCTAAATTCAATAAAAGTACTGATTCTTCTGAAGATAAACATTAACAGTATTGACTGAATAACAGAATATGTTTTTTCCTAATGTACCTAGTCAGAGTTAGGCACATGATGTGGGTGCCAAGAGCTTTAAAACCATGAGTTTGCGTATTTATAGCTCACATTGCACCACACTTTACATACTTTTTACATCTACATATACATATTCTAAAATACATAAAACACTGAATACCAGTTTAAATTATATGATGCAACATTACTTGCAACAAACTGACTCATTTGTGTACCATGTTGCAATCACCCAAAGAAGCAGGTGAAAACACTGCATTACCATCTTCCAGATGCTCATTAACGCATCCACGCATTTTCCCCATCTACAAAATTGATGTGCTCATCACTGCAATGTAATTTATGCTCCGAGGAATCAACACACAGCTCCAGCTCTCTGTGCCCAGACTAACATGCTGTGGGAAGGGAGGCATTTCTGAAGCACACTGTTTATAACCGCGGTTTGCTTCCCTGCTCTGTTCCTGCCCGAGGTTCAGAAGCAGAACATGGTAATGCCCCTCCCCTTACCTTGATTCCAGCGGGCCTTGCTTTGCAATAGGCCTGATCTTTTTCCTGATAACAGGCAGTTTGTTGGTGTCAATCACTTTGGTGTCTCCGTTGCTGTAAGTAAATTCCAGCGTACCGTTCCATTCTCCCTGTGCCTTGCAAACAATGGTGTTCGTGGGATTGTGTTTCACTTCAGCAGTAACCCTAATTTAAGAGGAAAGGAAAAAAGACCACAGAAATAACTGGTACCATTTATTATCAGCACATAAAAGCGCTACCAGAGCTAAGGCTACAAGCAGCTTTCTACATTTACAAAGCAATATCTGAGGAAAGTTCTTCTAACACAGCAATAGTTTTGGGATGACATTCTCCCAAAATACAGCAGTAACCCAGCTTAAAACTCTGATACTCTGCTCTAACCCAGAGCTGGTTACCTCAGCAACCTGAAAAACAGCTCCTGACATTCGTGTGACATTTCCAATACATGTTATCTTCACACCTGACCATAATGCTGTCAGAGACCAATGTCAAAGACTTCAGGTACCTTTGTTTTCTTCCTTAGCTCTGCAAGTTTACTTTTCAGCTGCTAAGAGCCAATGATTAAAGCTACCTCAGTGATCCAAGAATTGGTATGAGAGTCAGCAAAATAGAGAGGTAGGACTGGAAAACCAAAATGCAAAGAGAAGGTTTGTGTATATGTCTACGAACGTGACACATGTGCTTTGGCAAGCCATGTCAAGTAATCTGTAAACTAAATTACCAAACTAATACCACACAACTGTCCCAAATTTTCACTCACCCTGATGGCATGAATCTACACCTTTTAGAAAAAAACTCTGTCAAAACAGCCCATGCGGATATTCGGCTGAACACAACATGAAACGGTTGACACACATACCGAAGAATAATTAGACCAACTGAAATAAAACAGAGGTAACCATGCAAAAGCACAGTCTTCTCATGGACACTGCAACAGTTCACAGCAGAACAAGAAAGGGGTCTGTGTATGTTAATAACTGGGACATCAACTTGAGCATGGAAGAAAGACAGGAAGTTGTCTCGCACAGTGCCTCTTCACACCCTTAATAAATAGGAACAAAGACATGTAAATAACAGTTTCATCATCTGGAATTTCAGTGCAGAACTGAGAGTCCCCAGGAGGGGAGCTACCATTGTGGGCAGTGACACTTTTGCTTCTCTCCAGGAGCTCCACCTGGAACACCACTTCATCTACAAGACTCACACAAAAGCAGCAGCTGATGTAGCAGAGATATTGCCTTTTCCATGTGCATTTTTCTGATCCTGCACTTACAACAACTTTCACAAGCAACGAAGCCTGGAGAGATACATTCGCTTTATTTTAATGGGAGAAATATATCCAATTCAGTTAAACATCATAATATGTATAACTACAATAAACTGTTTTCTAAAGCTGTAAGTCATCTCCAACACCAATAGGAAAAGAAATTCTGTCCATAAAATATTCCACCAGGGGAACTGAACAGATGCCTTAGAGTCTTCCCACTGAAATCCAGTAGCAAGTAAACAAGAGTAGTACAGTAATTCCCATACCTGTGGACCTTCCCTCCATAGAATGGCTTGGTGTGGAACGTGACCGTGGCGGAATAGCCTGTTCTGGCACAACTGATGTTGACTTTCCCTCCAAGCTCCACCCATGGGATGGTAAGTATTGAGCGAGCATAGGCACTGGGCAGGGTGAAAACATACTCTTCTTCATGTTCCAGTAGGTAAAGAACACCTGTGTGGGAAGAGGTTAAAAGTGAAGTGATAAACATTCACTGGTAAGACCTGACAGTCACTGACCGATTACTGTGATCAAAAGGCACATCCACAGAGAGCACAACATGCAGCTCTCCCTGGAGGAGGGTACTCTCTGCTAAGAAAGAAAGTCTGCCCTCTGGAACAAACTTCTTCCCACAAACACTTTCAAAAGCATCTGATTTGAATGTATGCCTTGGGGTCCCATGTGGTACCAAATGGCTTATCAGAAAACCTGACTGGATCACTCACTTTGTATTATGGGCAAGCAATAAACTGTTAAAAGCTGGAAAAATGCAAAATGCAAAAAGTTATACTGAAAATTTAGCCCCTCACTCAGTGTCACATCATAATCTCTCTCCAGAAAAAATATGGGCACGCCAAAAGGACTCTTCACTTCTCCATTCAGTTAGACACAACCATGTCCTCTCCATTAATTTCCTACTGATGCACTTTTAGGTAGGAGTGAAAGGCTCTCTCTAGGTCTGCATGGGAAACATGTCATCTTGCAATTTCCCATTAAGGTTGCTCCCTAATTTTCAAATGTCTGGTCTCCCACACAGGCTTTGCAAAAATCTTGCATAACCGAAGAAGGGCCCAGCAGGGCCACTGCTCTACTACCACCAACACCAATGCCTCCACCAGGCAGAGAAAATTACTGGCAATTCTATCTCATTCTCTAAAGGCTCCTCCATCTTCAGCACTATGAGACTGTAACTAAAAACAATGTGCAACAGCAATAATTGTTTAACATTATTTGGAACCACAAAGAAAGCTGCATGCCTGATCAAACCTTAGCTTCCCCTGGCATTAAGGATACAACTCTATCCCTGCTGTAACTGCAGTTTGGTCTTCAGGAGGACAGGGCATTAGACCAGGTAAAGAGCACCATAAACCTTGCACACAGAATTCGATCATGCCAAATGTCTGTAGTGCATTTTTTCTTAGAGTTTTACAGTCTTTTGTGTCCCATTTATTAAGTGCTTAAAGGCAAAAATGACAGCTTTGATAATATTTTTCCACAACAGGGACTGAAAATAACCCATCACAGGAAGCACTCAGAACCCAGAAACAGAGCAGGAAAGTTAGCTTGACAGAGTATCTGTTTAGAAACAGGATGAGCTTGAGCCCATTTGCCTTCACCCTGGGGCAGACAGGGGAAAAACACATTGGTAGTGGTATTGATTAATCTATCTGTTTGAGGGAATAATGGTACTACTTTTCAAATTGATCTCATATTTAATGATGAAAAAGCACTAAATAGAAACATAACACTACTACTGCCCACATGAAAATACACTTTTAAAATGCTGTATGAAAATACAAACCTAAAAAAGACATTCAAAATGTAAAAGCACAGAGCTCTAACAGAGCCATGATCTTAAATATTGGCTTTTGCTCACAAAACTAAATGCAGGCACAGGAAGCTCTGCAACTTGTCACTTCTGCCCTCTTTTAACAGTTCCACAGGAAAACATTTGCAAACCAGAATATCTTTATGCAGTTGTTCTCAGAACTTCTGCAACCTCAGCCTGCCAGCAGTGACACAGCCAGTGCTCCTACTCCAGCAAGTGTGACACAGATGAGCTGGGGAGTGAAAAAGCACAAATACAGAAAAGTCGTGTCTTAGAAGGACCTTTAATCATTTCACCTTGGCAAGTTACAAGTTCCTCGTGTCGTGTGCTGAACCCTCACCAACAGGGAACAGCCACGAGGACACAGCTGGAACACACACACACATTTTGCCTCAAGCTTCCTTGGCTCCACACTTGTAGGCAAATACAAACTGAACACTATGCAGGAAGGCTGAACCACACAACTTACCCTGGACATGTTGCTCAGAGTCCCATCCAACCTAGCCTTGGACACTTCCAGGGACAGAGCATTCACAACTTCTCTGGGCAACCTGTTCCAGTGCCTCACCACCCTCACAGCAAAGAATTTTATCCTAATACCTAATCTAAACTGGTTTTTTTTCCACTTAAAGCCATTCCCCCTTGTCCCATCACTCCATGCCCTTGTAAAAAGTATCTTCCCATCTTTCTTGCAGGCTCCTTTCAGGTACTGGAAGGGAAGAAGAAGCTTTTAACTAGATGAAGATATTCAAAAAGGAACAAAAAGCCAGTGGGTAGTGATCAAACACAGAAAGGAAACCTGACCATCTGCAGGTGGGCATTTTACACAGGATTACAACAGGTTTTAGACTCAAGTCTGTCACTTTTCCTTTCTCCTCCTCTTCCCACTTGTTCTCCACCTTCCTCATTACAGTCACAGGCAACAGACGAGTGGAGCAACCAGCTGTGGAAAACAGGTTGTGGTGCCACCCATGAGGTCATGTTTCCCCAGTGTTAATACAGACAAGTCTTCATACAGAGTGGAAAAGCACTGTCTGCCCGAAAGTATCAGCTTCTGACATGATGGTTTTGTTGTTGTGAGGTTTGTGTTTCGTTTTTTTTAAAAGACAAAAGGTTTAATAGCAGTGCAGGGGGCAAATGTGGTCCTCACTTCTGGCACTGCATTTATGAACCACACCTTCATGGGAGCTTTTCCAGAGTCTCCTACTTCCTTGGGCCCTGCCATCCTCCTCTGACCCTCACTGCATGTCCCCACGTGAGAGAACACTGGTATGATAAACACTATTTCCTTTTGGGTGAGTATAGGTTTGCTTTTGTGGCTCTAATGGGATCAATAGCTTCTTCCTCCCTACTTGAGTGGGAGGGATGCAGAGCTGTAATGCACACTGCCAAGTACATTAAAAGTGAAGAGTAAACAACAGCAGTGACCTTCAATGTAAATATTTAACCACCACAGCAGGTTGGATATTAAAAACTGAACCCAGCTCTCTTGGCAGTATTTTTAGCACCTGGTAGCATATTTTTTAATTCCTCAAACACCTGAATACATACTCTTTTAAATGGAGTGCTATCTCACTTGAAATATGACTCCAGCTCAATAATTCTAATCTATAAGAGATTAAAGGGCAGATCTGAAATACCCACAACTTGCTAATACTTCTAGTATTAACTTGACTGTTAGTTTTGCATTCCACTGTTTGCAGAGTTCACATGCAAAACCTTAGCTGAAGCACCATGAACACTGTGGCTGCACCACCTCATCTGAATGGAGACCCATGCTCTCTAAGGGAAGAAGCAGCTGAAATCTCAGAGAGGCAACACTTGTAACCAGCGCCACAAGATCTCACACCCTTACCCTGCTGCATTTTAATCTTTAGAAATTAAAGGCAGAAAAAATAAAACCTAACAGTTACTTTAAAAAATGTCTAATTTTAACATCTGCTTCTAAGTATCATTACACTGACTGATATTTAAAAGCATCTGCTGGAAAATACACAGGCTCTTTGTTTTCCCCTTGCTTCCCTGATGTAAGGGATAATTCACATTTAGTTTTAAATTGGCTATAAGTAAATACACGGGGAAAGTTGTAGAAGATTCTCCCACTTTCAGCTTTCTCCTCTCACATAGAAGAATTCTTTGGAAATCTGCAAATTCTTTTAAAAAAATCCAAAGTATTTATGGCAGCTATTATGCATAGAAGAATGCACCAGATTAGTACTCTGGGAGGAACAGCAGATTTCGTAATATAGTTTATTAGAAAAAAATGCCACAGAGAAGAGTGAATTTTTTATAAACAAATGCAGATTTTGCATTTCCCCCTTGATATGTCCTCAACACTATTTACCCCTCCTTTTGACCATGGCAGTGTATTCAGAGTCGCACTCCTTTCCATGACTCCTCAGCCTGCTTTAAAGAAAGTGATGATCCAGGCATATCATCTTCCCAGTTTGACTCTTACATGTCCCTCAGTGATGCTGCAGCTTTGTGAATTGATTTTCCAGTAACACATATTGACAAAAAAACCCCGAGGAGGCTCTGGATCAATAAGCTGCAGAAGAGGCATGTGGAATTGAATGCTTCCCACTGACTGTACGGAGATCAATCCAAACAACAAATGGTACGTGGGACACAAATGGCCCAGGGCAGTTTCCGGATTTAAGAAGCTCTTCACTCTCCCTGCACTATTCATAGCAGGGCACTAAGAGGAGTAAGTTCAGTTGGGATGAGCCCCACATGGGAGCAGTGCATCACCAAATGCGCAGAGTCACAGAGGAAAACAGGTGATGCCAGGACTGGGCTCTTATCGTCTTATAAACATTCCAGCCAGCTGCCTTGCACTGCTCATTTGTCAAAGACTGGGGCTATTTGCTAAATTAAGTAAAGAGGGCCATGCTATATGGAAACTGTTCTGAAACCACTGGCCTAAAAAATATTAACTCAAAAATTAGTACTCAGGGAAATAGCTCTAGTTGCATGGAGCAATCAATCTTTGGGACTGGTAAATTAAAAGGCACTAATTTCTCAGGACTAGAAATTACAGACCTGTACATCTATGAATACATACACATTCATATATTTGAACAGAAGGGGAAAAAAAAAAAAAGAGATAAAAAACCATACATTGCTTTCTTTTAGCTTTGCCCTGTAAAGAGCACTGAACCTTTTCCCTACCCATCAAATCTTTTCAGAGTTGATCTCAATTCAGAAAATAATTTTTGGAAGCCTATACCTCACTAGTTTTTAAAACATTTAAAATAGCAGGAGTGAAAACACCAGACATAACTAGCCACTTGATAATACAGAGCAATCCACTTAAATATACTTTATGCTCTCTGCAAAATTAACCCATGAATCAAAGATGACACTTTTTGTTGGATTTTGCTGCTTTGGAACAAAACCCAAGAGCAGAAAAGGAACAGGTACAGCCCACACACTGAGGTGTGCTCACCATGGTTGTTTCCAGTAAAGCATCCTTGCCCTACAACCAGCATCTGTTTGAAGATTCTATGAAACACAAAAAAAACCCCATGAAATATTTACATTGACTGTCCTATCCCTTGCTAATTTAAGTCTTAATGTGATCCTATTCGTTACAGCCTCTTCTCCCCCCTCACACTCTCATTAGTACATAATTAACATTAACCAAAATTAGGGACTGTGCAGGCAACATGAAGTCTTTTATGCAAAATACCCCCTTTTCTATTCAGGGTAGCTTTCTCATGAGGAAACTCAGTGCTGACTACTCTGAAGAATGGGAGTTTTGTTATATAGCAAAGAAAAAGTTCAGACATTTCATTAGCAAGCCAGATTTAGACCCCTCATAACCAGAGATGAAAAAGGGCTAGCATATAAAACAGTTTTTCACATGGATTTCCAGCAGTGCTCTCCTACTTGTTCTGCAGCTCTGCAACTGATACTTATTTTGAACCAACAACAAAAACCACAGAAAGAAAAAAAATGTTAATCACTTTGAGGTGCAATACACACAAAAAATCATATGAATAAGATACTGAGCTGTACCCTTTGTATGACAAGACCGTACTGTCCTTAAATCCCCAAATTCTTTAAATACCTTTAGAAGTCTTTGTACTGCCATGACTCCCTGTGTCAGCTTCCAATAACAAAGCACAAAAAGCAACATGCTCTATACATCTAAGGACATTCTAAAAAAATATGGTTCAAAACCACCACAGAAACATTACCAGTACATTCCTTACACACCATAGGTCCAAAAATTCAGTACTACTTTAATTCTGTAAATAGCCAACTGCAGTAGAAAAAGCTTCATTTAAACGTTTGAAGGACACACACACACACAACGTTATTCAGTAGGGAGGAAAGTTTCAAAACACACCACAGTTGCTTGTACTCAACATTAAGGCCACGATGAAGTTTCAGGTCATCATCACAGAATCATCATAGAATTGTTTGGGTTGGAAGGGACATTAAAGATCATCTAGTTCCAATCCTGCTGCCATAGGCAGGGACACCACTAGAGCAGGTTGCTGAGAGCTTTATCCAACCTGGCCTTGAACACTTCCATGGATGAGGCACCCACAATCTCTTTGGGCAGCCTAGTCAAACAAAACTGTTCTGATACATATCTGACTAGAACAAGATGGTCACTCTCTAACAGAGAATTATCCAAAACATTAGTTGCAGTTCTGTTTGAAAGGAATTTACCCAATAATAGCATATGACTAGTTTGGCCAT
This sequence comes from Manacus candei, assembly GCF_025592945.1. NCBI lineage: Eukaryota > Metazoa > Chordata > Aves > Passeriformes > Pipridae > Manacus > Manacus candei. Next base: position 5,213,014 of record NW_026138074.1, on the reverse strand, counting down.
CCAATGCACACTAGGAGGGGGAACAAAAAAGAAACAAACAAAACCCAGGGATTTCTGTGATTCATGAGATGTTACTTTGTCTCTTATCAAAAGCAGGATCAGTCATAATTCATTCCCAAAAAGCTCAATCTGCTTCTAACACTTTAAAGTAAGATTCTATAAGCTTTTGTGTGAGAAAGCTTCTCCTAAGGGATAACTTTAGTTTTTACCTACCTTAACCAGCTTCTATACCTTCTGACTAACAATGTGTCTTTCCACAGTCTAAATCACTAACTTTGATAGACTAACTCACCCTACATGAAATGCTGCAAGCCTAAAGTGTCCCTAAATACAAGGGAAACTCTCCAAATTATATCTCACATTAAAAAATTAGTAGGCTGTGCATTACCCAACATGTACATACAGACAGAGGTTTTCCAAATTTTTAGTCCAGCAGCTATTTTTTTGAGTACAGCAATCTATTCTCCAGTACTTACGCTGACCTCAGTCTACTACAGAATTTATACTTATGCAGCACATGAAAAAGAAGCATCTGCAGCAGTCTAATTTTTGCACAGCTTGACAAATCTACACACCAACTTAATTAGGAAGACTTCCGTGGGACTAAAATAAACAAACAAAAAATTAAAGAAAGTGCAGTTTCAAGAGAAGAAACTGCACTGCAAAGCAAGCATTTTAAACTGAGGCTGTCAGGCTTACGCTGGCTGTTTTCAGATGATAGAAGAGCTTCAGCAGTACCATTTGTTGGTACTGCCCATTGTTGCCCATTGCCAGTCCTCAGCAAAAATGCTTGGGCTGCACTAGAGTTTCTCCATCACTTCCCAGAAATGCTGTCGCTGTGGAACTGCATGCTTCTGCACTGCTTACACGAACAAAAAAGACAAATGATACCTATAATCCGGTGAACCCAAACTTCCTCCCAGAACGCCCATCATAAAGACAGCAGCAAACCTCGCAATAAAAGAGCCCACCATTGCAGATGTTCCCCAAAGCCTGCCTCCACTCCTGGGATATCTCCAGGATCGTGAAAAAAAAAAAAAAAAAAAGGGCAACACGGAAGAACTTATTCTCACAAGCACACATTAAATAATCCTTAGTGTAGCAAAGTGGTTAATTCTTAGACCCTTTTTCTCTCAAAACTGGGACACATCAAGACTTTGAAGTCTTAAATAATCCCCACAGTAGACACCCTCAATCCCAAGGAACTGTGTGTGCTAGCAGCAAGAAAAAGAAATTTCCCTACTCCTACATAATCATAAGTGACTTTGTGTTTAATTTTATTTCCATTAAATAGTTCCCTTCACTGAGCAAAAGAGTACTAGAAACGAACATGTACCAGAAAAATGGAGCAAGCTAAACCAGTGACTCAGGCTGTCAGTAGTACAGATAGAAGACTGACAGAAATTTCCCTTCTGACACTCCCTTTAACTCTGCATTAAATGCAAAATACCTAAATCATAGGAAGAAGGAAACAACCGTGCTATTACAGACTTTATCACAATGATATCAAATCCAGTAGTAAGGAAGTTTCATATCTCTTCTACAAAAAAGGGAGTATATTGCTATCAGGATAGAAACTACTGTAGTTCTTCTTGCTGGTTGAGTTTGTTCGTTAGTTCTAGCTGGCAGAAACAGCAGAGCATACCTCTATGTTTTCACCATAATTGTTTCGTTGTTATGAATAAGCAAAACCAAATCACTGCATTTCCCACTCTATTTTTTTACTACCTTTAATATCATAGTATTTATTGGTGGCAAAAAGAAGCATTTACTGTAAGCTGTCCTTCTGAGACTACAGTCTAAAAACTGGGTAAGACAAAACACCAAAACCCACACATAGGATCTTACTCTCAAATGGCCAAAGACACTAAATTCCCTAGAAACACATAAATGCTGATGCATTAACAGTCAGTAAGGACTCTCATGAACATAAGCACACATTTACACATGTAATGTGCAGTTCACATTCTGTCTGGATAGAATAAGGTTATATGAACCTTACAGTTTTAATTCCAAACTTCACAAAAGCAAACAGTCATAAGATTAAAATGAAAGCTCAGAGGGAGAGGAAGCAGGAAAACATGGACTTCTGTGGTGTTGAAACCCATAATATTAGCTCAAAAAAATAAAAATAAAAGCACATTTCTTACCTTCGCCTACCATAGAAACACCTATTGACATGCCCATAAACTTGCTTTTGGTCCATACGTGAGCGTTCACACACATTTTCTTCTCTTTGCATTCACAATAAAAGCAAGACACCGGTGGATGATGGGACACTTGTTCAGCTACAAACCTCAGCTTGTAGCACATGGACTGGTCCTGGCCAAGCTCCTTGGTTGAGTCCTTAGAAACTGTGGAGGCACCATTAGTTCTGAATGCTTTCACTTTATCTTTAGGCACATCCCACGAGCAATGAAAGGTTTCACCAATTATAGGGTTATAGGGCTTCTTGGCAACTGCTCCCTTTCGGCCTTCGTGAAAAGCTGTTAGATAATACTCCACAAAGCAGATAATTCTTTCCTCGGGAGTGGCTCCAGCTGCAATTGACAAAAACAGGTCTGGATGGGCCATGAAATTTGCATACATCTCCAGCAGGGATCTTTTCTCCAAAATAAATGTTGGAAGCACTACCTGTATGCAAAGCAGACAAAGGCAGATATGATTTCCCCATGATCGCACTACCAGGGGGGAAAGGGGGAGAACAGTTAGGACAGCTGCAAATTCTGGCCCTGCCAAGTTTTGTATTTTCCTCCCATGCCACAGCAATTTAATTTTCTTTGCAGTGTAAATAATGCGCGAAGGAAAAAGCAGCGGCCTTGATACCCATGCAGGCTGCTTCCTATTTCATTATGATTCTCAAGAGCAGCTCACACAACAGGGATGGGCTGTTCCGCTCACATGGAAACCTGTCTTTTCCTCTCCTCTCAGTTAACAAACCAGCCATTGTTTTCCTTGTTTACAGAAGACAAAAACATACTTTGATATAGACTAATCTACTTCAAACATCAATAAAACAAACAAACCATAACCCTCCGAAATGGGACAGACACACCCTCCCAAAATGACAGAAGATGAGTATTTTACATAAGCATGCACACTACCAACCTCTAAATGGAGGAGAGTGTAAGGAGTACAGCTACCCATTCTGTCAAACATCTGGGTTCCATATTTCACTCCTGGGTCCTTGACTACCCACTACATATGTATTAGGTCCTTTCCAGCCTAACTAACAAACCAAGCCAAGAAGATCTAACCAAAACCAAATCTCAATTGTATTTCCAAGGATAAAACCATTCCAAGGAACCTTCCCAAGAGGCTATTAATAGGCAAGAAAATGCTGCCCATTCGACTCCCTCTGCCCCTACACTATCATGCCCCCTCACAACTCCAAATCAAATCCCCCGTCATCCCTATGGTCTCCTGTCATCTCCAGGCCCACCACACATCCACTCAGTCTGAGATGGTATCATGCTACTGTGGTGGGCCCCTGCAAGGCTTCCTCTTATTTCAGTCAAGCTGAAACAAAACCTGCACAAACCGTTACATTCAGATCCTGGGATTAGAGAGGCTCCGGAGGGCCCAGAAAAAAATCAGGGACTGAGCACTAGGCAGCCTGCCCTGGAGGGAGCCAGCCCCAGGTGATTTGGATGCAGACTGGAGTGCCTCCTCTGGCAACAGAGATGTTGCCAAAGTCACTCACTTCACAATAACACTTTGTTAGAAGTTTCCAGTGAAACATCCTGGAGGGCACTGCAAGACAAACAAGGGCTACAGGACACAGTTTCTCTCCCTTTTTTCTCCCCCATGCTCCACACCTTATGCAGGACCGTCCCAGGGGGGCTGAGTGGCTGCTCCCACATGACCGAAGGGAACTTCTGGCACACTGCATGGTAAGATATACAGGTATCCCCAGAAATGGAAAGGCAGTGGATAGAATTCAAAAAAAGTTTATTAGAAGGCCAGAACACAAAAACCTACAGTGTGGTTTGCACACTGAGCCTCAGGGAGCGAAAGGCAAGTTCCCACCCCCTCAGGGCCCTTTTTATCCTCTCTGTTTCTCCTCCGCCTTCCCAAGGCCTCGGTGTATGTCTGTCAGGGCTACATCTCTCTTCTCACATACCAGAGAGCAAAGCTGAGAACTTCTCTTGCTATGCAGGGGGTGGGGGTAAGGCAATGAAAGTGCCTTTGAGAAAGAGTAACCATTCAGGCAGGAAGCCTTCCTAGCAAAAACCAAGTTTTAACTTTCTGTTCCAAATTTTTCCAAAATTGTATCTATTCCCCCACACACACAAATTTATGTTTAATCAAAGTGGCTCAATGATGCAAGATGCAGACCAACAGCTGTCCTCTATTAAAGCAATTCTTCTGCTTTCCTCTTTAATTCTTCATTGCATTTACTTTTTCCTTTTCCCAAAAGCAAGGGTTATTTACAGCAGGCAGGGAGCCACCCTTCATCACAAACACATTTGCTTTCCCCCTTGCTGTCCCAGCTTGCTACTCTCAGCAGGACCAAAGCACAGATCAGTCCTTTTGGATCCCATGGATCATGAAATAAAAGCTGTCAAACTTTTATTAATCATTCAGTTCTTTTCAAAGAGAACTCATAAACATTGAAAAAGAATTCCAGTCACAACAGCTTGAACACAGACTTTACAGCTACACAGTAAGTCACTGTACCTCTAGTGCAAAGAGAGAACTGCTGCTTGGTAACATACCCGCTCACTCGCTCTCTCCTTCTGTACATTGTATTTACACACAGTCTTTTATAGGCTAATAATTTTTTACAAGTTTAGATATAAATCAAGCAATGTTCCATCTGTAATATTCCTCTGACTCTACTCTGTAAGCCTTGAGGACTCTACATCATTTCTGTCACCAACCTAATGAGGCCCCAAAAGATAGAGGACCTTAATTTTACACTACATGTGGCAAATTACTGAGTGCCAAAGACAGCCTACAGTCCTCAGGGTGGTGTGACAGCAAGGGGCCAAGGAGATTGGTTTTTAGAAGTGAAATCCAAAACTCTGGAAGGCAAAGTAGCCAGACAGTAGATTTTCTTATTTTTAGCTCTTTAAACAATTCCATCTTACTTGCAGCATTCTCATTCTGACCATATATTCATACCTAATATAATCTTTAAAAAAATGCAATTCAGCAATTGAGATCCTCAATTCAGCATCTCATTTTAATATAAATTGTATACTAAAAGATCAGGTTATCAGAGGGGAAAGTGACAGCAAAACATATAAAAAACCCCCCATCACTTCTGTCTAGAAATATCAGTAGTGACTATCATGAGTTCACTGCAGAGACTTGAAAGGGCAAACTCATTTGAATAAACAGCACTCTGCATCTCGTTATGTCCAAGTGCCTCTCTCTAAAGAAAGTGACCTTTATTAGCACAAAGAGAAGAAAACTGCAGACCACACTTAAGATTATGCAAATGTTATGGTACAACATTAAGACTGCTGTGGTTTCAACCCGTTTACTTGGTCACAGTCTTAGTATCTACTCTCTGAAGTCCTAGGTATGTGCTTCACAGCTACATGCTTAACATAGCTACACCAACACAGTCACTGAGACATTACAAATCACTGGACTCTTGAGTTTCAAAAATCTATTTAAAATCTGAACAAAGCTTGAACTCCAGCTCAAATTATCTTGTCTTAAAAGCCCAATGAAGCTGGAAACTACATCCTTAATTGTAGCAGGAAAGGACTGAATCGTTTCCACACACAGAGGCAGAACTACATATTCAAAATACTTGAGTTTTAAAGCTTTCACAACTCCAGTATTACAAAATATGCCTACAAAACACTGCCTTTTACTAAATAACTCATAGCCTCAAAGTTTCAACATGCAACACCATCACTCACTAACACAGTAAAAACAACAACAAAAAAATCACGCCAGTCTTTTTTTTTTTTTAATTTGCCCTATCTTGATCTTTGCAGAAATAAGAAAAACAGAAATAAACAAATCTGGAAGTATACAGCATTATTCTTGCCAGCACTGGATTCTCATGCACTTGTGCTAGCACTCCAGCTTTCAAAGGAATGAGGTTTTCAATTCTTCTGCAGCCAGACAGAATTCACTGTCCAGAAAAATACACTTGGGACCTATATTCTTTATCCAGGCTTTGGACTGGACTACGAAGTTGGGGGGTTTTTTTGTAATTGCATAAAAAGTCAGAAGTGTCTAATATTTTCCTCTGAGAAAAAGCCAGCATGACAACCAATGGGGCAAAAGAAACTCTCCACAGTAAATTTCAAGTTGCTGAGGTCTGAAGCAAAAAATCTCATGAGTGCATTTTAAAATGTTAGAATAATCTCTGTTCTTATTACTTCTCAGTCTTCAGGTGAAAAGGAAGCAGTTCAAGAGGCATTCCTCTGTTTTCACTGAGGTTAAAAAGGGGATATTAGTTCAAAACTTGACTATAACCTCCTAGGTTTGAATTCACCTATACTTAATTAGCTCTGAATGCAACAGAGAAGAAGAACATGACTTCTTAAAACAGAGATATTTATCCCTGCTACCATTTACTGTGAGGCAAAACATGGGTGTCAGCACCGCTCCCTAGCCTTTTCAGAAATCTGACCGAGGTACCTCATGCTGAGATATTCCCTTGGAAGTATAAAAGCTTTCAACTGTCATCTGTGTCACTGTGGGAATAAAATAAGCTATTTTCATGCCACTCATATTTGAAAATTACAAGGTAAAAGTATATTAGCAAGCAAAGTAAAAACTTATGACATCGTGAACATACTACAATGTTAACAGTAGTTGATATTCTGCAGAATTACTGGCAGCCCTTTTACACAGAATGGCAACCCTTTATTTTTAGCACATATTAACTGCATAGGGAAGGTGAGAGAACACAGGGAAGTGATCATCCATCTGTACAAACTGTTAGCATTAACTGCAATCCATTGGATGCCATTTGCCAACAAATCCATCAGGCTGTTAGTGGGTTTTGGCACTACTTTTCATTTTTTAAAAGTCTAAAGAACAAACCACTTAAAAACTTTTTTTTTTCCCCAGCAATTCCAATTTTACATGAAGTTTAAAGTCCTAGCCCAGTCCGAGGCATCTGTTTTTTACTACATTCTGCTGCTGTGAACTGTTCCCCCATCCAACTCTCTCTAGCAGCTGTTGAACTCTATTTGGCCACACAGATTTGGTGCTTCGATGCAGGTGTTTTCCTTCACAGTAGTTTTCACTGTTTAACTCCTCATTAAAAGGCACAGCAGCATGACACATTCCAGAAGTGAAGCACCTCCACAACATTAAATGTGGTGCTCATCACTGGGAAACTGCTGTCAGCAGAGGCAGGACCAAGGCTAACATAAGCCATCACCCCCTAGGAAAAGATGCAGTTTCCTCTGATATGGAACATGAAGGTAATGATCATGCATCCAGAACTCAAAGCTACCAAGGGCTCAGAAAAGCTGTTCATTTGTGCATCACATAGCAATCCACAGCTCACAAAATGAACCAAAGAAAGAGCCCTAAGGAAGAAGGCAAAGGAAAATGGAAACATGTAAAACATTCTCTGATACTAGCAAGTACTGATGCTACATCAGCAAGCTGATGAGCATCAAGGTGATCTGAAATCTGACTTTCAGAGGAATGAAGAAAAAATGAGGAGAGGTGCAGCCAACAAACCCAGCTTTATCATCACGTGTCTGTGGCCCTAAGGGCCTCATGCCAGTAAGCAAAGTTGATAAAAAAAAAAAGCAGCCAGCTGTCCTGTATTTTTTTTTTAATCCTCAAAATGGGCAGAAAAGTGATGTGCACATGTGGCATGTCTCATTAATACTTATCATATGTGTATTCGTGCATCACACAGACCACAGATAGATCTAATTCTGCCATATGCCTGTTTCTCTTTTCAGAGTGTGGGTATTACACACAGACATTTATGCATGCTAATATTCTGCCACACTACACATCTAATAACATTTACCGCTATCCTTAAAAACTGTGCTCTAAGAACACTCTATAAGACATAGGTTATCATATATATATTTACCTTCCTACTTGTCTTACAAGTGTCTACACTTCTCTTATTTACATTAATTCTGTGCCTTTGGGGTTTTACCTCCTCTGCTGTGATAAAAAGATGACAGTGGAAATCAGGAAAGAAAAAACGTGTTCATTACCAAAGACAAAATGTTTTGAAGACAAAAGAACTATGAAGAAGAAATCTTAGTCTAGTTTGAACATTATAGACTCAAACAGCCTTAGCAAACCAACACAGAAAAGAGGGACAGCTAAGAAAAACAAACCCAAAAATGAACTGAATATAACCCCAGACATACTAAGAAGTGACAGGTATATTCACAAGTGAAATTACGAAACTCATGTTCTATTTAGGACAAAACATTAATTTCTGTGCAGCTGTTCAACAGCTATACTTAGCAGGAGAACAAGGGATTGCTCAGTCTTAAAAATTTAAGTATTTTTAAACACCGTCAATTGTTCCAGAGGAAGACTATACTGAGAAAACCTTATTTTGTAAGAAAGTTATAGTAAAAATAGATTTTGATTAATATGGAAGATGAAAAGGAAAGCAGATGAACTCTGGAATATCAAAATGCCCAAGAGAACAGCTTCCTGCAAAGCTACTTCATGTGCAAGGGAAATTCTCCGGTCATTCCAAATATTATATTACTTGCATCAGAATGAACTCTTCTTATTTGTGGGAAGTGGGTTACAGGAGTTTTATTTGGGGGCTTTTAAGTAGAAAACCCTTGTGGAAGGAAAGGGTATTCCATATCTGTACAAAAATCCACTTGATTATTTATTAAGCCCCATAAGAAGACTTCACTGGAATGCAGGACTATTCAAAAAGAAGCATCCTCTGCTTTCAGAACATCTACCTCATTTCCAAAACTCTAACTACTTTAGAGAAAATTTTTCAGACATTGTAACTTCTCTGGTCATATCAATATGGACAAGCTCATGATAAGACTGGTTCCAGGACCAGAAGGATGTACAGAAGGTTAAACTAGTGAGCTACTTAGCACAGACAAAACCAGTGATAGACTGAAGACTGTAATTTCTTTACCATCATGTTTGGGGTTTTTTTGAAGCTGACATGTAATTAAATGGAATCCAATCCACAAAGCAGTAACATGAATCTCCTTCATCCATACAACTGCCATTATTGTTCCGCGAACCCTCAGTGCACCCTGACTTAACATACACATGGGATACACACATGACATATGGTTCCTCTGAAAGACTTGCAAAATAATAAGCAGAAGTTTTCGGAGGTTTTTTAATTTCTTTTTTCTTTCCCTCCACCTCTAAACATCTGATGTGGTCACTTCATTTGAAAGCCTGCCTAGGAAGAGATAACACTCCATAGCTCTCTGGAACCACACTCTTAATAGAGGTGAAATTCCTCATCCATGGGGGCAAAACACTCTCACGGGAATTGGACATGCACACACACACACACACACACACACACAGAAGGATGAGAAGAAAAAATAATAATAAACAAATGTAAGAGATACAGTGTTCGTACCCTGGTAAGGTCCATGCCAAGTTTTAGCTGAGAGATGAGATGGAGAATTACACTGCGTTGATCATCCATGACTCCTAAATCCTCCTCTTCATTATCTTCAGTATCTGTCATTTCATCTTCAACTAGGATCAACTCAGAAGCTGAATGCTGAAATGAAAAGAAACGTCACAATCTGCACAAAACGATACAGATGAGGGTTTTTCCCCACTACATATGTTTAAAAATTGAGCTGTCTCAATGGAACTGAAGACAGCCTCTGTTAAAACCAAGAAAACATACATATTCAAAATAAATAAAAAAATCCAGTGATAGCTTCATAAAGCATTTTGACCCTTTTTTTCAGAATGAGAGTAGTATCAGACGCTAATTTACACATTATCTTCTCATATTTATACTGCAGTGATGCCAGATAAAAAGCACAGCATATAAAAGTAACGAGTCTTTTTATTAAACAGAAGTACACAGCTGAAAATGCGTTTTCAAGTTTGTTTCATAAATCTCTCCAGCAAATATTTGTATGTCATATGTAGATGTTGCATGACCTGATTTCACAGTTGTTTTTTTTAACTTTCTCTATCCAACTTAGATATCTAAGAAAGTCAAGACTGAAAGAAATAAAAGGACAACTATAATCAAAGAACACACCTTTGCAAAAAACCCAAAGACATTAGATTTTGGGGGGTAGGGCAATGCTATCAGTCTTTATGACATTTGCAACACTTTGCCACTTCACAGCACAACACCAATACTGCTGAGTTTCCAGAAATACAAGATGAAGATCAAGAGAGAGACACTATGTCACCCCCTTCAAGAGGAGCTTTACAGCAGAAAAGGATAATAACTTGTGATATTTTAATTTTCCTCAGGTTTTACAATGTATTACTAACAATAATCCGAACAGGTGGTAGCTACTTTGTTCAATCCACTGAAATCACTCTGCAAGCCTTCCAGATATGTATTCAAGTAAGCTTTTTATACTTCAAGGGGGAAAAAAAAGTTGGGTTATGTAGCTGAAAAATTACAGCCCAGCATTTCATTATCGCCCATGGATTCCATGCTGCAAATGAGACAACACTCCCTGCAAAAGTTAGCATTCTGTCATGCTGAATAACATTTCTGCAGAAACAGCTAGTTCATTACATAAAATGACAAATTTTTCATCTCGCTGAGAAAGTCCACGCTACTGAAAAGTTTCACTAAAACCAGTTGATACCCAGAATTAGGTTTCAAAGAAATATTTCTTAATGATCACATTAAAGACCCCTCAAGTGAACAGCAGCTTTTGTAACGACAGCTTCCCTTAAATTTAGTTACTACGGATGTTTCCAATATTTGAATAAACTATTTTCTTTCTCTCTTTTTTTTTTAATTACATAAATGTTAGGTAGCTATTCCCAAAAGAATAGCTATTTGGTGAAACCCAAGGACATCTGCAAGACACTTTACAGTTGCTTTATTTAGAAAGTAGAATATGTAGATTACATAAAACAGAATCTGGTGAGCTGTAACCTCAACAGCTTGGAGCTTTTCAAAAGGACAAAACCCCACTTTCTTCTTCCCACTCCCTCAGAAAATAAAAGGAGAGAACGATAAGCCCTTGTCTCCCAAAATGCACAGCACTATTATCCAACTGACGCCTTACTGACAAGTTCAATTAGCATAAAACCTGACAACCTCATACAAAATTATCAGTCAGGGAGGCATAAGGCACCGAAGCCTGGCTCAGTCACACATTCATTTGGAGGGAGCGTGGAAAAAGCAGTATCAGAACTTACAGTAGATGCTTCCACAGGAGGCTTCCCTTTGATCCAGCTTGACCTCATTGAGAGCACTGAGCTACCGAATAAGCTCTGCTGCTTCTGCTACTGCCATGAACCGAGCTTGCGGCAAACAAGCTCCAGCAGGAATTAACAGCGCCAGAAAAAAAAAGGCAAGGGAACCTCCCCTCCTCACTCCCACCCCCTCTTTTTTTTTTCCTTTTTTTTTTTTCTTTTTTTGCTATCCAACGGGTTGGAGAGTGTGCACCGGATAGCAATCTGCTCCTTGAATTTCCAGTCACATGGCATTGAGATCAGTGAGCTTAACTGCACGCAGCTCCAACTGGGAAATGGTGCTGCTGTTCCCAGAGGATATCCTGGTCAGCTGTTCTCCGGGAGGGAGGGGAAGGCACAGGAGTGTGCATGAGTGTGCATGAGTGTGCACAAGTGTGAGAGTGAAAGAGAACGTGCTAGCAGGTAACATACTTTTAAATGAACATATAACGGCTGTGTAACCTTTAGTTGTTAATAGCATCAGAAAACAAACAAATTCCCCCCAAGTCTGCAAAATAAATCATATACTGAGAATTTTCCTTTTTGCCTCAAGACTGCATATTCACCCAGGGACAGAAAATCTTTCTTTCCTGCTAAAACAGGTATTAGGTTTTCCATGCCTTTTAAATGTTACTAACAAAACAGCAACTGCCTCTCGTTGCTACCCTACAAAAAGTCCATGGTCAGGGCATCCTTTAAACAGTTTAGGTGCTCAGGAAAGTAGCATTTGCATTGTTGTAAATGAACGACTTTCTGCTCATCAGGGAGGATTAAATACAATGTAACATTAGACTCAATCGTGTATAATGACCATACTATAAGGATTAAAATTTTAATTACCTTTACCATCCCTATTTTAAGGACATGTGCAAGGACACCAAAAACCCCACAAGTCTACTGTTACAGTTATCAACATACTAGTGACCTCCAGTGAATGACAGCAGTTGTCTGCATATTTTAACACTTTACAAGAAAAAGAATTTAAAGAAGCAGTTTATAATTTATGTCACAGGACCTGAAGAGCATCCATCTTCACCAGGCAATATTGTTTCTGCATTTTCCTCTGTCCTCATTACCTTTTCTAGGTGACTTCTGAATTGCTTTTTAGGAGCACATAAAACACATTTCTTTAACTAACACATATTTTCTTAAAAAAAAGACCAAACGTAAGCAAAATATGGGGTGAGCAGACATACAGTCACAAAATACAAAGCTAGTGTACCATTAAAGTGTCATAAAAGTCTTTACATCTTTTTCTTTCCATGAAAATAGCACACAGTTCAGTAGTATCCAATGCGTAAGCATTCAACAGAATGCAAAAGATTATGTGGAGTGATTATCCTTTAATGGCAGCTTTTCTGAATTATCAGACACAAACATACTTTTTGTTTTTCCTCCTCCTGTAGAACATAACTGCAAAACTGACCTAGGAAAGCAGCAATCTGCTCCATTCCTGCATGGTCAGAGCATAATGTAAAAGCCATTGAGCTGCCCAGCCTGGGAATGAACAGCACAGCCTCAGATGCTGACCCTGAGAAATCCAATACTGAATCAGTTACAAACAAGCACCACAAAGGGGCTTATATTTAAAATCATTTTAATCAAAATCAGTTTGCAATACTGGGCTGGAGCACCAGGCTTTTTCAGAAAAATCTGAATAAAAAACAAAAGATAATTTCTAGAAATCCCACGAAGGGATGTACTTCAAAGTTTAAATGCCAAAGACACTGGCAGAGAGCTATTTTAAACAGGTCACCTCATTAGAACCAGGATCAATTAATTTAGAGAGGTTATCTGCTGGGATACAAAACGGATGTTCTAGTCAGCAGTCTTCATCAGAAAACATGCTGATTCTTTTTTAACAGATGAAACCTGTAAGGGAAAGAAATTGTTTCTGAAGGAAATATTCTGCATTTTAAAAAAATGTCTTCAGGAAGACAACACTTGGACAAGCATGGGATAGAATTACAGAGTTAAAAGTTATGCTCCTGCAAAAGGGCAAACATGCCTCTGCTCTTCCAAAGCCTCTTCCATAAGTTAATTTTCAAATTAACTGCCATAGTGGATATTAACTTTTAGGTAATTAATACAGATAAATGGGTCAGCACTTGGTTTTCCAACATACTTCACAAACCATAGCACGCAACAATACTGTAAAGAATGACTGGATCTCATCACTTATTTGCTGGAGGGAGAGAAAGGAATACACAGAATCACAGTCTCATTTAGGTTGGAACAGAATTCTTGTGATCATCTTGTCCCGCATCCTGCTCAAGCAGGCACATGTAGAACCAGTTGCCCAGGACTGTGTCCAACTACATTTTGATTATCTCTGAGGATGGAGACTCCATAACTTATCTGGGCAACCCATGCCAGTGTTCAACTATCTTCACAGCAAAAGCACATTTTCTGATGTTCAGATTGACTTTCATGTGCCCCCTGCCTCCTGTCCTGTCACAGGGCACTACTGAGAAAAATCTGTCTCCCTGTTCTTCATTCCCATGAGGTATTTATATACATAGATAAGATCCCCCCAAGCCTTCTCTTCTCCAGGCTGAACAGTCCCAGCTCTCACAGACTCTCCTCATATGATGCATGCTCCAGAACCTTCAGCATCTTTGTGGGCCAGCACTGGACTCACTCCAGTAAGTCCATGCCTCTCTTGCACGGGGGAGCCCAAAACTGCACACACCAGATGTGGCCTCACTTCTGCCAAGTAGAAGGGAAGGATCACAAGCCACTGGCAACACTCTTCCTTAAAGCAGCCCAGGATGCTGTTGGCCCACCTTCGCCCCAGGAGCACATTGCTGGCTCATGGTCAGCTTCTTCCCTGCAGAACTGCTTTCCAGCCAGACAGCCCCCACTCTGTAGTGGTGCAAAGGGGCTTACCCTCAGATATCCCCAGATACAGGACTTGGCATTTCTGTGTGTTGAACTTGATGAGATTCCCATCTGTCCAGACTGTCAAGGTCCCTCTCCACGACAGCACAACCCTCTGGCTCACCAGCCACTCCTCACAGGTATTTTATCACCTACAAACTTGCCAAGGGTGCACTCCGCCCCATCATCAAGGTCACTAATGAAGATGTTGAACAACCAGGCCCAGCGTTGACCCCTCGGGTGCACCACTAGGGACTGGCCTCCACTGGACCTAGTACCACTGATCACAACTCTCTGGGCCTTAATCCATCTCACTGCCCACTGATCTAATCCATACCCTGTAAGTTTCTCTATTAGGATGTTAGGGAAGACAGGATTAAAAGCCTTCCCAAGGTCAAAGCAAACAACATCCACTACTTTCCCCACAAGCACCAAGCTAGTCACTTCATTGTAGAGGGCTATCATGTTGGTTAAGCATGACTTCCCTTGTAAATCCATTATGACTACTCCTGGTTGCTTTCTTGTCCTTCATGTGTTTGGAAATGCTTTCCAAGGTAGTTGCTCCTCCACCTTCCCAGAGACTGAGGAAAGGCTGACAAACCTGCAGCTGCCCAGATGTTACCAGAGCATCCACAGATGTTCCTTCTTGCCCTTCTTGAAGATAGGAGTGACATTCACTTTCCTCTAGCCTTCATGAACCTCTCCCAAACTCCATAACCCTTTACAGACCATACATGGTTAGTTTGCAATGACACTGGCTAACTCCCTCCATGCTCATAGGTGCATCCCATCAAGCGTCCTGAAGTTATATATGCACAGCTTAAGTGCTGCCTCCTTTGTTCCTCTTCCACCAAAGGTCAGACCTCCTCCAGACTTTCCCTCTTATCTTAGAGGTCTGGGATTCCTGATGGCTGCTGTTAGCAGTAAAGACCAAGGTAAAGAAGTCATTGCATAGCTCAGACTTTTCTCTGTAGTAGTAAGCAGACACCCTGTATATCCTGACAGTGACACACTGAGGACTTGTATAGGACTCATAAGACAATTCCTCATATAATTACACAAAAGTACTCTAAGAATCTTCATTAAGGCATGAAAAAGTTTTTATGTATTACAAAAGGGATTATAGTCAGAAGCAAGAGGATGAATCTTAGGAACTTAAAACATCAACATAAAAATACATTATTTTATAATATTCCAAGGAAAATATTCTTTAAGTCGTTCTACACTCAAAAAATTGCAAAAGATTGTAAAAAAAAAGCCCCAACAAACCACTGTATGAAACATTTCTGCATCAAGAGGAAGATGGAATAAGTTAGAAGCAATATTAAACAGAATTAGCATTTTCAGACTAGGCAAGGATTGTCATATTTTCTGTATAGTCCTCTAATTATCATTGGCTCTACCAGTGCACATAAAAGTCAAAGGCTTCATTTTGATTTTCAGATTCCCTTCAATAATTATACAGGTTTGCAAGCATCATTTACACTTGCATTTGAGTAACTCAAGAGCTTGCAAACAGGTTTTCCGTGGGTGTAAGATTAAATATAACTCTGTAAGGTCAGGGAGCTTTAGCACATTACAGTGATGTGAGAAATTGGCCCCATAAGATTTTCTGCAGTTTCAATACCAAAGTTAGAATTATTTTTGTAAAGCAGATACAGTAAGACTACCCAAAGTAGTAACATATAATTAGCTGTTAGCTTCTTGCAGGGCTTGTTACTGTATCAGAACTGACAAAACTGCACTAACTTGCGAGCGTCACTTGTCCTCTCTTCTCCCATCAGGTACACACACATATTTAATTGCCCTTACTACCAGCTGTAGCAAGAACCTGATAGAAAAGCACACAAGCTTACTGCACCCATCCCTCATTAGTGATCAGACTCTCGAATGTAGTTTGTCCAGTCAGTTGTATTTATTAAACTATTTTATACAAAGACTTACATATTAACATGCTGTTGTGGTGGGCTGACCTTGGCTGGGTGGTAGGTGCCCACCAAAGCTGCTCTATCACCCCCCATCTCAGGGGAGAGAAAATACAATGGAAGGCTCATGGGTCAAGTTAAGGGAGAGATCACTCGCCCATTACCTCACGGCCAATACAGACGCAACTTGAGAAAATTAGTTTATTACCAATCAAATCAAACTAGGGTAATGAGAACATAAAACCAAATCGTAAAAACATCATCCATCCTCCTCACCCTTTCTTCCTAGGCTTAATTTTACTACCTCCTACACCTTGCCCACATGGTGCAGGTGGACAGGGAATGGGTTGCAGTCAGTACTTCACACCTTGCCTCGGTTGCTTCCTCCTCCTCAGGGGAGCAACGACTCAAGACTCTTCCCCTGCTCCAGCACGGGGTCCCTCCCACGGGGGACAGTCATCCACAAACTTCTCCAATGTGAGTCCTACCCATGGCCTGCAGTTCTTCACAAACTACTCCTCCATGGGTCCCTTCCACAGGGTGCAGTCCTTCAGAAACAGACTACTCCAACACAAGTCCCCTGTGGGGTCACAAGTCCTGTCAGCAAATCTGCTCCAGCACGAGGCTCCTCTCTACACTGGTCCATTGGTACCAGGAACCTACTCTAGCATGGGTTTCCACAAGGTCACAACCACCTGCACCAGCATGGGGTCCTCCACAGGCTTCACTGTGGACCTCCATGGGCTGCAAGGGGACAGTCTGACTCACCATGGTCTTCACCACAAGTTGCAGGGGAATCTGTGCTCCAATGCCTGGAGCACCTCCTCCTCCTCCTCCTCCTTTTTCACTGACCTTGGTGTCTGCAGTTGCTTCTCTCACATAGTCTCAACTCCTCCCTCTGCTGCTGTTCTGCAGGATTGGATTTTTTCTCCCCTTCTTAAATTTGTTACCCCAGAGGCACTACCACCACTGATGATGGGCTCAGCCATGGCCAGCAGCAGGTCCATCCTGGAGCCAGCTGGCATTGGCTCTGTAGAACACAGAGGAAACTTCCAGAAGCTTCTCATAGAAACCACTCCTGTAGCCCTCCCACTAACAAAATCTGGCCATGCTAGCTAAACTTTGAAGCATTACAAACAAAAACTGAAACACAATTACTTCAAACCCACCCACTAAAGACTGATATCTGAAATCATCATCATCCATGCATTTCTTCTCTAACTTCCAAATTCATTGACATTTACAGATTATCAACCTTAAACTTAACTGTAAGGCAGTAACACTTTTTAATATCCAATAAGATCCTGTATCTCTTTATATAAGGTTTTCTATTCTTCAAGAAAAGTTCAAATAAAACAAAACACAAAATAATCTTCTCAACCTTTACCACCACACAATGTAAGCAGAGGAAAGACAAAAATAGGGTAGGACAAGTTGTGGTGGAGTGAACTCAGGTCATTGCTTGAGCCCTGGCCTCCATCTTACTGTAGTCTCATTTATGCTTTGCTCCCGCTGGCCCTGTGACTGATCACTGCAAAGAATGAGAAGATCAAAGATAAAACCTCAAACACAACAACATACCATATGTCATGGTATGGCACCTCCAAAGTTCCAAAGAGAATTAAGGTTGCCCAGTGTCCGAGGTTTGATTTTTTTAAAGCCACCTAATGAGCTCAGAACCAAAGCAGAGCTTAAATGGAGAATTTACAAGGCAAAACTTACTACCTCCATCTACCTCCATTTCATGCTGAAAAAGGTTTCTTAAAGGTAACAAAATAGGCAGGCTCAGCTCAGTTGCATTTTTTTTCATTTACTCTGAGTATTTCATAGGAGTTGTCTCCTCTACTGCCTTTGTCAGTAGCTTTTGCTTTAATTGCTGGGAAAAATTTTGCCACAGTATTAATATGAAAAAAGCCTACCACCCCAAAGGGGAACTCACCCCTCCTCAAACCCCAAAACACACCCACAGTTACACTTCTCCTAGCATTCAGTTGTTATAGCTTAGATACAAAAATGATGAACCAAAATTAGAGTTAACTTTTAAAACATCAAAGCAAATACAAGGAGATGACAATCAAATGAGAAGGATTTTACAATTAAAAAGTGAACACACTATAACTTACACACAACAAAGCTATGGCAAGCAAAATTATCGCTTTCTTTTTGTCATCCACATACAGAACCAATTGGCAAGACAGCTACTTTCTCCTTCAGACAACTGGATGAAGGAAAAATGGCGTAATAGGAAGATTTTCTACTTACCTTAAACTATGCACACCAAGAGAAATAATCCAGGCATATCTATCTGGATAGACAAGTGACTGCTGCATCTGAGTTCGGGTTCTGACAGTGTGGGGTCAAAGCTTTTATGTAATCCTAGAAACATCATTCAGCACTGATAGGTCAAACCAGATATTATTTGGTAGAAAAAGCTTAGACCAGGAAAGAATGTCTACAGAGTGCCCAGAAATTAATTTCTTACCAAAGCTGTTATGTATGTTTGGTAATTCAGGTCTCTAGAGAAAATAAATTTTTTCAAGCTAGGACTATCAATGATTAAAACATCCCCTTTTTTGGTGTGTGTATGGATAATTTGTACATGTTTTGTGGTTTGTAGCTTGTTTCTTTTTCATTGAATATGCTAAACACACTTGATGTTCAGAAAATCTCTTCAACTGGGGACAAGTGCAAGGATCAAAGTGTGGCAATGTGAGCAATCTGTCTATCACACAACATTAATTGGATACAACGTGTAATAGCAGAGACATCTACTGAACCAAGAAATACCTACCCCTCCTTAGGAGATAATTCCATCACTGCAAAGCAATCAAGCAAAGTAGAAACACATCTTGATACCAATACTGTGTAAATATAGACAGGCTAACATACAGACAATGCAAGCAAAGAAAATGATCACAAAACCTGTACCTTAGGTGACAAATAGGTCTGCAATCTTCTTCTTTCTCAACAAAAACAATCTGCCAGGCATCTGGAGGCAAGCACATTATCTAGATGCTCACCATTTAGAGAGCTCTACTAATGCCTTTTTGTTCATGTTTTGCAGTAGTATCTCTGGGAATAGACGTCTTTTCATGATTAAAGAGCAAGCTCAGAAAGCTTCCTTTTCCTACACTGCAGATGTGTTTTACTCTGACCTGTGACCATGTTTAGCAATAACATAACAATAAAGCAGTGATGAGGACCAGATAACATAAGAGATTTCAAAAGAAAAAGGGCTGGTTTCTTGTTTAAAGAATAGGAACAAATGCATGTAACATGAAACAAAGAGCATGTCTGTTTATGTTGCAGAATAGCCTGTGCAAGGCTATTCAGAAAAAAATATTTGAAATTAACCATGAAAGTAATTATGTTTAAAAATAAAGAATCAATCAGTGACTAGATATCCTGTTAAACAGAGATCTTCTTTGGGTTACCTACAGTATTGTAATCCTGTTATGCACCAAATAATGTTTGTTGGACAACTTTTTCCCTACATGTCCATCTCTTCTTCATAAAACAATTCCTCTTGCCAAAAATCAATTTTCGTAAACCTAACATAGTCAGTTCTGAAAATAGGCTGAAAAGCAGCTAATTCCCAAGCACAGACTCCACAGGAAAAGATTAGGTACCAAGTACTAGTCCACACATCCTGTGAGCACCTTTCATAAAATGAGGGCTACTGAAATACAGCACTGTTTAATCTGAATTCTAAAACACAAGAGGACTCTGCAGTATTGCATAAATTCAGTAAGAACGAGGAATAGATATATTTTATCATCAGAAAGGAACACTAACATGAGAATATAAAAAAAAGTGCAAAGAGAAAAGCCCCACGGACTTGTCCTAAATTGAAGCAAAAAAATCTTGCAGACTAGCATAAATCACCACTGTAAGATACTTAGTATCACATCATAAACAATTTTAACAAAACCTATTCCTAATGCACTACAGTTACTAGTAAAGAAAAATTTCCTGAAAGATATTCAGTTTTATTTTGAGAATCAAATTTTTTAGAAGCAAGATGGCTATAAATACAGCATCTGACACTATCCAAAATAAGTTACTCGGAATGTACAAGCTTACAAACCACACGGTGTAGCAGGACAGGTTCCAGTCACTGGTCAGGAAGTACTTCAGAGACTACAAGAGGTCTGAAAGTCACATGCTTATAACTTCTGGGGAGCCAAAGACAAAAGACTGCACTGAGCTGCAGGTTTGTGAGGGGACTAATGGGGGAGTTTGCAGGACCTCCACTGTTGGAGGTGTTCAAGATTTGACTGAACATGATCCTGAGCAAGCTGACCTGATTAGCTCTGCTTTGGGCACAGTGTCGAGATGCAGGACCTCCAGAGGTCCCTTCCAACCCAGAGTATTCTGTGATTCCATTATGATTTTGCTTGCAAAGCCCAGTAACTGAAAAGTTAGGAAGTAACAAAGCTGAAGGCATTCAGCCAGCTGTAATTCTCTTTCATGTTGCTTTGTATGCCAGCTAAGCAAATTTATGGCAGAAAACTACTGCCACATTAGTCAATAATATACCATTCACATATGCAAAGAGGGCACAAAAAGATGGACAACTACAAATTTAACCTTTACAATCGTCTTGTCTTGCAATACTAATCTATATGTAAATCCAGCTCTCACAGTGCTATTTCTTGTATGCAATATCACATGTCAACATATTTATAAGAGGACAGGAATGGTAAAGACATGTTAATACAAGCACTATTAACAATCTTTCCTAAAGACAACACATTTATTAAACTATCCTGACTCTTTCTGTAATTTCTTGTCTCATCCACGATACACATTGCTGCAACACAACAAAATTAAAAAAAAGCAGGCTCAAGTCTTCCCAAAGAAAATCAGATCATTACAAATCATACCAAGAGAAGATTTAATGTATATATGAAACAAATTGAACTTAGAAGATTGTCATCTTTTATACAGCTAACCTCAAGGCCAGTGGAACTCTGCTTGAAAAGCTTCTAAGAACCATTTTCAGTCTGATGAATTGCTTGGTCCATCTCAGACTGTGAAGACAACTGTGCAGACTCCCTACACTACAATGTAGAAGAGTCTTGCCTCTTTCATCTTCTCCTTCCAACTCCTAACTCTGAAACAAAGTTCTATAACTAAATCCTTTTATCCCAGCTGTCTCCACACTTCCAGTTTTTCAAATATGAAAATCCCTAGAATACATCAACACAAGCTGAAAACCATATTTTTTTTCTAGCAAGACCAGATGGAACAGCTGAAGCCAGCTTGGATGATGCTTCACTAAGAAAGATAAAGCAATGCCAACCTGAGATAAACACTCGCTGTAGAAGAGTTTCAGCCCAACTTACTGACAGTCTTAATGAGATGGGTAAGCTTACTAATGGGCAGAATTGCCAAACTCACACATAGAAAAATATATTAAGAAATAAAACTAAGAGCACAAGGCAAATCAACTGGCACATAACAATGTGCCACAATCCTGAAATAAAATTAACCCTGGCTTCAGATTCCTTTTGCAGGGGGCAGAGGTTTTATAATGAACAGAGTAAGCAACTGATCCATTTTAACTTAATTTTTAAGCCTTACTGCAAGGGTTCCCAAGTTCTTTATATTCCAATGATTAGTTTTCACTGACTTTCACTAGTAATTATGGAATGCCACATGAATCTGAGCCTCATGTTTATTCAAATTAGATGCAATTTTATATTAAAGCTTCATATTTTTATTTTACATAGAATATTACTCTCAATTATATAGATAGCAGCTGGAAAACATGCATTTTGGAGGTGGGAGTGACTCAACAATATGCAGTGGCTTTGGCTGGAGGCAAATTTTCATTTATTATTTGCATAAACAGTTTTACTAGAGGATTGTTTGCTGACACTAGCTATTCTAGAAAGCTAGCAAAAAAAATAAAATCAACATTAGCTAGATTATCTTAGTCATTGTCAGGGCTGCTGTAGCAGGCTTAGGGTCATTTAATTCTACTTTTAGTGTAATTGTACATTTAATCCTTAAATATACGTTCCCTTGATTATCCTTAAATATACCTTCAGTTGATTACCTCAGATTTCATTTTTTAGATGGTGTGCGTAGTGAATGGATTAACTGGTACCATCTCTGCCTAGAGATTAATTTAGCTATCTAAGTCATTACAGGCCATTCACTGTGCTCTTCGGCCCAAAAACCACTTAATCATGCAGAAGACAAAAACCAGAGCACACATGCAGAAATCCTGTAATGTCCGTACTAAACAGTGAAAAAGGACTCTCTGTAATACTGCAAATGTTACTTTCCCATCCTGATCTGTTCTCTTTGCAATACTGCATTTGTGGCTAGCACTGTATGTTCAGGGCTAAGCTCATCTCACAGCATCAATTACGCAGATTTATGGCAAGTACAAAAAGGAACTAGGAAACACTAGGAACAAATGGGCAAGACAGAAATAAATAGAGCATTAAATAAATAAATACTGAATTAGAAATAATTTCTTTTATCTAGCTTAGTTTCTAAAATTACAGGAGCATTTTTAAAATCATTTTTTTACCATCTCTAACACATTCTGTAACAGCTATGAAGTCCAAAAGTCTGAACTCATATTAGGATATATACTAACTTACAGATAAAATACACATAACAGCTTGAAAGAAAGTATCACCTGAAAAAATGGAACAAACCCACAAACTTTTAACATTAACAACAGTTCAGCACCTCCTTTAAATAGCACAGTTCCCTCTTACCGTTGAAAACACCAAGGTTCAGACCATCTAGGGCACCAAAATATCTTTAATAACCTGGACTTGACTGCCCTTGCAATCACTATCACAATTAAAACCTGGTTTAGCAGTTAGATAATCAGAGCTAAAGGCTCCTACAGAGCTAAAACTTCAATCCTATTAAAAAGACACTTTGATACAGAGCATGCATACAGCTGCTCAGGCACACAAGCAAGGGAAAGTTTGGAAAGCAGAGAGACTACACAGATACCACAGATCCACAGGACGGCAAGAATCAGCTGGCATGGCATTTTAAGGCATAAAAATCACATGAAAAGAGCTATATCGCAGATGTAGCTACAGCACTATTTTTTAAAATAATTCTTAACTAAACTGTTAGATACAAAGAAAACGATTCCTTCCCTTTCAGACCCCACATAAGAACAGCCCGTTACCCATTTATATTTAGCTGTCAGGGGAAGCATTTGGCCTGAAGCTATATTTTGTCAGCTCAGAGTGGGAATTCTGACACCTAAAACGGTAATTAGTTGAACTGGAACAGTAGCTCACACAGGGAAGTGATTTACACCTTTATTCTACTTTGGCACTGAGTTTATTACAACTGAATTTACTATGAGATTCAAACTAATCCATTTCAGCATTTCTTGAAAGGAATTTCAAAAGTATTAACCCTTAAATGAAGGAAGCAGGGTGTCGTTTATGGCAGACCAGACACAGACCAAGTTCACATCACAGCTCTGAAGAGTGTACTCTGACATATTCCACAGTAGATTTGTCCTGCTCTGCTTTAAGGGAAAATCCTAAAAAATACCTTGAAATTATGATTAGAGTTTATACCATAAAATGTGAAGTGGTTCACTACAGGATGTCCAGAAGCATCTTATATTGATTCACATCAGATGGAGAATGGTTCTGTTCAACTCAGCCCTTATCCCTGCTTCCTTTCACCTGCTCTTTCAGGTGGAGAGACAAAAAAAAAAAAAAAGGAACTAAAACTCAGAAGGCTTATAAAAAATTTTTTAAAAAGTATGGAAAATAAAAGACAAAAGTGCTTGATCTGGTTATTCACTGTCAGGGTTATTTCTTTCAGTGAGGATAACAGCCTTAAACCTCATGCTGTCCTATATCACAGCCCTAAAAGAAAATTGATCTGGGAAAATGAAGCAGCAACATCAAGAAAGTACATGGTAAAGTAGGCAAGGAACACATAAGAAAATAATTTCTGCCACAAAATCTTTTATTTTCTAATCTAGTTTAAGCAATATCTCTAATGACATCCCTGCATTTGGAAGCAAGAAACAACCTAAATAAACAAAGCAAGTAAACACCAACATATTATGTAAAGAGAATAGCCTTTAGCTGCTATCTTATGTCACCAGGGAAGAAATTCTGCATTCCTGAAACTTTAACAGTGCGACAGACCAGAAGGTAAGGTTTTACTTTAGTTACCTACAGCACCAAAACTCAACTCCAGAACTCACCACATCTCTCAAGAATGCTTGAGTATTCAAAGAAAGTTGCATTAGATGAACCTTCTTATTTCAGAGAAGAATTGCAAAGATCTACACTTCTTCATAAACATACAAAAACCATGGCAGAAAACAAGTCATGGGTTTGTTAACAATGCCGCTTAACACACAGCTGCAAAGTGTCTGAATGTTGTGCTGAGAACTGGCACAGTTACCACCAACCACACAGCCATTTGGTCATGCTGCCAGGAAACTGCTGCCTCTGGCAGCTGGCTATGCAGGAGAGATTCCTCAGCAGTCACCCACAACCCCCCAACTTTGCCCCAACGAAACATCTCTGTTTTCTTTTTAAAATCACTGCTGATCCACATAACTAAAATTATCTTTTACTTATAAATAACATTCCCTAATGTAAACAGCCAAGCCTATTGCTCCTCAAGGGTAACATTTAATGGCCTTTTCTATTTCAGACTGTAGGTCAGTTCACAATTTTTTTAGTCTGTACATCTACTATATTGCACAGAGAGTTCGCCAAAAGGCACTTTCCCATTCCTTTGGGGTATAGCTTCTGACTAAGAGGTTATATCACAAAAAGTACAGATTTTTTAAAATAAAAATCTAGGTCCACTCAAAGAAGATATTTTAATAGCACTGATACAGGAACTAGCACTCTCTTCTCATAACTTCTGTAAAAGCAAGGCTCATTTGTTTCGGCAGGTACATTTTGAAGGTTGAGCCCCATTAATACACCACCAGCTTCTACAAGAAATAGGATTATCTAGTGCCTAGTTGGTTGGGTTTTTTTAAAGGAAGTCATTAAGAGAAATAAGCTTCATTTGAATGTATTCCTTTCTTCTCCTACATTTAAAAATGCTACCAGATAAAAAAGAAATAGGAGCCTTCAATGTCAAAAAAATGTCAACCAAGAACATCTAGAAGCATTTTCTCATTCTCTGCTGATGTCACCACTGTTACTTACAACAAAGTATTGGGACTACAAAATAAGCATAGTCAGTGCTTTTATACCTTTGAAAATTAACTAGCTACTCAGTGCCAGGATACACAACAGGCCACAATATATTTAAAAACATGATTAAATCATGCACACAGAATTGCTAGAGTGTGTCAAGTCAAATACCTTTGACAACTTTGGGGATATCAGACATCATCTGCTGGGTGACTACCTGGCTCAGGCAGCATCCTTAGCAGGGTAACAGTTAAGTTTCTCAAAAAAATTTCTCCTCTTGAAAACCTGTTCTCTGACTCTCTTTTCTCTAATCACAGCAACAAGAAGCTCCAGCTACCTGTTCAGCTCAGACAGCTGGGCAAAACCTACAGCACTCTAGGAAAACTTCACGTCCTCTCCCAGAAAAGGATCTGAGGTGTAGCCTCTTTAAGAGGGCATGACAACTTGCTTGATCTGAACGTGAGTATAAAAACACAAAAGTTCCAATTGGTGTTAGATGCAACTGTTCCCATCTTCCATAATACTGCTTTTGTGCTTCAGCCTTCCAACAGGGCACTGGTATCTTGATAAAAATGATCAAAACTGAAAAATGTATCATTTAAAAAAGCACTTCAAATTCTGAGCCAACAGTATCAAACTCGGACATCATCACACACACAGAGACTCAGTGTAAGGGAAGATGCAGATCTGGAAAGAGCTTCCAGGAATGAATCCCAATGTAGGCCACTTTCTTCAGGCTAAACCAAATTTCTGCTTAATAAATTGTAGTTCTATATAACAAAAACTACATGCCTGAGTTCAGTTGCTTCTTGTGTCCCAAAGCTTCTAAATACAGGCTGCTGATTTCAAGAAGATTGTTCACAAAGCACTGAGGATTCTGTACTACAGTGTGCTACACTTCCTTGCTTATCAATCTCTTCAAGGGTACTCCCTTTCTCAGTAAATCATGAGTTCCACAAGCAAAGCAGTACCCAAACCACACACACAACTCAGTGTCTTTTATCAGCAAGTGAAGGGGAGGAGACTGGACTTTAAAAAACAATGGTAATTTAAAACAAGTCATAAATGCAACTGTAAAAGTGATATCTTGACACAAGTTACATCAGCTGCTCCTCTTTATGTTCTTGCTGCAAAGCCCATGCCCCTACATCTCATTTTTGACCAAAAAAAAAAAAAAAAGAAACAAATTTCAATGGTTCAGTAACTCCCAAAACAATACTCTTAAATAGCCCTTGTCTTAAAAACACACTATAAGAACTACAGTTGGCTTATCTGAAAAAGAAATTAGACAACTTCCTAATTAAAATCAATCACAGGTAATTTACACATTATGATTAACAAACAGTAGGAGTAACAGAATTTGAAATTACTTTCTAAGGAAGAGGACCACGGTAACATGTAATAGTAAAAAAAGACAAATCTAGTTTATCCTTGAATTTTTTTGAGCTATATTCAACTCACAATACTACAAAGGAACTGGAAAAACAGCTTTATTGATGCTCTCAGCCATTACAGATTTTATTAAAGGTCATATAATTTAACTTAAGCCACTCCAATTGCCAAGGGCATTCAGTAGTAGAAAAGGGTTTCCTCAGCTCTTTCAAAAACTTTTTCACAGTTCTCCAGGTCTCATGTGCTCCAGGTTCCCTATAATCTGTAGGGTCTCAGAGTGAAGTGTTTTCCTGGTGGGTAGCACTGGTAACCGAAGCTGAAGAAATGTGTCATGGTGAGAGATTTTCAGTGCATGAGATGTCTGATATGCAGCTGTGAGTCTCCTCAAAGGGTCGAAGCTTCAGAACTGCCCTTTACCAAGTAAACGCCACAAAAGCACAAATCAACTGGCTGGTGCAGGATGATGTGGGCAAGTTCTGCCTATAATCACTTAATAGGAAAAGGTATCAGAAAATAATACAGCTTTTCAACTCAAAGAATCTATATACTCAAGAGATGCCCAAGAGCAACATGGAAGAACAAGTAGCAAGCAAATGTCGTGGCCCTAGTGCCTCCTGTCTATCTCAAAGTAGGATGAAAAGCAAACAGCTTTTTTTGTCACCAGTAGAAAGAAATGCATCCTGACAGTTTGTTGATTGCTTTTACAACCAGGAAAGAGGCTGTGCACTTGTCAAAGTTCACTGACCTAAGTACCTCAGAGAAGCAAAAGCACAGAGTAATGTCGTCAAATAGCATATTTCAAGTTTTTAGAGTGCACTTTTGCATGAAACTTCTCATTTTCACAATTAATTTCAAACAAAGAGGATACTACAAAGACAAAAGTATAATAATTCATGATAAAAGTATCCACCATTATACATGGTTTCCACCTAACTAATGACCCACAGAGACCAAGCATGCTTACCTCTGTATTTGGTTGTAGTGCCTGTCCGTCCTGGGATGCAGATGGTACTA
Organism: Manacus candei; assembly: GCF_025592945.1. NCBI lineage: Eukaryota > Metazoa > Chordata > Aves > Passeriformes > Pipridae > Manacus > Manacus candei. The sequence goes on along the minus strand of NW_026138074.1, from coordinate 5,185,281 downwards.
TTGCCCATGTAATGCTGGCACTAGCAGATGATAAAGAGCTGAGGGCACCATTTTTCAGTTGCTCTTGGGAGTGTGACTTGGGCCCAGGCCATCCCAGGATACCTTCTGAAGCAGAAAATAGGTGTCAGCTTACAAGAGACAGATTACAGATTTCTTCCATTCACATAATCATTCTACTAATCTAAATGAACTGTTATCTCTTCTCTGCTTCCAGGCACAGTTTTACTTTAGTAACAAAAAATCGTGTACTTACTGAACTAGCTTAAGGAATTTCTCAAATAATACCCCTGCATTTGGAAGCAAGAAACACTCTAAATAACCAAAGTGAGCATCTTATAGGCCAACTTAAGTGTGATTTTTTTTTAAGTCAATTAATGTTACTCCTCCCACCAGGAGGAGTAACCCTTATGTATAATTCTACCTTGCAAGCCTTGGTAATTAAGCAAGTATTCTCTACCCACTATTGTCATAGGTATGAAGTTATCCAAGTAAACCCTCCATTTTTTTCTGCCTGAAATCAGAGTTTTAAGCCTAGCAGCTGTATTTTAGTTCTGTCTCTACTATTAAAAGCTTTTTCTAGATTAAGTATTAAAGTGCTTCAGTGGTCCCAAGACGAAGAGATCTCACTGGAAAGATACACATTAAATATGAATCAAACAGAACTTGACATCAGAACGACCCTTATTTCGGGGGGCACTTGATTTCCTGGATGGATCTGTATTTAAGGATGCCATGAAAGAAAGGAGGATCAGCTAAGGCAACTGTGCAGTTGTTCCTCCCTTACTGCTCTAAAACACAGGATCAACAGTCAAATCAGTAGCCCTCAGCACAGGACTTAAATTTCAGCTATTAATTACACGCTGTTATAAAATGCAGAGATATGGACCAAAAAAAAAAAAAAACACAGCTCTTCAGTCATTACCATAATTTGTATAGGAATATACAATTAGTGCCACAGGGAGGATCTCCTCTCATCACTGACAAGTTTTCAAGATGACGCAAAGCAACGCTAAGTACATTAAAGAACATGCAATTTTCTTCTCCATATCACCAGGGTTACCAGAGATTGCCTCCTAATTAAAGTAAATGGTTTGATCTGGTGAGGCAATGCTGTGTAGTATTACATTAACACTTCCATTATTAAAAAACGGGACACGAATCCTATAGCTGAACTCTTAGCAAATTCTAAAGATAAAACATTTACAGAACACTCCTCTCATCTAAAATGGCACTAAGTTATGATGACATGACAAAACTTCAGCTCTACTTGCTTAGCATGCTTTTGTGGCACCATCTTTTGCTGAGGAAAGCATGAAGAAAGCATAAGCAAATAGTTAAGTATAAAATGATTTTCAAAGATCTAATTAATCAACAGGGGAAAAAAATCCATCTTTTTTTCTTTTTTTTAAATGTATATTTCATACAATTACAAAAATTTCCCCTTGCCAAAAGAAGAACATCTCTGTGGCTCTGCTGTCGGGAGACATTAACCATGTGAGAGAAAATGACGGTATCAAAACAAAAGGTCATTTTCTTGGATTGGCTCTACTTATTGGTCTACACATGAGGAAGTTAACACCTGCCCCCATCCCAAAGGCAGAAGTTAAATCAATACTTGATGTTGGTATACACAGCAAGGAATGAAGACCACAGTAGTCATAGTATTCTCAGAAGTCATTGCTTCTAAGGTCTTGAGTAGTTTGCTGCTAGGAACAAAGGATAAACCCAGATCCCTCAAAACAAGCTATGATTGAGAGGATAATTTGAAGGTTGTTTTGGCAGATTCAAAACGGGCTCTCACTGCACGGGAGGAAGGAAGCTTTCCATCAGCATTAACAGTAAAAGTCAACTGGAGAAGTTAAAATAAAAATGTTGGTTTCTTGGAAGAAATTCACCTATCTGAAAACGATTAAAAATTTTTTACTCTGTTTCACATTAATTAGTACAGATTTCAAAGAGGGAAAAAAGCAAATTAAAATAAATTTTTTTCACTTTTGAATAGCCACAGTTTTATGGAGCGTGCCTACGCTTCTCACTCTTCATAACTTTGTAGTAACAGATCTCGATCAATTTTTCTGTTTCTCCCTGTCAAACAGCTGAATATTGGACTACTGCTGCTATTCTCATATTAGAGAAACACTAAAAGCAATTGAACTGACTTCTCTTTATGCCAATCTTTGAAAATCTGATCATTTCCTTAGGTTATCCATTTTCCCTTTGCATATACAATGTATCTGGCGTTCACTGTAAACAGTTGCTTTTAAATTTTTTTTTTAACCTAATTTATGTAAATAAGCACAATAAAAAGCTCCCATTTGAATAACTACCTTGCTTTGGAGAAAATTTTTAAGTGTGAACATTTACTTCATCATCACTTACATGTTTTTAAAGACACTATACTAGTTTTCCTCTTCAGTACAAACACATTGTAAAAAGACCAATTCCTTCATCTTTCTCTGCACATTTTAGAGTATCTTAGATACACAGAAACTGTTAAAACTAGGCAAGGATGTTTTTCTTCCTGTCCCAAGGGCAATGCTGCCCTCACAAAACAAGAAATCTTGTCAGACTAATCAATTGTTAAGCAGATCTTAAAAACGCATTATGACCTAGCCAATAGGATGCCAGGAGTTAAAGTCCAAAGGATAATAAAACAAGTGTTCCCTCAACACCTCTGCATATCAGAGAAATTGTTTTGTTAAACTGTCTGCCTGGAACATGACTACACTGCAGAAGAGAAATATGCAGTAAAAGGTATTAGTCATAGACCACAGAAATCTAAATAAACAAAAAGTCATCTCTCTGAACAAGTTGATAAAATTCATGCCTGGTTTCAGAGGCCCATCAAGGAACCTTTGATGATCTTTAATCTACAAATCTTACTCCAAGATGTCAGCATTCTCATATCATCCCACGGGAGCTGCCATATACCTACTATAGCAGCCCACTTTTCAGGCAAAATCAATGTATGATGAGAGAACTCATCAGAAATAATCTTAAAATCAACTAAGACTAGAAAACAATCTCTATGTAGAAAGTGAAAGGCCATATCAACGTGGCTCCCACTTCACTCACATTATCAGTTTTCCAAAACTTTTCAATACAGTTTCTCAGCCTTTTTTTTTCTTCCTGTTTTTCAGTACATCCAAAATGTTCTCATCTACACCAGTACAAATTATTCTTACCACAAAATAGTAGAGGCAGTTGTTGTCTATGCCATATCAAATCAAATTCTTTTACTGGAATTTACTCTCTGCAGACTAAGCTGCCATCTGTAAATCCACTCTAACCGAGTTGTCATCTTTGCCAGTTTATGGGACTGAAAAATTTCTATCACAGGTTCAATTCCCTGTTCTTATAACAACTTCAAGGAAAAAAAACATATAAAAACTAAACATATTATGAGAAAGTTTATCTTCAGAGTTGGATTAGAATAAGAAGAAACTGCTGTCATGCTTTTTTTTTAAGTTAGACTTTTTTTCTCTGTTCTGAGTCATGGCCAAAGACAGCTGATAGAAAAGTAAATTCAAATCTATTTTGATACATTTCAGAGTTCTAAACAAATTCTCCAAAAAGGCAGTCACAATGATACAAAAGCATTCACAGCTACATAGCTACTTTACTATTTGCTTTACGACTATGCAAAGCACTACACTAACTAAAACAAGACATCTGTTTCTGCAGTAAACGATGTAAAATTAGAAAGGACATACCAAATACACAACTAGTAAAATCAGCCAGATCTCTTCTACCTGCATGGTGTTGGTTCTGTAGTTCCAGAAGTGAAAACCCAGGTCTGATTCCTCTGAAATTCAGTGGATATGTACATACAAAACAAAAGCTCTTATAGAAAATACCCCAAAATTAGATTCTTTCCCTCTTACCCTCAACATCAATTTCCACTGTGATGAACATGCAGCAGACAAATCCAAGGCACACAAGAATGCTTCTACATAAACAAAGTACAGCCCCCAAACACAACCTACTATCCCTTCCCTACAGCAATGCTGTAGTTCACAAACACCTATTTCAGAGAGCACAACAGGTTGTATCCTGCTTAAATACCCTCAGGAAAAACATGTTTCCCTTCTACAGGTGCACACAGCAGGAGGGAGGGAAATTCTCTCAAAAGAGAAGGCTTACAGGACATTTTTCCATTAGGCAATGTTGATAATCCTCTTTTGTTGGTTCTGATTTTCTAGGTACCTGATGTGCCTTCAAACTCACTCTTGCATGATAATCGATGCATGAAATATGCTTAATACCTACCTCAATTCTACAACAAAAATTCTTCTCATTTTAAGTCCTCTGATCTTGATTTATAGACTACAAAAAACCCCATGTTTTCTGCTGGCACAATGGCAAACTAATGTCTATTGATAACACTCTTACACTATATTGTAACTATACTTTAACAAATATCCCCTTAACAATGCAGTGGTATGCCTTGAAGAGAGACCAGTATTAGGTCTGGATTTCTTCCCCTGCTGGGGATGGATGCGACAGTTTTGTCTCTCCGCTCAATCCCTACGGCACACTGAACCAGCAAGTGGCAGCTGTGTATCTGCTTTTCAGATTAGAAAGACAACATTATATTTGCTAATGCTGTGTGGGGGCTAGAAAGTAATGTTATCTTCAAATGAAAGAAGAACGTGTAAGGAATAATGTATTAGTCTTTAGATAGAAGAGCAAATTGTTCTGGTTATTCTTGACAGAAGCAAGTCTGGTGATGCAATTAAGGGAGAACTGACTGACCATGACAAATTTAGTGAAGTACACCAGTAACAAAGAGTACGTTTTTCCCTGTCTTCTTTCCTCACAGCATTTGGAGGGCAGGGACAGTTAAGCACAAACAAGGACTTCTCTGCTCATTTTTCTGGCTTGTCATCTCAGTTGCCAGAGAATTTCTAGTTGTCATGTGTCACCAAATTGAAAGCATCTAGATTGTCTTTCCTATCCATTTATTTTCTCAAAAAAGGCAGCAATAGCGAATATAAAATTCAAGTATATCCCCACACATCCCTCCAGAATCACCTTCAATTCATTTGCTGCCACTGGAGCAAAAATAAGCAGCATTTACACATTCAAATGAACTTCAGAAAATCCATAGTAAGGATGAGTTTGGCTTTTGTTTTTAAAAATCTTCAGAAAAATGAAACATTCTATTCTATACTTTGGAAAAGTAGGCAAGGCAGAAACAGAAATATAGGAGGGAATTCCTATCAGGGAGATATTTATTCAGTAAATAAATGGCTAATGTGAAGCACAGACTGAAAGAATGGATTGATCTGTGCACGCTGCAAGAGAAGATTCTGTCTGCCAAAACACTAAAATAAAAAACCAGACTTAAAACTCAACATAAGCTGATAAAGCTACATTAAAACAAACATTCAAGGTTGCTCTGTTCGCAGTTGGAAGGAAGAATGTTAACCACAGCAGCCAACAGGCTCTGGAGATAACTCTTCTGCCAAAGGCTACAGAGGTGGGAAAAAAAAAAATACAGCTTTTAATATTTGAAGTGAAGACAAAAGTTTCTTCTCCACATTTTTATTTTAGAAGGCACCTGCTACCTGTCTGCATGCCAAATGAACTCAAGCTTGTCACAAGGGACTTAATGCTGATCAGTAAATGTTCGTGTACCAAAGTCGTGACATTCTTGGCCAAAAAAGCAAATCCTTGATGTTTTTCTCCCTCCTACAGAAACACGAAAATTCCAAAACCCAAAGAAGCTTGTATGCAATTCCTCATCCTCAACTCACACACTATGTGTAACCAACACTTCCAGCTAATAATACACTTCTCCAGTGTATTTTTCAATGAAAGAAAAAAAAATTACAAAGAATTTAGCCAGTGATCAATGCATGTACCTTTAATAGTGACAGCTAGAAATTAATTTGAAATTATTTGACATTATTTTGACTCAAAAGCAGAAACACAGACAGGATTTTGCTTCACTGACTGTTCTTGTTGATGCACTTCCAAAATCAAGCTTTAATAAAAAAAGACAATCACAAAAACTCTTCCGTGAAGCTCTAGAGCAGAAGTAAAACATGTATTGACTAGCCTTCAAAACAAGATTAAAGACTTCAGTTTAATCTTCATGTCTGCTTGTAGGCTTGAGGTCTAAGACTGACAACTCATGAGAAACATGAAGTGGAAAAATCGTGTCATCCTTAAACTATTCCACGATAAAGGATGCTATAAAAATATTTTAAGTCATGACCTACACAATTGCAGATTCTGGACAAGATTTTACTGGAGTGAATGCCAAGCTGCTTTCTTTCTACTCAAGTTACTGGAAAACAAAGCAATAAAAATATTTACATCAAAGAAAGGAGATGCGCTTTTTTCCTGTCTAAAGCAATAGATACTATTTAATTATCATTTTCATAAGTGCATTCTGTAAGTACTAGGCCAGTACCTCAGCTACTTTAAGTCCTTGCTTTAGAAGCAGTAAGGTTACAAGGCCTTCAGTGCACAGGGAAGTCAGCAAAACTTGCATAATCGGCCAAAGGCCTCAAGGACACAATCAGAGCAAAGGTGCAGAGAACACAGAGAAAGTAAATATAGATCAACTTTTAAAGCAGTTCTCTCTCTTTATGGCATAATAGTGAGAGCTTTTGATGCTGAAGGAAAGTAAACTCAAGGGTAAGTTCAAATCACCCAAGCTACGTCATTGATTATTTCTCACACTCCTCATGAACAGGACTGTGCTGCCTGGCTGGACCAGGCTGCTTTCATGAATTGTAGGTTAGAAGCAATAGAGTAAGTTATCAAATTCCTATCTGGTCTCTCTCTACAGAATTCTGTGCATCCTGCCCCACAACCCCTACTAGCATCTTTACACTGTGCAGCAGATAATGAGACAGCACCAGGATGGAAACATTAGGCAATAAATTGCACAGGGCCATGACACCTCACAGGAAAGGTGTTTGACACTTTCTACCAGAGGAGTATATGGTTTTTAAACTAACAAGAGTCATTTCCACCTGACAATGACAGTAAAGGTCATCTTTTGTTTGCACCTTCTGGGTATGAAATTAAAAAAATTCACCTGGAGGACACAATCAAAATGAAATATATCATCTCTCAGAATTAAGAGCTTGCTAGAGGATTACTTAAAGGCATTAGTCTGAATAGGTATGAGTTTACACAGCTTTGATGACTCTCAATCTCTACCGACTCAGCAGAAACGTTAAGTCTATCAAAGTATGCCTGGAAAAGATTAAGTGTGTAGGAAAATCAGTAATCAAGACTTGTAGGCCAGGTTCTTTCAGGCAACTGTGTTGCATAACAAGGCCTAGGGAAAAAAAAAAATCGTTTTACAGACTTTCAGTCAGGGAGAAGAGACTAAATATTTCAGCAGCTTTTAGTTCCCATCTTTTTTTTTTTTTTTTTAACTTCTATACCAAAGAATGAGCCCACGCACACACTGAAGAATTAACTGCTTGCATTCAGGTTCTCACAGTTACACCAAAGATGCTGATGTGAACCTGTGCTACTGAATTTTGATTCCTGAAAGTCTGCAGTCTTAGGAGGAACAAACAAAAACACTCACTAAATTTTATTAAGTATTTCAGAGTTGTGACTTTCCTTTTTTTTTTATTCCTCCAAAAGACTGGGGATTCCCTTTCAGCAACTACTAATGCTGCATTTCCTTTTCTCTGTTCCTGTCCACATATCCTCAAAAATCATTACCAAGTCAAAACAGAGACACTGATTTAACAGATTACTTGGACACAGATTCAAGGACACGGACAGCAAGTCATCTATCTCCTGACAGTTCACTTAGAACACATGGACATGAAAAACAACCTTCAGGGGCTTTGAAACCAGAAAGTGACTTTTCTTTGAAGGATGCTTTTCATCTTTGTTCCAAACCATTCTCTTCTGGAATTAAATTATATTAGAGAATTTAATTAAATGCACTTTATCATTACTATTTAGATAAGTGCAAGGGTTTTTTTCATTTTATACAAGAAAACCAAAATACAGAAAATAAGACATTTTTTTAAATTATGTTCTTTTATGAAACATCAGAATCTGGATGTGAGAAAGTCACAATATACCATAGCATAGGTGTCCAAAATTTAAACACTGTTTTTTCCAAGAACCCTTTTTACACCATTTGCCTACTTCTCAGCTAACCCTCACATTTGTCTTCTCCTCACAATGGGAATTGTGAGGAATGTGTCTTACCTAGCCATCTCAGCAGCCCTGAGGACATACCCTGCCCTGTAGTAAACCTACTGCAAGTAAGGCCAGATCAAAATTTGCTGTGGGAGCACATGAAAAAAACACAAAAAGCCACCCCATATCCAGAGTTCTGCTGCTGCTGCTTTTCTTACATCAACATCTAATCCTATTCTTAGGACCCGGCAGTGCAGATTATGCATGGGAAAACACTAACTATCATTTCAGAAAGCTAAACTTCCAATATAAAGGTCCACCTTCCAATATTACAGACAGATGTAGAACTGGGTGGACTGAAAAAAATCGAGCTACGTGGAGTCTGAGAGGTTCATGCCTGCAAAGCTCAATGCAGAATCACACTGACATGTCAGGCTCATAAAAATTTGCCACAGGTTTGTTGTTTTTAAATAGCAGCATGGAAAACTCTTTGCCGATTTAAAGAAAACCACAGACTGAAATAAATCCACCTCAGCAGCATCCTTCCACGTAGAAAACTAAAAAAACTATTTTCACTATAGCACTGCATAATATTACACGTATTTTTATCAAACAAATCTGTACTGAGATTTCAATCAAGAAAAAAAAAGGTGGGGGGGCAAACTAGGGGAAGCAAAACAACCAAGACAGTTCCACACTGCCATTAAGAATATTGGTTAATCTACCTCTTCTTGATGCCAGCTTATTTTTTGTGCTGCTCTCTTCAGGACCTGATTCCTCTAAGAAGACATAGGACAATCTCTTTTCCTCCTCTCTTCTGATTTTAATACATTTTGCATCTTTTTTTTTAAGCAAAGAGTTATGATGCTTGACGCTGTAGCAGCTCACAAGCTGCTCACCTCAACTTGCCTCCCTGAGGAATGGGTAATTTTGCCTGCTTCAGAATCATAATATAAAACCTCAAGTCATATAAAATAATACCCAAGAGAACTTGTGCTCACCTGATGACAGTGTTCTATTATGATGATGGCCCACTTGATGCATGCTTTGCTGTAATAGACTCAGGCATTCTCCAAGGCAGCTCAGGGTGGCAGCAGAGGTAGCTTTTAAAAGTAGCAAGTCCTGATCCAAGGCAGAAAGGGGCCCAGAACTTGGGAGAGCTTCAATGGCTTGTACAAGGTTCTTCTGTTGTCCTTCAACTTGGCTCATGATCTGTAAAGGTCCAAAAACATCTGCTGTCATAGGAAACACCACCGTGTAGCTGCTGAACTCTTATGGATTGAAATAGTGACTAAATGTGAAGAACTACCACAAATGAATGTTAATGTTCTGATCCAAACATACTTACCCACAACAACGATGGGCTTGAGACTACCAAAGGCCTGTAAAAATGTCGAGACTACGTTAGAGAAAATCGTCTCTTAAAATAGTAGGTTCACAGTAGGTTTAATAGTGACTCACTCATACTTTCTGAAAGTCTTCGTAAGGAAAAGTGTGAAAATTCTACTTCCTTCTCCATTATTAATTTAGGCTTAGATTTTCTTGCCTTTGTATGCGATCTGAGACACCCAAGGAAGTTACAGTGTCTCTCCTCCCTCTTTCCTACATGAAATATCTAATCACAGTTTAAGAACGCACATTATTCATTTCTCAAGCATCAGTAAGGAACTGTTTTTACAAAATAGGTAATTTGTAAGTTTACAGACATTACATAGGATGCAACTTAGAGTACTTATTTAATATCAGATAAGAATATCAGAGGAAGAAAGTTAACCTGTTTCTACATTGGGACCATCCAGATGAAACTGGTGCTTATATAGCAGATAAAAGCATTATTTGAGCAGGCTGCTCTTTAAGGAAATTGGCGAGTTTTCAAAATCCTAAAGCCAAAATAAAAAGGAGATATTCAAAATTTCTCTCTCCATTTTTACAGCTTGTAGGAAATTATAAATGCACATGACAAGCTTCTTACACTTACCTTGCAAAAAACTTACTGCAAAAACTTACAAGTTTATACTTGAGGTATCCAAAACTTTCAAAAATATATATCTGAAGACATCTCAATAAACAAAGATTCAAGCTCCATTTGTCCACACTACTATACTGTAAAAATGTATTACGAACTTCATGCTCTTTTTATTATCATTTTTATATTTTCAAAGTATAGTGTGCTTCCTGTAGCATCCCTACTCTGTCATCAATAGACTGATTTAATAAGTATATGTGGAGTGCACTGAAAAGCTAGAAAGGAAACTGAACTCAGAGATGCAAATAACCATTCTTGTAAAAAAAGAGTAGAATTACATGAAAAGCTGTTGTTGCAGTTCATAAGGAAATTTAGCCAAATGCCTTGCTATAGGTTACAATGACATTTTAACAATCAACATTTAAAACAGAGGCCCAAGCTTCAGTAGAAGCCACAGACAATTTCAATTCCCTTTGACTGAAAACAAGATCAGTCAGAAGGTGACACAGATGCCCTCGATATGCAGCTTTAGGGAACCACTAGAATCCCAGGCAGTGCTCTGTTTTCAGAAGTCACACACAGTGTACCCTGAGCTCCACAGCATGGAAAGGGGGTTGCTTCAAAGACAAAACAAAACCAAAAGCACCACAGACACACACTCATGCAAATATTCCTCCCTCAGGAAAAGAGAACAAGGAGGTAAATTGAAGGAACAACTAGCAGAAAAAAAGATGACCATCTCCCTGTAAGATTAAACAATATAATTGTATGGGAAACTGCTTCTCTCTTTTTCCCACCCTGCAGAAGTGTGACATTGAAAACCTGACATTTTCATGCTTCACAGCAACAATGTTCTATTTTCATTTCTAAGGGACTAGTTTCCCTACTTTCCTTTTTTTTTTTTTTTTTGTGAGAAACAGCCTATATTTCCAAGATTTGTTTGCACAGGAAATAAAATCAAAAATAAAACTTCTAAAACTTCAAATATTTCAATTGTCCCCTTCCCCTTAATAATGGACACCTATATTCTTCTGCAGATAAAACAGGAGAATAAGATACACTGCTTAGAGACCTTACGAAACATTTGGAAAATTAACTGACTGTTTGCCGTTATCACCTAGCCCAAAACTTTACAGGCTTTTATCAGCCATATTTTTCCTAGATTAGGAGAAATTTCAATAAAATCATCTTACAAAACCTGAATGTCATTTTTGATTTAGAGCTTCAATTTGTTTCTGAGATTCCCAATTATTAAATATAATAAGCTCTCTATTCAAGATTTTTCCTCCCATCTTACAACAGAAATAAATAGAAACTGCAAAGGAAGAAAACTGAATAGCCACATCTGGATGTAAGAGCATACAACTGCTCTTGACATGATTTTATTTTAAATGCTCTTGTTATCCAGACTCCAGGACTAACAGCCCTAAGTCTGTTTGTCCAGGCCAGGTGTGTATTATGATAATCAGAACATTTTTCAAGAATTATTGATCCTACAGGATTTCACCCAATTAACACAGTGCATCACAACAATCTAAAGCAAACACCAGCTTTATGCCATCTATAAACCTACCCAATCCACAGCTGCCTCAGGGGCATCTCCCAAGACAATGACTTCAAGTTCCCCAAAGCAAAGGAAGAATGATATCAGCCATATTAACTCCAAGAGCAAACAGACACTCTTCCCTTTGTCATGTGCAGCTGGCCAAGAAAATAAGCAGTGTCACTAATCCTGTCTTTCTATGTAATGATTTAAATAATTCAGATAATCCTACCCTTCTTTTAGAACATAAAACATGAAGATTTTTCAGACTGCCTCAGCCACTATCTGATGTCCACACGAGCAATTTCAATTTTAATTTAGTTTGAATTTTAGTACTGATCCCACATATTGAATCCTTTTATAGCCAGTATTAAGATATGCCTACTCATGTGTACAAAAAAATCCAAAACACTCCGGAGAAAAAGGAAAATGTTTTTTTAGCGCTGAAAACCCACACAAATTCTGTATCATCAAGCTCCTCTGTGATGTGCTAGAAATCATTTATCAAGGAGACATTCCACTCCATCAGTTAACTCTTTTTCACTACCGTGGTAATCTCTGCACACCATCACAAGCAGCACATTGTCTGATGACTTATCTCTAGGCAATTCCTCTGAAAGATTTAATGCAGTGATTTTTACTTCTAAATCCTTTCCATTACTGACTGCATGCAAGTTGAAAACAATTATTTAAAACATGGGAAAACAAACACAATAGAAAATGCTTATATGAAAAATAGAGCATCTATAAAAATAAACAGTTGCGTGGGAAAATCTTTTAGAAATTTAAATAGTAATAGAAAAGCAACATGCATCCCTTCCTTACAACTAAGGCAAGCTGTTCTTGTGAGAAGTTTACCGCTTTCAAAAGCTGGGAAGGAGCCAATTTGCTGCTTCGTGCTTTTCTGGCAGGATTTGGTTAGTTGGTTGCTTTGTTTGGGGTTTTTTTTAATGAAGTGTAATATGAAAACACAGTCTCTCTCTCTCTCATACACACACGTACACACACACACTTTCTGGAAATACTAGTTTTTTGCTTTTTAGGCAATAGTACCAGAAGAAAAACATTTCACAAAACACTGAAAGGACAGGAGGTGAGACCAGCTTTTCAAACTACCCTAGAGTAAGTCACAAGTGATATGTATGAGGACCTTGGCTCTCATTGTTAAACATGTATATACCACAAGAGTTTGGGTTTTTTTCTTTTATTTAATATAAAACACTGTTTTTCTTAAAAGCAAAAGCAGATGAAGGACAGAAGAGAAGAAAGTCTACACACAAAAAATAAAAAACCTTCTAAGCCATTGTAAACCCAATACATTGGGTTGCCAATGTGAACCTAATACAGTCATCAGTTCTGACCCTGAGCGAGGACTCCTCCTGCAATCTTGACCTGTATTTCATCAACATCACAAACTGTCATATTGTAAATATCAAAAGTAAGAACTGACGACCAGTATATATAGAAGTAAAATAGATAGAGATATATATATATGTACACATGTACGCACACACATCTACTACCAAGAATTTATCAAAATGCAAGATACCAATACCTGGAACTCCAATGTCACTAAAGCAATCACACCAGTCACTAACTGGACACATTAGCTACCAATTAGGCCCAAGTTCACAATTTCCACACCATTTCCATTAATATTTTCCACTTTCAACCATTTATTCTGAAAAAGGAAAGAGCATAACCATGCACGCAAAAAGACTACTGTAAATACTGTTAATCACAAGCTCAAAAAATATACCTCACCTGACAAGTCTGACAAATTAAGGTAACTTCTACAAATGCTGTAGAAATGTAGGGGGGGTTCCTATTTAATGCATTTTGGTTTTAGTTAGGCATAATCACTGCAGATCAAGTGAACTTTTGCCTTGACCTAACTTCTGAAAAGGATTCTCAGACTACTCAAGGTCACTTGCTATGTGCATCTTACTACTTGATGAAAGAAATCTTCTGACAAGGATTTATGGACTTCTCTCTTTTCCTCTGTAAAGTCACATAACAGATCTTTTAACGAAATTCCATCCATAGCATGCAAGCTAGGAAGGTAAAATTACAACTTAATATGTAACTGAAGTGAAAGAGCTAAATACAGAGATTGCTGCTGGAAGTTTTGCAATATCTAACAAAAGTCTCTTACCAAGACAATTTTGCATTTCAGCTCTAAAATTGTCTTGTGTATAAGAACAGATAACTACAAAGACGCTTAATTTTCACAAGCAACATATCTGTACACTTCCCTTACAATGATACCTGATCTCTGGACCAAAAAGACCTCCTTGAGCTGCAAACGAGAGAATTCTACCCACGAAGCTTCAATCTGGATGAAGACCCGCAGTAGCTTTTGTGAACATTACTATGCTAATGAGAAAAAATATTTTAAGAAAGGATCCTAGAACACCGAGTGAGATGTTTTCATATCTGGAAAGACGGAACTAGATAATGACATCCATATCAGCTGTCCTTTCTTGATTACTCCTCTTTCCCACTGCAGAGAATAAGCACAAAATTCTCCATTATTGTCACCTCAGGGTAGCAGTCAGCTTGACCTCAATTATCTTAACTAAGTAAACAATGAACAGTAAAATTGGAATGACTTGTTATATAATAGTTATTAAGGCTTAGACACATACATCCTATCAATGAAGCTTCAAAGGAGCAAGTTAATTTTCACTTGGCATGTAATTTACAGACAGAGACACAAAAAATGACAGAACAAACAGAACTATACCTCTAACAATCAGGATGGAAGCTAATCACCAGGGCACACTTTTTCTTTTCAGTTCTTGCCTCTACTTTTATAATTCAATTTCTTTCCTCAAAGGAGGATGAAAACAAGCTCCCCCCAACCCCCATCCGTTATTTTGTTCTCTTTTTCCTAACCAGGAATCCACATAATCTCTGTTACGGGAAAAACTGAAAAGTCAGCTGCTACATATCTTTATTGTCTCAGCTAAGAAAACATTATTTCCTTTGGGGTTTTGTTTTGGCTTTCTGTGCTCAGCCTTCTCACCACTCACTCAGTAGGGTGGTTCCTTGCAAGGAAAGCCTTACAGAACAAAGATCAAATGTCATTAGGACGGAGTCTAAAAGCCAAGTCTAAGATAACCAGGAAAACAAGGAGCAGAGGAGGCAGACCAGCTCATTTCCTGTTCTTAGCTACTCTTTGCAATATGCTGCTTCCACTGACACTGCTGCTGTTCCACTGGTCACCATCAGCACCTTCGGGGACCTCACCACACGATTTACTCTTCAGGGACCAACTGTTATTTACCTAATCCTGTAATGAACTTTTAAAATTGGCTAGTTAATTTATTCATAGACTAAACATGATCCTATGCTCCAGACTTTACACATTCAATTCCTATTTTATATCTTCAAATTCTGTAACTTGGACACTTGCTGCATATCCTTACAACATACTATCATTCTATTTTGTGAAGACAACATTCATTATTCATTTGATGAACTACAGGTTCTTGCTCACTAGCCTACTATCCAGTAGTTTATTAATCACACCTCCAAGCTCCCTTGCTATTAGTTGCACAGCTACAATAATCAGGCTTTGTATTTTCTAGGTCTGAGTACTATTACTTTAGTCCCTAAGGTTGCTAGACTTGTAAAGGAGGGAGGAAAAAGAGGAGACAGGTTGTTTTTTGTTGAGGGTTCTGGAAGCCTTAAACATTCCTTGCAGTAGCAGAGCAAGAAAATGAATCTATCTTTCAAAGAAATTTTAGTTTGTTGCAACTCAGGTATATGAGAGGAAGCTCCTCCTTTCCTTCAATCCTTTAAAAGAGGCAGAAGCTCAGTGAGAAAAAAAGCTGACCTAACTACCTGTTTTACAAAAGCATCTCTCTGCTCAGAAGAATGAAAGACAGGATAGACTTAGAAGATCTATCCTTAAATACCAAAGAGTGTATGACATCTCTGATTGTCAACGTTCTACAGGACTTTATGCAGACACTTTATTTGTAGGCGAAACACTCCCAAGGACAACTTGAGTGTTCTCTGTGTGTTTCTGTGGAACTCTGCTTCTTACATCGGGAAATAGAGACACCAGAGAGAACTTCACAGCCCTTGCAACACATATGCCAGTTAGTAAAGAGGATCTAAGCAGTTCTGGCAGGATCCCTGAGAATGCCTCCAGCGATCTCCACAAAACAGCTCACCTGCTTTGGGTCAAAACAAATCAGAAGGTTCCCTTTGCTACTTCACAACGACTCCTTACCAGACTTTCTTATGACAATTCCAGACTTAAGATTAAATGCATACTTCCGGGATTCCATCCGTCTTTCTCCTCACCTGAGAAATGAGCTACTGAATGACAAAGACAACCGGGGACAGGGGTGAGGAAAAGACCTTGGGTCCACACAGACAGACTAGGCCAAAAGGTCAAATTTTGCCAGAGAATATTTCAGCAGACAGACAATCTTGGATTTTCTAAACCAAAGGATGTTTTTAATCGTAATCAATACTCTGAGATATTCAGCTTCTCTTGAATGCCTTCATGTTTTATAAATGGGGGGAAAAAAATAGGGGGAGGGGGAAGGCTTTTCCTTCATACTCTCAAAATCTGCTAGTTATTCTTAGAATCCCTGCTTTTTCCCTCCCGAACAAACATAAACTTCATGTTCTTTTCCCTGTAGAAGAGGAAGATTTACAAACAAACCAAAGTACTACAATTCTAATAGTGTCAGCTCTCTTAAGAGTTTCATGGAGCTACTCCACAAGTCTTTAGGTGAGAAGGGAAATATTTTTTAGTAAGAGCTGTCTGCCATAAAAAATACACAAGTGAAAGAACATGATTCAGACAAATTGTTTCAACGAGCACTGATTTTCCCCACAAATCAGAGTGAGTGGGCTATTCTTCTGCAAAATTATCAGTATCCAGCTACCATTGGTCACTTTGCCACTTAAGGGAGGAGGTGTCTGGGAATCAGGGCATATTGGAGGAGACATTACAGGGGGGTTTTTTTGCCTGTCGTGTTAGAGCTCCCTGCAAATATTCCACACATCTAAGGTAACACATGACATTTGCAACCAGTTTGTACAAAAACACAACTACTAAGTGCTGGGTTCCCCCATCATGATCCTTTTTCTTAAGTATTTTATAATCTACCTGCTATATTAACCACATACTACTAATAGTCACCTATTGAGATCTACCATTTACTATCAAAGACAACTCAAGGGGAACAGAGCGTCGGGATCTTCAGAAAAAAATCACGGAGGGGAGGGGAGGGGTGGGGTTTGGAGAGGAGAGGCTCGGAGAGGAGAGGAAAAAAGGAGACAGTTGCTCCCAAGGTCATTCCCCCACCACAGTACTCCAGAACCCCCCTGCTTTCAGTGATCAAGAACCAAAAATCAGAGAAGGAGGAAGGAGTCTGCAAGTTCAAGTAAATCTTCAATGACCACTGGCTGCCATCTAGCCAAGCAGGAAGTACACTCTTCTATTTTAAACCACAGAATGCAGCACTGAGAGCACAGTTTATAAAAAGCACCTTCTGGGAAATTACTCTTATGCAATTTTACCATAAAAATTACCTTGCTAAGTCATTATTTTTAGCGATTAAACATTACTCATAAGCAGATGTTATTCTATGGGCTCTTCTGAGTAGCAGTTTTTCTTACACAGTTCAGAAGGATCACTTTGCTGAAGTTAACAGCTACAGCACAGAGCTGGAAAACATATTTTGATTACCAGCAATTAAGGCACATTTGTGAATTTCAAGCATTCTGAAGAGCACTTAAAAGGTTGCTGCTAGCCATTAAGTCAACATTAGCAATCACAAGAAAATTCTATTAGTTTACCATGCTATAGCATACTATTGATATAAGGTGGGGTTTGGACTTTGAGTGAAATTAGTCTTCAGAAGAGAAAAGGCCATGTTGAACATAAATTACACATTTCAACATGAGTAGCTTCAAAGATGAGGAGGTTCCTCTCAGAACACTTGGTGCTAGAAAATGTAACTCTGAACCTTTTTAAATTTTTATTATTATTCCATTCCAGCTGGGAATACATAAACACACATACAACCACTCAGGGAAGTCCAAAATCCCATACAGTATTTATGCAAATTTCTGATGGACAGTTCCAGTGCTCCTTCCCTTTCCTAAGATTGCTTATATATCCTTTCACCCCTCCTCCCACTTAGCCACCTAGCTTGTAGTGTCCAACCACAAAACAAAATTTTGTTTCTGTCATTTAAAAAACTCTCAGGTGTGCAGTATAGACTGGAATGACTTTCAAAGTACATATTACTCCCCCATCTTACAGACAATTCACCTCATGTTTTCTGAAAAGCAAGTAAGCTGACAGTATCAAGGCTATCTAATCTTGCCATTCCTGAGTCTTGAATAAAGTGTACCTCTATAGCTTTTGACAAAGCATTCCAAATCCATCCTTTTGACTTCCCAATACCGTCCCAAAGTCGACTGTCAACTGGTTTAAGTTGACATCATTAACTTTACAGCACCAAAGTGACTCAACATACACCACTATAATTTTGAGTAGCCAATTTGTGACATACTGTAATATGGTTGAAGTACCTTTATACAGCAACTTTCCCACAAATCCATGTGTTTTGTGTCTGCCAGCCTAGACCTATCAAGCAGACTGCAGTTGGATAACGGAGTTCTCTGAGAAAAACTGCAAGCAGTTATCCCAGAACACAGTCGATACCACCAGAAAAACATGCTAAGAAATTTGTGCAAGAACATAAGACTATGCTTCCTGGGAACTGGGAAAGGGAAAAGACAAATACATGAACCATAATAAAAACTAAAAATAATTCCTCAGTTACAGGTATATATACGTCTAGAACCTATAATTCCAAGTTGCTTTACAGCATATGTCAGATTCAGGCAGACATAATTCTGGTTTGCTTGTTGGATTAGATGTTTCTATCAAGGGCTGGACTTGATGCTCTCGGAGGTCCCTTCCAACCCAGCTGATTCTATGAGTCTATGATTATCTTCTTAGCTTTTTTTTCAAAGCTTATTGTCAAAAATCAGAATTGGACCCAAGAAGCAGGTAAGCAGCTGCTCAAAAGCACGTATGTAACACAGTTTCCAAAGCATTCAAAACCTGCAAGCCAAGCATTACCAAGATCACAGTAAGAACATGTAGCAAAAGCTGTTAGAGATCAGGTCTTTATAAAATAACTGAGAACTATAGCGCTTACTATTCATGTTTGTTGTAAACTCAAAACGTTTTGAGTTTCGTAGAGCAGCATACAGCACTTTAGGTGTTACACAAGGAACTGAAGATTATAGTAAGCCCCTCAATAAAAGTATAAAATAATGTAAACTTAATGGTATGCTTAAAATATATATGCCATTTCTATGGTTACTTTCTCCTTGAGGGCATTTATGTAAGTACTTTCTGTACTTAATATCTGAAACTTGGTTAGCCACCTAATATTACATTGTCATCCATTACTGCTGAGAACATTCAAAAATATCTTCTACTTAATTTAATAAAAATAGCATGTAAGTGTGGGCTAACAAAATAGCCCATGTATCTTGGAAGAAGTAATTTGCATTACAAACAGAGCTGCAGAAGGTGCCCCTTGTCATGTTCCGGGTTTGCTGTGATAATCACTGCTGCAGCAGCCAGCCACCCAGAAACACACACTGAAAGCAAGGCCATGAGATCTGATACCCTAATCTGAGAAAAGATTTACTGAAGTATGTTTTCTTTAAAGCTTCGTTTTCCAACTGTGAACTCTAACTTGAAACTACTGCAAAATTTGTGCTTTAATTGTGAAAGAAAACAGCCCTGCAGTTTTCCAAATACATCTATGATACTCTGTGCTGTTTTATATATGCATATAAAACAGAACAGTTGAATTTTTTAAGTAAAACAGAATTAAGTGACAGTTTTGAAGGCACACAAAAGATGGAGACTGAATTCCCTTCAAATCTGACTTCTCTCAAGCTCCCTTGGGAACCTACCATTTATTTGAAATTTAATGAAATGTTTTAATAACTGTAAAGAGTAATCTTAGCTTCTCTGTAATTGCTTAAGAAAATGAATGCTGCAGCAATCTCTGAACGTAGTTATCGTACGCACTGTATTATCCCTAATTTATAAATTGCCATTTATTAAATGATTGAAAATTATCATCTTTGCACGTGTTCAATTATGACTAAACTATAGGCTGAAGAAAAACCATGAAAAGAAGCCATGTTTGGATTATTTGCATTTTTCAGATTTGGATGGGGGGGATATTGGGGGGGAATCTCAGAAATAATGAGCCAGGTTCACTCTTGACATAACCTGTATGGGCGAACAGTGTAATTTTAGTAGAATATTTGCTCTACGATTCCCATAGCAACCTTAATTCTCCCTGCCTGGGTATCTGGAATCCAGGATGACTCAATCCTTTGAATACAAAATCAAGTGCACAAAATAAGGTGTAGTTTAGGAAGGTGTAACTTATATGCACTTTTAGTGTCCTCAAACATATTGTAAATGCAAGGTAAAGGCTTAGAGATCACAAAATAATTCAGCTCATGTTCATGTGATAATAACTACTGGTTTGTAGTATTAGAACAATTTACATTTCCTCATCCCTAAAGTGAGACAGTTAATGCTATTTACTGAATAATTTTTATAAGCACATGCACAGTTAGTACTCTGGGAGGTACTAGACTGACACTGTCAGAGATTTAGACATCCCATTTACTCCTCAAGGAGACAAGTTTCTATTGATCTTAGCAGTACTAACTTGAGGTAGAATAAACAGACATAAGAGATGAGATATCTATAGACAAGTCAAACAGCCTCCAAACAAAATGCCACAGAAGGCACCAAATAACTGCATCTGTTCTACGTGCTCTCAATTCTCTTTTTGTCTATAAGGAGACAAAGAATAGGCAATCACCCAAACATTGCTGTACAGCCAGGAGAACATTTCTCTATGCTGCACAAGGATCACATGTTTCTAGAACTGGGGCCAAGACCAATTCAGAAGAAAGTGCAATGGTGACACTTGCGGCTGCCCTTTTCAGACCTCATGTTAGGCTTGAAACTGGCTTTTACTGTTACAGGTCTAATGGCCCTAAACAAATTATAATGGCTCCTGTTAAAATACAGCTGGGAACAACCCTTTTTGTATCAGCCAGCTCAGCTACAACTAAGCTGTTAAACATATCCATAACATAAATTTATATTACAGTACTCCTTGACTAGAAAAGTGTGTCTAAACACAGTTAAATAGTACTAGCTGTCATATAACCTACACTAGCATGTCCTATGCCAAATAAATCTCACCTCCTGAATTAAGGCTTAAGGTCTTATTCACTTTCCATTGACTTCAATGAACACAGAACTGACCCAAAGGTTTCCTGCTGTCATTTCTTCACTACTGCTAGCCAAGAAGAAATTACTGCTTTCTGAGAAACAGTTGGGTTTGGTTTGAGTTTTTTGCAAGCACTTTCATATTATCTGTTGTAGATAATTAAAATTAAATGTCGGTGAGTTTGCAAACAAACAAACATGCCATACAATATGTATAAAGTATAGACATAGTGTTATTAAGTAACATATCTCATTTTCTGACCAGCATCCACCTATAGTTATAGACTACTTATTTTGTATATGATACGATACACTTGATGAAAGACGATCAATAGGATGAGCCCTTACCTGTAATTTATTATGTATAGTGGGGGGTGGGAGGAAGATATTTTACAAACAACTCCAAGAAAAAATTGAAAGCTATAACTAACAAAGGTTACTCCTCTGTGTTCTTTCCCCTCCCTTTCCAAAATTGCCACTCACTATACCACCATATTATTTTTCCAAATGAACAGAAAACAGGACAATCCAATTTCAGAATTGAAACAGTATGAACACTTTCTGCAGTACCTATTAAAGATGAAATGCCTTGGTCAGTCCAACTGAGAAACCTATGTAGAATGTATTTACTACACTAGTTTTGAAGTGCAGGAAGACTCTAGTTAAAAGAGCCAACCAAAAACTGCCACAAACATCACAAAGCCACCTTTTATACTGAAACATGTCTGGAAAGAAAAATGGTCATGATTTTAGGTAACTAGTTCTAAATCTGACTAGCAAAGGCACAGCAGCACTGACTTCAGGAGTGCTACTGCAGATACAGTCCATGGTTATCACTCTCCCCTTGATAAAGTACCTAGATTACTAGGCCAGAAAGACTGAAGTTAGCACAGTTTAGCAGTCCATGTTACATCCACCCCTTAGGTGAACATGATGAAACCATTTTCATCTCCCAAAAGCATATATTTGATTTATTACTCATGCAGGCCTGAAGGTCACTTTTGTCACAAAGCTAGCTCTCCTCTTCCTACACTCCAAAATCAAGGTGAGAACTGCCAGTGAAAGCAATGATCTACTATACAGTACTTTTCCCTACTTACACAGAAATAGTTATACACAAAATTAGACACATCCTTTCAAAAACAATTATTAGCAGGATTTTTTAAATGTTCTTTGTGCATACTTCACACTGTTTATGCATGATGTCCTGTTCAAGGAGCTGAATCAACTTTTTTCATGTGCCCTTATTGCACAACCTTGCAGAACCTCAACGCTATGCCAAACATCTAGACCTACAGTGTTCTTTTCCCTAGAACTTACACTAGATTGACCTTATCCACTGACATGAAATAAAAAGCAAAACTTGATTTTTTCAAAGCTGAAAAGTAAAATCTGGCATAGATCAAAAATCATCAGGATTTCCCCTGGTACCAGTTTAAACACTGACTACAAAGCTTTAACACCAAAATACAGCTTAGTGTATGTGTTTGCGTGTTCACATATGTGAAAGTCCCACAAGTTGAATGTCTCTGCATCTCCTTTTTCATCTACAATGCTGCCTGTGCAGTGCTATAATTCTTCAACAGAACAAACAGTTCTCCACAGACAACAGCCTTTTCTGCTAACAGTAGCTAACCACAGTATCTAATTTTGCTATCCAAATATTACAGTGACCTGAAGACATTCACTTCTCGCTTGAAAAATCCTCAGTGTTTTAGAATCATCTCCTTCTCCTAGTAACCACATAAAATTGGACACTTGCAGCCCACACAAAATTGCCGGTGAACCTCACTGCAGGAAGCCCTAAGTGCAGGTCCTAGATTTTCCTATACTGTAAGGCAGGAAGCAAAGAACTATCACCTGGTTGCCTAATTCGTGCAGGAATCAAATGGTAACCATATTTATACATGGAAAAGACATGCAAGAAGTAGTAGGACTGTCAAGTTCTGGAACTACCCCACTGTCACATAAAATGGGATTTCAAAAGGATCAGAAATTCCTTCACTGACTTTTTAACATTGTGAGAAGAAATATTTCTCTGGACTTCTTTTAGTTAACTCCATTTAATTTCTCTAGACTTCTGTAAATACTTAACATAAGTTGCTAAAAAATCTTCACACACTGCAATTCCTGGTTTTTTAACAACAATGGTAACACTGGCAGAGATCATACAATAGTCATACTAACATCCTCAGCGAAAACAAACACCATACCAAGATGAAGTGTGCCACTATTATTTAGTTCAGTAACAGTTAAAATTTAATATGAAGTATGGTGTGGAAGCTTGGCTTAATGTTCCAGTTAATTTTAACCGCCTACAGTAAAGAAATCTGCAAGCATACCACTTATAAATTTCTGAGAGGATAATAATATGCATAGTTTAAAAAACAGAATTCAATTTTAAGACCACAGAGACTTAGGTTACTATAAAATCACCTACTAAAAAATTAGTTGAAAGCACTGCTAATTTATGGTCCAAATAAAGAGGTAGAATCTTTAATAATTCTGCATAAAGGGCAACATGTAGCAGATCAGCTCTCCTAAAATTAATGTACAATGAAATTTAGTTTTGATTTAACATTCCATATATCAGTATGGACCAGACTTTTAAAATCACGTTAATATAAGCAAAAATCTGATTTAAGAGAACAATATTATTTTAAACAGCAAAGAATTTACATTATGATGAAAAGTAATGCTCCTGAGATCATTTACAATTCAACACCATACAAAAGTAGCTTGAATATTAAAACACACATTTTTACAGCAGTCAAAAGTTCCATATTTATGCTTAATTTTACCTTACCAAAATGTTGAAAAAAGGTAAAATTCTAATTTCACAACAGAAACACTTATTACATGTGTCATTTTGCAGCCCCACACAGTTGCTTTTACTACATCTATATACTTCTGCATGACAGTTTGGTGCTAAATGGACATTTTTGCTACAATTTGTTTTATACTAAAATTCTCTATGCCGGTAAGAGTAAAATTAAATCAGTCAGAACAAATCACAGAAAGAAACAACGTGTTGTTTATTCTTACCATGAAAGGAAAAGAGGGGGAAAAGAATAATCAAGTATTACCAAACATCATTACATTATATAAAATATAGTATACTTTGTCCTATTAGCAACATGGAGATACACTTCACTTTTTTCCAAATAATATGGTCAAATCATGGAAGTCCAGAATTGAGTAGCAATTTCAAGCTCAACACTTTCTCAGGAACATTGTCCAAGCTAGTGAAGACCACATGTCCCAAGTGAAGGATGTCTCTTTTGCAGCACTCGTTTTTCACAGATTTCATATATAATATAGTAGCATTACCATAACACTGTTTTGAAATTCAAAACACACATGCTTCCTCTGATTTTCCAGAAGTGTATCAACTCTTCCCATTGATTTGACTACTGTATTTTACAAGGTGTAAATTAGTTAACATAGTCCTATTTATAGTACCATAAAAGAAAGTTTATTTGCATGTCAAAGCTTTAATGACTTCATTCTACCAGGGGAATACTAACACTGATCTATAATCCTTCTGCAGTCTCTTCCCTTCACCCAAATCATACCAAACAACTTTCAAATAAAAAGCAAAGACTTGGGTGTTGAGGAAGGGATTAACTCTACCTTATTGTACTTCTGGTTCCTATTTCTCCTCACTTCAGATTAAAAAATAGGACTTGAACAGATTTAAGTGCACTTTAAGTGAAGGACTCTGGACCCACCTCTTTATTGATAAATTTAACACACGAGAGTAGCTCTAAGAGTCACCAATTGACTCATATAAGGAACATGAATATTCCCTGAAAACACAGGTAGCACATACCCAAGTCTATTGATTCCCTCCAGAAAAAGGGGGAGAAGGAAATGCACAGAGCATGCCATTGAAATAAAATCTGCTTCCTTAATCTGGAAAAATTGCACTTATTCCTTCACAAGATGGAAATAACATCAAGCAGTCAAGCAGCCACTTTTTACACGAGACTGGAAAAGAGGGCATAAAGTCTGATTTTTACACTGTTATTCTCTTCTTAAAGAAGTAGTATCCAATACACAAAAAGGTAAACATATTGCCTTATAAAATTTTCTTATGCATCGTTTATCTTAGTACCATTTTCCATTCCCTGAAAAGCACTCATTTCTTTTCATCTTCGACCACTGCAACATCTTCAATGCCTAAGATTTTTTTTTTTTATTGCAGCCCTCCAACAGGAACTGGTGCTCAGGTGAAGTATCACTCATATCAAGGAGAGCACAATAATTACCTTCCATCATTACAGTTTAAAGTCCTGTAATATTTATGTTTTTGGAATGACATCCCATTGCAATACACTGCAAACAAATGAGTCAGCAACGCGCAAGCATTTTCTGCAGGGATGATACCTGGCCACTTACTCATTGTTTTACTATAGGTTAGTATTTAATTCTTCCAAGTGTAGTTCTTTGCAAATGATTTTTTCCCTTCCCAACTTACTATGATCAGCACATATATTAACACTCTTTTCAATTCCCTTCAGCCTTGCACAGCTTCATTTGACAAATCTGCAACAGCTCCCACTG
Organism: Manacus candei; assembly: GCF_025592945.1. Classification (NCBI taxonomy): domain Eukaryota; kingdom Metazoa; phylum Chordata; class Aves; order Passeriformes; family Pipridae; genus Manacus; species Manacus candei. The sequence goes on along the minus strand of NW_026138074.1, from coordinate 5,159,754 downwards.
TTTATTTTATTAATGGGTTTAAGGTGCACTCTGAATACAGCCTGAGAGCAAATACACTTAGTATGCTAGAAACAAGTTGAGGAGATGACTGGTAGACAAAGACAGGATACTTTCATTCTAAACAAAGAGAGGTGTGTTTTTTATAATGGAAAGAAAATGTGGGTGACATTCAGACAATGAGCTCTTCACTTTTAGTGTTAACCAAAATAAAAACAAGCATTCTTCATCAGGATGCGCGATTTAAGTCTTCATTGTGAGCACACACCAAGAATTTATTCAAATTCTTAACATGAAAGACAGACAAAAAAAATAATAAGGAATGAAAGATGAAAGTGAGTTCTGTGACAATCTAGTATACTATTTAAGCTTAAAACTCTGTACTATTTTTGTTGTCTGGAAGGTAGACTCAAATTGGTATACAAGTTATACTTCTTAAACACTGGTAAACAGGCTTTGAAATAAATATGCTTTCTTGTTTGGTTTTCATGCATTTGATACAGACAAAGCATTCTTCCATCACAAGACCAGCAACATAAACTTGATAACAAAGGTAAGACTACAGCCATATAGGAACAAACTGCTGAGTCTGGGGAACTATGCCTTCGTTCACATGCATTCATCAGACCTAAAGTACTTTTTTCCAGTTATATTTAAAGGCTTCAGGGCCCGCTTTCCAATCTGAAAGGTTTTGCTGCACGCAGCTTCAAAGAGATGTTCCTTCAGTAGTGCAACATTACTGCAAAGTCTGGGAGTTGTAGTCAATCTACTTCATTTTTTAAGCATGTGTGCATACTAATTTTAACATCAGCATAAAAAAAGTCTGGATACACCTGACCTGAAGCTGAACCAGAACTAAAGACCACCTCTTACTGAGAGAAGGGATCAAAACAATGCAGTCAAACAAAGCAGGAAACAAAGAGAATTGTTGACTTGTCAGACTCCATTTCTTACTCTAAAGCAAAGTAAACACTTCAGAGTTATAGCAGAACAGCAGATTTTTCTCTCTTACCTCTCTGACTTCATTGAGTTGACCGGATCGCTGGCTCTTTGCTCTTCGAGCGGCTGCGGGTGATTTGTGATGTGTGATGGTTACAACGGTTGGCCCACTTTGACTCATGTGTTTCTGGCCACTGGGAGATGCAGAGTTAACTGTCCCAGGTGGCAGCAGAGATGAGCTTCTACTTCGTGACGATGAAATGTTCTAGAACAAGCAATGGGATGGTGATATTACCAACCTTCACACAAGTAATAATGTACAATTCAGCCTACAGATCTGTGTTGTTCTACTTTCCTCACAAACCTAATCTGGAGATGTAACTGCTTTATTCTTTCTGAACCATCTGCATTGCTCAGCAGAGATGTTCTTGGAAACATTAGAGCTATTGCCTCTGTTTCTTGGCTTGCCTGAAATTGGCCTTTGCAAAAATCTTCACAGATTCTTACATAATAACATTCTGCTAAGTTCTTACAATCGTACTTTTTAGGAAAACTTAGGAAGGATTTTGCAGGCAGTAATAACAATGCCAGCACAGATATTTTTTATGAAACCACTGACCTACAATTCACCAAACTGGTGTGAATAGCAAAGAAGAAAAAAGGCTTTCACCTGATGAACACCTGAAACAGCGTAATGTTTCCTGGTTTTAACATCAGAGGTGCAATTTTGGCAAGGTACAACAATTAAACATTAACATTTTAAACAAAAAGTAGCCTAAAAACATCAACACATTTTGGAGTAAGTTTGGGATAAACCCTATTTACAAAAAAGGTCAGAAATAAATCTCCAACAGTATCTGTAGTATGAATACTTTTAACACACAACCTACAAAAATCAGTCAGAACATTCAGACCTTTTTTTGTTATCTAACTGTCTGTCAGTGTTGCTATCTCAGTTTGTTCTCTGCAGACCTCAAACACAAGTTTTCTGGGAGGTCTGTGGGACAGTAACTCTCAATCAAGCGCAGATGGGCACTAGAGTACCATGGGACATCATATATAAAAGTGCAATATAAAAGAGTTCTTCCCTTCTTTTTGAACTGCTGATTGCATCTGTAAAGTTAAAACTCAATCAGAGTAACTTTTATCTCATGAAACACAAATCAGTTTAGACGGTGACATTTAGTAGCACTTTAAGACAGTGAAGTAAATATAAAGCCTCATGGGTGAAACACAGTTTCACCTCTCCTACAAACCCTGCACGGGTAATGATGGTAGCCTACAACATTGCTAAGCCAGCTACCATCAACATGAGGTCTGCTGGTAAGTGCACAAAAGTATTCCTTGGGTACAAATCTCTCTTCTTATCCCTTACGGGTCAATTTTCACAATTCGGTGGTAATTCCATTAAAAGACTTTAAATCTAAGGTGGACAGGTGCCAACCAATACTGGAATTAAAGTCAGGCCTCATGTTACCTCTACACTGACTGTAAAGGACAAGGTAGATTATCTGGCACTGCCAAGGAGGGAGAAAAATAAATTACACAATCTCTCTGCCACCCTCACACAAAACTAGACTTTAGACTTTCTGAGGTATCTGAAGGTTTAAAAAAAAGGCTTATCACATTGCCATTGTGCAAAGAGTTGCTAATCTCACAGAAAAAATTATTATTCCATTGGTCTGGACTTAAAATTTTACAAACACTTCCAAGAAATGACGGTCTGACTTTTTTTGAAATTAATATATTCTTTGCTACCATGGCCAATAAGATTATAATAATAAGCATCTGTTCAAAAATTATCTGTCCTGGCTGATAAATTACAATTGCATTAAACTGGATTTGATGCTAAGGCAAAAAAGCAGCACAGGCTGTAATTTGTCAGAAAGGCACAGAAGGTTGCCAGGTTTGTAATTCACCTTCCATTTGAAAGAGCATCGCTTAGACATAACTACAATTAAAATAAAAGGCAGAGGAAAAGGTATTTGGGAGAAACAATGGGATATGGGAAACTGAGTGTGATTGAATTTCCTTTTTTAATACAAGTTTCACAGAAAAAGGGTACTCCTAGTATATAATAGCAGAATATACTTTACTGATGTTTGGTTTTTAAACTGACTACCATCAGAATACTTCTAAACTATGTTTAGGGTGTAGAGGAAGAACAACATAACTTCATATTTTTCATCATAAAATCAACTTCTCTTCCAGATTAATAAAAAGTTATTTTGTTTTTAAGATTAAATCTTTTGAGAATCACTGACATTCTAGTATCATGCAATCACAATATTAAAAATACATGGCTGCTACTTTCATATAGCTAAACAGATCGTAAAACTCTGATAAACAGCAGCAATGTGAAACAGTGAGTTTAGTCATTAGTTTTGCTTAAAAGAAAACAATATTCTGTGAGAAGTGAAGTTTTATTATGTTTTGATTTTCTTGGGGGAGACTTTTAGATCTGCAGGTAACACAAAAGTAACACAAAACTAATACAGAAAAATCCAGGTACTGCTTCTGCTTAAATACAAAATCAGGAAAGAATTCTAAGAAAGAGTCAGCTTTCAAAAAAAAGCAGCTGCCAAAACAATCTCATTTAACATGCACACTCCGAGATATATGTTCACAAATTGAAATGCACGTGTATTCTAAAGTCAATATCTATATCAATGATATTATTTGGCAATGCAATGCTATTTTTCCTCAAGACAGTGTTTCAAACTGCAGTGAACTATCTGCAGCTGACCCATGGATCACAACAGACACCTTGACTGCAGCTCATGCCACACATTTTCTCCCATGCCAAATAACATGATATGCCTTTTGCCAAACCCCACTTAGGTTTGGGAGTCATAAATTTGATAGTGAACTATTCATACAAAAGCTGCTAGCTAGCTGCAATTTTTTTAACCAGTTTTGTATCACAAGTAAGTAGCGAACACATCTCCAAAAAATAGATATGCTTATCATTTTAGGAGTCTCTTAATCCCCATTACCTTTTTTTTCCATACAAAATTTTCCCTAGTTCATATCACAACTCACTGGGCTACATCATCAACACTCATAAACTATGACTAGAGGCAGAATAAACAGTCTGTGGGACCACAGTGCATTGAAGATGGCTCTTCATGAAGTTTTGCAAAGGCATGTGGCAGCCCACAGGAACTCTTGGTAGACAGTCATTTAGAGCATGGAGTTTGGGGATCGGTGAATCAGGAGAGAATAATCAGAAAAAACAGTGCATGGGTAGTGGGTGGTGCTTAAGAAGGCTGCCTCTTCACGTACACTAGGTAAACTCAAATCTCTACATACGTAAGTACATAGCCTAGCAAGGGCTGACCATATCCCACTGTCTGGTGTACCTGACACTCAGCTCCATACCTTGCCCTACAATAGAGCTACGGGATCTCCAGGGAGAGGACATCACCAGTGAACCTCTCCTGGAGTCCTCTTCTGCTCTCAGTTCAAGACAGCTATCAATCCTATGCAGTTCATCCAGTCAGGAAGATTGGCAATCCTGAATTAGCACGTACAGCCACATTCTGTGCCAAGTACCAGAGTCAAATACATTGGTCTGTGATCAGCTCCCACAGGTCTGTAAGCAAGTTTTCCTCACCTCTTCGTTTTCTGTCCCTTTATACCCCTCACCCATCTAGTGACCCGACATTGCCAACCAACATGCCAGAAAATTCCACCAGCCCACAACACAAATCCTCTGTCACCTAATTTGGGATTATTCTCTAGAGGACATCTATAACACACAAACCTTAAATGAGCTCAGCACCAGAACCACTGGCTACCCATGAAACTACCTCTAGGCAAGGCCCCACAATAACTACAAAAATTTCCGACTTACAAAAGCAGTCACACACAAAGTGCAGGTGAATGTCTGCAGAAGGCAGTTTTTACAACCATTCTAAACCTTTTGGACTCCCCTCCTGCACTGCCACAGAGAACAGGAGCAGAGCACTGTGCCTGCTCAGTCCAAGGAGATGGGGGCAGCATCCAATTCCTTCTGACAGCTTCTTCCTGTCATTGTCAGAAGAGGACTCTCCAGGAACTGCACACTCAGCCCCTTAGGCAGTTTTGAATTTTTACAGCACACTGTCAACACCTATGTCCCAGCCAAATACTTGACTCGTCTTTTGCAGAATTTTTTCAGATTAGACACATGGAATGACAAGCATCCCTTCTGCACTGACACACAGCTGCGCAAAAATCAAAATTCCCATTTTTGTTATAATGTTAAAATTTATGTGAAGTTTTTCACTGCTAAAACCACTCTAATTACACATCATACTACAACAGTCATCAAAGTCACTCTCGCAGGAAATCAAAGCAATGACAGTAACTGATGGATCTTTATTCCTAATCCCCTGCTCTTCCCCCTAGAGCTGCTTGTATGACTGATCTGTCTCTCCAATCATGATCACATATAATTTTCTTTGGTCTCACTGCTTTCTGGCTCCCAAACAAATAAATAAAAAGATAGCAAAAAGTCTGATGAAAGGAAGACATAAGCTCTTCAAAAATTAGTAATGCATGGTTCCAATAATGAGTCAAGAAATCCACAGGTTGAAGCATCCCAAAAGGATTACAAATATTCTTCCCTAAGGCTACACTTTACTATTGCTCTAACAGTTTGCCTGCTAATAAAATGAAACCAATAAAAGAATAATAAAAAAGCTAATAAAAGATTAATTTGTAACTTGTGTTCATCTTGGTTTTATGACCTAAAGCTAAAGTATGCTTAGCTAATACAGATTTGGGTTAAGATTTTTATTTTAGTAGACTGTCCATCCCTCAGATAAAAAAAATAGAAAATGAAGGCTTCCACTACGATATCAAAAATCCTAACAATTAAAATAATGTAGTTGTAGAACAGTAAGTTCCAACTGTACTGTTTTCATGACTCATTCTCCCTAGAGACTGCCCTTCTTGTTCACAAAGAAGCTGAAGTGTTTTTCACCATTTACCAGAAGCAAACAATTTTGTTTATTTTGGAAAGTAAATGCAATGTTCCAGAGATCAATAAAATCATTTCTGAAGTGAACTGTCGTATCTGTTTATAGTTGATAATCATCATTTTCACAGGCACTGTGCCACAGATGTTTTCCTCAGAATAATAAATACTGAAATGACATTCCTTTACTCCTCCGCATATACACAGCACAGAACCAATCCCTGCATGCAGCTTTAGAGCTATGAGAAGTCACATGCTATCAAAAAGTAATTACAATTTTGAGACACCACCATTCAGTACTTTAATTCCCATCTACTTCTTTTCCAATGCATCCTAAGTAAACAAACACTGATAAAAGACAAATATGGACAGAGTTCTCTTTCATTTACATTATAATCATTCACAAATATTAAAATGCAAATGACTGAATCTACATAACATCCAAACTTCAGCACTGCAAAGGGACCAGTTTATGATATGTTTTGCACATTTCTGTCAAGCATCATCTATGGTACTAACTTTTCTGACTGAATGTTCTTGTGCTTCATCATCTTCAGTAAGGCAATCTCTTTTTAAGCAAGAGACTGTGGTAATAATTCCATCATAAAATCTTTTCTTCATCAAGAATAATTTAAGCAAGCTCATGTTCAGTCCTAAATAGATTTTCTTCCATTTCTGTAAAGGGATTTAAGAAGCAGAGAGCTGTGAGCAACTCTTACCTTCATGCAGTTTCCAAAGGGGGGAAAAAAAGACCTCAACTACACACCTATCTACAGACAAGCACTGCTTCCTTCTCAGCCTCACTACTGCAAGAATTTCAAAGCATGCTTTAATTAGAAGTGCCATTCTTTAGTTGACTTCTATAGGTCAGTGATGAGAAGAGGAAGCAGACAAGCATACCAACAGAGAGAAGAGTGAAGCTCAAAAGAAAAAAGAGGTTTGATGTGCATGGAAGAACCAAATAACACTCTCAAAGACTTGAAATTTTCACTAATGTAGCTTTATGAAAACAGTTATCATGCAAATGTTAAAAATACCCAGTCAATAATCCACTTAGAAACATAAAAGTATATCTGTGGTCATTCATTAATAAGGCAAGAAGAAACCCAATAAAAACCAAAGATCTATGATAACCATTCTTCCAGCTGTTGAGAAAAATTACAAATCTGCCTCATAAGGATTTTATAAAAATGTTAACCTCAAACGCTGAGGCACTACTGCAGGTGCTGTTCCACATTACAGCTAAACTGCTACCACAGTTGGCACTGAAAGGGGCAGGTTTGGACTTTTTACTCCACCATTTTTCCATGCTGGCCCTGAGGCCCTTTGGACCTCATGTAGAGCCACTGCAGGGAGTTAAACCAGTAGAGAACCAGAGATGGAGACACACATTCCCCAGTGAGTTGGTCAGAGAGCTAAGTCCTTTTTAGTAGGATGCCATTTTTTCTGTTTGTGATGCCCAAATTAACACAGAAACATAACAAAACCCACACAAAGGGTGGCAGCAGAAGGAAGGGAATTGGACTGCAATTTACAGCTGCAGGGAATGAGCCAATGTGTCCAGCTTAAAAATGAATTCACACCATCCAATTTCTAACAGCTAGCTCACTGTGCAGCTCCAAATCAGAAGCTGGAAAAAGGGAGAGTCTTATCTCCTTATTCTAGCACAGATATAAGCTGAAAATTACCACCTGAGCACAATTTAAGACAGAAGCTACTTCTCAAGATAAAGGCTTCTGTTGCCTGTCACGTTCCTGATACGTACACACCGAGTTATAAAAGGGTATTATGCAAATCCAGCAACTGATCCACACGTTGGAATTAAGAGCTGGTATAAAAACCTGTGTGTTTGTTTTTAGTGGTGCTTTTACAGCCACCATCATTATACAGTCAAGAAAAAAGAGGTATAAAACAGAAGAACTAACAAGCTTGTGACAATTTATGGATACAAAATTATTCTTGGATTATGCATAAGCCTACTCCTTGAAAGCATTTTACATTGCTGAATTCAAATTTGACTAATGCTTTAATTAAAACTTGTACAAAATATTCACTTCGAATAGTCTAAAAAAACCCAGCAATCCTACCCAGACATACAAGATTTCTTCCAATAAAGTGTGATTTGGCACTTGTGGAGGTTGAGCAATCTGTAATTAAGTGAAATGAGACTTGTATGGGAATACCAAGAACATTAAGACTATCTGACAACATGGGAATTATTTGCCAGAGAAGACAATCCTTTTACTGCTTTTTTTACCATTAAGATGTAAAATTTATTTAAAACAAAGTCACAGACTTGGTTTGTGTTACATGCACCTGTTAGCTGTATAGCTCACCTTTGGACCATTCATTAGGATGCAACTAAATTTAGTCATTAGTATATAACCTTTTCTTTCCTTTTTTTTTTTTTAATCACTTCTCTGTTTAATTTCCTCCACCACTCCAGTCCCCAGCTGAAGCTTTAACGACAGCAAGGACAGCAAGTCATTAGGTAGCATTTTGAAGCAGGCAGTAGCTCTGAAAAAGAAAGGAAACTACTGCTGATATAGATCCAGTGCAGGAAGAAGGAATGCTCTTCTGTGAATATTTTGCAGGAACAGTGACAGCTTCAGTTTTGAAAAACATCCTCCAAATCATCACATTTTCCTATGAATTTCCATCCATTAATATTTAATCAAGATTTTAAAAATGTGTTCTCTCTCCCGGATGAAAGACTTGATGCTAAGAGTAGCTTCTCTGGCATTCCTGGGAACCTTCCCACTGCTTGCCTGGTTATCCCATGGTTTTTTCACACTTAAACTGTATCACACTTGCATAAAATAAAACATACCCCTCACTGCATATTTTTCACTTCCCATTCCATCTCCTTCTCAAGTGTATGACTCCTAAAGAACCTCTAGAAATTTCTGCCTCAGTCTTCCTGTGAAAAAGGTGAGTTTAAGTTGTAGAAGAAACTGGGAGCAAACACTCAGTCTCCAACTTTCCAGATGCTGTTCCCAGCAGAGACAGAGCTTGGATTCTGTTCAAACTCCAGAAGCCTAAAACACACAAGTATCTACCTGCCTGTTCATGACAGCACCATGAGAGACTGAATTTGCAGTTAGCACTTACTATAGCCCTCGAGGTATGGGGAGAGGGAGGAGTAAGGAGATCCAGCCCTGCTGTCAGTAGAATCACAACATTCCTATCAATGGTAGAGCTATTTTAACAAAATCCAAAAATGCAGAATTTTTGTTAAGTCCTCAGTTATGCAAAAGGAAGTCAAACATGTACCCTTCTCCTTGTCATTACAGACCTTTTGATGTAATTCCAGTCCCTAAACCCAACACAAAAGAAACAGTAAGGTGGCTAAAAATAGCAGAACACTAGTTTAGGTAAATTTAAACTATTTTAAAGAGCATGTTTCCACCTCCATGCTAATAATCATCATGCTAAAGTACCTTCATCTATAAGATAGAGAAAGAAAAAAAAAATCAACGAAGAAATGAAGCCGTTCTTGCTTCTCTTACCTCCTACTAGGCAGTGGTTTTGAAGTAAGAAACTTTGAGGAAAATAAAAAAATTAATTAAAAAAAAAAAAAGAAGTAATAGAAATGCATTTTTTTCTAGTTTCTGGAGTCTCTGTGAAGTACTGTTCCCTTGTAACCAATATGTGATCTCCCAACCCTAATAATTGTAGCATTAATGCTTTTTATTCCTTGCTTTTATTTTATAGGGAAAAGCAGTAAGAAGTTTTAAGACTTACTAGTAGACGAAATCTAAGTTAGCACTATATGCAATGCTAAAGCCAGGGAAAATATATCCCTCAGTCAATATTCTAATGCTGAGAAAACAGGAGGGGGAAAATGAAAAAAGTATACTGAAAAAGAGATAAATCTTATCAAAAGAAAGGTTCCTAGGAACAGGTAAGCACAATGTTCCTTCAAGTACAGTCCACTTCTGGACTAAGAAGTGGAGAGATGAGTGGTCTTGCCTGAAGTGCATAAATTCCCAACATTTCATTTTCTGGACTGTTATGTTTAAAGATACAGAAAATATAAATTTTCTGTATGCTCTGTGGCTTAATAGAAAATAGAGTGCTTCACTAACAAACATTTCAAGTGAAAAGTGACCTAGTCTGATTTTAGATGTAGATTTGCAACACAGAACTAAGGAAAATATTTTAGTTTTCTTCAATATTTCTATTTTATACTCAGCAGATTCAAGCCAATTAAAATGTATCTATACCAAACACATCCGTTAACCAAAATGCATCTACACTCCAGGTTCCGAGGTCAAGTTTCTCTAACTCATCAGTCGTCTAAGAAAAATGCAAGAACCCTCTTCCTGCTGTCTAAAATAATCTTTCATTTCGTTCCTCAGTTACATATGTCCACCACCCCTCAGTCAAGGAAATCCTTTTATTTTCTTGGACAATGAGCCTATGAACCAGAAAAAAACCCCACAGCAGTTGTAGGTCACTATGCAAGAGTACAAGAAGTAGTCCAGAGATGCTCCCCATTATAAGCCCTTCCTGTTTCTAGAAGTTGTGTCTTAGATCTTCTGCGACAGATGTTGTCTTCAGATTTAATAGTCTCCTGCTTATTCAGTCAAGACTCTCAAAAAACATTTTGCCTTTCAAATGCTTTTCAAATCTATATATATTTTTGGCATCCAAAGCATCCCAAAATAATCTCCAGTTTTCATTCACCTCCTTTTATTTTGATCCTTTTTTTCAGCTCCTTTTCTTTGAGGCTCCCCATATTGACATTATTATTAGCAGCTAGGAAATACTTCCTATTCAGCCACTGCAGAGCACTTACTAACACTGTACTTCCCTGATTTGCCCTTTCCCTTCCCATCATCAGAAGAAAAAAGAGTACAATGAAGTCAAAATTCATCACAGAGTTCATTCTGTACAGAAGAATAATAAATGTGATGAAAAGTACTTTCCCCCACTACAACTTTCCATTTCAGAAATGGAAGGGGACTGATAAAAGTATTCATGACAAGTATTTGACAGAGTTGGAACAGTCTAAGTATTATCCCTTTTGTTCCCTGTTCATTTCCTGATAATTTCTAAAATTCTATTTGCTTCTATTACTAATTGTTACTTATTTTCACTGTTATGACACCAAGATTTTTCTCTTGACATACTAATTTAGAACACATCAAAATATGCAGATACTACTACTGTAGGAGCTCAACATGGACAGGTAGTATGAAAAATTTAGAATATAAATTATTACTAAGTGCAACAGTTTTTACCTAAGGAGGAGAAATGATCCAAACTTCACTTACACATAAATCAGCTTCAACTCAATTACTGCCATCCTAGAATGAGACTGTGCTGTTAAAATAGACACCTCTACAGAATTATTTTTCAGGAGCGGGCAAAAGGATAAAAACAAACCCAGTATTAAGAAATATTACAGAAATTAATAGAGAGTAGAAGAATCAGTATGTCATTACACAAGTCTCCGATATCATATATACTGAACAGCACTTCTACTACCTCACCACAGTACACTGCAGATGCTAAACATTTAAATGGGTTCAAGAAGTGACCAAGAGAACTTATTGAGGAATAATTCCTTGATGGCAACTGAGCACAAACAGTTACCATCTCTATCTAGCACAGGACCTGCAAATCAACAGCAACTGTAAGAGTATCCCAAACAAGTAGAGTTGCATCTTTCTGAGTAACTGGGCCACATCTATATAAAAACCATATTGAATTGCTATGCATAAGAATTTTAAAAGTACTGAAATACTCAAGGTATTTAAGTCTCCTTCGAAAAGGGTTTTACTTAAACCACATTTGCTTCCTGACAGGTCCACATCACTCCAAAGAAACAACAAAAGGTTGGCTTTACTTCACTCACTTCAGTAAATGGCAGTCTCCTCAAAATACTATTCATCTTCTCAAAGTCCAGCTTTCAAAGATAGTCAGGATCACAACTCTGACTGCAGCTAACATAACACTGATATTCTCAGCATCTTGGAACAGGGAGAAATCCTTTCAGCTTGCTGTTATATGCATTTTTCTTTTAAATACAGCAAACAATTAGTCATGAGAAAAGCAATCTTTTTCATTCTTGTAATATCAACAGAAATGTTTCAAGGACTGAGAGTAGGAATTTTTGTGTGTGAGACTTCATATTAACACCAAAACCATCATCATATGATGATCTCTTTCAGATTTAGTAAAGAAGACAAAGACTGATAGCTGCTAACATCTATCTAAAGTTCCAATAATAAAAGTCACTAAACCTTATAAAATTAAATAAAACTAATACTACTTAACATTTTTAAATACTAATCAGGATATCACACAGGTATTTATTAATAAACTGTTTATCCAGCCACTGAATTAACCATCCCTTCATTACTTTCTCATAAATAGGACAATGTTTATTTATTTGGGTTGCCCAACTAACTTAAGTCTGCTCCAGTTAGTGACAAATGACAACCTGCTTTTATTCAAAACCCTCTAAATATCATTCCACTACCACAGCCAGTCTATCATCCAGATCATGCTATTCTTCACCTACACCACTTAAAACGCAATAGTTACTTCTTCCACTCAATTATTTACCTTAGAATTACCTTCCTTGTGATGTTTGGCACAGGATCGAAGCTGAGTTATCCAGTATTGTTTCTCCTTTGCATCAGCAGCTAAAATAGAAACAAGGAAATGCAGGGGATCACACAAAAATCAATACTCTCTTTTAGCACAAGGGATGACGGAGCAGGGCAGAGGGGGGAAAGATTATTTACTGATTAGAATGCAGTATAAATCCTAACTTAGGCTACTTAACTATGCTCAGGTGTTTCAGTACAAGACAGAAGCCTGAACTGAGGAGGCTGTGGCCAGATGGAAGAGATGAACTTACAAATTTTCTTCACTGTTATCTCCTCCAAGTGTTAGTAAAAGCAGAACTACCTCCAGATGACTTTTTTGTTTCAGATTTTTCATCCACTTTTGTTTTAATTGTCTCTTTTTGTGAAGGACAAGGGCCACACCACAGTATTTAAATCAGTAAAAGCTCTGCACTCAGGCTGTCAATCAGCTACCAGATAAGCTACCAGTTCCCCAGAAACTCAAGTACTTCTCTTTATTAATAGAGTTCAATTAAATCTCTCTCAAAACCCGTGTCACTCACATGCAACTTAAAGACACAACAACAAAAATCACAATTTCCCCCTTACATCTTTAAAAGACAACTTTAAAAATTATTAAGTTTGTCTGCAGTTTATATCAGGTGGCTTCCCTGTAATATTAGTAAGTCTTTTTAGGAGAGATATTTGGTTTTGTCTTAAACAAACCACTACTATAGTAATCCTGATTAAGAAAGGCAATACAGGCTTCGTAATTTCAGTAAATATTTTCTCTTACTTCCTCTGCTATTAAGTATCTCAATAATTATTGACTTAGCATAGAAACTATTTACTAATTTGAATCAAATTCATAGACCTCATTAAATTAAAAGCAGCACATTGCAAGCATTTAATAATCTCAAGGGTTTGGAAAAGCATGATATTGAAACAAGTGTTCATACTTTCTAGCTATGCAAATTCAACACATTTTAACAGATATTCTCCCTGGTTGTTCCTGTGTCTCAGTTCTATGTATAAAGTGGCAACACACTGTACCACAGAGGACTCCTGCATGCTCAGTCCTACTCGACAACTGATAAACTGCAGTCAGAATAAAACTAAGAATACTTTTGTTACACTGTATTACATGTCACTTTTTTTTTAATAACAGTTTTTTATAAATTCGTTTGATATAAAAGTATCATGATCAATTAACCACACTGAAAACATCTGAACACTGCCTTCTTTTTTTTTTTTTTTTAGTATTCCAAAGTAACTCCTATATACCTATATATTGTCTTTCCTATATTTAGGAGAAAGGGAAGAGAAAATTTTATGTTACAGGTGCATTCAATTACTCCAAGATTGACAAGAACATAACATCTTAACAGCCTCCCACTAGCATTTTTCCCTTCTCTGACCTATCATCAGATTTATTATTGCACATTATCTGCAGGATGGTAGCAGAGGAGAACAATACCAGAAATTAAATGTTATAATGTGGACAGCAATGAAAGCAGCTTTTTCTTCCTTTGCAAGCGAGTAAGACATACCATTCAGAATGCCACAGCAACAGATTACAGATACCATGAGGTATCTTCCAGCCCTGAAAGCCTACACACTGTAAAATCATAGGCACTTAACTCCAGATTACTCTTCCACATGATATAGTGCATAACCACTACTGTCTGACAGCACAAGGAAGTAAAAGAGAAAGGAGATATGAGCAAAGAGATGCAGAAGCAGGAAAGGGAGAGAGGAACAACTCAGCTGGCACCTCTAAGCAGCACTGTACCTTTTAACTTATACATCTCTCCATTAGCAGAGTAGACCACCAACATGTGTGGCACTTCATCACTGGGTGATATTATAGCTCCAGCTAAAGACAAGGCTCCTCTTGGCTTCTGGTTTTTACTTTGTTCATTCACGAAATACTGCAGAATCCCCGTCTCAAAGTCCAGCACAAAGTACCTGTTGAAATAAATTACAGTCATGTAGTATTTCTGCTGAAGTTTTTCATGTATTTACTCACAGAATAACACAGATTGATCTTAAATCAAGATCATAAATAAACAAATGAAGTTAAACTAATTTTTGTAATAACTCCATTTTATAAAGTGCTGTTATTTTGATCATTAGGCTTGATTTTTCAGGGGCATGTGATCTATTCTTCTATTCATAACCCAAACCATTTCAAAATAAACCAACTTCCAGGACTGCAAGATCATACAAACAAAAAATAAACTAACTGAAAAGATATTTCAGACTGAAGTGGTTCAGTCTCAAGAGTTGGAAATGTACCTTTTTTTTTCCCCACAACTAAACCTATTTTTCACAACAACACAGATCTTAAATTCCATTTCCCTGTGGAAATCATCTATGCTATTACACAGAACAATTATTTAACACTTTAACTCTTTGCCAAAAGGGGAGGGAGAATAACCACCTGGCTCAAATGAAGGAGCTACCGACCCTCAACAGACTAGAGTGAAGATTACAGGAATGCAGATTATCCCCTCAGCTGCTTCTAAAAAAACACCCCAACAACCTGGCTAATACCACTAACATGGGCATTTTTAACACATACTATTTCTACTGTTCCTCCAGATGAGATTAACACAGATCATATGAATTTGCGTACGGTATTTCAGAAACTGATTATTCAGACTTCTGTAGCTTTGTACATCCCAAATTTACTCAGGTTACTGCTTTCTTTTGAAAGTGGCATTTTGTCTTAGCCCTTTCACAATACCCCCAATATGCAGAACACCTCTAACCTTTCCCATCATAGAATATTTCCAGGATTGTCTTCACAGCCAACTGAAGTTATGGGTGATGATCTGCCCATCTCTTTAGTCAAGGTAAATAAGCCTGGACATGATGCAAGGAAACCTTACCTAAGATTTACAGAGCTTCAGACATTTTGCTTGGGCAACCTTCCTTTGCCATAGTTATGCATAACTCTCTACTGCCACCACCTTCATATCAGAACAAAGATCAAACTCTCTTCAAATTATTACAGATTAACAACCCTGTCCCAAAGGATTTTAAGCTAGCACATCACTACACCACTCATTTCTGCCCTGACTCCATCTCCCATCTCTCTGCATCCCTTCCCTCATGAAACAAATGGAAAGCCTCACTCTTGTAATCACGAAGCACATCCCTCCATTTCACAGGATATCTTCACCACAAAAAAAGGACTAGTGGAATGGCAAGTTCAGTGCCAACCACCACCATATTTCCAATAGCACTGTTAAAAATAAGGATGCCCTAAATTGCCAAAATTTCAGATTACCTTATTGACTTATATTGCACCACTCCATAACCTTCCTATTTTGTTTGACTTTTAAATGATTGTACATTACTACTCACCCACCTATAAAGCATTTTTTCTCTTCAGTTTGCTTAGTAGGGAAAAATAGATTCACTTAACTGCAGGGGAAAACAGCAGATTTGGAAAATGTACAACAAAAAAAAAAGTCAAACTTGCACATTTCACAGTAAATTTTAATTTTGCTCATTTTCAGTTTTTCTTGTCCATTTCAAAAATATCTGTTACATTCTCAGGAGAAAAAGAAGAGCACTAGACAGAAACAATGCCATGCCCCTGAGAAAATTATATAGTAGCTTGACCCTAAGCTAGTGTTTCTCTGGGTTCAGTAAACAAGTCTAGACTTTATATACAGCAATGTCCATTCTGAGCCTGTGCCATCCTCATTATAATTTCATTGTCCTTCTATTGTTCAGGTACAAATAATTTATTTCAGCCTTCATTATTTGGCCATTTTTTATTGATTACTACCTTGAAAATCACCATTGTAGTTACTGAACTACAGCTTTACAATCAACAGAAGGAGGAAAAACAGTTAAAGAAAAAAAAAAAAAAGAAAGAAAAAGAGAAGCAAGAAAAATAGTCTTTCCTTCTCCTATCAAGATCAAAGGATTTAGGGAAAAATGTTCCTCTGAGTCTATTAGAACAGAACCTATTAAGTTACATAAACACCACGAGCACTTCAGCTCAGAAATCTTTGCATGTGAGACCAGCAAAGCACTCCCAGAGTGACTGTAAGCTCCACAAAGATGGGCTTTGCACTGCCATAAAGCTACCCCAGGGAAGGAAACCAGCCATTTGAGTACAGAATATACCTTTACCAGCATAATGACAACTGAGAGCAGCGACTTCTGCAAATTCCTAAAGGCAGAGATAGCATCCTTCCACATCCTTGTTATCACAGCTGGAGCAGCAGTGTTACCTGGACCTTCTAGCCAACCACAACCTATTTTGTGTACAGTCTCAAAAAAACCAGAACATTATCACTGGCCTTGTACCTCAGGTTTTCAGTATTTGTGATGATGTCTCAGATGCCTGTAAAAGCATTCAACATTTTCAACAGAAATCAAGCAGTAATCTTAAGAAAGAAAAAAAGTAACCAGTTCTCACAGGCCTTCACATCACCCTCAGCAAGTATCCTGCCTTCTTTCTTATCCCAGAAGAACCAGGAACTTTTCACAGGCATCTTGGCCATGACACTGTTCACATCACACAGAATCAAGTATTTCCTTTTCAAGGGTTATGGTTTGATGTGCAATTCCCCTCTTTACCTTTCACATGGCGGTATCACAGAAAAAGACAGACAGGAACAAACTGCACAGGCAACTAGAGCCTCACAAGAGAAGCAGAGGGATAATGCACTTTGAAAAACTGTTAACAGGATAGAAAAGGCCAGGAGAAGAAATAAGGAATTAAATGTCAAAGCAAGCAGCGCAGGGCTTTGTACAAAGGAGATGGGGAGGGAGAACATAAAGGTATAGAAAAAACAGAAGCAGCTTTCAAAAACATCTTCTAGCATCACAGACCAAATGATGACCCAGTTCATACCATCACAAAACCACAGAAGAAACGGAGACCAGATTCTTTCATTAAATGAGGATAGGAAAGCATTACACATATAAAGCAGAAAAGAAGAGCATAGTACATGTCACCTCTTAGAAGTGCTGTGTAACTGTATCAAAAAGACAGGGATGTCTTTTAACTTCAGTTCTAAAAGTCATTTGTTCTGCCTATCAGGGAAATAACAGCACTAGCCTCTCTACAACTGATTCATCTTGCCACCTGCATTTCTCTACTGGCCTTGCTCACACCTTTGCCTATGATGTCGTATTTCTGTAATTAAATTACAGATGAACAGTAATGAAAACTAACATACTCCTTAGAGAACAGTCAGGCAGGAAGTAGCAGAGTTATGTACTAAACACACAAAAAATGAGTGTTAAACAGATATTATGAAATAACTGTTACTGACAGACACTTTCAAAAGACAGTTAAATTTTTCTGTTATTCCAAAATTGGAATAACATCTTTTTTTTAATTAATAGTCATTAAAAGACTCCATCTAAAGGTAAGCTAGAAAATTACCACTTTAACACATTTTTAGCAGTTTTAACTGCATAAACACAAGTCAAAGTAGACATGTAAAATTATAGGAAAGAAAAAGCAGGCTATTTCACAAAGGAAAAGCCAATGGATTTCTCACTTTAAATTCAAACCGTTCAGAGACTAGAGGCTTCCCACTCCTCTGGCCCAGCTTCTCTCAAGCTCCTAGGATTCACCAGGGTACTCCCACTCTGCCATTCCTAACAAATGTAGATGCATTACCAGCTGATATCAATTACAAGAGAAAACACTCACCACACTCAGCAAACTACAAGTCTGACATTACCAGAACTGTTACTTTTTAAGTCACTTGTGAGTTTGTCAATGTGGCCTGATGATACTTCATTTCTCTTTTACTTCCCACATTTTAAAATCAGTGCCTTCTCTGAATAAATCCTAAGTCTTATAAATTCTGCAACTGTCTTAATTAAATGCTAATTGTGTTTCACTATCCCCTTTATCCATTCCCTCATTCATTCATAGCCATTTCAAATTTAAAAAAAAAAATGTCAAGCAGAACAAACATGACATATTAGGAAGTGCATCTACGTTGCCTTCTGAATTCATAAAAAGGAAGGGTCAAACACAGCACCAATAAACTATTTCAACTGGATTTGCATTCACTGATAAGAGCATTTATTATAGTAATAAATATAACATTTTCATATAATTATATAGCAGTATAATAATTTATTATTAGTTCCCTCTTCAAGAAAACTTTAAGAAAAATGCTGGTAGTATAGCAGAGATGAAAGTGATCTACCATTAGAGCCTGTCAACAAAGAACAGCAGCTATGCAGATGTCCCATGAAAAAATCAGACATTTTGACATCACAAAATACACAAAGATATCAGAAGCACATGAACATTTCCTATGTAATTTACTCACCTCACCGGATTTAAGAATTTTCATTTTCCCATTTCCAGTCAAATTAAGCATTTCCATATTCTCCAGTGGAAAGGCATACTTTAATAAGTAAATAATAAATAATTAAACCACAACATTTCTAGGTATTTCATCATTCAGTTGTACACCCATAACATGGTGCACTGCTCATTGAAGCTGTCACAAGGATGCAAATCTGCAATGCACCCAGAAGTGTGTCCCAGCAGAAAAAACACTTCTTAAAATAAATTCCTCCTTTTCTCCCTTTATTCTGGACATATCCCAGAAACCAACCACCTGTACCCAAGATTGCACTACTCTGTAATCCCAAGAAGTTTTCCAGGTAGGATTGCTAAATCTTTCCATTGTGTAATGTATTCCTAAGGATTGGAATTCTCCTCCCATACTTCTGTCCCAGTTAAGTCAGTTTTCTGAACCAGATTTTTTACAACTTCTAGTTTGAATTTATAATGAGACATTTTTATATAGACATTTGCAGCTGGACAACTGTAGTCCCAGTCAAATCTTCAATTTTTGATTCTAAAAAAAAAAAAAAAACAAACAAAAAAAAAAACCAACCAACCAACAAAACCTCACCTCTTATGGAAAGCAGCATTGCATGAATTACATCCTTGGGTTCATAAACCAGCCTACTCTGGAGTCCATGCTTCATAGATGGACTGTGTTTAATTCCAGACTTTATGTTTAAAATTGGAATGGATGCCTGAATACTGCACAGGAGCACAGACAAATGCTTTTGAATAAAGACAAAAATCTTCCAATTTCCCATAATCTCCAAACAATAAAATGGTTTTCATTACATGACCTAACACAGCAAGTACTTCTGGATAGAGAGGGATGCTGGCTTGTTTCTATAGCAGGCTAGCCTTGTTTCACCTTTTTGGAGATTTTTTTTTTCCCCAGTTACTTTCTTATTGATGGACAGAGGAGCTTTTCTCTCTAAAACACCACTTTAGCTCTTTCAAAGATACCTATTCTCATAAGCCAGTCTCACAATATGCACTTTATGATCTACTTTTTATTTTAACTATGAAAATGCAAATTTTTTAAATAAAATACATTTAGTTGAAACAGGGCAATCTTCGTGCTGATTTAAAACATTAATAGGCAGCATCTCCTTCCCTATCATATTAGAAAAGTAACGATTCATGTATTTTCCCTTCTCAGACTGCTGAATTCATCCTTCCAGACAATGTGACAAAAACTATGCTCTACTACATACTTCAGCATCAAATTAACTCAAGAACAGAAGCAGCTCCCAGCAGAAGAATTCACTACCTTCTCCTTCAATCACTTTGTTCTCAACATTTCTGACTTTCCAAACATATGTTTTCCTTATATTCCATTCCAATTTCCCCTCAGTCACTGTCAGCACATGTTCCTCAGTGATTCCATAATCCTCTAAAGGAGGATTTTCAAGAATAAGGAGTCAAACTATTCCATAATTCTCTCTTTTTTTTTTAAGTAGTATAAAAACAGATAAGAATTATGGGATAGAAAGTAAATTACTGTGTCAAAGAAAAGCAAAGTTTATGGCTGCAGTAAATGAACGAGCTGTCACATAGAAATATTTCATTTTTAGGAAACTGTATCTTACTAGGCCATCCTGGACACCATATTTATGTAATTACTTAATTCTTCTTTTTTCCTTTTACCTTAAGTCATAAGATTAATGGAATTATTTATGCCAAAAAAAGATAAAGCATGGCACATACACATTTGAGAGTCAAGGACTTGATTATTAAAAATTATCTCTAAAGTTGTCATTTAAAGACAGATGATTAGGAGAACATGCTTACATTTCAGTAACTCTAACATCCTTTATGCATTGAGGTTCATCAATTTTTTCCTCATTTTCTAACATAAGAAAGCACAGAAGCCACTGTATTCATTAAAAGCTTTACTCACTTTGAGCATCTGTGTATGAAAACTGAATTTTTAGAACAGTAATTTCTCTGCATTATTGTAATTGCATATCAGTCAAGATGAACTACAATTTACTGGATACTTTTAGAGGTGTTCCATACCTAAAATGGAGATGAGAAACAGAGGAAGTATTATCCACAGCTCATAGATGGACAGCTTGTTTTTGATGATCATGCCCTTCATGATTTTAGCATCGAAAGAATTCGCACAAAAATAAAATATTAAGATAAATCTCCTTTCCTGTATTCTCGTGTCCCAGGGAGTTCTCTTTATAAACCAAAATGTCACTTCTTCCTCAGTACCTACAGAAACTACAATTGTTACTGACCAGCTCATCAGGTCATCACCACCTGCTTGCAATGCCAATTATTTTCAACTGTCTGAAATTCTCTGTAGTCAGCAACAGATTTTAAGGAAAAAGAGACTACAATCAGAATAAATATTAAGAGCTGCTTAGGGGTTGCTTTTGAGGAAGGAGGGAGGAAGAATAGGCCTAAAAATAATGCATCCATTTCTATCCACCAGGCTTTGAGTTCATACAGAATTGTGGAAAAGTACATTCATCCTATAATCTATGCTTCAGTACAACATGGTCACACTGAGGACTAGCAATTGCAGTTTAGGGGCAAACCCATAAACAAAAGGTACACAGTTGAGTTTGATACCATAAACAGCACTTACTGCTCACAGCCCATCACACTGGCTGGCTACTCAAGACTACTTTGTGTCATTTAGCAGTCCTTACCACCTCCTTTTACTTGCTCTAAATTCACAACTATTTAACAATTAAGCATACTCAATTTTTTGTGCTATGGATCAAGAGAAAAGGCTAGCATTGACATAACTGGGGGAATAAATGGGCTGCTGTAATTTTAATTCTGTGAATCTTATTATCCAGCTTGATTCAGGTCACAGATTAAAAACAGACCTTCCAGGCAGGAAAATATGTTTTCCTTCATAAGAAAAACAACCAAGATGTAAAATAAAACAAGAACAGAGTACTTATATGTCACTTCTAATGATCTGCATGTAATGAAAGGATGTTAACCTTTAGAAAGACACACTTCTATGCAACTCTAAAACAAGATACAGGAAATATGCAGGAGAGGATTAGTCACACACACAGCAACTCCATTCCCCATGTGAGGGACACATACACAAGACTCTGTAGTTAAATTGGTTCTCACTGAAGCCAGGTCCACAAGAGTCATTTGCAATCATCTGGATGCAAAAACGAAGGAAGCTGTCTAGTTTATCCTCTCTCATCCCACCTTTCCACCTTATCCAGGAGCACGACTTTGCATCGTTGATAGAGTAAACTTAGAGACCTACTTTGGAGCCTGTATTAACAACTGCTTCTCTGCTCCAAGTCTTTGTGCAGTATTGTTCTGTTCCAGCTAGCAGTAAAAATCTCACCAACAAACAAGGCAGCTATCAGAAATCAGTACTTTACAGAATATGCTGATTTGGAAGGGACCCACAAGGATTATTGAGTCCAATCAAGAAAATCAATGATGTTTAGCTTGTAAAAAAAGCTTTTACATACTAATATTTGTAATTCTCTCTACTCATATTAGCAGTTATCAAAACTGCTGCTGAGCAAACAGCTGCATCATCATACAGTTTTAAATGTTTCCCAAAATTACACCAGCCATGCCAGGAATCTTATTGCCTATTTTTTTCTGTAACACAAACCCCACTAAAACTGTAAGCAATACAGAAATATTTGACCTTGCACAAAAACACGTCACTTTTTTGCTTGACACTTTCTGTAATAAGTTCCAAAAGATCTGACAGGTTTGGCAAGCACATCAAAAATTGTCTAGTGCCTAGCATCAACTCATCTTTCACAAAGTGCTTTTAAAATACAGAATGAAATAAACACCTTAGAAGGTGGCCTAACATACCAAAAATACAGCTCTCCAACAAGCTAAATAACCAATTCTGGAAGCCTGAAAAGCTGAACCAAAGGCTCTACAATGTAGATTAAACACACTGAGAAAATGTAAGCATCCACAGACCTATTTGAAGCAAAGTAATCACAAAGAAGGCAGCTGCTCAGAGCGCAAATGAGTCCAACAGTGACTGACAGTACTATACATTATTCTTTCAATAGTCTCTGCTTTAAGTAGGGACATGCACACACACACAGAAAACACATTGCCAGGACAGTAATATATGAAGACAGATCACTAATGAAGTCAGATTTGATCAAGGGCAGTATTTTATCGAGACTTCTGTCTGCTACTTGCCACATTCTGCAGGAGACTTTGTGAATTCAGAAGAGATGATGTGACCTTTGCTTGGTCTTCCTGCTACTTGCTATCACAACATCCATAAATGAATCAAATATATCCATTTGGCAGCCTGTTTATCACAAAACATAATGAGAGACAAGCAGCAAATTCAGCCACTTAACATAATGTCCCCACAACACACACTGGGAGCCTGGAATTGCTGGGTTTGTATCAGCATTACCATGCAACAGAGTTTAAAGAAAATCACATCCCACTGAATCTGTGAGTCAGCCAGGTCTTAATCACAATTTTATCTCAGAATACTATCATCTATAATCCAAATTCCCTACAATTTGCAGCTACTTAATTTTGTCAATCCCAAACATAAACAACCTCTGAAAAAGGCTGCTGAAGAAAAAACATGTGTTCCATTGAAATATCCCCACAACCCTCTCCTTCACCTTCAGCAACTAGTGTCTGCCCTCTGAACTACATTACTAGAAGGTCATAAAATGTATGAAGGAAGGAGTAAATCCTCACACAGTCACCCATCCTGTGTCTAATACTCAATATCTTCTGCTGGCACCATTCTAAACTGTATTATCATTTCCCTCTTAACGTGAGGGAAATGAATCAAACCCTTATTAGCAGAGGAAAAGCTAATTTCTCTGACTTATGCCTTCCAACTCTTCCTCTCTCTTCTGCAACAACTTGTATTTCTCAGTGGTAAGAATTAACCCAGTACTACTGTTACTGGATATTATATCCCATCTAGGGGAGGAACCTTCATACATCAAACATCTGTAGATTTTTAGAGCTCCCTTTGCTGCCGTATACAAAAGAGCACTCAGTTATGAGACAATCAAGACCTCGAGTTTTTATGCCTGATGTTAGTTATGATTCCACCTGGAGATAAAATACTTTCAGAGACCGAAATATTAATGAAACAAATAACAAAGGCACAGAGAGTGACCTGGACAACAGCACAACAGCACAAACACTGAAGTTGAGAAGGAGATAATCACTGGATGACAAACCAAGAGATGGCCTAACACCTCCAGGCATGAGTATCAAGCAAACTATTCAGGTAATCAAATCACAAAACAGACTGCAAACAGAAGTAGCTCAAATTACAAGGCTAGTCTACCTTCAATTAGAGCAGCTGCAGAGTAGTTCAGCTACTTTCAAGTACTGCTTTTTGCTCAATTTAACAATGAGAGTACAGAAATTAAGAGTATCATTCAAGTCACATCTTGACTGAATTACACAGACAAAGGGGTCTGTTATCTCAGCCCAAAAGTATTAGGCCTGCATGTCTCCAAATTAAAAGCTGGGGAAATTATCTATGCAGGTGAACCCTAATGAATCTGTTCCTCAGGTCACATATTCAACACCAACAGCCTATAGTGGTAAGTCACGAAACTTCAGGGAGCTGACCTGCATATAAACAAGAGTAAATGTCAATGCAAGCAAATTAGCCATTGGAGTTCTTTCCAATTCATTTTTACTGCTTACTGGAAACCAAGGCTGCTTTAAGACACACTGTAAAAACCCCTAAGTCACAGGGAAGACATGCAAATGTATTGTAAATTCTATTCTAACAACTGTACTATTTTGTATACAGTAACTATTGAATAAAACTGCTGAATCATTGAACTATCTTCACTGTTACTTGTCTCTTCCCTCATATTTTATTACTGAACATGAAACATAACAGATTATATAGGATTCTTAAACTCTTAATAAAAAGATGTCACCAACCTAAAAGTTTTCAATAGAAAAATGTTGCTAAAAATTAATTAGAACAGTCACATGTCATGGCTTATTGAGATAGAACATCAGTTTTATTACAATCACTCTGCTGCCAACAAGAAAGAGACAATTTGCAGAGGAAATGAAGTGGAGGTATGAAGGAGTAGACAAGCAGAACAGTTTGGCAACAGCATGTGCCAAAAGATTTTCATTAAATCTACCTAAAACTGAATAAACAGAAATCTGAAGAATCATTTAACACTACAGTCTAAAAAAGCACTCTGCTAGCTAGACTTCCAGCCACATGCAGAACAAAACATTCTCCTGCACTGGATTGTATGTACATTAGGCTAATTATTAGATTAGTGAAGATTGAGATTTTTTTCTACTTCTCGCCAATTTCAGAGATATTTAATTCTGTTCAAGTTACTTACATGAGATCCTAAAGAACATGACATTCCCATAGAATTGAAAACCCTTCCAAAAATTGTATTTAATCCAATTTACATTTTATGTATTTCCATGGATGAAGACTTAGAAAATTAGCAAAGACATTCTCTTATCATTGTTTGTATTCTATGTGAACAATTCCATTCCGAAACTACTTTACTGAAGCAAATACATGAAGTAGATTTGGTATTTCTCAATATATACAATTCCTTTACGATCAGTTAACTAAAATGAATGGGAAAAGAAGGTTAAACATAAGGTATGAGTCCTTTAAACTCCAAATCACTCACTTTTAGGTAGAAATACAATGTCTTGCACGTTTACACCACAGTCCACAGCAATGGTGCAAAATAAACAGCAACTGTTTCCCCAAAATCTCAGTAAAGTGTTACATCACATCATTGGGCAAAGTGAGGAAAAGCAGCCCTTAGAAAGCACAAGTGAAATCAGTTGTAATTTCTCTCTCCTCAAGGAAGAATTGCTGATTTGCACTTTAAAAACCTGGTTCAGTAGTCTTCCCTTATTTGGCGTCAAGTCTGAACTACTTCTCTGTCATTGTCATTTGTTCCCATCACTGACGAGTAGCAGTACACAGCACCTGGTCCCTGTACAGCCAATACAGTAATAAGAGTTGGAGTTCGCTAAAGAATAACGCAGCCAAGTCAGTCTTTGGGTAGAGGAGGAACTTTGCAGAGTCATCGATACAGCAGGAAAGAAATCCAACTCCTCCACAACTACATGCATCACATAAAAACCACTGGCCAGTACTTTCACCCGTAGGTCTGTGATGGACACACATGACCCTAGGCCATAATTTCATTCAAGCCGACTAAGGAGCAACAGGTTTCATACCGTGTGCTGAACCTGCAAGCTGAAAAGCTCCCGGCTCTTGGATAAGGGAGTGAAGGTGCCTCAGAAAAAAATATTTCAAAAGGTGGTTTCAAAACCCAAAAATGCAAGATGACCAAAGTACAGAACAAGGTAACAGCTAAAAGGAAGACATCCATCTTGTTTACACTGCTATGAGGAGCCAACTACTTCACAAATATTACCGTCAGGATGGATCCAAGTGGAGCTCCCCCTGAACTGCAGCCGGACTACATGCCACATGACTCTTCCCCTGAGCAGGGATGCCTCCCAAGGTTTGAGATTCCTTATCTGAGACCAAAAGATCCTTCCTTACCCTAAGCAGAGATCCCTTACCTGTGACAGATCCTTGGGAACAAACTGATAGCATGCTGAATTAATACTAATGAAATATTGCTAATCCACGTGGCTGCTTATTATAAACACTGTACATTAGACATAAACTATTGTCCAAGTCTGAGATTAAGACTGGATCCAGCCACACATACTCTCCATAAGGAGTTAAGAAAGCAAGGGGGTCCACTCTGAACCTTCTGACTTAACATGAGGGTCCTCTTTACTCTTTGTATCTCTGGTCCATGTGTGAATCATTCTAACTTGATTTCAATTCCATTTTCCTGTGTATGTTTCTTCCATTCAGTAATTAATAAGATGAACCTTGCCATCAAGCTTATTCAACTCTGTTAAACCATTGCTAAACGTTTTCTAATTCCATCGAATTTACTGAACTCTGTCAATTTATTATTATACCTCAATAAAACATACTTTGCACCATTTAACACCAGCAGTCCCACCAAATTAGTTTCCACTGTACTCACATTTTAAAATTACAAAACTCTTTTTTCTATATTACATTATGTATGTTTCTGTCAAATCCCCTGTTGTATCTTAGTGAATTACTGAGGAGTCATATTGGCTGATCAGCTGGCAAGTAGATATTTTCAAATAAAATTTGATGTCATTCTTAATACAAAAGCAATCAGTTTGCTTTACAAAAAGACATAAAACCTATCAGATCACTGAAATTCACTGGCAACTTTTAAAAGCTTAACATAATTTCTGCTGTCATTGCTATAGTTAGGAATTACACTACTTATAAAAACAATTTGGAAATTGCTGATCTAATCTACCCTCCCACACAAATAAAAGTAACTCCTTTGCCATAACTGAAATTATGAACTTTTGAGCTATGAACAGCTATGAACCAACAGCTTCAAAAGAGAAGTTTAAATTCTTCACTTTTGCAACAAACCAATTAAAGAAATAATGCCAATAATTAAAATATTATAGCAAAACAAATTTCTTTTAAACATGCTGACAATGTCTCTGCTTATCAATGGCATAAAACAGAATCACCTGCCTGTAAAAGACAAAACCATGGCACAATGAACTAAATCAACAAGAGAAATAAAACGACTTCAGATTTTTACAGATCCTCTTGGGTCAGGTTTGTGCTCTCCTCTTTAAGGTAAAGGTAAAACCAGCATTAAATATACTATAGCAAAGCAGCAGGAGTTTTTCCACATGACAGGAAGCAACACTAAGTTGTGAGATATCTATTGAACTTGAAATTTAATGGTTCTAGCAACAGGTGGGACCCCAAATCTTGGTTTTAGTGCCTGAACATATAGGCTGCAGTACGAACATCCCCATCAACCTCCATATTCGTAACAATGCAATGCTATAGGGAGATTTGGAAGAAGGAAATATTGTTATAGCTTAACCATTTCCTCAACCAGCAGTCATAAGGAGTATGTTTTCCTTCAGTTACCAAAAGTCTGCAGCTTTAAAAATCAGAAGCAAGCAAAATTACATTACCACATTAAATTCTCTTCAGTAATGACTTAGAATTTATTTAAATGTTTTTCGTACAAGTGCAGTTTAAAGAGTTCTTCCACCTAGATTTTTTCCTTGTCCCTAATTATGATCTGGGGGGGGATCAATGATGTGGTAAGTACTTCTCTATTTCTCCACTTGTTTGTAGTTTTCTTTTAGTTTATTCTCAAATGTTATCAACTGTTTGTAAACAGTCTTAATAGATGGTGTTACTCAGCTGACAGTTTCTCTTATCTGGCACCACAAATAGACAACACATGATTCCATTTCTTTCCTTTCCCTCTCCCCTCCCCCCTAGCAAAATAACTCATTGTATCTGAGACACTCAAATTGCAATCAGAAATATTCAAGCAAAGAAACAGGGGGGAGGGAAAAATCCAAAAAGAAATGTTAGTGCCAACTGCAAACTGAAACTAAGGAGAGATGCACTTTTTTTTAACAGCCATTTCAAAAAACTTACCGTTTCTCAAAAGAAAACACTGTAAAGAAATACTACTCAGTCACTTTAGGGAGCACAAACTGTTAAGTCCTATTTTCTGACAGTGATTTGACACCTGAAGGTTACTCCTGCTCTGCAGTGCTCTCTACTACCTGCCTTCACCACGCTCCTCAGTACTCACACTGGTTCTGCACTGCAGCACTTGACAAGGCACCCTTCTCTGCTTTTCATTTGATTTTGAGCAGTGACAAGCAGACCGTATGATAAAGGAACAGGGGAAAAGAAACAAAAATAAAAAAGGCACAAGCCACTCGGAGGAAAGTCCTTAATAAGAGACTAAAACACCAGCAATAATTCTAAGCATTACCCTAGACTCCTCTAGGAAACACTGTGCTTGCTGTTAGAACTGCAGCAGCCACCTTGCCTACTATGCAGTCTCTGGAAGAATGACAGAGCAGGAAATGATACACAAGAAGAATTTCAGGAAGAAATTCAATAGCAGAGGTTTAAGAAACAGAACTTTATTCCTGTGAAGGGAATGACATAAGGTGGTAGTTTTTTCCTTCAGCAGTATAAACATGCCACAACTTAACTGAACCTCTGAACCCACTGCTGGCAATGCACACAGAAAGAGGGTGGGAGGGGGTGGCATAAACCAACTCCCAAGTGTAAAATTCTCTTTAAAACAGAAGAGACTCACCACAATAAGTACCTAACATAAGACAATGCAACCAACAAACCAAAAACATAAGCACAGAACAAGTTGAGATGATAAATAAGTAAATTGCCAGAGCACAGATACAGTGGTTTTCACATTTCCAGAACAAAGTTAGTTGTATAATTCTATTATTTTTCTTTTAAAAAACATGCAATCCATCATTCCAATAATTAAATCCAGTTGAGGGAATTATTTAATGAAAGTTAAAACTCAACACGAGTAGAGTAGGTATTTTCAGTCTCTCAGACATCTGTTCCTGATGTCCTGACACCATCTCAAGGAAAAAAAAAATCTGTGAGAAACTGCACTATATTTTTTCCTATACCAGCTGCTTTCTCTATTACTACTGACAGTTCCACTAAGCTTTCCAGCTCCCTCAGTCAAGACACCTATTCCACACCACTTGTGCTCAATCTGCTCAAGCATCACTTCTGAAAAACCAATTTTTAAGCTCAAAGCTTCATGTCATAAACCTCCTCTCTGGAACCTGAGGTTACAGCTCATCTACCTCTAATTTTTAGCACTTGTAACATTTTCGTGTCTGATCTCCTTACTTTCAAATGTTTTCTCTTCAGTTCATATCCTATAGCACTACTCCCCCCCCTACGCTTTCTGTAGAGTATCAAAAGCAAGGTCAAATAAACGGGAAAGAGAGATCCTTACAACATGCAAAGGACAACAGGTACGATTTATCCGATCCTAGAGAAAAGCTTCATATTCAACTACCAACCTGTTTGTTCAGAGCAAGAAGGAGCAAGATGATATCTTGCAGCTGCTCAGCCCTTCTGCTCAAGGCTTTAAGTCTTCCATTTGAAAACTAGCATAGAGAAAAGATAAGAACCTAAGTTATGAGCACCTGTAAGCAGCTACAGTCTGCTCACAAAGTCCAGCTATTTCCTGCAGCTCATCCCTCACCTCTGGGACTCCCATCAGAACCTCTATGCCCAAAGGAGCAGCCACCTAAGCCTCCTACCAGCTTTTACAGCCCTGACCCTTCTACAAAAGGTCAATGAACAGGGAGACACTTCCAATACTTTTCCCAAACCGACAGCAAAAGAGTGTGCTACAGGAAGCCCTGAGCTCTAGGTTTGAATGATCTGCCAGCCTTTAGTCCACAGCACAGCAAAAATACAGCATCCATTACAGGATTTCTTTTGGCCAACAACATTTAAACCATTGAATGAAGTAAGCTATGCCATGCCCACGGCCTAGCTCTTGGGCCCAGGGGCTGTGATCCAGCTCACTGCAGCTCAACAACTATCACCAGTCTGAGTCCACAGGGGCAGATGAACCCCAGGCCACATAGAGCTGAGCAAACCAAAGCTGGGCTTGGGCAGCTGTCACAAACCACCACAGCAAAATGCTCCTCACTGGCATCTCCTGTCTACACCCCGTAAGCAGCACAGGGCACGCAAGGACATAGAGGCTGGAAAAGCACTGGATTACGGGAAAGCTGCAGAATGAAACTAATAATTTGAACCTCTGAGCCCCTGGCAAGAACAGAGCAGCTGAACAAGGCTGTCACAACCCACAGGTTATCAATTGCTCACTGCAACTGATTCTCACATTTGTACTCTCATCTGAAACCTTTGCTTTCAGGTACTGGCTGTTCTCACAACTCCTTATGACTATTAAGTCTAAATTAGTATCTTAATTAGAAAAGAAGGAATATGAGTACCAGTGCTTTTCCCAGCTTAATTACATTTTCACTGGGGTTTTCACTATCAAAATATAACAACTGGGAGGAAAACTAGTAGTTCTGCTAGCAAGTTATTTAATGACAGAAGAAAGCCAAAGAATTAGAGGCTTCTGGTACTCCAGCCTCTGGTTGTATTTTTCTCACCCAGAAGCAAAGAGACTCAGCCAGATAGAACTACTCCCAGATCAGGTGCCCCACCTTTCATTTCTTTGGAAAATTACCAACTTTTCTCTAATCAGTGCAATCTGGGACTTGGAAGGAGAAGAGGATATTCTGAAATACACCTCAATAGCATGTTTAGATTAAAGCCCTCCCAGAAGAGCGAAGCAAAGGAAAAGAAAAATATGAACCACATATTTTATCAGCAATCTCCAGATCCCTTGCACTATATCACCCTGATGATGAATTTCCTTGGCACACTAAACTGCATTCCTTACTGGGTGTGGAACAATTGCAGACATTCTGTATGAAGCCTGGTAAGTATTAAATAAAATGTATACATAGACTTAACTGGACAGGAATGGGATCAATTATAACTGTAGTTTTTATAAACAGAATACAGAACTACAGAAATGCCTTGGGACTTCCAAAACATCTTGAACAAAACAAACAGAACAGTTAATGGCAACAGAGAGGCAGAGATGGAATGGAAGTACAGCATAGTGAGCTTCAAATAAATTCACTGAATTTCACAGAGTGATCTTCTACAACAGGAAGTAACTGTATTAATAAAGATTATCATACTACATAAGAATTTTTTTTCCTCAGGAGTGGCCAGTATAAGTATATATTATCATTATATGTTTAAAAAACATTAGAAAAAGTTTCAAGTATATTCAAAACTACTCCTAGTTTATTTTTAGATCAACTAGATTTCAGGTTGACATCTTTTCAATATTCAGAAGCTACTTTGTTAAAGCCAACTTTTTAAGAACACGAACCTATCAAAGGAAGGTACTGACTGTACTGTATTACAGTAATGCAGTCCAATGCAGTTCAAAGCAAAACCACATCCTATCAATGGATATTGTTGCATAAATTTTCAATTAGCTGCCTTGAGTCAGCAAAGTTTTATAGAGGTTGTGTCACAGTTCACCAACTTCTCTGCCAGACCTTCACAGTTCATCCTTGTTTTGCAATGCCCTGTCCTCAGCAAGAATCACTGCCAGGAGCCAGAAACTTCACTGTTACTTTCTAGTCCACAGCTAAAAACATAAAGGCATAAGAGACCTCAAGAAATAATAACCTTCCTGTAAACTGAAAAATTAATGTTTAGATTTGAAAACCATCTTGTAATCAATCAAAGTCACCTGCAGACCTCAGTTTTACACCAAGAAAAGCAAAACAATATATATTTAAATTGGCGATGACTTAATGATGTGCTATTAAGAGATCCAGCACCTCTTCCTCTAACATCAGTAGTGTTAACCATCACATCTGATGCTTGTTCAAATTTTGTGAAGTACCCATGGTATTTTCAGATGAAAAATAAAACTTTTTTTAAAAGAGAATTTTAAGAAAACACTATCACCATAAATATGGTGTTAAAAGTTTAAAAAATAGAACAGTTGCAAACAACCCAGTTTAAATATTTTATTCTTACTGAGTAATGCATTACAATACCGTAATACTGACAAGGATGCAAACTCATGCATGCAAGCTTTTTTGGTTTTTTCCCATTATTACGGTGCATTCAAAGTATTTAGACCATTTCTAACAAAACAGACAAGCAAAACAATTTGATACACCTTTTCATCTGAAGTGTGCTTTGTCTTCCTCAGTCTAGGTAATCAGAGTTATAACATCAGTACAAAACTTCCGTGTTCAGGAATCTGACTTTCTGATACCTGCCTCACATTCATCTAGCGATTTCTGCTTTGTGGACATAACTACACTACTCATACAATTCATGTCCAAGAAATTCATGATAACAAGAGCTGATTACCACCTGCGAAAGGAAAACAAAAATTTTAAAGGTAATTTCCATGTAGAAAAAGATATTTACCTGATGCCAGGAGCCAGCAGTCCTGAAACCAACTAATTCTTCATTCCTCTCTCATTCTACACTGTACTTCTTCTATAATTCACTGAGGGTATATATTCCTACAGCTGTTCTTGATACAAAGTATTACGATATATTCTAAGTGAAGACAGGAACTGCCAGATACTTGCTAGCAAATGCTTTCTGAACACAGCTGTTTGGACAGTAATTTTTGTGCAAATTGATAGAATAAAACATCTGTTTTTAAACTTGTTCTGTGTTTCTACTGCAGTCTCTACAGCAGCTGTTATTTTCACTTTCAAAATGTAGATAATTTATCATCCAGGTTGTCAAAATTGAAACATATGAATGCTGGCATTTCTCCCAACTGCAAGTTTAATTTAAAATATTATTTCACTGACAGAACCTGTTCAACAAGTAGCATTCACTCCACTCATATATAAAGGGCTGAGA
The DNA here is from genome assembly GCF_025592945.1 of Manacus candei. Taxonomy (NCBI): domain Eukaryota; kingdom Metazoa; phylum Chordata; class Aves; order Passeriformes; family Pipridae; genus Manacus; species Manacus candei. Next base: position 5,126,554 of record NW_026138074.1, on the reverse strand, counting down.
ACTCACCTATGTTATACTAATGCCATTTTTTGCGAGCTGCATATATTTTATATGCATATGTAGATATAGAAGAAAAAAAAAACAAAAGGCAAGTTAAAGTCTTGCTTTGGGAATTTTTTAAGTTCTCAATTTTACATCTTCCTTTCTGCTTGTTCTTCCTAATATTTGAATTTTTTCTTCTTATCCACAGTCTAAAATGTTCCTGGTTGGGAAGAAAAAACATCCAATGCAGTATTTTCTTTACACATCACATGGAAGAAAATATAATATACAAAGTAAGGATCTTGATAGCAAGATCAGCACGCTGGTTCATTTCCAGCTCTTCTCCATCCCAGCTAGTTCAAACAAAGCTTTGCAGAAACCAGATCTGTCTTACATGCTGCATCATCTTAGGATAGTCAGAACTTTCCAGCTTTCTGTGACAATACTTAACAATAGTTTTTCCCTTGCCTTTACTCTTAGGATTATAAATTCATTAACTGAAATGAGAAGTTTAAGTTTCTATGTTTGGTCTTTATCCTGACAGCTGATATGCAGCCATCTTTAAAACCAAGTATACTATCAACACTATTTCTTAGAAACATATGTATTGAGTCCACAGAATCCACGAGAGGGTTGGTGTCATCAATGCTGTGAGATACGCAGTGCATTAGCCATGATCCTTCTGAAAAAAGAGTATTTAGACTTGTGAGCAACAAGTACTTTCAAAGACCTTTATGCATTAGGTTGCTGCTTTATATATGTATTTCTAAAAATACAGTTCTACAAAAATCCAGATCATTGTTCTAATCAAAAATGAAGAAACAATACTTATAACCTTCAATAAGAAAATAGTTTCATCATCACAAATGCTTGAATTCCCACATAAACAATATTGTGTTTAACAGGGCAAAGGTAAGTCTGGCACATTAACAGATATCCAGGTGGACACCGTCAGTAGCTTCCTCTGGCTGCAATTTACATCAGTCCTCTATTTGCCTGAAATAAGCTCTGCTATGAAATGCAGTGAAGAGAAGAAAGCAAAACCAGAAAAATTCTCACTGTGCTATGCATTCTGCAATTTAGAAAATACTACTTTTCTCACTACTTCGTTTGTGCCGTTCTTAATGGCACTATTAAAATTAATAAATAAGAGCAAATCATCTCACTTGGATTTCCAAGACTTAATTCTGAATTCATGTTACAAAATTTTCAGAACCATTGAGGCACAGAGACCCACCTGCGGCCCATGGAGAAGGGATAGAGTTAATTTGCCTACAGTTTGGTATCTTCATTATTAAGTTCATTATCTTCCACCATGACAAAAGCAGTGCAGAGAAACTTGACGCAACTCCAAATAATGGCAATAGACAAGAAATTGGTCATTTCCCCTCTTCTTCCCTTTTCTCTCTTTTTTTTTTAATTTTATAAATTCAAGTACAAAAATAGCAAAATACCTGGTCTTGCCTGCATTTGCTTAAACTAGTCTTCTTTTACCAGGAAGGTTTTCTTCCTATTTCAAAGCTAGAAAAACATATACAGCCCTCCTCCTGGTGAGGTTAAACATACTACTTTCACTGCAGTGCACGGATTTTCCCAGAGTTGTGTGTGTCCCTTACATAAAAGCATTATCCTATCTCAATAAAAGATGCATCAGCCAACATAGCTATAAATGGGTGTGGTTCACAATTCTGTATATAAGATAAACTTTGAAGCTTTATCAAAACAAAGCCCCAACTTACATTCATGTACTTCTTTAAAATACATTTTAAAATAAACTGTTGAATGACCTAGACAAGTTGTCCCATCACAATTCTTAACTGTGCTCCAAGTGCATTCTCAAGCAAATCAAATAATCATTGACTTGTTTTATAAAAAAATACTGGGAACATGATTAAAGGAAGCTGTGTAAGGCACAGCTCTCAATACTGCAACAGACAACCTCTAAAGGGCTGTGCAGTTGAAAAAAAGCAATTTCCTAGGTCACTGAGGAACATGTACTTGATATATGATCTTGTAGTAGTAATTTATTTAAAACAAAAGAAAAAATAGTAATTTAGGAATTTCAACTTATAAACATTCAACTTGATGGTATTTGATAGCCTAAGATCTTTTCAGTCAAGCACCTTAACGCACCTGCAAATGCTGTACAACTTGTGATACCCAACAGCAACCACACTTAGTCTGCAGGAAGGTCCTGAAACAAGCACCAAGCAATTAATACTACACATCAGTGTAGCCCTGTCTCTTATTTTGAAGACTCATACTCCAAATTTCAAACTGTAATTTTATCAGAAATATACCCCCAACAAAATCGTTAGGTTTTCCCGAGCATATAGAGAATGACACAGAAAGGTTAAGGTTGGTCAATACTTGGTGCATACAGCTCTTTTTCATAGAATCACAGTGTTAAGAGGTTGAAATGGACCCTAAAGATCATCTTGTCCCAACACCCCCTGTCATAGACAGGGACACCTCCCAGTAGACCACACTGCTCAAGGCCTCATCCAACCTGGCTTTCATCAAAACCAATTGGCAAGATCCCAAAATGGATGAAACTACACATTAAACGCACTGAAAGACAGTTAAAAGATGGAGGTAGCCTCCAAATATAAATAAATGAGGTTATTTGAGTGAATGTATTCCTAATAGGGTTCCTTGGCAATCAGTTCTTGACTTGGGAGTGCTTAGCAATGACCTAGATGAAGGAAAAAAAATCATCAGCAAATATCAGGCTTTCCAATACCATCAAATCATACCTCTAGTGACAAAAGTCATAACTATAAGATAGAGGATTCACCTGGAAAAGCACTGACTCATAAAAATTCAGGGTCAAGAAAATCTACTGATTATTTTGTCCAAGTAATTCTTCTAATAATAACTTTCCTCAACTATATTTTAAAATTATTGTCTCCTGTAAACAAATAATTAACTACTATTTATACCCCCTCAAAAAACAGGGCCTGCACACACCACGAGAAAGCCCAAGAAGTATGACTGGGAATATGCAATAACATGCTAACCGTGAAGAGAACATACTGCAGGGAGACAGCTCCCACAGCAATCCTTTCCAACACCTTCCCAGACAAAAAAAAAAAAAAAAAAAAGCATGCTAGTGTAGTGTTACCCTTCACTTTGACACTTCTGGCACTCGTTTTCATAGTACTACACCATATGTTACTCACTGGATCAAGAAATATATTGGGTACCAGGAGAAAACGAATAACAAGTACCTGGATGTTGCAGCTTAAGTAAGTAGGAAATAGCAAGGGGTTGGGTATGGAGATACCTGTCTGAAGAACCCAAGCAGCACCAGGGAACATGAGATCTCAGTGTTGTTCAGCATTGTGTGCAACCAGTTAAACTTAAGAAGCAAAGTTAACAACCTAATTTTTTAAAAAATAACTGACTGAGACCTAAAAAGCTAATGGTCTTTCATTTTTTTAAGCAGGGAATAAATATTGATTTGAAGGAAACAGGATGCCTTACCCCTGTATCTGATCTCCAGTGCAACCACAGCTGAAACTGTACATATTTCCGGTGTCCATATGAGAACAAAAACTTTGAAAACCAAGTAATAATCAGGACTATCATGAATTATTAAAGTTACTGGGAGAGCTAACTTGCACCAAGAAAATTCCATTGGTCTAGATACTCCAAATACAGACAAAAGATAAGCACATAGCCTGCCCAAAAAGGCTGCACATAGAGCCTAAATTTTATAAGAGGTATCTTCAGTCCAGCATAAAGAGATTCAGTGAAGAGTCAATGGCTGATACACTGAGTAAAACAGGCATTTTTTTAAGCAGTGATTAACTCTGGGCAAATTGTTGCCATAGTTATGGTGAAGAATCCTCTATCATCAGAAGATAAACTCTCAGATCAATATCCAAAGAGAAATACAAGTCTAGACAGAAGACAAATCATGGCAAATTCTATGGTTTGTGCTGCACAACTGAGTAGTTGAGAATCTACATTCTTCTACTTTAAATTACCTACTAATTAAATGCCATCTTGGAAGGTGAAGTGCAGTAGCATTTAGAGAACATTTACTGAATCATTTTTATATGCAACAGTTAAATACGAAACAAACTTTGTCTCCCTGCATTAGGTTCCAAAAAGTAAGCAAACATCTCAGGAAGAAAACCACAAAAGCTATAAGATCTAAAGCATAATGGCAAGATACTTGAAAATAAAGTTGTATAAGTATATTTGGACTACGGAAACAAACTCAGCATTTTTTGATGAACCAAATTCACTACTTTTTGTCTCATTGTTCATTATAATATATAATTGACAAATATAGTTTTACATCAAAAAGCAATAGTTATGGTAATTTTTAGCAACCTTTTCACTTAGAAGGTTCAGCCTTCTAAATACATCATAAAGAACGAAGTAGGAATATTAGGAGAAGCTAAAGCAAAAAATACATTCTTTTTACTAAACAATCGTTTTTAAATATAAAATGACTGGGGAAAACTTTTGAATATTTATATACTCATAAAATGATTTCAGGAACATTTCTTAGCTTAGCAACTTACTGTCACTTCTCCTGCATGAACAAAATACATATTCATAAACTGGTGGGACTTTTTAAATAAGCCAGGAAGTGCATGTGTGCTCCCTCTAACCACATTTATCACTGCCTTGCTAAGCACAGAAATCATCATCCAAAAAGTTAGCAGCAAAATGAGCCAGTAATAACAAAACCCAGATAAGGGCAAGAGCCTGTTTCAGTGTCAGTGCCAACTGCTACTTCTTTTCACTGTCTGAGAGCTAAGTGTGACATCTGCGTAAAAGGAAGACCACGCTCTATTCTGACTGTCACTTCATTCCCTCTGGTACAAGACTGCTGCTCAGCTTTGAAGTGCACTTGCATATCCCAAACATACCGCCTGAGTGAAAATGCACAAGCCTCATCTGTCTTAAACGGACTTTTTTTCTACATTATTATCAAGCATCTTATGCATTACATTATTACCCATTATATGAATTTATCCTCTGCATAGGCATAAGCAGCCCTGACACCTTTTGATACAAGCAGCTGAGGAACAAAGAACTTGGGTTACCTGCCTGGGGACAAGAGAAATGTCCATGGCAGTTCTCCAACCAGAGTCACACCTCCACAGTGCAAACCAATTCCTTAACTGCAAGACCATCCTTTTCAATTTCAGCTGAGGTTCAAAGTTGTCCTCTTCCAAATGTTACTTGCAAGCATCACTGGAGGGCAGAGAATGATGGATTTCTCAGCCTCCCTCTACCGTTGTTAGAATTCCTTCTCTGACTTGGCTGTTTGAATCACCTTCTCCACTCTCCCAAAAGAGACAGTTTAGAGGCAACAGCAAAAGCTATTCAAACTAAATCAACCAGTTTGTCACTAAACCAGCTAGGTTTAATCAACCACTAACTAAACAAAGAAAAAGTACTTCTTAACTGAAATTTTCCTACAAAGAAGTTAGGGATATACACTTTAAAAGATTGATTTATTTCTTTTTACTTTTTGTTGGTTTTCCTTTTTTTTTTTTAAGTGAGCATTAATGATACTTAAGGGGGAAACGTTTCAACAGCAAAAAGTGAAGGGAAGAGGAAAAAAAGAAAGCTTACATTTGAATGTGATTATTTTTGCTACATAGATTTTAGGATTAAGAAAATAGATTAATGCCATAATCCAAAACAGAATTTACTAATAACTGACTTTTTGACACTTAAAATTCCAAGTTTATTTAAAATTAATTACATACCTTCTTAATTTCAGTAATGTAAGATATGCAAGTGCTGCGTGTTCAGCACAGGAAATATCACCTGCTCAAGAGAACTAAAATAAATTGTGTTTAAGTAATTTTCCTCCTTTTCACCTTGCCTCCTACTACAAACAGAACTTACAAGTGAAAGGAAAACACAGTTTCTAGTAAAATCTATTCTGCAGGTAAAATCTTTAATAGAATGTTAATGCAATATTATAAAAATCTCTTGAAAATTTAAGATTTCCACAATTCCTAATGAATTATAAACAAAGTTCCAAAACCTAAGGAGCAGATTTCCAACAACAGAAGAAACAGAGTAGGTTGCATCTCCAGCTCCTTAAAACAGAGTCCTCCCCTTCACAAATAAAACCTGGAAGGTTAAAACCAGTATAGATATGCCACGGAACCACACTAAGATGAAAAGATAAGCAGTGGAGGGGTTGATGTTGATCTGATTCTAGTAAGAGCACAAAAAATTCTCTTTTCAGCAAGTTTCGCAAACGTTAAGTGCATGTCTATCTTCTCAGATACTGTCTACTGTTAGAATCCTGACAGTGCGGTTTATTCCTATATTAAAAAACAGTTTATTTCTCCAGGACAGACTCCGCTCCCAGCAGCTACACTGGTATACCTATACAACTATAGTCATGTAGTTTCTTTAGTACCCATCTATTCATTTTTTCTTCACCAGAAAAAGGCCACAATTCGTTGCTAGAATAATTGGACTGGTACCATTGAAGAACTGGCAAATATTAGAAGTGCTAACTACCCCAAAACTCCACCAGCAGATGTGTCTAATTTGGAAGGAACTGTGTTTGAAGATACCTTCATCAATTCTCTTCCTAAGACGCCGCAATCTCTTTCTCCAAGACACATATAAAATGTTTAAAAAATGAAAGTTACATACAGATTTTTGTGCACAATAAAGTGTTGACATATTTTGTCAACATACTTAGAAAACCCTCCTGTAACAACTACAGTCAAGAGCAGCACAACCTCTGGGAGCCAAAAAAGTCAGCCCCTTAAGTCTGATGGTTCTTCTGGCGGTATCCTATCTGCTGCTAAGGACACTGGGAATAAGCAAGGGTCTTTCTGTGGTGGCAGCACTCAGATTGCAAATGTTCTCTGCAACCACACAAGGAAAGAACTTACACCGTAGCACTGCAAAGCCAAATAAAGACCCTGAGAACAAAAAATTCCCGAACTGCCTCAAACTTACATTTTTTATTGAGATACAGAGAATGCAGTTAACTCCCAAAAGAAGTCTGGTGGTGCCCAGAAACAAGAAGTACATTGGGGATGATTCATGTGGGCTGGTAACAGCACGTATTTCTCAACCAAGAGGGGAAACAGGAAGAGGGCAAAGTAATGCTTTAGAAAACACCTGGGCTACAGAACTACTTACACAGAGCAGTTCAGCTCAGAAAAGCAAGAACATCCATTGTTGCTGGATGCAACAATGCATCCATTTATTGTTGTTACAAACCCAAATTTTAGTCCCAGCTCAAATTCAGGTGATCCAGGGCTTTATATATTCTTGCAGGACAAAGCCCTACAAGTGTAAGTACTAAAAACATCATCAAGGAAAAAGCAGAGAGCAGGAGGCACACCACATGTGGATTTCCAACTACCTTGGGCAAGTGGGAGTTTTAAAACTTTTTACATTTTACCAATCTATTAAAAAAACAGGATAATAATGTCACAGGCAATAAATGTTTTATTAATATCAAATTAATTCATGAAAAATAGGTTTTGTGTGACATGATATGACGCTACAGAGACGTATTTGTCCATCAAACCCACACAACTCGCATTTAAAATACAAGCTACTACCCTCCCATACACATATAACAAGTAAATCCCAATAGAAATTATTCATAACAGTACTTCAATTGAGAACACAATTATCTGTAATTTCATAGTACAGACAACCAGATGCCCCAATGTCTCAGACCAGAGACAAGTGTTCTTATGTCCAAGTGTCTGTTTTACTTTAAGCTCTGCTTTCCATATCCACACCTGAAAAAAATCCACGGAAAGTTACAGACTTTAGTAGAAATGCTCTAGATGCCCAGGACCCCTGACACCTGCATCACACAACAAACTCCCTCCAAACAACCAAAACACCCTGGAGTTTCCTTCTGCTTGTCATAAAGGTGAGGAATCACCTCACTGATTTCCAGATCAGATTGTTCCTTACCTGCTAGAAGAGAACAAATAGATTTCTCTAGTAACAAACAACAAACCCTCAGAAATTCTTAAAACAAGAAGTAAAGCACCTATCTAGATTGACTGAATTTGAGGCCTTCAATTATTTCAGTCAGTGCTTATAAATGAGGTATTATGCTTCAGTAATCATACTCAGTTGCCTCATTCAAAATCAGATTACCTTGCATATGCCTGCTAAAGGAAGATTTATTTAAAAGTGATACTTCTTTATTATAATTCAAATTAATTTCTTCAGACTTGCAGAGGCTACTCTGCACACTAAGTGTTGGATAATCTAGGAAGACCTTTCAACTTCAAAACCACATGACATGAGCCAACATTAAGTACATTTAAATTATTTAGGCTAATGGATAAAGAGCTTTAAAGAAGAACATTCCAAATCCATGATAACTGAACTCTGACAGTTTTTGCTTTATTTTTCCATTTTATTTATATTCATGCCATCTGGCTGTATTGATCATGTAGTTAAACAATCTTGTGTTTTTTCAGATTAAGTAAATTCAAAACTAATTTGTACGATCATTCAGTAACACATATGCTCTTGAGTAATTTGCAGGTGCCAGCTATGAAGTCACTTACCGACTCTTATAGACTGAGCTCCGATTTACAGAAAACACATTCCGGAACAAATATCCACGAGGCCAAACAGACAACCAAGCCCATGGATCGCTACTCATTTACCGGACTTTATATAATATGCCAAATTTCCATGAGCCTCACATTTCAAGTGATCTGTTTAGAACTTCTATCAGATTCCACACCCCAAACCACAGATACACACACCAACAGAATGGAGTAAATGAAAAAACTAAAAAAAGTTACTTATCCTAAAAGTTCTGTATCATCATAAACCACTTGCTCAAAAGGCTAGATTTACAGGAAATAAATTTGGCAATTGACAAAGCATGATAAAGCAACATTAAAAAACACTGCTAAAAATAAACAGACATTAATTTCCAAGTGCTATGGTAGAATTGTTTAAGGGACAATGATCTTTTTTCCATGTTTTCAGATAAAATTTAATGGACATACACAGATCATACATGCTATTTCCAGCTGTCAGCCTTATCAAAGATTCAATCTCTTCCTAAATACAACCACCAGGCAGCTCTAGACCCAAAGATTTATAAACAATTACCTCTATTTTGTAATTTCATCAGATTATGACCCTTAAAGTCACACACAGTAAAATGAGCTACTGTTTCTACAAGAATAGATGGAGGTGTCAGGAAAAAAGAGGGGGAAGGCAGGGGCTTTAATTTTTAGTCATAGATTTTAATCCACCATTTTAGGTATCAAAATGCGTTTTTTCTTTTTTTTTTAACAAAACTACAAGAGAACTGATAAACCAACAAACAGATACAAGCGTAACGCGAATCTATAACAGAACTGCAGTAACCAAATGAGAGTAAAGGGCCTTCTCTATGTCTATGCATTCTGCAGTCTAGTTTTATGTGTATCCAATTCGTACCATATTCATTATCGTTTATAGCTGGCACACCTATGCATGGCCTCCAGTCTTTGGAATCAGACCAGCTTCTGAAACTCTTCAGGAAGTACTGCTACAGTTCCTACCACTGATTGAGCCGCACACAAGTCACCACCATAACTTCATGGGCATTTGTGCAACTCTGTCACTTATAAATACTTTAAAATTACTGTCAGAACATCAAGGTCCCAGCCATTCCCATGTTCTTACTGCTTGTGATCACCTAATATCGGCAACAGTAGGTTTGGGGGGGATGTTTTTTAAAGGTTTGTGGAATGGTTTATAACTTGTTCTGCACATGTTCTCTCTAAAGCATCTTCTTCTCTTCAAAACGACCACTGTGGTGCCTTATACTGAAAGTCAAGTTTTAGATACTCATCTTCATCCATCCCCTAAGAGGACAAAGTTGAATAACAAAAAGTAAAATATTAATAGGAACTCTTCACTCTTGCTTTCAACAGATCCCTGTACAGCATTATTAACTCCACAGTCTGGCTTCAACTCTGTAAAAAATTTTGCCCTACAACTGGACCAAAACCAGACCTTCCTCGGGACTTCCCCAGATGCACGTCAGCCTGTCCACACCCAACAAATTGCAGGACCTGGGCCTGTCCCCGTATCAGCATAAATTAGGACTTGTCAAACAGGTAGGACATAGCAACAGAAGATATTTTATGAGCATAAAGGTAACTGTTTCCACTGTCCCACTCCATAGTGAAAGAAAATAATAGTAATAATGACAAGCATGGCATTTCCCCCCCTTTATTTTGGTAGGCTCTCAGTCGCCTTTTCATTCTTTAGGTACCCAAGATAACTTCACAGAAGATGGAGACTAACGTGACAGAGAAAGGAGCTTAGAAACGGGACCCTGTCAGGCAGGGACAGCAGCATGTGCCGCGTCAGCCCTTCCCTGCCCCGCCCGCACCTGCGGCGGCCACGCCAGGGGCACCGCTGCGACCCCACACCGGGCCACCTCCCCGCCCGTTTCTAAGCCAAACTCGGCTGGGGAAGTAAACAAGTAAAACAAAAGGAAGGAGAGGGGAAAAGGGGAAAGGAGCCCGGCCTGGGGCCGCGGCGGCCGGGGAGGGGTCGGGTCGGGCGGCAGCGCCGGTTGCCCGGGCACCATCTTGGGGGCGGCCGGGGGTGAGTGAGGACGCGGCCCCGCAGCGCCGCCGGGGGCCGGCCCGGCGCTTTACCTGCTCTGCCAGCCCTGCAGGAGGTTGGTGTATTTGCTGAGCGTCCCTTCCAGCACCGGCTCCCGCCGCCTGCCGCCGCCGCCGGGCGCCTGCGCGCCCCCCGGGCTGGCCGCCGCCGAGCCGGGGCTGCTGCCGCCTCCGCCGGCCCCCCCGCCTCCATCCAGCCTCCCCGCGGCCGCCGCCCGGCCCGGGAGCCCGCGGCTGGCGGAGGAGGACGAGGGGGACGAGCCTGCCGACGTGGGGCGGCTGCTGCTGCGGCTGCTGCTGTTGCTGCCGCCGCCCTCGCTCGCCGCCGCTTTCTCCATGGAGCCCCGCGGGGGAGGCTGCCCGCCCGCTCCGGCCGCGGCTGCCGCCCGTGCCCGGCAAAGCCCTGACTCACAGGCGGCGCGGAGAGGGGCGGCGCCCGGGGGAGAAGGGGCCGGGCCGCACCGGGCGAGGGAACCGCCGCGCCGCCTCCTCGCCGGGCGGTGCGGGGAGTTAGGCGGCGGTCGGTGCCCCCCGGCTCCGCGGGGTCCCGCCCGCCGCCCCCCCGAGCGCCCCGCCCGCCCGAACCGGAGGCAGGGCGCTGCTGCGGCGCCGGGGGCCGAGCAGGGGCGGGGGCCGCACACGCACACGCGGAGGCACAGGGCGAACGGGGAGAGGCACAGCACACACGCAGACTGCATGGTGCCCGCGGCCGGCACACGCCATGCGACGCGGAGGGGTGACCCCAAAGGACACGGTGCCCGGGTGTGGGGCGGGCATGCAGACCCACGGCGCGGCAGGCGCAGAGCACACACCGACACCGCCTCCGGCCCCGGCACCGCGCCCCCCGTGACGCACCCGCCACATGACAGGCACTCACCCGAGGAGCGGCGGGATGAGCGCTGGGACACCGCCGGGGAGCGGGGTGCCGGGACCATAAAGCCTGTGAGTGACACTCACAAAAGCTGTGCCCACCGGAGCACAAAGCGGAGCGCCCGAGGTGGGGGTTCTTGGTCCGGGCGGATGCACGTCGCTGCCCCTCACCATGGAGCGTGACACCAAGGAGGTGGCTGTCCGTGCTGCAGTACACCAGCAGCACAGCTGTGCCCGCACACATGAGGTAGGTGGTGCGTCCAGCACTCAGGAACACAATATTCTTGCTCAACCCACAGCAGGTAATGTATATGAACAGGCCGTATATCATTCATCCAGACCTTGCAAAACAAACATTATTGTAAAGCCACATTTCCTGAAAACAGAGGATTTAACCCCAAGATCACCATTAAAAAGCTTAGTGGGTCCTTGTACAGTCAGCTTCGTACAAAGCTATGGGGTTACATACCCTCAAATCACTTCTATGGCCATCACTTCTATGGCCTCAGTTACATTACAACGTGTATCTTCAGAGCATACCAGAGATGTCAGTATTCTTCCTGACCTTTTACAATTGAAGAATGAAATATAGAGGAAACTCAGAGAGTCTATGAAAAGTATAAACTCAGCTTAGCTCCTGTGCTTTAACCCTGTGGAAAGTTTAGCAGTCCTGTACACAAAAGACTTTTTGAGTGTAGTATCATGTGTGCCCTGCGTTATGCGCCTCAGAAGATACTCAAACCATCTGAATCCACACACAGATGTCTACATTCCCTATATAAATCAGCATGCAGAGGTGGGATCCTAACTTAGATTCTCCCAGTTTTCTCTCTGGAAAATCCTACCATATGTGTTGTGGTTGGATAGCTGAAGTGTTGGGCAACCTGATCCTGAATTTTGGGTGGTTAAACTTCTCATGTTATAGCTAAATACTGAGGCGCTGCGGTCTGGAAACTTGATTTTAATATTTCATTGGTGGAACATTTAACACACATCTCCTGCAGTACAGAGAAAGATTAGGAACTCAGTTAATTTTAAAAACAAAATATTTTAGAGTAAATATTTTCTCAGGTCAGAGCTGTTGATTACGATGTTCATGTAAAATTACCCAATCGTTGTTACTATGTAAAGAAACCTTCTTACCACAACCTGAAAATCCTCATTCTTAGGCTCAACTCTTCTTCTGATGACCACAGTGTTCAGAAGACATTGGATGAACAAGGCATGCTCCTTCAGGAAGCTCAGATCCTGCTCGCTCAGGATGAGGATTGTCCTTCATTTGTCCTCGTAATGTTACAATGGCAGCCCAAAGCTGTGGAAACACTACGCTTTAATGAGGTAACTGTGTCACCCCATCAGCTACTGCAGCACATTACCTATGTATGTTCTACATTATAGGTAGTGAATGTAATATTTTCTGCCTTCCACAGAATTTGCTGAAAGATAATTCTGTCAGGAAAAGAAGCCGCCTTACACATGAATAGAGATGCCTCTCATACCCTTCTAAACAATAAAGCTCAAGTAACAGTGGTGCACTTGTCAGGGAATTTCTGAAATAAAAGGGATAACAGGCTGTAAGTATATCCCCATGAGAATTTTGCAAAATCATAAAACATGTTTCCCGCTGCTAGAAGGATTGCTGTGATGTGATAACATAGGAAGTCCTCTTAGAAGTTATAAACTAGTTAATAGATGGCAAATAAAACGTGAATAAATGGTCACTTTTCAAATAGAGGGTAACCACTAAGAGTTGAATCTCTGTTATTCCGTATCTTCTTAAATCAGAGTTAAAACTAGAATCAAATGCAAAAAAATAGCAGAAGGATCTAACAGTAGTGACTAAATCACTGATAACATGGCAACTGAAATTTAATGTTGCTAGAAACCAAAGTAAAGCAGATGTGGAGAAAATAGTTTTTACTATGCATGCATGCTGATCTATAAATTAGCTATAGCCTCTCAGGCAAGAGATCTTGTAGACATTTTAAATAGTCCTCTGAAAACCCCATCTCAGTGTTCAAGGGTAATCAAACAAACAGCTGTGATGAGCTCGTTAGGAAAGACAGAAATAACAGCTTGCCACTATATAAATCCATAGTACAGCCAGTATCTATGTACTCTGCATTTATAATATTCCTTCAAAAAGGACAGAGTAAAAAGAGAAAAGGTGTAAATGTCAGCTTTTTTATGAGAGAGCTCACTGAGCAGGGTTTTCATTTGAAAAAGAGACAACCAATGTACAAAATGATATTCAGATTAATAGGAGTGATTCTTCACAGTTTCTCATGAAACAAGAACTATGGGGGAACTGGTTTAAAACAAGAACAAGAAACTACTTTCTCACATGGTTTATACTCATAAAGCTCATTGTTATGAGATGGTTTTGGATGCCAAACGTCTAGAAAGATTAAAAAAGCAATTGGTTTTGAAGAACCTTTAAAGAAGGTTGACCAAAGTGTTTTGGATGTATTTGAAGTTCAGAAAGGCTCTAAATTTCTGACTCCTTTAAGACTATTTACTTTATAGTAAATAGGTGAAATAATCCCTGCCCTGTTCTTTCGCTAGATCTTTATCTAAACACATACTCATGGAAGGAATAAAGTACTGGACTAGAGAGACCTTTAGTTTAATCTATGGTATGGCTTTTCATATAAATATGAATATATAAATATGTAAATATGAAGTAATACTAAGGATTCCTTCTTCTTGGTTAACCAAAGGTCCTTTCAAAGCAAACATTTGCACTGTATGCAGCTTTTATATGGTATAGATGGCATCATGTTGTATAGAATGTGTCACTCTTCTCATTCCTTTTCCCTTCCCAGTTTATACATATCGTTGCAACCTAACAGAGCTGGACAATCTTTCATAGCAATTTTGGTATCAGTGAGCCCCTAACCCCATTTATTTGAAGTTAATTATGTTCTTCAAAATGACTGAACCTGTATTTATTTTACTAGCTAATTGTCTGTCCCAGTAGAGTTAGACTTCAGGGTAATACACACTGACTTGGTCTGATGCAATATTGCATGATGTATGCTTTGTCACAAGCATTATTAATTAGCTATTTATTAATGCAACCTGCCTAATGAAGGTTCACACTGTTTCCAAGGTAACACAGCTGCTATGTTACAGTCCTTTAGAATGTTACTTTCTCTCTATGACCAAACCAAAATTTTGCTTCTTTCATTAAGAACCCAAAAGAATCAAAATAACTCATTAATTATCCCACCTTTTAGAAAGCAAAATATCTGCTAAGATAACAAATCCAGTACTGTTTGCCTTTGTCAGGAAACAGAGGCATTTCTCCATCCTGTGTGAAGCTACACAACTTTAGCTTCTAGAACAAGGTCAGCTCTTAATCCATTTGCTAATTTGTGTTTCCTGGACATCTTGGGTTGGGTTTCTCTACCTTTTTAACACCCTCCTAGCAAACAGTTTTCCTGAAGGACTTCGCAATTTCTTTTTACCTCCTCTCACCATCAGATTTCCACTCAACTTCTCACCATCATAATCCTGTGGAGGAATTCAGCTATATGGTCTACAGAAACTATTTCTGCCCAGGCTACAGTCAGACAGTGAGCATATTACGTGGAAATACCCCAAGGCTTGCTCAGTTTTACCATCTCCTCCTTCTTGCCCTCCTCCTGAGACACTGCTTTATTTCTCATGGGCTTTGGAGACTAAATCCATCTGTCACTAAACTTAAAGCAATACTTAGGGCAACAACATACCACTGTGCACTTCTATCACCACTGTCTATAGATGACAGTACTGGAATGACTCTTAAATGATCCCTAAAGTTCAGCTCATGTCACAGTGATGCCACCTGCACCAAGCCTACTCTTAATAATGCTTCCCTAATGGTCTGCAGCAACTGGCAGAGAGTGAATGCAGCAGGTGGAACAATGTGCAGCAGCAGCATGTCCTCCAGTACTTCCTTAGATCCAGTGCTGTAGATTCCTGAACTTGAAAGGTTAAAAGAGACAGTGACTCCTCTAATCAGGCCTTTTTAATAACTCAGTACAAGAATTGTAACGTTCTGTCTTATAGGATTGTTTCACTTAGATTTAACCAGCACGTCGTCCACGAGTAACACACTTCTGACCTGAGAATTCTGAGAACGTAGAGAAACCACCACTAACTCTGCAGTCTGCCAACTTCAGGATTAGCTTTGCTGAACCAGTATGCATTGTATCCTCCCTCCCTGGTGCTCGTAAGCCTGCAATGTATGATAAACATGCTGCATTGCCACACTTCATCCTGTTGTCAGCAGCTTCTCATCCACCAACCATCCTCCTAAACCTCACTTAACTGAAAGTTAGTGACAGGGAAAGCCAAGAGAGACATGGCTCATGGAAAATGTACCCAAACTACCTTTGCTGCCAGAAACAACTGTGACTGGGAAACAGATACTTGCATACAGGTTAATTTACTCTATCACATGGCATTGCAAAGTCATGTGGACTGAGGTTTGTGCTGCCACAGCTAGACCCTCATAGCTTATTAACTCAGCTACAGTACACTGCTCTGTAATTTGGAGGTTAGACCAGTTGAAACAAAACTTGATCAAAATGTCTGAACCTCTGGAATACAAACTTCAGGATGGTTAGCTGGAGAAAATACTAGTTTATATTATGCATATTATATATATATTTGCATTGGATGTCACTAAATGTGCATGAGGAAGTGATGTGCATGACAAACATGACGGAAGGTATTTTCTGCATAGCTAGAATTAACCCTTTGAACTGCAACTGGAAACAAATAGGAAGTTAGTGCATAAAGAAACTGAGTGAGCATAAGGAGCTAAAAGAGCACAAATATCACTGTCGCTGGATATTGTGTATTTTAACTGGTGGTAACAGCTGTATTCTGTGCCAGTGAATCTTTGAACAGTTTTTATAGGTAGTCACAAATACAGTTCTTTAAAATAAATTCATTCATACACTGAAGCTAGAAGAAAACATTGAGATTATCTAGCATAACCAGCTGGATAACAAAAACCCTTTTTGGTTTGATGTGGAATTACAGATAAATGTCGATATACCAAATCTTAACAATGTGCAGGCATTTTTACCATCCATTTTTCTATCTCAGTAGTTAAACATTTAGGGATTTGAAAAGTATACTAGCCCAGCAAAGGTCAAATTCAGATTCAAGACCAGATTGAGTTTACTCAGTGCCTTTCTCATAACTTACACCAATGCTCAAGCTCTCTTTTATCCCCCTTTTTTTGGAGAGCTGAGTGGTTCCAGTGGAATCTGTCAGATTTCAGCATTTATTATTCATAAGGCATGAGACTGTATATCACTGTAATAATATCCAGTTTGGTGTCCATCCACTTTCTAAATGAAACATCTATGCACCTGTAATCTTATGCCTAATCTGCAAAACCATTTGCACATCCAGAAAGTATTGCTATAGAGCAGTTATACTGCAGTGTATATTTATTGACAAAATAATGCTAGTTTATGCCACTTGGGCTCTGACCTCATACTCCACCACCAGCAAGTTGTATAGTTGTTTGATAAGAGCGTGCAGTATCTTACAGCTTAAGAACCGGTCTCTTTCAAATTGGACCTGTCCCTCAGTTCTAAATGTTACCTCCCACCAATAAAAACTAATAAACGTGTAAAAGGGAGTAGAAGGCAGTAAAGCTTGGGGGTTTTTTACAGTTCAAGGGTTTATAGTCTTGGGGGTCATACTTTAATTAACTCTAGAATGTGTGGTGAGTGTAATTATCCCAAGCTAGGGATGGCATTTTTTTTGTCAGGGTTCACCACTGAGTGATTTTAAATTTGACTGATAATGGACAAATTGTAATAGCTTGTGAAAAACACGTGAACCAACATTTTCTTACTTATTACAATAAATAAAATTAGTTCAAGAAAAAAACCAAACAAACAAAAAAAAGCCATAAAAGAAGTGTGCTGTATATTGCCCAACTCATGCAAATGGTGGGCTAATACTTTCCTGGTGTGTAGGTTTAATGCTGATATAACAGGAATCATTACGTTCAGGAAGACCCCACAGCACAGAATTGACTGTTATCTTCACTGATTCTGAAGAACAGTATAAACTGTGGTTTATAAAAGCCTGACAACATCATTTATCTAATCCTCTTCTGGTTGCTGGACAGAAAACGACAGCCATATTTTTTTCTCCCTCTTCTCCGGTGAATTTGCTTGTAATACTTGCTCTCTCATATCACACACAGCCTTGACAGGAGTATCCAGTGGAGATAACCTCAAATATGCAAAGAGCTGAATTATGATTCCGTCCCTCTGGTTTCTAAAACTCAGCTGTCAGCTTTGATCTTTGACTTTTGAGAGCCTCTTCTGCAAAACAGAACGTACATTCATATATGGCTTGATGGAATAGTATTTGCCATGATTTCAAAGGCAGAAACAAATGCTAATTTTTTAGAATAAGCATAGTACAAGTTCAGGAAGCTGACAGTTTTCAGTTTAACTTTTCCTGACCTTGGCTTTTTCCATAGAGAATGCCTGGAACAGGCACTCCTTAGCTGCAGTTTCACAAATTCAGACATTCTAAACTCTGAGCTCTGTCAGCTTCAATCAGTCAAAACTTTCCCCCTGCAATACTGTGTTACAGCCTAAAAATAGGGCTATGCTTTCAGAAAATTAAATAGCATTAAAGTTATGAAAGTTGATGAAACAGATTCCAGATGCTAACAACCTGAAATGACAGAGAGAGGAAGAATCTAGGGGTGTGCACACAGACAACTTTCTTCCTTCTTTATAAGCTTCACAGAAGACTAAAGAAATTTGGTTTATTTTTTCTGACATCCCATTTGTATGAAATGAAGAATGAATGTTTAATCTTACTATCCTATTGTGGAAAAATAGGAAACAATTCGGGGGGACCTTGGAATCCTGATCAGTAGAGGTCAACCCCTAACTGACAAGACAGGCATTGGATCTCTAAAATAAGATCTTCTCACAAATATTCAAAACTGTCATCAGAAATAAAAATTTAAACAAACAATGTAACAAATCTTTGAATGGTCTCAACAAAAACTTTTTCCATGCAAATTAGGCTTCACTTAATCTGATGTCAGATTTTAAAGCTCTCTAAGTTCTCCACATACTTTTCAAAACAGTTAATGAGAAACAAGTAGAAAGGATCTGAGGTTTTAGTATAAATATCAAGTGGAACAGTGTAGTGATATCTCAAACCATGACAAACAGGAAAGGTTTTCAAAAGATCATGCACCTCTTTTTTTTTTTTTTAGAAAACTACTTGAACAAAACAATCATCTAAAAGCTATAAATAAATTCATCCACAGCATGTGCTTCATAAATCAGAATAGGGTCTTATTATGGGAAAACACAGCCCATATACTAATTTAATCTGATCCCAGATTCCTTCATGTCAGAAATCAAATTCAGAAGGGCATAGAATTCTATTGCTGACAGGGGGAAAATGGGGTTTATAGGCAGAAACAAAGACAAAAATCAGTCAGTTTGACAGAGTTTTAGATATTTATTTTTTTTCCTAACAGCAATGAGGAGTGTCACACCACATTCAGAACACCAACAAGGTCTTTGGCAGTTGTTATCACCTTATTTTTGCCAGGAAGTTCTGTCCTAACCAAGTTTAGACAACACTTTCATAGCAACAAAAGCGGCTGGTCTACTTTAGAAATCCCAGTAGAGATGGAGCTGCTCCAGTGTCAGCCTAAGAGTGTAATGGGGAGTTTGCCAAAAAAGGCTAGGTTAGATGCAGTCTTCAGAGGCTACACATAAACCAAATGTGTCAAAATCCTGGCAGTTAACTGGCAGGAAGTTTATAACCCAGGGAGAAAGATAAGACAAGTCTCCTGACATAACCACAGCATTTTCTCACTCTCATAGAGTTTTCAGAAGGAAAACTGATGTTATTTGATGATGCAGTGCACCAGAAATAAGTCAGAGGCCATCACCCACAGACAAGCATTTCTAGGTAATTTGAATCTTAGGAAAATATTACAAAGGGAAACATATCTAAGCAAGCCAACCCAAGCCATTGCACAGAAAAGAGAAGGTTTTAAGGAAAAAAAAAGTATTCTCTGCATGAAAGTAAACAGATGTGCTGATGCCATAGATGTTAAGATTATTTTTCTTTAGTAGTTTTGAGGGGAAAATACCACTCCTATCTACACAAATTTTATGCATAACACTTCTGACACATTCCTTGCACTCAAGTAAATTTTCTTCACAGAGAATAGGAACTGTGTTTGTGCATTCAGAGATACTAATGGCCTTATTAATTAATAAATGTGGGAAGAAATGCATGGAACAATAGTTTTTTCCTACCATTTCCCTAATGTAAAACTAGCACAATTCTATAAAGTTGTTTAAATGCAGCACAGGTCCTTCAAGTGTGAGTATTGATAAAAGAAAAAAAATAAAAGTGAAAGAAAGGTAGAAAAATACTCTTGCATCAACCTCTTTCTCAGGAAAATTCTCCACTTTAGTTCAAGTCAAAGGAGCTAAGGTTACCAACTGTTTATTTGGCCAAGGGCTGTTTGCTTCAACCAAGACTGGGGAGATAGAAATAAACAGCAAAGCAATATACAGTATCACTTTACAGAAAAAGGATGAATATCCATTTGTAACACAGAACCAAGGCAGTACTTTTTTCCATTTATAATCTGTAACACAAGGCAATTACTGTTTCTCCCTTGGAGAATCAAGTTCTTTTTTTCCCATGAATGCTGCTCTTACCTACCCAGGAATGCACGTGTGGAAGGACTGACCAGGAAGCACATAGCTTCCTGTTTCCCTGGCTACTGAACTTCCTGTACATTCCCTGTACTGTTAGTGGCACTCTTTGGGAAGAGCTGCACCTCTGAAAAATTTGTACTATATAAAGGAAAAGAAGAAGTAATTCAAACCCAACTGGAATCAAAGCATTTAACATAGTTGATCTCTGCTATGCATCCTGCTTCCCAGAGTCTACTTAATGTCATATAACATCAGAAAAAAATTAGAATACATATTCTAAAGGCTTAATCACAGCTCTTACTCTCTAGAAATACAGCAGACAATGGAAGTTCAAACACTAGTATACAGTGTACCCAAAAGCAATAGATATCATAAAGAGTAAAAATGACATTGAGAAGGTGACCTTTTTTACGGTGACTGGTGCTGAAATGCCTGGTATGTTTAGGCATCTCTTGTTAATATAGATCAAATAAGGCAGTGAAACTGCATCATAGAAATGTAAAAGTACAATAGCTCTGCCACAGACTGAAACACAAAAGTGTGGTTTTATCTAGGGTACAAGAGTACATTAGAGTACCTGTGGCTAAATGAAAATTGAAGAATCGAATTTGTTTTCTCATGAAGTAAAAGAATATTGAAATGCAGGACACAACTAAAAAGCTTCAGAAAACACTTAAAAGACTGGCATGTTTAGAATTAAATCTGGGCACATTATTTAGACCTACTTCAAGATCTACTCAGTCCAGAGCAAGGCTTCTAGCAGATGGATGGCAATCTAATTCAGCAGACAAGACTGAAAATTCAAGATGTCAGTAAAAAGGATGAGTCTGGTATGAAGCTCAACTCTGCAGGGTGCTAAGGAATATGCATACAAAGCTCAAAATCAAAGTCAAGCAAAATGTCACATGAAGCCTTATACTCTATGATAGCCAGCACAATCCAGGAAAGCATGTCACAAAACACATGTAGGAAGAAGCAAAAGATCTAATATATTATGTCATTTTGCAAGGGTGCACCAGCAGAGTGCATAACATCAAAAAGGAGACAATGAGGGCCTCATTAAACCTGATTAATTCCTCACAGGAGTTCTACCAGGAGATGAATGGACTGCCAGCTAGAAGGCAAATGAGAAATGTATTGCTTTGTGCACCAGCGTCCAGCTTAAAACTAATGTATTGCCAGAAATGCAGAGTTTCTAATAAAAAGCCACTAATCATAGAAGATAAGCAATAGGACCTAGATTTCACAGTGGTTAGCTTTTCCCACAGACATAATATATTAATTAGGCTATACCTCTATTAGTTATAACTGTGTCAGAGGGAAAAAAAGCCCCAACTTTTCGATTTAAAGTAATTATTATCCTTAATCTTACTAAGAAGGCCACACTCAGAGGCAAAGGGAAAGCAAAATAATTGAGGTTGTTATGAAGACATCTTCCTAGAAAATACAAGTCCTCATAGAGTCTTGAAAAGAGTTGGAAAAGTTCAAGCACTTCACATTTCATTCCTCCAGGGAAGTTTCCCTTGGTCTAACATAGCATGAGAAGAGAACCTGAATGCGTTAATTTGGGAGTCACAGAGCAAACAGAAGAACCAAAAGAGCAAATGCATTTCAACATCATAGAAAAAAATGTTCCACATAGGCACGGATTCCAAAGAATTCAGTAAATATTTTAAAAGGAAACATGTTCCATTTCCTCAAAAGGAAGGAACACTCAGAGAATGTGACTGATGCCAAGGATTTTTCTTCACTGAATGCATTCTCAGAATCTTTTGGATACATCTGCGATAGCCTATCCTGCAAAGCTTATGGATTTCACTTTTCCTTTTGAGAAAAGGCTAAATCATATTTTTCTTTAATCCAATATTCTAATTAAATCCCCAATGTTTAAAGGTGCAAGATAGTGCCCTGTTAATGTGGTAATTAGTGACTTCAAAGCCAATTTTCCATTTCATTATAATTTAGATGGCTCATACGGTTCAGAAGACTTTAATTGTATTACTGATGATGCATGTTGAATGGTCAAAGCTTGTGTGTGTTGTGTACATTTTAGTGCCCTCAAGGCCAATGCACTAAACAATTTAAAACTTTTGAATAAATACTCTTGTAAATTTGAAAGCTAAGCCATAAACTACAAAGTTCACTGTTATTACAGCAGATTAATTATTCATGCCATGGAGCTTATAGGTGCACAGACAAAAAAAGACAAGGTGTCTCTACTAGCAGGAAATATGAGGATCTGAATGTATAAGATATCTAATAATATTTGTTCTGAAAACGTGCAGCAAGTTTCATAGCAGTTATGAAAATAGATACAAACAACAAGAGGTTTCATTTTCTACAGTGTTAATTTATTCTTCAATCCAAATGTTTTCTACACCATCTTGGTATCCATTCTTTTGTAGAATACCAGAGCAAAGGAGACAAGTTTGCAGAGATGGGGATAACTATAGGGAGGATAATCTCTTTATGCTAATAATTGTAAAGAATTTTCCTTTTTAAACAAATGGATACAAAATAGGCTATCAAACAGTGCTAGACCCTCTCCTCTACATAAAAACATAGGTATTTTCTATGACAGAAGAAAGACAGTACTTTGTGGCATGCTGTTGATTCTCAAGGTAGACTTACATAAACAAAAGTGGTTTTATCCCTTATTCATATTCAAAATTAAAACCGAAAATTAAAATTCTTCTACTGAAGATATCCACTGATACTTACTGATATCTGGTGTTATCTATCTATATCTATCTATTGATATTTACTGTGTTTATTTCCTATTGGTAGTGACCAAAACTCAACTTTTCTTCACCTTATTTCTTAATCAGTATGATTGCATCTTACACACCCATCACTTATGCCTGCACAACCCTATCTACAGCAACCAAATTGCATGAGCTTTGGGGATGAATACTTCAAGATCTAGGACATTATTTTAGGTCTGAAAACCACATGAGTACATATAGCCATTACAAACAATGAATTATTTCTATCCAAAATTAAAGAACAGGCTGCCCAGGGAAGTGGTCGAGTCACTATCCCTGCAGGTGCAATGCTTAAGGACATTGGTTAGGGTAGACTTGTCAGTGCTGGGTTAATGGTTGAACCCAATGATCTTGGAGGTCTTTTCCAACCTAAAGGATTCTATGATTCTATGAAAATTAAAACTAATTATGCAATTGTTAACATCACCATAGTTCATGGTTATTTTTGTAAACACTTGCAGGGATTTTTTTTTTCTGTTACTTCTCCCACGCCCAAGGAACCAACAGAGGCATCACTCAGGAATTTGGAATTCAGAGCTCTTTTGGAAATATCTCTGTTGAGCAGGGACCTGAGTTAGCTCCTAAAACCAATGAAGCTATCCCTAAATTACAGATTTTTAGATTTTAGATTTTGCTAATGAAGAACATCTCAGTCTTTCTTAAACAGAAAAGGTGGAGATTTAAATTAAGTCCAAAGTGGGATATCAATTCAACTAATTTACTAATTTTAAGAATCAGAATAAAAAGTGATGTGTTTACTGTCTGTAAACTTTGCTTTTTGGCACATCTTGTTCAGAAATGTTCAGTCTAATGCTCCCTTTGTCTCTGTCTTGGTCTTTTGCTCAGTCAGTTTGCATATAAGCTTCGTAAACCAATAAAGTCCCCATATGTCTGAACTTCAGCTGCATGGGACAGGTTTATGTTAGGAAACAGCAACTCCCTCTAGCGCCAAAGGAGCTTCCTCCTTCACAGCACACTAAATTGAACCCCAGTGAAAGTCATTCTTTGCTAATTAATGTCATGTTCTTGTTATAAAGTTGCATTCAGGAGTCTTTTCTCCTGTTACTGTGTTCTGTTATAGCTGCTGACACAAGTGTTAACAGGCAAAAAAAATTTAATAGAAAAAAAAATTCTGTGCTTGCAAATTAGGATGCTGTTGGGCATTGATGATTTTTTTTTCTTTGAAACACATGATGTTAAGCACACTGAAAAGGTTTGGTTTACATACTCAGACCCTATCAGAATGGCATTAAAGCTGGCTCACTGCCATCTTTGAAGGCTGTTTCAGAAATCTGAGTCCTTTTACGATTTATGGCAAGTATGTGATTTCCAACTAAACAAAAAAAAGAAATAACATTGAAATCAGTCACAGTTGCTCTGGATGCTAAATTTTTCCTAGGTGTCAATACTCAGCAGGTTAACATGCATAGAATCTAGCACTGAATAACAAACTAGAAAGTTGCAACATCCTCCTGGGAGTTTCTATCCTCTGGAGATAAGATAAATAAAAGCCCTACGCCCTTGAGTTACAAATTAGCTGTGGCAGATCAGTTCCACACAGGGCATTCCATGCTGGCTTGGTATGCTGATAAGAGGGTCTGGATGCTGCTGGTATTGTTAGACTGTATACAAAATTATACTGTATACAAAGGTTA
This sequence comes from Manacus candei, assembly GCF_025592945.1. Lineage (NCBI taxonomy): Eukaryota > Metazoa > Chordata > Aves > Passeriformes > Pipridae > Manacus > Manacus candei. Next base: position 5,101,928 of record NW_026138074.1, on the reverse strand, counting down.
CTGAGATTGTCACACAGTGCAGAGAGGCTTTGCGTACATTGGGATTGCACAGCAATGGAACAGCACGGAACTAGGTGGTAAAGGCAAAAAACAGCCCACTGCTGGTGAGAAATAAGATTACATCTCATTAAGAGCAACCAGAGGCAGCAGGGAAGCTGTCCTACCTCCATCACAGAGGGGGGACTAGCCTGCAATGCTGGACCTGCCCTCCATCCTACGCTAAGCACTATGGGTGGAAAAGAATAGGAAATGGGGTTTATAGAAAAGATCTCACTTGAAACTCCTGCTACGATGCTCTAAAATTAGATAATGATCTGATGTCCAAAAATATGTGGTTTTAAACCTTTATAGGATCACTTATTATGACCTACTATATAGAGAAAGGATGAACACAGGAAACAAGCAGCTGCCCTGCTGTCTTAAGGTCAGAAGCTGAGGTACAAGGTGTGCGTGGTGGCCACTCACAAAGCAGACAAGCACTGGGCTGTACAGATGCCCTGTACAGATCAATAGCAGCAAGGTCTGTCTCTGTATCTCTTTGTGCTGCAACATGGCAGGGTTCTACAGCTCACCAGCTAAAATAGCAGAAAGTCAGCATACAGAGCATTAGTATCTGTATAGTGCAGATAGAAGGGGTGAAGACAGTGGGGCCAAGAAATGACATGTCTATCCCAGTGCAACTGCCAAGTACAATTTGGCTTTCTTACTCCTGTAGCTTTTTTTAAATTTATTTTCCTGACATCACTGGCACCCTGTGAATCCCACATGGTAGGTTGTTTGGCTTTACACAACTGATAGCCCCCAACCTGGTCTTCATCAGCCATCTTGGCTTGGTACTCAGCTCAAAGGCTCACAAATTTCCCTCCTCCTGCTATAAAGAGCCACCTGTTAAGAGAATGTTACCTGAGATTTAACTAAGTAACCAGCCTGACTGCCCAGGTGGAGCCATGGCATAAGGTGATTCATAAGTCTCCCAAGAACCTCTTAAGGCAGTGTTTCTATATCTGTTAGGTATTTTGTGGCTAATGAAACATTGGCTGGCATAATTGCTGGAGTTTTTATATTTTACATGAAGAGGTGTTAAGCTGCTTTTTACTAAATACCATATACAACAATATATAGATTTTGTTTATCCTACCTGATTTATTTGCAATTTGATGTCACATAATCATAGCACAACAAGGGAATAAGATGTTTTCACTTCCACTCTTAAATAGTTTTGTAATCTGGAATAATTTGCCCTTTGTACGTACCTTCTTTGCATGAATGACTCATGTATTCATTGTTACTTCATATGGCCCTAGTCCCTAATCCTGCATGACTTTACTCAAATAAACTGGCTATGTGGTTGCTTAAATGAGCAAAGGCAGTCAGGAATACAAATAAATTGCCTTCCTGTGCAGCTGATATTTGTCCTGTTGTTAGTCTTACTCCTCCTCTCAGCGATGCAGGATCAGCACAGATGCATCCCAATAACAGCAAGTCCTGAGCTGAAAAGCAGCTCCTGAGCCAAGGGGTGGAGTGTGCATGGATGGAAAAGTGCATCCTAGTCCCATCTGAGGTTTCTGACAGCTTTCTCCTGACCTAGCTGTTTAAAGTCTGATCCAACATTACTCAGTTGCTCCATACCATAATTGCCTGTGAACAGAAGTAGCCAAGCCTGGAAGACAAGGAAGAGATTCAGAGAAGGCATATGGAAAATTATGATTACAGTCTGCAGGCCCACTGAGGGCCCTGGCAGCAACTTGGTTAAAATGTATTGTATAGACCTTTTTAACGATTAATTTCTGTTTAAAAATGGAGTCCCCTTCTCATATTTCTTTCTCCTTGCCTCATCAAATATTCACAAGTTCAGGCACACCGAGGCTGTAATTTTGCTTAAAATGAACCAACCATTACTTTCTGATTTTAGTACTTTGTATTGACTGTTTCATAGTGACTTCATATTATTTATTGTTGCACAACGTTTATATGACAAAAAAACATGTTCCATGGTTCTCAGTTCAGTTTCTCTGGATAGAAATGACAGTTCACTAATTTGCTCAAAAAAATTACAATGGCATAAAATCAAATTTGAACGCAACAAAAAAAAAATCAATTATGGAACTGCGTACAATTTCACATAGTCTATGCCAATAAAAGCTATTAAACAGTAACAAACTGACTTTCAGGCACAGCTATTGAGAGTATCAGCTAAACATATTATTGATCTAGCAGGGATTGCTGGGCAGAATTATTTCTAAAAAGTCAATCAATACATCTTTCTACAATAACTTTATCTGAATGTTTACTTCAGACTGCATAGGGCTGAATATCTGATATATGGAAAGAAATGAAGACATACATATCTGAGTCAACATTCACTATGTTAGTGAAAGTGCCTTCACTGTCTCAATCCTTATTTTGGAAGTCCCAAACTTCACATCTTGTGTTACTAAAAACTTGCAGTAAAAGCACTGGGACTGTCTTTCCAGACAGTCTGGAAGTTTAGTTGCATGCAGTTCAAATTCATTCTAGATGTACTAAGAGTCCCTGGAGTACAGTAGAAAAGAGATTCTAAGAGATCTATCCTGATTCCAGATCACTGGACAGCACATCAGGTCCCATTATGGATGAGAACTGTGGGGTCACTTAGCTGGACTTCCCATCATGTGAATGTCAGCTACATCCATGAACTTACGCTTCCATAACTCAACTGGCCAGACAGCCATTTTACATCTTGAGCAGCTAGAAATAGTTTTCACTTCAAATCCAGACACTTCTTTAATCTCAGATCCTTCACTGCAACAACGTGTTGATGCCAAGTCCCCCTCCAGAGCTGCTCAGTGTCAGTGTGATGCTAGAGCACAGCACTGTACCTAACAATCTAAGAAACCAGTGGTGGTAAACAACACTAAGAAAACAACACTAAGAAAATCCTGACTATTGCTTTTTTAAGAGCTTGCAACCCCACTGAAAACTCTCTTACATTAAAATGTGGAGGTGACTATGCCAATGAATATGCAGTAGATCTGCAGCCTCTGTGGCATCACAGTAATAAGTGAAGAGGTACAAACCATTCCACTCCAGTTAAAGCAAAGCTTTTCTAATTGCAGCATTCCATGAGATAATAGTACATGACGAGAGAGACCTGGTAGCTTTTTTGGTTTCCAGATGAGAACAGTTATGCTACATTAGCCAGTGCACTTTACCTAAAGATCCAGATTTTAATTCACTGTGCTTTTTTTTTTCTCCCTCAAAAATCACTTTGTAGTCAACAGACTGCAGGAGAAAAAACCCACATAATTAAAACCTGTTTTGATTAATAACTTTGCCAAAATTCTACATTGAAATAAGGATAAACAGTAAATATTTTCAATTCACTCCTCCTAAACTTCATTTATACTCTATATGTGCTTGATAATAGCTCTGTGCAGCTATAGGAACCCAGTTCCATGGATTGGGGCTGCACAGTAGGGCGGGACTCATTTGAGAGTTTGGTAAAGAGATCCAGTGATTGCACTGTCTGGAAGGCAGAGAAACTGTGTGAGCAAGAGTTATCCACAGAACAGAACCCAGGGGTGAGAGCAGGACATAGCTGCAATAAGCACCAGAGTAGAGGCACACATTAGTCTCTAGCAGCTGCGAGGGTCACATCAGAGATATTGATTTATGCTTTGCAAATTGAACACTTTATTAAAGCTGACTGTTAAACAGCAGGGAACTAGGACTATATTCTTAAACCATCACCATTTTCCTCACTTCCGAAGAAAAGGGCCTTTGTTATTGTGTACTTTGCAGAGGAAAGGTTAGAAAGAAAACATTCCCTACGTGTCATCAGAATAGTTCAGTGAGAAAGATGAGATGAAGACTGGTTCAATTTCAAGAAGATCGGACTGGAAGACAGAAAAGAAAGGGGTCATCTGCACTCCAATAAAAGGGAAAAAATGCACGTCTGTAGAGCAAAATTCGTCTTTATTTTTCCTTTTTTAAGGAATAGATTTTAATGCTGTTTATCTATAGTACAGAGCAATGACAAGCAAATCTCCTAAAGGTAGTTTTCCACTGCCTAATGGTTGAATGCAAGAAACACTTACCTGGCAGACACCCGTATTTCCAAAGATCACTTTTGTGTATTGTCCTCAACCCACATAATTCTGTCTCTGTTTTATATTTAGACTCTGTATTCTAGAATACAAATCTAATAGCACTAAATTGCTTAGTCAGACATTTGACTTCTGTTAATGGCTGAGACAGCTGTTCAACAGTTTAAGCTAGAAAAAGCAGATAAACATAGCTAATTCTCCTTTTTGATTTACTGCACGTTTGGCACAAATGACAACTTGTGTGTCAACAAGGTGGGGGAAGAAAGTGCAGAAAGGGGAATGGGCAGCTGGGGGAGGATGGCATTTTTTACTAATCAAAAAGATTTATCATGCTATGACCTCATTAACAAAGTTGTTACACAAAAGTTTAATGGAACAACTTGCAAAAAATTACCATCAGTAATAGCTTACCTGAAAGAAGTATACCACCTTGTACAGGCAGAGGGAAAAACAGTACCAGCATAAGGTGTAACATACAGAGAGAGGTCTTTATGAAGCTAAAATCAGACATTTATTTTCCAGATTTCTCCTTATTTATTAAGCTTCATAATCTGTGCTTGACCTAGGTGCCCGGCTAGAATAAAATCGTATTTATCTTGGAAGGCCTGCCAAAATGCAATATAATCTCCAGAAAAAGTCAAAAACAGTCTTTCTTTTTTGAGAACAGAGAGGTGATACATTTGGAAGACTGACTTATTTTGAAGGTGCCTGTCAAGCTTGCCTGAGGTAGGCAGTTCTCTAAACATAAAGTACCTGTCCCGCAACATAAGTAAAATGGCTTTGAACCCTCAAAACACCTTTCTTTCCTCATTAGCTTTTTATCCTCAAAAATGCAGAATAGTCAGTCAAAATGGAACAGGTCTGGAGAGAGAAACATTTGAATAAAGGTGCAGAGAGCTGACAAAATAAGCACAGGTAAGAGGAGGGAAAACAGGTTATGTGAAGAAAGAATGAATAGGGAGTGAAGTTGAAGGGGAGGAAAGGTAAAATGTTTATGCTTCTTAGCATTTTCTGGCCTTCATGTGCATTTCTTTTTGCGGGACTTTACAAGCCAAACCCAACTCCTTCTCATTCTCTACACCTTCAAGAGAGTCAAAGACTGTGGGACATGAAGAGCACTTTCTTAATTCTATTATTCACTTACATTTATGTTTGTTTAATCTAGGCAGGACCTCATCCTCATGTCTGGATTTAAGGCACTTTAGAAACTGAGGTCTCTTATGAAAATACTAACTATTATATCTTAATCATCTTCCCCTTGAGGTCACCTACTCAGAGAGGCTGAGCTGTGCTGCCTAATCCATATCCCTAGTTAGGAGTTTGTAGTACTAAAGAAGTCGCAGAGTTTTTTCAGTCCCACACTCTCAAAACATGCTGTATATAAAAGAAGTTCCTACAAAATCACCAGAATTTAAAATAACTCAAATTGTGTTTCAAGACTTAATATGTTCTGGTGAAATAATTATCTAATTACATATAAATCAGATTCTTATCTTTTGTACAGAACACTAAGAATAAACTTAAAGGAAACTGCTATTTGATGTTTTTAAATATATCCTAAGAAAACCTTTTTTAATAATAATATATTCAATGAGAAAATCAGCATTTTTAATGGAAAATTTCCAAGTAGGTAATCAGGACTTCTTTTCAGAAACTTGCAATTGAAGCTAAATATTTTATACCATTGTAGCTCTTCCACATTTTCTAGTTGTCAGATGTTTCTGCTTTGTACAGGACTCTTTGTAGTTGTAGATTATCACTGATGTATCTTATCTCTGGGTACTGAGTTTTGAAAGGAGTTGATCATGTTTTAATAAATGTTTGGATATCAGACAAATAGAGAGCTCCCTAGGAAAAGATGTATAGGCATCCCAGCAATATCTAGAGTAGTTAAAATAGATCAATATATTAAGCTGGTAAGTGTAGAGACACTGCATATAAGTACTCTAGAAAATGCAACTAGAGAATATCAAAGCTTTATATTGCCCTTTTATGAGTTGCTTTTTTAATTTTAGTGGCTCCTTAGTCCACACTGTCTTTTTCATCACCATGTGTAAAGTCAAATGAAGCACTAAAGAAATAGATCTATCACTATTGACATTGGACCAACAAACCACTTAAATACAGAGGAAAACTGGAAAACAAGAACAGTGATCTCATTGAATATTACTTTCTGCCCCATCCAAAATGTATTTTTATGTTATTGGTCTTCTTTTTTTCTCTGCAACCTAATTATAGGTACCAAACTATCTGCTTTCTGATATACACTAAATAAAATTGATATTAACTTAGTCTTTTGAGGTGTTGACAGATCCAATCTGTTGTATCTTAGCGATGGTTTAAAAAACCCAGTTTTCTGCTTCACCTGTCAGAGGAGCACATACTGCTGCCATAGCAAAGCTGGCTTAAGGGAACATGTACTCCTGCCTCAGCTGCTTCCATGCAAAGCCCAGAATCTGAGGGCCTTAACAGCCATAATTCAGGCCAACAGCTGTCTGGCTTGATCTATTAGGACACACAGCTGTATGTCACTTCCCTTTGGCTGTTGCTATATAAGGTTTAGGAGAATGGAATATGCATGTGAGTATCTGTGACTTCAATTCATTGATTATACCTGGACTGCCAAGGCTACACTGTCAGGATGTGCTTTTTTTATGAAAGAGGTTGTCTTTTTATGTAAGAGGTTGCTTGTCTAATTTCCTTGAGATTATTTTTCAGATTGCCTTTGCTCCTGATCCTTCTCATTAGCAATTTAAGGTAAAATGTCAGACTCTGAACTCAAGCCACCAATGTGCAAAAAGCAATTTCTTCTGCCAGCCTTGAGAAATCTCCAGCTGAGGTTGGTTTGGTCTGCTAGGATGGGAGGATAGTGTCTTCAATCAGTACAACGAGATTGCCTGACCACATCTGTTTGAGTCTGCAGACGAGGCATAAAGGAAAATCTTGTGTTCTTGCCAACATTAATGATTGGATCGCACTTGTTTTAACAGTAGAAAGGTTCTTTCTTGCCCTTTCTTATCTGTTGTCTGCAATGTTTTTATTTAAAGGCTTGGCCACTTCTTACCTCAGATGCAGCTTAAATTAATCATACTCTATGAATTGTCCTGGCAGCCAAAAGGGCAAACCACATTCTGGGGTGCATTAAGCACACTATAACCAGCTGGTCAAGAGAAGTGATTATCCTGCTGTATTCAGCATTGGTGCAACCTCATCTGGAGTACTGTGTGCAGTTCTGGGCCCCACAATTTAAGCAGGATGTGAAGGTCCTTTAATGTGTCCAGCGGAGGGCAACAAAGCTGGTGAAATGGCTGGAAGGAATGTGAGGAACAGCTGAGGACTTGGGGCTTGTCTACTTTGGAGGAAAGGAGGCTGAGTGGCAACCTCATTGCTCTCTACACGTTCCTGAGGAGAGGAAGTGGAGAGGAGGTGCTGATATCCCTGATATCCAGTGACAGGACGTGTGGGATTGGTTCAAAGCTGTGCCAGGGAAGGTTTTGGACATTGAGGTTAGTCAAACACTGGAATAGGCTTCCTGGAGAGTTAGTCGATGCCTCAAGCCAGTCAGTGGTTAAGAGGCATTTGGACAGTGCCCTTAATAACATGCTTTAACTATTGGTCAGCCCTGAACTGGTCAGGGACTTGGACTAGATGGTTGTTGTAGTTGCCTTCCAACTGAAATATTCTATTCTATTCTATTCTGTAAAAGTCTCTATTTAGAATGGCACGGGTAAGCCTGCACAACGTACTTCTGCAATGCATCTGAGGATTCTTCAAGATGAATACGTGTTTACATTTTGGCTGTCTTTCAAGTTTGTATAAACTTGAACTGTTTAACTAGACTACAGTTTAGTTCATGGTGAAAATGTATGTTAAAGTTCAGGTTGCAGGCTGCCAGTGAGACAGTGACAATTCTGTGTAAAACACAGAAGTACATATACAGCCCCATAAAATGCTGCAGACTGCAGACAGTCTAGCCTTCTAGACTGTTGAAGAACTGTCAACTTTATGAGAAAATCTATAGAAATTATAATTTGTCTGTATTTTTTTTATTTCCCACTTAGCCTAATAAAGACTTTATCTTTTCTGTCCAGACTGTCAAAATGATCCTGGTTATATTCAGGATGTACTTTTGGCATCATTTTCATTTCCATATTTCATTAAGTATTTAGACTCCAAACACTTATTATTCAATTTTATAGGACTAGCCCTTCCCCAATCCCTCAAAAGCTAGACTGTATATTATCAACCCTGGTCTCTGAATGCTCAAAGCAAGCATAAGCAAAACACTCTTTTACAGGACTCAAACAATGAGATGAAGGTTTTCTCCACATTAGGAAATGCTACCAGTGGAAATAAAGATACTAGTGCAAACAGACTGGATTTAGGCATGTTTTGTTGATTTTGGTTGTTGGGTGGGGTTTTTTCCCTTCTTCTTTAGTTTAATTTGGAAGCAGACTGTCAGTGGCATAAATGAAAACCCTGCTTTTAAACAGAAAGGAGAACACTAGGTAGAAATTCACACCGCTTCAGTTACGATGAACCAAAAGGCAACAGAGCTGGTCTAACTTTTCCTCTCATACAGCCTCTAATTGAAGGTGCAGTTCAGAAACAGCTAACACCATCAGGTGTTAGCAAGCCATTTGGAAAAGGTACAAGAGAAGAAATCTGCTATAATGAAAAGCTCTTGATATGTGGTTTATTTTAATAAAGAGAGCGGGGTCACTGTCTTTTCACAGGGACAAGAGCATTGTCATAGAATCAAAGAATCATAGAATATCCTGTGTTGGAAGGGACCCACGAGGACATTGAAGTCCAACTCCTGGCCCGTCACAGGACAGTTCCAAGAATCACGCCATGTGCATTGTCCAAAAGTTTCTTGAACTCTGACGGACTTGGTGCTGTGACCACTTCCCTGGGGAGCCTGTTCCAGTGCCCAGTCATCCTCTGCATGAAAAACCTTATCCAACCTAAAGCTCCCTGACACAGCTTCATGCCGTTCCCTTGAGTTCTGTCACTGGTCATCAGAGAAATGCCTGCCCTTCCACTTCCCCTCCTGAGGAAGTTGTAGACCGTGATGAGATCTCCCCTTGGTCTCCCCTTCCAGGTTACTATTAAATATAGCTAAAAGTATCAGTAGAAATACACTTATGATGGAAAAGTTTATCACAGATGACTAATACCCATCTTATCAAACTGATAGCTCATCCACTTTTTTTTTCTCTGGAGAAACATGTGGAATGGAGACCAAAATGATTTTGGCTGAAGGCTGACGGGAAAGGAGTATTTGAAAATGCTCATATTTCCCTTGTTAAGATCCCTCCAGGTCTGCCTTATTACAGGATACATTGGTTCCTCCACACCTGGATGCTTCACAGACTTACTCCAAAGCTATACGGCACTACTCCAGCAGTAAGAGCAGAAGAGTTTTTTGTTACATATATGACTGAAATGTATGGCATTAGTTCAGTAGAAAATGGTGACAATAAGGATTCTTCCCCTGTACTCAGCACCAGCAAGGCCACACCTCGAGTACTGTGTCCAGTTCTGGGCCCCTCAGTTCAGGAAGGACACTGAGGAGCTGGAGCAAGTCCAGAGAAGGGCGACGAAGTGGATGAAGGGTCTGGAGCACAAGTCCTGTGAGAAGCAGCTGAGGGAGCTGGGGTTGTATAGCCTGGAGAAGAGGGAGCTCAGGGGTGACCTTATTGCTCTCTACAACTGCCTGAAAGGAGTTGTAACTTGGGCTGGGGGGGGATGTCAGTCTCTTCTGCCAAGTAACAACCGACAGGACAAGAGGATACAGTCTTAAACTGCGTTAGGGGAGGTTCAGGTTGGACATTAGGAGGAATTTCTTCACAGAAAGAGTGATTAGACATTGGAGTGGGCTGCCCAGGGAGACAGTGGAGTCCCTGTCCCAGTAGGTGTTTGAGGAAAGACTGGACTTCATGCCATGGTCTAGTTGACATGGCAGTGTTTAGTCATAGGTTGGACTTGATGACCTCAGAGGTCTTTTCCAACCTAATTGTGATTCTGTGCTATGGCACAGTGCCTGCGGGACTGCCTGTTTTGGCCGAGGGCTCCATTCAGCCTCGTCCTCCAAGGGAGCCCTCGTCCCCTCCGCAGACCCGGCACGGGGGGAATAGAACTACAGTTCCCGGCACGCCGCAGGGGCGGAGGGAGGCGCGGGCGAGCCCTGACGGCGGAGGCGGGAGCGGGGGGCGGTCGCCTCTCGGAGCTCCTCGGCGCGGCCGCTGGCGGGGCGCGGGCGGCATTACCATGGCCCTGTCTGCCGGCCCCCTCAAGGTCTGCATCGTGGGCTCGGGAAACTGGTGAGTGCGGCAGCCCCTGGGAGGGCGGACTCCTGGGCGGCCGCCTCGGCACGGCCTCCCCTGCGGCCGTGCCCGCCCGGGCCTTGCTGTCGCTTCCCGCCCGCAGCCGGAGGGTTTAACGCCGCGGCCGCGCGCCCCTCAGGGGTGGCGGCGCTGGGGGCTCCCGGTGCCCGGGGTGGGACGCGGTGTCGCCGGTCTGTGGCGGGCTCTGGGGCCGTGCGGGTGGGGCTCGTCCTGCCCCCGGGCTCCCTCGGAGTTTGGAGGGGAGGTGATGCTCTGATACGCTTGGAGGAAGAAGCGGCGGAATCGAGCTTGTAAAACACCCGTCTGTTCTGCGAAGAAGTTGGTTTAGGACATTTTTAACCTGGTTGTGTGCTTTGTCCAGTGTCAGGTGACGTAAACATTAAAGATGCTGAACATTATAGTTTATTTTGTTTTCTAACTACACGCTGCCTGTAGGGCTTCGCCAACAATCCCACTTGTCTACAAAAGTGTGATTCGGGATTTCCTACGTTCCTGTTTTCCACGCCAGTTCAAAGAAGAATTGCGAGACGCTAGGTTATTTGAAATGGCTTCTTTCTCTTTTTTTTTTTTTTTTTCCAAATTGATTATGCTAAGGCACACTGAGAGCTTGAGACAAGGTTTTATTGCTGCCTCTATTGCTAGTTTATAATTAGGCTTAAACTTGCTGCTGCGTCTAAGAAGGCAGTAGATTTACTTCAAATCGTTCTCCGAAAGGAGTATCGTGTTAATAGCCCTTTGTTTGGTTTCTTTACCTATTTCTTTGGCTTTTCTTATCTCTTTGGCTTCTTTAACCTATTTCTCTACCATTCCTGATCACAGTTTTTACACCGGGTCCTTATTTACAGTGAACAAGTTAAGTACAATGTGTTATGTCAATATAACTTCACAGTTTGTCACTTCAGTTCCTAATGCTAAGCACACATTATTTCTGATAACACTGGTTTTTGAGACCTTAAATCTAAACTCAGAGGAGTTCAGTGTAGAGCAAGGTGCTGCGTTTTATTGAACCAAACTTGCCAGTCTTTTTTTTGGGTGATCTTAGACTTGTTGCCCACCCCCTGCCCACTCTGTGCACTTGGCTTTTGCTGCTGTTAAAAATATCAGCAGCTGCCAAGTTGTGCTTTTCTTTGCGGAGGGAATGGCTGACATTTCAATGCAGCATGTCGTGCTTTCCTTGCCCTAGCTTGTAAGATGACCATGGAGGTACTGAGCATTGCAGCATATGTCAGAAGGAAATATGCAGTGAGACCTAGTCTTTTAGGAGTATTGTTGCTGTTGTTCCATATTTGAAACCTGGGGAAAAAAGTTTTACAGGAAGTTTGACTGCATTTATATTTGATTCACTGTGAAACACGCTTACAGAAGCAAAAGGATTTGCAGATATTGCCTACTAGCAATAACCACATGCACATGTATTTTGTTTTCACCTCATTGGATCAGCTTAATAGTAAGAAAAGCGCCTGCCTAATAGGATGAGTCAGTGGCAAAATGCCCATATCTCCTACGCTGAGAGAAAGAGAGAATGCTACTACCAGGCATCAGCTTTTTCCTTTCTTTTGAGGATAAATGTATTCCAATAACTTGTAGCTTATTTCATATTTGATGGTGAGGGGTTTTGCATCAGGAAAGCAGAAATCAAAGTAACCAAAATTGGAAACAGTAATTCTTGGAAAGATGGGTGGTTTCTTCCTCGAAGTCCATGGGGTGACAGGCACAAAACCCTGACTACAGACCACTGTGATTCAATAATGTATGCAACCACTGAACTAAATCGGACTTAATTTTGATTGTATACCTGTGTGTTTGCAAGTGTCTTTTTGAACTGGGGCCTGTGGTCCTAAAGTGGAAGCATTTAATGCTTAAAAGTAGGTAACTAGAGAGAAATGGAAGTATTTATAAACATCTGATCATTGATATTTGGAGATTACATATTTTTGAAGCCTGAATTACAGGAGTGTGTGACTGGTGGTGCCTAAACTGTAAGCATGTAATTAGTCGATCTAAGTGTGGTTTGGCATCCCTAGTTGTTTGGAGACTGTGGGTTTTGGGGGTTCTCTGTGAGATGATTGTGTTGGACAAGTGCCAGTAACTGTATGGAAGTCTTTGCCTTCTCACAGCCCTTTGACCTATATCTGAGATGAAAAAAAAAAAACCTAAAGGAGCTTGGCAGGACAGTAACCATTTAGAAGGGTTGAGCCAGTCACCTTGGATGATAAACTACTTCCAGTCAGACTTGTTTGGTCAGTTTGCTAGAGAAAGGTCACCTTAACAATGAAGTCGACTTGGCAGGGGTCACTCGACACCTGATGGAAGATCATGGGACAGGACAGATGGCTCACGAGGCACAGAAGAGCAGCATGTTTGCTGGCCTTGCCCTTTTAGGGTTGCTCAGCTGGTGGATAAGTGATTATGTTAGGATCTTTTTAATAGGGGATAAAGTAGATTCTTCAGTGTCTGTTGAGTACACCTTGGGAATGTGCCTTGGAGCCTTGGGATTCAAGGACAGTGCTCACTGCAAGAGCTGCTTGGGTCACATACTGTAGCCTGCTCATCTGATAATACTTCCAGGGCAGGTTAATGAGGTGTGCACAGTCAGAATTTATCCTTCTCTGCTTTGTTAGAACCAGTTGTTAATTAACCTGATTGCCCAACTTGAACAGAAACTGTAGATTTTAGGAAGAGGTGGGAAGTTGCCGAACAGAGGGATTCCTACAGCTAGGAACTTTCTGTAGAAAAATTGGAGGAAAAATATAACTGAGATGATTTTTCAGGGACAGTGGTAGAGCTAGAGTTAATAATATAATTTGCACTTGCATATTGTGACCTCCACTGCTGCTGCTGTTAGGGCAACTTCAGGAGTTTGTGGGTTTCGTGCTTTACTTTTAAAGCGATAAGCGGAAAGCAGACCAACTGTGAAATGGTCCTAAAACAGTGGCTGCAGTATAATGGAAATGGGGAACCAGAGAAACCAGTCAGGAGAATCTTCTTGAATTTAGAAACTAAGACTAGGCAAATCTTCACTTTTTAATACGGCATTCAAAGGCTGAAAAAAAAAGGCAGCTAAGGCGTTTAAGTGTTAAATAGTAATGGAATTAATGTCTCACTCAAGTAGTACACACTGCCAGATTTTATGCTGGCAGACTGAAAATCCCAATTGGAGAGTTGCTGAATCAGTTATTTCTGTCTTGCTCTGTCACCAGCAAGCACAGAAAATGTGTAGAGAAGTTCAAAATTGAAGGCAATGGATTTGCCAGGATCCAGACTTCGTATATAAATCTGTAGTAGTAAATGTGCTTTTGTTCAAGGAACTCAAAGCACTGTCTGAGGAACACATACCTGTGTGATGTTTACTGTGATTCATGCTGTTTGTATGGATCTGAAATTTGGGGTTTTTGCTGGTGAGCTGTATGGCATTGAAGCGGAAACCACACTGTGTGTGTGCAGATACAGAATATGAGCCTGATAAGAGATGGCTAACAACTGTGCCTTCTATATCACTTCCTGAACCCAGGGGAGTTTTCAGTGTGTGAAGTGCCATTAGAGAAGTAAATTCCATTCTTTTAAGACATACAGTTTTATGGTTTAACTGAAAAAGGTCTACTTAGGATACTATAATTTTTCTCTGCCACTGCCTATAATGTGACCTTAACCCTGTGATAGCACACATCTTTAATGCAGTGCAGTGAGTTGTGCCATATTAAAAGCTCTTGATTCTTTTTAAATTTTTCTTGTGTCTGCTTAGTAGATTATTGGTAATTCTGAGGCTGCCTCCTTATCCTGGGAAAGGAAGTTAGTTCACAGGTTTCATAAAATTGCATCTTTCTCTTCCATATAGTGTTGGTGCTAGGAATGAAAGGGAAGGTTGTGTTTGTTTCTCCTCTTGTAATTCTGATTAATTTCATTATTGCTTAAAGATTTGAGAAGTAAAATTGATCACCATCCTACAGGTTCCACTGTGTGCTGTTCTTGGGGAGAATAAAAGGCTAACAGTAATGGGATTGTCTGCCTGCAAATTCAGAGGATGCTGTTGCAATAGTTAAATTCTGTGAGGTTGGCTGCATAACCATAAAGCTTATAACTTCTGCAATATATGAATGCTTGTTTTGGCTTTCAGTGCCTATCAGTGTTGTACAACAATTGATGGGTCAGTCGTCTTAGCAAAGAAGCTTCCCATCTCTTAAGGTGAAAATGATCCATTTTGAAAAATTTAGTATGTCCCTTTTACCTCTGCTTTGAGGATATAATCAGTTCGATTTTGGGGAAATTCAGTAACCTAAACTCCCACTGGATAGCCAATAAGCAGAAAAAGTAAATAAGGATGTTTTTAGTAAATGCTTTAGTCCAACCTACTGTAGATACATTTGAGAGGAAGCAGCCAGTGTGAATGACTGGTCTATTTTCCATTTGTTTTACATTATCTGCATGGTAAGTGGTCAAACAGTGTGTGCATTTCTGATTATTTTAAAGACAATCTCTTTTTTTCTATAGCAAAATCATAATTTTTTAAAGACTATTTTTGCTTTCTTTCCTGCAGGGGTTCTGCAGTTGCCAAAATAGTAGGCAATAATGTAAAAAAATTGCAGAAGTTTGCTTCCACAGTGAAGATGTGGGTCTTCGAAGAGAATATTAATGGGAGAAAACTGTCAGATATCATAAATAAAGAACATGAAAATGTAAAGTATCTCCCTGGACACAAGCTGCCAGATAATGTGGTAAGGCTCAGAAGCTAAACTGTAGTTATGGAGCAAAGGGAATATTGCTTGTGCTGTGAGTGGAGGTAAAAATTGTTTTGTTAACACCTTTAGGGTTTATAATATTTCAGACTATATGCTATTTTACTGATGACTTCAGAGATTTGACTCAGTAAAATTATGTAACTATGCAATTAAGTAAATCCAGTGCACTCTACTCTCTCTCTTTTTTTTTGGTCTCACTATTGTTTTTATGTTACTTCAGCTTCTGTATAAAGAAGCGAATGTGAAAACAAGGGCAAAAGTAACAGCTTTGACCATACCCATTAAAAATATTTGGCCTCAACTTTGGAAAAGAGCTGGCTGGTCAGTGAGAACTGATGTCAGGTATCCTGAAACTCTTTAAAAGTATCGATGAGAATCAGTGTTTCTCAAGCAAACTTCAAGGTGTTTGCAGGTTTTTTGGTTCTCAGTTGTGTTTCAGCCATGTGCAGTCAGATCAGCATGTTAGATGTAGTGTTACCAGGGCAGAAAGTGGGACTCCACATGTATTCTCTGTTGGTGTAACCTGATAGTGGGTGAGCAGGTGGTGACTCCTGCCCCAACAACATTACAGGAAGAGGCTGCAGCAGCTGACAATTCGGTAGAGCTTTTGGGCAGGAAAAAACGTGACTTGCTGTGCATTGTGGTTTTCTCTTTAATGATAATGCTGAAATCCCATTTCCCCAGCCTTCAGCACCTGTGGTGTTTCTGCTGTCCACTGCCTGCCTATTCAGATTTGTTCTTTATAAATAGGTGGAGGTTATTGCTACGTTTTAAACCTGAGTGTTGTTTTAGGTGGTCATCAAGTGTTAGGTAAAGTGAAGTTGCCAAGTGGCTTCAAAATTGGTCACCTTCTTAAAGGGTAAACAAAATCCAAGGGTACACAGAAAGGGAATATAAACTGGTAAGTGTAAGAGGCCTGAAGAAGAAATTTGAGTGTATAAGGAACTAAGGAAAGAAACTACTTTTCTACATGCGGTAATTTATCAAAAACTGGGATTATTTTGTCAAAGAGAAGGCAACTTTTTATTTTATATTTTATTACTAAAAGTACTTGTTTGAATGTTACAAAACATTTTGAATTTTTGTGGCACTAACCATACTGGTGTCTGTGAAGATGCTCTTTCTATGATATAAAATAGCTTATTTGAGAGCTTAAATTCTTTTGCTTGTCTGGGAAGTTTGTTGCTGCTTAATTTCAGTGATGAAATGCAGTAGTTTGTAGCATTCTGTATAAGACCAAACTGCTTTTACTTTATCAGATACCACTTGTATCTAGTGTTAATTTTAAGAAGTTATGTGGCCTTTCTCTCCCATAACTCCACAGGTTGCTATCCCAAACCTTAATGACGCTGTAGAGGATGCAGACTTGCTGTTTTTTGTCATTCCTCATCAGTTCATTCATAAAGTCTGCGATGAAATGACAGGACGAGTACCCAAGAAAGCGCTCGGCATCACTCTTATAAAGGTATGATAAATACCATGTGTTAGTAACTAAGAATGTGTCAGGGAACCTTCTAAAACAAGATGGCTTGATATTTTGATATGAAAAGTCTCTGTGCATTATTCACTTGATTGTTCCCTTAAACCTTTCTAGGTGTAAGATTAGAATTTGTCTTGGTCATTAGTGGATTTTTACGCAGGTTTTATTTTAGGTTAATGCTTGCAGGAAGAGGAAAATGAGGCTGGTAACAAGACTTTTAGAAAGAAAGAGGGGAGTCAATATGTTTTGCACCACTAAGCTTTTCAGTCTTCTATTTGTTGTTTCCAAAAACATCATTAGATGAAGAACAGAGCACAAGCATAATGCTTTGATTGTTAATGCACATCCCACATGCTGAGTTGATGATTTTAAGAACTGCTGAGAGAATTTCATGTGACTGAGAGGATAGTGCTCTTGTTCATGTCAAATATGATGTTGCAACAAGAGTGTCTGTTCAGCATTACCTGAAAAGACAGTTTAAGCACAGGAAATAGGAGGGGGCAGAGGTGCAGGAAGTGTTTTCACTGGAGTATTTGTAATTTTGCTGGCAGGAAAATTTTAAAATGTGGATTAGCTTATTTTTGTGGTTGTTTTTTGGGTAAGTGGGCTTTTTCCCCCCCTGTGTGTTTAGCTGCAAATAATAAGCCATTCCCACAAGGTTTGGAAGATTCTGGTTTATTGTTGCTTTGTTGAGAGTAGGCCATTTTCTCAGCACACATTCCCTTGTTTACTGTCATTTCTGGAAAATGATACATATATGGATCTGTGCTCAAAAAGAACAACAAACCCCTATCACCGCTTTCTGCAAGCTTGTCTCTTTAGTTTGTCTAACTAAGCCCATCAAATCTGTATTGTTTTGTCAGTGTTGACCTGATATATTGCTGAGATGTATGAAAAAGTAATGCAGCCCGAGTGCTCTTGCTGCACTTTGTAGTAAAACTCTTCATATCGTGGAGGAGTAAAATAAGGCACTGTTAAAATATTTGAATGCATAGCTCAAGATAAATATTCTCTTTTAATTTGCTAATTGTGATTTTTGTTCTCTTGTCTTTAGTGATAGGACTAACTAATGAATGGGTGGAGTAAATGAGGATTTATGTCAGCATACCTGAAGTCAGGGTCCCGGGCCCATATTCCCTTGGAATTACTGTTCTGGTTATCAGCGCTCTAATGGAATGTTGATTAATGGCTATGTTTAAAAAAATAAACGTGTGGGGAAATACTTATCTTTAAAGAAAAAAAAATCCCAAACAAACAAAAAGACCCCAACAAAACAAAAAGCCAGTGCTTAGTGTAATGGAAGTGAAATAGTGGCACCTGCCATGCAAAGCCAAGTTGGTTACTAGGCAGCTTCCCACTGTCACATTGCAACACTGCATCTGTAGGCAGCCTTTCCAAAGAAGGATTGCCCCTTAATATTTTGTGGGAGAATGCAAAGTACATGTCAGTCTTTATGAAAAGCCGTAACTGTGCATCATTAAAAGTATCATTTGAAAAGAAATGGTAGAGATTTAACACAACAACGAAACTAAGCAATAGAGGCAGGAATGCATTCTTTCCCCTACTTTTGCATCTTCTTTATGCAGGCTGTTTTCATCAATGTCATATTTTTACGTCTTATGCTCAATGCTAGTGCTGTTAAAGTGGCTTGTGTTAACTTTGGCAGTTAAAAGTGCAGTTCCGCTCTGAAAAATACCGTTAGTGGGACATCTTGTTTCTGTGCTTTCTAAATTGTTTGACAGCTTAGCGCTGTGTCATCTTTTAGTCTTTTTTCTGGTTTGGGTTTTTTTTTTTTTTTTTGGACAGACTAATCTTCAAGCAGAGCCTAACGTCTGATAATAAAACTAGTCTTTGGGAGATAATGACATTTCTCTGCTGGGTAATACACATTTCCATTGAAACATTTGCATCTGTGTTGCTTTACATAAGTTCCGTGTCTATGAAAAAGTAACAAATCACTGTGTGGGTGTGGGGGGAGGAACCTTATACAACTTGCATCAAGTGGTACAGCAGTGAGCACAGGAAGCAGGTTAGGTGAAAGTAATTCAAAAAACTCTTCAGGCAACCTCAACATGAGTCTCATTTTCATTTACCTATTATAGGCCCTAGGGATTGCTCTGACAGGTGTGTTAGGATGGAAATGATACGGTCGCAGAACTGGGCTTGCATTGCCTGGGGACTATTGTTGCCCAGTGAAAATTCCCATGTTAGAGCCTTGTTTTTTTGGGGGAGGAAGAGATGTTTGGTTTTTGTCCTGTCATCTATCATTCAGGATTGGATTTGACTCTACAAGAAACAGGTATAGCTCTCCTTGACTTTGTCAGAAAGTACATCAGTTTCATAGTGGAGCAGAATTTGGCACCTAAGCCTTTCTGATCGCCTTTTTTTTCATGAATAATTGTGATGTAGGTATTCACATTTTTGGAGTTGTTCCCAATACGTGTGCTTAGGGAGAGGGGCCTTACAGTTATTTTGTGGGGACATCTTTGACACTATGAGGGGAAAAATACAACATATATATGTGTACTTACTTTCAGATTGTTTCTATATGGCTCATTAAAGGTGAGAAAACAGATCTGTGCATTAAGTGATACAGATTGAAAAATAATGCAGGAATGCAAGCTTTATGTTAATTGGCAGGTTTTATGCAGGCATTTCTGCATGTCTCTTGATTGCACCGTGTTATTTGAGGAACAGCACCTCTGATCTGTGGAAATGCAAATTACTGCCTGTCTGAAATGTCACCACTGGCAGCCTACAAGTGTATGTGTGTATATGTATATCTGGAATTAGTAGAGGATCATGCTTTTTGCCTCTAAGTCGTAATTAAACATTACCAATCCCCAAAAATATCAAATCCGCAACAATAAAAAATAGTACTGCACAAGAGGTGGTATACTGTGGGAAAGAATGACCATTTTAATAGCCTGTCTGCCATACTCCTGTTTAAAAACTCAAAAGTATTCTGCATTTAGCAGGCTGGGAGGGAAGGTTTTATGAGAAGAAAATGGTCTCAGAGTTCTTGGTTCAGACAATTCAGGGTACCAGACTCTTTTCCATTGCAGCTTTAATCTGTGGGGTGATCTTTTCTAAGATCCTCTTGCTACCATTTTTTTCACACTTTGTGAAGAGTGCATTACAAATATAGATTATAAATATCCTTAGAAGTTAAATTATTCTCGGTTGTTTAGCTCACTACCCATCTGTGAATGGCTGTTCCATTTGTAGTAGTACTCAAAATTATTAACCAGGGTTTAAGCTAGTAGGGAATGAGCATGAGGGAATCTGCCTCTGAGACTTCAGTTCAGATGCCTCTTCACAAAACAAGTTTTTCAGATGCCATTTTGTGAGTTTTGGTGCAATTTCAAGTCCAAATGCAAGCCTGATTCATAATGGATGGATTGGTTATGCTTCACAGATTTTATTAAGAATACACTGATAATAAGTAGCTGAGATTCTGAAGTAACAAAGTTGAATATTCAGCACTTCTTAGAATCAGGTCCTTGAGCATGGAATAAAAACTGTTATCATCATCTAGAGCTCACTCCTTATTCTTAAGGTGCTACCTCCTCTGATTCTGAGGTCACAATAGCAGAAGTTTCCCTGGTAGTACATCTGTCATCTTTAGTCTCTCTCTGATTAGGCCTCGTCTCACTTCTCACCTGTTGACAAGACTAATTGTGTGCTTACTTCTCTGTTCTGCCTAATGAATGACTTTTTAGTAATTCCTTTTAATGTTGGCTGCAGGGAATAGATGAAGGCCCTGGGGGACTCAGACTGATCTCTGACATTATTCGAGAGAAGATGGGAATAGACATCAGTGTGCTGATGGGAGCTAACCTTGCCAATGAGGTGGCAGCAGACAAATTCTGTGAAACCACAATAGGTACTGTTGCAAGTTGTAAGAATGTTTAACACGTGCTCCTGTCCTCACAGTTGCACACCAAATAGCTCAAATTTCACCGTTTTCCACATTAGCTGACTATTATCAGAAGCTGTTGATTGAATTTTGTAAAATGTTTACACTTACAAAAGTACTAGGACAATAGTGCAAATAGAGGGGAGAGAAGAGCACAATTTTAATCATTCTCACTAGGGTTGTGACCATAGCATGTGAAATACAAGCGTGCTTTTTATCACCCTCCACAGAGCAAACTGCTTGATTTTATTACTGTGTTTAAGATTTTCTTGGTCTGCACAGCTTTATATGGATAAATGATTATATATTCTGTACTCCAACTCAGATGTTATGGTCACAGATGGTACCTTTATGCATGTTTGTTTTGGTTTGATTTTTTCATTTGTTTTTTAAAGTGTCAATGTCTTGTTTTAATTTCTCAAAACACTTTTTTTGCCCAAAAGCTGGAAATTGTTTTAGTTCCATGTTGATGTCTGCACACCTTTGCAGCATGAAGATGTGCCTAGTCTTGAATTTTACTGTTTCTAGATAGGCATATATGTGTGTGTGTGTGTACATACAGGTACTCACATAGTAGCACAGAGTTCATGTTATTTTTTTTTTCAGTGTTAATTTTTACAGTTTTGTGCATTGTTAACTTTGTAACATCTCATTCACAGCTTTTGCATTGAACTTAATTTTGAATGGTTGAATTACCTCTTAGTGTTTAGAAACAGTTGTGAGTGGCAGCATGCTCAATTAATAAAACATCCTTGACATGCATTTATGAGTAGGTGTTTTTCTGGAATACAGGCTTTAAAATAATTGATAGAATTGCTCCTGCTATATTCTTAATTCACCTTTGTTTTTTTTATTAACTGTTTCTTTTAAAGGGAATGATCAAATAATGGAGAGTGTAAAGAGAATTCATGGAATTGTTATTTAGAATCTGTTGCTGAGCAGACAGTGAATTATGAAGAAGTCCAGAGTAACTCAGTGCAGAACTTTTAAGTGCAGTGTAGACACGTTCTTGGTCCCTTAGAACAGGAATGTGTTTAGGATGGAGCTAGAACAACATTATCTCTGCTTTTAAGTGTTTTGGCTTGTGCAGGAAAGCTAAATAACATATAAATAAATTATTCATTTTTTCAGCTTTCCTTTGTTTCTCTCAATAGGCAGCAAAATCTTGGAAAATGGCCTTCTTTTCAAAGAACTCCTGCAGACTCCAAACTTCCGAATAACTGTAGTAGATGATGCAGAGACAGTTGAGCTTTGTGGTGCTCTGAAGGTAAGATAACTGGCTGCAGATGGTACAGAGATGAAATAGTGATCCTTGTAGAAAAAAAGAGGGTATTTCCATTTAAGGAATTAAACTTATTGTGCTTTATAGAATACATAAAACTACAGTGTAACATTTCCAGAAGAACCAGATGGGAAATTAGGGAGCAGCATGTTCTGAGAGCTGCCTTTTAGACCCATGTCTCACCATCTCCCAAGTTCTCTTTCTACATCTTTCCCTTAGCAGTCATGAACAAGTATTGAAACCGTCTGACTGGTCGATGTATTGCTAAATCTGTTGTAGTTCCCTTTTTCTTTTTGCAACAGTGTGTTCACAAAAAGAAAGGGAAAAAGGAGTTGGCATTAATCTTTTGTGTCTGTTGACAAAACTGTTCCTCTCCTCATTGGCTTGAACAATGGGAGCATTCTTACGTTTCATGTTTTGTGGACATACACTGCATAAGGGCTGTGTGGATAACCACATACAGAAATGACCTGAATAGGAAAAACATTATTTCAGACAGTTAAGTCATTCAAAATTTTATTGTTAACAAAACTGATGCTGTCAGGAAGCAAAGGCTAACTTAAACATATTCTAATTGCTATTTCTTCAGGTTAATTTACAGGCTGTTTGTGAAGGAAAGGCATTAGTTTCTTGGCACTGTGGGCAACAATACCATAGTTGACATCATCTGATACCTATTATGAATAATTTTTTATGGATGCAATGGTTTAGTAGATAATTTGGGTTACTTTTTTATTTCTAATGTTTTGGATAATTATTTGCCTTGCTTTGTTTTTGCTGCTGAAATTTTGTGTAAACTGCATCATTCGTTTGCAAAGCTATCACACTAAGCAATGATGTCTTTAAGATAAGGAGGACTCCTGCTCAGCAGGAAGTAGATTGATAGCTATAACAGCATTTTTTTGGCATACTAGTTTTCTTGATAATTCTGTCTTGACAGCTGTCATGCTGGAAGTCCTGAGAAGGAGGAGGTTGTGGGTCTACACATTGTTGGAGTTGGGTGTTTTGGTACAATGTGCTTTGAAGTTACTGTATATATAACAATTTCTCGATTTGGCTCCACAGGCATTGCTTTTAAATGCTCTGGTGATGTGGGAGGTTAGCAGAAAAGAAATCCCTATGTAAAACCCTCTGAAATTAGTCAAAAAGTTTTACAGATTTATCATCCTTTCCAAACTGCTCAGCAGGATGTTTTCTGACTAGCCTAAATTCTTGTTGGATAGAGGAGTTCTGTCTCAGGAAATTTTTATTCCAGACAAATCTTTTGAAAGTGTGCTAGAGATGAGCCCATCAAACTAAGCAGGTAGTCAGCAGACACTCAAAACTCCATCATAAAGGTCCGAGTCAGGCAAAATGCAAAACTCAGATGTGAATAACATTTTTCTTAGATGTTGTATATACTTATTCTTAGGAGAATTGTTTGCTAAGGGTAACGACAAGAATGTTTCTTTTTTAATATTAATCTGAGTCCTTGTAATAAGAATGTGAAAAGTAAGCATCTTTTCATATGGTTATTTTTAGGGAAAAATCTCATGTAGCTTCAGTCAGTTACATTCAGACTGTTACATTCTTAAATATGGAAAGTTACTTCATGAAAAAATAGTAAAAGTTAACATTATTTAACTTGCTGGAAGGAGGAAACTCCTATTTCACAAGATGACAGTGTCATGTGTTGAGGTACAGGTATAAAAAGAGAGGTTTTACTCTCTTTTTGTAGCAGTGCCAATTCAGAATGCCAGTAATGTCACTGCAAACTACAGCTAGGAGGACAGAGGTAAGCAGGCAAACAGTCCAGACTGCCTTTTTGGATGTGGAAATAGTAAAAGCAACTCATGTATTGGTATTTAAAGCATGAGAAATAGTACCCTATGAAAAACAGTACATTCTCCCAGCTTCTCCATTTTTCTGTAAATACCAGCTTAGGAAAAGAAGACTTTTCTGGTATTACTGGCATAATGGACTAGAATGTTAAAAGCCTATACTTTACCTCACTTTTTATTACTGCAAGCCTTTCTAAACAGGGAAGATTTTCAATGTGGGTAGTTGCCTAAAGGTTGGGAAAAAATACAGAAGGGTAACAAAGAATGCTCTGAGCACAGCTTTCCCTTACAATGATAATTTTAGGTTTGAAATTTGTTTTTGAAGCCTGTTTGAATTCAGATTGTAATAATAGGCATTGTTGCTTGGTGGTTGTGAGAGGACATGCACCTGATTGTTATTTATATACATATATATGGAATATCCACTTCATTTCCTGTGCTTACATTTGTGACAATGGGCTGATGGAGATACAGTGAAGTATGGAAATCAGTGCAGTGAAACTGCAGTCTTGTGTCAGCTTGGAGACTGGCTGAATAGACAGTGGCAGTGACTTTACAAAATCTGATGATACTGAGGAGGAACAGCTGTTTACAGTGTCTTGTTTGCTGTTGAAACAGAAAGTGCTTGGCATGCTCTTCTCTGTGAGGACTTTTTTTCTTATGAAGACTGATGCATGTTTCCTGTTTGTTTGGTGACCTTTTTTAAGTGTTGAGGCCAGGAATTAACAAACTTCAAATATTGGATAGTTGTTTCAAGGTGTCCAGTTGGCTTTACAGGTGGCCTGGCTCAAGGCCATGCACAAGTTCATCTGCCTTTGCCAGAGGATGAATGGGCCTGCCTAGGAAGTGCTTAAAGTTTATGACACCACTGTAAGGGTGGTGTGTGCAGCTGTGCATACATATGGATGTGCTTCTGGTTGCTGAGGGATGTGATACTGCAGAGTAGCACAGACCCAAGGCTGTCACCTCTGAGGTGTCCTTACAGTCCTTACTGCCTGTGCCAGTGTAGGGTCTTACAGGCAGCACAGATGTGAGGCCAGACTGAGCTGGTGTGCAGTCATAGCAGTGTGCTCGAGAGGCAATGTAAACTCTGGTACCTGCACTCCTAGGGGTAAACTGTACCCAAATCACTTACCCACTGCAGCAGTGCTGGGGGTGAGTGTGAGAGAAGTGAGAACCTAACCTGTGGATGTGGCTCCAGCTGCCCTACGTTCAGGGATCTGGAGAGTTAAAAACCCTCAAGTGGCAGCAGCCAAAGACAAGACAGATGTGACAGTTCCTGTAGGAAGGAGAAGGAGCAGCAGCTGTTATTGTCTTTCGGGTTCCTTCAGGCCTGACTCTAAATCTTATGGCTCCAGTGTAGCCTTAAGTAAAGAAGAAGTATAGTGATGATTTATTGTTTACCAGGTTATGTAACCCAGCATTGTTACTTGCAAAGGTGGTCTTGCAAGGTGTGTTTAGGGCAGTCACTGTTGGGTAGTCAGTCTAGGTACCGTAGAATTCGATTATGATAATTTTTTCCTTTTTCCTGAGCTTAAGTAGAAATGAAATTCAAGTTTGCCAGGAGCGAGCAAACAGTTTATGCTTAACCTCTCTGACAGTCCTGATATTGTCTTTGATTTTTTGTGACTTCATTTGACCTCTCTCAACCATCATGTGAAGCAAGGAGCTTCTCCAAGTTCATGTGTTAGCAAAGGGAAAACAGGCTGTGCTGAGCTGTGATACTACTTCAAGGAAGGCTGGATGTCCCAGGTGAAATAACGTTTCTGCTTACTTCTCTTATTGATCCATTTAATTATGGAAATGTAACAGTTGCCTCAGAAATGGCTGCTGAAGCTGTCTTTGTGAGCTCTCCATAAACATTCTGTGAACTGGCAGTTTGATAGTTCTGAGCACTGACTAAGAGAACAATCTGTCAGCACAGTCTGCAGACTTGTTGTCCTTGTTTTCTTGGTCATCTGTTGACCTTGCATTTGTGACCTCTGGCATGTTTGCAGCAGGTCACGTGCAAGTAAAAGACACTTCTCATTTGTTCTGACACATACTGTGAGCACTGCCTGGCATCAGCATTTCTTTTCCAGAGCATAGCTTCACTATCCCAGTGACAAAGTAACTGAATCCACTCCTTGCTCATGTTCTGGAATAACTAGGACTAGGGCTAGCTTCAGCTTCTGGACCAGACCATCTAAAGACTCGCTTGTTAGGGCAAAGGTTTTAGTACCTTAAAACCATATGCAATATAAAAACACCCTGTGCATCTTGCTTACAGGATGCATGCTTTAATGTAAAAACCTGTTAATGCCAAGATAGGGGAAATGTGTTTGCTGAAGCGTGTAGTGGGTTTGAGAGCTCTGAATCCCTCAGGCCAAGAGGAACATTGTGTTGCTGTAATTTTGGGGTTACATTGTGGCAGTATTTTTGAACCTTTGAAACAACAGGTTTGTCTGTAGGCCCTTGCTTATTGTACTCTCAGACTCCCATGTGTGTAGGCAAATACTGTCAGTTTTTAAGCTCACGGAAACATCGACTCTCGCCACTTGCACAAATATACACCCATTGCATTTACAGGAATTCTTGTAACTTAACAAGGTGGTTTAATCCCAGCTGGCAACTTTGTATGTACCTTACAGCTGTTTTCTCACTAACCCCCTCCTAACTCATTGGGATGGGGAGGAGAGTCGAGGGGAAAAAAAAGTAAAATTCAAGGGTTGAAATAAGAACAGTTTAATTACTGAAATAAAGTAAAATATAATAACAATAACAACAATAGTAATAGTAATTGTAAGGAAAATGAGAGAGAGAAAACCCAAGAAAAACAAGCGATGCACACGACAATTACTCGCCACCCACCGTCCCTGAGCAGTGATTGATGGCTCCTGGCCGACTCCCCCCAGTTGATTTACTGGGTTGATATACTGGTTCTATGGTATGGAATATCCCTTTGGCCAGTTCAGATCAGCTGTCCTATGTTCCCCCTCAGCTTCCTGGGCACCTCCTCACTGGCAAGGCATGAGGCACTGAAAAGTCCTTGACTTAGAGCAAGCACTGCTCAGCAACAGCCAAAACCATCTGCAATGTTATTCTCATACTGGATTCAAAACACAGCACTGTACTAACTACTAAGAAGAAAATGAACTCTGTTCCTACTAAAGCCAGGACACCTCAGGTGTAGGCTTTGGCAGTGGCAGCGTTCTGGATCAACCATATGAGATACAGAAAGATGTTTTTGCCAGATCTTTACATGGTTCTGCCCCCTGCAGGGTGCTTTTCAGAGGATCACTATAGTGCTAGTGCCATTAGGCTCTTGTGTGTCAATTTGTCATTTGGTTATGCATCTTCCTGAAACAAACTCAGCTTACTGCCTACACCCAGAGATTTCAAGTACCAAACTGCCTGGTTTTGTCTTGTTTTGGTCTGAAGGATGACTCAGTCTTAAGTTTTGTGAGATTTTTGTTGTTGTTGTTTTGTTTGGAAAAGGAGAGGCTCAACTTTGAGTAAAGTGTAACTTTCAGTGTGGTATAATTAGTTCTCTCCAGTATATTAGACACAGGACAGTTGTCAGAGATTCTTCAAGGATTTAAATGAAACCAGATGGTAGACCTTGTGAATTCATAGTTGTGGCCTGAGGGTTGTGTAGACCAGGATATAAGTCTCCTAGTCATGGGTGTGTGTTCTAGAGCATAATCAGTTGTCTCGTTTCCTCATTATTTGCAAACTGCATTAAGCACATACAATGGGGACATTGTACAAACAAGAAGCTTAGTGTTTTAGAGTTGAACTCATAGCTTCCTTTGTTCCCTACACCATTTTCTCTGAAGTAACTAGTCTTGGTATGACTTGGTTAAAAGAGTATTTCTGTTGCTCCAAAGACAAATGTTGCAGAAGGTAGAAGTAGGCAACAAAATACCATGGGCCAAACTGTATTGTATATTATGATCAGGTAGGCTGCTTTAAAGTGGAGAGGAAAGTCAAGGAGACAAAGTTGGAGGGAATGGGAAACTTTAGTACTGGAGTGTTCAAGAAGTTTATGGAAAAAGCTCAGAGGTTGCTCAGATATGTTTTGCTTTTTTAGCTGAGTACTAAATACATGCAGACATCACATATGTAAAATGCATTTAAGTGGGTTATCCAGTCTGAAAACTTCTTAAATATCTGTTTGACTTCCTCTCGCTTTGCCACCAAATGAACAAATATTGGAGGTGGCTCTGCAAGAGGTGTCTGATGAAAACATACCTTCACTGAATCACCACAGCTAAGATTTAAGCCAAGGTGATCTAAAGTACCAGTTTTAAAAGCTGACTGTCTTTGGCTGCTTTGACTTTGATGTTGAGAGATCTGTCTGCAACTTTTAGGGTCACCTTTAGGCCTCAGCTCACTGCTCAAAAAGCAGTGACTCATCCTCTGACCTCATTTGATTCGAAGTCACCTAGCCATGACTGGCCACACAGCTCTGCAGCTGTCTGGCATTTGTGGTTCTTACAGTCCAAAAAACAAAACCAAACCAGCTGTTAATCAGTTGGTTGCTTTTATTAGCAACTTCTGACTGTTGCTCTTTCTTCATCAACAGTTAAAGTTGGTTTGGTTGATTTTATTTTTTCCCTGCATCAGGTGCTGCATTAGGTGCCATAATGTTCATTCTCCTGTGCTTTCTGTTGAGGTCACTGCTGCTGTTGCATGCAAAAAGATATTACTACATCCATTACTTTCTTGTTTGCTTTATCAATATGCCAGAACACCATCTTTTTGGGGGGGGTTGGTACAGTTTGTTGTGGGGTTTGGGTTTTTTTTGGTAGGGGGCAATGGAACCATGGCCAGTCTCTACTCTGACTCCCAGGCTAGAAAACAGTTTTTACTTCACTCAAATGTATCTCATCTAATTCTAATGTTCTTAAACCAAAGAAGAGGTCATATCACTGATTGTTCATGAAGAAACAGCACATTCTTTGTAGAATGCTCTCAGC
The DNA here is from genome assembly GCF_025592945.1 of Manacus candei. Classification (NCBI taxonomy): domain Eukaryota; kingdom Metazoa; phylum Chordata; class Aves; order Passeriformes; family Pipridae; genus Manacus; species Manacus candei. Next base: position 5,073,295 of record NW_026138074.1, on the reverse strand, counting down.
AGGTCTAAGGAAAAAAACAAACACTTTTTTTACTAAGAAAGTTTATCCTGTGTCATGAACCTTCTGGGAATCCTTGATTAACTATTACTGTTATAGGACCTCTGCATACTTGAAAGGGCTGGATACTATTGACTTGGCTGAATTTGGTCCCTTAGGATGTCATAGAAGTCAGTGTTTCGTAGAGTTACTTAATCATAAAGAAAATCTGGATAAAAGAACTATGGAATGTAGGGGAATGTTTACCCCTACCTCAGGGCAGGAATAGCTCAATCTAGCTAAAACCTTGTTTGGGTGTAGCACAACCTGTTCTTAGATATAGTCAAAAATAATATCTGTACAACCTTGGGGGCAACTTGTGCCAGAGCTTTAACTGTGCTTTTATCCTTGGAAATACTTAGTAATGTAAGGCTTGCCATATTTTTTTTTTTTAAAGTTTTCCCATAGAGATCAAAATCTCCGAACCAAAATGACCCAAAACAACCTAGTCTTTCACTAGTAAAGTGTTTGCAGTTCTTAAAGACATCTGCACTCTGTCTTTTGGTGTCTTCTAGGATTCCATAAATGATAATTGACTCGTTTCCCATTTCTCCTCTCCTTAGAATGTAGTAGCAGTAGGAGCTGGGTTCTGTGATGGTCTTTGCTGCGGTGACAATACCAAAGCTGCCGTTATTCGCCTTGGCCTAATGGAGATGATCGCCTTTGCCAAAATATTTTGCAAAGGACAGGTGTCTACTGCCACTTTCCTGGAGAGCTGTGGCGTTGCTGATCTCATCACAACGTGTTACGGTGGCCGGAATCGACGTGTAGCAGAAGCAGTCGTTAAAACTGGAAAGGTACCTTATTCTCTGGGTGAAATCTGTGGTTGCATTCCTGGTTTGTTGGAGCAATAGTAGAGGTATCTGAGTCATGCTAGCTCTACTGAGTGAGTACCCTTCTCTTTCCTCTTGTTTTTTGAGTGTAGAATGAGTGTAAAGGTGTTGAAAAGGGCAGAGGTGGTTTAAAAAAAAAGCTCAAGACTTAAGATGTTGGGAGATGCAGATTTAAGAAGGAGAATATTGACAAACAAGAATATGGGAGAATATTATATATGCTCCACTAAGGTCACTTTTAAGAAAGAAAAAACCCTCAGTAACTTTTTTTTTTTTGTCTAGATGATCGATGTCAAGCTTCTGAAAATTTCATCTTAACTCTCCTTTTCTTTCTTTTCTTTTCCCCTCTGTTGATTAGTCTATTGAAGAATTAGAGAAAGAAATGTTGAATGGTCAGAAACTGCAAGGACCACTGACTTCTGCAGAAGTGTATCGCATCCTGAAGCAGAAAGGAATGCTGGAGAAGTAAGAACAGATAAAACAACTTCCACATACCCTCTTTTTATCTCCATAATTCTTTCTGCGTATTTGTTTTTGATATCTTCATAAATGTAATAGCCAAACATAAAATCACTACAATAAGAGCAGCTTAATTCCTAGTTAAAATCAGAGAGAGAAGTGAACAGACCCTCAAAATATCTACTGGTGTAGATAGAGCTATTAGTGGGACATTAAATTTGTGAATGCCCTTCTGTTTGCAGAATGTATTATTGCCTTCTGCTACTACAGAAAAGCACAGCAAGTGTGTTCTAACATGTGAAAAGAATAAAATGCATGAAAACAGAAGCAGAGATTCCTGAAGAGACTTGTGAAAAGGCTCTAGAGCTCATTTCATAGTAGGAAATTCATTACTTACCTCCAAGTAGAGGAGCTTTGTTATAAAGGATCTGTATAGGTTATCATCTGAATAGAGTGCCTGCTTCTACCACATGGATTTTAGCTTAGACATCACAGTTCTCTTTCGTAATGTGACTTCCAGTTTGCTGTAGGTTAACACCTGCCATCTGCTTCTGTAGGTCAGGGCTTTTTTGTGGTATGAAATCAAGCAGATTGTCCTGGCTTTGTTCATTTGTGTTTGAGTCAGAACATGTACGGTTCTTAGAGCCACACACACAGTTGTCTCCTTGTGAGATTAAGGGATGCATTTATCTGTTCCTGTTTGTAGAAGAGGCAAAATCAGGAAATAAATAACTACCAGTTAGAAGACCAAGCCTTGTTACTTCTTTTTCCAAAGCAGTTTTTAAAGTCTAGTTTTAATGAATCAGCTATATTAAATGATTAAATTTTTAATATTATCTTTGGATGTAAGGCACCTAAGTCTGTTCCCTCAGTGTACAGTAATTAAGCTAACTGTAGAAAAAGTGTAACTAAAATGTTTGCTTCATTCTTTGCTGTTTATGATTTCCTAAATGAGACAGGATGCTGTGTTTGAGGGGTTTTTAGGTTGCTTGTTTTATATCCTGTTCTACCTTACAACAAATAGAGTGCATTATAGAAGAGTTCAAGTTGTGTTTTTAATGAAAGACATGAAAACAGAGTGTTGCTAATTTCTTTCTGGGATGCCAACATATATGTGTCAGTTCTTCATAAAAGATCTCATTCAACAAGGCTTTTGAAAGCAACTTTCAATGTGTTTTTCAAAAACTACTTTAAAACACAAAACACAGTGAAGCAGCTACAGTTTCAAAGTGAAGAGGTAACAGTGTAGTAAGAATAAAATTTCATACTCTCTTCCTGCAAAAGGAGTCTCAACACTGCGCAGACATATACTAAAGTCAAAGTTCAGCAAAAGAGCCTTGGTAGCAGGGTTAATGCCTACTGATACTAGCAGTGCAATTACTTTCTTCATTTCAACAGTTATAGACCTCACCCTCTTGATGAGATGCATTTGGAGTTTACTGGCCCTGAGCCTGCAGTCAGCCTTGGTACTGGTTTCCCTGTGTGAAGTGGGGCAGACCTGTGCACAGCAATGTGCTCTGTGATAAGCAGCAGGACTTCAGTTGTGGTCTCTAGTAGTGGTGCTTCTTCACTGAGAAGTGACTGCCAGTACTGTATCTCAAGCTGTGGGAAGCTTGCTTTTGCTTCAGAAGGTTCACATATTTTGTGGCCGCCTCTCACATAGGCATAACAAATTTTATTGGTGCCTACATTTAATGGTAACAGCAAATTCAGCCCCTCTCCAGCCCAATATAACATAGGAAGTCAATGACAAGTGAGATTTGTTAAGAAGTGCATGAGTCTTTGTGTAAATTTTTTTTCCTGCAGATTTCCTAGTAAGGGTTTTGCAACCCAAGTAGTGTAGCCTTGGATTTGAGAGACCAGCTATGTGGCTATATGATAGGTTTCTTTCTACTGATGAAATAAAACCGAAAATCAAGTCAGTTGGATTGATCTGAAGTAGTTTTTACTATTGCTGCTATTTTTGTCTGTTCTCCACAAAAATAAATTAGAGGAAATGGACACGCATTTTGCAGTGGAACATTAAAATGTTTCAGGTGTAAATTAAATTCTACATTTTGAGTTAAGCACTTGTAAAAAAGCCATAAGCATGTCCATTCCCCCACTTTTTTCCCCAGTAATGGGGAAACGTTGCATTAAGCCAAGTACAAATCCTGTATGTGCCCCTGATAATGCAGTAGTCACCATGGTGTGATGGTACTCCTAGATGGTTCATGGCTTCCCTTGTGACCTCTGGCTCACTTTGAGGAGTCTAGTTCGGAGCGATGTGCTGACACCAGAGTTGCTGCAGTAACACGTGACAGCAGAGTGTATGGGCAAGCAGATGTGGTGCTCAGTACTGGCTGGGCTTCTGCTCAACACTGAAATGTGCATTACATAAAGGTTTAGAGTGACTGATGGGACAGCTTTCCTAAGGAGAAAGTCCTAGTCCAGATGTATTCTGAATCCCTCGGAAATTAACTATTTCACTGTCTCCAGTGCTCCTTATAAAAGGCCACACTGAAATGGTGTATGTATTTGAACAGGTAATTAATCCCTAAAATTCATCAGGCTTTGTATACAAATGGCACTTGTCTGGCTGTCACTGTCCAGGAAGTACAGAAAGCAAATACAAATTTCTGTAAAGTGTCTTTGCTGTAAGAAGCCTTCATATTATCAGAAAAACCTGAATAATTTGGGGATTGTTGGAAATGTGGCCAATTTAAAAAAAAAAAAAAAAAAAGAAAAAAGTAGATGGGAATTTATTGTTTCAAAATCCAGGTTTTATTTTGGGTTCTTATTAAAAACTTGACCTTCAATGTCTTCTTGGGTCTCTTTTTGTCATATTCTGTATTATCAAACTGTTGCTCAGAAGTAATACATAACCAATGTGCCAGTCATCCTTTTTTAACCATAGATGAGCACAGCTATAAGAACGGCCAATAAAGATATGAGTGGTTTTAATTTATTTTTTAGATCACTTAATGGTTTTGCCATACATAATGAATGTTGCAGGCTCCATTACAGCCAGCTGGGCTTCTGAGAGTGACTCATGTAGGTTCTGCATTTATCTAGTGCTTTTAGCCCAGTGTTATCACTTGACAAGTAGAAAAAAAAATTGTTTTTTTCCATCTCTCCTTTTTCCCCTCCCTCTTCTCACCCCATTTTATTTCCTTCATTTAAGAAAATGTTAAAGAATAAACTTACACTGCCTTTGCTTTTCCCACTCTGTTTCCTCAGGTTCCCGCTGTTCACGGCTGTGTATCAAATCTGCTATGAAGGGAGGCCTGTCGGAGAGATTATAACCTGCCTTCAAAGTCATCCAGAGCACGTAAAAAATCAGTCAGGCTGTTGAAATAATGCAGCTTTCTGCCTTTCGAATTTATGTCTGGGTTCAAGTGGATGTATCTATCATTAAGCTTCGTTCAAAGCCACTCACTAGGCAACAGTAACAACAGGAATGTCTCTGAAGAGGTATTGTTTTGTGTTATACAGCCTAGTTTGACACAGCATGCAGTGTTGGCTTGGTGATTGTCATTTTACTGGCTAAAATGCAACTGGTTTAAGATATGCAGTACAAAAGTTGCACTACATACCTGGTTTATATACACAAGTGTACTTTGAGTGTGTTCCTACACCATAAAATACAAGGTTTTGTTGTCTCTGGACACTGTGGGAAGAATCCCACTGGTTTTGATCAGAGACTGAATCAAGCCTGTTACCTTGAAATATTGGAAATGTTTCTATTAGAACTTGGTTTTATTTGTATATGCAGTTAAATTTTAACATTTTACATGCTTGTGATTTTATTAATTTAAGCAATGTTAGTGCAAAACAAGTGATAGCAGTTATTCAGGGGGCTACAGGGATATTTTAATGAAATCAAATGAAGAATATTTTGATTTTTGAAAGTTGTTAAAACCGTCAGGTTGTTTTGAAACCAATTTCTAGGTGAATTTAAAGGTTTTAATTACACTGTTTTAAAGGGAATATTCTAGAGGGGGATCATTACCTCCCCTTCTGTTTTTTAATCCTTGCATTTTTATATTTCTCAGTTTTTCCCTGACTGTTCCTGGGTGTTAGGCTCTTCTAGAATCCCATTCCCCAAAGCAAGCCAGAGATGCTGACCTGGGGGTTCTGAACCCTGGAGCCTGTGGTTCATTTTAGTGTTGTACCTGCAGTTGTTCTTCACTGGCATTTTTGGGAGGATGGGGAAGGATACTCTTGGGTATCCACTGCTCCGAATTGTTCTGCTGGGTTTCTAGCTAAGCTGCACAGTGTTGCACTCCACAGAACACTGCAAGGAATGCTAGAGGAATTCCGTGGTATGTCATGCTTGTGTAGTCAGAAGGGTTGTGTGCCAGTAGGATGACTGCATTCGTTTCAGTGCCTGCCAGTGACTGACACGTCAACTGGACTGAAGTCCTGATCCAGCCTCCCCAGTTCTGAAGTTACTCTTTCACTGGACAAAACTTCAATGGGTGCTGAAATCCTTTATGACCCATCTCCCAGAAAACTTCTCAAAGGCATCTGTCTCTTTTATTCCCCAGGTATCTCAACTCTTTTTCTTTTTCAGACACCTTTGCTGTATCAGGGAGGATAATTTGGGTTTTGGAAAATTTGTGATTTTATGAAGTTTAGGGGTGGGGTTTGCTTGGTTGGTCTTTTTTTTTTTACCTTTTAAGGTTGATGCAAGAGAAGATGGATTAAAAAAACCTGTTTTGCTTTTCTTGTGTACTAAAGTGTGGGGTTTTGTTTTTTTTTGGTGAAACATATGCTAGGTACATAAAGAGAGGACTCATTCTTCCAGCTGGTAGACAAGGGTTGACATCAGGATTTACAGAACAAGAGTGTCCATCTGCTCTGAATATCCAATCCTAACGTCTGGAGCAGTATCAGAACTGTTTTTCATTGTTTTCAGTGGCGTTTTTAGACCAGAAGTCATGAGCACAAACGCAATCAATTTTGTCATTCAAAACTTGCTAAAACACAGGAGGTGCCTGGGAATAATTGTTATACTTAGGTAGCCTGGATTACTCTGAACAAGGCAAGCATTAGGGCAGCTTTCTGTAGACAGGAAGATGCTTCAGCTCAGGGGTACCATTTTTGTGCTCCTATATTTTTTTGCATTAATTTTTGGGAGATCTCACGAATGTCCTCAGATATTCAGGGATGTCAAAAGTTCTTTTGCCTTACTTCTGATTTAGTGCTAAATATAACAGATGGCCTGAAGTTAAGTAATGTCAGATGTTTGTGGCAGTTGGGAACATCACTGGTAGAGCTGACTTGGAGCAAGCACTCTGCTTAGGCATTTAAGAGGAAGTTTTGAGGTTGGAAGCACTGTTGTACTAACGCACACATGGAGCATACACTCCTCATTACTGCATAACTTTCAGTGTGTTTTCTTATGCTTTGTTTTGTTTTGGGTTTTTTTAATACCAAATTGATTGGCTTTTCCTTTATATGTGTACATACACATTATATATAGAAACATTTTTTTACATGCAGTATATAGAACAGTAGCATTTTGTAAGATACATAAAGGGCTATATAAGCTAAATGTGGTAAATTAATATATATTTTTAAATTATTTCTTTATTGTTCCAATACTACTTCTACCACTGAAACCCCCAAATCTTAATTGTTCTTGTTCTGTACAGAAACCTATATTCTAAGGCAAATCCAGAGAAAAAGTTTTTATGGAATTCTTTCCTCCAGTCTGTTATGACATTCTTGGGTTTTTTCAGACAAAAAGTGAGGTTTCAGTAACTAAAATAGTTTATTTAAATTTCTATAGATAATTCACCATTTGCGTTTGCTCTTTAGTGCTTGAGAACACTCAACTTGGCACTGGGTATTTTCCCCCCACTAATACTTCCTGTTCATTAAAAAACTGTGATATGGTACTGGAACTGAATGATTAGAGTCCTGTTTTACAAACACTCTGTTTTGCCTAGTACTGGGATAGTCTTACTGAAAACATTAACCCCTGTGTAAGGGGTCATAAATTTGTAACTAATTCTTGGTTTACGAACATTAATTATTAAGGAAGGCATTATATTCTAATGATACTTACTCAGCTTGCCCTAGACATATGTACTGGTCTTGTTTAAGGATGTTGAATGTACACCTGTTTGAAGAGTACAAATAAACATTTTTGTCTTGGGAATCACTTTGGTTTCTGTTGTCTCATTTTACGTGGTTCGCGATTAATATTTTATTCACTTGATGGACTGTAGGTTTTTGTGGATATGGGATGTAATGATAGCAGATATGAGGCTACCGTGCAAGAATGTAAATTTTAAAAAGAGCTATTTGGCATTCAAATGTCACCATTTTGTTTCTGTCCATTAGGGATACAATTACAGTGCCTTTGACCTCTGAAAGCAGGTTCTTGTCTTCAGTTCCTTGAGATGCTGTGGGAGCCACTGGAGGGCACTGGTTGGCAAGTGACTGATTCTGCCTGCTCTGCAGTTACTTTTCTTCTCATTTATTTCTGAATTTCCTGAGGTTCCTATGTGGTTGCAGCTGTCCTACACTGTGTTCCTTGCATCTGGATATGGTTATAGTTGAGCACCAGGTGCACGTGTTGTAGATCCACTGGAATTGAGAGAAGGAGCTTGCTTTAAAATGCCCAACACCTCTGCCCACGGCCCTGGCTTGCCTGTCGTCATCTAAGACCCTCCTAGTACAGGGCAACAGCCACTACCTCAGCTCTTGGGCAATATGGTGGTCTGAGATCTTGGGTTCCTGTGTTGTGTATCCAGCAATGTTTGTTTCTGTTGTATGTTGGAGTTGAAAGACCTTGGGAAATAAGAAGAGTATATTGTGCTCAGTTTTGTCAGTTTGTACGTCGGTGAAAGGGGTGAGAGGTGTCACAAGTGTTTAATGAGGGAAAGGACGGTCTGCTACTTAGTGTGGGGCATCATACTGTAAAAGAAGTATGGGTTTTTTGGAGAACAGAATAATGCACTGTCTACTGAAAGCCTCAAAGCATTTCATAAAATGAGAGCAATGTCCTAGTTCCTCATTTACACATACAGATACTGAGACAAGTAAAGGTGCTTGCCCAGCAAATCTGTGACTGAATGCATTTTATTCCTAATTTTAAAACAGAGTTTCAGCCATTAGGTCATTTCATGAAATCAACTAGTAGAATAAATATGTAGGTATCGCAAACATACCATCCAAAAGGGCTTTAATTCTAATTAGTCTCAGTCAACAGGAAAGTAAAAACCATCACAAGAGAATTAGGATGAATACCTTTGTTTCATATTATCTTCTGAAGAGGTGGTGCTTTCTCACGAAATCAATGTGTACAGGCTGGGCATCTCTCATCCTCTGCCTGTAAATAGCAGCCAGGCTGTACAAGAAACGTGACAGATAAGGAGGCAATTTCCAATGGCCTGTGCTGATGATTCTTCATAATGTTCCCAACCTGGACTTCATTGTAAGGCTGAAGTCATATGAATGAAGTACACAGATTTCACAGCGGCTGGTTAATGCTGAAATAAAATACTGTCCTGGGACACATGGAACTTTATAGTACTAGAAAGTGTAAAACTATTTATCTTCTGGCTCTCTCCTGGCCGCGTGGAGTTTTCTCCTGTGATTTGCCATGAGCTGCTAGGAATCTGAGCTCTAAAAGGTAACACTTCTGTTTTGAATAATGGATGAGAAGATTATCTGCCTTCAATCCCAGCATGTGCAAAGGAGTGGTGTTTGGCATTCAGGTTGAATGAAACCTGGTTCTCTTCTAGGTCTCTTCTAACTTGATTTTAGATCCCTGCCAATATGCTTTGGGTAGAGGATTTCAGATACTCTTGATCTGTCAGTCTAGTTCTGCTCTTATTGAGAGCAATTGGATAACTGGATTTTAAGAAGTAGGGTGATGCCCAGCAGAATGGTATCTCTGTTGGAGTTCCCCATGTCTAAATTGGGTTTAGCTATTTGTTGTATTTACCTGTTACCTACAATATCTGTTTCAGAGAGATTTAATGAAGGGTAATTGTAGGGACATTGGGAACCATATGTTGATTATTTCTGTAAGTTACTAGAAACAGCATGAATTACTGATTTTAAATGTATGTTCTTCCTGTAACTCGTGCTGAAGGAATCAGTGAATGATAAATAAAGTACTGCTCTGACCTGTGAGCAGTCTTGATTGTTTAGGTGGGGGTAGATGCCAAAGTCTTCTAAATATAATTCATATTGCTCTCTTGTGATGTTACTGCTGCTGCCTGTTGTTGCTACACTGTGTGTTTCCTTTTCTCAGCTGGATGACAGTCATTTAGTGTCTTTTACCCTACATCTTTTCTTCATGTCTGTTCCAGCTTCCTTCTCGTCTTTATGTATCTGCACCTGTATGTGCTGTTCTTTAGTGAACCTTAAGAAGGGTTTTTCATATCAGAAGGTGGGTGTGTGTACATGCACACACATGCTTATCTACCTGCCTTTTCTTTTTTGAATGATTGTGTGCACAAATAAGCCTTGTAAGGGGCTGGGAATTTTGCACAGGATTTTAGCAAGGCCACCAAGAAGATTGATGTTCAGCTGCCTTTGTGTGAGCTAATGCCTATCTATCCATTTAAAGCTGTTTGGCTGTGAAGCTAGTGCATAGATTTCTTCCAGACTGTCCTCAGTGTCTGGGAAGGCAGTAAGTCAGCTTGGCATAATGAAAAACATTGCTAGTGTTTTAGGGGAACAGTATCATATCCATGCTACTGGTTGTTGAAACTCTGAAATGTCACATTTGTAAAAAATAGTGCTTATTTCGTGTTCAGGTGAAAATAATAGTGACATTAATTGAACTAGTTTGCCATTTCTTTCTCCAAATTTAGAACCATTATAAACTCCATTCTTGTCATAGGAACACACTTCAGCTCTCACTGTGATAGATTCTTTCTGTATGGTTTGTGTTTTTGAGGACTTAGTGAATACCTTTCAGTTTGATGATTACTGAGCACAGGCATGTGGTAGGCTCAGAAAGTACAGCATTGAGGATTTTTAGCTTGCTTTTTAGCTTTTTGAAGGCTGGAGAGAACTGGAAAGCAAGCCAAATCTGTTAGCAAGCACTGGCTGGGTTTCTGATCTACGTCATTTTTAAATACTAGTATTTAAAATGCAAACGTCAAACACAAGCACTTGCATCTCAGCTGCTCAGTAACTGAGCCTTTTTTTTTTTTAACATGCTATTCTTTTTTTGTGATACCTACTCCCTGTATTGTTGGATCAAGAGATAAACCAACATGTATTGCAAAAATACAAGATTTTGAAGTCTCTAAATACTTAAAAGCAAAGTGAGCTCAAAGCAAGCTGCTCTGCACTGTGATAGCTGAACAGAGCCAGCCGTGGCTGTGCTTGTGCTTTGAGTGAAAGCCCAGGTTTTGTACAAGTGTTTTTAGTGGTGTATTTAAACCCAATTTAGAGATTTTTCTAATTTCCACTTACTGTGCAGATTTGCAATGGAATGTGACAGAGATGCTTCGGGTGTTTTGTTGTTACTGGGCTTTCTTTATTTAATATAGACATAGTTGTCATCATTTTCTCCAAACTTCAAGTTAGGTGGTAATTGCAGTAGCACTTAGGCCAGTCTTCCCTTGTCTGTATTTAGTGTTTATCTGCATTTTTTTTCAGGCTGTAGGCTACTGTAGATAAGGAATACCTTTCATTATTCCCAGAGCTTTAGCCAGCATGGAAGAAAATGCTCAGCATACTGCCATGTGCATTTAGCCTTGTCTTGCGTTTGTTGGCCACTAGGGAGGTTAAGTGGAATAAGATCTTCCAAACTTTCATACTGTTGGGTTTCATCCTTATGCCACTCACATCTTTATTCATATATTGACTGTTTTAAAAAAGGAAAAGCTCGAGTTTTTTCTTAGTGGTGTTCCCTGGTGCAGTTGCTCAGGCTGCCTTAAGTCTCTAGAATGCATGATCACAGCAAGATGTTGGTAGTTAGCAATGATCTTCACTAAACTTTGTAACAAAAGCCACTTATGTTGATTCTAATGTATTCCCACTCTAGAGCTGTAGTATCCTACACTTTAGGTGTAGTGTACTTAGTTCCCATGCTCACTGAAATAATATTTTCTCCCTCAGAAATTTCGTCTCCAGCTTATCCTTGACTATACATTATTCAAAGATATATTCTAGAACTCGTAAGTCAGCTGCTTGCAATCATTTGGCAGAGGAATGATACCAACCAGGTATCACAATTCCTAGGTGTGCCTTTTCTTCCAAAATACAGCGTGGTTTCCTTGACAATGCTGGGCAGCAGAGGTGTTGCCTAGCAGGCACAATTAGCTTTCTGAAAGCAATCAGATTGGAAATGAGAGAAGAGAGTGGAATGGGGTTAGACTGCAAACCATACAGGTAAATTGTTTTAAGTGTAACTTGCATATACTTTATGTGGGGAAGAGAGGGAACAGAATGCAAAGTATTGCACTTGCTGGAACTTAAGGAGCGAGTCAGTTTTAACCAGTGCAAGAGCTGGTAATGCAAGAATATGCACTAAAACACAGGAGGAGTGAAGACAAAGCTGTTGAGAGTTGATTTCAGCCCCTTTTGGCCTGTCATTCTCAGAGAACTTAGCAGTTGCTCAAGCGGAGGAGAGATTTCACAAGCACGCTTGGTATTATCAAAATGCATCAAGATACAACTACTGCTGTTTAAATTCCCCTTCCATTCCACGTATCGCTTCTCCAAGCAAGAGATGGAAAACTTCCAAGATGAGAAAAAATATGCTGTTCATGCATTCTAGACATCTTATACAGAGGAAATATGCACTTTACTCACTTTGCTGTGGGATCATGAGAGTTCAGAAAAATGCGATGATAGTCATGAGAAAGGCTGGCCAGAGAAATAGCTGCATCCTCCTTGGGGCTGCATATATTGCACTTAACAAGTGAGAAATAGTCAGAGGTGTTGGTTACCTCTTCATCAGTTTGTCATTTTTCTCAGGGCTAAGATAAACAGGATTAGGTCTGACTAAGTAACAAAGTAAGCAAATCTCCTCAAAAAGTTCTTCCTGAAATTCCAAGGGAATTATCTTCCTTCTCTCTTGCAATTGCAGTTTCAGAGCTAGAAGTGGGAGCCCTAGGTAATAGCAAGGTAGCCATAACTTTGGCTGTTAGGGTTTTTATGTGATCTTAAAACCAAATAATGCTGCCAGCAGCTGTGCCCTGGTGTTACCAAAGGTTGAGATTAAATTAAAGCAATTGAGCAAGAACACTCCAAAGACACTCCTGACTCCAGATGTGTTTTTATTCATCTAAAATAGGTCCTGACCCACAAGTGGGCTGAAAATCTTGCTGGTTGCTTCCATCTGAGAACTTGTGTTGTACACAAGCTCTGCCCTAGCACAAAGTCAGCAACACTGTTTTTTTCATTGCTACTGTAATCAATCCTAAATTGAAGGTAGGGGACTTGGGAGCATAAGAAGCACTTGTGTGAAATGATTGTGTTTAGGTAGAACCTGTCATGTCAGCGTGTGGGCTGAGCCAGGGGAGCATCCACAGAGCATAAGCAAGTGTTGGGAGGTTTGAACACCTCTGTTCATCTAATGTTGGGACAGTAATTAGGTCCAGACTGGATGGACAGACAGATTGTAGGAAACAGAGTGCAAAGACATGATATAGGAAAATTAGAGAAGCACAGCTCCAGGTACCTTGTGTTAATTACTGAATTAGACTAGACTGATTTAAAAGTCATTATGTTTATAATGACTGGGAACTCTGTACCAGGTAATCAGGCCTTCGACGAGTCCCCCTTGAATGCATCACTAAAAATGACAATGTGGTTTATTGTCACAGAAGTTACATCGTGAATAAGCAGGGAACCTGAACTATTCAAGGCAACCTGCTTGAGTCAGGATGAAAGCATTTCAGCTGGACTGTTAGAAGGCAGTTCCTAGGATTGCTGACCATGCTGAACATACCTTAAGGAACCAGTGATGTCGTTCCCTAGGACTGCTTGCTGTCTACTTGCCTTTGTGTGTTAAATTCACATTTTAAAAAAGGAAATGCATGCACACACACAGACAACACTTGAACAGGGAAAATGTTTAATTTTCAAGTCTGCTTTCAGTTCTGAAGTATTAGTGTTAACATACGATTTATCTCTATTCAGTGCAGTTTTCTTGGGCTTATGTAGTCACAAGGCTTTGTGTAGCTAGATAGAGTTTGGGAAAGATTATTTTGCTTTCAAAAGCATTATCTGGGTTGAGATGATTAGCAAAATATATTGAAATCCAGTAGGCAGATCTCAAGAAGTAGCTGATCTTCATTTTAATATGGATTCAGAGTGTTTCGGGTTGGCAGTTTTTTATTTTCTGTGCAGCTTACTGCATCTTTAGTCCGACATTGTTGACTGATTATAATGCATCGGGGGCTTTTTTTTGTAATAACTTATGTCAGGGGATTCATTACCACACACAGTGTAAAGGAAGTTTCTCTGTGTAGTGCTCGTGGAGAGACTATGCCTCTGTTTGTCACTCATCTTATAAAAGTTATTTTCATTTATAAAAGTTATTTTCGATCTCATTAATGAAATAGTGTGAAATAATGTTTTCTTTTTCAACGCAGAAATACGTATAGAGCAAGTACATGGAGGATGTATTCCTTGCTGTCCTGCCTCTTCTTCACTTAGCCAGATTTGGAGATGAACTTGAACTGTATCACTTGCACTGAGATGAGGGAGACTGGATCTGAAACCCCTCCATTCCCCTCTCCTAGAGAGGCAGTTTTCGTGCCTCCTCACAGCTCCCTTTCTGTGCTCTTATAAAAACACATGGTTGAATACTTGTCTTTGTCATAGAGGTGCCTTCAACAGCATTTTTTTTCCTTTTCTGTTTGTGTGGGGGTTTTTTCTTATTGCTGGTTGCCTTACATGTAGTTGTTTTACAGATGGGAGTATTTTTGCAAGCTGGAGGATGTCACCTATAACTCACCTTCTGATCAGGTAGACACCTTGAAATAACCCTTGAAGGTATTTCCAACACTGGGATCACTTGTTCATTGCTGTTTATGAAGATAATTTATTAAATCCTACATTTCAGCACTGATGAACTTAAGTAATCCACTTACTCATATTTCTGTTACTTGTGAATTACATCAAGAAAACCATCACTAGTAATTTCAGACAGCCCATAAAAGTAGGATTCTAGCACAAGAAGGATGCTTGTATGCAAGAAATCATAGAATCATTTAGGTTGGAAAAGACCTCTAAGATCATTGAGTCCAACTGTTGACCCAGCACTGCCATATTCACCACTAAACCATGTCCCCAGGTGTCATATCCACATGTTTTGAACACTTCCAGGGATGGTGATTCTACCACTTCCCTGGGCAGCCTATTCCAATGCCTGACCATCCTTTCAGTGAAAAAAATTTTCCTGATATCTAAACCTTCCTTAGAGCAACTGAGATTTCATCCAAATAATACCTGGTTTAAATAAAACCTTGCTAACGTCGATATTTTTCCTTGTACTGCCTGCTGGAACAATGAATCATGAAAATATGGCCTCCCTGATTAGTCCTTCACTGAAATAGCAATCATAGCATCACTTAAAAAGAAAGCACAGCAATTTGGTGCATGACCTTCATTTGCATACACTGATACAGCTTGTTTCCTGGGCCTCTGATTGAATCCTTGTGAGGAAGGCAAGTGAGTAATTTTTTGATTGGCATATTCAGAGAATCACACTGCTTTTGTAAAATCATATATTTGATATATTTAGTCAACACTTTTTTTCCTAATAATTGTCTGAATCTATGAGATATTCTTTCAATTATATAGATACGTCTGTCTCTGTGTGTGTATGTATATTTATATATATATATATATATATATATATATGAAATTTAAATTTCCGATGTGCCGAGGAGATGAAAGTTATCATACTACCCGTCCTCATCTCTCTTCATAGTCTTTTAATTTATGGATCAATTCCAAGTGAACATGACAAAGTGAAAGATTACCAGAAGATACCAAATTTTTGTAAATACCAAGAAAATGTGCTGACTGAGGATACTATGTTAGTAGAAAAATCTACATGGAGTAAAGTGCTCTTACAGATACCCCCACTGCAGCCAGCACATTCAAAGAAGTGTGAACTTTCTTGAACATGAAGATGAGCCAACCTCAAAGTTCATAGGAAACAAAGCTTTTTCCTTGTGGGGCATATGGGGACATCTGTATAATTACAAATCTCATGTCATAATTGTGTCATAGTTAGCATTAAGCCAGACATTTGCAAATATATGATACACTTAATTCACCTCAGTAATTAGAGCCACATCCATCACAGAGCATCCTCTACTTACTTCAGATCTAATACTGCAAACCACAGGGCTGTGCCAATTCACATAATTTAAATACCTAGATAATGAGGTTGCCCTCAGCAGAAAGACTGTATTTTAGCTGCACTACGAGCTGTTAATAAAATCCTTCTTGGTATGTTTTTCTCATTGTTCAAAGAGCTTAGATAGCCTAACTCCTATCAGCTCTTCTCCCAGTCTCCTAAAATCCCCCAATGAAAACCTTCCTTTCTTCTGAAATTCTCTTTTCCCTCACTGATCTAGGAAAGAAGCATTATCCATGCTCAGTAGCTAGTTAGCAGGATGATAAATGACTTGACAGGATAAGCTTTTTCAAGACATGGCATAAATGGAATAAGCCTTTGTTCTGAGGAAATCCCAATCCCTCCAAAAGGCAGCCCATCATCCACCCCGACTGTTCTATAGTCTCATACCATGCACCATTCTCACATAGGCTAAAGCCTGCAAATTTCATAGCAGACTAAGTGAGCTGAGAAATTTAACGAAATTTGGCTTTCTGATTCATTTTAAAATCCCAGCAGGTTTTGCTACACCAGCCAGCACACTCTGGTCCCCATAAATACTTGCAGCCCTAACAAAAACATCATTCTTTCTCTCCTGCTTCTCTTGCAGTAGATGTTTTTGGGAACCTAGAACTGGAGAATGCACTAATGCCTTGCATCACTGCAGCTATTTTTTCATGCACTGACACAAGAGCTGCCAGGTGTCAGCAGCTTTGCATAATGGTTCTTTGCATATCTGCAACACTAAAGCTGTGAAAGCATTCAATGATTAATAGTCATGATTAGTATTCTGCATATTCTAAAACATTGGTGCCTGCACTTCTGTGTCCTGCTTTGAGTTGAACTTGACTGTGTTTTGTGCTGGAGAGATTTGTTTGTTTGGTTTTTTGTTTCAGATCTAACACTGCTCTACTAATACAAACATTGAGGTAATTTTGTTCTTTGTTTCACAGAAGACTTCTGGCACTTGTCTGCTTGCAAAGGAAAGCTGCTGACTTGAAAATACCAATTCCAAACCATTACGTGGTTTACTGTGGTCCTGTGTTAACATTTTCCTTTCCTTCTGTTGGCAGATAGGTGTCCTTATTCCATACTAACAGAATGGCTGTGGCCAGCCAGTATGAAGAGCAGTAGAACATCTGCCTGCATTTCTCTACCTTCTCCTTCCACTTCTGAGTCCCCAAAGAAGTCAGTGCCCTGCCAGGCTTCCAGTTCTCCTGCAATTTAGCCCCCTATGGCAGAGCACATACACTGTGACACCTCATCCCAGTCAGCTGCCACCTTTCTCAGCAGATCCTGCAGTCAGCCCACTGGCTTTTTTGCTTTCTTTGAATGAGGATTTTTCCACCCTTAAACCTTGCAGCCCATCTGCATAAAATTGATTCTCCCTGTACAGCACTTTCATTACCCAACCATTGGCCAGGCATAGTGAGATTCATGAGATCCTTTGTTCTGCTGCCGCTTCAGGACAAGGAGGTGATGTGGTGGGCATTGGTACTGCATGTATACTGTACAGCTGGGTGACTAGAGTGTTAACAAGATTGTCACTTTATGGAATTAACTGGTATTCATTTCTGTGGTTTCTGAAATCACTCAGGTCGTGAGATCACTTGGTCTGTTCGACCTGGAGAAGAGGAGACTGAGGGGAGACCTCATTGCAGTCTGCAGCTTCCTTGTGAGGGGAAGTGGAGGAGCAGACAGTGATCTTTTCTCTGAGGTGACCAGTGAAAGGACCTAAGGGAATGGTCTAAAGTTGTGTCAGGGAGGTTTAGGTTGGATATTAGAAAAAGGTTTTTCACCCAGAGGGTGGTTGGGCACTGGAACAGGCTCCTCAGGGGAGTGGTCACAGCACCAACCCTGACAGAGTTCAAGAAACATTTTTATGATACTCTCAGGCATTTGTATGGTACTCTCAGTATGTGACTCTTGGGGATGGTCCTGTGCAGGGCCAGAAATTGGACTCAATGATCCTTGTGGGTCCTTTCCAACTCAGTATATTCTGTGATTCTGTAAAATAAAGACCACAAAATTTGTCAATGTAAGTTTGGTAAAGAGTATATTTTAAGTAAACTTACAGCTTTGAATTATAGATTTAAAATGATGGAGAGTCTACTGTTTTACTTAATAAATCATTCAAATAGCTAATTATGCTGTATTAAAAAAAAAAAAAAAGGTTAAAAAAACCCCAAACAAAAATGATGGTTTGTTTTCAGACTGAATTTGTCCAGCTTCAGCTTCCAGCCATAGTATCTGGTTAGATTTTTGCCTACCAGGCACCGAATGTCTTCTCTCTGTGTATATATGCACACAGCAAGCTCAAGTCACCTGCTCATAATTTAGCATAATATAAGGCACGCTTTTTAAGTTGTACCAACCACAGCAGAGCAAGATAGCTCTCTATTATTTTATTAAAGCCTGCAAGCAAGCTGACGTGGCTGTAAACTCTCTCCTTCAACATGGATGGGGCCGTGTTGAAACCATGGTGGAATTGTACAGTCTTTCATTAACTATTTAAAAACAAATATGGCACTGGCAATTGTTGAAGGTGATATTTTCCTCCAGCTGTTTTGCACTGGGCTTGGGTGCTGTATAAACATTACCTGCTGTGATTTACATAAACACTTAGGCAAGCACCACCCTTAACGAGTAGAAAACATACAGGTCTTCAGTGGAAATGTTTATATTCTCAAGTATGTAATCACTAGTCTGTGTTTGTACCATAGGAGTATTTAAATGTCCATGGTGGACTGCTGACCCTAATAAAAGTATTTATGAGTGTGCCTCAGGGACAGCCTGCCTGGACATGCTCAGAGCAGAATAAGTTCCTTCCTCACAGTAACATGATACTGGACACTCTTGAGTATCCAGGTGGCTCCTGATTTGCAGGTGTGAGAAGGCACGGCCACCAGCTGTGCTTGGAGCTGTGCTTCCAGGCTCACTGGAGAGCAGGACAGCCCAGGGCAGCTGAGAAGCAGCCACTGAAATACAATGTGGGCAGGCTCTGCAGGTGCATTACAGACCTGGGGTCCCTGGCCCCAAAATATGAAAATCACAATTCCCATTCTGAGAAGATTTGTACATAGACTTCACACTTCTCACTACAAACTCTTTTTAATTTGAGTAGATGTGTTCTCTGCCCTGAAGTCAAGCATGTGTGTTCAGCAGGCAGGGACAATGTTCTAAGTTCAAATCTGCTCTGGAAAAAGCAAGCAATTTTTCCTCAGCACGGTATCTAAGACATAGTTGAGTTTCAGGGCTCAGAGGGATCTTTAGATTCCCAGAGCAGATAAAACAGCTGGTGAAAGGCTAGTGCACAGAAAATACATGGCTTATGTACTCTGGGATTTCTTTTCTTAGCACAGTTTTTATCACCAAATAGTTTACTTAGTGTCATGATAATGGGTTTCATAACTGAAAAAAAATAAAAATCCTAAAGTCAGTATATTACTGTTTGCAGTATGGAGTTAATTATCTGTATGGCAGCATATGTTCTAAGACAGCTTTTTGTCAGGTAAAGTGACTGTGTGTCTACACTCATGACTTTGTCCATATAATTCAAGTAAACTTCATGTAAAGAAAGAAATATTTGAGAGAAAAGGAGTACAGAACATAAACAGCTAAATCCTGCATTTTCCAGCATTAGGGTAGTGACATGCATCTGATGATCAAATCCTATGCACTGTCATTACTTGGACTGTAGTTTCAATTGGGATTGATTTTATGTTCACTAATTTTGAGGTGCCCAAGCTGCAAAACCAAACCACCCTTGTGTTCAGTAACCCCATGTACAGACACAGATCCTCTACAGATTTGCTAAATAATAGCCATTGTGAAAATACAGGCATCTCATCTATTCCCTCTGTGTGGCAGCAACATTAGAAGATCCAAGCATCTCAATCATGAAAACCACTTTTACTTTGCAAAATACCAGTTCATACTCAGAGACATTTGCCTTGATTGATCATTAGGCATACCTATGGCACATGTCACTACCAAAGTACAAATCAGGTATTTCTGGTTTGGGTTAGTATAACTCAGCTTTTCCATATGGTCCTAAGCTGCCAAAGAGTAATATATGTTATTAATTATTTACTTAAATATGTTTGTAGCTCAAAGCCTACACTCTTCTAAAAGACATTAGGAAGTATTCCAAACATTTCTTGATTTAATGCTAACTAAAAATACCTTATCCTCAGATTACACAGTGGGATGTCAAAGGTGAGAATATTTGTCCTGGACATCCGACATGACTCCCTGTTCCATAAGTATGACCTGGGTTCCACGGAAAGTACAATTCCGTTCTTGCCCTCTTCAGGGTAAATTCCCTTGTCTTTCTTAGATCACTTCTAGGTGGTCTAAATACAGTAAGTTTTTGTTTTTGACTGTAATCTGCTGATAACCAGTGAAAAACCTCAGTCATCTTTTGTATGTTAACGTGTTTTACTTATCTAAAAGCAGTCTGAATAACTTTGACATTTGAAAATTCTAGGATTTGGGAGGGGGGAAGGGAAGTTGTATTTCAAAACCAGAAAAACTGTTCAGGAAATTCCAGTCAGCTCCACTCCTTGGGCCTGTGAGTCTACTTTAATTAGCACTTCCAGCTGGCCAGATTGTTGCTAAGAAGGTAGTTCTAGAGAACTCAATGAGTAATGTCAAAAATGTCGATACCTCAGGATTTGAGAACAAAACCAGCTTAAATGGAAGAATATGTTAATTAGGTATCAAGATGTTCAAGAATAATCCCTTTACTAAGAAATCTGATGATACTTGTATCAGCTATTTTGCTTTTACTAAAATATTTACATTGAAAGGCTTCACCAAATTACACGTTTTTTACTGACCACAATTTACTTCATTATAATAGTTGACAAACAAGAGGTTACAATCTTGACTGGTGTTTAAAAGCCTCACCAATCCTTCCCTTGAAAGGTTAACTTAAAATACAGAAAATGGGCCACTTTATTCTCTCTTGGTAGTTCTATAATAAAAGGTTGATTGTTCAAGCAGCAGCATTCAATTATTTTGTTTCTGATAGTATCTACATGTAAAAAAATCCAGCTAGGCTCAGCTGGTCCCTGTAGGCTTTCCAGTTCTAGCCTTCTGTACAAGGATGCAAAATAAAAAAAATCAGAGCCTCACAATTAACATTCAAAATGTCAAGTATTATGTTGTCAAGTTAAAGAATGAAATTTGCTTCCAGGAATATCAGATATAGAAAAGCTTCTGGAGTGTTTACCCATTTTTTAGTGAAACTCATTCTTCACATATGAGAAAAATATGCTGGAGAAAAATATGCTAACTGGGGAAGTCAGAGCGGCAGCCACCGTTCAGAGAAGTTGCCCACAAATGTAGCCCTCTGGTTCTTGTTGAATTAGTCATGATACTAGACCTCTATAACAGACATTGAAAACTTATGCCATATTAACATAGCTGAAGCAGAAAACAAATGGTTCCCTATCTGTGTTTTTGTTTCACTTTTTTTTCCCCCAGAGGACCTGGGATGCTTAAACAATAGATGTGCAGACCAAAAGCAATGAAAGTTATTGCTCTGATTGTGATGGCTGAAAGAAAAACAACACTGACCTTCAAAAGTTTAGGGAGCAAAATAAATACAGAGTTTTAGAATTAGGCATCAAAATGACACCACTGAATAACATCCTGAAAACATGGTGAGAATATACATCCAGTGTAAAATAAATCAGCTCTCAAAGGGAAAGTGATGGGAATGAATCAAACCATTTTGAAATTAGTGTTAATTCTGGTAGTTGGCATGAATTTTAGCCCCATATTTACTCATTTTACTTACTGATCTTATAGGTGGGAAACTGAAAGGACAGGAGTGTTTCAGAAGAGAAAATCAATGCTGTTACAATGGATCCTCACTAACAGCAATAGGAGCATGACAAAGCGGCTCTGGCATTGGAAAGAAGCTTGGCAGTGCTGAACAATCAGATAAAGCACTTTTTACTTGCAAGCCGGCTGAAGCAGGCCCCTAAACAGACCAGTGCACAGATGTATTCTTTTACTTGAAAATCTCAGCTCCTATTTAAGAGAAAGGGATAAAACAGGAACACAACCAACACAGAAATGCTGGAAATTTTGTAAAAAATGATGGGTTTACCAGAAAGTGTAAAATTCTTTGTCCATCACTGAGTAGTTTGTTAAATGGTTTGTGTGTGTGGTTTCCTAATGGTCTTTTTTTTTTCTCACAAAAAAATTATACAATCTATATATCCTATCATGCCGAGTATCTGTCATCTTGTCCTGATGACCTGCGCTTCATATTTGCAAAACTCTGCCACATTTCTTCTGCCAAGACACACGTTCCAAGAAGCCCATGGAACCTGTGCTGTGACACACTTACACTGGGAGCGGAGGCACAATCATGCCCAAGAAACAGTTCCTTTGGGTAATTCATGTTTCCTGTAATTCTGGGAGAAGCTCTGCCATCTTCCTTCTCCCTCCCCAGCTGATTTAATCCCTTGCTGAAAGGTAATACCGCAAAATCCATCCTTTGTTATCCAGTAGGAGAGCAGCAGTAAACAATTCAAGGACAATAGTCACTAGACATATGGAAAACATTTCATTTTTACTGAGCTGCCACATGCAGATCCTTTGGTAATGAGAATTCCTGAAGGTTGAAAACTACTCTAATCTGCTTGCTTGTTGTTGAAACCCTGTCGCTGATAATGTTGGAACGGCCAAAGCAACACAAAAAAAAAGGTTCCAGAAAAGTTTATTCCAAGAAAAAAAACAGGGACAGCCACCCGGGGCTGCTGCGCAGCCCCTTAAGTACAGTTTTTGAACACATGTAATGCACACGGATAGGACAGTTCAAACTTTCACACCAGAATTCTTACAGCTAATAGGTGCATTTTCTAAACTCTATTTTCTCACAACAAGTTTGCTCTTTCTCAAAACAGCCCAGTTCTTTCCCACAACAGTCCCGAGCACCTGTTCTTATTTTTCTCTCATGTTGATGTTCTTCCCAACCACTCTCGTTCAAAACAGGTCCTTGTTCTCATGAGACAGTGCTCCTGTTCTCATGAGACAGTGTTCTCTGTTCCCACAGGACAGCTTCTTCAGGATGCATCAGTATGTTGTCAGGATCAGGGCCTCCATTTTCAGTCCTCTCTTTCAGTCCATCTCAGGGGTATACTTTGATCTGGTCAACATCTATTGCTTTGTCAGTATGTGCCAAGGTGCTGACAGACCCGCTGTCACCCGTGACAAAACCCCATACTTTTTGCGGAACAGAAGATCCCTCTAGAACCTCTTAAATGACCCAGAAAAGTTTGCCTTCGTTTTTTTAAAGATGACACTTCAGACTGGAGAAGTACTAAAAAATACAGGTTAAGGGACAGCTCAATAGTGTCAGGTAGGAGGCCAATAGTGACCTCATACTTCACATTTCCAGTGACTTTCATGGCTTTTAAAAAGTCTTTTGTATTGTGCAGTCTCTTGGTTATTTGACAGAGCCCAGCAAAATCCCCATTTCCAGATCTGAGAGGGCTGTGTTATCTCCTGGACTCTTGTTCCCTGCCCGCGGCACTTAGCGCAGGTTCCTCTCCCAAGGATGAGCGATAGCAGCCAGTGGGGACAACAACCCTTAGCACTGGCACGTCTCCACTGCACGTTTGCTGCCCGTGGAGCCAGGGGCGACAGTTTGAAGGGACGATGACGGCAGGCACATGGGGCTGGACCCCCTGAATCGCGCTCACTCAAGAGTCTGTGGCACAGAGAGCGGCTGGCTCAGCTTGGTTCCTCGGCTGCGCTGGAAGCAGACGGGATCCAAGTCTGTAAAAGTCCTGGAGGTCAGGAGACGGTTTTTAGAGGTGACTCTCGCTGAGCCTCCTTCCCTAGCGCCGGGGATCCTCCGCACCGCCAGCCCCCGGCCGGGTCCCCCCCACCGGGGCCAGCGGCGGGAGGGCTGGGCGGGCTCCTGGGCGGGCGGCACCGCACCGGACCCGCCTCTCCGCCCGCCGAGCACCCTCCTTCTCCCCCGCGCCGAGGCGAGGGGCTGCCCGCGGCTCCGGGGCCACACAAAGCGGGAGTGGCGGTGCCTTCCCCGCCGCCCGCCCGGCGGCAGCCGCTCCCGGGGCCGGCTGGAGGCGCGGGGCAGCCCCGCGGCGCCCACCATGGAGCCGCCGGTGCCTCCGCAGGAGCAGCCGCCGCGCCCTCGCTCGCACACGGTCACCACCACCAGCAGCTCCTTCACCGCCAACCTGTCGGCCAGCTCCAGCACCCTCGCCTACGACAGAGAGTTCCTGCGGACCGTGCCCGGGCTCCTCATGGTGACCGAGATCGTGAGTGACCCCGGGCAGGCGGCGGGAGTCGGGCCGGGGTGGGGGGCGCGGAGGGGCGGGGGAGCCTCGGCCTGGCATTGCTGTGGCGTGGAATACCACCCAGTGCGGGTGCGGTGTGTCCCTGCCCGCAGGTGAAGCAAAGGGAAAGAACGAGCCCATGGAAGAAAGAACGGCTCTGCGGCGGGGCACAAACCTCCCGCCTGGAAACTATCGACAAATGGAAAAGTAACAGAGGGCACACGCGGTCTGTTCAGCCGCCCAGAGCGTCCGCGGTATCATCCCCTCCCGTAGCGGAAAGATGAGTTTTGACTGATTTTTGGAGACTTTTCTGTAACCACATTGGTTGTGTACACTTCACACTTTATCGCGCACGGATAGTCGTGATGTGGAGTTAATTAGGCAACTTCTTCGTCTTCTAGTCAATAAAAAGAATTTCCTTGTGCTCTTAGTGGTTAAATACACTTAAGCAGAGCAGGAGATGAACTAACAGCTTTTGCGTTTGCTAGTGATTTTATTTTTTGAAGGTACTCCCACATAAGGTGTAAAAGAATGTCCAGAGGGCCAGGCAGTGTGGGGTTCAGTCACCTTAGTGGTAGGTGGTGAACAGCACAATGCTGGGATCCCTCTGCAGGCCTGCGTGACCTCAGCGTGTTAAGCAACACATACTCAGCATCTCCTCCTAAAAATAATGTGTTTAATTCTACTCATCTACACTATTCCTAATTAAGGAACTTATAGAGCTGGTTGCCCCAAATAACTTTTTGAGTTTCCTGTGTGATGTTTCTGGTGTGTTGATGTTGGAAGGATTAACTTATCTGACCACATTTTCAATGCTTGAAAACATTGTGCTTCACCAGAGCAGTGGAATGGCTGTTGGTTTTGCTGACTTCAGAGTTAAAATAACCAAAGCTTCATGCTGATGTGTGGTATAAGACCTCTGGCAGGAACAATGCCATCGGAGAGAGGATGCACATTGAGATGCCAGCTTGCTGTGTGGGCAAGTATTGGTAAGGCTGTGAAGTCAGAGCCTGCTACCAGCTGGTACCTTGTATGCTGGTGTTGTTGGGAATTTTATCAATTTTCAGCAGATAGGTACTTGTAGGCTTGTTTTGGTTGTTAAATACAGGAGATGCTTCACTGCCAAAGTTGTGGTAGATCTGTGAATAACGAAGTCTTATTTTTGAAACAACAGCTGCTTTCTTTTCCACTCCTTTTCAGTTAGTAATTACAACAGTTATGAACCTTTCTTGTACTTTATCTGAAGAGCGATCCCACTGTAGATTGTTAGAGAGGTGCCCAAGGCTTTTCCCAAGCCCTGATGGAATGTCATGTATTTATCCTGGCTTCACATACTGAATCGACTGCACTGACATTGAGCTACATGGCCATAGGGCATGGACAGGTTCTTGCTTACTCTTTACTGGAAGTATGCTTTCTAGTTTGTGTGGACAGGTGTTGTTGTGCAGCTTACCTTTCTAAACAATGAAGATGTGTTTTAGGGGGATTTTGTTTCCGGTCAGCCATTCCTAATTCCTGGAACAATTATAAAGTTATTCTTTCAGCGACCACTTTGAGATGCTTGAGTCCATTGACATTTAGAGTTAGCTTTGATTTAAGTTTCATAAGTACTTGAGAACACATTTACCAACTTGAAAAGAATCAACGCTAACTGATTTGTGGGCTAGTGTAGAGTTTTGGCTGCCCTACAGGTTTCCATGCATGTATTTTTATTGATTGGCAGTGTGAAGGTCAGCAGTTCCTGGCCTCAAAGAGGGTGACAGTAGTCTCTAGATGTAGATTAACTTTTACTGGTTTGTGATGATGTATTTGAAAGAATGGAGGACAGTTCTAATATGAAGTTGAAAGCAGTAAGGCAGGTCCTACAGAAGTAAAGTATTGATAGATAGTGCCTTTGAGAGAATATTTCTGGTTCTTAACTCTTAACTACTTATTTTAAAGCAGCTAGAGTAGCTGTCTTCTGTGAAATTAAAGGAAAAGAAAAGCGTTAGTGAATTCTCTGATATAGAACTAACTGAAAAAACCCCACAGTTATTAAAATCAAACAGTGAGTTTATGTGTATGTGTGTGCGTATATATGTGTGTATATATATATATATATATATATTTCACATTGGTTTATGGTCAAATGTTTTCCACCAGTTCTGTATGTTCTTTTATTTTCCTAACAGAAAATGTGTTTTAAAAGAGCATTACACAAGTTCCCTATTTCAAAATTGGCTGTGCATATTCAGCAGTAATGGAGTTTTGTACCCCAAGTCTACCTGTTCCAAGTGTTGTGGCCTGCCTACAGAGATTGTTCCTTCAGGATATTTCTGACCCTCAGTGCTGATCCCTCAGCTCACAGCATGATCCTTCTGCTAAGGATTTACAAACCTGCAAATGAGACCAACTCATATGTTGGAAAGCGGATTGGTTTTAGTAATATCTGTTATCACTGCAGCTACTCATCTGAGACACCCCATGTTCTTTGATACCATGTTAAAGCTGAGCTCAGGGTGTTAAACAACAGTGCTGACTGTTCTGAGTATGTGCTATGGGGCTGTGTAAATATTTGATTATTGCCACTGTCAGTCAGCAATGTGCATGCGGCAAGAGGAGTGCAGTCTTTTAGTCTCCTGGCTCTGAGACTGGAACTTTTCTTCTCTGTGTAGGCAAAGGGCAAATCTGTGTTATTCTTTGACCAAAGAAAATGGAAAAGCAGGAAGTTACCATATAAATTAAATCTTCCAGTCCCTTAAATGAAGGATTTTGATCAGGTTTTGTTTCTACATCCCTAATTTGGGTGCTGTGAAGATGAATTAACTGCTGCGTGGATTTCCACACGTGCTGGTAACCAGCCTACATCTGCACTGAGGTTGTGGTTTAATGGCACAGTAAATTCAGCTTAACAGCTCCTACTCAGAGATTCTTTGTAGTGCTGCTAAGCACTGGTCTGCTATTAACTCAGTCTGCTGTTTCCAATTTGTTCAAAATGAGTTAGCTTTATGAAGACAGGTTTTGTGATGGATCAGGTGTCATCTGTCCTTTATGTATCTGCTTTAGAGCCAGCATAAACCTGGGATGAGGTTGACTGTGCGTATTGAACAGTAATAGAGTCATGTACCCAAACCTGGTTCAGTTTAATTCTGTAATGCCGTTTGGTCTAGCACTGCACACATCCAGTATGAATGAACACAGAAGTGCAGCCTGAAGTGTAGGCTAAATTACCTGGTGCTGACAGATTTCCATTGCCTTCTACATCTGCCTCCGTGCCCAGGAAGGGTGCAAGGTTTCCTGCACTCACTGGGAAGGAACCGGGGTTAGTTTATTTCAGTGCAAAGAGCAAAATAGAAAATACCACGGATTTCTGAGAGAGGCCTTTGGAAACTGGCATAAAATGCAACTTGGTGCATGGTATCTTATCCAAAGTACTTATATACAGGAGTAGTGAAGCTTGCTGGACAAGGCAGGGGCTTCTGACTCTAGGGACTTGGATTCACTGGCCTTAGCTGGCCAGTGACTACTGAAAATTTATCTGGATCTCTAACTTCTCTGAACGCCTTATCCATTCATGGAATATGGATACAAGTCTTTGTAAGGCACACTTTGATCTGTTGGTGAAAAGTAATATATAAGACATAAACGGTGTTACAGGAAGTCTTTAAATGAGATGTCAATCATCTGGGTTGACACTGCAGTAAAAACATATCATATAGAAGAATGGATACTTATTCCTACAGTGTAGCACCACCACCACCTCTGGAGGATTTATCCTTTCAAGAGAAGCAAGTGTAGCGATTTCCTGAGATGTCTTTTGAATGTTTCTTTTCTGTACAATGATGGCCCAGAAAAACTATGTTTGTCTTCCTGAGGCTTTTAAGGCCAAGATAAATGATAGCTAGTGATACCTTCTCAGAGCTTTAAATCAGCTTCTCAGGTCAAGCATTATGGATCACTTTGGGGAGGTGGACAGTTTTGTGGTTGTTATGGATATAGTTATAAAAATATTTACTTTCTAGCATGATGACACTGATTCCTTCAGATTGTTGCTTCACACCAGTGTGTTGCTAGATGCAATCTCTTGTAAAACCTGCACTACTAATTTTAAGGCTTGAGCTTGACAATAAAAAATGCTTTCTTCACCTTGAAAAGTTTGGAAGGTTGGGTGAGTGAGATCTTGTGACAGTGTAAATTTTAGTAAATTGTAATTACACTTGCATTTCTTTATGCTGTCCTATACAGATTATTCTCTGAGCAAAATGCTCAGAATAAGATAGGTACTTGAAATAGAAGCCTGATAGGATATTTACTTTATTAGCACCACATAAAATTGTGGTTCAAATTTGTTTCTGGACAATAAAAATAATTTTGATCACTGTTTAATTATTCTTCAAATGCAAGACCTTTGAATGTTTAATTCATAAAGGAAGTCTTCTTGAATTTATTTATTCTAATAGAGTGGTGAGCCTCAGAATATTAAATAGATATTGAAAGTTATGTCAGATTTAAGATATTGAGGTTACCAAAACCAGAACAACTGAACATGTCCCAGTGTTGGTTCAGCAGACTTTTCCTCACTTTTTTTTTCCTCTGAGAGATGCATCAGAATCACCTACAGATAATCAAGTTTTGAATTAAGTTAGCAATACAATTATATAAATGTTAGGAAAAAGAAAAACAGAAGTAGACCAGAACTAATACAGTGAGACCATCTACTGTAAAAAAACTAAAAGACAAAAATTGTGCTTAAAGCTGTCCTTGCATTTAATCTATTGCCCTCTCTGACTGCAGTTCAAAGTTTTGTGTATAGATCCCATCCTCCACCCTCACTCCCAGTTCTTGGAATAGCCCTCAGAATCACAGAGGTAGTTTCATAAAGCCCCTTTCCTCACCTGAGTAGCAGCAAGGTTTTCTCTTCTTTCAGAAACAGTAGAGATTTTTTTTTCTTTTTTCTTCTTATAATGCAATTTTTACTCCAGTAAGAGTGTGTCTGCTTGCAGGTTGTAGACAATACCAAGGCACCTTCTGACATATTGAACAAGTGCATTGCCTAGAGGAGACACACACAAGCACTGTCTTAAAATGATTCACTTTGAATTACTGAGTGGAAAAAACCCTAATCTTGTACTAGTCAGTCATTTCATCCAGTAGCTTCATCTTCCTGTGCATGAATAAGAAAATATACAATATAAAGTCTCAGCTTTCTCCTTTGCTCCTAATCAGACAAAACTGTCACTAAAGTCAGGTTTCAGTTCTGCCTTTTTTAGGTGCTGTTGTTCCCCTGCTAGTCCATGGTGCAACTGTCCTTAGTATAGTGAATACATGCCTGTATGATTTCCGTCTTCCTCTAGAATCGTATAGTTATTTAAAGTTCTGTTACCTTAAAGGTTTCCTGGGCAAGATTGGGGTGTTTCCTCAGGAAGAGAGAACTATCTAGGGGACACAAGAAAATAGAACCTTTAGAATGTGCTCCAAGTGATAATAGAAACACTGTTAGGTCTGACATGATAGGAGAGTGGAAATGCCTCTTAAACTGAATGCAGAGATTTTACAAAAGGTCAAAAATGCAAAATATTCTCAATACGTCAAAGTTAAGGACAATATGTACGAAATGTCATTATCTCTTCATGAGAAGAATGCTTTAAAGTCATACTTACGCATCAACTTTGTTCTTGGCTGGACAGTGAATATAATATAAATCCTTCTCTCTCACCCCTCCCAAACTCTAGAAAACATTTATTTTTTTTTTGGTACCTCCAAAAATTTTTATGCATACAAAGCTAATTTAAAATAATTTTTCTGGGCTTCTGTATCCTGTATCTGTAGGATGGCGAAATGTGCAGTCCTCCTATTATCCCTAATGGAATAGGTAGAGCTTCCTAGGCGATTGGCTTTAGCATGATGCTGTGGCTGGGTGTGTGAGTCATGAGGGTAAATGCTGAGGCTAAAACCATCATGTTCTGAGAACAAAGTTCAATGACAGAGTTGCAAAGAAACTGGGACTGCATCCCTGGAAACTGCCTTTTTCCAGATATGCCCCAGGACTCCCCCGTTCCTGTGTAAATGTACTATGGGAACTGAGTTGCTTGTGAAGGCAGCGATATTGCCAGATACGCCAATGATGGAGATACCTGATGCTGTGTTTTGTCCTAAAATGAATTCAAATCCTGGACTTGTCTGTGTCCCTTTTCTTTGTGTTTGTGGGTTTGTTGATGGTTTGGTTTTTTTTTTTCTCCTATTGTGTTATATTCTTTTTTTTCTCTTTCTGCACTGGGATTCCTGCTTCCTGTTTGGAGTGATTTATTACACACTGTTAAGACCTTGAATTAGAAGATCCTAAAGTAGTGTATGTCTGTCTAAAAAAACCCTGATTTCCATGCAATGTATGATGAAGAGGTATATTTGCTGGCAATGTAAGAATGTGAGCAGAGAAAGGATGCAGACAAAAATTGACTATGGTCACACAGGATTCTTGCAAATGGCTGCCCAGGTTCCTGAGTCCATTAACAAAATGCTGCTTCTACAGCAGAAGCAGATACTTTTCACTCCCTGCCCTAGGATGCTGGGAACACTCCTGTGTACCTGGGGAGCCTGCTGATGTGTCTGCTCTGTTCTGTGTTCTGAACCATCTGTGTAGCAGCAAGAGGCAGGGTTAGAGCAGCAGTGGCTCAAGGGTTCTTCTTAAAAATTGAATTCTCAAAACCACAGAAAAATTCTCTTGAGGACCGTCCTAAACCCTTCAGAAGGAAAGTGTATAGTGTTGTTCTTGTTTGTTGAATGGCTTCTCATTCAGCCTGCTGTTCCTTCCTATTCTCCCCTGGGAGTAGTAGTGCCATATATTTAGCTTGCAATGGTCATGCATGCATATATATATATATATGTATATATATATATACATAGATTTATATATATATATTTTTTTTAGCTTCATTTTTATTTTGGGTAAAGTACATATTGTAACAAGGTGATAGTTCTGCACTTGTTCCTCCTTCAATTCCAGGAAAAGAATATAAAGTGTATCTTTGCAGAGAAGACTTAACCCTGTTTTCTAGGGTCAAATAGCAAATGGATTTTAGCATCCATCAGACCTTTGGCAAGGTAGTTCTCTCCTTGTGGCCTGAGCCAGTTCCCATGGAAGCTGCTGGCACTGATTCACCTACCTCTGAAAGGACTGGATCAGGTATAACACTGGTAAGACTTCAGTGAAGGAGGGACTGAGTAAGGAAAGAATCAAGTCACTGCTTCCAGTGGGAGCTGAGTTTGGTCCAAGGAAAGCTTATGTTAATTAACTTAAAGAAACCGAGCTCTTGGTTCTACATGCATTAATACTACATCCAGGCTTTGCCAGATCACTTCACTACACAGATTTGGATCAGTCCTGGCTGTGACTGCACTTTTGCCAGGTTAGAGCACAATATTGACTGTTTACACTGACCCTTTTTGCAAAGTATGGGTTTGCAGATGACGCTGATGCAACAACAGGTTTGCTGAGACAAAAATCTTCAAAGCAAACTGAAAACAGTTTCAACAAATTGGTATCATTAGAGGCATGCTGCCCCAGCAGTTTGTTCTGGACAACCACAGTGTTTCTGCTCTGAACAAGATGCACTAAAATCAGATTTTTACAGAACCAAGGCTAAGTAAGTAAGCATGGTAATCATCAGTAAGATGGCAGTCTTTGGATAGATCATAGTCCAGTTACAAAGGATAAATATATTGAAAAAATCCTAGAAAGAGGGCATGTGGGAAAGCAACATCTCTGATCATACTCTGGTAATTGCTTCTTGTGTTTAGCTGGTAGCCTAATGTGCACAAATTGAAAGGAAATCTGTCAGGTACCTCTGCTTCATACCCAAAAACAAGACTGGTTTGTATCATCATTTTTAAATGTGACTGCTATGTCCAGGCCTAGATTTTTAAATATATTCAAGGTGACACTGTTTTGCACTAATCCATTTATTTAGCCTGGAAGTTATAAAGCCACTGACAAGCTTCCTTTTTTATTTTTTTCTCTGTATGTGTGTATAGCGATTACATTAAAGAGTTCTTTAATATCTATTTTGGAATATGTTCTCTACATTCAACAGTAATGCTATTCTCAAGGCTCCCAAGCTCCTGTGGCAGGCAATATTGAATGTGGCACTGCAGTTTTGATAGAATTATGAGAAACGGTAGGTGAAACTTAAAAATGGAAACAGTGTTACAGGCAGGAATTAAGCACTGGGGGACAGGGGAATAGGCAAAAAAAAAGCATACCACAAAAAGAAAACCTCTATAATGTGTCTTTAAAATGATACTTCACCTGTTAATGTCAAATTTGGTTGTGTCCAACTGGAGGCAGCCGTTGTAGGGCAGATTGACAAGGGTCAGGTGAGGAGAGGGTAAATCCGTGGTGGATATCTGTTAGTACTGCTGCAGGTTGGAAAGCATAAACAAATGCATAATTGTCCTTTACAGGCTCAGGGCACAAATGTGATACATGCTGGGGAGAGAGGTGTTATTATTCAACCCTAAGTGGGGTTAGAAAAAACACCAAAAAATGGTAGCATTTGCACTGATTTGGTTGTAGTTTAATTTTTAAACCATGATGTACCTTGCTACAGTAACCTCGTGTGATGCTTCAAAGAGCTTGCATGTGTATAGGCACATACAAACCCATTAAAAAACATTATTATGGCTGAAGGTCTTGGAAGTTGAAAAGCACCAGAATTATGTTCACCCTGTCAGCGTTGGTTTGGAATTGAATTGTGTGCAGACAATTGAATGCAGTCAAAACTTGCGTAATCATGTTATTTTTATCAAGAAATTTCTGTCATGGTCGTTGCACAGAAGAGTTCTTCTGGGAGTGACTGGGATATTGTGCATACAGCACTGGAGGAAGTCATGTTGTAAGGAAAGGGATTATTCAAAGAGAAAGGATGGTCTCCTGGCTAATTGCTTCCTTGGAAAATTTGATTTTTATCTTCTGCTTGCACCACAGTATTCCTGTGGGATCCTAAACAAGGCAAGTATGCCCTACATTTGATTGTGTTTGCTTTTACTCCTTGTTTTCTGAATCCCCAATTTCTGGTCTAAGATGCAAAAGAAATTATTATTTTCAGTTGTGGCTGAAAGTCAGTAGGAGCTGTGTTCAGAAGAGGCAAAATGTAGTGCCATATGAAGTGCTGTGGAAAGAGAGCGTTTCCCAGTGTAATTTGGGAAGAATTGACTTTTGACCTTAATTTTAGTGCATTGTCTGTAAAATTGGGATACCATACTACTTTATCTCACAGAGATGTGTTCGGTAGTTTATTAATTGACCTGTGAGATAATTCAGATAACACAGTGCTTTTAAAGTGGCCAAGCAGATACAAAACTCTGAGTTGCATGTCTGCAGGCTGCATGAATAAACAAGGAGAAAGCAAAACAGGGGAAGGCATTAGTTCTGAACAGAAGTTCCCTTCTGTTGCTCCATTCAGGTGGTGGTGTGGACAAGGAGAAAGTGTGTGATAAAGTATGTGGTCATGTAATTACAGACTATACCATAGTGTATACTTAACTAATGATAGAATAAAGATGTGTGAAGAACTCATTTCCAGCAGTGTTGCATACTTAACTGCAAGTATTTCGAAATATGTTTGTGTCTGTCTCTCTCTTGTCCACTCTTCTGCCTCTTTATCCCAAGTCCTAATTTTCCAGCTCTTTTTTGTGGTTTGTTTTTTTTTTTTTTTCCCTGTCATTCCCCACCCATCCCCTCACCCTCGTTCTTTCAAGCCTTCTTGCTCAGCATCTCAGGGCAACTTGCTGAAGGCCTACTTTGCATGACTTTAATCAAGTCTGCTCTTCTTCAGACTTGACAGAGAAAATCCACAGTAGAAGATGCAGCTCCTGCGATAACATTTTGGCAAAACACAGTCTTAAGAGAGGAGGTGTGAGGCAACTGTAAGAACAGGCTCTGCTCAGTATGAAACATCCATCTTTAATGATTTCATGAAGCTGTAGGTGGACAAAACTGTAAATTTTTTTTAGAAAAATATTAGAAATAGTGATACAGTGATTTAGGAGGTTGTTGGTGAATATTGTGACATGTTTGGTTCCTGCATTCCTTAAAACAAAAGACTGAGCCATAGACATAAAGCAGGTTGGGCAGAGCTGGATATTGTGAGAGCTGCAACAATCTTGTGATGACCTCAGTGAAAGATTTTTAGAAAAAAGCTGAAAAGCTCTTCAATATAAGAGATGCAGGATGCATGGAAAAGCAGGATCTCTGATGGGGTTTCTGACATGCTTTGAAGCCTCACTATGTGCATAAGCCATGTTCATTGGACAGTTACAACAGTTCTTGTGGATTGCCACTTGACCTCCAAAATGAAAATATTTCTCCTTCCCTGTGCTGTTACTAAGATATACCACAGTACAAATGAATACATTATTAGTGTTCTTTTTATTGCTCCTATTGCTCCTATTTAGTTTTGGAAAACCACAATCCTTATTTTACTCTTTTGAGTACATTCTTACATTACTGGAACTTAACTTTAAAAGGTCTTAGGAAAGTAATGACCTACTTGAAGAGATAGCTTGTCTTGTGCTGTGTTTTCTGTTTGAAATATGAACATCCATCTGAAGATGCATAAAACTAATCTTGAACATATGACACGGGCCTATGGAACTATAATAGAATGATGAAACTTGCCATGATACAATAAACAGCTTTTTGTGTTATGAGGTACAATTCCGTTGTTTCATTTGGTATATTTAAAGAATTTTCCCTGTTTAACTTCTCAGCAAAAATGGTAGGAATCTTAGCCAGTAGGATAAGGTTTCCAATCGTTTTGTTCAAACTGAGGATTTCTCTCTAGACTTCGACAATCATGAAACGTGACCAGACGCTTGTGCAAAGAACTTGACATTCTCTTTACGTAGTAACAGAGAACCATCTAGCAAATGTTTGCCTGAAGTAACCAAGTCAAGATAATGTGTTAAAGGTGAGATGGGGTCTCCTGTAAAGTGTTTTACCAGCTCAAGTTAAAATTAAACTGAGTACACAGAAATAAATGAGAAGGAATTCTCTAAGCTTGGTTACATCTAATTTTCACTTTCTTATTAAGCTGAACGGTGGAATGGTAGTTTCAGGGGGAAAAAAAAACAAACCAAACCAAAACCAAAAAACTAACCAACCAAAAAATCCACCAAAAAAACCCACCCAGACCAATCCACCCTAAACTATGCCTGAAGTAATTTTCACTCCAAAAACTGAGCTTCATTTCAAAATGCCTCTTAAATTAAGGTCTCAGTTTAAAAAAAAAAAAAATTATAGAGAAGTGCATTTAAAAAGAACACCTAATTTTGACTTGTGTTGGTTGCTGTTTCTGTAAGATTACATAGACAATGTACACATGCAAGAAGATGACCCTGAGAACTGGTGCAGATAGAGTCCGGATGAGTTGATGGGAACAAAATCAGATTAAGATCTAATGTACACAAACAATATTGTTATGAAGAGAAGGTTATAATGAATCAGTTCTTGATGCTATTAAAACCTGTCGCGAATTTCCCATTGACTTCAGTCATCCCGACGTATCCGCACATGAAATGAGAAGCACATGAAAGCCTACCTACCGTGAAGGCCAAGTGCACTAATCAGCGCTGAGATTGTTTGTCAGACTCCTAAAGATCAGCAGCTCCTTTCCGATAGTCGTTTCCTATCCACTTGTTAGCATTTGGTGAAGGGCGGCTCTGTTGTTCCTTCCGCTCGGCGCTGAAGAACAGTGTATGCCCAGAAACTTTCCCCACTTGTTTCTTTTGCCAGCACCATGGATTAGTCTAATAAAAGAGATCACCTTCCTTAAGACCTTTCCTCTCCAGTGCCCCTGTGTGGAGTACTTCTGTCAAATTAGATTCAGATTAGGAGGAGCCTATTTAACACTTTTTACCTTTATTTTTTTTTTTGTTGACCTGTAGCGCTAAAATTGACTTTGGGAAAATAGAAGGCACAGTTAACCCGCTTGGTAACAAGATTCCCCCCAAAATTCCTAAGAGTGCTGTCATGCTATCTGGTTGTTTACCTGTTTCGTTTGCATAGTTTCTTTGGCTTGAACAGAGTAGCTGATAGATGATGAAAGGAGAAGCTGTTTGGATCCATTCATGGGATGTGCCTTATTATCACTCACATCTAATTTACATATTTCTTTAAAACTCCCTATAGTCTTATATCTCACAGTACAGGTGTCAAAACAGCTCAACATCAGAAATGTCAGTCTAAATGACTGTGTCCCATAGCTGTCCTGCCTCATCACTGGATTATCAAACAATATATGCCTTCTCCTGTATTGAAGACAAATCCCTATGTGTGCTGTGTTCTTCCTTTTCTCTTTGTGTGAACTAGCAAAGCTCCCAGCTTGTGATGCCTTTCAGTGCCCTAATTCCTTTCTGGTTTCTTGGTTTGTTGTGCTAAGACCTATAATACTGTTGGCAGTAGGAGATTACATTACATGCCTCTGTATTTGTGCACAGCTCATCATAGTGGGCTGAGTTTTCAATGTGTGTGGATGAGGGCATTTTGATATAGCAATACCTTACAGCTCGAAGAAAGGGGTACCTGCAAATACTACTTTTTTAGTCAAATTATATTTGGTGGGGGGTAGTTATTTAAAGAATTTTCCCTTTTTGACTTGAAACTAGTAATAGTGCATTTTCCCTGCAAAGCATGATAAGTATCTCTGACTGCACACAGACTTTTTGAACAAAAAGCTGCCATGTCATTATCCAGGATTTCCCTTCCCCCCTCAGTGGGAAAACAGGAACTTCTGAGGGGGCAGTAAATAGCTGAAATACTCAACAAAGAGTATTTGAACAAAAGGCTGGTAACACCTCTTCATTGTAACTGCACTATTGTCATTTCAGGGGAAGAAAATATTGGGCAGAAGAAAGCTGTAATCCAAATCTGAGGAAATAGAAAGGGGAAAAGGTGTGGAAGTTAGCTAAGTAAATATAATTTAGTTAGTTGTATATATTGGGATGGTATAATATAAACAGAATTGCAGGAAGAGGCTTGGGTTTTTCAGAAGAACCACTGGTGGGAAGGGAAAGCTGTAAGCTTGCACAGTGATACAAAGACTTGTTATTCAAAAAGTCTGTGTGCAGTCAGAGATATTTAGTATGTTTTCCCCCAAAGCAAGTGCAGAACATACCCTCACTCAGCCTGTAACCCCTCAGCAGCTTGGCTATTGTTACCTTACACCAAAGTTATAAGGAGGAGAGCGTTAGGTATGTGCTGCATCAGCTGCTGCTAATAAATTGCAGGTCAGCTGCAGACAACCTTCGACAAAGCCAGTTGCTGCATTTTTGGGTATTGGTACTGCCAGCTGGGTCAGGTTGTGGCCACCAGCACTGAACCGGCAGGTGCCCCTGTCACAGTTCTGTCACCTTAACCTGTGGTGAGCTGTGACCTGAGTGATGCAGAGGCTGTTGACTAGTAAACAGTTGCAAATCTGGTGATGAAGTCTGACAAGGTGACTGCCCTCTATTTATCTGCCTTTCTCATCTGCCAGTGGCCGATGGTGTAGTAGCCTTGTCCTCCTTTCTCACAGCTTAGTTTATGCCTAAGAATGAGGCCATGCCCTGATGAGACAGGGCTGGTGTCCTGCTCTGCTGACTCAGCCTCTGTAACACAGGGATGGGCAGAGGTTGGATGGGATAGAGAACAAGCAGTGCTATTTTAGTCCAATGTTTTTATCTTGTGCTGAGGAGATTTGCCTGAATTTTAGGACAAAATTCTAGCCTGTGCTGGGACTGTGGATACACTTTGCTGGATACGTTGTACCAGCTTTCAGTCTAACAACATGCATGTCTCCCAGAGGAAAGTGCTACACCGGCAGAGGAGCTAGAAGGAGAATGTGTGGGAAATACCTTTCCACTAAGAGGTGTAATTGCTCTAAACACTTTCAGGCATGCAAGATTCACTAATCCATAGTAATCCCTGTAGTTTGTAGCTGTTCTGACATCTGTGAACTGTTTTGGAAAATCAGATTTAGAGAAAGAAATGGAACCGAGTATGCTTGAAAACCCCAAATACATTAGCTGTACTGTGGGGAGAGGGAAGCATGAGTGCATGCAGTGAGAGCAGCAGCTCTTAGGAATTCTGTGTTTATGTATTACAGGAGGCAAATACAGAAGTTCACATTTCAAGCTGATAGCCCATAAATGCAGACTGCTGAAGAGGTCTCCATGCCTTGCTGTTCACTGCAATTCACAGTTTAGCCTATGGTGATACCCCAAACCAGTGATTTGTTTACCTCAAATACACTGGGCATCAGAGTGCAGTAACTGAGGAGCAGCTTTGTCTACAGTCACCCTTGCAGGACAGCAACCTCTGGCAGAAAAGCAGAGCAAACATCTGAGGCACATTAAGTCGTTTCTGCTCACTTATTTAAATCTGGATAAGCCAATGAGGTTTGGTTTGGTTTTTTCCCTTGATTGGAGACTTCTTTTTCTTGCATTAGAAAGCTGACATTTGTAGCCAGTTGTTCTGTTCTTTGTTTACACAAGGCTTATTGAAGCAGTTGGAGAACATTATACCCTGCCTCACACACAGGCATATATACTTAATTTATGACTTTGGTAGTTTGAATTTCAAGTGTCAGGTACCCCACAGAGCTTTTTACTTTGTTCTTTTATGCTGTGTGCACTGCTTGAGTATTTATTATGGAGTGGACAGGCTGTGGGAAGTTCTTCAGGCTTGTGGACTTTTTTCTTCTGAATCTTAAAAATAAAGTTATGGTGAACAAAAACAAGGAGTTCTCTAAAAGCATGACTGATCTGTAGAGTCATTTGACATGTTTGGCCAATTAATTTTTAATTTGACATTAATATTTTCACTTTCATATAATTCTTCATCTTAAAGTTGCTTTAGTAACCTAAACACCTCTGCAAATCATTAAATGTGGAACAGTGATAACAACTGTTAAATAGGCTTCTATTGAAAACTTAATTCTAGATTTGCCCTGTTCTTTACTCCTTCAAAGTAAACTCTTTCTACTACTACCATAAAAAGAAAAAAGAGGGAGATAAAACAAGTTAAAAAACCCAAAGTCAGAAGCAATGTCAGTATTTGTGCTTATCTGTTGTTCATTTGTGCCTTGTCAATGATTTTGAATATGGCTCTTAGTTCAAAGTTATCTTTGATATATTGGTGACAGATGGAGATTTTGGAAAAGGACATGACTCAAAACTGACTTCAGAAAAATTCAGATGAGAAGTGAGGCTGAGGTTTTTCAGCAATGAGAGGAGTAGGCAGCTTATTTAGAGACAATATGAGTCTTATCATTGCAAGGTCTATGCCAAGATGTCATCTCTTTCCAAAAAGCATGTTGTAGGTTGAAATCCTTATACCATTGGCCACATGGCCAAAATGGTCCTTTCTAATTGTGGAATTTGTGAACACAAATGCCTTCAGAACAGCATATGCAAGTGTTAAATATTTATAGACCTGCTGTTCTTCTGTGTTGTTAATGCAAAATGTATTCAGAAAAGAAAACAAATTTGCCAGAAAAGGAGGAAGATTTTTCCTTGAGGTACTTGTGGATCAGTCTTTGTAAAATCCTTAATCTTTACCTAAAACTGGATAATGGTTTCTGGGGTTGGACTTTTTTACCTTGAACTTAATATAGAAAAAGGTACAATTAGCTTCTAAATAGACAGACAACAACAGATCTGAATGCAAACTTATTTTCTTATGTCTTCTGTTGGTCAGACAAGGGGACCTGCTCCAATTTTTGGTGACTAGAGGATTCTGTCTCACAGCAAGAGAAAATTCTGTGCTGTTCAAAATCAATTTGTGGTTTTTGACTGGAAATTAAAAGATACTTTCATCCTAAATTTTTTGAATGAGTAGTTAACATTATCCTTCACTGTAAATGAACATGGAATGCAGCAGTAGGTTTTCATAGCAGATACTCTCTTTGAATTTTCCATTGCATTGTATTTGGCTTTACGACTGTGCATTTTCACTTTAGGGGAAAATAAAAGTTATTCCCAAAGAAGTAGTAAGCTTTCTATTTTAATGTAACAGCTAAGACATGCAAAACAATGCTGTGCGTCCGCTAATTATAGGCATCTCTATTTACATGGCCTAACAGGAAAATAGAGATGTAAAAATAGCAACAAAGAGCCAGTGACATTATTAATAAAGCAGCTGTATACAGCATTGTTCTCTTGAAGAATTCAGACACCATTTAAACAAAGTGGACTACATAAATAATCAGTCATAATTCATAAGTAACCATTGTTAGGAATTCTCTTTGAAAAATAGTTCACCTTATTAATGTACAAACAATGGCAAGATTACTTTCTTTGTGGGTGTGTGTATTTCACGGGTGGATTCATACATGCACCAAATGTTAAAAGTAACTTACACAAATCACTGTCATTAATTGAGAAGCTGATATTTTTTACCATCAGGAACTGTTATCTTCAGGGAAGATGAGAGGAAAGAAGATAGAGTACTACAAAACTTCTTTGAAAGGAAAAGTTTGTATGTCAATAGTAGAGGCAATATCAAGGTTGAAGAAGACTTTTCATGTATATGAGTTTATTAAAACAAAAGAACAAATCCTTCCTGCCATCATGCTCCATTAAGAAACAATGATAGTTGTAGTAATAATAATAATAATAATAATAATAATAATAATAATAATAATAATAATAATAATAACAATAATAATAAATAGCCACACTGGGAAAGACACATTCGGATGGACACAAATGGCCCAGTATCTTCTGAACTTGGAATCTACTTTTGACCTTTTCCAGTTTAAATAATAAAAGAAATAGTAAAATGAGATTAGTGACAGGTAGAAGTCACTATATTTTTTTCTAATTTTTCTGCATAAGGACAATCATTTCCTCACTATGCACCTCCCAGAAGTATGAAAACAAGAATGTATTCGATGTACGCAGCAGGTTAAGCCTGTACGTTCAATTGGTATGTATGCTTCATAAAGGAGAAATCATATTCAGGGCTCAAGGGCTGTACCATGGTCACCACCTCCAGAAATATGTCTCTACTACTTGACTTGAAAGCCTGTGGTCCTTCTCAGAAAAACTGCCATGTGTTTAAGAACCAGCTGCTAGATTTGCGTAAATGAAAGGTAGTGTGTTAAGGTTGTCATCTGCGCCATCCAAGAAATGTCCCCCTCAAACCCCTAAACTGGAAGGGAGCAGACCCCATCCCCCAGTTAAACTGCAGCTCACTCCTGAAATTCTTTCTGTCTTGAGAAGAGATATGAAATTCATCATCAACTGATATTCTTGTTGAATGTGAGGAAAATTCTTCCTTTGTCCAAGTCTCAGCTTCAGGTCTCAAAACAAGAATTTCAAAAAGTCTGCCAATGTAGTTTTCCTTTTTTATTCCCATTTAAATTGTCACAAAGAAGCACTGCAAGCTCTTTTAAGTCCTTCCACCAAGTAGTTGATGTTCCCTACTAATGTGAGCTCTCAAATCTGTACGTGATTTTATAGTATGAAGATCTTCTAAAACTGAAATACATTAAATCATGTGGCATCTATTAAATCATATGGCATTGTATGAATTTGATGATAGGACTCCTTGAAAATCAACTCAGTAAATTGCTCCTGCATCTCATGTGCTCCTCTACTGCCTGTACGGTGACAGAACTGTTTAGAGAACAAACTTGTGAATGTTAGTTCTCAGAGAAATCAGTTACAGCTTTTAGTCAGAGCTCCAAAATACATTTATATTTGAATGTTAAATACAAAGCCATTTATCCTTGTAGTTTCACCGATCTTGATTTATAGGCATGCTTTTGAAAATAAAAAATTATTGGAGTATGGAATTTATTTGCTAGCTTTAAATCTGAAGGTATTTTTACTGATTCTTCAAGTTTTTCCCCACAAAAACTGTGGCCTCTAGAGGCTGCACAACAAAAGCAACCACTACAAAACAAAGAAATATGTATCCTGTGCCATATATGTCTCTTTGTGACTGTTTTGCTTTGTAATTATCTGCTTTTAAAATTCATACTTGAAAGCAGTGTTAAGTGAAAATATCCTCAGAAAGTAACTGAAAAGGCAGATTATTTTGTGTTTGGTTGTAGTACACTATTATGTTTTTCTTTCTCTGCTGCTGAAGGGCAAAGTGTTGCAGGAATTCATGAGTAATTCCTAGCTCCATGATACTGTGGTTTTTGCTACTGCTTCACAGTTTCTTGGCAGGGTTAGGAGGAGGCAGTGAATTTGAAATCAGCAGCATTGGTGCACAATGTCAAGGTGTTTTCTTTTCTGGGAAATGCTAGGTAGTGGGAGTAACCTCTGCCGCAGCCAGGCCTTGCTGAAGTGGAAGGAAAAGGGAGCAGCAGCATTCCTTTTATTCGCATCCCTCATGATTGTTAGATAAAAGGCCAGGCTGTCTCCTCTCCTTGATGTTTAGATCCTCTCACTGACGTTTGGAGATTAAGCACTGTGGAGGTCATTGCCTTCCAACTGTGTCATCCGGTGCCCTTCTGGAGAGGTGAGCAAGT
Organism: Manacus candei; assembly: GCF_025592945.1. NCBI lineage: Eukaryota > Metazoa > Chordata > Aves > Passeriformes > Pipridae > Manacus > Manacus candei. The sequence goes on along the minus strand of NW_026138074.1, from coordinate 5,030,829 downwards.
ACTTTTTAGGACAGGCTGTTTGTCTTCAGTAGCATTTTGTACCACACCTCTTTGTTTTTACATTACACCGTGGCCCCGATGGAGCTGCTGATAGTGTGTTACCAGTCAGCTGCAGCATCTCTGAGGTTGCAGGTCTTTCTCCTCACCGCCCATTGCATTGAATTCTGGGTGAAGGTACTCTTGTCAGATTATAGAACATTATGGGCAAAGATGAAGCTGTGTCTTCTGCTGCCTGTGTGTAGATAAAATGATGAGCAGCATTGTATTAGCAAGGGTGCATAAGTTGATATATGCATAGTGTACAGTAACTTATATAAATGACTCTATGTATGCAGATCCCCAGGCAAAACACAAGCATTGAGTTAGAATTTACAGGCATGGGTAAACAGTGCAGCCCTCAAACTTTAAAGCATTTAATGTGGAAAGTGCCCTGGGACAAGGACCAATCTTTATGCTTTGTACACATTTTAATGACCTGTTAATGATCAACCACTGCTCTGCTGAGAAGATAGATTTTATGATGATATAATTCAAGCCAGTTTCTTCACCATTGCTTGAGATTATTCCTTGTAATTCTACTTTAGAAACAAATGATATATTGACATGGCATTTAATCATCTCATCCTAATCTATAAAGTGGCAGCTTCCAGTCCTTGGTTGCCATGGTCTTCTGTGGAAAAGTAAGGCAAGTTAAAACCAGAAGTTAGTAATGGTGGTTTTAATGGATCTGTTCAGTGGTCTGTTTAGTCTAGTATTCAGTCTCTAACAATGGCTGATACTGAAAACATAGGGAGGAGTCTAAGAAGGAGCACATACTGCAAAGTTCTTCTCTGCTATAGTTTTCTAGCTTCTAGCAAACTGCACATTTGGGAATTTCCAGTGCTTGAAGTTTGCATCTTGACTATTGTGTATGTATGTAATATATACAGACAGTGTGTATGATATTTCCTATGGCATTGTGTGATTTGGTTATGTATTGGGTTTTTTTCTTCTTCTTGATTTTTTTTTGTTTTGTTTTGTTTTAAAAGACCATTTCATTCTGTTTGTTTTTCAACTTTTTGTGTGATAATTTAGCAGGATATTTCTTGTATTGGAAGTCCTAATCCAGTCCTTGTTCCCTTCTTTATGCCACCTGCCATTCTGCAGACTTCTGTCATATCCTCTTTCAGTCTTCAACAGAAAATGGGACTCATCTTTTTTTCCACCTTTAACTTTCTTTTCTTGTAGGAGCCATTCTCTGTGCCTTGCATAATCCAACTGAATCATTTTGGAAATGGGAGAGAGGAATGGACAAAACATACATGATGTGAGGGTACACCATTGAATTATAAAGCACTGTTATATGTTCTGTTTGGTAGAGGCTTTATTCCTTTCCTAAGAGTTTCTAATTTTCCATTTTTCATCACATGGAACAAAATTTACAACCCCAGCACAGTCTTATTCCTTGTTTACCTTCTGAATATCTACTATCCTACCTCTAATTATTAATAGAACTTCCTGAGAAACTCTAAGAAACTAAGTGATTTCACATATTTGCTCTGAGATGTCTGTTACTGGTGTTAGCTCTGGTCTCACACATTCCATGCATATTTCTCAGGTGAAACAGCCTGGGAGTGCTGTAATACATTGCTGGGATGGACAGTATGATTTCCTTACTGACTCCCACTCCTGAGTTATTTTTCTCAGCTTCCAGCTGCACCATACCTCAGAAGACTCCTCATGCGTGAGCTGCAGTGCATTCAGTGGAGTCTACAGTGGAGGCTAGAGAAGGAGTACCTTTGTGATTTATTAATTTTAATAGGAAGTAAACTTATTAAAGCAACATGAAATTGGGTGTGCTACTGCATTTTTCTCAGGTGCTATTGTCTCTACGCCTAGACAGTGCCACAGTGTTGCAGTACCAATTCTGATCAGAAAAAGAAGTTTCCTGACTGCATGCCAATCACTAACTGCCTCCATCTCTCTGCTCTTCCCAATGAGAATTTATAGTTTCTTGGGCACTCCTGCAGGCTGGCTCTGCCTCAGTGTGAATCCTTTTGTAAGTGCAAGGCGATGCCGTGGCCGGTTCAGTACATCCTCGCTGCGTGGCTGACCTGGATAATGAGCGTCACAGTCTGAACATCAGGACTGGCCCTTCTTTACTGGCTCACATGTCAGGAGGTCTGGTCCTCAGTTCTTTAGGGAAAGGTGCTCTGGGACTCTTTCCTGTGGATTTGGGGTAGGTGTGGGAGACTTCCCTGCTTTGTGGAGCTGTGGGAAAGGCACTAGAGGTCTGTCAGCTCTTAAAATTCACGTTCCGGAATAGGTGTGTTCCCTATTGAATGAAATGTCTGCCAGCGGGCTTTGACCCATTTCAGGCCTGGGTCAGGAGGTTTTCTGGCATGTCGTAGGATTTGGACTAGACTCTTGAGTAACAGAGTTCAGTCTTCAGTGAAGACATCCTTCTGGAGCATATTTTGGCACATGCTGCTTCCAGTAGTTTTCTTTCTTAGGAAATCTATCCTAAAAAACAACTCTGGGCGGGGGAGTCCTCTGAAGTTATCGTCAGTATTGCCAGTATTTTGAGCCCATTTAACCTGTAGTGAGGGATATGTGCTGGTGCTGTCACAGAGCCAAGAACATGACAGACATTTTGAAGACTTCTGGGAAGATTCAACACTGAAACTGGTTGCTTGAAACTAATTTAAAATGTATTCAGACAATTTTTAGAAATTCTGGGAAAGTAGAAGAAGCTGAATTTTGCGGTTTTATTAGAAATAGAAGTGTTTTTAAAAGTAGGAGAGACGTGAGACCTGTAGCTGCCACTTAAGTTTGATGCTAAGAGTTGTACTGTATAAATGATAAAATTGGTATGTTCATGATGACCACTGGCATGTTTCTGCGAGCGCTGTGGATTTTTTTAAATTTTCCCTAGGAAGGCAAAGACCTGAAAAGTCTCAGCAAAAGCACAAGCCTTTTCCTTTATTTGGTGTACAACCTGCAAAACTGTGTAAAGGATTTTTTTTCCCTGCAAGTATGTAAAGCCCGAGTTCTCTTCTGTGGAACTGTCTCACTAGAAGACATTCTGCGTGAATCACAAAGCTTTCCTCTACTGTGGAGCTCTTGGCAAAATGAATGCTTCCAGCTGCTGATGCCACAGAGTGCTTATGGAAGAAAAGTGGTGTGCAGTGTGGTTGGTAGTGAGGAGATTTGGCTGATGTCAACTCGTTGTAAGGTTTTGTGTTTAAAAAAATGCTTGAGACTGGCAGTAGGCTGAGGCAATGTATTGATTAGATTATTATGGAGTTCGTGAACATGGTCCTTGAAATTTCAAAGACGCTTAAGCAAGGTTCTTATATCTCAGAAAAATGTAGCTGAAAAACGTTTTTGAATTTCCTCATCTTTGCATCGTTACTCAGTGTTAATAGAAATATTTTGTTTGAATCTTTCTAGCTTTAAAATATGTTTATCACCTTTTCCCTGCAGTACAAATCAGATTTTTTATTTTACTCTGGATTGATATTTGATTTATCCAATTCTTGTAGACTTTCATGTTATTTTTTTCTTATAAAATTTTCTCTTTTTTAAAGCAAAATACATTAATTATTCTTATTTTGGCTAATTTGTGGATAAACCTCCATTTGCTGTTACTGTTGTACCTGTTATGGAAGTGAACCTGTTAAAGTTGCTTTGTGCAGACACTTGAACTTAGAATTACCCTTGTGAAAGATTTCTACGTATATATTGCTTATTTTGAGGGTTTCCTTTGCAGGGGATCAGCATTGTATGGGAACTGCCCTGATGTTACTGCTGGGCATCTGAAGCCTGTGCAAGTGCCGCCTTCAAAAGTGTTTTTAATTAAAAAAAAAAAAAAGAAAGAAAGAAAAAAAAAGCAATGATTGTGCTCACTCTAGTGGCAGAAGGCGGAATTGTTGTGTGACTCTTCTTAGATGGTGTATGAGAGCACAAAAATTCTGATTTAAAGACATATTTAAGCGCAGTACAAACAATTACTCCATTTAGACATAGCTGGGAATAAATAAATTTAAAGAAGTAATTCTGTATTTGTAAAATACAATACAATTAAATCTACCTGTTCTTATGACTGACTGACTGTCCTGGACATGTCTTACAGGAACAATAGATGGAGAATGCTCTTTTTCTCCCTCTTGTTTTCTCCTTAAAAACCACACCACCACCACCCTTATATGTAGCCAAGGGGAGAAAAGGATGGAGGTTTAGACGTTCGTAGGCTGCTTGTGCTGCTACTGCGGTAGCTCCTAACTTGTGATTTAGTAGTGAAATAATGATGTGCAATAATTTAGAATGGTGTTTCTTTTTTTTGTACTCATAGATCTCCTTTCTTGGGAAGGAAAGGCAAGATGTCTTGCTTTCTACTTGCTGGATTCTGTCCATGTTTAGGTGCCTTTGCGTACAGGAGACAATTCGTGCTGCAAATGCACAACTCTTCTGGTATCCTTCTGCCATCATTTCCATCTGTGCCAGTAGCAACTCTGTATAAATCCTACAGTACTTATGGTCACAGGAAGCATCTCTTGGATAAAGGATAGGAAAAGCTTCAGGCAAACATGCCAATTTATTTATTTATTTTTTTATTTCATGAGCCTGTTTTCAAAGATGAGCCCTGGGTTATTCTTCCTGTCAATTCTGCTACAATGAAACTTCTTTTTCCTCTGAAAGGGATGTATACACATCCCATATTGTGGGATCCACCATATTGTGGAGTTAACCACTCAAGATAAATGCTGGAGAATTCCTAACACTGGCATCACTATAGAGGAGTTGTTACATTGTAGCCTTTTAAAATGCAGTTTGCAAGTACAAATTCTGTTCTGCAGTTTTTAAGCTACTTCAAAAAACCAAACTGGATATACAGATTAAAGCTCACATCTGCTTTCATACCTGTTGGCTTGTACCAGTGACATGAGACAAGGTATGTCTCATGAACCAGGCAACAAAGCCTTTTTTTTTTTTTAAAGTGACTAAATAATCTGATACTTTTGAAGTTCTCGACACTGAAGAAGAATTATGGCGCTTATTTAAGGGTTTGAATATGCAATTAAGCATCTAATTTTAAACCTGCAGACTCAATAATATTGGACTTTGCTACAAAGTTACTTCCTTTTAATGGTGTCTGCCAACTGCTGAAGTATGCATTAGTGCATTTGACATATTAATGCACTTTAGTAATGGAGGTACCTGATCAAACAGCAGCCAAATGACCACAAAATAGATGTCCGAGTTGAAATCAGAGACTGCCATAAACAAGAGAAAACTGCTTCCCTTTATCATGTACTGAAATCCCCATCTCTCATCTGACTTGAAAAATTGGACCCAGTTGGTGGAGCCCTTGTGGTCTTAGGACCCAGCATTGGACCCTCTCATTGATTACCACATGCATTATTTTCTTGGGTCATCTTCCTCCCCTTTCTCAGGCTCATTTTTTACAGGTTTGTAGTATATTCCTGAAATTCTAATTAAGCATATTCTAACTTGCTCATAAATTAAAATCAAATGCTTAGCTATTACTCATGCACTCTAGCCTACCTGGTTATGATGAGATACAGGCCTTTCCTGGCTACAGAGTGGAGCTTTCTCCCTTGTTTTTCAGCTGATCTGAGGCAGTGAAGGTAGCTGTGTACAGCCTGTGCACACTGAATTACTGTGGGCACTCCCCAGGTAGAGCAGTTGCTGATCTTTGCTTTGCGGCATTGCGTGCCTATCACTCACTTGCCAGATTCCGTACACCGGATGCTTATTGAGATGACATTTGAATACAGTCCAGTTTTTCCCAGTGGGGAGGCTTGATATCAAATCAGTAGGAAAAGCAGCATTCTCAGCTCCAGCAGATACACAAGTGTCATCTAGTTTGTACTGATCTGTTGAACAGCAAATGTGTAATGTAAGGGACAGTCAGAATATTATGAGACAGGCTTTTAACACGGCAGAAGCAATCTTGGTATTTAACATGCTGAGAAAACAAGCTAATCACGAAAGGCTTGTCTAGATGTCTGTATTCCTTTGACTCCTTAGGTATTTTGCAGATGCTGACAGCCAGTGTGAACTTTAAATCAATTTATTGCATATGTTTACATATGCAGCGAAACCATTTGCCATATCATTTAACTACACGCAGTGAATTGTTGACCATGAGCTGATCTGACCTTTTCAGGTCTAATCAAGAAATCTGAAATATTATTTTAGCCTGTCAGCTCCATAATATGCTGTAAGAGTATCTGGATCTAACTGAAAATGTCAAATGCACTCTAATATGCAACCCATCAAAGTTACGATGCAAGAACTGCTTAAGAATATAAATCTGTAACATCTGTGGTGCATCTAAATTGCCTGGGTGAATTGTTCTGCCATTGATACAAGCTAGCTAAAAGCATGCATTAAAAGCAATTCTTTGTTAAACATGTGAGATGTACAGCCACTTAAAAATATTTAAATAATCTTGAAAGAGAGCTGATAACACCAGGTTAGAATATTACTGGAAAAAACAGTGACCAATGTGAATATCAGTGCTCTAGTGAATGTCTTGCTTGCTTTGTTGTGTGGTAATGTAAGATTAATGGTCTCATGTAACCTCAGAATTTTCCTTTTTAATTTTAATAATTTGCTGCTTGTGAAGATTTCACTCTTTTGAGAAATAATTTGTTATATAAGCTGAGGTGTCCTTATCAATCTTATTTGTGTTGAATTTAGTATTAAAGATTTTTCATAGTCTTGTGCATTTTATGAAAAAATCTACTTCTATTTTTAAAAGTGTTCTAAAATCCAACACTGTAGTCAGCAGAGTGTTTAATGATGTTTAATTTCTTTGCTTGTCTCATCTTCCAAGTTTCTGTTCTTGAGGTATTTTACTAGATACTCAGATTTAGGATAAATGTGCCTTTAATAATTATTTATCAAGCACAAGACCAATTATTTATTGGTATAATTTCTGGATTATGAGTTTAAATCTAGATTAAAGTGGATGGGCATTATGAGAAACAACTTTGTATCCCAATAAAATGGTATTTTGTTAGCTAAACAGTCTATCAAAGTTGTTTGCTCTTAAAACTGTTGTTACATTAAAATTGAGTTGGTTTTTATCTGGTTGTGGGTAGTTCATGCAATTTGAGGTCCTATTAACTGAATTGCTACTGTTGGTAAAATGTTGGAAGTAGAATTAAAATGAACTATTGGGAGCATTGCTGAACTGATTACTTCACATTGAAAATAGTGTATATTTTTAAGAACGCTATTTGAGCTGTTCTTATGAGGCAATGCTGCCCTCCCCTGGTATGCTGGGAAAAGTAGGAATTTTTATTGCAGTCTGAGCAAGTTCTAGAGCTTCTATTAAAGAGAAATTGCTGAATTGGTGAAAATGGTGGCAATAAAATATGCTTTTAAACAGACCATTATATGCCTTCTCTATTAAAAGAGAAAAAAGCCCCAAACAAACCATGAAACAGACATTTGTGCAGTGCTTTTATGTATGCACGGTGCAGATGTGGATTAATACAAAAAATATACACGCATCTACAGTGAGCATACAAGAAAACAAATTGAGGGCTGAGTTAAGTTTGGGTGGCAGTTTGGAGGATGAATTGAAGACAAAATAAACAGATGGAAGGTAGTGACCAGAACAATTACAATAAATTTTTTTAACAGTATAGTTTTTCTTGTAAGCATTAATGATAAATCTCTAAACATTATATACATGTTCAATTCTGCAATAGAAAAGTAAATGGGACCAGGTCCAGCAGCTTGCATGGAAATAGGGTTAGTTCTTGTGCAAATGAAGCTGTAGCAAAACCATCCTCTTCTATCAGGGGCTATTGATTACAAAGATATCACCATAGGATCAGGAAGTTCCTTCACTGCACATTCCTGAGAGCTGAGGAAGGTAGTCCTAAGAAAATATGACTATTGCATGGTCTATTCTTTCCTATATATTTCTTCAGATATCTGTTACTAACCATTGCTAGAGATAGAATATTGGGGTAGAAGGTTCTTTAGATTGTCCAGCTAAGGCTGTTGTCTGTTAAATGTGTTGCTATTTACTTTAATTTTGTAATACTTCTATTTCTCATTGCTAGGCAATTTTGCCATAGTCCAGATAGCAGAAAGATGTAAGCCTTGTTTCAAATACAGACATTCTAGTTTCCTCATCTGACCCATTAAAATGTGTGGGGTAGGATTCATTTTTTGTGTTTCCCTGTTTTTAAGGTATAAAATATTCCTTTCTTTTTATAATTGATATTTTTCTAATTGCCGGACAACTTGCAAAACACACAACTTTCTTTTTTCCTGTGGCATATGACTTGACTTTTGTTTTGTTTGGTCTTCATTTCTCTTAATGCGTTGGAGATCACCTAACAATAGAGAAAACTGGACAGAGTACGTTAAAACCCCTGGTTCATGCATTTCTTCATGTCTTAGATGTGAACAGATTGCCAGCTCGGGGATCAGGAACAAGGTTTTTTCCCCAGACTGGTTTGCTTGAGGACTTTGCTTGAATGTGAGTTCTTGTCTACTACTTAGGGTCAGGTCGCCTGGGAGATGTTTCAAGAACTGTGGAATACAATGACATTCCTGACTGGACTTGCTCTGCTGGAGTTACGGTTACATGTTACAGAGGTGTTGATATTTTACTTCTGCCTCTTATGGTAAGGTCCTAGGAGTTGGTTTGTGTCTGTGGTGCCTGCCACTCAACAGTGCGCATGTGGACCCTTTTGGAACTGGACTTCAACTAAGGAGTTACCCATGTCTGTGGCAGATAGAACCTGAAGATCCCAGTGGACCTTACAGGGATTCTTTTGTTTCTATGGAGACTTTGCTGACAGTGAAATAGTAGTGTTTACCTTCATGCACATCAACTAGTAGGCTATAATAAGCAATTCTTTTGAGAGCTAGCTGTAAAACCACTGCAAGTATGGTTCCATAATAGTTAGAGGTGAGCTAAATCCCCGAGATTAGCTCAGTGGGTTAGAGCATGGTGTTAATAACACCAAGGTGGTGGGTTTGATCCCCATATGGGCTGTTCACTCGAGTTGGACGCGATGATCCTTGTGGGTGCCTTCCAACTCAGAATATTCTGTGGGTTTTATTCTGTAGATAAATAGATTAGATGCCTTTTCCTTTGTGACACCCTGCCACAATAAAAGAAGTTTTATGTGTTCTTCTTTTTTAGATTAGTGTTCTGTCAGTGTAGCATCCCAACTCAGCTCATCAAACGGTTTTGTGAATTGCAGTGGTGTCACTCCTTGACCTAGAACAAATGTATGAGGTCTAAGATGCCTAACAGTTTTCTTTCTTCTCCATAACTTTTGCAGGTATTGGGGCTGCTGGTGTGGACCCTGATTGCTGGAACAGAATACTTTCTATATCCAGCCTTCGGCTGGGTGATGTTTGTAGCTGTGTTTTACTGGGTTCTCACTGTCTTCTTTCTGATCATCTACATGACAATGACCTACACTAGGATCCCCCAGGTGCCATGGACCATGGTGGTAAATATACCCATTCTTTGTTGTTTTGGGTTTGCTGGGTTACAAATAGCATAAAATATTGGTGCATTCTATGGGTATAGTTAACCAACTGTACTTGTGCTCTTTGCAGATTTTTCCCTAATTACTGGGTGGCTGTGTACCTGCAGTGTTTAACCTTCATCATACCCAGACACTTTTAAAACACTTTTCCTATGATATTTCACCATTTTGTTCAGTGGTTGATGTGGTGACTTGATTTTTAATAATGTGCATGTGACTGATACTCATGCACAGTGACCTCTTTTTCTCTATGTAGTGGTTACATCCCATGAAGAATGAGTCTATTGCTGCCTCTGAGCTAAGAGACCCAGCCATATGGCTTAAAAAGCAGAAATCCCTACTGGAATCAACACTATGAATTAGAACTGGGACCTGAGCTCTCGAAACATGAGTCTTCCTCTGCTAAAGTAAAAGCAAAGGTGGTTCAGAGGTAGCAACAGTCTGACAATCCATATGTAGTCTGCTGTGAAAAGGGTACTGAAAGTTAGAGTTATATACATGTAAAATATGTAGCACATAATCCTTTGCTTTTAGCTCAAGACTTAAAGCAGATCAGATAAACAGCTAATGTAATTACAGAAAAATTTCACAGGCACTTAAAATTCAGATCCAGTTTTTATGGTTTGAACAAACCTGGCTAGCTCTAACTCTCAACAGTATATTTTTACATCATTTGCATAACAGGCTGATCTTCAGGATAATAGATCCTAAAAGCCATTGTCATCTCAGCCAGCTGGCCATTTGTGACCCATCCAAGAATTGCTATAAATCTTAGCTTTACATTTGTCAGATATAATGAGATACTGTTCTTAATTATTTATTTATGTATTTATTTGGTTGGTTGGTTGGTTGGTTTTTACTAGCTAGAGATTATTAACTACAATTCTGTTATTTTTATGATGAAATGTATTTGACTTCTGTGTTGCTAACAGCTTGTTATCAGCTATATTGTGTACATGAATAAAATTGAATACTAGAATACTCTCTTAGTATTCCCATTTGCTGCTGTAATAAATAGCCAGCTATAGCAATTACTAATAAGAACAACCAGGATTATTTTCAGATAGCTTTTCTGTTTTCAAGTTTCATGACCAGCAATTACCATTAAGGCTGTAACACTGCTATAGAAATGTTGGATTATTTCAATTACAGCAGTAATGTGTCTGGGTACATTTAAAGGTGTGGGGGGGGTCCCCATTGCATTAGATGTAAGTAAGGTACATTCAAAGGGAAAACATCTTTGTATCCATTTGAATAAAGCTTTGGTCATTACCCCTCTTTCATCAGTTGAACCCTATTATTAGACAACTGCACATAAATGAGTTGACCCTGATCTATGTGGAAGACAAGCTGGAGTATTTGATTTGTTTCTGCTTCATATCGAGTGTATTTCTTGCTCTGAGTTCCAAACATATTGTAAATAAGATCACATAATATGTGATACACACATAAAATGTAGGTCCAAAAGGTAGACTCCTTTTATATTTAAGGGTAAAATAAAGAGAAAATAAATGCAAAATAAATAAAAGATGCTTGCATTCCAACTTGTCTTGCCCTAAGGTATTAAAAGAGCTGTTGGGAACAGCCTTTGAGTTGGTCCTCTGTTGCTCCTGTCTGGCCAAGAGGAATGTTGAGTTTCTTTTCAGAGAGGTGTTGTTAATGTCTTCATTCAAAAGAGCGTGACACACACCTTTTTGAGTGAGTTTACACCCACATTCGCCCTATTCTCTGAAATATCCAGAATTTCAGTATCTGCTAGTTATTGCTGTGCCTCCTTAGGCGACCGTTAGCTCAAACTGTTCCTATTGTATGCAGTATCCAAAATTACATCTGGATTTCTCTGTCATAAATTCACTTTTTGCAGGTTAAGCACATTACCAAATTGCTTAAGATGCAGTTACTTTTACTGCAAATTAACCCAAAGGATGTACTTCAAAACTGACTCTCCTTAATAGTGCAAGTTCTTTGCTAAAACAATCAATGGGAAGCTTTTAAAATCTGGTAAATTTGAATTTAAGAAGCAGATGGTAATTTTGCATGAACCATTTGGTTTGAGTAATATATTGGCAGTAAAGGCCCAATCAGCTTGCATTGCATTCCATCTTCCCCAACAGTGTTATTTCCCAGAGCAGCACTTCTCAGAAATTATGTTCTTTTTTCTTTTCTACATGACAAGATATTGCAGGGATTTGTAGCTTTCCAGGGTAATTGAGTCTTTTTGGAATGGGAAATCTGAAAATAACAACAACAAATACTCTAGGTAGTCAAATTTAGAGTTTCTAAATCAGTGCTTTACAGAAGTTCACCTGAATCTGCCAATTGCTGGCGTCTTCTCCTAAAATTGACAGTTTGATATTTTATTGCTGTAATGCCCAGATAATACGAGAGGTGAGATCTGTGGGTAGAGCTGATACCTTTTATTAGACCATCTGATATAGGTGAGATAAACCCCACTCATTTTTAAGTGCGTGAATCAAACCTCAGGTGCCAGGCCTTGGACTCCATCTGAGTGCTGAGGCACTGCCCACAGTTTCCTGCAGCAGGGTGTTTAAGGGGCTCTTTACCACTGTTCCTTCTCATCTTGAGCTGCAGCTCTTTTTTAGATTCTGCCAGAGATGGTGACTAGTGAATTAAATAGTGAATAATTGGCGTCCACTGGGTGACACCATGGCATTAGTAAGTTGAAGATACATCAGTATGGCAACATTTAGACAACTGGAGCAACAAGATTTAAGGGTTATATTTGTGTGACACTCTGGTGTGCAAACATGGGGCCAGAAGCTGAAGGGAGCTGATTATGTACAAAATTAGGACTGGGTCTATATTGAGCTTCCAATTCTTGCAGTTGTAACTAGATGTAAAACCTATCACCGATATTTCACTTACACATGGCAACAGTGAAGTAAAAGTATATTTTATGGTCAAATTCATATGCCTTAGACAAAGTAGTAGGGTAGGGTTTGGGGGGATTTTTTTTTTAATAAGAATGAGCTTCCTATAACCATGACCAAGTAGGGAGTAAGTAAAGGACAAAGTATTAAAATTATGTACTTTAAAAAAAACCCTCATACATTTTTCTCTTTCGTCTTCTTAGACTTCTGTTCTCTCTTCCTTTCCTGTTCTTTCTCACATGTAAAAACCAAACAAACTTTTTGTTTGTTCTCTGAAGTGTTATGCAAGATCAATGTTATGTGCTTTATTTCTTTCTTAGTAATGAACATAAGTACCCTGAGACATTAACTTTTTTCCTTGGAAGAGAAAACCCAACATCTGCCATGGAGGGGTCTCGATGACCCACGTAGTCTGTTCAGATTGTTCTCCTTGCTTTTACCTGTTTCTTTCTCGTCTCAAAAACAGGTGGAAGGGAAAGGTACTGAAAGATGGAAGAATACAACTAAGAAAAAAAAATTTCACCTTCTTTGTCGCCTTCAGAAGTGGAGAAAACAAAGCTTTGGAAGCTTTATAAATAGTCTTCATATGCCACCCCTTATTGACTCCTACAATGTATCTTTGTGTAGATTAAAAATGTAAATAAAGTGCAGTTGTATTTTGGTTTGGGGTTTTTTGTTTGGTTGGCTTTTGTTTTTTTTCATGTAGTGTCATATTCTTACTGCCTAACCCTTAGTTTGTGATAGCCAAACTGTGTTCTTATTTTCACTTTTGGAAAATCACAGCACACCAGCTTTAAGACTTTTCTGGATTCAGTGCGATGGAGATAACAGTTTGTCCAAAACGTGGTTTAATGTTTATGGATCTTCAAAGCAGCTAAATTTTAATCTTACAGATAGAAACTTGGAAGAAGGTAAAAATAGCTAAGAATCACTTTTCTAGTGTACATTGCATATGTTCAGTGTATTTCAGAGGAGAGATTTGTAATGTTGGAAAACAAATGCATGTGCATATTAATGACTTATGTTTGGTTTTTCAACAGGGTCTGTGTTTTAATGGAAGTGCCTTTGTTTTGTACCTCATTGCTGCCATTGTAGATGCATCTTCAGTTACCAAAGATCTGGACAGTCACAATTACAACAGCTGGGCAGCTTCTTCTGTGAGTTTGGTTTTTGTTTAAATCAATTCTGTGTCCAGTAAAGTTATATCAAATAAAGGCTCGCTGAAAGTGTGGGTTGAAGTTGCATGTGTTCTGGATTTTGAAAAGCTGCAGAGTGATGTAGAAGGTCGTACACAAAACCTATATGTAGCTGTAATTTAGTTCATGGTTTTTGAAGGTGACTGGGATTTCCATCAGGAGATGATAGTCACATCAGAAAAGGTAGCAATGCTTTTAAGATCACACTGATTTTCCCCTCCCCACCCCCATTTATTACTAACTCTCTGGCAGAGGTTAGAGCCTGCACGTCAGAGTAGACAAAGTTTGTGTGAGCACCAACTCACCTCAATGCATTTGGACAACTTCAGAAGCAGCTTAAACTAACTCAGCTAACTTTGCATGCATGTGGGTAGATAAGATGCATTCAGCTTTCTGTGGGCTGAGCCATATTCACAGACCTTAGGGAAGGCCCTTAGGGAAGTGCTATTGCTGTTTCTGGAGTGATATTCCTGTTACAGCCTCAGCTTTTGATTAGTCTTTTGAGTTGCGTGGGCAATGCCTGAAAAGTCTGGTAATTTCCCAGTGTTTTAAAGTGGATGCAAATCATTAATTAGTCTGACATTACTATATTACTACTGAGATTTAGAAATCCAAAACAGACAGTCAAAATGGAGGAAAAATAACTTTAAAAAGCAACAACAACAACAAAAAAAGAACAAAAAAAGAGCCTTGTCACTTCTGAGTAGGTGAATGCATTCACTAGCTAAGTTAAGGGAGTTGTAAAAGAACTTTCTGCATGTTGTGGTAACAGTAATCAAATTCAATTGTATACAGTAATTCTAAATTATGGCTACTTTGCTGACTGTTCATGCTTCTGTAGTTGTCCTCCAGACTATTCACAAATCCTGTCTGAAGATTATTGTATATGGTCATGAACACAGGAACTTGAACACCTGCTCTGTTTTTGTCTTGGGAATTGGATGACTATGCCCCTGTCATTTCAGTGGTATTCAGGGTCTTCTCCCCGTGGCAGTTTGTAACTATTGATCTGTTACTCAGCCACTGCAGTTGACAGGAGCTTGCTTGCTGCTAGATAGGTTTCCATGCTGATTCAGGTTTTATGCAAAGTGCATGAATGCTCAGTGTCTCATGGGATGTCTGGATTCTCTTCTAATACCTTCTAATAATGTTTATCTAATGCAGTGTCTAAATAAACTATTAAATGTAGATTCTTCCTTTCCAAACCCATTACGGGTTTAATGGATAAAGAATTTAGCAAATCATCTATCCCCAACAGTCATTCTTTTAGGAAGATTTTAGATGGAGCTTTTACTTAATAAGAAACAAAATAATTGGAAAAGAAGAATGCTACAGTTTTCTATTGTAATAAGATTTTACATCATCATTACCGTTTTTCGTGCCACAGAGTAAATTTCCATTAGACAAGACTCACCAAGAGCCCTGTGTTGAAAGGTTTAGATTTACTGCCTGGATGCATGCTTAGTAGTGCCCTTCTCTTAGAGCTGCAGTGCCTACCCAGGCCAATGATGGCATATAAGCAAAGAAAAATTGTAGAATCATAAAATATTTTTAGTCTAGAAGGGACTTCTAGAGGTCATCTGCTCCAACTCTTTCCCCTCCTAAAGAAGGGCTAGCTCATATCAGGCTACCAGGGCCTTGTCCACTTGAGCTTTGAGTATTTCCAAGGATGGCTATGCCACAATGCCTCTGGGCCTCAGTTGCCATGCTTGATTATTCACACTGTGACTTTTTTTTTTTTTTTTCCCTAATTTCTAATTTAACTTTCCCATCTTGTAACTTGCGTTTGTTCCTTCTTGTCCTGTCATTGCTCACCTCTTAGAATAGTGGTGTTAATCCTATTTGCAGTGACAGCTTTATTTGGTTCAGTTACCAGCACAAAACATTCTGGTATTATCATTAAGACCATACTGAACATTATCTGTTTTGAACAACATGCAGTGATTAACAGGAACTTAAGCACTGGCGCTGAGTTGGACTTTATCAGTACAACTGAAATAGTTCACAGCTGCTCTTTGGTTCCTGTGTGTCTGTGCTGGAAAGGCTGCAGAAGCAACACCACTGATACTGTGTAGTTTTAATCTAGAAACATAAAATAAATCTAGCTGCTATAGAAGGCTTATTCTGTTACCAGTTTCTGACAAAGTAGTAATATGACAATGTGGTTGCTGTCACTGTTATTTGCACTGAGGAATACCTTTATTCATCAGTGGAGGACCTCTGGAATTGGCAACCTAATCAGTAGTGCTCTTTGAGACCTCAGGACCTGAACTCGAATCCAAGTTTTCTCTGTAAACAAACCTATTTTGATGCACAATGGGCCATACTGAGGTACAGGTGGGCTGTAAGGAATTCCTGGAACATAGCAGCAGGACAGCAGTGTCAGCTTGAGCTTGCACTGTCCCATGAACTATCCCTCAGGTTTTAAAAGCAGAAAATATAGGAGTGGTGGTAGTCCAGTCTATTAGATCCATACTGAGGCAGTGTAATGTAGAGTTTATAAAAAAAGTTGAAATATGCCATGTTTTGTCTGCTTACAGGCCCATATTTCTATGCATAATATAAGCTTATTTACACAGTGTTTGTGTGATGGCCACACAAGTACAAGGAGGTGAGCATGTGCCATTTTAGTCAGCCTGCTATTTTCCTTGTTCCAAATCCCATAACTAATTTTTTTTTCCTTTAGAAATGACAGTGCTCTCAAATTTATTTTTTTTCCTGATATATTTTTCCTCCTTTCTCTGCAGTTCTTTGCCTTCGTGGTTACCTCCTGCTATGCTGGAAATACGTATTTTAGCCTTATATCCTGGCGATCACGGACTTTGCAGTAAATATTTTGTTAAAATGAATTCTGTAATATAAAATATCTTGAGGATTATTCACTTTTGATAAAAGCTTGGAAGAGGGGTGAGGCATTTTTGAACATTTCTGTTAGAATTGACACACTACAAACTGAGATCAAATGATTATTTATAATAATGCCATCTTTAGAGACATCTAACACTGACTTTTTACTGTATAATAAAATTTCATACTGCTTCTTTTAAAATTAACATGATATTTTTCTAGACATTGTATAGTTGTCACTACTAAACCTTTAATAAATCTTATTCAATTTGCCACACTTGTAAATGTAACTTTTTAAATGTTACAGTTATTCTTTTGATACTGAGTGATACAAATCAAAACTTAAGATTGATATTGTCTCATTATTATGTATAAAAAGTGTCATTGTGTAGAAAAAAAGCATTTGAAACTTTAAAAATAAATAAACAAAATGACCGAACTGTGCATGTTTTGTAAACTGGGAGCGGAAGGTTGCTTTTTTAATTTCTATTTCAGAGTATAATACATACTACTAAGAAATTCAGATGATCCTGTCAGTTTGCATATTCTAACAGCTTCTCACATTATGAGTTTGCTTTTGGAACCTGCTACTGTAGATCTGAAGCTCTTTGAATGTATATTGTGCCTGAAACACATTATCCTAACAGGTTTCTCAGATCCAACAGTCCCTTAGTGCTTAGTCCTTAAACAATTGGGAGTATCACAAATCACTGGCTAAAGGTAGTACTTTTTGTTTTTTCTCCTCAGATTAGGCCATTAATCTGTTGTAATTCAAATCTGGGCTTCTAAATCATATTAAATGATATAAAGGTTAAATCCACAGAAGAATTGTGAAGACACCACTGCTAGAAACAAAGAAATTCCTCCCTCCTTTCCTGTCTTCTGGCATCATCTGCAACTTGTTAGTTTAACAAATGAAGTTGAGGCTCACATTTAAATATCTTTGTATCAAGCAGGAGTATGACAGGAGATTATGGCTTTCCAAAGGAATACCTTTGAAAATTACTTTGAAATACAAATTACCTTAGGATTTTTTTCCAGGAATTATGTGGAGAGTGCAAGGTTGTGGTTATTTTGTGATGTCATTTAAAGTTTTCCTAATTTGAAACTACTAGTGAATCTTTTATTCCTGGATTAAGAAGATTTGGGCTGTCTTATAGTTTTCAAAAACTTACTTGGATGATTATATATGGTAGTAGAGAAACCTTACTGCCTAAAAAAACCCTCTGTTTCCCTTGTAACTAAATGGGGTGTGGTTACTTACATATGTGCCTTGCAGAGGAAGATTTATCAGCAGCCAGCTAATGCTGTTCTCGATCACATGGTTTTGTTGTTGATTGTCTGTTGGAGTCATAAGATTTCAGTGCAAGGGAAGCCAAAATATTATTTAAAAATCTATATTTGTCTGCAAATTGCATTTGGCCTGCACAACATTGGTCAGGCTGTTTGCTGCTTGCTAAAATTATCCAGCTGTGAGAAGGAAGAATGGCTACCGACTATGCATTTTATCTACACAGATAAAATGTGTCATTAAAATCCCATATTTTTTTTTCCCACTGCTGGAAAAAAAAAAATCAGAGGCATTGGAATGATCTAAATATCAACTGATAAAATGTGACTAGAAATATAGCCAGAATTAAAATCTCATCAGTGATTTCTCCTCAGTAAAAATGCTTTAGTAGTAATAGAAATACTTTCTTAAATGATATTTGATGTACTTGTTTTAAGTCCAAAGGATGTGACTATGTTTGCACAAGCATTTCATGATTTTGTGGTATCTGTAACATTCTGGTGTAAAGTTAGAACCCAGACATCATTTGTGGACAGAAGTAGCAAGAGAGTGTAGAGCTAAGAGGAAATTCTATGTTTCATCCAGTTTATCTAAAACTGTCATGGAAACTGTGTGTTACATGTCAGAATAAACCCATTAGTGAAGGACAAAACCAGATAAGGAATGATTCTGGCAAAATACCTACCTGTTCTCTGAGTCTTCAGCACTGAACCTCAAGGGGAGATGTGCAGAATGACTTCCAAAGACAAATCTGTGATTTGAATCCTTAATTCTGAATTTAAAAAATACATACTAGACAAAAATTTGCTTTGTGCTTGGCCTTGCTTTTTTTCCCCCCCAAACCATAACTTACCTGCCTTCCTCTTTCCTTTTAGAAAGATAAGTGTCTTACTTCCCATGCTCTTTCTCGTCTGTCTCATTTTTCATCTGTTGCTCAGATACCAACCTGTTTTTCAAGTGTTCTGAATATCTAGTTAAAATTGAAGGAATCTGTACAAACTGAGCATTCCTCCTGAAGTTTCCTCCTCCTATTTCAGGCCTGAAGAAAGGCCCAAAAGGTTATCTTCCAGTGCATTAGTCTTAAATATTGATTTGCAAACTATGACAATGCATTTGTATATTCTAATATTGATGAAGAAGACAAGCTAGCTGTGGTTTATCATATAACAATTAAAACAACACTTGTATCTACGAGCATAGGTTAGTACCCATAAGATTGAAAGAAACCTTAAAAGAACAACTGGTAAGTGATGAAGTCATTAGTGACATTCTTAATACAGATATTTAGAATAATAAACAAAATGCTAATCAACTTGCAAAATGAAGGTATTTAATATTATAAATAACTTCTTTCAGACAGTCTCTCTGAAAACTCTAAGTAACCTACATATATAAGGATGCTCGATGTCAACTTTTGGCCATTATTTTTCATTTATTAAGGAGTTGTCAGTATCTTTTTTCATTATCATACATAACACACTTAACAGTACAAAGTAAATAGCATGAGAACTATAATAAAAATTTCAAATGTAATAGAGTTGTAGACTGACTTTGTCCCAGTGGTTCACAGAAGATGCCTATATTCTACTCAATATATTCTATTGAGTAGAAAATATAACTGTTATTCTACTTGTATTAATTTAAAGGTATTTCTGTTTCACTGGGCTGAACTCGAATTACCTGGGCCCCAGTCACATACACGGTCTCAAAAGAAATGAAGAACTCAAGAAGCTGAATGAGTGGTTAAAAAAATCGTATTTCTTAATAGGAAGTGCAGAAGTTACGAGAACCTTCCTCCACAGGGCTTATAGAAACCTGTAACCATGCACACTTCTGAATAGGAACTCTAAGGAGAAGAGGGGGGGGGAAAAGCTGTTTAAAAACAGAACAAAATCTTTTTTTCCTGGCAGCTAGCATTTTACTCTTGTGGAGGTAGCCAGTGTTGTAGATTTGATATCTCATGATGTGAGACAAATGAAGTGGGACAAGTAATATCTTCTATTGCAACTACTAGCTGGCTTAATAGAAGTCCAAAATTATATACTACTTAGTCTACTACAGACTATTGGCCTGGCAAACCCATCCTGGTTATGTAAGTTGCTTACACTAGCCCCTTATTTGTGGTGGGGATCATCTGGACTTGCCTGTCTTTCCTCCTAGAACAATTTTAGTTGCTGAAGGAGCTATTAAATACTAAATACGAACAGAATGCACATCCTAACTCTAAAACAGAGCAGCAGAAGATGGGGTTACTACTTCAATGAGTATGAAAGTGGCATATACCCAGCTCAGAGGTCCACTATTACCTCACTTGTCAGAAAGCAGAACAAGTTATTTTTAAACTTGAGGAAATATTTAGCTTCCTTTTCTGCGTTTTGTTAGTATCTCTGCATGATTTAATTCAAACTATGGGGCTGAGACACTTGGGCAGCAACAGAGAAAACTGTAATGACTGTCCATTTAATGCAAATGGGTTTTATCTTCTACAAGATCGGGAATCAGAAGGTTTGGGTTGTTTGTTTGAAAGAAAAAATGTTGTTTGCAGCTGCACCTCTACAGCGAAGCACCGGAGTAGCTCCCCGCCAGGAGCATCGCTGACAAACCTCGACCTGCCGAGGGGGTCTTTCAGGATCCCAGGAAAGCTGCTCGCCGCTGCGGTGGCCGGTTCTCTGCGGAGCTCCGCTCCGGGACCCCGCGCTGTACCGCGAGGTGCCCCCTCCTCCTGCCTGGAAACCTTCCCTTCTGTTTCCATGTAATCAATCCCCTGCACTGGGGGGCCGCCGGGCGTCCCACCGCGCCTGCCGCTCCGGAGCCTGCCGCCCACCGCGCCTGCCGTCCCTTCGTCTGCTCCCAATAGCTGGGCTTCGTCCCGGACCCCGCTTCCCCATGAGCGGTGCGGCAGCGTCTCCCCCGCGGGAAGGAAACCGCCGCGGGCAGAAAACCCCCGCGACCCCCGCCCTCCCCGCCCCACGGCCGCCCCGGGCGGGCAGCGCGGGCGGGCGGGAGGGAACGCGCCGCCTCCGCCCGGCCCCTGGCAGCAGCCCCGGGGGCGCCGCTGTCCCGCCCCGTCCCGCCCCGCCCCATCCCATCCCGTCCCGTTCCCCTGTCTCGGGACGGGCAGCGGCGAGAGCAGCTTGGGACGGAGCCATGTCTCACGGGGCACGGGTGATCCGCACCGGGGTGAGCAGCGGGGGCCCCGCGGCCCCGCCGTCCCTCACCGTCGCCTCCTCCTCCTCGGCGGGCTCGGACGCGGAGCTCATGGACGGCGCCTATTTCCGCTCCTGCGCCGGCATGCTGAAGGTGGCCCAGATGGTAAGGGGCGAGCGGGGAGGGGGCAGCCCCTGGGGGCTGTCGGGGCTCCTGTCGGGGCCCTCGGAGCCCTCCGCGGGTACCGCGCTCATCCCTGCGGGACGATTCTTGTGGCGACGAGTCTGGAGAGCGTCGTCAGGGGGTGCTGGGGCCGCACCTCCTTGCGGGTTTCGTCGCTGCCCCTCAGCTCTCGCAGTTCGCAACGTTACGGAAAGTTCATGTTCCTCGGTCTGTCAGAAGTTGCCTTTGCGTCTTCCTAAAGCAGCGACGAGCACTTCTGTTCGTTCAGACGAACGTGCAGGAGCCCAGAATAGCCAGTATTAACTTTTTGGCAACTAATAACGATAACATCGTGATGCGACAGCACATCGTGCTGCAGTGCAACACCTCATTCCTTAGCAGTTTTTGGAAGAAAGCTGGACCAAGTGCCTGTGCCGACAGGGATCTGGTAAGGGAGAGCACCACAGCTGGGACTGCCGGTCCAGCTGGCTCCGTGCCCTGTCTGTCAGAGATCGACACGGGGAGGGATGTGGGAGATGTATGGCTGAAATTCAAAAGAAATCAATAGCGGAGTGCTGCCAGGATTTGAGCTGATGCCTTGACTTAGTGCGGGAAATTTAGCTCCATGCAGATGTGGAGAGGATTAACAGATGGATAGGCTCTTTCTTATTTCTGTGGCTCACAATTATCTGTGGAGAGATCTGTCTCCTTAATTACAGTAGTAGCAGTCAATAACGCCTAGGAAAGAGCATGGAAGACATGGTGTAGCGATACCTCCACACATACATTTTCATCCTGCAAAAACTTGTACCTTGACAACATTTTGTGCTGGAGTTGTTGCCTTCATCTTTTATAAACCCCCAACACCGTTTCCCCCCCTACCTTTATTTGTCCAGTCATTTTTTTAAAGTTGTGTGGGTTACTAGCATCCAGGTTCCTAAATCGACATTAGAAGGCAGGAATCATTTTGTTCTAGATTACCATGGAGTAATATCAAATCCTGAAGTTTCTCTTTAAAAGCTGCTCAGTTTCTTCCAGTTCATTATTAGCCATCAGCTGCCCTTAGAGATGAGCCTTCATAGCAAGAGGCAAAACTGGATGTGACTGGTCATGGCCACCTGCACCTGCTGAGCATTTGTCCTGTGCTTGTGAGACCTCAGACTTGTCCCTCACTATGAATTCTGTTTGGTAGGAACACAAACAGTTGTCTGCTGCCTTCTTGTTGCTTGGGTTTTTCCCAAACCATTGAGTGCATCTGGAGAATCTTTTCAGAAGACAGGTGTCATCCTTTCGCGCGTCTATCTGCACTGCAACTGAACCTTTAGCCCTAAAACAATAAACTTGTGCTTTGCTTTTTGCTTTTACCACTTGTGGAGAGAACAGTTCCTTTTATGGACTAGAAATAACTAGTCACCTCTGCTCTCCGTCGTGCTGTGGTGTCACTGCAGCTATGACAAGTGACTCTTAAAGCTAGCCATGGCATGCTCATTTGTGCTGTAATGTCAGTTTTTGGTGCACACATTAAGTGTGCGCATACTTTACATGCTTTACATATTTTCATGTGCTAGATGTAAATCTCTGTAATTTTATGTAATACTTCACATACGTTACATAAAGTCGTATTTTATCAATGCAGTTCAATATAAAATTTATCAGAATTTAAGCAAGTGGCTTTCTGCGGTGACTTTAATAAAGGTTAAAATAATGTAAATTATTTTCCCTTTGCACTCTTTCAGCTTCACATTCTTATATTTTTTCTGTTTTCCAGTTTGCCTGTAAATAGGAGTTACCTCAGGTATTCAAGGAACTTTTGGCCAATGAACTTCTTTTAATATCACATATCACAATAGTGTCTTCTTCTCAAATAATTCCATAAGAAAAATAAATGTTTGTGCTGTAGCATGTAGAATAACCAGGATAGGTTAGTTCTAAATTAACTCCTGCACCCAGTAAAATAGAGAGCTAAATATTTTCACAACTCTCCTTTATCTCTTCTCAGACAGTATTTCTCTATATCCACAGATCCATTTATGTAAGCATTCAGTTCTTCTAGTATGAAGTGATGGCAGTATCTCTTTTCTTAAAAATTTTTTTGTGCTAAATCTATAAACATTCCTGCACTGGTGTTAATGTGGCTGGTGGGACTGTAGTCTTACTGAGAAGGAGAACCTTTATGCTGGCAGAGTGCAAAGTTAAGGTCTTTGGGGTTAGATATATGTCACACTAAGTTGTGTACTGGACATAATCAATTGTGGTTGTAGGTATGAAGAGGAAACATTACAATTTTTGTTATCTCCTTTCTTCCTCAGTCCCTTATACCAAGAAGTAAAGGATATGGTAGAAAGCAAGAAAGAAATATTTTTTCATTTACTGTAATGTTAGAGGCTGTTTGCTGTGCTTGCAAGCTAAAAAAAAAATAAATTGATTGTATGTATATGTGCATTAAATGATTCTAATAGATGCCAACAATATGCTATGGAAATTATACAAAAGAAATAAAAAATAATTTTACAGCTGTTCTTCTGTAAGACAGGACTAAAACTCAGGAATATTGAAGAGATTGTGCAATGTGAATTGCTGCTAATTTCTGAATGTTACCAGTGCTTTCTCTTGAAATTCTGGGTGCTGTGGTGTCTAGCGTAGAATGAAATTAGGAAGAAAAAAAAAGTGTTTCTTGTTTGTAAGCCTACACAAATTCCTTTACTTTTTTTGCTAGAGAATTTCTTTAACCTTGCAGAATTATTAGAGCTTTGAAAAGACAGTGTATTTTATGCATTGACTTCAGAGCTTAGGGAATGGTCTGTAAATATTTTGAAAATAAGATGGAAGAGAAAACATAGTTATGTGACTTGTGTTTTTTGTATGGTAGTAAGACAGTTTGAAACCTGCTTTTCCATGTGTGACTGTTACTGATGTAAGTTGGGGCACCGTTTCAAAATCCAGGCTGAATTGAAGCTCTCATGTTAAGAGGAAGTTACAAAGCATCTTCAACATCTAACTTACTTCAGCTAGTTTAACTTGATGTTGTTAATATAGCTTTCACTTTTTCTTTCCTTTTTTTCTTCTCTTTTTTCCTCACCTCTTTTCCTCTCTGTTTTTTGGTGTTCTTTGGGTTTTTTGGGGTTTTTTTGTTGGTTTGGTTTGGTTTCATTTGGGTTTTTTTGGTGTTTTCAGTTTTGCCAAGATCTCTTAGATTCACAGGGATACATGCAGGATCTGGGATCCCAGTGTGGCCACCTTGGTTCTATACTAGCAGTGTGCTGAGTAAGTGTGTGAGTGAATGTGTATCAGTGTGCACAGTACACTTAAACCAGAGAAACTAAATGACTTGAATTTTAGCCAGCCTGACAAAATCGACACACGTGGCAATCTTCAGCATGTTGCACTATCTGTGCTGATTGCTCTGTGTCCGTGCTACTGCTGGCCTGTTTTATTGTGAGACTTTCTAGGAACCTGTGTTGTTTAGCTTGGCAAGTTCTCAGTAGATGGGTTCTTGGAAACTTCTTGAGGCATCCTGTGCCCTTAGAGACAGCAGTATGAGTGTGCATCCGTATTGTCATCAGAGTGGCTCAAATGCCAGTGTTGATAGATCCAAACAAGTCTGATTCAGCTGAATTTCTTGTAGAGCTCTCATGTGCTTTTTATATTTTTACTGCTGAACTCTGGAGGATGCCACTGATGCCGTATTGGACTAGGTCCTGCTTTCAGCACAGCCCATGTTTGACACTGGAGCCTGTGTATCTCACCGTCTTAGGCACTTGGCTGGTAGGAACAGCTGTGGTTGTATCACCTGTCCAAAGTGTCTGATGCAGAGATTTGCAGGAGCGTGACCACTCTAGATTGAAGAGAGAAAAGGAGTGCTGAGGGCTCACATGTAGAAGAGCCATCACAGCACGTGCTTGCGTAGTTCTTTCAGGCTTCTCAAGCTGTTCTTGGACCTCTCTTTTTTTCTGGACTCTGAGAGGTGTGAGGTAACCCATGGCCTTCTTTGCCTCTCTTTCACCTACTTCAGGTTGGGCCAAGCTAACTTTGGTCACAGTTCAGACTGAAGACGATTGTTCCCACAATAACACTGTTGTTACTGTTAAAATAGTTCTGTCACAGTAAGCAGAGGCGCAAAATACAGCGTGTTTTAAGCTAAAAACAGTGCTGATACTGTAATATGAGCCAGGAAAGAGCAGTTTCACCAGACAGAAGAAAATCAAAATTGCCTTCTCAAGGCTGAAGAAAAGATTTACAAGCAATTGCAATGTAAAAAAAAAGGATAAACTCAATAAAAGTTGACTTAACAACATCATTTTAACTTGTTAAAAATGGTAAGGCAATTGTTAAAACTTTTCTGCTAAGCATCTATTTCATTTCCAAAGCATGTCTTGACAAAAGCAATGACATACTTGACAAGTGAATGACTAACATGACAGGCTGTAATTCTGAGTAACTTTGAAGTGTGCTGAAACCTCTCTGGGCTATTTGTATACTAACACACGGTTGAATAATAGTATTCAGGAGAGTATTCATTCATCTAACACTGAAAGCTAGAAAATGCTGGTAGTTTGGTTGCTAGAGCCAAGTTCTGTCTCTGAATGTGCTGTATCATATCAGACAAATTTACTGGGGAGCTATATTCAGAAAAAGTTGAAATATAAAAAGAAATCAAAATCTACTTTGAAAGAAAACAATTCCTAATCAAACCCATTGATACAAGAAAAGGAAATTCACAAACGCAAATGATGCTTGGAATGATGTAAGAGCTACTCAATCTTCTGGCTTGATCTTGAGACTGAAATGTCTTTCTGTCCATGGAGGAGATTGAAGTAAAACATCTAATTCTTTTCAGCAGTGTGTCAGTAACATCATTTTACCCCTATGGTAATAAAGCTGCTCAGTCAGAAGAGAGGAATTGTGGTGATATGCAGAGATGCTGAAACTGTAAGCCTGTCTGTGAGTCCCATGTAGATGGTGCTTTCTGGTGGATTGAGGAAAACCACCCAAAAATGTGGAAGTGTCTTCAGTCTGCAACTGTGTGATAAACTACTGGCTAAGAAATAAGACATGTTTTTAGAAGCAAAGTTATTTTGAGACCAAGGTCAGAGTTAAGTGTTGGAGCTGCTAATTATTTTTGATGTTCTGCTATAAGCTGCAGTAAAGTTGACCTTGCTGGGCATACGGAGCAAAGAGAGAGAGAAAAAATTATTCTAAGTCTTAGATAGCTCCAAAGAAACAGGAGCAGTAAGGAATGTCTAAGCCTAGTAATTAAACCCTGTAGGACTGGGGAGTCCTGTTATTTCCACTTTAAGAACACCGAAACAGGCTGGCTTGGCCAGTTGTATTTTTTCCGTGCCTCTGCTCTGGGTGGCCATTTTACAATTTCTGTCCAGGTATTTGCTCAAGAGCTGGGAACAAGCAGTGTGTTCTCTGCATGTTAACCAAGGCTTGGTGGCAGGCTGACAGAGGTGAGGCAAAACTTCACAAGCAACACCACTTTAAGGAATTTTCCCTTTCTGTTTTGTCTCCGTGCAGCTGTTCTCAGCTGCAGTGATGCAGATGTTCTCCAGGTTACACGGTACCAGGGAACTAACGGAGCTTTACTTGTGCTCTCTGGTTTTCTTTTTTCCATGTGAGTTTTTAGGGAACAGTGCAGCCATAGAGGCTACTGTCAGCAAGAGCAAGTGTCTGGCACAGAAGGGCAGGAAATACATAAGCTTGAAGTGGTTCCATGTGTTTCAAACCACAAGCTGAGAATGTAGTCCCTTTTCTTTTTCTCTTGGGCAGGAGAAGGTTTTGTACCATCTGTTTTAATGTCTATCTATTTCAGAAAAAAAGAAACTAGTAATTTTTCTGATGTTGAAACCTCTCTAGAAGGCTAAAAAAGTCAACTCCAGTACATTTTGTAAAAAGACAGTTGTAGCCATTATTAAACACTAGTGTATCTCTGTTCTGAATATGTCAATGAATGTTTTATTTGTATCCTAAAAGAGGCTTCCTAAAAGCACAAAGTTGGAGTTGTCTTTCATTGCTCATCTGACTCATCCGTTAGGATTTGTTTTAATACATTCATTAGCAACCTGTGTACATGTAGTGCTCTTTCTATAGAGGTAATTTAACAGGGTTTAACAAACATTTTCTGAAACAACAAAAAAAAGGAAATGAAGCCCAGAAATTTACCACATCACCTGAGACATGTTTTGTATGCCTGAAAGAGCAGAGGGAAGTATTGGCAATGGTTTCCTGGCACATTTGTTTTATGGGAAGTTAAATTTGCAAATGCCATTTAAAAATCTTAATCAGATGCACATTATGTCCTTGGATAAAAAGATGTGGTGAAAAGCCAGTTATATTTTTTCCATGCCTCTGTGTAACCTGGGGAACATCTGCATCACTGCAGCTGAGAACAGCTGCATGGAGACAAAACAGAAAGGGAAAATTCCTTAAAGTGGTGTTGCTTGTGAAGTTTTGCCTCACCTCTGTCAGACATGTTTAGTATGCCTGAAAGAGCAGAGGGAAGTATTGGCAATGGTTTCCTGGCACATTTGTTTTATGGGAAGTTAAATTTGCAAATGCCGTTTAAAAATCTTAATCAGATGCACATTATGTCCTTGGATAATTAAGATGTGGTGAAAAGTGTGAGTTCTTATATCTTTTAAGATGTGCAAGAGCAGTGTGTTCCCTGTCTTCACTCTGTTTGGAGATGGTGTCTCTTTGAACATCCTCCTCTCCAGCCACAGAGTGACAGAAAACAGCGGATCACTTGTTTACAAGTTCAGTCTCCACGTGCTCAGAGCCTATAAATGATAAAGAGCATCTTGCCAAGTGTCCTTCACTGGATTCCAGGGCTGTATATGTTCATTTTGATCCAGTAGAAGCCGTGGCTGTACCTCAGTGAGAGATGCATACCTGACCCTGAGGCTCTGGTGCCTGCTGTGCATTACTGGGGTATTGTCCCCCAAAGCCAGACAGTGTTTGCTTCTATGAGTAAGTGTTTCCTCTGCTCCCCTCCCTGGGGAGTCCTTGTGAGGTATTCACTTGGTCCTGTGGCTCAGTTGTCTCCTTTGTCACGTCATGCGTGCTGCTGTGGCCTTGTCCTCCTATTATGTGGTGATATGTAAAGTATACAGCAGCCAGAAATTGCTACTTTCTGTACTCAGAGATCCAGCTCTGAAACTGCTGTGATTTCCTTTCATCCACCTGTGAGCTTCCTCTTCTTTGTTTAACTCAGATACTTAAGGGTCATTTGATGAATGTAATGGCTGGGACAGATGTGCCTGGCTGATCAAGGCTAGGTGTCTGCAGCTTTCAAAGCCAAAACAAACTTGGCTGCTGTTTTTGCAACAATAGCAGCAGCTGTGCTGCTTAGGGCTTCCTCTTCTGCTCACAGCTTCCCATAAGGAAAATGGAAGTGTGATGATGACAAGATTGAGAAACTGCCTTCTTTTAATGTTTTTGTTGTTTTGTTGTTTTGTTGTTTTTTTTTTCTTTAAAAGTACCACTAGTGAGTTCAAGAAACAAGTGCTGACTGCTGGGAAAGAAGTATGCTGTTAACATGAGATGACCAGCAGCAGCTGCAGAAGAGCAGAATGACTTAGCCTATTTTCCTCAAGTCTGTAATCATGCTCTGCAAGAGCTCTTTTCTCTGTTTGGGAAAAGCACAGTCCCCAGTTGCTGCTTCTCACCTGCTGGCTAGTTGAGCCTTTTGGCAATTGCTTGAGTATACAGGTTCCTAGTAGACATAGGAGTGCTGTCCCAGTGTGTTTGAGAGGCCTGCCAGTCTCCAGGCAGTCACTGAAAACTGTCAGCTTTGACAATGCCACAGGGGAATCTCATCTATTCTCATTTTTCACCCCTCATTCACTGCCCTTCACTTCCCTGGCACCTTGCCAAGCATCAAGTGTCTGCACATAGAGAAGGTCATTCTTTTATGTGCTAAGGCCCAGGCTGATCCAGCAGCCAGGTTGTGATGGTGCCACTTGATCTGGAAATTGTCATGATGTTTTCAGGAACTCACACCTGTTTTTTTCCTGATAAAAATTATGTTATGCCAGCACAGCTAACAACGTGGACTTTGGTGATGTAAACAAGTCCTCCTCTTATTCAAGGAGACCTTGCTCAAGGCCCCGTTGACAGAGCTAGCAGAGCCTTTGCTGGAGATGATAGATGTGAGCTTTTGAAGTGCTGTCTGTGCGACTGGCAGATGTCCGTGCGGTGTTCCCTGAGGCAGGGAGAGCTACAGCAGGTGTCAACTGACGATTTGAGTCAGTCAAGCACTAAATGCCTCAGACAGTGAGAACAGGTTGTGCTGTGAGCAGCATCTGTAAGGCTGAATGATGGACAGATTGCTTGCTGAGGCCTTCTGGGTGGAGGCACTGAGACTTCACTGTGTGGTTCACAAGTTATCTTTGATCTCAATAACAACTTCCAGGAAGATGAGATTGCCTTTTTTTTTGGTTTTGTGCATCTAGTTTGATAGGTTAACTAGAATGATTGTTGCCGTGAGGTACAGGTTTTATGTTATATATTCCTATCCGAGTTTTAAGTAGCTGTTTGTTGCTAGATATGTGTTGGATATCCAGGTCAAGGCGGAAACTTTGCAGCTTGTTGTGCAGAGTTTGTGGGTGTTTGTTAATAATAAATAAATACTCTCTACCCTGGGCATCAAGCGGCCAGCCAGTCTGAGCCAGGCTTGGCCGGTCAGCCAACGTGGGCTCCTTCTCTGTAGATGGTATTGCCATGCATGGTTGGTGAAACCATTTTTAGCCATGAAATTTTTCTACAAGAGCTCTGTGGCTCACAAGTAAGGAATAAGCTTTTTCTATATTGTATCACTGGCAATATGGGACTACATTGACTTTTTAAAGGGGAAACAATATACCTGAGAATGGTTCAGAGCCATGGATTCAGAAGTGCCTTGCTTCTACAAGGAGCTCATCTTTCCAGCTGACTAAAAGGAAGTATGGCAGGTGAGTCTCCTGCCCACAAGGAGGGCTTCCTCTCCAGACCCAGCGCTGATGAGCTCTGTGCTGCTTTTGCAGCAACAGCCTCAAAGTATAAAGTTCTCCAACAATGTCTATGTACCCTAGGTTGTGTTTGAACCTCCACCAGCATGTATATTCCGTACATCATTGTTGGATTCCATTCTGCCATTGAGAGCCACTCTTCTGCCATACCTTAAGACAGCTCAAACCTCTTAATTTTTAAGTTCTGCCAAACCCACTTGTGCTGGCCTACAGTTCTCCTCCCAGTCTCCTTTTCTTTCTGTTGCCTCAGAAGCACCTTCTGTGCTTGAGGCGTTCTTTCTCTGTCCACAGTGTGGACTGTCTTCTCCTGTCAGTCTGTCTGAATCTTTTGTTTACCAGATCAAGAGAACAGTTAACGTGGCTCTCCAGGAAGATCTAGATGTTGGAAGTGATTGCCTTGCAGAAGAGAGAAGTAACAGTCACAACTTGCTGTGCAATTTTTTAATCTGGAGAGATTTGGTAATATTAATCCCTTCATTTTCGGTTGCTGTCAGCAGATACTCCACCTTTTACTAGAGGACTCTGGAGATTGCAATGTTTTTTACTTCCTATAATCTTTTGAGTTATGATATAGGGATTCTGCCTACCATGCAAGGTAGATGGTCTTTTACAGTGGAGTGAGCTACACCAGGAGTCATGTGCATGTGTGCTTTTTGCAGCAGTCAGGTTGTCTTTTCTAAATGGGCTTGTTTGTGTAAGACACAGATTCCCAGCAAGCACCACAGTGTAAGGGGGGCAGAGAGCACAGGCTGAGCCAGGGATTGTATTTTTGCATCTGCAGAAAAAAAAACCCAGTTATATAGAGGATGTGTTTTTGCTCTTACCTGAAACAGCAGGTTTGTCTATGATTTGGGGATTATGACTTGATGGGAGAGACCACTGGAGCAGGTGGCAGGCTGGCTGTTTCATGGAGGCTGTTTCTTGCATAGGGAATTAATTCCTTATTCATAGAGGAACAAGCTGTGTGCTCCCAAAGTATAGGGTTCTTCTGGCTTTATCCAGAGTAGTCCTTGCAGTCATAGCAGGTGGCACCTCTTTGAAAATCAGAGGGAAGGCAGCTGTGATTCCCAGAGTTAGAACCCTTCTGGGGCATTGTCAGTATTTAAAATTCTGTTCTATCCTTTGCAGACATGCTAACAGTTAGTTGTGCTATTAATATTGTTTTGCAATGAGTTTTATGTGTTTTGGGAATTGTTTGTAACTTGCGTATGGCCCTTGTGTGATGTTACTTAGTTGCTGCAATATTTTGAGTGTCATGTGTGCATCTTTTTTATAGATTGAAAAAGCTTACTGATAATACTTTTACAGTTGAAATATTTTAAATTTAGGTTGATTTTGAAACAAATCTGTTAAAATTGAATTGGCAAGAAGAATAAATAAAATTATGAGGTTGTTGTTGATCACAACCTTTTTTAAAAAAAATTAATTCACTACCTGATGAGAATATAGCCTATTATTTGCCATATAACTATGAAATCCTCAGCTTTCAGTTAATAATGTGCAGGATTATGTGGTGCCTTTTGGCGTGGTGCAGTGGTGGTGCAGGCAGCTGTGGAGATTGAGGCAGGGAACTAGTTCAGCTGGCAGGAGCAGGATTGAAGTCTTGTGATCAGTGGTAGGCAGGACTTAATTGCAGCTAGTCATTACAAAGAATTGCCTTTTTAATGATCATGGCTAACACTGTGCAACAAGGGCTCTTTAATAATGTCCTTCATGTGCTGGTTCTGGGATTACCCCACATGCTTTTCTACCACTGAGGCCTGTGCCTGAGCAGATAGATAACTTCTTATTAATAGATAAAGAAATCTGCTTCCTTGTGCTTAGGATTGTCCTCTTATCGGAGTTGTAGAGGGTCTGAATAAGATTATTTTGTCTTTTCTCACCCTCCCACCATTTTTATCTTCAATAAATAGCCTGTGGATGGTGGTGCACAAGAGAAGTCACTTATCAGAGGCCAGGCAGCCTCCTCATTTTAGCAAAGCAGCCAGACGAGAAGGAAATCTGCCCAGACGCAGGGGCTGAAAGATTATTGTGCAACCAAAGACTGACTGCTTCACAGAACCATGCACTTGAAGGCAGCTGATTTCATCTGTTATTAATGAAGTTTCAAATGGACTGTGCCCTTTATCTTCTTTTTCTAGTAGGGGTTTGTCTGTTACAGCTCACATTTCCAACACTGCCTTGGAAGAAGGAAATCTCGATTACAGCAGCAGTCAGCATTGCTGCTTAAATTAGTGGAATCAGTCTTGCATGATCTACAGTTGTAACCTTGGCCTGCACTTTGCTCATCTTTCTGTTTTGGGAAGCTGTTAAAAAAATTATTTTACTCCACCAGAAGTATGCACTTAATAATATGTGGGTGTTGCTTCACTGCGTTGAGGTGTAACATTTGGAAATGTACAGCTGCAGTCAGTGACATTTCTCTGGGGCATGGTTATCCTGATTGGCTCGCGTAGGGATGGAAAATTCCATTTACCATCTTGGCTGGTGTCATAAGCTGGAAACTTTGACTTTTTTTTTCATTCAAATACAAAAAGAATTTAGCTCTTGTTATATTGTTCTTTTTTAAAATGGCTGTGATGAAACAGGATGAGAGTCAGTGCTGTCCCTTGCCCCAAATCTGTAGACAGTTTCTGTACAATTGCTTGCACTAGAACTTGAAAAAGTTTTAAGAGAGTGGAAATCAAACAGGTTTTATCGATTTCATGGGTAGTTCTCAGGGTCCTTCTTTTTTCAGATTCAGGAGGAGCGACATTTAAAGCAGTACAAAGGTTCATCAGTCCTTCAGCAAGTACAATGCATGGGGAAAAAAAAAGCACTTTCAGGTATTGCCGACTAACTGAAGACTGGTAAAGCAGAGCTGCTGCCTACAGTCTTTGTGCAGGTGTAGCACTCTGCTGAATCCTGTCCCCTGACATTTTTCCCCTGAATGGTGCTAATTTTTAGTTAGCTAATTGCAATACATGTCCTGATGCAAGAGACTGGGGAAGATAGCTAGGAAACATTAAAAGAGGGAATTGTGATGCATTGGCATGTATAGAGGGAAATTCGAGTGGGAGAGAATGAGTGAGATAAAGGAGAAGAAATCCAGAGTGTAATGTAGGAAAGAATAGGAAAGGGGAATAAGCAGAAAAAAAGGAAAGGAAACACTGGAGACAAAAAGTTATAGTATGACTTCTCATGGGATAGTATAGTAGAGGGGAGTACAGTCAAGAAAAAAAAAGGAAGGTATTCTGAAAAATACAAGGATGTTGCCTGGCAAAGTAATTAAATGAAGAGATAACACAGTGCTGGGTGGATGATACATGATGCTGTGTGTGTCACGGTATTATGATAAAACTTTGAGATAAGAGTTATAGTGTTTTTCTAGAACTGGGCACCTTGAGGCAATTTTGCTTCTTATTAACATTATCTTTACTCCCTGCAATTTAGTTGGCATTTCACATCTTATTTCTATATAGAAAAAGAAAATTATTATCCATAGTTTAAAATTACGTAGGAAGACAGCAGTTTCAGTCTTTCGGTTCGGTGCATGATCTTGGGATTTGCAAAAACCATATTCAGTGTCTTTCTGCAATGAAGATTTTTAATACCATTCTTTGTCCTACTGCAGCAGCTAGAAATCCAGACAAGGGGTAGGCCACATACAACGGGTTAACCCCAGCCAGCAGCCAAACACCAACCTCTCACTCACTCTCCTCCCCTGTCGGATGGGGAGAAAATAGAAGGAAGGCAAAAAGACCCCTGGATCAAGATAATGACAGTTTTATAAGGAAAGCAAAAGCTGCACACACAAGCAAAGCAATAAATTAATTCACTACTCCCCATTGACAAAAGTGTCCAAGGCCAGGCTAGATGGGGCTCTGAGCAACTTGGTCTACTGGAAGGTGTCCCTGCCTGTGGTTGGTGAGTTGTAAATAGATGGTCTTTAAGGTCCTTTCCAACCTAAACCATTCTGTGAGTCTATGATTCTATGTGCAATGATTGCTTTGGAAGAGGAACACCATAACCTAAAACGTTTCCCCTTAAACCTCCTTTTCCTGAGTTTTTATCACTGAACATAACATCATGGTCTGAAAAATCCCATTGTTCGGTTGAGCCAGCTGTGACTTGCCTACTTGTGAGCCTGCTTTAGGGTAAGGGGAGGGAGGAGAGAGCAGGTGTTGCTGCTGTGCAAGCAGTGTTCAGCAGCAGCTGAAACACTGACGTGTTATCAACACGTTTTAACCACAGAAAGCCCAGCACCACACGAGCTGCTGTGAAGGCAGCTTATATCACACCCACACCCAGCACACCACTGCCGTACACAGGCACAGTGGGAAAGGGTAACCTCTGCTTCACAGTCATTAATAGCATTGGGAAAGAACAGCTGGGTATGGGTGAGTGATAATGTGCGGTACAGAGCACTCAGGGATGGTCAAGAGGATGACTGGTAAAGTAGTCCAAGCTTTAAAGATTACACTTCCAGTTAGAAAACAATTTATTTGCAATGTTTTCTGCATGGTGGGGTTTTTTGCAAAACCTGATCACAGTCTATTGTAAGTAAATAAATGACAGACAGGAAAAAAAAGTACTGATTTCCATTTTCCAGTGAGCTAGGGCTCTCATTTTTGTTTATCTTTTGTGCTGTGGTAGCCACAGATTGACCACAAAGCAAGTCTCAGAAGACCAACCTTTTGCTACTATTTGCTTGTTCTGTGGCTTTCTCCTCAGATGATTTTCCCATATGCTTGTCTGTTACATCTGTGATCTGTTGATTGTTGGTTTGGGCTTTTGGAGGGGAGGACAGGGGGAAGAAGGGTGGGGTGTTTATCGTTTGGTTTTTCTTTTTGGTGGGCATCTATTCTCATTCACACTGTAAAGGAAAACAGTCATCTTGCCCTAGATGTTTATTAGTCATGCTCAAAATGTTTGCCTTATTTTACATGTCTAAAATGTTTTGAGGGCAAAAACCTTTAGCAAATGCACGTAAAATCTTTATTAGTCCTCACTTGGAAAATGGGGGAGCTGAAGCAGTGAAATACGTGATTTACTGAAGTTCAGACTGGTTACAAAACAGGTCAGGATTCAAGAGCCAGTGACTTTTAATTCCTCCCTTGTTGTGTCAGTGTTTGCCTGTGGAAATGGGCCTCTCATGCTCAGAACATTAGGCTTTCCTTTAGAGTAGGTTCCTGTCAGTATTGGAGATCATGCTGGATTTATGTTTGTGCAGGTAGCTGCATCTGAGGAAAATTTAGTTCTCTCCAAACATTACAAAAGAATTAAGTATTGGTAGTAAAGTCAGAGCTTTATTTATGACATCCATTAGAGCAGGACAGTAGAAAAAGATCATACAAAGCACTTGCACAGATTGATTCCTGGCTTATAAAACTGTTCAGTGGTCAGATAAACTACAGTCTTCTACTGAGCAGAAAACGCTTAGTGGTGCCAGCTGGACTGTAGGTAACGTTGGGAGCAAAACAAATCCTTTCCTTTGTTACCTGCAGGGCACTAGCGAGGAAAATTGTACCTGTAATCTCTTGACTGGTGGGCATGCATCTCTGTCCCTTCCTTACAGCAGGTGATTCTCTATTAGGCTTCCTTGAACTTGCAGGTTTGGCCCACCCAAGCTTTTCCATCTTTGCTGTGCATTCCAGCAGGATCCAGCGTTAGTGAAGGGAAGCAAAGCCCATTAGTCTGGAGATGAAGGCAGCTCTTGGGCAGTTTCACTGTGACTTCTGTGGCTGATGACAGGACTGGAAACTGCAGGAAGATCTAGCCACCAGGGAGGCTGAGGATTGTGTTTCTGGCTTGCTCTGAGTCCCACCATCATGGCCAGCCCACTCCTGGGAAGCTAGGTTGTTTGGAGCTCAGCTTTCTCTGTAACCTAATTGTATCTGCGGGACTATAGCCAGCAAAGAGTGAGCACAGGGAGTTAGATGGAACTCAAACCATCTGAAATCAGAAGTACAACAGTATCTGGGCCTAATACTATGGGCCTTTTCTCCAGTATGCATTTGCCTTAGGAGTCATTGGAAGTTGGATTTTCTTGCCATATATAATCTCTTCTTAATACAGAGGTGTGATTCTTGTCCTTTTCTTAAGAAGGTGTTGAATTTTCCTGAAGTGTAAGATTTACTTCCTTGAAGTCTTGATACACATTTTCCTTGGTTTTTACTGAGTGTAATAGTGATCAATGGACTTCAGATGCTCATTCTTTGTCAGGGACAAGAAGAAATAAGGAAAACCAGTTGATTTTTAAAAAAGAAACAGCATTTCCAGGGAACACTTCAAGTAGCATTTTATAGCACAGGGAAAGAGAATTTATCACTCTTGTCCAGTCCTTCCCTCTCCTCTTTAGCCTGAGAAGTACAGAAGGAAAGTGTGCCATTCTGAACAGACTGATGTAATGTCTATGAAAAGGAAGGAGGATTCAGGGAGTTACAAATTGGTCATCTTCGCCTCAGCCCCTGGGAGATGATGAAGAAAATCCTCCTGGAAAGGATTTCCAAACACATGAAGGACAAGAAGGTAATCAGGAGCAGTCAGCATGGATTTACAAAGGGGAAATCATGCTTGACCAGCCTTACTGCCTTTTGTAGTGAGGAGACTAGCCTGGTAGACAAGAGAAGAGTGATGGGTGTTGTTTACCTCGATCTTAGTAAGGCAATGGTCTCCCATAACATCCTCACAGACAAGCTGACAGGGTATGGATTAGAGAAGGGGGCAGTGAGATGGATTAAAAAGTGTCTGAATGGCAGTGTTGCAGAAGGTCATGGTACAAAGTCCTTTGAGGCCAGTCATTAGTGGTGCACCCCAGGGGTCAATGCTGCGGCTGGTACTGTTTCACATCTTCATTAATGACCTGGATGATGGGGCAGAGTGCACTCCTGGAAAATTTGTAGGTGATAAAAAAACCTGTGAGGAGTGGCTGATGAGCCAGAGAGTTGTCATGAGACAGAGTGCTGTCATGGAGAGGGACCCTGACAGTCCGGACAGGTAGGAATCTCATCAAGTTCAGCACAGAGAAATGCCAAGTCCTGTATCTGGGGATATCTGAGGACAAGCCCCTCTGCACCAGTACAGAGTGCAGGCCATCTGACTGGAAAGCAGTTCTGCAGGGAAGACCTTGGAATCATGGGAGATTAGAAGCTGACCATGAGCCAACAATGTGCTTTGGTGGCGAAGGTGGCCAGCAGCATCTTGGGCAGCTTTAGGAAGAAGACCATATCAAGAAAGAACAAATTATGTTTCATTCTTTGGTAGAGCTGCGTTAACTTCAAATCAGAATGGAATTTAGGCTTGGGAACATTCAGTGCCATTCAAGAGCCAACATTTTCTACAGGAACATTGCAGAGGATGTGGTTACCTCATCTCCGGCTCAAAATAGAGAAAAGAATGCAGATTTACTCTGTAAGAGTCTTGCAGATTTTATATCTTTTCTATCTGGTAAGGCATTGAGTGCCTCCTGGCAATTGCCTGACTGCCTTTAGCTGTGAGATAGTTCCTGATATATACCAGTGTCTCTAAACACTCTTCATGACTTACTTCAAAAATCTGGTCCAAAGTAAAGTCAAGAAGGGGATTAGTTTAAACCAGTCAACTTCTGTGAAACAGAGTAAATACAGAACTTTATTTAAATCCAAAAATACCTCCTTGGAGTTGATTGATGTGTATGTTCTTTATTTTGCTTCTCAGAAACCAGAAAGCACTGAAATAGTGTTGTCCTGCAATGTGTCCCTCACTCCTTTTGTAATGCAGGTCTGGAGCCTGGATATATATTGTGGAGCACATTGAAATCTTCTCATGAGACTGACCATCATTTGACCTGTACTTCTGGTCACACTGCCTTGCTGGCTGTTTGTTACATGTGTGTTGCTCTCACAATCTGTGAAATGCTATATTGAAAGGGAAATAGCAGTGCCCTGGCTTTTTGTGTACCCTCAGTTTTTATTTTCGAGGTGTATTAACCTGCTCCCCTGAGCACAGATGCATAAAGAGCAGTCGTAACATTTGATCACTTTAGTGCTTTGCCATTCGTTTCTCTCTCTCTCTGTGTCACAAACTGACTTCTAAGATCTATGTTGAACTGTATCCCAGACAGTTACATATTAATCATTTTATCACTCTAACCTCTGGAAACAGGAATCCCAGAGGGGGAAAAAATACAGTCATCACCCGGTATATATCATGATAAACCAATATCTGGTGAAAGAAGTTCAGTGTTTGTCACTTTTAAAGGACAAATGATATTATGTGGCTCTACATTTGTTAGCATTCTTTTTCAACATGTGAGTTTTAAACTCTGTCTGTACCTGCCAGCCATGCAGGCTGGCAATAATAGTGTGGCAGACAACTTTTATAAAGTTGTTTATAGGGTCCCCTTTGCACCTGTCCTGTGAAACAGAATTATGTGCCTCTGATCAGATGACTCTCTTTAGAAATTGCAGGTAAATCTCATGTTGCAAAATTTATGCT
Source organism: Manacus candei (assembly GCF_025592945.1). Classification (NCBI taxonomy): domain Eukaryota; kingdom Metazoa; phylum Chordata; class Aves; order Passeriformes; family Pipridae; genus Manacus; species Manacus candei. The sequence goes on along the minus strand of NW_026138074.1, from coordinate 4,992,291 downwards.
AAGAAACTAAACATTGAAAGAACTACCTCTTGCCATGGTTTCTTCCTACCTGTGTGCTGAGGCACATCTAAAATCAAAGAAGGAAGAATCTTTGCTAATTGGTTTTGGAGCTGTTTTAATTGTGAAGTAGTCTTGAAATCCACGGTTCTACTCCATCTTTAGGAGCTGAGCAGATTCTTCACTGAGTGGTTGGTACCTTGTATTTTCCTATTTCTGAGGAATATAACACCTCAGATGAATATTCTGTTCTTGGATGGCTCACATTCTTCTTTATACTTCTTCTCAGCTTTTAACTGAAAAGAAAAATACTTTTATGCTTCCATGAAATAGAAAGAACTGGATCTAGTTTAAATTAAGTGGGTTTTTTTCCCAGTGGTTTTAATTATTTGGTGGTGATTGTACTTCAAGGATCCTGCCCACCTTATCCTTTGTACACTGTAAAAAAAGTTGCTAAAGTTAATTGTTCATGCATGAAATGAGCCACTAGGCAGATTTAATATTTCTGTGAATTAAAGCTTCTTTCTTGATTTGTACAGTGTAATTGAAACTGGGAACTGAAGACACCTGAATAAGGGAGACCCTTTCTAGCCTTTGGTGATTAGGGAAGTACTGTCCTCATCTCACCTTTATCCAAGAGCAAGACTCAGTGCTTGCTGTGACTTCTTGTTGAGTCTTCCTATGGAATGAAATTTCATTAAATTCAGTTTTAAATTATGAAAATAATAGCTGTGTCTTACATCACTTCAAGTGTTCTCCTACATTATAGGGCAAATGATCTCCTTCTGATTGTTCAAGTTATTCAATGGCTAATTCAGACAACTCTTCTTAACTAACATTAAGATTCAAGGGACTGAGATGCATGGTCTGTGGCAGCCTGAGCCAGCATGGTACTCCCTACTGCCATCCTGCCTGCTCAGACCTTCCTATCTTTTCTGTGGAAGTCCTAACTTCTCCCTCACACTCCCTTGCTCACCTGACCCTGCCCTGTGTGATGGCTGAGTCAGAGTAAAGCCTTTTTTCAGTAGTTCACTTTTCTGCTAGCTTTGTACACTAAGGTGGCTCAGCACAGATGAATGGAGGAGCCAGTACATTAACAGGGAAAGAAATCAGGGTGGGAAGGAGAAGATGACAGGTGCCCAGTCCCCCATGAAACCACTGCTTAATGTAGACCTGCTATATGTAGACACAGACTGGACAAAACTGCATCCAAATTACTTCAGAATTGAAGAACTCGGCCAGAGTTCTTTAAATGCTGAATTGTGGAGAGCATTGCTTTGTTGTCTTCTAAGAAATGTGGCATATTAGAAAGCTCTACCATGCACAAGGTGCAAGACTTTGTGCATTTAGGATTCCCCAGTGGTGAGGCAGTGAGATCCAGAGGTGAGGTGTGGTACAGACAGGAGCACTGAACGTGCAGGATGCTGCTCTGATGTTACACTCCTAAACCAGAGGGCAGGAACACGTCTGGGGAGACAGGGACTGAGCATTATCAAGCATATTCAAAGACACCTGTGACCTCCATCCTTGAGAAGCACAAAGTATGATCTAACCCTGCATCTCCAAGTCCTGTGTCACTTCCAAAGATGAGAGAAGATGTAGGCTCACTGTAGTGCAGAATACCATGACTGTCTCGGACTGAGCATCACTTATAGTGTTAATATCAACTACTTGACAAACACAGTAAAAGTAATGGAGCTGGACCAGGTCTGACAATAGCTTAGCCACTTGTGTGGGAAAGAATCTGGAACACTGACTTTTCTCTTTGAAGCCAGCTTTTCAAGGTGGTTCACTGTCAAGACATTGATGTGGCTGTTTGGATGGAGTTTGGTCAAGGCGACAAGTTCTTGTGAAGTTCTTTTGTGTGTATATAGCTTTTGGTTGCCCTCATGTATGCATATATTTAGCCTGTCCACTTAGAACTGAGCAGGTGAAACTTGGTTAACACTGCAGCAGGGATAATCTAAGCTATATTGTTTGGGTGTTGGTTTGTTGGTTTGTTTTTTTTTTTTGTCTCTTTTAATCTTAAGGAAATTATTCTGATAATGAATGCAGTTGGTTAGGAGTTTGGAAGATGAGTGTGCAGGAAAGGATGTTGTAGTCTTAAGGTTCTGGCTTCCTCAGATAGTTTTTGAATGTCTAGGAGAAACACTTAAAGTGTGAATCATTACTTCTTCCGATTGACTTTAGATGAGCTAAAAATTACAGTGGCTGAAAGCATGCATTGACAAAGTCTGTAATAAGAAAATATTTTAGTATATTTATTTTTAGTAGATTTATTTTGATCACCCGGGTTAGCCAGGCTAGTGGAAGCAGCAAGATTAGTAAACTAAACAAGTAGTTTCATATTTTAAAAACATGAAATAGCTTTTGTCCTTTGCAAGCATACAGCTGACGGAAGTTGTACAGAAGCTTTATACTTTTATGTGGCAGTGTTAACATATTAAAGCTTTGGGGGTGGGGTGAATTAATCAATTCCCCCAAATGTTTATATTATTTGCTATGATGCTGCCTTACAATGCTTTAATACCCCTGCTCTGTAGGTGGTAGAAAAGGAAGAGTAAAACTGTTTAGCTCAGTTGCAGCCAGGTCATCCGCTTTTGCATGTGAGAAGTGTCACTAAATGAAAGTAAAGGTGCATCTGCTCATGGACACCTCAATTTTTACAGCTTTCAGTTATTTCCTTCTGAAAGTCCATGGGGTTTAGATGCTTCAGTCGCTGGTGCATCTCCAGGCATTCAGTTCTTTTTCTCTATTTGAGACCTCTTCTGTTGTACATAGAGACTTCTTCAGATTGGGTTCTTCAGGCTGAAACTGCTACATTCCTTCTGGCAGTTGGCCCTTTCTCCACTCTTGATGGTTGCTTCACCTCATTTATCAGCAAATTATAAAACATCATTATCATGCTCATTACTTTGTCCTCCATTTTGTTGGGACCATCCAATTTACATTAGACATTTGTCTTATGTTTCTAAGTGCCATTTTGTTCTGCTTAAAATCATCTCCACAACCCTCTGAGCACCACTGTAAAAATCTTTAATGCGCATTTTGTCTTCCAGATCTCGCTGCTGATTGGATTCATTAGTGTAAATAATTCTTCATGGACGGATTACAGTGCATACAGCTTCTTTCAGATTGTCACCATGTGCGATTTGGTTATGATTTTGTTCTTCTACGTTACCCACATCTTCAGGGTCTACAGGAAGCTCAATTGCGTGAGCTGGCCACTTGCGGTAAGCCCGTGACATCGCCTGGGTTCCTTGCCTCTCTTGGGGGTTCACATCTCAATTTATTAGTCCTTTTTCTTGTGCTATTTCACAGTGATAGGCTGTCTTTCACTTGATTCTTTGTTACCTTGTATGCAGATCCTTCTGTTATTAGTATTCAGCAGATGCTCTAATTGTGAGGGTTTTTAGCTGATTTGGATCTGATCCTGCCCTCCTTCAGACACATATAAATCCAGATTTACTCCAGGGAAGTCAATAGTGTTATTCTGAGACAATTGCAAAGAAGCTATTGATTATCAAGCCTTCAGCAGATGAGTCCTAGCTCAGGTCATTTAAAGCAGCTAAGGGATTGCTAATGTACCAAATCGTAGCATTAGAATTCATGTACTATATCCTGTCCCAAAATAAAGTCTGTGAGTGCTATTTAAGTCAAATGTGTCTCTTTTTGGTACAGTTTTAGGTAATTTAAACAATAGCAAGAAATAGGAGCCTCGGCCTGATTGCCTTTTCTAGGATATCCTGCAGGATATTCTGCTTCATTCCCACATTTCCCGTACATATCTATCTCTCATATCCTAGTGGAGAACTAACAAGCAGCATAGAAAATGTGAGACCTGAACTTTTTCAGTAGCTCTGGGTCAGGTCACCTAATAAAGAGTTCTGCATCCTGGTATGGAATGATGGATTTTAATAACCTCTTAGAACATGCCTCCCTTACACATAGTGACATGTTAGTTCCACAGAGGAAGGAAAAAAGGAATGGGGAAAGCAAACTGGAGAGATATAGAGGGATTTTGAAATCCAAGATTGGTTGGATGGCATGTAATGGAAATTATGTAAGTACTGTACAGATCTAAGATAACAGTCTGTCCATCCATCCACCTCTAACCAGAGAGAAAAATACAACTTTCTTTCTTTTTCTTTCTAGCTGAAGAACATGGTTAGGCTTTTTTCTTTTTAAATGTATGCCACCACTATCTGTCTCTAAAGATACTTATTTATCTAGAAATAATACAGATGTAGGTATTAAAATAAAGGACTGAAGTAAGCTAATAAATGACAGTTTTGTAAAGCAGCATTTAATGTGTGCATTGCTGTAACAGGTCTGTGCCATTTTGGCCTCTGCATAGGCTGCTTTTGGTTTTTTTTGTTTTGTGCTTAATCATTCCTCTGTGTTCCAGAGCCACTAGTGAGTTTAAGGCACTGAAGTTTGTGGCTGCTCAGCTTCAGATAGCTTTATGGGATGTGATGCTTGAACACTGCTGCTCTTTTACAAAACAAACAACTTCCTTATCAGTCACACATTTAAGTATCTTTAGAACAGAATAGGAAGACATATAAGAGACTTTGGGAAACTACAGGTAGCACTCAGATGAGTTTCCTGGCAGGATTTCTACATTGCAGTCGGGGGTGTGATTTGTAGTCAGTAAAGTTGCAGTGGTTCAAGAGGTGGTTCAGCGCTGACACCTTTTAAAGCTCAGAAGTATTTCTCCAGAGGGGCACTCTCTCAGCCCTGCCAGGTGTTGGTTCTCCACCTAATTTAGCCTTTGATGATTCCATTGAACCTCTGTCCATCCCTCGAATTCCCCTAAAGTAGTGGCCTGTGTACACTGCTTTATTTGCTGCCTCTAAGGAGGCAATGGTGTGTCTAATTTGCCTGCTGCATCATGGACTAGTCAGAGAAAGGCTCCTTATGGAAATAATTTATTCTAGAAAATGCAAGGGTTGGGATCTTGATTAACTGAAACAAGGTTATGAATGAGGAAAGCAAGTTGCAGTCTCTCTATGGCAAAAATCCTTCTCAGCTCTTTATAAAACACCTGAGCAGAGGGACACTGGTATGATAGACTGTTTATCGTCTGGGCTTTCCTTGAACAATTTTGGGACTATATTCTATCTTGTGGTTTGAGATAAAATCTCTTCTCTCCCTTATACATGGCATTCCCTTGGTTCATGCAGATACAGCAAGCAGATATGCCCCTGCCCACCCCAACCATGCACAAGAAACAACCCACATTCATGTGCAAACACACATATTGGTTGCCATAAGCTTTGTGAGGATTCAGAATCAATCCACAGATAACCCCTGCTTGTAACAAGGTAAAATTGACTCCCAGACTGATACTCATCACACCGGAGAAGATCTTAAATGTGGTGCCTTGGTGCTCTCCCAGAAAAGCCCGTGCCATCATGTTTTACTGCAGTTGTGCTTTTTGTGGCTTCCCTCCTGTTTCGAGTCTTGGTTGACCTAAGTCATTAGTAAAGCCAGCAGTAGATCCACTGCTTACTTTTTAAGATTATCAGAAGTAGGAGCATTTGGTTTTCCACTTATGGCATCTCATATAGGCTAGAGAAATATGTCTTTAAAGCTTCTTCCTTCCTCCAGAACCATCCCTTTAGTGCAGCGCAATACTTGATGCAATAAGGAGACATGTTTCATCCTCAGTAATAAACTATGTTGAATTGAAAGGATTGCATCCATACCCAGTAAGTGAACCTTATTCCAGTGACATTAGTAGATCTGAAGATTGTCCCTCTCCCCCTTTTTTAACAGAAACTGAGGTTTGGCACAAAATCCACTCTCAAGGTGGGTTGTTAGGGGTTTTTTTAATATCATTTTGCCTTTTTTTTCTTTTTCCTTTTTTTACTAGTGTTTTGTCCTCTGGGTTTGAGTCACTTCTGCCAACCTTATTTCTTTCTGAGGCATTTCAAAATGCTTTCCTGCTAAGTTTCCCTTCTGATGCAGGCTGTGTTTGTCTTTACAGGAGTTCCTTCATTACTTAATTGGTACAATTCTGCTTCTCATTGGATCGATTGTAGCAGCAACCAAGAGTTACAATGTGACTGGACTTGTGGCTGGAGCGGTAAGACTGTGTTTATTAGTCTTGACATTTTTAAAATTGCAATATATATACAGTAGGGCATTGGAAATCTGTTACTTGTACTTTTATTTTCTTACAGACTTGCCTTGCTTGTGTCTTGATTGGGTGAACTACCTTCTTACTCATTTCAGTGAATGTTCTGTAACACGGTGCCAATAAAAATATTTTGTTGTGAGACTCCAGACTCACCACTAAAAGTGGGTATTTGTCCTGTCAGAGTGTTGAAACTAAAGGCTTCTGCATTAACTCACTGGAACTAATATGTTTAGGGGAAGAATTAAGACAATTAAGTTTTGACAAAAGGCTGTTGTAGCACCTGGAACTTACCTACAGAATTTCAGTCTTTGGGTTTTGATTGCCTCCTGCTCCTGAACAGAGACCTCTTCAAAATAATTTCTCCTGAGCTAAAACCCACTGAGGCTCTGCACTGACTTACTGGAAGATGCTTTCTGCCTCTGTTGGCTGGAGGGCTTTGTAGAGAGAGGCATGACTTATGAGTGTGGGTGACAGTATTTTCACAGCAGCAGGACCAGAAATACAACTCCTCCAGAATAATGAATTGCTTTCAGAAACTTAGTCTGGATGATGCAAACAGACTAGAATACTTAACCTGACTTGTTTATTTGGCAGGCAGCAGGGAAAGACTTGTTTGAATGGGGCAGTAAAAGAACAGTACTCAGAGGTGCTAGAAACAGTCTTTTCTTTGTTGCAGAATCCTGGTGAGAAGTTTAGAAGGTGAGACTCCATGCTGCTGTCCAACTTTTTCTCCCTCCTTGTATATGACTCTTTGTCTGTCTGTCAGTTGTTGTTTTCACAAGACATAACTTGCTATTATACTACAGGAAATTTTATTTTTTTAGTATTTTGGCAGAATGGAGTAAAAAAATCACTTTTTTTGGGTCTGTTAATCTCATAAAATATGAAGCTGAATATACAAAAGTGTTCATACATGCATGGAATATGTGTCATCTAATGCTCTGTAAATATTTGTGGTTTATTTGTTTTCCCATCCAGACTTTCGGGTTCCTAGCTACAATACTTTGTATTTTAAGCATGTGGTCGTCCTACAAGGTTTCGTGCATCACGCAGTCAACAAGTAAGTATCGTGCTTAGTAACTGCCAGAATGCTTCCCAAAATGAATATTTATATTTTCTGCCACAGGGCTGTGTCTACCTGAAAGGATTTATTAATGTCTTGGTTGTTGTTACTCAAAATTACTCATGAAGCAGTAACTCCATATTTTTTGTCAACACAGACGTATCACAGCTACTGACAGCTGTAAACAAATAACTACAAGAGCAAAATAACTTGCTTCTTGCAAATACTGAATTTATCAACACTTTCTTTTCTCCCTCCCCTACCGCCTACCAAAAGAAGGTTTCCAGTGTGTTCCTTAATAAATTAGATTAATTTGTTTGTTCCTTTTCAAAGATGCATCTGTGTGACTCCATCATCTGTGGAAGATGTCTGCCTTACAAAATAGGATACCAAAGAGGAGCGTCCACTACCGAGGAGGGGGCATGGGTGTTATGTTACTAGCCTGGACAGCTGGTAGCTTTGGAAGATCTACTTGAATGCCTATGCAAAACAATGTTGTGAACCAAAGTATTTTTGCTCCCCTCCCTTCTCCCCACCCAAAGAAGTTTATAATGGAGAACCTGCTTGTTTTGGAGAAAGACAGCTTCTGTCTCACAAGCTGGGCTGTGGTCATGTCCAGCTATTTGCAATAAGTGCATTTAAAACTCATTTGGACAGTCGTTTGGTTCTCCTTTCAGAGGGATAGAAAAATTGCTTCTGATTTTCTCCATCTGTTTACACAAGGGAAGTCCTACAAATTCCTACCTGATCCTTAACTTCCAAGGATGATTTGTTAAAGGAACTGTTATAAACTAATTTGTGCCTGGATACACGGACCCAAGTCTTTGTTACCTCTTTCTATCACAACTATGGACTTTTTCTCATATCAGCTCAGCCAACATAAAAAATTATGAACTGCAACTTGAATACATCACTGCAAACATTCCCTCCTAGCCCCAACAGTACATGATAAAATCGAGGATTTCCTCCATGAATTTTTACAGGATATTAGCAATCAAAGATTATTCTTAAAAACTTCCCCTTGCCAAATACAGGAAAATATGTACCCAGGAATATAAGTTTGATGTTTTGTGGGATCTCTTTTTTTCTTTTCACAGTAAGACCTGTTCTGTAGAAAATTTCTGTACATTTCCCTTAAATTATTCTCTTTGGAACCTAACAGTGTTTATGGAAAGCACACTGTGCTGCTTTCTCTTACATGTGGTGTGTCCCTTCCTCTGCCTCAGCTGGAATCCATGATCCTGGAGACTCTGCCCAGAGCCTGGACAGACAGAACAGTTCAGTTTTGTCCAACCTGGTATGATCATGAAGTTCTATGTAACTTCAATTCTGAGACAATTCCTTCTTGGTACCTTTCTCTTTCCTTTTTGTAGCCCATCTCGGGAGACCTGGAAATTCTTTGCAGGAAAAAAGCGCAGGCCCGTCCTCCTCCTTGGTGCTTCTCCTTTCATGTCTAGCTGTGAAGTAGAGCTTGTACTTATAAATTGGTTTCTTCTGTCAAGACAACTCCATGGTGGTGAAGCAGAAGTAGGATTTATACAGTTTACCAAGGACAATCTGAAGGAAAAAGCATTTTCTGGCCTGCTATGTATTTTTGAAATTCCACATCAATACTGCTAAGTAATTTAATGGTCCTCTTGGAAAATTCTTTTTGTGCCTTGTAGCAGGTCAACACACATTGCTATTTGTTACCACCTTATTTTTGTTCTCCCATCCTAATATATCTGTCTTTACTTAGAATTTTTTTTTTAGCTCTTAGACAAGAGAAATTGGCCAACTGCTTTAAGTGTCAAAAATTTTGAGTAAGTAAATGAAAATAACTGAGCAGATCCCCCTTCTAAAGGTGCACAGCTTCTGTGATTCTTCTTGCTATTCCTTTTCATAAGTGCCCTATTTACAGCAACACAGAGCAGCAAACAATTTGAAACTGCTTTAACATAAATATAGAGGATTATTCAAATAAAACTAAACAGGCAGTTATAATGTTACTGATTGCATATTGACTATTTTTTATTTCTTTACAATGTCCAACTCTGGCCTGCTTTTCTGCCCCATACCTTCAGATGATATGTTTTGTGTTTGGTCAGAAATAGGCTGGTTTTTTTTATTTTTAACAACCTGAATTGAGCATGCCTCAAAGGCTCTCTCACTTAAGAGAACAAACATTCTTCTGAGCTAGAAATCCCTGTTAGCAGTGTCAGTGTTAGTGTAGCTTCCTTGCCCTGCCAGCACAGGACCAATCAAATGGCCATATGGGACAAGGGACTTCATTCTAGGACATTGGAGTGAACATATCTGCAGAAGAAGGTACACACACACCTATATATGTATGTGTAATTTTTTGCAACAGGGGTGCTTGGATCACCAGTCCTCCTGCCAAGACTGACTTAACTACAGTTTTTGGAAACCAGCACTCTGACTGTAATTTGGACTGATATGGGAGATATTTAAGGATACTCCTGTCTTCTGTTCCCCCAGAGGAACGATATGTGCACTATTTTTCCTTCACCTCCTGAGATATCACCTCAGATAGAAGGTAGAAACATTCCTAAAAGCTTTAACCTCACTTGGCAATCCTGTGGGAAACCAATGTTCTGCTGCAGATGGTGTGAATGCAGCTGAGGCCTCAGTGCTGCAGTGGTAGGAGGGAGAAGCACCTGCTATGGATTGGGACTGGCGCCTGAGCTTGCTCTGAAGAAAAGGGTGTTTCCACTTTCTTCTGGAATGATGCCCTTTCTCCTGGCACTACACTAGCATTTTTTTTCAGCCTCTCACATCACTCTGTCACTTGTCACCATACGGAATAAAAAAAGAAAAAAACCCATGGAATTTCATGCAGTCTGACAACCAAAGAATTTCTGAACTATGCTCTGTGATCATCCAAAGAATATGTCTTGCTGCAAGTGCACTTGTTTATACTGGATCAAGAGAAATAAGCTACAGGTGCCATTTTGGTTTTTGTGCCTATCAACAGGGCTAAGGTATGCCTGCAGCATTTGCTGTTATGACAGTGCTGGGTCTATAGACCCACCATATGCTCTTAATGCAGGATGCTTTCAGGCTGGAAAACTGACATCTCTGCTGCTAGAGTTTCCTTGCTTTCCCCAAATCCTCCTTGTAAAGCATGTCTACCAAGACAAGCACAGATTTTCTGGTATCACCAGCTCTACCGGGCATCTTTGAATGACAGCTCCGTCTGGCAGGGAATTTGGCACCGCTCTACTGTAGCTCTGCCAGCAGAAGGGTTTCAAGTTTCCCTTAGTGTCAACCTGGTTCTGAAAGCTCCATCTGTCTGCAACTTTGTCAAATATGGGATTCCAGCTGTTTTAGAAATAAACTCTAACTCTGTTAGCTATTTGGGTGATGTAGAAAATCAGATTGTTGTCCTGTTCATTTTTTTCCGTCCTCTACTGCAGCAGTGACTTTCTTTCTGGGGAGTGTCAGAATATGTCCTGTAACTGGGGGACAATAAGCAGGAGCCACAAAAAACCTCATCCCTTGCTGTTTTGTTTGCATGTGCTGGTTTCCAACTCTCCCACACAAAAGTTATCCATCCCCTTCAGCTCCAAGATGAGTGGAGTATATCCTTTGAGCTAACACTGATAGATTTTGGGGTTCAGTTTTTACTGAAAAATTAAAATGTAAATGTTGGGAGAAAAAAATTGGTACATACAAAAAATCGTACAAACTGTTTCATACTCTGAAAATAAAACCCCTCATGTTTGAGTACTGGGGGCTTGAGATAAGTTAGAAAATGAATAGTGGTTTTGTCAGGGAGAAACTGGGAAAATGAGAAGGGGAAATGAAACTTTTTTAAAAAGAGGAAGGGTGGCTTTGAAAAGCTTGAGGACCACGGTGCTGGATGAAGACACTGCAGGTTATGTGACAGCCTGCACACTTTTTCTGTTGTTGAGAAATGGTTGTGTTTTGCACTGTTTGGAAACAAGTCACTGTGAGGGGGTTGGAAGGGGTAGCAGGACACGAGGATAGTAACTTTTAATCGGTTGTGTGTATGTGTGTGTGGCAGGGGGTGTTAAGTGATGCTCAGGGAAGACAACTAGGAACTTAGGAAAAAAAGGAGCAGGCAAGAAGGAAGATCAGGTGCTAACATCAGTAGAGAGCCCATGAGGGGAGGAACTAATGTGAGTCCATTATGCACTAATAGAAATGGTGTCAGATATCAGTTTCTGGCTGTTTCAGTAATTAAAGGACAAACCTGCCTGGAGTGCTGCAAAAGTCTCTTTACTGCTTGTCTACACTTCAAAGCCTGTGTGTGGCATTTTCATGTTCTGCTAAAGCTGCAGGAGGATGCACGAGATCTGACAGAGAGGCTGTGGAACATGGCATCAAGTTGCCACGTGCTCTGCCTTGTTTAACTTAAAATTGCTCAGGGCCCCACTGTTCTTAGGGACAGCATGGAGCAAAATGCTGCTGCTGAGGCTGTGTGCTGGCCAGTGGCCTTGGCCATCCCTCCAGCCTGGGGCCAAGTACAGACCTGCTTTTAGACTGAGTGCAGTCTGAAAGCCAAGGAGAGCTGCAGTTACATGTTGCTGGGCCCTACTGATGCACTTGACTCTGGGGTGGCATCCTGAACGTGCTGCTGGTTGTGTGAGATGGGGGGAGGTGCATACCAGAGAAAGGGTCTGTGGGAGGCCCACATCCTGTTCTTTCTACCTGAAGGGATTCACACCCATGTGGCAAGAAAGAGCTCTCACCACAAACCTCTGTGGTACTCTTACACAACCCCTCTGTTGGGGCTGTTCAGGTTTCAGACTGGAGTGCAAGTGCAAGTGCAAGTGCCGTGCCCTTGGCTTACCTTTTGCTCCTCTGCAAATGCGCAGGGCTGTACACTTGTGAGGTCATCCTGTTGGGAACAGGTAGCCCTTGCTTTCAGTCCCTGGGCTTGTTTAACCCTGCTACATGGAAGCAGGTCAGAAAGTCACTCTGTTGCGTGTCATCTTCCTCTCCTGGAGAAGGGTGATTACTTTTTTCCAGCACAACAGCAGCTGGAAAACAGGAAGAGCAGTAAGTGCTGTTAGCTGCTCTTGTCTGTCCCTTCTGGAGGTCACTGATTACCCACAACTGGCTACTCCAGAGTTTATTTCTTTTCTGCCTGTTCCTGAGCCCAGAGTCCCTCAGCCCCAGCTAGCCCCCTGGGTCAGCACTCTGGTTTCTCATGGCCAGTATGGCAAGTACACACTGGACTTTATTACTAGGGACTGACCAGTATACTCTGGGTTCCCACCATCCACGGGCTTGCATAGAAGTTTAAAAAAAGACCATATTTCTAAATAACTGATGATTTATCCTCTTATTATCTCATATCTGCACTGTTTTACTGTGTAAATGACTTGCTAATTTATTAAGTATCAAACAAGCTCTCATCACCTGCTTGAACCAGTCCCTCTGCCTTGGGGCAGTTGGCAAAAAAAAAAAAAAAAATCTGTCTGCTTTTTTAACCTCTACCTCTGTCTGAGCTGCTCTGACAGTAAAAGTGAAATTGTCTGGCCATGCCCAGAAGCAGCACTTGACACAGGTAGGAAGACTGAAAGTTAGGAAAAATAAAGAAAAAAAAAATTTAAAAAAGGTTGCAGCATCACAGGAGTTTCTTGCCTCGAGGGTGAAGTGGCTGCCAACACGAGCTTTCAGTTTTACATGGAGGCAGAATTTAGATACCAAAATCTTTGCCATTTTTCTGGCTTAGTGCTGTGAAAGCTTGGCTTTAAGGAGCCAGTGTTGAGTAGCCAAAGGCACGGTATTGTGGCTGCTTGATACATGTTGTGAGGAACAGCAGTGTGATAGGGAGGCATTATAAAATGGAGGCAGAGGAGAACCCTGCCTTTTGAGGTGGTGAGGAATGAGGGAAGAGCTAGAAAAGAAAGTGCAGATGAAGAAGCCAGAAATCAAGGGAGCACTGCAGAGTAGCAGCACTACCGGACCTTTCCTGAGGGAGCAGCTCAGAATAGTGCTGTTCCTTGGGTTAATGTTTTTGTATCAATTCCTGAACAGAACATCACCTCCAGCAGCACCTGGGCTTTGCATGTTGCTGAACTACAGCTTTACAGAAAGGCACACAAGATAAATATTTTCAAAAGCAGTTTTGTCACTGTGTAAATGCCAACTGACTCTCAGGTGTGTTTGAGCAGAGTATGTCCTTCAGAGCATTAGCCAGCCATGAAGGCCAGAGCTTTTGAAGCAAAAGAAAGGATTAGGATACAGATAAATTTACTTCAATTAAAACGCATTTTTGTTAATCCTGGCTTGGACTGAGTTAAACTCAGAGTGCCCAAGATCACGTAATATCATTTATTGCTCTTTAGATGTTTGCAGACCTAGAACAACAGCAATACACAAAGCAATCACTTGAAAGGAATAAAATGCAACCTCTAAAGCATTAGCAAAAGAGCAGCAGTCCTGCCCTCTTAACTGTGACAAGAAATTCTGCCAGCAGTGTCAAGTGACACAGGAATGCACAGGTGCCAGCACTTGGTGCTACAAAGCCCCCAGGTTACTCTGACTGGCCCTGAAGTGATTTCAGGCCTGCCAGGTGCTCAGAGGCACTGCCATGTACATCACCTTCAGAGCCATTCTCATGGGTGACTCCAGAGAGGTGTGCCCACAGGCTGGGACCGTGCAAAGGCAGACAGGCAAATGTGCAGCAAGCCAAGCACCTGGGGAAAACGGGGAACAGCACAGACAGAAAGGAACAGGCTGAGTGCTCTGTGCTTTGCGTGTGTGGGTATGTGCAGAAAAAAGTAATCTGTGGTGGTGAAGGAAACACCTGCATGTTTTTGTGGCTGATGAAGGGGCTACCAAAAGGCCAAGAAGGCTACATCAGCTTTTGAAGTGGAGTTTGCATCTGTGTCAATGATGTGGTAGGCCAAGCAGGGTGGTGGGGCATTCCTCCCTGCAGGGGTGGATATCCTCAAGCCACTAATGTAGAGTCATTGCTAAATTAAGTATGTCTGAACCACTCATTCTCTTACGTGTTTGCACTTGTGCAGAAAGAGCAACAGAAGACAGGCAGCCCTCTTGGCAAAGGAGGAATTGCAGCAAGACTCTAGACACTTGGGGAAGAAAACTCCACAGGTGTAGACTCGGAGGCACCTAACCCTTCAGCAATACAAGGTTAGACTAGGAAGTTGAAGACAGCACTCATTCTGCACCTATTTTTACAGGGCAAACCGAGTAAATACCATTCTCCCAGGAAAAAGCACAGTATGTCTTGGGCCTATTTGCACAGGACTAGCCTTAATACCCAGCCACTCTCCGCTGCAAATTCAATGAAGAAAGAGGAGGGCAACAGTGAATCAAGCAGCAGTGACTCAGAGTGCAGGAGTTACCCTTCCCTCTGATTCATTCTCTTGATGTGCCTCTTCCTCCATCATGTACCAGGGGTGCTTGGCCACTCAGCTGGAACATGTAAGGGTATAGCTGAGGAGAGACCCCCTTTCATTTTCCCTGTGGAGCTGCGGCAACACTCACCTTTTAATTCCAGCACTGGTATCTGACTGTTGCTGGGTGGATGGAAAGGGACAAGGCTAGGAGTTTGTTGTCACCTCACAGCCTGTAGCTACCCAAAAGCATCCATTTGCAGCTTCCTTCTATTACATCTGCAGGCCAGCTGTCATGGTAGGGTATGATTCCCCCTCCTCCCCCAGTACAGCCCTGCCAGCACACACAATACACTAATACAACTTTCTTTTATTCAGATTATTGGGGGTTATATGAGGTGGACTAGTGCTGGTGGCTTTGTCCCGCCATGAGTATGAATCACAGTTCTGCTGGTATAATAGCTCCTTTTAAATCAGAAGTGCTTTGTCCATCTAGCACAGTCTACTGTTATTTCTACATCTGTAAATCACTTTTAACATAAAACTTAATGATCTGCATCCCCCTTTTTCATGAACCCCTGCCAAACAAGAGCACAATGCTGCAGCTGTAGCTATTAAGCTATGGTGGCAGCAAAGCACTCCATTAATACCTCATGCTCAGCAGTTTGTGATGCATGAGAGCTCAATAATTATGCCCTTGTTACCCTCCAATGAGAGGCAGAATTGCCAGAAACAAGTGTTTACAATTAGAAAAAAACCTGTATCAAGTCAAGGACAACATTGGTTCATTCATAAAAAGAGCCTTTCTGAGCAATAGGACTGTGAGGCACAAAACAGGCTTACATTAACAAGACACTTGTTTCTAGAGCTGTATTGTATCCCCTCAGACAGACCTCCATAGCCACTTTATCCCAGATGTTTTGAGAAACTAGCAGGCAGAGCTTTAGCCAAAGCTCTTGTTGCTATGACTTGCACCGATAGGGAGGTTTAGTTCAGATTTCAGGTAGAGGAATGGGAAGCATCAAAGAGGATGTGAGCATCAAAACCCAGTGATCTGAAGCACTTGAAACAGAGCAGACAGGCAAAAGAGACTGAAAACAGGTGTTAACAATGACAATAGGAGTGGTGAGTCTGTTCTTGCTGAGGATGCCTTGCTGCTCATACCAGGATACCAGCTCCACACCTTTGGTTAGTGGAGCGCAGAGACCACAGAACAACTAAGTAACTGTCCCTTCCTTACCTACAGCTCAACATGAACGGGGATTTCAGAATTGTATTGCACTGATATTTCTGGAAGAGCGACAGCTGGTGCAAAGGAAGTAGTTAAAAGGAGGGCTGCAGTGCAGACAGACGTGCATTATTTTGAGCAACATTGCACCATTCTCTAAGCAAGGGTAGAGCATATGGTAACAAAAAACTTGTCATGCTTTTTGTCTTACAACATTATGCTTTCAGTAAGTCCAAATGAGCACTAAAAAGAGAGCTCTGAAGTACCCCCCAAGCTTAGCACTGCAGAATAGTACATGCTTTCATGCAGCACATCTAGCAACACACACCTGACTGGGTATTTACTGTCCTCTGGCTGCACATGAGTCATGCTACTGAAGCATGTGCTTATGCTGTCACCTCCTGTGAAGCCCTGATTCTCACCTCAGGACTTGCCAACTTCAAACCAGCCAAGTCTGGTTTGTTTTCCCACCAATAATTTAGCCAAGAGATAACAGGTCATAAGAAACAAACTGATCAGGGCACGTGGGCTGGTCAAAGCAAGTTTCACTGGGGTGCCTGAAGAGGACTAGAATTGCAAGAAGTCCCCTCTGGCACGCTTTACAGCTATGTTTGCCAACATTTCTGGTTGTGGGCCCTGATTTTTTTCCCGCATGCATAATTTACATTTTTGGATAATAAGCTTCTCTCATTTAACTTTCCAAGAGTCCAGGAAATGCTCAGGTACTCCCCGCTCCTTTCTTCTCCCACAAATGATCCACAGACCCTTCACTGAAAACCACAGCGCAGTATGGACCACAAAAATCTCCAGTGCCACAGTGCAGTGCTATAGGTGGCAGGCATCATCACGCAGCTGAAGCTCAACTTGAATTTTTAAAAACATCTACTGACAGCTTACAAACCAAAAGGAATACAGGTAAAACCCTTTCAAACTGCTCAGGTAAAGTATCTGTTTGAGACAATATTGACCTGAATATATTACCAAAAACCTTCAAGCTACATTTTGAGAAATAAGCATATGATTGGAAACAGTATCCCTATAATGAACAGTTAATTTATAGCCACGCTGACAAGAGAGAGCATGGGGCAGTTCAATTCCACTGAAAATACAGGTGGGAAGAGGGTGAAGCCCTCCAGACTAAATAATTTCAATCAAGGATCATCTTTGCCCTCTTGTGGGCAAACTTCCCTCCTGCAGCTTGTCAGCAGGTTCCTGTGCAGATGGCATGAACAATTCAAAATACACTGCAGGCTTTCCCTGTGCTTCCTTCCGCAGGCAAAGAATAGCTATTCTGAATCCGAAGAGCAGTCACACCCAAAGACCAGCCAAGCAGTGAACCTTGCTTGGTTCCTGCACTATGGCAGCTCTGTGATAGAGCAGGTGGCCAGTTGTTCTCCTCACTGTAAGGAGAAACCCATCCCAAAGCAAGGAAACACATACGTGCCTTGAACAAAGGATGGACAGGTGGCAGCAACCAGGTGGTGCCTGTGCACTCACAAAGAAAGGCCACAGACTACCAGCCCATATTCTGCCTTGCTGCACTATGCTGATAATTTACAGTAACCTAGTTTGGATTACACGCCTGAAAAAGGAGTTGCCATGACTTAAAGTGCGTGGTCATGATTGGAATTATTAAATCTAGGACTTCTGAGTTACTTTCTCATGGTGTGTAAATCCACCACTGACATACCCTTTTAATACAACATTTTGCCTCAATTGTTTTCTTGCATCTAGTTTTCAAATGTAATTAAAAAGCATTAGGGACCTTTTTCCCTTATGAATCCTTACAGTTACACCCATCTCTGGCAACTTCATCAGAGATAATGTCACCTTTAACATTTACAAGGAAAATATACTGTGGCATTCCAATTTCAGTGCTGACAATGAAGGAAATGGCATTCTCCTCCTGTGTACCAGATGACCACAAGGTAATAAGCAAATAGGATTATGAGACAAAAAAAGCACTATCCTGCCAGAAAGCATGCAGGTTTATTTCCTTTTTTTTACCTCCTATCATTGATAATCAGCCAAACAATACTTAAAGTATCCAGCAGCTCTCCCTCAACCAAGTGACTTGGTCACCTGCATTTTTCTACACCAGAATAAATTGTTTGCACTCAACACCTTTTACTGGGTCATGCTCCTGCCTTTAGCAAGTCTGCCACTTTGCTTTTTTCAGATCCATGTGATCAATAGGAAAGAGCAGCACTTGGATTATGCTTGTCACAGTAACCTAAAGAGCAGGGTATGTAAAGGCTACTGCAAACTAGTTTGGCTGGACCCTATTGTCAGAGGCAATACTGACCTTATCAGACCTTTTCTCCTGGGAGCTTTCCGTGAGAACGTCCAGCTTTGCAAGTCAGACCCTCTTCCCCAGTTAACTGGCAAACACAATGCAAGCTCTTTCCTCCAAACCAGGAACAAAGAATGATGTTATTTCCTATGGTTGGCTCTAGGAGAACTACATAGCAACACCAAATCATAGAGGCCAAAACAAGAAACACTTAGGTTATTTACTAATATTTTATTTTAAAATTATTACAAAATATTTTATAAAGTTCTTTAGAACAAGAAAGCATAATACAGTAAAAAAGATCACAGGTTTAAAAGGGAAAAGAATTTAAGCATTTCAAAATTATTTAGATGGAAATTCAAGGCAACACTGGGAACAAAATTGTATAAAATTTTTATTAAATATAAAATCATTGTATTATCATCATGATTTCATAAACATTAAAAATCACTTAAGTTCTGACCAGCATAACATTTAATATCAAGAAAACTGCTTATGTTTACAGCAGTAGACTAAAACAGAGATGAATTTCCATCTTAAAGGCACCACCAGCATCTTGAGTCATTAAAATTTTACAGAACCTTTCAAAAATTTCATAAAATATTTCCCTTCAGTGTAGAAAGCTTGGTATTTTTAGTGCACAAATTTGAATGAGGATTACCGTGACAGCCATTATGCAAAAACATCTTGTGCTGAGCTCTGAGATTTGCATGAGATCACTCACTGCTCTTCCAGGTTGGAAGGTGCAAAGGTAGAACTCAGCTGTAACAGACCACAACCCTTCCCTGCTATTGTGAAGCACAGAGTGCAGGCAGTAAGGCACAATTCCTTCCCATACTCAGAACCACACAGCACTGGTAGCACTGTGATTTTAATGTGGGCTAAATGCCAAACAAAAATTAACCATCTATATAATGCCCACTGCAGATTTTCAGAGAAGAAGCTCACAGTCCAGCCACTGAACGAGTCCTCGCATGTCCTGGAGAATCCTCTCCGCTGATTCTCAAGGCACTGTAAACAAAGCCTGAAAGTGGGTGCAGAACCTTTAAATATTTTTGGATGTGCTCAGCTGGAAAACACTAAAGCTTTTATGTGTCTGAGCAGGCTTGCAACACCACTGCCAAGCACTGTGGTGAAGAATGGAGAAGACAATCCCCAGACAGATGTACTGGGACAGTTGCTTCTTTCCACAGGTTTTACCACCAGTTATGATGTACAGAGATGGTTGCTTTGCAAAAGGAAGATGAAATTTGAGACAGTTGCCTCTAACAGCACTTTTACCAGAGTTCCCACCATTCTCCTTAAGAATTCCTAAACCACTTAAGCAAAATCAGCCACCTTAATGGAGACAGTTTAAATAGGTAATTTAAATAAGGTAGGCTGATTTCATCAGAAGCAGGGTGGGAAACAAGCAAACCACTTTGCTGACAGAGCATGGGAGGGGTAAGAGACATCCAGCCACACACACAGAGCTCCTGCAGAACCAGACATTTAATGTGGCTCCAACGGCATTCTCTAGGATCAGTCTAATTAAAAGGCAGACATATAAAGCCAGCACCTGACACCAGAAGCATCAATGGGGGCATGTCCAGACTGCAGGAGACCAATCTGCTCAGCCACTGCAGCAAGAAAGCTCTCCCCTTCCTAACCTGAAAGGGCAGAGGAGCAAGGAGTGATAAGGAAAACTAAGAAGCTATAGGAAACTGATAAAGCATTTAAGAAAATGACCTAACAGAAGCAGAGAACAGCATACACACTACCGAACCTGCTTCTCAACTACTAAAAAAAAATAACAAAAAGAGCACTTTATGAGTTGTTAGGATTAAGAAAAGAACACCTGATGAGGAACCTAGGATTAACAGTACCACCATGCATGTTAGCCAACAACTGGTTTGAAAGCAACAATTTAGCAATTGCCTTAAATCTATAACCAATATGTGACTTGCTTGTTGTATTTAATTACTATGTGACAGATTATTGCCAGGTAAACTGCCAAGGCAGAGAGATGACTTTACAGATCCCTTTTGGTACCAGTATCTCCAGTTCAGGAACGGACACCAGCAACATAGCACTTTAGGTGGGGAAAAGTGTATAGAAAAAGCAAGCAAAACCCAGACCCCTAGTAACATATTTCCAAGCTGAGAAAAATTACAGAAAAAATTACCTCAAGATAAAAGTCATGCCATGGTGCCGCATTGCTTAATAAATATCAGCAGCACAGTGTTGCTCTTACACTATATTTACAGCTATTCATTACAGATGAAGATTTAGAGACTACAGACATTTTGATGTGAAAGCAAATTCAGTAGTATCCTAGGCAATAAGAAAAAAAATGAGACCCCCCCCCCTTCGAATGTTAATCACATAGGCATGATCCCCAAAGTAAGAGATTGCAGATCACAGTAGAGATATTTCTCACTATGGATATTTTGTATCATCAGTAGCACCACTTGTAAACAAACCAGCTCTAGGCTACACAGTTATCAGAGACAGCTACAGCTCTGTACACCTACACTAAGATCAGGTTTTAGTGCAAATGAAGACTAATAAATACAAAGGGAAAAAAGCCAGTCTGAAGAGCATTTCTTCTTTACAGTACAGGAAATTGTAGGAAGGAAACGTCTCTTTCATCCATAGGTCTGAAACCAAGCTACAGCTTTAACTTGGTGCTTCACACCACCTGTCAAAATTTTACATCCTCCAAGCAAAGCGTAGCGTTAGGCTTAAGTCTCAGGCTATAGAGGGAGAACATCACAAACTCACATTCATCAGAAAGTGGCAGCAATGGAAAAAAAAAAATCATTGATCTGCTATTACAGTCCTTTGTCTTACAACAGCTTCTTCTTCCTTTCCCAAATACAGCTTGCTCAGCCTATTTCTGGGGGGCTTAGTCTCAGTGCTGCCACAACAGCTTATAGGACTATGAACATGTCAGACTAGGGTAGTGATGAAATGGACTTAAGACATGGCAAATGTCATGAGCACTCAAACAAGAACTGTTTTTGCATAATCAGCTTTTTCTCATTTGCTTTGGTATTTTGAAATGTCTCCTGGCTTACAGCAATTTGCTCTGCTTTCGAAGGCTTTTCTCTTAGAAGAGGTGTAGCATCTTGCTTCTACCTCAGACAACTGAAAAATGCTTTTGCACCCCTTCATTTCTTTTACAGCCATCAACATCTGGTCTGACACATCTGTCACTTGTCTGATACTTGTCATATCAGTAGTGTTTCTTGCAGACCTACAGACTGTCGCTTTCAAAGCAAATCGAGGCTAAAAATGCTTATTGACCTGTTTACCAACTGAGCAAGTCAGTAGCAAGAACTCTCAAGGTACTGCCACATATTTATAAACACAGAAAATAGTAAGGTTCACAACCATTCTGGCAGAACTTAGCATTATCTGTGCATAATCAAGATGCATATGTATTAACTCTGCAAGCAACATTCACCAGGATAGTACCAATGGGCTGTTAGGTTTTTCCCATTGATATTCTGATTTCTACTTTTGAGATTACTTCATGAAAATATCTATTCTTTATCATGTTCCTCCCCCAGGTGGCTTTTCAAGTTTCTTCCTGCAAATTTTATAGCTTTTCAAACCATCTGAAAGAAGATTCTGGTATACAAGTCCAAACTTGGACAATCATGGGGTGCAAAACTGTCTCCTTAATATACCATTTACATTACCCTCCCCATAAAACCCCTACAGTCACTATTCCACTAAACTGATCTCCACAGACAGAACTGAGACACAAGAATAGTAAAAAAACCCAAACCCCCTTATGTAAGGATAAGCATTTCTGTAAGGATAAGCATTTCTGTAAGGTTCCAACTAGGTATCCCTTTCACATTCAGTTTGATTAAGTACAAAAGTGAATTTTGCTGTTCTAATTTATAACTCATAACAGAAGCATCCGGTCCATTTATACAGGAAATATCTTTAGGCTATATCTCAGAATTTATGCCTCAGACATTAACCTTTAGTTACCTCTGCCAAAATCAAATCAGCACATTGATTGTGTGTTGTCCTTAAGTTAGTTAGACTCAAGGTTTTTAGTGCATGTCACCTGGGCAGGTGACAAGACCAGTCATTAGGCAGGACCAGTTACCTTAGAACACTGTGCTCAAGATGCCATTACTTGACCTAGGGATCTATCAAAATTTTGATGAGCAATGTGTACAAAACCGATTAGAATTAAGAGACAGAAGTTGTTACCTACAGTGCACTGAAAGTTCATTTAAGTTTGCTCCGTTTAAAAAAAAAAAAAAAGAAACAATTTCGTGAAGTTAGGTTTGTTTATTCAATGGCTGATTTTCTGTGGCTCTCGGAGTGTTACCAGGATTTTCAGATTGTCCAGCGACGTTTTGCTTTCGCCTGTGAATGCACTGTATAACAAATTCAACTACAAATGCAATACTTGCAAGAAATCCAAATGTCTGTGAAAGTGAAAGAAATATGTGATTTTAAAATGCATAAAAACAGTAACAGTATCCTAACATTGTCTGGAGAGATTTGCTGGACCATTTGCATACATTAATAACACTTACATATTAAGATTACAGTCCTCCTTATATTGATAGTTCCATTTAAATTAGAAACAGATCAGAATTCATAATTCTAGCACATTTAATGCAGAAGTTTTTACAGTTTTCATTCTTTTAATCACATGTGAACTCTATACTGTGTTCTAAACAGCCCTTAATAATAAAAATATATTAATTTTATTGCCAAAAATCAGTTACTAAAGCAGTATGGTATTGGTGATATAACAGAGTATTTATCCAAGAGATGATTGCTGATTGAAGAGAGTAAATGAAGAAGAGCAACACATGGAAGGTGAAGGGAGATGAGATCTGTAGACCCTACGCAAGGCCTTACAGGGTCAGCAAGGGAGAACAAAAAGACATTTTGTGAATGACATTTTGTTACTAGTCTTGGCAAGATAGTGGTAAGGAGAAAGCTGTTATTAGCTGCTTCTTTCAAACTAGGAAAGAAACATGCGCTATTCTAACTCTACCTAAATTTTACACAACTGGTTTGGTCCAAAGCAGTTTGACGCTAGTAAGTGTTAAATCACAATAGTTTTTATTTTTCCTGCACCAAAAAAAAAAAAACAAACCAAACCTGAAAGACTTTATACTGAAACTATTAGGTCTAAATATATGAACATCACAGAAGATAACTATACAAAAGTGTGCATCTCTAGTAGCTCATCCTGCCTGTGGAACAGAATTATCTTGCTTTCTTTTCTAACTCATTTTTCCTTGTTCAAGAATGAAATCAAAATTTGATGTTTTAAACTAACATATTCACAATTCCAGGGTTATTCAAAAGAAGTGCCAAATGACTAAGGAATTATGATATCCACAGCATCCCAAAGCCTCTTCAGTGCCTTGCGTGCCCTGACTATTTCTGTCACTGAGGAAAATGCTGCTCTTATTGCAGCCTTTGCAAGTCAGCATTGTCCACATATGCTTTGTAACACCTGGCAAAAAGTTTCTTGCTGACTTTGTAAGCAGGTGGCATTATGACAGGACAATTGAAGGGAAAAAAGGAATTTCAGAAGCAGGGTATCAGAAAACTGGGGAAGCTGCAAAACATTGAAACAACATTGAAACAACAACAGACGACAGAAACAACAGACGACAGAAAATAAAACAAATTCAAGAGAGCTTCCCAGCAGGAAAATGCTGGGGAGCTGCAAGTACACACAGAACTTTTCAGCAATCCTCAGGAATGCCTGCTGTTTGGATTTCCTATGTTAAGTTTCTGGAAGTTCTGAAATAGTTAATTCCCCCTGAAACATCACAATACACTGAATTCTATTCCCTGCCCAGTTTTTTCCCTGCAAATTGAGTGAAGTTAAAAGGGCAGAGAAATTAACATACCAGATAATTACAAAGTAAATCCTGCCATTTTAAGACTTACACATGCAACACTTTCAACAGCAGAGCCAGAGCTGGTCAGAGCAAACACTATTGATGCTAACACAAACCAGGCAGCTATGACTGGCATGGCCCAAAAATTCTGCAAATATAAAGAAAAAACGTTATTGAATTGTAGATGGGTTACCTGAAGAGAACAAACATCATAACAGCAGCTGAGTTAACCTGCCTGTGAATTTATGTTTTGAAACTTCATGCTAATGGAATCTTCAGAAAATATATTTTACAACTACATTCCAAATGACATTCAATATTATCGGCTATTTAAACAACATTATCAGATATTTAAGTCTCCCCCATTTTTGTCCTTTTTAAGTATTTAATTAATTTCACCTAACTTTTTTCACACTCAAATTCAACCTCAGAACAACCATGCTAGTATTATTCCCTATGTAAAAGATTTGGGAATTTAGAAACCTGTAAGTAAATGTGCTCATTCAAATCTTTTACTACACTCCCTTAACTTTACCTTCACATAAAACCCCAACTGTTTTCTCTGAAGGCAAGTAGGAAGGGACACTTGTAAGACAGTATAATGTTCTTACTGACTTTACAGAGCAACCTTCTCCCACTGCTGGATTTTCTGAAATATAAAACCATACACTGTAACAAGTATGATCATTACCAAAAAGGAGGTAGGCTACATCCAGTAGGAAAACAGACAGGGTAAACTGATAAATTACAAGCATCATGCTGGCAGTGAACTTTATTCTGTCTATATACATATATGTGATGGCTATACAGCAGCATTAGTCTCTGTGAAAGATTTTTTCACACAAATCCTAAAATCCTGCAGGTAGCCAATGTGACAGTTTTGGAAAAGTTGTCAATATAAAAGGGAGTTCATTTTTGATCAAAGTTTGATCATTTTTTAACTATAAACTACTTTAACCTACCCTTTAAATGGAGAAGAAAAGGAGATTCATTCTGCATAGCCTTTTTACTCCACAGCAGTCTTTATGCACTTTGTTTTTTAAAAAAAACAAATTTCCTTACCAGTTTCTCTACTTTATCTTCCCCCAGTGTTTCATATACATCAGTGCAATACACAGACAGAATCAGGAGGCTCAAAAGAAAGGCACTGCAGCTAGTGAATTCAAAGAAGTAAAGTCCACCACAATTGCCGCAATCCTGCACAATTTCTTCACAAGTAACAGCCACAAAGGAGAAAATCTGCAAACAAATAACATGCTTGAGTTGAAGCAAGCCTCTAATATATTCAGCAAACAGACATCTCTGATATGAACATCAATAAAGATAGCTATGAGGAAAATCCTCAATCTACAAAAAGTCTGGTAAAATGCTGCACTGTTTTCTTACAGGCATAAATAATTATAAAATGACATGGTTTACAGTTGCTGCTAAAGGTGATTGATAAACTACTCAGGTAAGCTGAGCACACTGCCAAACATAAGCTTCTGGATTAACAGTCAAGATTCCTGTTTTGGGGTTTTGTGCAACTGCCAGTTGGAAGCAGACGAGGAAGGCAGCATGGGGAGCACACATCCTGCTCAGAACAAGCGAAAATGCTATCCCTTACTACTTACAGCTGCACTCAGTTTTAAATGCATTTGGGTTCAGGGAAGTGGGGGAAACTGGGCAGCAATGACACACTCAGCTACCTCCCTGATAGTTTACAGCTGATGTCACCTTGCTTGATAAAACTCCAGGGAAAGTACAGGGAGCCAACAGCTCGCGTGCTTATGACCCACTAACGACAGAAGCTCAAATATTTCTGTAGGAACCAAAACTTCAAACTGTGTTTAAGCTACGTTGGACAATATTTAATCTATGCAGAAGCTCATCTTCACCTTCCTGCCACAGTATGTTTTGAGGAAAGAATATGAGTTAATTAATAACTGCTGGATTTTCTACTATTTTATTGTACAAGAAAGAATATTGCTCTATTTAACTGTTCTCTTATTTTGGCCACTTCTTGCTAGTTTCCTTCATCCCATAAAGTTGATACAGCTTTATAGATCCTTTTAGTATGGAGTTCACCAAATTATAAGAAAACCATTACCAGAAATCAGACTCGGTCATAAAATTGAGAATGATATAAGGATGACGATCATACTTTTAATAAGAGTATATGAGCAATAATGAGGTTGACAGTTCTTAAAAAAAAAAATCAAATTCTAAAATTCAGAATTCTCAGAAAGTAACCACTGGTCTTCGGTTTCAGGTTTTTAACAGTAAAAACAAGAACAACAATTTAGCAGTAGGAACTGTAAATTCCCCCTGCTAAGCCAGACCTCAGAAGGGCACTTCAAAGAATGATGTTTTGAAAATGCTACAATCATATAAAGTAAACAGGAGCTCTGAAAGGGAAATAAGCTGAGCTGGGAAACTGCAATATTACTACCAGGCCTCCACATTCTTCCCTTTTCTCCTGCAGTGGCTGGCAACACAAACTTCTCAGCAGCCCTCGGACCTAAAACCGTGACTACAATGGCTGTCTAATGAA
The DNA here is from genome assembly GCF_025592945.1 of Manacus candei. Lineage (NCBI taxonomy): Eukaryota > Metazoa > Chordata > Aves > Passeriformes > Pipridae > Manacus > Manacus candei. The sequence goes on along the minus strand of NW_026138074.1, from coordinate 4,965,819 downwards.
TGTTTTGAATTCTGAATTTCCGATTTTTATGGGGTTTTTTGCATTTAAAAAGATCTGCTTACAGCTGCGTCCAATGACTTTCAATTTCACATTTTTCACAAGGTCAGTTGTGAGATATGTTTTCATGTGTAGTGCTATCTCTTTTTATAAGCACTGAAAACTGAATGCCATTGCTTTCATCTGGGCTGAAACAGAACAGATAGGAAATAAACCCATCCTTAAATAGAACAGACTTATACTTCTATTTAAATAACTGACTTATACTTTCAAAATAACTGAAAAAAGCCTCACCACTGAGTGTACAAACAAGTTGAAAAAAATCCCACTCAAAGAACAGTTTTAAGCAGTTCTGTGTTAAATACATGAGATTTATCAAGTGGAATCCTGTGTGGGGCTTTCCAAGTCAGTGTTCAATTTTTTATTAATAAGTTGAACAATAAAATAGAGCATATCAATAAAAAAACTTTGGCTGGAAAAACTTTAAGTTCTTTGATTAAGTTGGTGTACCAATAGCACGTAAGACGCCAGAGAATTCTCCTTGGGTTTCTTAGTTTGCTTCTTGATACCATTATCAGAAACAAAAGGAATTATGCTGTTGTCCTACTGCAAAAAAAATAGTTTTAAATACAAAAAGCACTGTTAGAGAAGGAGTTGTTTTGGGTTCTTTTTAATTTTATTATTAGTCCTATCTGTCTGTAGGGACACCAGAAATTAAACAGCTTTATCTGTCCCTTACCAGCAAGAAGTTATTCATTGATATTGACATTAATGTTGGAATTTTCTACACAAGTGTCAGGTTTGTAAAGGAGATTTAATAAGTAAAAAGCTACAAAAGAATGCTACAAAAATAGAGCAGATCAATGAATGTGCTAACAGGCCTGTGAAGATGCTTGGCAGTGGTATTCCCAGCACAAAATCTTCTAGTTCAGATGGGTGGACTTGCTAATACCCTACACTATATATAATACTATAGAAAGTGAACAGCTCAGAAAAAGAGCAGATATTTAGGGCTGAATTACAACTTTCCTTTCCAGTTAGGGCATTTTGGTTAAAGATAAACAATAGTTGATGACAACTATTTCTCTTTTAGATAAGAATTTGTTTCTACCTCAATCTTGGCACAATATACACTGTGCCATTTACCTTTGCACAGAATTTGAACCAGTCACGGACTAACAAAAACATTCCACCTATTTATAACAAAACAACAACAATCTAGAAACCCATGCAATAACATGCCTCTCAGCATCCTTTTGGCAGTCACATTTTCCTTATTTCAACTGCCCAAAAGAACAGGCTAAGGTTACAACGTATGCCATTATTAATCTGAAGAAAAGTATTTCTTAGGTCCAGAAACCAGTTTTCTGCAGGTGATTTCACAGTATTTTATCAAACATTTGATCACTATAATGAGGAGAGCTCACTTTCTGATTGCAATACCCTGTTTAGCAGAGTGATTATCCCACTAAAAACCACTATTGCAACACAAAGGTTATAGGTGTTAAAGACCGTCACTGGCATTTCCAAAAATCAACACTTTCCCAAAACTGAAACCTTTTTCTTACCACAGAGACTGAGGCTTCCTTCCACCTTCTGGAATTTCGGGGGCTTGTTTAAAGTGTTTTAACCAATAACTCCAAGATCTGTGCATTTTGATAAAGGGTTACAAAAACGGAGCAAAAAATGTTGGCAATTAGGAGGGCGAACAACTATAACTCCATCTTCTTTTTCCTCTCACTGACAGATGGGTGCAGGCCATAAACTGCTAATTATTTAGGAGCATATCGAGCACCTATTCATCCTGATTAGAATGATAATTTTTCTTCTTCCTACCTAGAAAATTTTATAAATAATTAAACATTTTAAGACTTTGGTACACCGGTAAATTTGTATATGTAATCGCTTATTTTATTGTAGTCAATGAACCCACCAAAATAAATGATCTCTTTATCAGGGAACAACAGCCAGCACATCTTACTTTATTAATCTCCATTAGATGAAGCTAATGTCCTGTTATATTTATTGAAAGCATTCTTGGGTGTGATTTTTTAAAATACTCTTAGAAAACTTTATTTTTGGCAGCGTTACCTTTACCAGCATTGAAGCATATTATGTTTTTCATTGAGGGTTTTGACTGTGTATGAGACGAAGTTTAAAAACTAAATGTCCTCTGGCGAAGTAATGAGAAAGGGTTGGAAATCACCTACAATTCCTGTGAGCATGACACATCTGACTAAAAAGCCACTGTGTTGGCTGCAAAATGTACAGTGACACACATTTACAGTCAGCTGCCCTTTTCCACTGCTGGTTTCACTACCTCCCTGCCAGTACTTGAGAATGATGCTCCTCACGTCCTTAGCAGCAGCCAAACTGGCACATTCTGGAAGAGCCCATCAGCAGGCACAGAACAAACAGGAGTTTGAACTGCGAGCCCAACTGCTTAATGTGTTCAGGAACAACATTGCATGCACCAAAAAAGCAAGCAGAACATGAGCCTTTTATTTCCTGTTGGGCCCAGGACTGCCTGAGATGAAGTGACGTCTTGTGCAATGGGCCACCATCAACAGTACACTTTTCTGGTGGAATTTTCTACCACAAATTATGGGAGAAGTGAGCACTCTGGTTTTAGCACAGACAGTGTAGAATGACAGGCTTACAAAAGGGCTGCAGGAGCAGCAGGAGAGGGAGGTCTGGATATCATGACCCAGTAAACCCTTCCCCGTTATACTGCCCTATTGTGAGGTTCAACCAAAGGCTTCTACATCCTGTTTTCATCCAATGTGATCCTCAGAAAAAAATACTAAGTTTCCTGGTGAGGTTTCCCTCAGATTTTAAGCCAGAGCAGGTGGTTTGGAAGGCCAACAGGCAGCTGAACCACGCCGGCTGCAGCACCGCACCTCGGCCGCACGACGCCGACGGCCATCACATGTCAGCACCTACTGCTGTAGCTCGGACATGGAAAAGGAACACTCCTGCCACTTCCCCGCCATGAAAAACTCTTGAGCCTGCATTATAAGGCACCGTGCCGACTTTTCACCTGAGTTACAAGTCTGCACAGCTTCAGTGTCCCCATGCCACGTCTCAAGTCAGGACATCTTCCCGGCGGAGCCAGCCCTTTTCTAAACGACAGGAGCCCTTCCCACGAAGCCTGTGCACGGCCATCTCCCCAGCCCCGCGCTCGGCCAGCGAGTTTAATTTTTAAGCGGCGGGAGACTACCCGAAGGTCATCACAACATGCTCCTTTCCATCCCAGCGCAGGGCACCACGACGGCCCCCGCCCGCTGCTCGCCCCCACCCCGCCGCCCGCCGGGCTCATCCCGCGGCCCCGGGCAGCCAATCTGTCAAGGGGATGCTGCCTCCGCGCCAGGCCCGGCACGCCCCGCGAGGCGAGGAGGGCACTCACCGCCTGGACCGCCTTCGCTGGCAGCCGCCACCCCGGCAGGTGCCGCAGGGTGCAGGCGAAGGGGCGGCGGCGGGGCCGCTTCGCCTCCGGCTCGGTGGTCTCGTTGTAGACGGCACCGTTCTCCATGGCCGGGCCGGGCCGCCGGCTGTCAGCTGGGAAAAAAGCAAAAGCAAAAGGGCGGCGGAGGCGGCGGGAGGGGCGGGGAGGGAGAAGGGGAAGGCGTCGGGAGGGGCCCCGGGCAAGGCGGCGGTTGGACCCGGCGGTTGGTCCCGGCGGGACAAAGGCGCTTCCTGCGGCGCGCGCCATCGCTCCCCCTGGCGGCGGCGGGCGGGGCCGGTGTGTGAGGGGCGGGCGGCGGGGAGGGCCGGGACCGCGGGGGCTGCCTCAGGCCCCGGTCTGTGCTCAGGTCTGTAAACGGGGCTCGTTAAATAACGTTTACAAGATTATCCACTCTTCAGTTGTCACACGAAATTACGATATCAGAAGAGTTTTTTAAGCCAGAGCTTTCCCATGTCAACTAGACCATGGCACTAATTGCCACATCCAGTCTTCCCTCAAATATCTCCGGGGATGTGACTCCACCACCTCCCTGGGCAGCCCAGTCCAGTGTCTAATCACTCTTTCTGTGAAGACATTCCTGCTAATGTCCAACCTAAACCTCCTGTGGTGCAATTTAAGACTACAGCCTCTTGACCTGTTGCTAGTTGCCTGGGAGAAGAGGCCGACCACCACCTGGCTACCACCTCCTTTCAGGTCGTTGCAGGGAGCAATAAGGTCCCCCCCAAGCCTCCTCTTCTCCAGGCTAAACAACCCCAGCTCCCTCAGCTGCTCCTCATAGACCTTGTGCTCCAGACCCTTCACCAGCTCTGTTGCCCTTCTCTGGACTCGCTCCAACTCCTCAATGTCCTTCCGGAATAGAAAGGCCCAGAACTGGTCTCAGTAATCAAGGTGTGGCCTCACCAGTGCCGAGTACAGGGGAAGAATCATTCTCATTGAAGACATTCTTTGTTGTCAATGAGAGAAAACATACATATCCCCAAGTCTATCCTAATATACTACCTTTACCCAAATCAACTTTTAAAAGAAGCTGAAGATTTTGATGCCTACTAAGAGTAGATTAAGCCCGTTGTATGTAAGCAAAAGTGTGTTACATTCACTTCTATATTATGATCCACATAATCTATTATGGTCCTTCATAGTCAAGTTCAGTTATATTTCACTTACTTAAACTCAGTCAAATTTAATAGGCTGATTAGATCTAGTGGTAGAAATCTGAGAGAAATCTACTCATAGAAAATATGATTTACTTTCTTAACGTTAGCTGTGTAGGAACATATTCCCTGCTAGGGAGATCAGGCTGATCAGACAGTTCTTTTGGAACCACATGGTGCAGTGGGAGTGTGTGTGCTACAGGAGGTAGGAGTCTCTGCAACTCTGTCAAAGCCCCCATTAACTGGACAGATGCAGCAGTATGGGCCAGATATAAGCAGCTGGGCTATGCTCCATGCTGAGTGCATACCAGCAGTCTGTTTGCCTGACTTCTCAAAGTAAGACAACACAAGCCAGGGGAACATATGGTGTCCCCAGGCAGATGGTACAGATTTGTCTGTGCCATAAACAATGTTTGGCTGCAGGAACTGGCTTGAGAGGCAAATGAGTAGGGCAAGTCCTCTAATTCCCAAAGCATGGGAGTTTCTGCTAAAGTGAGGTATCACTTTGGGTGTGCCCTAGCTTCTGCCTGGAGTTGGAATGAATCTAACACAGCTCTGTTGGCAGCATCCCAGGCTACAGGACTGAGCAAGTAGGTGTAGTCAGGCAAATTTACTGTTACTGCTTATAAGTCCCCAGTGCCTTCGTTACCTTTTTTTACACTAGTACTTTATAAGTAAGATTATGTGACAGAGGCTGACATCTCTCTTCTGAAGGAAATTCCCTTTTAGTTTTGTTTTATTCCTCGATAATATTTCAAAACTGGTTGAATAACTCCAAAGCCACAAAGTACATGTCTAGGCTATGCTGTGGTCTGAGTGGGACAGGACTTAACCAAGATAGAAGCAATTGTCAGCTCTTTTAAGATGTTTGGTAGCATTAAAGGCTATTTTGTAATTGTTCCGTTTTGAGTCTTTATGAATGCCTTCATGCAGCATGGCTAGGTTACGGACAGAGATGTTAGTACTGAAGACAACTGTCTTGAGGACAGCCTGCTTTCCAAGGAGCCACAGAAACATGAGAGAAGCCTAAGAAAGATAATGTAGATGGCAACCTCTTTCTAGTTACTTCTGCCTGTAAAAAGAGTTGGTTTCCTGTTCAGGCCTTCTGCAGGAAATATATGTCAATGATGCATGAATGATAAAGGTTAGCGTGCCATTTAAAGCCTAACTTATTGAGGCCACCTTATTTATTTATTTATAAGGAGACACAGCAAAACAACAGCAAAACCATGGGAACTGTGAGTTCTTGGGACAGAGAAGAAATGAAAACTGGACAACAGCATAGGATCTGATAGATTAAAAATACTTAAAGCATGATGTTAAATCATACCAATGCTGCTCTTCACACAGGTGCAGCAGGTGTTCCTCACCCTTTTCATCAGCACTATCTTTCAAGTGTAGTTTCTTTCCCTTAAATAGGGAATCAAAATAACAGTTACAATAAATAATAATTATGTGTAATGGAAATAATAGTAACTGGCTGGCTGTGATGTGATGGAAATCCCATTCCAGATATGCATCCATTAGTTTCCTTTCATTCATGTGCTACATCTGACAGTTTTCCGCATAGAGAAGTCTTTCTTACCCCACCGCAGCCTCTGCTGGAATGGCAGGACCAGAGCTAAAGGCAGGACATGGTGGCAGAGAAGCAGCCCTGCAGTTAGATGCTGAGCTGTGGTAACATCTCCAGTCAGCCAGGCAAAGTGGGAGATCGGTGGAAGCAGATTAGTGATGAGTGACCTAGTTTTCTCCCTCATTACATCTTCTCCAAGATACCTTCCATAGTGACCAAAAAGCAATAGCAATTAAGTTGAGAAAGCCACCTCATTAGGAGAGATTGCAGTGTATACAGTAGAGCTGTATGACAGTCGCTACTTCTCGCCCCCAGTGTTGAAATAATTTACAAAAAAGTGTGACAGGAGCTCCTTGAAACAGTTGAGTAAATGCCAGCCACAATAATAAGGTGGATTCAGGCCATGCTGCATCACCGTTTTCATCAAGTGATCCCTGGTGGCTCTTTGGCACTATCTGTGTGCTGTGTTACAACGTGATGCTAAAGCCTGAGTCCCTTACACTCATGAATGAATGTTCTCCTTTTCCCATGTTCATAAATGCATTTGTGGGACTTTTCATTTTTCTTCTCAGAAGGCGAGGGAGAAGGAAGTAGAGGAATGGGAAGGCAGCTTAAAAGCCCAAACCACCAAAGGAGACAGACTTGGTTTCATTGTAAGAGCACTGAGGTTTATTGCTACTGCACTGGGGAACTTTACTGAAAACAGCCTGTCAGAGGCATGTCTTTCTCCTTCATTTTGATGTTCTCACGTAGGCCTCTCAACAGCTTTTGTTCATGACTATCACTGTGTATTACATGAAGTAAATTCAGGATGACTAGCAAGCAAGCAGAATATTCCAAGTACTGCAACAAATTGCTCAGAAAAGACTGAGTTAAATGTGTTGCATCTACTGAAGCTTCTTTAGCTCTTGAAACTCTATTTTTGGGCTCAGTATTGCAACTGAACTTCACAAATCCCAATCACCATACTAACATGCTAGAATGTGTGATTTTTAAACAGCTGAAGAATTGAGCTTTTAAACAGCTATTTCTAAGTATCCCTTATGGCACAAGAGATGAAAACCCCCAAAATTCCCACATTTCCACTTGTCAGTGTTTTTCTCTGTGCATCTGCATGGCACTGTGAAGAATTAAGCCATGAGGTATTCAATAGGCAACAGTTCTGCAGCTGCAGGTGTCCCACTACGAACTCTTTGCTCCCCAAGAGGAGATGGCAGCCCAACAGCCTGCTGCTTGCATTTCAGATGTATCACTAAAAATTTAAGTTTAATATAGTAGCTACTCCATATAACCTAAAGTCACGTACACATTTCAGAGACTGCCATTTTCAGTTGAAAAATATGACTTGTCTGGAAATAAAGTGGCCATTTACTCAAAAATTTCAAGCTTAAAATCTGCAGAACAGCTATATTATAAATAGTATACTCAAAAGAACTGATGTAGGAACAGGGTAGAGAGAAGCAGGAAGAGGAAATTTATAAAATTCCCCTGAAACAACTTAGTTTGAAGCTAATCAGCTCCTTGTCTACATAGAACTAGCCCTGAAAGTCTAAAGGAATTTACTTATTGTAGCATTTTTTTCAGTGTTCATACTGCAAAGCATTTAAAAAGTATTGTTATAAAATTGTCCCCTGTAGTTCTTGTATTACCTCTGCTTTTTGCATCTGATGTGCTAGTCTGAAACTTTGTACTTTGCATTAAAGTATTAAAGGCACACAAGAGTGCTTAGAAGCAAAATCAATGTTATGCATGCTGTTACTCTTTTTAAAATTGGGGTAATCGCAAACTTCCCCCCTCTCAAACTAGAGCAAGAAAGCACAATGACGGATTATGCAGAAGTATCCTTGCCAAATTAGCTTCATTGTTTTACCCAGCTTATTTAGTTTGGTGCCCGACTTGATGGGGAAGGAGGGATAAAAGGGAGAAGGATTTATTGGCACCACATTTCGCAAAAAGAGCCTTTTGTCACAGAGACTCATTTTGCATGATAGTTCTGGTAGATCCCACCTAATTGCCTACACTCACCAAAGTAGTAGTTGGGGGAATTGCAGCTCAAGAGGACAAACCACCACGAAAATCTTGGTCTCATCAGTGGGAAACAAGAAGCCGAAGCCACAGCCATCAGGTTACACAGAAACATTCTCAGATGTTTTCCTTTTGCAGTAAAGATACCTTAAAATATTTTTTTCCTGCTAACAGCACGAGCAGACTGTAAGAAGATAGTGACAGTGGTATTAAAAGAATTTGTACTTTAAGGAGGGAAGCAGGGTGCTTTAGTCTTATGGAACTGAAAAGGCATGGTAGGGAGACAGCCTTTTTCAAAAAAATAGTAATAAAAAATTAACCAAAGAACCCCAGAGCTACTGGTGCTTGGGGAAGAAATAAATTTAGAAGCTTTAAATGCACAGAAGTGACATTTGTTTTAAGAAGTGAAATTAAAATGAGTCATTAGTAAGGTTGTTCCCTGTTCCAGCCTCCCCCAAAAAAGGGCAATTGCAGGAGCTAAAGCTGTCTTTCGAAAACCTGGACAGTACCAACTAGCTTAAGATGTTGCCCTAAAATCCAAAGTTTCGCCCCACCAACACAACACTGCAGTTGTGCAAGGAAGGGTGCTGTGATGATACAAGCAGGACCCATTCTCCCAAGTACACCTCAAATTCTGTTTCAAGAAGTTTACGTAAGGAATCTAGAGAACTGTTTTGATACTGATGCATGCTGTGCATCTATGATTGGAAGTCCAATTTTTTTTTAAGACATAATTTATTCTACACAGCTGTTCATCAGCAGGTCATGCATTTCCCCATATACGCCACCTTTACCAAATTGCTGCCACAAGCAAAATTTTGAGTTAGTTACGACTCTCTACTAAAACTTGTCAGTTCACAATTCAATCTTCTGAGTCAATTTTAACAAGTGTGCTTAACTCTAGGGAGTTCAATGTACAAAGAATGTATGTTGTTCTTGAATAAGTTTAGGTATTTTGAAAATATGGTTGTAATTTAGGTAGAGGGAGGTGATCCTGCCCTTCTATTTTGCCCTAGTAAGGCCACACATGGAGTACTGTGTCCAGTTCTGGGCTGCTAAGTACAAGAGATACATGGGTATCCTGGAGCAGGTCCAGCAGCAGGCAACAGTGATTAAGGGACTGGAGCATCTCTCTCAGAAGGAAAGGCTGAGGGAGCTGGGCCTGTTCAGTCTTGAGAAGAGATGACTTAGAGGAGTCCTCATCAATATTTCCAAGTATCTGAAGGGAGAGGATGGATCCAGGCTCTTCTCAGTGGTGTCAAGCAATAGGACAAGAGGCAATGGGCAGAAACTCATGCACAGGAAGTTCCACCTGAACATGAGGAAGAAATTCTTTACTGTGCACGTGACCATGCACTGGAACAGATTGCCCAGAGAGGTTGTGGAGTTTCCCTCACTGTTTTTGAATATCCAGATATTCGAAAACCATCTGGACACAATCCTGTGCAATGTCCTCTAGGATGACCTTGCCTGAGCAGGGAGGTTGGAGCAGATGACCCACTGTGGTCCTTTTCCAACCTGATGCATTCTGTGATTCCATGAATTTGCTAGAACCACTACAGAATGCAGGAACTGGAGGAGAGGAGTACCACCATGTTCAAAATAAAGAGATTTCTAAATAATCAGAGAAACTAATGTAAGATTTCTTGATTAAAAAAAATAAAAAACCTGAACTCATTAAAGAAGTGTATTGGCAGTCACTTGATCAGGATATACCTTTTACACTTCCTGTTCTGAGGCTATAAGTGGAAAGTGACTACAAATTTCACAGAGTAAAAAAGTGACACAATATTTGTGTAGTGAAAGCTTAAATATAAGTCTCAACCTTAGTGGTCAACTACTTCTTAGACAACACCCTACTGCAGTCATCAGCAGGATCCTTAGTGTAACTAGTGAGCTTTTAAAACACATTGCAGCAGAAAAGCACTCAAGTAGGATAAGCTAGTTTTACCTCTAGGAGCAAACACTGCAGACTTATCCCCTTCCTTCAGGATTGTATCCAGATGGTTTCTGAATATCTGGATATTCAAAAACAGCAAAATAATGTTTTAAGGAAGTTTAAATATCTGCCAGTGATATTATTCACTGAGAGATAAAATTATAAATGTAAGTTTTAAGATGTTTTACACCACATCCTTAGATTTAACTGTAAACAAACAAGAACACCATGGCTCCAATGAAAGTTATTTAAATTTGAATGCAGAGAATACTTTATTAACTGATTACAGTTTTGATGACCAATTTTTAAACCATAAGTAGTGTGGGAAACATAGTGGGGGACATTAAGGCCAAGCCATATATATATAGACAAATCTGGATACTGATAATCTGTACATTTAACCTCTGCTTTTTCTTTATACATCTTTTATTCAGTGTCTGAAATTAATCAAAGAGGAAAAACCCAAAAGAACTGGCCACTAATTTAGTCTTATACCTGGAGCTTTTCCATGGGTTTTTGAACGCAGTGTAAATCTCAGTGGAGATCAAACAGATTTTTTTTTTAACCATACTCCCAATGAAGTGTTCAAGTATAACTGGAGCTTGTTTGTGTTGTTACAGACTTGTGCAATTATTTTTCTCTTTCAAAAACTAGCAGTAGTTCTCTCGTGTAGAGGTTAATCTACTTAAGATAGTATTAAACTTAGCTAACAGATTCGGAAATCAATATAAATTAAGTGCCTGTGGTGTGTATCAGTTTTCCTGCTCTAAGCAACCCCTATCACTTAAGTGGACATACTTGCAATTTTACAGAATTACACTGACTTTTCAACAAAACCCAGAAAAAAATTAATTTACTATTCTTGCACCGTGAGCAGTGCTCCTACACAATGTGATAACCGTTTCCCATTTGTACAACTCCCTTTTGTAAAGTTGGGCAACACATATGAAAGGAAGACAGACATCAATTGTTTGTGTTCTGAAAGAAATTTCAGTTCTTTAGTTCCAGTCACTGAAGGAAGAGGCAGAGGCAAGTTTGAATTATCCCAGAAAACTGAACAATTGGTTTTATTTGGTGTCTTCAAGATGCTTCACCTTCTGTGGGAGATGTAGATGATGTAGGAGAGACCATTTCAGGTTTTCGTGAAATTCTGTCCAATTCAGCCTGAACATCTGTTAAAACTGGCTTCTGACCTACAAAATAAATGTGTAATATTCAGTCATGTTTATGGAAGTCATGTAGTATCTTTAATTCTCAAATCAGAAAAATCCTAAAACTTGTTATCACACGCTTTGGGTGCAGAGTAAAGGCATAAGGCCAAAACCCAAAAGAAACAGAAAGGAAACAGTACAGAGAAAGTCATATCTTTTAATATTTCCGATTTCTCAAAGAAACTTCCATAATTATATATTGTCAGTATATGAAGAGTTAATGTATAAAATATAAAAAAGTTTATTACGGCTAGCAGTTATGACTACTTCTATGCAATTTTCTGTATATGTATTTTAAATAATTCTGAATGTAAATCAGAATTTAAACTGACTTTACCAAGCCCGGTAAAGTCAGTTCTGCACACTTTGTCAGCATAAACATGACACCACTGCTCATGGGTGCACACAGACTTGGAAATGGCAAATCCCTTTCTCTCCTCACCCACTTGCCTCCTACCTAACTTGGAATGGCACAAACATTTGTGCAGTCATACTCAGACCTAATTCAAGCTTAAAACACACCATTTTCCCCCCATCCTTTTAACTCTTACTCCCCAGTCTAGGTTTCTCTCCTGCTATGTTTTATCACAAGAATGGAGGAGACAATATGGGAAAACAGAGTATTAGAGTCTAATGCCAGGACAAGTGTGCATAGTTATCTTGGCCTGTAAGGGAACATTCTGATACACATGTAGTTTCTTTAGCAGTGTCCCAGCACCCTTTCTGAGCATGCAAACTAAGAGAAAGTTTCAGATTTGAAGAGAGAGTGCCATAGATATCACCCAATACAAGACAGCAAATACTGAGGAAGGTGAGGAGGCCACATCTAAGCCAAATGTATGTTGTATTTATGGTAATCACTTAAAAGCACAGCCCTTTGCAACATTAAACTGGTTACACCGTAACCCTATTTTTGTTGCATATTAGGAAATTTCTGAGAACATTTTTGCTCCTTAATAGTTTAATTCTGTTCTTGAAGTTTCTGCCATGGCCCCGGACACGACACTTTTCTGGAGTGCTGCCTCCGTTTGCCAGGCATCACCCAAACCTGCTGCCCAGCTCCCCACAAGATTCTTCAGTGGGTGCTCTCACCTCATATTGCATCAGCTGCATTTGTTTGAATGATCTCCATATGCTGTTCAAACTGGAACTGCTGACTTTGCCTACAGCAGATTAGGAAGTACTCACACTTCACTTTGCCAACTGAGCTTTGCATTTAAAAAACAGAAGTGCACCCGTGTAGGAAAAAAAACCCAAACAGGGTCAATCTACACAAAGTGTTTGTGGGAAATGTGTTCTTCTCTTTTACTGCATAAAAGTAAATACTGCTTGTGTTTAACTGGTACTTGACATTACTTTCCCCTAAGTGCAGCATTACTAACCTCTGGGGAAGCAGAGAGGGAAGGTGTCTGTATATGTATATTCTCAATTAATACAGAAATATTTTAAATTGGAATAGCAAGAAGCACCAGAGTAGTCCTGAATCTAGCTTTAGCACAGTCACTCTTAAACATTTCTAGATTAATACTAATTGTTAATCACATCATGTAATGTTAAAATAAAATAGGTAAGTATTTTACAGGCTGTCACCAAACTCAATCAAAGCATTCATCACATCAGAGCTAGAACACTAGAAGAAGAAAATTTAAAGCTATTTTAACACTGACAGTATTGTTAAAAAAATCAACTTGGAAATTTAGTCCCAATCTACCTGAATAATACTACAAGTGGCTTATAGCATAAGCCATTTTACTGGGATGGTGAGAACAAAGGAAAAAACTAAGAACTCATGTGGACACAATTCATCCTTAAAAAGCTACATGAAAAAGTTTTTCTTTGCTCTTCTGAGAGCCATAAAAAGGCAATGCTAAACTGCTGTGAAAACAGAAGCAAAAAGCCATATAAAATATAACAGCATAAATATAAAGCATTTATATATATACACACACACATAGATAAAGCATTCAGTTAAATATAGCAGTGTTCATACTTCTGATAAACTATACTAACAGGAATGATCCACCACTTAATTTGGATTGAGTCGATCTTTTGTCATTAATCATACCTGACTTTTTTGCTGATGGTGCTAAATTGCCGCCAGCACCTCCAGTGCCACCTCCTCCTGAACTGCCACCAACACCACCAGGGCCACCAGGAGAACCAGTTTTCTTGCTCAGGAGACTATTGAAAAAGTTAGCCAGGACTCCTTCAGATGTAGCTCCAGCTACAAGGAGAGGAAGGAAAAAAAAACCACAACACAAAAACAACACAGATTTTTTAAGTAAATACTGATTCAGCGTGTTCACCAATCTAAATAAGCGTATTAAAGCAAGCAGGCAAAGCAGCTATTTTACTTCCCCAGATGTATTTGTACCCTCATAAGAAAAGGTACCTTTCATATTGGGATCAATTTTTTTTGACCCAGTAGGGATAGGTGTAACACTGGCAACGTTTGATGTTACAGATCTATTTGGTGTCCTAGGAGATCCACCAGGAACTCTTGGTGAGGCATCCTATTAGAAAAAAAAACAAAAACAAAAAAACCCAAAAAGTAAAGCATAAGCATATATGAAATGAAGCACTTTGTTATTTCTCACAGCTCCTGAGCTTTTTTTTCAAATGTAGTATCTCATGCAACTGAAACGACATAGGATTAGATTTTGCTGATTGTGTATGTGTTTTTTCATATTTATATAACATTCTTAAAACTACTAATTTTACTGCAACTAAAGCACTAATGAAACTTTTCATTTTACTCCAATGAGAAACTTGAAAATCCATCTGTTACTCAGTACCCTAATGAAAACTGTACCAATTAGATCACTGAAGAGCTACAGTAAATTTCACAAAAAGACAACACGTAGCACCAACACTGCAGAAAGGATTAAATGCAGCCCAGGAGAAAGAGCATTATTCATTGCTTCAAGATAATACTTCATGTTTCTAGTTCATCTAAAGAGGTAAAGCTACCTTTGTAAGATCACAGGTTCCCCATTTAAACTTGTGTTGCCTTTTAGTTATTTTATTTGTATTTTAAATGTAGATGACAGTTTTCATTTGTCCTTAATTTTATGCCATTCCTAGAGTGATGGTGTCAAATTTAGGATACGAAACTCCCCAAGGCAATTCAGCCAGCATAGTTTGCTCCTTGGCACACTCTTGGGACAGAAAGGGGAGTAAACTAACTGCTTAGATGCATTCTAACATATGAAGAGGAAAGCCATGTCAGTTAGCCCTGGCTGTCAATACAAGTTGTCATGACTAGCTGTGAAGTGTCGTAATTTTAGGGCACTATACAATGAGACATTAAATACTATGTAGTTTAAAACAATTAGATGAAAGAATATTTGATAGTGCAGTTAAAAGCAACCCTCTAAACATATGAATAATTTTCATGTGATGATATTTAAAATTTTTATTACTAACCACTGGCCTTCCTGCAGCAGTAGGTGGTTGTTTCGCCAACTGTGACTGCAAAAAAACCAAACATACACATGAAGTGTTAGATATTACAGTGACTGAGAACAAACCCCAAAATCTGTATTGGGAATGTTGTTAATTGAAACACTGGCTGCTTGTTTTATAGACAGAAAGTTACCTGCTGCTTCATAAGAAACACTTGGTCATCTTCTGCTACGATTTCTTTTTCATGAACAAACTGCAATATAAAAACATAAACATAATTTTGACTAAAAGAAAGAAAGGTATTTCCTTTAATATCTCCTGGTGAATATGACCAAAGCATTCAATAATGAAGTACATGCATAAAATACTACGATGACTGCATATCACATTTTCCATATTTAAGACTGCTGCCTCAATGATTCCATTTAAACTAAGTTAATTAGAAGTGAAATAGAGGTATCATTAACTCCTTTGACCTGGCAGGCATAAAGCTCTAGATGTATTTGTAGAAAGACCTATTAAAAAGTTCATTAAAGCGTTCAGTAAAAGAGGAATGAGGTAAATTTTAACAGGGCACGTTCAAGGCTCTGAAGATGTGTAAGAAACATTCATGGATGCACACACACTGCATCGTGCTCACGTCTCCGTTAATTTATTGAGGCATCCCCTTAGCATTCCTTTATAGGTAACTGTGGCCAACATGACTCTTCACATGTGTTGCATTAGACTGGTATATTAACTGGACACAGACATCTCCCTGGACACAGATCCCAGTCCTCTGCATCAAACTGCAAGCCCTCTCCTTCCAAACAAGCTCATCAAAAAGTTTGCCCAAACAAGCGTGGCAAATATCCAAGTTTACAATCCAGGCCTGAAGTTTACAAGTATGCAAAAGAAAATATTGTCAGCTTTACTTTCCTTGGACACCTATTTAACACACTACTGTATGTGCTTTGATTTTTTCCCTAAAGATTGCAGAAATGACATAGTATTAGTTTTCTCAGCTAAAATAATTCCCACTTGGAAATATGATCAGTCACAAAAATCCTAGTTATGTTAGAAAAAAGCCATAGAAATATTTGTCTTCAATAACTTTTGCATGCATGGGGTCCACTGTTGCTGGCATTTTGTTCAAGAACCTCATTTATATTTACAGGTAGTTCTGTCATAGCATTTTGTTAAATAGTACAAGAGAGAAAACATACTGAACATATGGAGAATCTGTTTTCACATGTTTATTTTTGATTTTACACTGTCTCAAGCTTTCTGATTTTAAATACTCCAACAGAAACAGAAAGCATTATGAAGTTATAAGCAACTCAGAGCAAAATGGAACGTTTTTAAAAAACAGTAACTCAATCTGACAAACAGGCAAATGACATTCAGGCTTTTCAATACCAAATACATATTAAAAGCAAAACAATATATTTGTAGTCTTGAACAATGTAAAAGTGGTAGAAAAAAAAAGTGCAAGCTCAAGAAAAGCTATAAAATACACAGGGGTTTTTTTTTGATAGCTAAAGAAGAACTTTAAGAACAAAACAAGAAAACCCCCCACAGGGTTTACCACAGTTACTATAAGCTGGAAGCACAGTCTCAGTGAAAGAGAAACAGTCAAAAAACTGACAGGCAAATAAATAGCAAAGAAGTTGAATGCCAAAACACCTCAATTTACCTTTCTGACTGGTGGTTTTGTTATGATATCTTCAAAACTGTCATCTGCTTTTAGTGTCTGAAAGTTCTCATGCAATATTCCTATCTTCTTGTCATTATCCCAACCTGCAGGACTAGAGAAAGAATTATTTGGCTTAAAATCCTATTGTTACTTCAGGCTATTCATGTATGCACTCCTGAACTGCACAGAACTGAAAGCCAGGAAAGCTGTCATAGCTCTCATTCTCCTGTGCAAGCAAGTCATTGATCAGTACAAGCAGGGAGAGATTGGTTCACCATAACAGAGAAGAGGAAAATCTCCGGGTTTAACATTTCCCTTTGGGGCAGTGAAATCTTGATCCACTGGCACTCACCAAACTCATGAGATGTTAAATGGAACTTTAAAAAACAAAAACCAAAAAAGGCTCTAAATGCTGCCTTATGGTATTACACAGATACATTTTGCAGTCATGTACACATAATAAGGCAGGTAACTTACATAAATACTGCATCTTTTTCCACAACAACAGCTGGAACATTGAAAGGAAATCCATACAACTTCTGGACTATATATTTATATACTAAGTCAATGTTTTTGTTTTCTTTTACTGAAGTGTAAATAAGTGCTGCCCCATCTGAATAAACTTGTTAAAGAAAACTTAGTTTAGTGGCTAGTAAGAGACGCTAAAGTAACCTTTAAACTACCAAAAAAGGGTGATCTACGTTGTAGAATTTAGAGCAGGAATACAAAACCAAATAAGTCAACCAAGTTTCAACACTTAAACAGTCTTCTGCTTTTAGTGAACAAGGGTTTTCATGCCATATCCTTATATCTTGTCATTAGCCCACCCTGCAACACAGTCACAGCAACATTAGCATTAGTAGCTTCAAAAATGCCAAAGGTCTTCCACTTTCCCACTTGGGTTTTTTTAAATAGGGGAGCAAGTTCTTACATTATACAGTGATCTGCTTTTGAATGAAATGAAGGCAAATGAGTTGTACTGTATACAAGTTACTAAAAGACCAAAGGAGTGCTGAGTATTCCGGCATGGCTCAGTATCAAATTAACACATCTTATGCACAGGATTAATAAAAAAGCAATTTTTACTTTAAGATTATAAAAATACCAAGGCCCCTAATTTATTTCTACATGCTTGCAATTCAGATTCTACAAGAAAGTTATATAATGGGGTCTGATTCCCATTCAGTGAAGTTTAGAATAGAATTTCAAGTTGTACGTGGCATATAGACTCATGAGCCTGATCCCTATGAATATTTTGTATTTTTCCTCCACCCACAAGAGTTATTACAGTTACCCAGAATTCCATTTTCAAAAATTAGGTCTTGCAAGCCCTTTGAAGGAAGTGCCATTTCAACTGAGGTCTCTGGTTCTTGGGCTAACTTTTCCATCTGTCAACTGCTGTCTCTTCAATAGCATTTGAACTTCCCTTTACTACAGCACAAGTGATGACACAATGTAGGCATGTTACTAGCATCTAAAATCTATATCTCAGCATGTCTAGCTGACTAAACAACACTAAACAGTATTTAATATACTTCTTTAAAAATATGAAATCTAAAAGTAATAAAAGCACAGCAACAGCTTCTGCGCATTGTCTCTGTACCAATATAAGAGAAGTCACACACTTCTTTCCTTCCCTGAGAACCTCATCCTGTGAAATTACTGAACACAGAGGAGACTGCATATTTGGGACAAAAAGAATAACATGCCTTATGTACATCTGGAGCAATATCATACTGAAATGAATTATCTTTTTATTTTAGGCAGTTAGTCAGGTAAATTGTCCTGTTTTGCGAACTGACTCCTAAACATGGAAATGGAGGCAAGTAAAGAAGTTCACGGTAAGGGGACATGCTAGAGACTCCTGCAGCTCTGTAATAAAATAAAATTGAAAAGTTTAATTCAACATTGGCTGTAGGTGAAGCTGAAGCAGACTGCCAGCTACAGTAAAGGAGTTGCATCCTACTTTGGTACAGATGAAAACACTCTTTTAAGCTTGTCATAATTAATAGGAAGATTTGAGTCATAATCATCTTTATGATGTGTTAAAGGATACACTGTAAGCAAAACCGTCTGATATGTGACTGAATGAAGTCGAAGTGTTCATCTCTGTAGTCATGCTCTTTTTCCAGAACACTGATGGCATCACACTGTCAAAATAAACACAAAATTAATATACTACTTCCAGGCACCTGCTGAAATAGCAGTGCTGCTACACATCCAGTTCACAAGGGGAAAGGGAGATGGAGTGGGGAGGGGTAGTGTAGAGGAAAACAAAAACCTGCTAAGATACTTTAGAAGCCTAATTGAATGTTTTTGTTTGTAATTATATATAACTTGATGTACATATACTGTGGTGAAAATTAACCAGGGAGGTAAAATGATTGGCATTTTTCATTCACTCCCCCTCCCCAATCCTGTGCAATAACTCAAAGTCTCTCTTGAAAACTTACCCACTAAACGACTTCACTATTTTTTACCCAATGTTTTTTTCACACACTGTAGTATTACAAGACAGTGTTTTCAATCCAGTTACTAACTAGCCCTTTGTAAAGAGAGACAAAAGCAAGGAATGTGGAAGTAGAAAAAGAAAAAAAAAGGAGTGGGGAGAAGAATAACAGAGCTGGCAGGTGAGAAGGAAGGTGCTGCTCAGATGAGAGGGTCAGACTTCCAGTGAAGGAACAGCATATGCATCAGAAGGTTTATGCCTTCACTGTGGGCCACAGAAGCTGCAGATGCAGTATGCTTACTGCCAATGAGAACTGAAGAGCCAGGGGGAGAAAAAACAACAAAAATAGCCACAGGAGAACCACACCGTTGTTTTCTTTAGATTAAGAATATGGTTACATATCTAACAGAAATCAAAACAGATCACAAACACCCTAAGAACTGAGGAAAGTTAATAGAGCAGCACTTTACTAACTGTAACTCTCAAATATGTTCATCTTCAGAAAAACAGATCAGAAATATTAAAAAAAGTTATCAAAACACTATGTTCAGCCCAAGGAGGACTGTGGAAATCAAGGGGAATTCTAGTTGCTTACTGGCTAGCTCACTTCTGTGAGCAAAACCAGATCTGAGGTGTTTATCAATTCCTTGAAAACTGGTAGAACTAAAGGAAAAGATAATTCCAAAATAACATGCAGTGAGAGGTTCCAGAAAATAACCAGTCTTCAACATTAAACAAAGAATTTTTCAACAAGCTATTCAGAATAACTTAACCACATGCTTCCCTCCCCAATTCCACAACTGACAGAGAGTTGCTTAATTTAAATATGCAAAAAACCTAAAATGTGAAACAAACCTTTGTACAAACTACTACTACTGGAATGCCTAAGTTACATGTTAGTGTATCTGCACCCAGGGGTAAAATCACACTGTCATCTTTGTCTTCCTGTAATGAAGTATTTCTTCTCTGTGGAGAAGCTGGAAAATCCTCGCCTGGTTCTATATATTCCTGGAAGTCTCTTACCACTGAAAGTAAAAAAAGTTATATTAAAACATCAGCTACTTTATTATTTCAACAATGATTTCCACTGGCATTGATCTCTAGCACTGTTGATTGCATAGTACTTCTGCATCTTTATGTTGAAAAAATGGAGCATGCATCTAGTGCTGACTAGTTGTTTGCTCTGTGCAGCACAGGAAAGACTAGCAAGTCTAAGATCTGCTGGACTGGCAGCCAGAAGAACATGATCTAATAAAAGTGTCCATAAGGACAACATGAAACCATTTTTATTTTATCACTGTGGAACCACTAGGCAGGTGCTATTAACGATTACTGTTTCATCTTTTTCCTGAAGGACATAAGTTTCCTTCCATTCTTTTTGGCAAAATTAATGGAACAGTTTGTCAGAATAAACAGAATTAAGCCCAACACATACTGCTTAGCTGCTACCATATACCAGGTTTTATCTACAAACTCTTTGTCCATTCTTCGCTCTTTGTACAGAGAATCTACAGTAGTAATAAACAAAAAAGAACAGAATACACAAACACTATTTATTACCTAGCTTTATAATTAGTTAATGACATAGTAAATATTTGGTATGCTTTTAAAATAGATCAGACACTACTTTAAAATTTAGCAGGGAGGGTAAGTCAGAATGTAACTTTCTATTTTCTCATTCTTGTCACAACTGTCTTGTCATGTTCCACTGCACACACCCAAGCCTCTCGTAACACAGCCACTTACTATTCCTCCAGTCAGGGATGCAATCTTAGGCATGAAATGTCTGTATCTTTCACATCATGTCCTGTTCCACACAGCAGAAACAAGATTCTACCAAACCAAACCACTGATTACTATTCCATGAGTAGCACATCCTAATTCAGCAAAAGAAGTCAGGCAGCAAGGCAGTTCAGCTGCATCACGCACAGGGGCAGCTTATCTACCCCCAGACATTCTCACCTCTTTGTCCTGATTTGTGTTAACCCACTGCTACCTTTGCTAGACTGACTAAAGCCCTTCAAATTAACACCTAGAAAAGCACTTGTGGAATTAACAGAGCAAGACTGACTTCAACACCCTAGAGGAAAAATTATATTAGGTCAAGATTATTCAATTTTTCTGCAGCTCTCTGAGTTCACAATAACAAAAAGCACATGCACCGATTATAATCTCTACTTGAACAGCCAACTTGGGCTCTTATTCAGGGACCGCTGCTACTTCAGTCTGGTCTGAGAGCCTCCCAAATCAACTGAATGTGTTTTAAACCCAGAGTCCTCACCAACATATGCCAGTCACTCAACATCTTTCCTGCACAGTATCCTGTCTGTTCTGGGATAAAATAAAAATCACACTACTCCAGTGTGTGAATTCCTAAAATTCCCACTGTATGATCATAACATACTAATCTTTATATGAGTACAGAAAACAGTAAAAAGGAGGATTGATTTAGTGTATCACACCTCAAAGACTGTGAAATACAATCTCAAGTCTTTCTTAGAGACACAATTTCATTAGACACAGACTAATTCAGTAAAGAGAGAGGGCTTTTGCAACCCTTCACACACAGCTGCTACATACCCCCTTAATATCTTTCCATATGAGTTCTAGTCCTCCCAGGGTCTGTCTTTGAGAGAAGCTAAGCTGCTGGAACGGGAAGACAAACATAGCAGCGTATCTCCAGAAAATTACACACACAAACCCTCTGTAGATTTCAGCCTTGTTAGCAAGTTAAACCAGCTCAAAGGAGCACTGAGCCTGACACAAGAATAAAGTAGGACCATGTAGCCAAAAGTCATGCAAGCAAGACTCCTCCCTGCTTCTTCTGGCACTGTCAAGCTCCTGCCTGCCCAGCAACCCATGAAGCCACATCACAAGAGGATCAAACAGCTTCCAGTCACATCTGGATTGTGTCCAGGGCTTCTGTTATACCCAATGTATAGACTAGCAGTATCTGTAAGAATTAGACCAGATGATAAAAGAACAAAACAACAGAAAAAACTAAACAAGTAGCATATTTTCTTGACTTGCCTCATGGTTTGCAGTTTCTGGATTTTGTAGAGTTTTGCTATTCTGTTCACTCAGTCAGTAAGGAAGCAAAACTACCAGCTACACATTTTCGATAACAGAGATATTGCATCCTTACTACTTTCATCCAGCAAAATCATATCCTGAAATTGTATGTTAGGATGTTTAATACACATACACACACTAACTCCATTCCCAAAAACCAAAACAAAAACCACATCCAAACAAGCTCAGCTCCTCCCTCCTAAAAAAAGTTATTTTTGAGGAAGATATGATTCTCAATGATACTTCCCTTAAAAGAATTTCTCTCTTAAAAGGATGAAGAAAACGACCAACTTTCCCCCCTTCTCCCCATTCTGAAGTATCTACAACCATTGCCTGACAGCTTATCACAGCACAGCTACAACCTGCATTTCTAAAATAACTATTCAGCAATCTGGCACTCAGATGCTTAAGAACACACCAGTTACAGAGTGACTTCAGACTTACAAAGTTTAATCATCCTGTTTGATCTTAACACACAGCTTTCTCAAATACTTTTCCTTGCAGTAATTCACCAAGAGATGAATGGGAAAGACTCATGTTTTATTACCCCAAGGGAAATACACTTGTGCCCAAAAGTAATATGGAGCCATAATGTTAGCAAGTTCAGGCAGACAGTTTAGGGAATCCTGAAATATTTTTGTGTTCTGCATGTTTAAAACTAAAAAGACAAGACACTGACAGAGCCATATCCTATCCATGCCAAAACAAATATACAGCTGTGTTAATGTCAATAACAATTATGATAAAAATCTTCAAGTAGAAAGGGCCCAGGCATAGCCATGTTGTCATGAACTCTCTCAACACTGACACTTTTGGCAGGCACAGAACAAGTCCCAGATTCTCTGAGTAATTACAGGAACGATTATGAAGCAGATGTAGTGACCTACCGTTTAAATAAATTAATAAATTGAAAAATTGAAAGCTAAGGATTTTTTTTCTTGGAATATCTCATCTAGAAAAATATGTAAAATGCAAGATTGTCATTTCAGCTGTGTTTATTCTGAAAGTTTTTTCCCCCCAAATTGTTATTCTGTTAGAAAGAAGTACTAGTATTGTTCATACAGCTACTTCAGACTTATCTGAAGCTCGACTGGCTTGATAATCCCTAATTTTAAGTAACATTTCCAAAGAATGAAAAAGACTGCAATGGAGGGATTAAATGGTGCAGAAAGCATTAAGCATATTTAAATGGATTCCCATGTATTTGCAGAATACTCACACTTCTGTTCCATTTCTTTCATTTCTTCAGGAGGAATTTTTAACTTGTCAATATGTTCTCTTACAACACTTGCCCATTTTTGTAAAGAATCCAGTGCAGTCCAGGGTCTAGACATGTCTACTACCAACATAATTAGAGTGTCCTTTAGAGAGCTCGCCTCCATTGCAAATTTAAGAAGACCTTTGTGATACAGGTCACCATCCAAAATCCATACATTACATCTTGTTTGGTCTACAAAAAAAAGGAAAAACATTTTATGAGATTTACCTGAAACACACCACTACAAAATGGCTATTAAATCTTCTTTAGACATGTAAAATACAAGGAAGAAAGCAGATGACATATCTTTATCAGTCAATTGAACATACATAACATCACAGCAAACTGCATCTTGTGGAGACAAGCTCCTCCTCTTCCAAACCCTGATGTTTAATGGCTGATAACTGAAGATCTTAAATACATCATCTGAAAGGGAGAGATAGCATTCAACATTTCAAAAATAGTTGTTCACCATTTTAGAGAGAGAAAATGTTTTCTTCAAGATGCATCTCAGAAGAGCAGAACTGGATGAACTCAGTCATCCCTTTTCAGCCCTCAGTCTGCTCAACTCTCAAGGGCTGCCATCTCTCCTTCAAACTCTAACATGATACGCCTACATAACTCTTCAACTACAGAATGTATCTTGGCCATTCAAAAAACTGAATAACTGCAAGTTTTTAATGATTGAGATGGACTTGAAGTTATTCTTCCAATTTGTGAAAGTGCAATCAACATACAAATAGACCACCCCACTGCTTTTTTTCCCCCAAAAAACCCCCACCATACTCCAGTATTCACAGACACTTCTACAGTTAATGAGGAGTTGTTGATTTAAAATTAAGGAGCTTAACAGAATTACATTTTGCCTTCAGGTAAGTTTTTATCACTTGTTACAGAAGTCTGATTTAGATCAAACTCCCAGTACTCTTAACTCTGGTTTCAATTTACGTTTGAGATCAATAGCCAGGTATGAAAGTCAGGAAAGCAGATGATTTCACATATCCCCCCCCAAAAAAAGAGGCCAACTTCTTCTGGTTCTCCTTCTACACAGATTTGTTCTTATAGTATAGACAAGAATTCCCATTTTTCCCTAAAGCTTCCAGTACATCCTTATTCACACCCCGTAACTCCAGGTATTTGGATCTTAAACAGGATCTTAAACATACTTCTTACTTTCTAGCAATGCCTTCACCCAAACTTTTGGATTGGTGGTTTTTGGGGTTTCTTGTTGTTTGTTTTTTACATCTCCCTTAGCATCGTGCACATTTCCCCACCCACCAATCCGTAACAGTAGTCCTGCAGATTCCATGCCACCAAGACAAAGGTTTCTCTGTAGGTTTATGGTAACTACTTGCTATAGTAATTGAAATGGAATATAGAAGCCTGGGCATCTTTTCCTCTAGGCCTGAGGAATGTACATCTATTCAGAACGTTGCAGCTAAGTCTGCTTCCCTGGTCTTTTCGGCCTTTTCTTCTGACGAGTTCTTCTCCTCCTCTACCACTTAAGCGGTCATTCATGGTATCTACTAAGGGAATTACACTGACAAACTTCCTTACCATACAAATCCCTTCTGGCCTAAGCCATGATAAAAGAAAGAAGATCATCCCACTATATTATCACTATGTTATCACCCAGATATATCACAGATACAAACTTACCATCTCGGTCTTCATCATGCACATTTAAATACAAGTATTCCATTCCTCTTCCTTTTTTGTATTCCTCTATTCCTTGAATTTTTCCTATTAAGCTAGTTTTACCTGCTCCATCTTCACCTGCAGAAACAGAAGTAAGATAGCACTCAATCTTTAATCACTGTTACATATTAAAACCCACCTGGGGCAATAAGAAAACCATATCCTAACAGGGTGACTGACCTCACTGAAGTTTTGAAATACAGCAGGTTTTGCCCAACTCATCCATCTGTTCTAAGTGCATGTCTCAGCTTCAAATCTTATTTCTAGTTATTGATAAATGCAATTATGCCACTAACTGTCTTATCTGAAATAGGCTCTCACACCTATCTTTAAAAAGCTCTGTTAAGGAGTAGTTAAATACCTCAAACAATTTCAGTCTTTCAGCTACAACCAAAGTAGTAGCAAAGTTTTTTCTAAAGTAGTTTCTAAGCTCCTCTTACAGGTCAGAAGAACATGATTTAGAACTCCCTCATATCAAACAGCACACAGCACCAGGCTGAGTAAGGCAAATCTGTTTCCTTAGCATTTATGGGTTGGTTCCTTTGAATATTTTCTCTGTTACAGGTCTGAAGAAACCTTAAACAGTAAGCCCACTGCCTTACAGTACACCTGTGTGTATTTGGGTAGCACAGAGGAACAAGCCTGCAATCCAGATCCATTCACTCCTATTCTCTTCCCTCCAAAAGGAGCTCAGGTAACCAATGAGCCTTACAGCACATGCACAATGTAAACACCTCAACTAGCACCAGAGGCTCTTCTTGAAAAACCTAATTTCTGGTCATCTGTCCCAGAGTTGGAAAACTTCACATGCAGTTTTTCCAACTTGAAGGAATAATTAAGCTGAATTTGGTCACAAAGCAGGGTTTTGCCACTCTGATTTGCAGAATGATGTGGATGTAACAATTAGACATCAGAAAATTCTTGAAACTCACTCACAAGTTACAAAATTAAGATTAATCCCAGGTCTCTAAGAGGCACCTTATGAGTTTTATGTTAAATGCAACATTTTTTTCCCAAGTCTCTCCTATACGAGGAGAGTATAAACACTTGCTTTCAACCACATAACAAAGAGGAAAGTTCAAGGGCAGTAATTTTCACTGTTAAACATAATGATGTTTTCCCTTTACAGGGAACTGACCATGACCTTATAGGCAATGTTATGGCTACATTAAAAACACTACAGAAATAAACACTGGGAAGAGCAGAAGAATTACACTTTGATAGACTGATTTTGAATTTGCTTAACATATAATTCCTAAGGTTACCACATGAAGCCTTCAATTTAGAGGTAAGCTTTATTTTCATATTTCACTAACAGTCTAGAAAACTTAAGACTGCTGACTTTAGGGAGTCAAGGGGATTTTACTCAATTGAATGAAAAGGCTATTTTAAATAAAATATATTTTTAAAAATAGAAAAAAGAGAAAGAGAAATAAGACCAGAACTGAAGTTTAAAGTCTAGTTTAGACAAGTAAAAAATTAAGTTGTATCAATTTAACTTTTTCATAATTGAAGAGCTCATTTGTAAGTTTCTTAACCATGTTATATATATCACGACATACTTGAGCAAACAACTACAGCTATAATTAAATAGTGTTAAATAACTATTGAAAAGCACTCCTATTTTCTATTCATACATCAAGCTTTTCCTCTTCTTGTAAGAACATTCTATAAAATAAAAATTCTGACGAAGAAGTGAGGAGTTCAACCTTCATCACCAGAGATGAATTACAATTCCTCCTCCGCTCTCACCCAAGTACTTATCCAAGCTTCTTAAAATTGTCATCTAAAAACAACTGGAAGGAGTTTATTACCTGCTACTCTGACATGTTATGAAGTTACTTCAACTTCTGCCAACAACGTCTGTATGATTCAATGGGCTATTTTACCTTTTTGAACAGGCAGCTTCAATTAATTTGTGCTAGCAGAAGGCTCAACAGGTAAGACAAACCAAAATTATTCCTTTTAATGAGGGGTTGCACTCAGCAGCGTTCTTAGTTTCTCAGAACAGCTGACTCCCAGCTAAGTTCTCGTGTTTCACACAGGTGGTAATAAAGATTTCAATTGCTAACACTGGGAAAGTTTAACATCTTCTGCAAAGCATATCTGCCAGTTCTTAGCAAAAGTTGCTGCAACAGGTCTGCATAACTGCAGGTGTTTTTCTACATCTGACAAAAGACACACTTAAGCAGTCTAAAACATGCTTATACAGATGTTAATAGCTGTGCAACTATTGTTTGAAAGTGCTCATGCTAAACAATATAGAGAAACTTGAAATATATATCCCACAAGCCTCTTACTTATCACAGCTCTGTGTTATATCATTTTCTCTCCACCCTCATATTTCCAACTGCCTAAAGTAAATTGGAGTTCAATATTGTTAATATCTTACGGCAAAATAGGAGCTGGAATTTTATTTCCTCCCCTAGATTGGAAGAAATTTTATCAGTACAGCATAAGACAAGTTGAGTTGATGTAAAACTAGTACCTCTAGTATGTACACACAGTAGAGTCATTTCTGTCTTCCATCACAGAATTACCTAAATTCACTCTGTTCCATGAAGAGGACTGTCTACTCCCTTCTCATTAGCAAATATCCACCCATTTCAGAGCACCAAGGTCAGGTAGGTGGATCACTGACACATATAATGGTATTGGACGAGTCACTGCATGCAGAGAGCAGCACTCATCTTTCAGCAGAAAGCCAGAATGATGCATTAGTGAAGTTTAAAGGGATTGGTACTACTTTCATTAATTACTCAGGTAAGGAAGAGAATAGTATAGTTTGCAGAGGATGTAAGAGAAACCAGAAGATCTGTGGAGAAAAGAATTAGAAGCAACACTGACAAGTGGTCCAAAACAAGTTAGCAATCCATAAACTAACAAGTTTACAAACAGGATGACCCACCTGCAAGGGTGCAAGACAGCTGCCTAGGCAAATGTGCCCAATTCCATAGGAGATCCAGAGTTCTTGACATATTTAAGCCAAATTAGAGTCAATATTTTTTCAATATCACTGAAAAAGCTGTCAGAAAGTAAAACTAGAACCATTGTATATGACATAAGGACTTCCTCCTTTTTGTCCAAGCAATTGATCATAAAAATTGAGGAAAAGATAACTGTCTGGGCCAAGAGAATATAGAATCATAACTGAATAGTTTGGGTTTAAGGAAGTTTAAAGGAAGGGACTTTTAAAGTCATCTCATCCAACCCTCACACTAGTCTGACCCAACATGCTAAGACTCGAGGTTTCATCTGCCTCTACTTTCTATGTTTAATATGTTGAATATACCTTTTAAAATTGTGGAAACTCCAAATGTATTTGCATCGCTGTTAATTTTTCCAACCTGAGACTTCAGTATAAAACACTTGAAAAGTCAACACACTTTGAATATACCGAGTTATGCTAGGAAAGAGCAGCAGTAGGATTTTGTTTTGTAGCTACTCTTCAGCAAGAATATCAAAATACAAATCAATTCTAAACCAGTGCTTATCTAAAACTCTTACGTAGTTACTAGAAATCTAATTACCAAATTAATTCTGAGTTCATGCAATGCTAACTCTCAAGACTTCTCAAAACTCAAACATTTTACTGTAATATCTTTAGTGTGCACAAAAGGTTCTCTCCCTAAGGAGGGGGAAATATTTGTAAGGAAATGAAAGTCTATTAGTCGTTTGAGGTTTGATGAATAATGTACAGCATAATAATGCAATTAGCTTTAAGTCCTACCAGGGACATATATAAAAGTATATATGCTTTGAGAAAAACTCAATAAGAATACATATATACACATATACTATATGGCATTCGGAATGACAAACTTTAACACACTTAAGCATATTTACCTTCGTTTGTTGTCTCTGGATATCTCTAAAATATCTAAAAAATAATGCTGCTTAGTTTCAGACAAAACTAAAATATCACATTCCCTAGGCTTAAACATCAATGCATACTAATATTATGAAACAGAAGTGGTTTTTTTTTAAAGTGCTACTGAAGGAGTACATAAAACAGAGCCTTATGTACCTTCAAAGAGAGTCATCATCATCCTCCAGTTCCTTTAAAAATTCTAAGATGGAAAATCCTCTAGCTTCTTCTTTATTTCTAACTGTGGGATTATTAAATTAATTATTGACTTCCATACACAAACTCACTGAGCAAAACATTTCTGACACCATTTTCGATAAGGAATTTCAAGGTAGAATAAAAATCAGGTAGATTTTGCATCCTGCTTTTGCAAACAATACAAAAGGTCCTATTTTTGCAGAGTAAATCCTAAAGAACTAAAATGCCCCATTAGCTCAAACTGGACTCACACACTAATACTACAGTGAGGACACAGAAGTGATGCTTCTACCAAGCAGTGCTATGCACCAAAGCTGAACACAAGTAAAAGTGAGTCAACAGATTTAATTTTGCAGAAAAGTCAGGATAGGAAGCAGCTGAAACAAAGCCAACTCAATCTGCTTATGCACAGTATTTCATCATCTTGTTAACAAAACGGGAAGTCTTACACTCAACTAAGCGAAGCCATTGCATTTTTATGCCCACACTTCTACTACTTCATCAGAGTTTGGGGCTGTCAAAGCTCCTCTGTCCAAGGTGCTACTCTGTCCACAAAACAGTTTGACAACATCCTTGTTGCTGCCCTCAAACATATAAGAAACTACAGTAATACAAGCCTTTGCCAGCCTCCTCCCTTCTCACTACTCCAGGCAAAACACATGTTTACTGAGCAGAAAATCAAACCTCACTAAATGTTCTGCTACAATACAGAATTTAGCAGAATAGTCACCCCCAGACAGGAAGGGTGGGCAATGAGGTGAATGAATTGCCTTCTGTGAGCGCAGGCAAGCGGGCACTTATCGATGTACTGCTACACAAACTGTTCAGCCATAAGCTATCACAACAGAGAGAACTTAGGCTCTATTACACAACTTCTTCAACCTTTCAATTACACATTTTAAAATTCAGAATATTTAACACTTCTGCTATTTCCACATTTCTTTTTTCTTTTAGAAAATTCAAATAGAAGTAGATTTTCACTTGTCGTAAAACAAGACATTTCTTACTTCTCACAGAAGCCTGTACATGGAAGAGCAACCAGTGTGTTATCTCCAGGACAGACATGGGGTTTGACTTTTTATTTCAATTGTTTTTCCACCGCGATTACAATATGTCAAGGCAAAGAAGCACAAAGTGAACATTTCTTTTGTGCCATCAGTATTGATGGTCTGCACCTCTTCGATCTAGGCTTTGATTTTTTTTTTCGACAGCTCTTGGAAAAACCCCAGATGCATTTAATTTTTTGTAATCTATAATCCTACTGGCGCCTTGATGGGAGTTGGTGTGTTTGCATTATAAACCAATCAATTAAAATTCAGCTTGATATGAGAATTATACAACTCATCTCTTAAAAAAAAAAAAAAGGTCCAAACAAGGCCACACAAAACTAGAAATGGTCCTAATTAACACCTTCTGCACATCCCACACCCCCAAGCATATTTTCATGAATTAGCTTCACACGTCTTACAGTGCAAAAGACAGCTTCTGGGTAGAACAATTTAGAACATCTAATACCTGTAACATAAAATATTGAGTACTTTTATTAATAGAAAAACATCCATCTTGCTTAAATATGATAGAACAAAGCCATCGAGTCTAAACATGAGTTATTGAACAGGGCCAAGACGCCATCCCAGAATACCAGAGCAATCACTATTCTACACCATGTGAATGACTGAATCCTGATACAGCGGTGTAGAGACATAAAGGTCTTCTTCCTACTAGAACCAAGCACGTGGGTACTACAGCTATTTTCAAGATGAAGTACTTCTCACAGACTAATAACTGCTTTTTCTACAGCTGCATATTAGTGAAAGAGGCTTGTTCATACATTCTATACTAATTGAAGAATGCCTTTTGCAGAATAAGACCAAAATAATCCGAGTAAGCCAAATTTAGTTTGCTTTCAAAGAACCAAAGAACAAATTAACTATGAGATGATGAAATCCTTCTCTCAATCCCTCAAAACAACATGGAAGTTCACAATAAATAAGTCATATCAAGCCTTCACATAACTTGCCACTAAATTATTATTTAGTCATTGGATAAAAAGTTTCTCCTCCTCCAAGTTTGTTTTGCACTGCCAGGTTAAGTCTTTCTCCTCACATATGATTTTTTTGGTATCTTTGTGGCACCAAAAAATTATATAACTTCTCTGAGGAGCACCTTAATTGCACTTCTGCATTTCAACAGGATAGAGAGCAGATTGTAGACAACTCTTCCAATATGTCTTTTGCCAAGTCCTGCACCACGAGAAAACAGGGCCTGACTGTGGAAAAATGCACAGCAGAAAGTGTTACTTATGCTTGGAGAGACCCACAGTCAGAAAGCCAAATGTTGCAGAGAATTCCATAGTGAATATGAACAGCATCCATCTCTTAACACAAGCCTTCTCCTTTAACATAGCAGGAAGTCATCTAGTGTATTTTACCCAGGCTCACTGCTAAAATAGAATAATCCCATGTTACTATCCAAGGGACACCTTTATAGGTACTCCTGCCACTAACCTGCCTGGAAAAACAGAAGCACAATTCCTTTCACTGTTCTTCACCTTTGAAGCTATTTCAGATACAGAACCAGTAACCAGCAGCATCTCTGACAATGATGAGACAAACTAAAATAAATGCAATTCAAGGATTTCAGAACTTCCTATGCTGTTCTAAGTGAGTTTTACTACACAGCATTTGTGTAATTCTGACTTTTTGGAAGGGTATTATAGCTGGAAGGACACTACAAAGAAGTACTACTTAATTCTAAAAAAATGTAGCTACAAACCAAGCAACTAGAATCTTATCTAGGTCAATGCCCCATCAAAACAATTGACACTTTAGGAGTATAACTCTGCTGACTGAAACAATTTGGAAGGCTACGTTGACTACATTTGGAAGGCTTTCATTACCAGCAGAAGGTGAAGAAGTTGCAATAAGAGGAGGAAAACAAGCTCTCTGACTTAACTTCTGCAATCCTATGGAATTAAGAAACATTTGACATTAACAATATGGACAGTGTGAACAAGCAGTATTTCATCGGTTACACTGATGATCTGATCACAGTGGAACTTTCAGGTGTTTGAATAGGAAAAAATAAAATGGAAAACTAATTTTCCTGGTGTTAAGTACAAATTTAAGTAAGAAGACTTTACATACTCTCATGACAATTTGCCGTAATGGAACTTAAGAAGTTCACTATATTTCATGGGTCCGCTAGAAGAAAGAGCTCAAAGATTCAAACAGGCCTGGCCCTGAGAAGTGAGATGTCTAGGGTAAAGAGAAAATGTGGACACAAAGCAGTTGAACTCTCAGTGCCCACAAACTTAAAGCCTTTATTATCAAGTGGAGTGAAATGAATAAAGAAAACCAAAATGCTAGTGATTCAGTAGAAGCATAAGTGTGCAATACAGGACACGGAGTCAGGTGTACACGTGTCACTGGATGGTTTGAAATTGCTAGAATTGTAGGCAAAGAATATACTATGCTCCAGAGACAGAGGAACATATGAAATATAAAGCCACACAGAAAACAACTACTCAATCCACTTGCCAGCTGGGAGCCTGTTTTCTGGTGCTCGAATGCATGCTACAGTTTATTGGATAAATGATTAGTTCGGGTCTCTGAATCCAAGTCTCCACACATTTTATAGCACTATGGATTCCATCCGTCAGCTGCAATGGTGACTTGTCAGCTGCTCCCTCTACTCCACTGGCTGGTTAAGATATATCAGAAAGAGAGCTCCCAGTTATAAGCATCAGCCTTCTCATCACACTCAACAAAAAGCATCTCCTGCAATCAACTACCTTTATTACAAGAGGGAGCAGAAGAGACAGTCCAGGAGTTAAAAAAAAAAAGAAGCAAGAGCAACAAAAACACACTCTTTCAGTTATCTGCAAAAAGTAGCTAAAAATGTCAATGAAAGCAGTCCTTATGAAGGCAGGGACATCGTATATTTTCTGCTGGTATAGTCTGCTAAATGAGATAGCTATGGTCACTATGATAGAGCTGCCTAGAAATGAGAGTGTGACTCACATAAAGTTTATGAAAGCTTGAGTTTTCATTATTTGTTCATACAAGAAGAGAGAAATGCTTTCATGTTACATGTGGTGCCAATCAGAGTGTAAAGTCTTCACAGAAAAAGAGTTATTGAAAAAATGTCTGCAAGTGAAACAATTTTGGAGGAGTAAAACTGTGAGTTAATTAATATTTGGCTGATACTAAGCAGGGGATTACCAATATTATATGTTAACTTTCACTTCATGAAACTATGTGCCATATCTAGAGTTTAACATTTGGCATTCCAGTTTCCTTTAGTTATTGCTGTGATATGTCAAACTGCTTGCCAGATTCTTAAAAACGAGATGTTAACATAGCTAAAAACAAATACTGAAACAGGAGAATTAGCACGCCAGGTTCTCAGAACAACTAGGCATACAAATGTATGCACTGTTTGAAAAATATAAATGTTGTAGGCAAATTAGAAAACTTGTCCTAGGAAACAAAAGAACACTACGTGGTGGGTTTTTCCGGATGGCTTTTCGGGGGGAGGGAGTGGGATGCTGGAAGCTTAGGGAATTTTTTTAAAATGCAGATTGTAATGAAAATAAGCACTAATTTGTTACTATGTATCATGTTTCAGCTGGTAAGTTTTGACCAATATGACTGTTTATATGGCAAATATTTGTCTGCCACAAAATGCATGAAAACCATCAAGACTTTGGTCAGCTTTACAACTTCTGCTTAAAACTATTGAAAGCATAATGAAACTGAAAATAATCATGGCAAGAAGTGATCTGTATTAATAATAAAAGTTAGTAAAAAACTATCAAAAGGAACAAAGCTTGAACACAGAGGAAATGTGAGATAACAGAGAGACTGCAAACACACAGCTCAAGAACCCAAACAGACAGAACTTCACACACTGAATCTGTCCAATACAGAATACGTAAGTTCTCTCCTTTTTTCTGTGCCAGTGTGCTTCAGGCACAGCATCATGACTTGCAAGTGAACAACAAAGGTTAGGTATTCTCACAAAGAACATAGCCATGGTCCTCACTGGCTGGTCCTCAGATCTGATGTTCTTTTACCTAAACACATGTCAAGCTTTTTTTCCCACCCTTTGGACCAAAAACCACAATTTCTAAGCAAGAATCAGAATTTCCTTTACAAGCTTGCAAATCTTTTAAAAAACGCATCAGTTGAAAAAAGAAAAAAAAAAGTATTACATTAAGTCATTCTATAAACTCTAAGTAAATGGTAAAAAAGAAAATTTCTATATAACAGGTTGAATATCACAAACTAAATGAGCTTTTGGAAACATTCTATGGTGCCTTCTCTAGCCCCGAAGGAAGCAGTCTCCAGTTATTGAGTACTAAGGATTACCTGACTATGAAGAGAAGAAAAACAGAGTGTAATCTTGATAAGGATCACAGTTTGAAGAAGAATCTTTCAACTTCAACAAGGACAATCATCCATTTCAGGTTCAAGGTATCACATGAAAAGCTGTCAATCATTATGAAATCTTTCTTTACTACTACTAGAACTTCCAATCTCACTATCTTACTTAATTACATAACATAAAACGTAACAAATTAAAGGGGAGTGAGTCTTGTAACAGCTTCACTAGACCATCCTGTAGTCCTTGCACAGTCTTCTCAGTCAGTTTTAAGTCACCACTCAGCTTATCAAAACAGGAAGAAAAGGATCACAGTGATTGCTTTAGGATTATGGAGGGAAAAAAACCTTAACTTGAAAAACCTCAAGAGACTATAAACCACAAGACTATGCAGAATTATAGCGTGCATAGAGTCTGCATGAAAATCTTACTGAGTTTTAACCACGTTTCCAAATATTAACACGCAGTTCTTTCAGGGGACAGGGAAGTTGGCAAAGGAGTGGAAGAAGCAGCTAGTTATAAATCCATCCACTTGGATTCCTCATGTTGTCTATTGGTATTAGCATTTAATAGTCTTTCAGGAAAAAAAAAACAACAACAAAGCAACAAAAACAAAAAAAACCATCCCACTAATAATAGTAGCAATAATACATTCATACATACATGAATATGATGCTTGGGAGCATCCATTTCTTCTCCCCCCGCCCCCGAAATTTTTAATTTTGACGAATCATTTTTCTTCTTTCCCTCAACAGCGAATATCAGCTGGGCCTCTCATTATCGCCTTATCAAAGTCCCCTTCCGTAACTCCTCGCCCCGGCCAGGTTGGACTAAGGCACTGGGTGGAGATAAGCGGGCAGCAGCCGGCGATGCCGCCGCGCCACTTGCCGATGCTGCCGCTGCCGCCACGCCGGGTGGGCAGGGCAGAGCCGGCACAGCCAGCACGCCCATACGGCCTCCCCGCCCTCCGGCCCACGGCAGCACCGTCACTGACACCGCTCGGGCCACGGAAGCAGTTTTTGTGTCTGCATGACACACCACCAGGACCGGCAAAGCAGCACCGCTGGCTCAAGCGGGGGAGGTTTCAGGGCCCGCACGCCCCCCGAAACCAGCACTCATGGGGGGAAAAGACAATAAAAGCTCCCCGTCTAAGCCATCTAAACCTAAGGAACCAGGGTGGGGGAAGGACAGCGAGGGTATTATGGCGGGGTACCTACGATGACGGGCGTATCTAAAGCATCTCTGGATATTGCATATCCAAAATGAAGCTAAGCTATGCAAGGGAAGAAGCGAGAGGGTTAAGACAGCACCTTGCCACCCATCAAGCCCCCCTCCCCTTGGGGCGCTAAACAAGGGAAGCTCCAGAGAGGGCTCAGGAGCCAGCCTGTGTGCGGCGGGGATGGGAGAGGGATCGAGATGCTTTTCTCAGCCTGTGTGCGGCGGGGATGGGAGAGGAATCAGGATGCTTTCCTCACCCAGCAGGAGGACGTTCTTCCCCGAAGGCAGCTTAGAGCGGGAGCGCGTGGACACCTCGCTGAGGATGCAGGACCTGGCGTGGAGAGACGACACCGCTTAGGAGGGGGCTCCCGCTTCCTCCCGGTCCCCACCCTCGCCATCTCCCGGGAAAGGAGGATAAGGCGCGGGGGGCAGGGCAGGAGTTGCCGCTGCCAAGGGGAGGTGCCCCCCCAGCTCAGTGACTGAGCGGGACTGAGCGCCAGCGGGAGGGGAGGATTATCCAGTCCCCCTCCCCTCGCCGCCCGCAGGGCACGGAGCCGCTGAGGGCGGCGGCGGCCAGCGCGCCCGGGTCCGCGGCCGCGGGGCGGGGCGGGAGGGCGCTCACCAGAGGTTCTGCCCATCGTCCTCATCGGCGCCCGCCCGCAGCTCCGCGTTGTTGTTGTTGGTCGTGGCCGCAGAGGCGGCGGACGAAGCCGAAGGAAAGCCGGCAGCCGAGGAGAGCCCGGAAGAAGCAGAGGAGCCGAAGGAGCCGACTCTCCCCACCGCCGCCGCCATCTTCGCTGCTGCCTCCTCCTCCCTGCCCGGCCCCGCCGCCTCCCCGGGACGCGGAGCGGGCGGCGGCGCCGCGCCGGCGGGAACCCGGATGTTGGGAGGTCGGGGGCGGGGACGGGGCGGGGGGATCGGCGCTCCAGTCGCCTCCGTCGGGCGGCCCGGGAGCGGAGCGAGTGCCTTCGGGTCGGAATGTCTCCAGTGCCCTTCCCCGCTGCGAGGTGTTGCCTTGGGCAGGGAGCTGCGCTGTGCCGTTTGCTCCCCCGGCAGCCCCAGCCCTGAAGGAAGCACCTCGCATCCAGGAGAAGTAAGTGCGGCTGGGGGCGAGGCGTGCTTTTTGGGGAGGACAGGGTGGCCATCCTCTCCAGGAGGCCTCGTTACTTCATCTTCTCTCACGAGTATTGCTGGAGACCTGGAAAAAGATGGGTCGCATCAGCACCATTTTAACATCTCGACTCTTGCTGGAAGTCCCAGAAGAAGCAAGGAAGCAAGTCAGCCCTTTTCCCTCTCTTTACTTTGGTAGCGTGTTTGTGAGTGTAACACGTGAATGGCTTTGAATTCCGTAAAAGTTTAATGGGTGAGTTTTGTCCCTTCGGGGGCATTCAGGGAAAACCCAATGCAGGGGACTTTTCCTTGTGTACCTCTATTTCAGACAAAGGGTGCACATTCCCAGAGCCTCTGGATATACAGAAAGGTATTGGCTAGATTAGCGACTTATGTATGCCAGCAGTTTGTACTTTAGTTTTTTCTTGCTGCTGTGTTAATTTTGTTTTTTCCTAAAGACACTGTTTTTATGTAGTATTTCGAAACAGGAAAAAAATTATCCCTTTTTCTTAGCCATGCATTCCTCTCAATGCCTTTCTGTTTGCTTTGCAACCCAAAATACAAACATTCCTCTCATGCGTTTGTTGTTTTAGTAAAGATCGGGTGTTGCAACTTGTAGGTCACCATTCATGTAAGTGTATTTCTTTACTCAGGTGTAAAATAGGTGAAACGACAGTAGTCATGTACTGAATTACAGGTGCTTTTTACGGCAGATGTGCAGTTATTGATCAGAAGTATTTTGTTGTGGATAGAACACGAGTGTGGAAAACTGGCAAAATTCTGGTGGAGATGCATCACCTCGTTAACGGTGACCACTAAATAGAGGAATGCTGCTGAAAAGCCACCAAGAAAAAACTCTTGCTGTATGACCCCACAAGGCCTTCTTACGACCTGCTATGAACTGCCTTCCTCTGTTATCTCTAGTTTTCCTCAGTGTTGGGCTAACTGATTTAAATCACTAAAATAGCAGAAAACTGATTACTAAAATGGGTGAATAACACTTCCAATTTAGTGAGCTGAATCATCTTGTGGAAAGTGTTGGACAAGTGGCTGAGCCAGAACAAAGGGCGAGGAACAGAACTGACCAGAGATTAAGGAGAGAAGGAGTTTGAATTTGGAAAT
Source organism: Manacus candei (assembly GCF_025592945.1). Classification (NCBI taxonomy): domain Eukaryota; kingdom Metazoa; phylum Chordata; class Aves; order Passeriformes; family Pipridae; genus Manacus; species Manacus candei. The sequence goes on along the minus strand of NW_026138074.1, from coordinate 4,927,999 downwards.
CAGGGGGATGGGAACACCTTGCCATTGACAGTAAACAGATAAGTCAGCTCAGCTGCAGGTCAAGATGCGGTTCTAAGAGAAAGCAAAAAACGAACAAAGAACCTCAACAGATTCTAGAATACATTTCCTAGCAGAAACACCTTCTAAGAATCCAAACTTTAGCAACCTACTTCAATCAAAAGGGATAATACTGGTTTTAACATAATTTGAGAAATGGATTGCTATTTATTCTGGTGTGTGGTCTTCAGATTTTTGTGAAACGTTACTAAGAAGTGGAAAATCACTACAATTCAATGAATTACCTTTTAACACCTTACTTGCAGAGTCACTGAAAATAACGAGAGTTTCAAACTACTTCATGTTGCTTGTTATTTTGAATTATGTTCCTTATCATATTGTTCACGTGTGAAGTATATTCAATTGATATATGTAAATGATATTCCCCTAGGACTTTTTTGGAACTACAATGTGTATGACAGAATTAATATTTAAATATGTGAAAGTAGTAGAAAATAAAAGGCTACAAGAAAGAATGATAAGAGCATGTTGCTTTGTGCTTTGTAAGGAACATATTGATGCTGAGAAAAGATGATGCAATTTTCCTGCGCTTCTGATTTTATAGAGGCTAATGTTGCTTCCTGGAAAAAAACCAAAACCTTGTGATTATGAATCTACCAAAGATTGTTCACAGTGAGAGAGAGACCACCTCTTTTCTTTCTCCACTCCTCCTTCCCCTGACATCCAATCATTCTGGAGTCTTTTTAAGGTGGCTTTCACTGCCTTGTAATAGAGGATTTTGTTGTGTATCTGTGAAAGAGATGTGTACAGTTAAAATTCTCTGAGGATTCACTTACCAAATTATCACATCTGACAGTTTTGATGATGGTTGTGTGGTGTATTTTCTACCTCTAGCAGAAGCCATCCCTCCCTCCTATTCTGCCTCCTCTCCATTTTATTTCTGTCTCAGGAGCTATAGAGGAGAAAGTGAAAATGGAAATGCTTGGTCATCATACTCTTAGGTTAGGTTACAAAAAAATCAGGATGGAAGCAAAAATGTTTCACAGAGCTATACAGCATGATAGGAAGAAGAAATTTAGGAAAAGCTGTAATGAAGCAACCATGGAAAAAGGAGGGGGGAATCAGTAAGACATTCTTTCCTTTCCTACCCTGTGAAATAAATTTCTACCTGGCAAAATGATCTTGTCAATGTATGGGAACAGTCATTCCATACAGTGTTTTCCAAAATGTAACTGTGAATAGGAGCTGATGTTAATCATGCCCAGCAAACTTAAAAGCCTCATTTTCTCCTACCTCACCCAACCTGTAGATGTTTATCTAAGCAACTTAAATATAAGGTCTTCCCTAACTATCAAATTGTAAGTTTTAAAGTTAAAAGTACGTTCTCTTACCTAAAAGTACCATTCTGATTTGATAGGATCTTATGTCCAGTGGCTGTTATGCTTTCAGAGGTAGGTATGACTATACAAGACAAAGACAATGAAGAATCAAGTCCATCAACTATGATGAGAAATAACATTGTTTCAGCTGTTGACTGTTACAACAGTTCTAACTTGAAAAAGCATTGCCAGCAGCTTAACTACATGTACGCTCAAGGGCAAAGACATCATCTCATTGGCGAAATAATGTCATTTCCTAATACAGGCAAGATCTACATCCCTCTGCTGCCCTGGGGTGATGCCAAAGTGCAGACCCTGAGAGGGCTTTGAGTCAGCTATGCTGTGCTGGCCAAGGAGGCACCACCAGGGAAAGGAACCTCCTCAGCACAGCTGGTTGGCAATCGCAGGAATGGAGTCTTGGTTTCTCTCGCGTTCTGCACCTCTTCGCTTTCTGATGTGCTTTGATTATTCTGTACTCCTCTGCTTGTTCTTAACATGGGGCTCCTTGTTGCTTTTCTTCACATAAAAACTTTTGTCTGAGTTAGCGTTGTATGAAATCCAAAAAGTGATGGTCCATCTTCTCTGTCTGCATCTATTGTCAGTGGCCAAATACTATAAAATTGGTTGCAAATTTAGAAGGCTTTCTTTTTTCTTAAGCGTATGGAAATGAATTGTTGTAGTTCAATTACATTTAAAAGATCTGGTTTGGGTTCTCCCAGAGATTTTGCCTTTAAGGCAAAACTGGCTTCTTAGCAATGCTGACCTTGTTGTTGAAATCAAAATTATAAAGGTCACAGTGCTTAATATTTACTTGGAGTTCACTGTGCAGAAAGCATCTCCTTGAAAAGGCAGCAATGAAGAAGCAGAATACACAAAATTTCCAACAAGATGTTTTGTTGCCTTCGGCTGTAGTGTATTCAAAAGTGTAAAACTAAACTCTTTAAAAGAGAAAGATAAGATTATTTGTCATTATTTGTGGGTCTGAATTTGTGTGCAATTAACATTCAGAAAGCATTCATGAAGATGGTAATGATTTTTGAAAGTGCCTTTTTTGTAGTATTAACAGTCATCTGAAATTTAATCTTGAAAGTGAACTACTGATTATTTTCTTGTTTACAACATTCAAGTTATTCTGTCGGGAAATGAGAAAATAGTGTGTGCTTTAGCTGAATAGTTGCAATAAAACAAATTACAAATGGGTAACTTCAGCACAGAATTAATTTTTCAATCTGAAATTTGTTAATATAAACTGTATAGATAATAAGAATAGCAAATATGTCTCAGGAGTCTTAATGGGAAGAATCCATAAGATATTATTAGACTATGACCAGCTTTGTGTATCGCATTTCTATTTTTCATTTGATCACCTGTAAATCTTGTAATTCATCTAGTTATGGTTTGTGCTTGTGGGTACCATAAGCTCTGCAGACCATGCGGCAATGTACCACTTATTTCTAAATTTATTTTCTGCATACTGCGCTGTAAATTTTTAAGAATGTGCATGGCTAACTAACTTTATGAAGTAGTGTATTATGGCCTGCTGCAAAGGAGACAAAGACTGTTCTATTTCACAGAGACAGTGTTTCATTTATTTAACCTAAATTGGTTACCATTCTGCAGCAGATGCAGAACCTTAAACATGTGTTTAAGTACACCCTTACTTGGAATCTGTGGGATTTAAAATGTGCTCTACGTCTGGTTGTTTAAAAATATGTGCTTGCTATGTATTATTATGGTTTAAATCCATTGGAAGACAATGTATATTCCCTCTCAAGACACATTCAGTTCTTTCAGGGCCACATGGTGTAAAACTGTTCCATTGGTTTTAGCAGGATCATTTCTTCAAAGAAAGAACTGTCATTGGTTTTGTTTGTTTTCAATACAATACTGTTTATTCATAAAAAAATATATGAATGAATATTTCCCAGCAGCAGGCACTTTTCTTGTGCATTATTTACAATTCTATTCCTTTAGTCAGTTGTTTACCTTGGGGAGCTGAGTGACTGCTTCTCAAGTAGCTGGCTTTCTTTATACTGGCTTTTTGTTTGTCAGATGGCATGGCTACTTGGATAGGCTACCATAAAACAAGGAAGGATGTGTGTTCGTGGTGTGGTAGCTGCTTCATGCAAGTTGTCCCAAAGTGAAAATTTGTGTTTGCTCTGTCTTCAGTAGGAATAAAGTAAGACATTAACTGCAAAATAAGAGTGTTCACGGAGGCAATTACTGCAGAGTAGCTAAAGTAGTGTAAACCTCTACTCAGGCTACCTTGCAGTGATTTATGTAAACATGCTCTTCTAAGCAGGGACTGCTGAACAGTCACTCAACTGCTCTGTTGTGTGGTCTGAGAATCTCATCTACTGGACTTGGTTTCTAATTGTTCATTTCCCTCTGGCCCAGTCCTTGGGTGGTATTTCCAAAACTGTGTATAAAAACTGTAAAAGGGGCTAATGTTACAAAATCTGGAGTCCTTTGAAGACACTGAGCATTTTTAGCTGCCACCTAAGTAAGCATTCTAGAGTACTTAGCTTGGAAAGAAATATTGTGGTTATGTGAGTATTAAATATGTTTGGGTTAGGTTTTCATCATCTCAGTGGCTTAATGATCTTGACACATACTCCTGTTTTATGCTGCCTCTGCACAGGAGAGTTTACATTTTTTGTTACAGCTTTTGTTCTCTCTCTTCAGTTTGCTATCTGTTAAAAAGCAAAAACTTTGCAATATGTTTTATTTAGTTACACAAACCAATGTGAGTCTCTCCATTTTTCGCTTTCAAAGTCTAGTCATTGAAAGCCTGCAGAGTTCAGAGATATATATACTTCCTTAAACTACTGGGTTAGAAATTGCTATTTTAGCTAAGTAGTATATTGTTTCTTGTGTTGTTTCATGGTTGGAGGAGGATATTCTTTCCCATATGACTCTTTCTGTGAATTGTGCATAGTATCTCTGATAAGGATGATGTCCTTTTAAATAAAATTTCATGCTAAAATCATCTTGATCCTCACAACTCCATAAATGGATGACTTTGATTGTTATAATCAAGTTATGAATGTAAGACCAACCTGTGCTCTTACTTTCCGTGAATTGATAGAAAAAATGCAGCCCAAACAAAATATAAACAAAAATTGGCAATAGGGAGAATTGCCCTAGAATAGCCTCACAATGTCTTAGAATGATTAACAGAAAAACAAATAAAAAAGTTATTAATGGGGTGAGAGTGGAAACACTGGCAGTAAGAGTTCTCACTTGAAAGCCAACCTTAGAGAAATTATATATTCAGTAAACAGAATTAAAAAGGTTCTTTGGAGTGGAAGGGGGCCTGTTTTGGGTTTTTTTTGGCATTTGTTTAAATCCTGATAAAACCTATCCATATGTTGTATTAAGAGATGTGATGCACAAAAACAATTAGCAGAACTGCACCCAGAGTGCCAAGATTATGCATTGCTGAGACACATTTCTAACATATAAGGCAACAGTTAAAAAATAGGGATGGGGATATCATGTCATGACTGGAGTACATGAGATCTCGGCAGGAGGCATTTGTAGCTGTCCTTGAGATAAACAGAGTAATGGGACAGGGCCATCATGGCCCTTTGCCTAGCTGGTTAAAAATAAACACTGCACACATTTCATATGCATCTCTCCCTTCAGTGTGTGGGAGGAGAGAAAAATCCACACAGAACAGATGCTTTGTTCTTGTCCCTTTTGTGGCACCCTCCCAGGTTCTTATCCCTGCCCTTGGCTCAGTGATGCTACAGTCAAGGGAAAGGCCTCTGTTTAATTCTTAATCTCTGTGTGATGGGAGCAGGTCTGTGGATATAGCTGAGGATTAACTGATTATTTTATATGTTTATTTACTCGTAATAAAGGAATAAATCTTGCATCTTGTGGATAATAAAAACAATTCCTCATTACTTTGGTAAGAATCTTGACAGAGTAAAGAAAAAGGATCAAATCTAAATTCAGAGAAGTACCGTCCTATGAAACTGATTCACAGCAAGGATACCTGGGTGAGAAAAAGTACCAAAGAAAATAAAGGAAAGAAAAATTCTAGGTTTATTCAGTGTGACACACTTTGTAAGACAATCGGAATTTTTTTTTGTCAAAACCAAATATATAGCTGTCCAACATTCTGTTTTGCGTTAGGGGTTGCTGGATTTGGTTTAATTTTTTTCCTTCAAATTATTTGCAAACTGCCAATGCAGCTTCTGTCTTTAAGATGATGATTTATGGTGAAAATTCCCTGACCCTCTACTGTAGGACTAAAGTGAAAGTGTTCTAGCTAGATACTCTGAAAGTTTTGAAGTGAGTGTGGATATTTATTAATGCAATGTTCTGTGTTTGGGAAAGAGATTAACGGTGGCGCTTCAGTTGAAGATTTGTCTGGCTCACATCACATTACATTCAGATTGCATCTGGAATCTCTGATCGCTTTGTTTTGCCTTTGGACAGGCATTCAGAATGCTGGTCAGGAACGTTAAGGCCATGTTGCACAGGTGTATGGGCTCAGTGGTGGTGAGGCTGATTCTTCTCTTGACTTGAACTAAATCAAGTGAAACCTCTGTTAAGCCAGAGGTATTGCTGCAACGCAAAACAAGCGTGAAAGAATACTGCAGCACAGAGACTTCCTGCAGGCTTTCCTCTTATTCATTCATTTCTTCAGTGTGTAAGGAACACAGAAGTCAGCTACAGTGGCAGTAGGACATTATGATGGCAGAAAGGGAATGAGGAAGTACCACTGTCCTGCTTCCTCTGCTAAGCAAATACAGATCTTTCTAATTACATGGTCTGATTTCAGATATGTGTTATATATTTCCAAAATATATGTTAAGGTATAAATTACATCATTTTGTGGTTTCATATTGGGGTAAATACATATAGTCTTCATATTCAACTTCAGTAACATTTTGCTTGCTTTTGTAAGATTAAATACGTGTACACAGCTATTATTGTTATGTGGTGATACTCAAAAACTAAATTTAAATTTGTGCAGAAGACCACACATTTAAAAATATAAAATCTCCATTTTGAATGTTTTTCAGTCTGTCCTTTCTCTTAAGCCACTTTGTTTTTCACAGCCCCTTTCTAATTAATTTATAAAACATGAATGCCCCTCATACTCCCATCCACCAAGTTGTTCTAGGTCAGTAGGGTCCTGGAGCTTCACATGTTGTGCTGCTTAGGGACCTGGTTTAGTGGTGGACCTGTCAGTGTTAGGTTAATGGTTGGACTCAGTGATCTTAGAGGTCTTTTTCAACCTAAATGATTATATGATACTATATCTCATTTGCTTTGTGATAAAACTTTTCTTACTGTATCCCTGCGTTTTGGAGCCCTTTTATGCCTTCAAATCCTTCTGTAAGACTTTTGTTGCTCTTTGTGCTGGTCTTCCCTTCATGCTTGTGTCAGGATAGAATCCATTGCCCAAGCAATTGCTCTCATTCCCACTCCTAGTCCCTGCCCTTCCTGAATTCATAAAAAGTGCTGATATGACAGTGAAGCATCCAGTCAGATAAGTGGTAGACTTCCTGAAACTGTGTTCTCTATGCAGTGTCTGTTAGTAGGAGTGACTTGCAGCAACAAATCTGCAGTGTGGAACAGAGCCAGAGAAACCACAAGGAATGAAAGATGTCCAGGTTAACTAAGCAAATTGGCTTGTACAGGGGAAAGATTGGAATGTGTGAGAAGTTAAGATAGACTGCTCTTAAAAAGTGCAGAACCATGGTCAAGGGTTCTGTCAATCTTAATTTCCTACTGTTTTAACGTCATTTCTTCCTTTCTCAGGCATCTCTTAGGAAGTCAGTGATAGTGATACCAGTTATCTACCACTACTATATTAGGGAGAGGTTTCTTCCAAAATGATAAGAAGTGATGTCATTCTCATAATAGAGTTGTCACTAAGCTTCAGAATAATTGTAGTGACTCGCAGGGCTCAGCATTCCAGCAAAGGCATCGGTGCAAACTGAAAATCTTTTCAGTTTGCATGCCAAAGATTATCATAGACTTTGAGAAGTATGAAAAAATTGGAGTCTGTTCCGTGGAAATTCTGCATTCCAGAAAGGCAAATCAGTACAAAATCAGTGAGGAGAAAGAGCATGGTGATCCATGGGATTAGAAGTGTACAGTGTGAGTCTGGGAGCATAATTACACTACACAGTGAAGTATGGTATAGAAATAATTGATCTAACCACCACTAAACTATTTCCAGAAGTGAATTAGTACAGCCACGTTAGTTTGGCTTTGAATACATGTTGAAGAAGACTGGCTGTCTTGGTGACAGGGCACATTGGTTTGAAAGGAATGTGCTAACATATCTGTACCACTCTTAGAACAAGGGGCATGTGGGTATAGAATGTCCACAGTGTCTGCACTGACTGGCGTGGTGTCCCAGTCAGCTTGGACCTCTTCACATTGCATACCATGTTGTAAGAGAGCTGTGCTGTAACAGAGCTTGACTTGAGCCAAGCAAAATGAGTATGAACAGATGATACGAGTCCTTTCTCTGAACGTACCACCAAAGAGGTAGAGCTCTGTTTAAATTAAGGGACTGCGTTAGGAAAGAGTGTAAGTTGTTGACTGACTAGGAATACATGAAGTCTAAAAATCAAAATGAATTTTCAGTCAGGGCAGAGACACCTTGAGACTGCCATCTGATCGAGTTATGAAAGGGGCTTTGGTCAGCTTCTGAAAGGGATTGAGTGATATGACTGCAAGTGTAAGAGTTGATTATTTGCAGTGATTCAGGAGTTCCCTTCTAGTCCTGTGTTCCGGTGTCTCACAGTTCTGTTCAAGTGGCACAGTCAACAATATATTCCACTATTGAATCATCTGGGAAGAGCAGGGTCCTAATTATAACCTTGTGGAGTTGTATTCTTCTTTTATCTTTCATATATTTATTATCTCGATATATTTCAACTATTTTTAACTATTGTGTGTGTGTGCGTGTGTATATATATATATTTCAGTTAAGGTGTGAAAGGAGTGATTTGTCTGGTAGCCAGAGTATATAACTTTAAAAATGTGTAGGGAATTAGGCTTCTTCAGTTGTACATTTAATGAAACAATTTTGTTTCATCTTGGTTCTTTTTAAATAGCAATGATAGAACCAGGGAGGTCCTGGTCAAATTTCTTGTAAAAATACACCAAACAATATACATCATGATTTCAGTCATTTTAGTCATTAGGTTTTAAGAACTGCTGATTTCAGCCAGATGACAAGTCTCCCTAACCTAGTAACTAGATACTTATGGAAAAACATGTCTGGAAGCAGTCATGCTTACAGTGATTTTTCCATCATGCTCTTCTAGCCTTCAGTGGCTAGGAGACTCTTTTGTTTAATAGTTACTGCTGACCTACTGAATAGAACTGCTGAATCAATGAAGTCATGATTTTTTTGATCCATGTACAGTTTCTGCCTCACACTATCTAATGAAAATTAGTTTAATTTATTACTACCAAAAAAATGCATGCCTTCAAGTATTTATATTATGAAAACTAGTGAATAACAATTCCCAGCTTACCTTTTTACTAAAATCCATGGCTTAATACATTGCTGTCATATTCTTTTTTACATATTTTTCTAATTCTACCATAATAACCTTTTTGATAATGGAATGACTAAAACTCCATAGAGTATTCATAACGTGTCTGTGGCCTGAGCGTTTACAGGGCAGATTTTTCATGTTTTTCTCTATTAATTTTTAAATAATTCCTAAGTTTGTTTGCTTCTTTAAGCACCAGATGTTTTCAGATTTCTTTCCTGGTGATACTAGCACCTTATGGATATACATATGTGTGTACTTTCTCTTCCTCTCTTGATGTGCATTGCACTTAATGGCACCGAATAGCCTCTGGCATTTTATCACCCATTCAGTATTGAACCAAACTCTAAAGCTTTTCATAGCCAGCCCTAGATTTTCTCAGCCTAATAGTTTTGTGTCATCTGATTTTTTTTCTTTGTCTTATTGTGGGTGTACTTTTCCACATTGTTTATGAATATATTGAAGGGCCCTCATCTCTCAGTCGAGCCTGTGTCAGTGAATCCTGAGAAAGAATACAACCAATATAAAATCTGACCTGTAAAAATCACTCAGCTTTTTTTTTTCTTCCTAAAATGAATCTTACCATTTTAGTTTTATTATTTATTTATTGCTTAAGTAGATGTATTTTAAATTAATTTTCATGGTGCAGTTCTGCTTTTCAAAGCGTTTATAGGATAATGGGAAAAGAAGACAACAGAAATTCACTGCTTTCTGATGATTTAAATATCACACATGTTGACTTTAATGACTCTAATTAACGTTTTTATTTCATCACTGTATGGGATTCTGACCCATACTGACAATTGAGAGCAATTGTCAGGAAAAAAAGTATACAAAAGAAACTGTTCTTTTTATTTTTTGAATGTTAGCATGTAATGGTTGTCTTTGACTGTCTACAATCTTCTATTGGTTTAATCCACTATGCTTACTTATTAAGCTATGAATACCTGCAAATCCTTTAAAGGATTAACTGTATCTGCCTGCTAAGCTTTCCAAGGCAGTTAAAAATAACTGCAGGCTGATTCTACTGACACACTAAAAATGGGACCTACTCTACATTTTATGTTGTATTTGCTGCTGCTTTGACAGATGTAATACAGTCTGGAGGTACTTAAACCTATGCAGTTTGGTCTCAAAACCCCCATTTATAACTAGCAGCTGTTTTCCCTTACAGCCCATAGAGAATTAGCATTTGCTTTGTCATATAAAAAATACCAGTGACTGAGGACATGCAAGGTGGAAAAAAAAATTCAGCTTAATATCAGTTCATGAAATAAAGGTATTCTCTGACGAAAAGGCCTTGACTTGCCCAAGTGATCTGCAGTGTATGAGGTGGCTTTTGCTAGCTGCAGTCATTGACTTCAAAAAATGTGTCTCTTTTCCACATTTACAAAATTGTTATATTCTAATACAGTATGAGCATGTTTGCGGGGTGCTGGTTGGTATTATTAGGAGGAGAGCCAAACAGATGAGATTCACTAGAGTGGAAGCCTTACAAGTAACACACAGTTTTTCTCTTGATGGTCCAGAGTGCATGAGACAGCAGTACATTAAAGGTACCTCTATGCTCTGCTATTCCTTCTGGCTCTCAGGGAAGAAGAGTTGGCAGTCACCACCTTCCTTGGTCAGATATTTTCTATCTTGCCAGATATTTTCTCTCTGAAGTCTTGTACTGGTACAGCAGAAATTCCAAATTGCAAAAGAGATGCTGGTATTTTCTTGTTGTCAAAGGACAGAATGCCTGATGTGGATCCTTCTTTGCTTCAGTGATTCCTGCTTTCCTTAACAGATTCTTTAGGTTCTGGCAAAAAAAAAAAAAAATAGAAGAGCTGAAACTGGTTCTCACACTTTTAAGAGCTGAAGGAATATAACGTAGCATAAAGCTATTTTGGTCCCAAGTGTTAGGCCTCGGGCTAATTAATACTAAAGGGGGTGTATGAAACCAGCATTTGTTTCAAATGGTGAAGGGGAAATACTGAAAACAAAATGCAGCGAGATTGAGGTACTCAAAAGGGACGACTCTGTCAGCATTCCTTTCTAGTGAACTCCTGACTGCAAAGCAATATGAACTTGGTTTGTGGCTTGCCAGCCACCCTGTCAGGGTGTAAAGCATTGACACAAGTGCAGAAGGAATATTGGATTGATCAGTGTGGATTCAACCTTCAATCCCCAAATAATATTTTACACGGCTGAAGGCTGCTAAAATTCTTCAGTTTAGCTACTGCAAGAGCTAAGTTGTTGCTACTTAATTATTCTTCTGTTCAGTAATGGGAGGTCTGTAGATTTTCCTTCTCTTCTAAATAGGTAAGCAAACTGCAGAATCCAAGCCGAAGGTTCTAGCTCAGACACAATATTCAGTGTAACTCTGTTAACATGTGCTACTTTATGTCTAAAATACTGATTAAATTTTGTGCTGAGACAACTTCATACTGAGCTGTATCAGCAGATTACATTATCCTTTTACTAATTCTTGCGTAGGGAAGTTAACAAAAACTTGGGAGAGTTACAACATTTGAAACCATTATTATAGTCAATGTCTGCCCATGTGTGGCCCTAGCATGCCTGAGGAGGTGCCACAGTAGAGCAGCTTCATTGCTTCTGATACTTCAGCAGTGTTTCTTAGAACTATTTGCAGAACTTCTACAGTATTGCACTACTCTGGCAATAGATGACACAGACTTACTAGGTATATTGTACAGTTCTTATTTCAATACTAATTTTTCTAATTAGGCATATATTGTTTGTTTTTATCTGACCTTCATGGCAAACTGTCAAGTTAAATTTTACTCAACATACATTTTGGAGACAGGAAATGGACTTTTACAAGGTGCACTTCCTAACATAAACTACTTGGAACTTTGGTATGAATAGAAACTAGCATTCTTATGTTTTAAAAATAAAAAAATCACGTGGAACCCAAGCTTGTCAGATTTTTGTCAGAAACTTGCTGGTTGCCTGCCAGCTTATCTACCCATCCACTTGGCAGGTGGCCCAGCCTTCCAAGAGCTGCAGCTGCCTCTGCGTCAGGGATGGCAGCACTTCCAGGGCTGCCGGCTCCAAAGCAGGTGGCCAGATGGACTTCCTCTCAGGTACCACCCAAAGGGTCCCTGTCATCAGGGGGTAATGTGCTGCATGTGCAGCCTGTCTCCTGGCAGGGTGGAGAGCTAAGGAACTTTCAGGTCTGGAAATGTTTTCTCTTGTGCCAGCTTTTGGTAGTTTTCTAATAAATTGTTTTGTAAGTGGACATCCTATTTCTGACACTATCTGAAAAGAGGGATGTATGCCTTTAACACATCATTTTGTGGCAGTCCTGCTTCCAAGGTTCATGTAGAAATAATACAAAATCCAACAGCATGTCTAGAGGAATGTTGCTTTTTAAGTTGGAATTTGGCTTCCGACAGAGCATTGGGTTTCATTCAGGTTTTGTGCTTTCGCTTTTTCTTAACAGACATTCTTGATTCTCCTACAAATATCTAATCTTGTTTTAGATTGAATCAGACCTCAGCAGTATCTTGTGGACCTACATGCAAGTTTTTAATCAGTTAGGTATTCATGGTAGTTGATACAACCTTGGTATTAATAATGTATTGTGAAAGAACTGTAAGAATAAATAAAAGCTGATAAGCTTTATGTTGGTGTGTACATGGTTGTTGACCTTAATAGTTTTTCTCCTATCTTTTTAGGGCTGAGAACAGTACAGTTTAATAGCACAGAGTATTATGGGGCTTGTAACTCTTCGTGTTTGTATAAAAGTAAGTGCTAACTCAAACAGGTTAATAAATAATAAAAGCACAAAGCAATTTTTCTTTCTTTTCCTGATTGTTCTTTAATATTTTACTGCATTTTGAATAGCTTGCTAGAAAACGTATCTTTCCTAATGGAGCTCTAAAATAAATCAATTCACAATAATAGGCATGGTTGGAGAAGAACCATTTTTTCTGCTCCAGCTATTGCTTGTAGATTGCTACTAGATGCCATATAAATAAATAAATCTCAACTTTATTGAAGCTAAATAATGATATTGAAAGACACATGTTAATGAAATAAAGCAACTATGATACACCAAATATTTTATAGACTGTTGTCTGGAGATGATACCTTTTTTTATGATTGCCCTCAGTGAAATTTAATGAAGAACTTTTAATTAACATAATACACTACAGCATAAGATAATGCTTCTTATAATTAATTTGTCAAACAGAAACATGATACTACAGAAGATAATATTCTGATAAAATTTCTCCAGCTTGGTAACTTTTTCAGAAACTTAGTGATTTAACTTTATACCTTGCCCCACTAAAGTTAGTAAGTTCGTTCCTGAAGTTCCTAGTGGGGTAGAATAACAGTTTCAGGATCAAGGTGGATAGTCTTTTTGCTTGTATCTACAATGCAAGAAGTGAAGGAGCAAACATTGTCTTCTTTAATGGGTCCAATGGCCTGTCAAAATCAATACAAAAGATGGAAGCATTATAATTAAAAAAAAAAAATCCTCTCCTGTTTTTCATCTATTATAATATGTTGGGGTAGAGAAAGTTGGTTGTCTTGTACATTTAGCAGATGCTTCCAATGCTGTCCAAAATGAAACCAAGCTCAATTGATTTGCCTCTGTGCTATGCTGGCTTTATGTGCATTGAAAGCATTGGAGCTCTGTTAATAATAAAATTGGAATGAAACAGAAATAAATCGTGCACACTGTTTCTTGCTGACGTGATGACAAGTAGTTTCTCTTTGATTTTATTATTCTTTTGCACTAGCCAATATAAAAATTTTGCTAATATGTTTTTCACAACACTTACAAATAGTTGCCTAACTCCATTTCTGCTTACGAACTTAGTAACAACATGCTTACCTGAAGTAAACTAGGATGGTCACATCTTCGGCTGCACACTGGCATAGCTCCAACAGCATAGCTGTTGACTTCAGAAGGATTTAGATACAAACTTAAAGTTAAGCCCATGCTTAACTGTTTTGTCAGTATGTCTCTCTTCCTGTCTTATGGCTCTTACTATCAAATAACATCTATGAAATTTAGCTCATGTGACATATGAGTGAATGTTCGGGTATTCCTGTATGCTCTTTGTACCCAAGACCGTGGTGGATTTATTTACTCTTGTTTCAAGCCTGAAGAAAAGACTGTATCCACTGTGACTTCCAGGGTGGTGTGACCCATGTGTGCTCTGGGTGTGAGCATGTGTGTGTGTATCTGTTTTCAAAGGCAATGTATGTGCCTCTCATCTAACCAAAACTTCTGTAAGCAGGTAGATTGTATTTCAGAATAAAACCTTATCTGGGAATCTGCTCTAAAACTCATGCTTTTTGCAGCAGTTCTAAATTAAATCCCCTTTTTTGTGGCTTTTGATTTAAATCACAGGCATCAATAACTTGATAAACATTTTTAAATTGTATTTAAAAACGTTTACAGCAAAATACTACACCAGTAATAGCAGCAAAGATTTAGAAAGTGAGTTGTGTAAGAACTATTTTATAGCCTGAGATTGTAATCTCATACACAAACCAAAAGTTATTACACAAAGGAAAGTGTAATCAAATTATGACTGTATGCAGTGGCTTTCATAAAGATGTAAGTTTTTCTAATACTTAATAAACTAAGAGATTTTATCAAAAGTGCAACCTTGTATTTTTGTGATTTATGTGCATTCTTCCCCAAAATACCATTCAGATACAATAAAGTTTAGTTGGGCATTTATGCATGAATGAATGAGTGTGGTATTTGACTGTCTGGAGAGCTGTGGATATATTTAAACAAAAAGTTTTATAACTGCTTTAATTATCTTGATAAATCGGGAGCTAAGTGTTATTGGCATATATTAGAGTAAAAAAAAAATATTTTAAGCACACATTTCCTTAAATTTTAGTTCCTAAAAAGCATGTCCACATATCTCTTCATATTTTACTATTTGCTAGATATACTGCAGTTTCCCCTGGCATGTGTGTCCTGTAAGACAAGGGACAACAGAATCAAGAAATAAACATCTGACCATGTCACAAATCCAATTAACTCTGACAAGGGCTAGTAAAGTCAAGTGAATAACAAAGCACTGCTGTCTGGAAGCAGCTTTGTGGACAGTAGAACACCAGCTGGACAAAGCAAAAGTACTTCAGGCAGCTGAATTTTCTGCATCCACTAAGACCATCTTATACCCTGTTGAGGTCACAGCACTGTAGCATTTTCAAGTGTCAGATCTCATCTCTTCACTGTTTCTTAGCAGCAGAGAGGAGGGGGGAAGCATTCCCCTCACAGAATGTAAAATATTTGCTAATGTCATTACAAGGTAATGCAGTGAAGCAGAAACTGCTGTTAACATCACACGGCCTCTCCTCAGCCACCACTGTGGTGGGTTATGGTAAACCTTCAGTAGATTTCAGTGCAGCAATCCTCAGGCAGAAATTCTGGTGGTTGTCTAATGCCAGGACCCGTGCACGTTAAAAGTAGCTCTCCTTTCCCTAGCTCTTGACACACATAGTTATTTTTTTTATGTCCCGTGTAACGGAACCAAACGATTAAATGAGTACTTTGCTGCATTCATTCATGCTTGAGACTCAAAAACGTGGGTGAATTTCTCATCTTGAGTATAGCAGGGTCAATCTAGTGACATTCCTTTGGCAAAGTTATTTTGGATTTATCTTGAGAGGAGAATCCGATCCCTGACCTTCTGACTGGAAATTGAAATTTTTCACTGCTTGTTTCCAGATAGAAAGGAAATATGTGCTCTGTTTACTTCATCTGTGTAACTCAGACAACACTATTACACTTGGAAGTTCTACAGCTTGGTTTCTTTTCTTGCTCTAGCCTATTTCACAGTCGTGCAGTATCCCTATGCAAAATGCTCGCTTGCCATTTACACTGGAGTAACGGAAGAAATTTTAGACCCACCAAGTATTATACAATATTCAGTGTTATTACTGCTAATTGTCAGAATTATTTGCAGCTCCTAATAACCTACTTTTCTAGTTGCCAGAACAGTCAAATGTGTAGTTTCTCAGTTTTAACATGGGCACTAAAACTGAAACAAACAGCTATCCTCAGCTTTGGGATGGAGGAAGAAATGTTTCTTCGGGAAACAACATGAGAATTTGGGTTAGCTCATATCTCACAGCTAGTTTGCAGCTGACTAGCACTGGAAATTTCCCAGCACTTTTCTAATATTTCTATTTAATTGAAACTAACATTATATTAACTTCAGCAAAATTTTCCAAAGGGAGAGTTCTCAGGTTTAGAATGGGATTTCTGTTCTAGAAACCAGAGAAAAATACACACAATGACTCAGTGGTTAGGTTATTAAATTATTAGATTTAGAGCAGGAAGCTGAAACTGTTTCCTCTCTCCTAATTCTACATGCTTGTATTCACAGCACCTTTTGAATCTTGCAGAGGGGCAAAAAGTCTGTGTTTTTTTCTAGTTAATCTTAGTGTTGGTCCTATCTTTCCTGACACTGAGAAATTAACATGGGGTGAGATGGGAAAATTTACTTATAAGCATCAGGATGGTCTCTGAAGTCAGGAAAAGGAGCAAGGAAATAATAATGTGCAAGATTACTTCTACAGAAAATCAAAAATTAAACATATCATCATGCTTCTACATTGAAACTTGATCTTCTTGCTACAACTTTGGACACAAATAGAATTTAGCAAATGGATATATGCTGTAGATGCAGCACAGGCATATGCTGACATACGATTACCATATGTCAGTCCACAGTGATTCTCGAGCTCCTGAGACATGTTTTGTTCTTTAAATAGCTTTCTGTCTTTTTAACATTTTGGAACACATTGACTACTTTCATTATGCTTTTTTCTCTTTCCTTTGAAGCCACACGCATTTATGACTGACTTAGATTAGGCAAAAAGGACTGATAGAACGAAGGTAAATTAGCTTTTGGAGATTACTACTACAGTCAAATATATTTAGCACTCTAAGAGTCAACATGAACTATTGAAATAAAATGAAGTCTACATTAATCTTTATAAATAAAGAAAACATATGGATTGGGATTTTTGTCCTGAGTTCATCCAGGATCACCTACAGTATTTTATTCCTGGTATGTAACATGGCAAGTTAAAATTTAATTTAAAAAAAACCAAACCAAAAACTTTTGTATTTAATTACGTATCATTAAAACCTGAGATTTTGACTTGAACTGGACACCATCTGAGTCAGAAGCTCACAGACTCACAGAGAGAACAATGGTATCTGTCAACTGGTATTTCCTGTTGGTTTTCACTACAAACAAACAAATTTGATATTTTCATATGATCTGCAGATGTGCCACATGAAGGCATTTAGATGCAAGTTTTAGAGAGGCCTACAATTTTAGGCAAATAATAGGTAAACAAACTTCCTATCTCCTAAAAAAACCTCTATCACAATAGTGTTAACATATTTCAACAAATGGTGTGACGTTCTTATGTTCATAAGTTCCTACAAGTTTTACAGGAAAAAATACTTTAAATTTACTTAAATGCCTGTGAGAACTCTAAAGAAGTAAGGAAGAATAATGAGAACATACACAAAGATTCTAATGCACCGTGTGAAGGTAAAAGAATTGTACTGAACACATTCTTTGGCTTTTGCAACATCTTATATAGGCTTTATTGGCAACATAATTTGTATCTTTAGTGAAAAAGGAATTGCTTTATACTTCTCAAGAGAGAAGTCATCTTTTTCTGAATGTCTGAAAAAATGCTGAGAATAATAACTACCATAAACAAGTCATTAGTAAGAATTTACTTTTCCCATTTAAAGATTATTCCTGCCTGGAGACATAATTTCTCAATAAACTTCAGCCTCCTAGGAACTGCAAACCAAAGACAGCAAGTGTTAGACTTCCCTACAAAGTGTACATAGCAGCTGAGGCCGGCACAGGAAGAATTTTTAAGACTGTGCTGAAAGAAGCAGCGTTTCCTCAAAGCCTCTGATTTGACACAGGTACATTGGCTTTCTATTTCAGTGTCTCAGAAAGGGTCAAAGCTCTGCAGTGTGGAAGGGCATAAAGTAGCGCTTGACACATTGGACATAAACACATATGTCATGCAGACATCCTCCTGTTATGAATAAATCAATTCCTGCTTGCACTAAAAGGCACTGATGTAATCACAAAATGTTTTAGAGACCTTTTACTCCTGTGTAACACTGGAAATTTTGCCCCTCTGCAAGTTATTGATTGGGCCTTAGTATCCTTCTGTTGAAATAAAGGCACTTCTGTCAATTTGAGTAAGTGGAAACCAAAGGCCCCTAAGCTTTGGGTTAGCCTTCTGTACAGGAAAGGAAACAACCCCAAAGGTATGGGGATATGGGGATAGTTCTCCTCCCACAAACTCTTTGGTTTCCAGATTCATTGTAAGTGGGTGCACAGATTTCTTCTGGATGACACTGGAAGGGAAAAAGGACAAAGATGATATGAGGCCATGTTTTGTTTCTTATCCTAGGAAAGCCTTGGCACAATTTGGGTGTTCTCTGGACTTAAACCCATTAGCAGAAAAATATAATGATGCTATTATGAGACCAAATGGAGGGACAACACATAATACCATATACAAGCAAAATCAGAGCAGAGCTAGAATGTGGAAAGGGGGAGGTAAATAATGGCATGAGTTATTTATCAGGTACTATAATGTGAGGAAAAGAAGAGCACCTCTTTTCAAAAGGGAATCATAGAAATTTATTGAGGATATTATGACATCGTTCCTCTAAATCCCTTATGTTCCACTGTTCTCTATGTTTCTCAGTGGTACCCCCTTGCTCTCAGGAGTTTTGCACCTGCTTGTTCTATTTCTACATCCCAATATTGGCAAGGTCCTGTCTGTCTAAGCTTGTCTCTCAGGCTCAGCATCTCTATTTGACTGTGAGCAAAACTGTCACAGTGGTAAACACTGTCAGAAAAATATTATCTTTTTTTTTTTGCATGTGAAAGCAAGGGGTAAGAAGGCCTTACTCAAGATATTTTCCTGGCAATGTGGCTGCAAGGCAAAGGCTTTTGTTCCTCCCCTGCACCACCAAGCAACGCATGTTCCAGCATCAGAGTGAAAAGCAGGATCTGAAACAAGTAAAACAGTGTCACTCAGAAACTGCAGGAGTGAGAAAAATTAGAGGACTTCCTTCTGCCTGTTTCTGTTTGTGTAGACAGTAGAGGCTGGTGTGAAACATATCTACATGAGACAGGTGAAAGGGGAACTTGATGCTTCTTAGAAGTCCCGTGGTTGAAGTTTTGTGAGATCGCTTTATTTCAGGTGGTTTCAAAATGGTGATAGAGATGTGTGGTATTGTGCCAGTTCTCACCTGATGCAAAATAATTTCTGTGTGAAGATATACTGGAGATGTGAGGAACCTCAGCTCCTGCTGTTTACAGCTATCAGTCTACTCCTGCTGCTCTGAGTGACTTGCTAAAGTAAACATAGCCTATGCTGGTTTATTCACTGCACACAGACAGAACAAAAACTAATAGCTTGTGATGCACCATAATTTTCCAGGAAAATATAGCACTCTGAAAGCAAAAATACTGAATTTAGATGAGATTCACATCAGTGTGTTTTACTGACTTAGAGAAACAGTTTCAGAAAAAGAGGATTACCTAGCTGAGACTAATAGCTACATTCAGCATACTTACACTAGTTTACATTGTAAATAAGAATTCCATCAGCCCAGCAGAAAAGGACCTGGGGGTGCTGGTCGATGGCCAGTTGAACACGAGCCAGCGGTGTGTGCAGGTGGCCAAAAAGGCCAGGGGAATCCTGGCCTATATCAGGAATAGTGTGGCCAGCAGGACCAGGAAGGGATTGTCCCCCCGTAATTGGCACTGGTGAGGCCGCACCTGGAGTACTGTGTTCAGTTCTGGGCCCCTCTCTACGAGAAAGACATTGAGGTGCTGGAGGGAGTCCAGGAAAGGGCAATGGAACTGGTGAAGGGTCTATAGAGTAAGTCCTATGAGGAGCAGCTGAGGGAGCTGGGATTGTTTAGCCTGGAGAAAAGGAGGCCCAGGAGTGACTTCATCACTCTCTCCAACTACCTGAAAAGGAGGTTCTAGCCAGTTGGGGGTCAGCCTCTTCTCCCGGGCAACCAGCAACAGGACAAGAGGAATTGCCTCAAACTGTGCCAGGGGAGGTTCAGGTGGGACACTGGGAATAATTTTTTTACTGAAAGGGTGGTTAAGCATTGCAACAGACTGCTGATCCAGGTAGTGGAGCCACTATCCCTGGAAGTATTCAAGAAACGACTGGATGTGACACCTAGTGCTATGGTTTAGTTTGTATGGTGGTGTTCTGTCAAAGGTTGGACTCGATGAACTTTTAGGTCTTTTCCAACCTTAGTGACTATGATTCTGTCACCTGTAGGGGGAAAACAGTATTTAAACATGCCTTGCTTTATTGTATAGTGCCACCTAGGGGGTAAAGACTTTTAAACTTTACAGTGGCAAAGGAGAGGGACCTCTATTAATAACAGAGAAAATATTTCTTACATTAAATCATTTGTCTTTTGGAATGTGGGCAAACAAATTGCTGCTGAGATTTCCACACTGTGGAATCTGGCAAAAGAATTGTAACTTTCACAGCTCCCTCTGGAGCTGGCCATACTCTCTTCCATAGTCTGACAGTGATTGAAGGTGTCACAAATCCTGATTTTCTCCTCTACTAGCCAGGTCTTGCTCATATGATCAGTGGAGAGGTTATCTACATCTCATCTACTGCTGCAAAGCTGGGTAGGAGATTGCTGTATTACTGCTTTTGAATCTCCAAGAACTTAAAGTAGAGCCTTGAAAAGTTTGCTTTCTGGGGCCAAAAGCAGAGAGGAAACCCTGGCCTACTTCTGCTTAATCTAGTCTGCTGAAGGAAGGTACTGTACAAGGCAGGAATGAGATGCTGGGACTACTCTCTGTCTGGGAGCAGCTTTGTTTTATTCCCCTGAAACTTCCCCCCCTCCCCTCCCACATTACAAATTACATTTGGCTCCTTTGGGCTTCTTATGATTCAGCCTAGAAATGGGCAAAAGAAACCTAGAAAAATCTGCCTGTCTCTGTACCATATTTGTTTTCTTCAAAATGAGTTTTGGATTAAAAGCCTGAATTGTGGAAATTTCTTTCCTGAAAGAACAAAACTCCAGGAGAGCTAATATTTTAGAAGTGGGGTTCCCCCCCACTACCACTTTTTTAGTCTCTCAAATAGTATTTGATTTTATTCTGTACCTTCCACAGCAGATGGCGTGCCTGCCTCCCTGAGTCCAGAGACCCCAAGCAGAATGCAAATTATACCTTCATGTAGGCAAGAAACCCACTTCCTTGTCCTTAGAGGAAGGTAGTGATGCTACCACAATATTTTTGAAGGAAAAATGTCAACATTTTTGATTGCACGACTGTATGTTTGAACTGCAATAAAGGGCAGGTGTCTCTTCCTTTCCTTTAGTACTCTCCACAACATAAACAATTAAGATTTTATTATTAATAAGAAGAGAGGAAATACCTGATTTTATTTAAGTTCCTTTTTAAAATCATACATACCGAAAAAAAGAAAAAAAGGCCAGCTGACACAAATGCTTTGTCTGTCCCTTAGAAATGGAAAAAAAGAAATTATTTTGGAACTACAAGCCACAAACGTGGTAAAATGATGCGGGAAGATATACCAAAGCTTGCTGTAAGTACCCCTCAGGTAAATAAGTTCTGTGGTAAAATAATGGCAAGATGGATAAAGCAAACTCATACAACTGTCCTCTAGATGTCATGATGTAGAATAGAGAAGCAGCTGGATACCAGGGCTGCCACACTTGAAGCTAAATGGGTTTTGACAGGATTGTTAGAGAAAAGCTACAGTAGGGAATGGTAAATTCACAGTGGTGCCCATCCTGATGCGGAATGCTCCAGAACAAACAGGCTACTGCTCAGGTACTGGCAGTAAACACTGTACCAAGCCTAAGGGAGAGGGACACACATCCACATCAGGTCCACATAGGGCATTCCAGCTCTGTCACTCAGGGTGAATTTTTGGTGACTTTATTGTTTTGATAAAAGTCAGAGAGAATATGCAGCTACTCTCATAACACAGTGCTTTTGCCTCTATTTCTTACCAAAACAGCATGGTTTTTACATATATATGTACCTATAAATAAAATGACAACATAATAGCGGTGATAATAGAAGTTGTTAAACACAATTTGGAGTATTCAGAACTTCAGTTATAAAACAGAAAGAATCATACCGCTGTCCAAATTCTTGAAATAACCTTTTCAGAATCTTTCATTTTACAGGGCCTGGCTCATTAAAAGCTGTGGCTTAAAGGTATTCAGAGCTAATCTGTCTTAAAGTGTGTTTCTTTTTTTCCAACTGTATCCCTCTGTTAAAGGAAGCATCACCTACCCTTGCCTACAAACCTTACCTCTCTGAAGTAAACCTTTATCTAATGTACCAGAGGCATACCATAGGTGCAGTCTGCCTCAGATAGTCTGGTCTTTCTTGACAAACATTGTCTGCTGGCAGCAAGGCCAAAATCATATAATGTAAAACCTGTTAATCAGAACTGGGTATATCTACACTTGCTGTCACAAGTAGAAAAACAAGTCAATGTTTAACAGGAATAAATGAAGAAGAGGCAGAGGAAGTCTTGGAGAACCACATCTGGAGAAATAATACAAGGAAGTGTTCCCATATTAAGAGGTGACAATATTGTGGAAGCAGTGTCCACACTGTGACACAGAGCAAGCACACAGAGGTGCAGCACGATGATGGTGGCAATTAAGGGTAACTGTCCCTGTGTCTCAGGAGCTTGACTCCAAGGGACAGACGCACAGGAAGCCTTTTGGTGCCTGAGAGGGGACACCCCTGGGGCCTTTTCTTACCTCATCCCTCCTCCCATTGTATATATATGGGGGTTGAAAAAAGAACCCCCTGTCTGGCTCCTCTGCACTAATCCAGAGAGACCCTACCCAAGAATCTGAACAACACGTGGCTGCTGAGCCCACAAAGATACCTCTTAGCACAGGTGAATGCTTAAATGCTGTAGATAGTATATCCAAGTCATCACAGAATCAATTAGGTTGAAAAAGACCTCTGAGACCATCGAGTCCAACCTGTGACTGAACACCACCATGTCAACTAGACCAAAGCACCAAGTCATTTCCTGAACACCTTCAGAGATGGTGACTCCACCACCCAGAGCAGCAGCCTGTACCAGTGTTTAACCACCCTTTCATTGAAGAAATTCTTCCTAATGTCCCACCTAAACCTCCCTTGACACAGCTTAAGACTATGTCCTCTTGTCCTGTTGCTGGTTGTCAGGGAGAAGAGGCTGACTCCCATCTTGCTACAAACTCCTTTCAGGTAGTTGTAGAGAGCAATAAGGTCTCCCCTGAGCCTCCTCCAGGCTAAGCAACCCCAGCTCCCTCAGCTGCTCCTCATAGGAATTGTGCTCCAGACCCTTCACCAGCTTTGTTGCTGTTCTCAGGACCCACTCCAGCACCCCAGTGTGCTTCCTGAACTGAGGGGCCCAGAACTGAACACAGTACTCCAGGTGTGGCCTCACTAGTGCCACAGAGGTACAATAATTTCACAAACATTTAAAAATCTTTAATATTCATGACTCTGGCAATGCCATTTATCCCATGCCTGGTACTTTAATGACAAAGATAATGACAACCACCACAGATGCGATTTGGACATGACAAAGGAGGTGCTTTGCCCCTTTCCCCCTCCCCACCCCAGCACTGAATTCCAGGGACACTTCAAACTCCTGGTGTGAACCTGGGCTTCCTCAGGTCTCTGGTGCCCAAACAGCCACTTGGGAAAGAATATAGGATGCAGACACCGGGCCACATTGTCTCTTTAAACTACTATGGTGATGAGCACCTTTACAATACTTTAGATAGTCAGGCTGATAATCCACATAAACTAGTGAATATGTTGAAGGTTTCACCATCAGCAGCTGGTGACACCTGATGGAAGCCTCCAGGTCACCACTACCAGCAACTGGCTGCTCCGGAGGGAATCACAGAATCAAAGAATGGGCAGGGCTGGATGGGGCCACAGTGGGTCCAACCCCCTGCTCCAGCAAGGTCATCCTAGAGCACATTGCACAGGATTGCATCCAGACAGCTCTTAAGTATCTTTAGTGAGGGAGACTCCACAACCTCTCTGGGCAACCTGTTCTAGTGCTCAGTCACCCACACAGTAAAGAAGTTCCTCCTTTTCAGGTGGAAGTTCTCGTGCATCAGTTTCTGCCCGTTCCCTCTTGTCCTACTGCTGGGCACCACAGAGAATAGCCTGGCTCCACCCTACTGGCACCCCTCTTTTAGATATTTATACACATTGATTAGGATCCGGCACGTCCGAACCTGACAGCAAAGACAAAACCCATCCGAGACAGCAGCGCCAGGGCACTTCGTGCCGCCGCAGTCCCGGCCAGTGCCCCCCCCGGCCGCTCCCGGCCCCTACACGCCAACATGGCGACCCCGCCCCTCCCCGCTCCCCGTCGGCGTCCTGACGTCACGTCCGCGCTGCCCCGGTAACGGCCGGACGTCGCGGGCGCGCCGGGAACCCGGAAGCGGCGGCGAATCGGTGCGGGCGGCGCATCGGCGGGGCGGGCCAGGCGCGCGCAGGGCGGCGGCGGCAAAGTAGTCCCGGGGGGACAGTGGCCGGGTGTCGGCGGCGGTGGTTGAGGTCGGTCAGCGCCTGTGGCGCAGCGCGAAGGGGACTCTCGGCAACTACCGGCGCGCTCGGGCTGCGTGGTCGGGCACGGAGCGGCAGCGGAGATGGCGGCGGACAAGTCTGCGGGTGAGTGCGGGGGGAGCGGCGCGGCCCTGCCGTGCCCGCCCCGGGCCCGGGCCGCCCGCGCGGAGGGATACGCGGCCGCGCGGGGGGCGGTGAGCACCGCGAGAAACGGTTGCTGGGATTGCGGCATGCTGTGCCCTTCCGCCGAGGAAGTAGTGCCCCGCTGTCCGGGGCCGCGGTGGCCGCCTTGAGGGGGCCCGTGTGACACCTGCCGGGTCACCGGCCGGCCCGTGTGCGGACGGGGCCCTCCGTGCCCTCGGCAAGCGGCGCTGGGCTGTTGCCCCCTTCTGGCCTGGAAGGGTTCGGTGGGGAGCGCCCTATGGACTTACTGGCGGGGAGGGGGTGTTTTCCAGGGTTTAATAACCCCTACAGAAGTCGAGCTTCTGGGTTAATTTGTTAAACTGGGGCATGCGGAAGGTGCGACAGAGATTATAACTCCTAGTGGTGCTGCTGGAGTTCAGTCAGATTCCCTCAGGGATGCTGCTTTGGTTCCAGGGCACGAGTGGGTCCTCACTGAACTCGGGCCGGAAAGGACCCTGTAGAGAGAAATCACCGAGATCGCTAAAAAATAAGTCGTCATCTGGTAAACAGGCAAAATAAATTTCAAATGCAGTTGCTGTGTAGCTCCCTAGCACTGATAAGCTCCTGTTTGTCCCTCCCCCATAAGATTCCCCATCGTGCAAGAAGTCCTCGTTGCAGGAATGGTCCTTCCCTCAGATGGCAGCTCAGGACAGGTTGGAGAAGAGGGCGATGAGGAGGAAAGCCTTACTTACGGAATTACACGATTCTACTTAATAGAATTGTAGAATATCCTGAGTTGGAAGGGACCCACAAGGATCATCGAAGTCCAACTCCTGGCCCTGCACAGGACCATCCCCAAGAATCACACTATGTGCCTGAGAGCATTGTCCAAACATTTCTTGAACTCTGTCAGGCTTAGTGCTGTGACCACTTCCCTGGGGACCCTGTCCTAGTGCCTGAATACACTCTAGGTAAAAAAGTCTTTTCCTGATATCCAACCTAAACCTCCCCTGACACAGCTTCATGCCGTTCCCTTGGGTCCTGTCACTGGTCACCTGTGTTCTTTGGGTTCTTTCAGTTGGTTTTATGTGATGGGAGCATTATTTAAAATCATGTTAAGCATTTTTTTCTCTGGATGCTAAATATGAAATGCCTCAGTATCTGGAAAATAATTATGGGGAAGATTAGTATACTGTATTGAGTGATGTTTATTAAACTATCATGTGTATTTTATAAGAACTGTAAGTGACTCCTAAACTACAAGAAAAAAATTGGCATTAATTTTTCAATATGTTTTATTGCTGTTCTTTGAAGTGTTGAAAGAACTTTTCAGTTCCTTGAGAGATGTGAGCTATGGCAAGATATTCTGCATGCTGTACTTGTTCATAACAGCAAGCTACAATTAGCTTTCCACTGAGAAGAGTTTGCTTTTTATTGCACAACACAAAAGAAGCCTATTATACCTATACTGCTAGTGAAGGGCTTCATACAAAAACTAAAGTGTAAGTCTTGGTGCCACGAACTGTTATTATCTTATAAAGGCTGGACACCAGCTGGTCTTCATACCTTTCAAAATGCTTTTGGAGCAAGAGTCACGTGATAGATTCCTCACCTTTCAAGAAAGAGATTATCCCCCTGCCTGTAGAGTTTGGAAATAAAAAATAATTCCAGAGATACTCTGGTGTTCAACAGCACAGTTCATGCAAGATGTAATTTACAGGGCGTAGGAACAAGAGAGCTCAGGAACAGCAGTCCTTGGAGAAACGGAGAGCAGGTATGAGAAGGATAATGATT
Organism: Manacus candei; assembly: GCF_025592945.1. Classification (NCBI taxonomy): domain Eukaryota; kingdom Metazoa; phylum Chordata; class Aves; order Passeriformes; family Pipridae; genus Manacus; species Manacus candei. The sequence continues at coordinate 4,901,482 of NW_026138074.1, read as the reverse complement.
GCAGTCACTCTCAGGTGTCTTCAGGTATGTGTATGTGGGAGATGTGACTTCTTGTTGCTTTTATGATATTGTGGCAGCAAGCCCATGAGGAGAGCAATCTCCCATGTCAGGTGGCAGTCTCATGCTTTTCCTTGTTCTCCTCTCATAGAGCCAGTTTTCCTGAAGTTCTGCTGTCCACCATGATGTAACTTCTCCACTAGGAGCAGCTGCCTGCTTGTGCAAAGCAAACCAGCCCCCGTGACACAGTGTTTCTGCTTCTCAGCCCCAGGATCAATAGCTAGGAAGATAATTCCCTAGCTTGATTCTTTGACTTCCAGCTCAGTGCAGCAGCTTCCTCCAGATCAAAATCTGAGTGGTTGATTTTTACATACTTTTCCAGGTTGCCCTTTTTTTGCCCCTCATCACGAGCCTGACAAGTTTTAGTTTTGGAGTTGTTCTGTGCTCATGAAGGTTGGACGAATGGAAAGTTAAACAAACGGGTCCATACGTTAATACAATTTACAGACACAAATCAAGTCCTGTCATTTGTGAAGCAGAGAGTGTGCCCAGTTCTGGATATTTCAGCTGATGGTTGTAGCTGCCGTACGGATGGGAGCGTGTCGGAGGTGACTGGTGTGCCGGGTGTTACCCACACCAGGGGCTTCTGCGAGAACGCCGGATGTCTGTAGGTCAGAGCAAGCAAGCGGCGTGCTGTATCTTTTGCCAAGGAACAATTTTCCTACCTCTTTCACTTTGAAATGCCTCAAGGAGTATGGAAGTAATAGTTTTATTTGCAAGCACTGAGACAGTCATTTGCAGCCAAGAGGAGTACTTTCCCCACCCATGTAGGTGGAATTGGTGGGTTCTGTTCAGTATCTTGTGCCGGCTTTCAGGTGACTCCTGTTGGAGGGATCTCTTGCTAATAAAGATGAGCTGAAGCAGTAGATCCCAGGCTAAACAAGAATGTCCATATTATATTAGACTGGAATGACTTTTAAGTCTTTAACATGTTTCAAGTGTGTTTGGACAAAAAGGGTAGAGAGTATCCAAAGCATTTTTTTTCCAAAGGATAAAACTATGCTGTGAAATAAGTCAGCTGGACTTGAGTTTTGTTTTCTTGATAAGCTTCCAGTTCAGGTTTCACAAACCTGCTTTGTTTACTGAGTGGTAGTAGGCGTGATTGATTGGATTACAGCCATACAACTGACTCTACACGAGAAGGGACAGCTCTGTTTTTGCTTAAAGTAGGGGTTTTTTTTTAATGTACCAGCAGGCTAACAGACACAGTGAAATCTGAAGACCTGTCCTGATTTTTTCCCTAGGAAATATATAAAACAGCTGTGTAAGCAGTGCTTTTATTGCAGACCTTAGGCAAGTGTCTCTTGGTTTATCTGTAACTTAACTGAAGACATTTTACTTCAGGATTACTTCATTTGAGATGCTGGTTTTACGAACCCTACGTACAATGGCAGTAATCAGTAATGCACTTGGTAGTTGATGGCTCTCTGCTAGGTAAACTTGTATGTGAGGAACCTGTTGGTCAGACTGAGTGTTATCAGCTTCAAAAGTTTTGGAGTCCCAAGGCTCTGCACTGTGTTTACCTTTACTAGCACAATGTCGAAGTCATGCTGAGCAAGTAAAGCAGATATTGCCACTGTTAGTGTGAAAGTTTGAGGGAAGTTGCATTTGCTTATTTGCTGCTGTTCTAGAGATCCTTGGAGGGAGATAGCTTTCTGTTCATCTGTATAAACCAGAAGGTTTAGAAGGTTTAGAATGGGAATTAAATCTGTGCTATATTTAGCTTGAAGGAGAGGTGCTTCTTGTTCCTTTCCTTTTTTGTTGCAGAAAGCCTTTGGCACATCAAAAATTTTCTGAGCTTTTTTGTGGTTTAAATCTCTCTTCTGCCTTTCCCTTTCAAGGAGAAGGCAGTGCAAGTGGTGTTGATCAATGCCTTATGCAGTCAGATTTTATAGCAGGTGTAGGCTCCTGGGGGTCCATCCCTCCAGAGTACTGAAGTTGCTGAATCCTGAATTTTGTCTAAATCACAGTGGGTCATGCTTGCAGGTGTAAGATTGTTGAGATTTTAAAATCTCAACTTTGTTGACATCTTTATGAAGGATGAAAGTCACAACCAATTTATGATTCTTGTTCAAATATGTTATTGCAGAGGGCAGTGGAAGGGATGTCACCATCTTCCCAGCAACAGGCACAAACTTGATAGATTAGTAAGTCTGTTTTATGCTCACTGTGGATGTTAATTGATGAATCTTCTGAATTTTGGCTGCCCCTTACTGTTGTTGTTTGTCCTATATTTGTAAATTTTCCTAGTCGCTGCAAGGCGATCCAGATATATTGGTGATGATGGGGAATGGATTTTGCAGAGGAGCTCATAGCTAAGTGTTTTCATTTGTTCAAAGTGAAAACAAAATTAGCAGAGTTTGCATTATGTCTCTGAATTCTAGGGAAGAGAAAGAAGGCATTAATTTTAGAAAGCCTACCTAGACTGTTAAGATAGCAAAAGGTAGCTTAGAGCAAATCTTCCACTGTGAAATTCAAGAAAAAATTTTCTGCAAAAGTGGAAACCATTGCTGTTTTATAAAGTCTTTGTTTGAAAAACGTTAAATGATTTTTGTACGTTCTGGCACATTAGTTAACGCTCTTAGAAATAATCTGTCTGGTGTGGTGGTTGTGTGGTTGGGTTATTTTCTCCAGTAGTTTGTGTTCAGCACAAGGAAGGGCTTAGTGATTTGGGGTTTTTTTCAGCTTCTTTGACATGGAATATCCTTACTGTGCTTTTTAATGCAACCTCAGTGAATTCTTAATTACATCATGAGAAAAGGATTTAGTTGACTTCTTTCTGAAAAATATACTCAATGGTGAGTGAAACAAACTATTAGGAATTCTATTAAAATAAATTGAAGACAGTTATAACCTTATTACATTGCTATATAAATGCATAAAGGGTCCACCATTATAACTGCTGCAGGTTGTTCTTGGTGTCTTAGTCTGGAAAAGGATATAGCAGAACTGGAAGAGATTCTGAGAAAAAAAATGTGAGGAAGATACAGAATAAACTGCTCCTGCTTACCTTGAAAGAGAGATGATTCAAAGAAAGTTCTGTAAGATTTGGAGTGAGGCTGAAAGAGTGAATAGGCAGTATTTGCTTGTGCCTTGCAGTATAATCACCAGACAGCATTGGATGGAATATATTGAAGGGTACAAAAGTATAGAGAGTTTTCTTAAATAATGTTTCAGGTCTGTCAGTGATTATTAACAATGATGGTTCTGTTGCAGCCTCTTGTTTAAGGAGATACTTTTCCACAGGGAGCTGTGTGGAAGTTCCAGTGTTTACTCTGGTTTTTGTTGATCCCTAGAGCGTCCCTTGCTTGCTGTTTAGGAAGCAGTGTACAGGATGCATGGGTTTTTCATCTCGCCCACTGTGTGGTACCTATTTTATGATGCATGGCCCTCACTGCTGGTTTTTGAGCAAAATAAGACAATCCTAGTGTATGGTTGCAGCTTTAAAGAGAAATCTAAAATGTATGGATTGTCAGTTAACTTGGAGGAGTTTGGTTATTGATTGAGCACAGTAATTTACATTTTATGGAGAGGAATTCACTAGTATAGAGTAACTTGGGATACTGTAGTAGGAGATGTAACTTGGGATATAGATAGTGAGTGTAGTAGGGAGATTGCTGGAGTTATCTGGAAAATTGTTTGTACTGGCAGGAGGATCTTGAGAACTGGAAGAAGCAAAATGTTTAAGCTGCATAGCTGTCATCACACTTGCAAACTTTCTTGTAATCTTCTGTCCACTTTACAGATCAAGGTACTGAGAAACATGAAGGAGCAGGTACTTCTGGGATTACTGATCAGGAGAAGGAATTGTCGAGCAGTGCATTACAAGCTTTTCAGGTGAGACAAAGCCAAACTCTGAGACTTCTAATTTACCACATAACTGCTAAGTGGGCTTCAATAATTGTTTTTGCTGTTTTCTTAATACAGTTGCAAATGCATCAAGAGAATATTATATCAAAGTAGCATTAGTTGGGTTGTAAAACCAGCACATGCATTTTCTGTGTGATGTGAGAAGACTGAACGGGACACTTGAACAAGAGCATGTTTAATCTTGATTCTAAAAACTTAGTAACCTTCAAAGCTGTATGATGATTTAATTAGAAGAAGCAGGCTGCTATTCTGTGTCAGCATTGGAAATGCATGATCTCTGAAGAATTAATCACTTCAAACTAAAAATGTTAAAGGGTCTAAAGGAACCACATGTATTTAAAAAACAGCAAGGAAGCAAACCTTTTTGTGTTTTAGCATCATTCTTCCACATAAAGCATTATATATACTGTTCTGTCACTTCGCATTAAAACATATTCTTCTATGCATAACATCTACAGGAAATATTTACTGCCTGTTTTGTGTTTCTCAGAAGATTTTTTTTTTGTGTGTGTTAAAATTCAGGTACCCGGACTTCTGGTTTATTTCTTTCCTTATATTGTCTCCTATTTATATTTAGTGTGACAGGAAGTATAATTGCTTTTCTTTTCAGTTGTTGTATCTCTGTCTCCAAAATGCCTTGTGTTAATTCAGTTTTGGATATGTGAAATAAATTGGGGGGAAGAATTTAAATACTCTCTTTTGAGATTCCTGCTTGTATGTGTCACTCAGTACTTTAATTTTGCCTGGAATGTTGTCATATGAAGTGCATGCAGTTGGTCATTAAGCTGACTGTAGCTGATGCTGTTCACCAATGTCTTCTTGAATGCTGTCTAGCTCAATTATTCTTTTTCAATAACGTTTTTATCCCTGTCATTTGATCCTGAGAACTGAAGGCACATGAAAGAGTAGCTTGTTCTCCACCTTGCCCACAGATCTACATGCCTAAAATACTTTTGATCTGCTATCGACTTCACTTTTACTTTTATACTGGTCCAGTGTATCTGGTCTATCTCATGATGTTTTTCTTGCTTTAAGAACTCCCTAAATTCATGAAGTTCTGAGGTAGCAACAGATGAGAGCAGAATTAATCTGATGCCTTGTTTGCCAATTTTCTTACACTTGAGTAGCTGTGAATAGCGTTGTGGACTGTCTTGCATGCTGCTTTTTCATATTACGCTTCCAATTTCAGTCTTGATAGAATTCCCATAAAGTTGGTTATTGTATTCTAGATCTTGTCTAGTAGAGGGGCATAAAGGATGCTTAGCTGATAAAAAACCATCACAAAATAAGCTGAGCATTCAAAGGTTCAAGGTTTGTAGTCCAACCATGATTAGAAGCTGTGTTGCTGTGATCTGAAAGCTACTCCTGATGAAGAGAAGCTCGGAGCGTGAGCACGGGAAGAGAATCACTGGGAGATGAACTATCTCAACTTAAGAACACACCAGCAGTTGAGTTCCAAGTCCCCATGTTTGTGCACATGATCACTAGGCAATCCATGCTGTTGGTGCTTAGAGCTGTGAAAATGCCTGTCAAGGTCCTGCTGCATCTCTCTGTAGGTTGTGTGACTGTGCTTTCATGGGAGACTGAAGAAACTGGAACGGTTCCGTTGAGAGTAACTGCAGAATGGCAACTTTCTTGGGAAGAGGAGAAGGACCCCAGAACCCTTCTCTGTTGTATTCTTTCCTTAATAGAGGAAGTTAGTCAGGAGCCCAGGAGAACCTCTATGGAACAGAACTTAAAAAGGAGGAGGAAGTGGAGGGTGGTTATGGTACTTAAGAGCTTAGCTTTTGGTTGTGAAGCACTGACAGAGATGGAAATGAATCTGCTTATCTGTCTGACCAGATTGGAGGTACCCCTGATATGGAAGAGCTGAATGTGATTATTACTGTGTAGGAATTGAGCAGTTCAGAGTGAAGCGTCATTTAGGCTTAATGTAGTTGAAAGAGTCAGGAATTCTCTTTCATTCCTTGATGCCACTAAATTCCTCCTGTACCAACACAGAAAAGACCAAAACTGAAAGCAGGCAGAGGTGAGCCTTTCTGAAGTCTTTGTTTATTCCTGAGGTCAAAGAAAGGGATTTTTCGATTAAATCACACATCAGCAGAGCATCATGCTTGGCTCCTGGTTTCTGTTTAGGCGTGCCTGGGTGATTGAATACTTCATCCAACAGCTGAAGCTTGTAAAAATGTTTTTTAAACCTATACTGGGAAAGTGGCAACCTTTTTTTTCCAACCTATCTTAAGCTGACTTACATAGATTAAATTGTAATTCGCTATATATCCAGATGAAGTGAAGGATGAACATAAAATGTTGGGCTGGGACTTGTGTAAGCAACTGCAACCACTCAACGTTCACATAATCGAGAAAAGTTTATGAAAACTGAGGAAATAAGAGTATTGAAATTTAACACTTTTCATGGAAACATCTGTTTATAATAATCAACTGCATAATTTGTCCTTCCTCCACCAAATTATTTTTGAAGTTTGGATATTTATATTTAGTTCTCATACTTGTTAATCTGCATAAATAATGAAATGTGTGTTTAGTCATTTAGTTCACTTAACTTGCTATGGATAAAGGAAACACTTTGTATTTTCTAATGCATGTTTCTGGTATGTGTGCAATTTCCAGGCTGGAAACTATGATGCTTGCTTACAACACCTAAATACCCTTCAAGACATCAACAAAGATGACTACAAAATAACTTTGAATACTGCTGTTGCAGAATTCTGTAGAAGTAACCAGACTACAACGGACAATTTGAGACAAACCCTTAACCAGCTGAAAAACCAGGTAATGCAAATATATTGACATGGTATTTGATTTTGAGTACTACTAAGGATGGTGAAATCTTCCATGAAATAGGAGTAAAACTTCTGCCCCTTGTCCCTTGGATTTAATAAAAGAATAAGAAAGTAACATTACTTTTAAACATCTGAGTCAGTTTAATCTTTTATAACATATTTGGTAGTTATGTTTTTAGTTATTGTTGCAACTGATATGAGGTTATAACAGTAGAAAGACCTGCTGTGTTCTTTCAGTAGAAAGTTCCTTAGCCTGGAATAGTTTGTGAAATAATAAAAAAGTGAAAATATTATTTTACTACTCAGTTGACAGCTTTCTATTGGATTGTATATTTTTTTGCTGGGTTTATGTGCAACAACAGTAAAGTTTATTAGATTGTAACTCCTACATATCTTTAGAGAAATTCATAGTTTTGGATTATTTTTTTGTTTAATATCTGACACTTTAAAATCATAGGTACTGAAAGTCTGTAGTGAAATGAATGGGGGTTTTTTCAGGTTCACTCTGTTGTTGAAGAAATGGATGGTTTGGATGATGTTGAAAACAGTATGCTCTACTACAATCAAGCTGTTATTCTGTATCATCTGCGTCAGTATACTGAAGCTATATCAGTTGGGGAGAAGCTGTACCAGTTTATAGAGCCTTTTGGTATGTAGACAGAAAGAAGGTTTTTGTTCACACAATAACTACAGAAAGATCATTCAGTCTTTCTCACTGTCAGACAAGTGATTTTTTTTTTATTTGCCTAATATGCTTTTAAAAAAGTAGATAGGGTTTGGAATGAAGAATGTTTTACTTATATCAAGGACAACAACCAAATTTGGGGGGAAGGTACTTCAGACACATTTAGCAGACAAGTATAAGGAAACTGAAATGGGTTTTTTGCAACTTGAAAAGGTATTTATGTAAATGATATGTACAAATTAGTGAAATTATTTTAAATCTGGTATTTTGAGTCATTGTGTGTCGATGTCTATTTTTCAAGGGACTCACATTTTTAAATACCTGCACTAGGTCATACATAATTGTATGTGCTCATATGTGAATATATATAAAGTCTGCAGCTCTTATGAGCTATGAGACCTTGTGTAGTGGAATTGCCATACTTGTATGAAATAACTTCATAATCCCTGTTGAATTTTAGAAGTGAGAAGGCTGAAGAATGTGTGTTCTTATCAATAAATTAAGTAAATGCTACTGTGTTTCTCCTTCAGTTCCTCACAGTTTTCAGTATGCATAATTGGGACTTACTCTGTTGAAGTCAGATATATTTGTACAGAATCTTTTCAAATTCTGTGAGATTCTGTGTTTTCATGTGACTCTCTCTATTCATCTTTGGTGCTGATCTGCCTAGATCAATTCTCAGAATCTGAACATGAAATACTTGTTAAGCTGTCTTTAGTCTATGCTTCTATGCTGATGCCATTTGAATGAATGAGCTTTGTTTTCAGTATATGTACCTATCTACGTGTTTCACTATATATATTTATTTAGATGGCTGCATTTTTTTTTCTTATGTAATATATTGATTTTTCTCATAATGTTGCATAAATGCACTTTGTGGTAAATTTTTTTTTTCTTAGTCATGTTTGGAAGGATTAGTATTAGAGCTGTAAAATCATTTTTACTTCTTTGCTTTATACAGAAGAGAAGTTTGCCCAGGCTGTGTGCTTCTTGCTTGTAGACTTATACCTGTTAACTTACCAAGCTGAGAAAGCCTTGCATCTGCTTGCTGTTCTGGAAAAAATGATTTCACAGGGCAACAATAACAGCAAGAATGGAAAAAATGAGGTAAGCTTAAAATCATATGAATGCCACTAAAACTTTATCAGAAGTATGCTTTAACTCAATCCAAATTTAGTCTTTTAAAATACTTTTGAATTTTAAAACTCTGGTAGATCATCTGTAGCTTTAGACACCAACTTAGACCTGTTGATAACTGAGTTAATTATGTACAGCAGTTGTTTATTCCTTCTCTTTCACCCTTTTCTCTTACACTGAGGGAGCTAAGATGTCTTTGAGTCAGAGACAGGCATTGGAAAGACAGCTGTCTTCAGGGTCAAATATACATGGTTTTCCTTGTTTGTCTTGGATTATGACCACATGAGACCCTAAATTTGAGAGGGAAGGGTCAGTGTCAAAGAGGCATTGTAACTATGTAGCATGGGATGGGAAATCAAGTATCTCTCTTGCACAGTATCTGAAAGTATGAGGCATACTTTCAAGTGAAATCTTTTATGTGTCTTTTGGAAAAATCAGTAGAATCAGTAGTGACTTGGAAGTGAAAAAGGGACACTTCAGTCTTTTCCTGTTGATGGCATGTTACACTTAAGATAAAATATTTTATCTTTAAGTATATAGTAATTCTGCTAAAGGAAATATTAAAGAGGTACTCTAGAATGTGCAAATCATCCTTCTGGGTAAAAGAATTCTTCTCAACTGCAGAGCAATGTAATTTAACACTAATGTTAATATAGAATTTTGCTCTTCATAGACTGGTGTGGTTGTTTGTGGATTTTGATTGTTAAGTTCAAGTTACAATTTTTGGTGGTATGTGTATATTTTGATGTTAAATACTGTGGAATACTATTAAATACACATTTGTCTTTGTGTGAGTTTGAGTCTGTCAACTGAACTCAAAAGGTGACTAACAGTAACAGTTCCATTTTTTTGTTTGACAGTCAGGTAATAATACAAATAAAGATTCTTCGAATCAAAAAGCTGAAAGTGGAGCTTTAATAGAAGTTGCTAAGTCTAAGATACATCAGGTTAGTGTCTGCATATTATTTATACAAGAACATTACTTCAAGGGGTTTTTTTAACATGAAGTCCCATCTCCAAATCTAGTTCAGCATGAATTGTGATACCCCATCTATCCTTGTTGTAAAACAAAGGAATGAATTTATCTAACTCTTCTGTTTTGTACAGGAAAAACTGGCCTAACACACAACCCCTTCCCCCATTTCAGTCCCTGCAGTTTATGAAAATTTCTTTAAACTGCGGTTGGCTGCACTGATTTTGTATCTGTTAGACCTCCAACAGTCTAAATCAGCTGACATTTTATTTCATTGTACTGTTCTGTTGAAAAACACATGAAGAAACAGAATGCTTCTCTATCAGCATTCACTTACTGGTACTTTCAGTTTAGTAGATAAATATCTGGAGATTAAGAGGTTAGATTATTTTAATTAGTTTGTCATTTTAACTGCTAGTATCTGTGTTTGAATATAGAGTAGCCGTTGAGCAGTGAACAAAATGTTCATCTGCTTATTGTAAATACAAGGACTATAAATGTGTTGTTTTAAAGTCTGAATAGAATTTCTTTTTTATGAAGACTTTTTGAACAGCTTTTTACTACCCAAAATTGTATATAAAATATTCCATAGTAAATCCCTAGATACAGGTCATCTTGCAAACTGCACCAGTTATTGTATATTATTTAACAAATTTCATTTTTTAACAGTATAAGGTGAGAGCCTATATCCAAATGAAGTCCCTAAAAGCATGCAAAAGGGAGATCAAGTCTGTTATGAATACAGCTGGGAATGTAAGTATTCTTAAGGCTATTGTTTTTCACATCTAGATCTGTTCTCTATCTTAAAACTGAATTTGCTAATGTTCTTTACCAAAAAAAGGTCTTATTGAGGGTAGATGTCTGAAGCAATGCTTTATGTAGTGAGTTAATTACACTTTTTACAAGTGTAATTAATGTAGAATTTTCTTATTTGAGCTGTTTTCAGTTGCTAAAAAATGTCCTGTGTTGTTTGCGATACAAAAATAACAGTGAAACAGTGTATAATGAACAGGTTCAGCTTGCTTTTTAACTGAAATGGCACAAAACAGGTTTTAGTTTACTACAGATGTTATGGTTATTACAAATTTTGTCATTGGTGATTTAAACCGGTTCGTAGAAGATTAATTCTGGCATACACAGAAAGCACTTCCCTTTTGTTGCCCGTTTCAACAGCTGCTAGTTTAACAGAAATCCTTCTGGATCATGAGGTCTCTGTTGGCAGACCAGGAAGATTACAGTCCAGGAGTAATTGCAGGGAGGGAAGTGTGGGGAGAAATGTACTAGAATACAGGTGGAAGAAAGTTTGGAGATCCTCTGCACTTAGCCACTGCCATAACAGAGTTCTCTAGAATAACAGTGGGTTTGAGAGCAGTCATAAAGAGTTTGGTAATTCGGAGGTGACTGTTAATCATGTGTTCAACAAAGAAATGCTACTTCTTGAAAGTAATTGGGCCTAAGCCCATTTATTTTTAAAATGGCAGCAGAGGCAAGCTGTTTGTGAAGTGATTTAACACTAGCAGTAGAAACCATAAACCAAAAGAGGACTAACTGTTGTTTTCTCCTTCACAGTCAGCTCCTTCTCTTTTTCTTAAGAGCAATTTTGAATATTTGAGAGGCAATTATCGTAAAGCTGTCAAACTTTTAAACAGTGCAAACATTGCTGAACATCCAGACTTCATGAAAACAGGTAAAATAGAAACCCTTCATCCTGCAAATACTTAAATGTGTAGTATAATAGGACTACTTGTTGATATTGAATTCAATCATTAATAGATTACTTAATTGAGAAGGCCCTGAATGTCATGAGTTTATATGCTGGATATGTTTTTAACACTGTGGTGTTTTTCACTGAATGTTCTTGTAGACAATGCTGTGATTGTCTACGAAAATGGATTTGTGAAGGTGTAATATTTGCAAGGCTCATAACTGAGTCTCTAAATCAAGAAATGAAACAAAAGGCAACTTACTAGATCTAGAATTGAGATCTCAGACTGTACTTGGAGAGGAGACTGTAGATGTTGTAATGATCATAGAATCATAGAATAGATTGGGTTGGAAAAGACCTCCAAGATCATCAAGTCCAACCCCTGATCCAACTCCAGTTACTATATCATGGCACTAAGGGCCACGTCCAATCTCTTTTTAAAAACCTCCAGGGATGGTGAATCCACCACCTCTCTGGGTAGGCTGTTCCAATGCCTGATAACCCTCTCTGTAAAGAATTTCTCCCTAACATCTAACCTAAACCTCCCCTGCCAGAGCTTGAGCCCATATCCCCTTGTCCTATTGTTGGTTGCCTGGGAGAAGAGACCAACCCCCGCCTGGCTATAACCTCCCTTCAGGTAGTTGAAGAGAGTGATGAGATCGCCTCTAAGCCTTCTCTTCTCCAGACTAAACAACCCCAGCTCCCTCAGCCTCTCCCCATAGGACTTGTGCTCAAGTCCCTTCACCAGCCTCGTTGCTCTTCTCTGGACCCGCTCCAGCACCTCAATATCCTTCCTGAACTGGGGGGCCCAGAGCTGAACACAATACTCAAGGTGTGGCCTCACCAATGCAGAGTACAGGGGAAGGATCACTTCCCTGCTCCTGCTGGCCACACTGTTCCTGATGCAGGCTAGGATGCCATTGGCCTTCTTGGCCACCTGGGCACACTGCTGGCTCATATTCAGCTTCCTGTCAATCAGCACCCCCAGGTCCCTTTCCACCTGGCTGCTCTCCAACCACTCTGTGCCCAGCCTGTAGCACTGCAGGGGGTTGTTGTGGCCAAAGTGCAGGACCCGGCACTTGACCTTGTTGAACTTCATTCCATTGGAGTCAACCCATCTCTCCAGTCTATCCAGATCCCTCTGCAGAGCCCTCCTGCCTTCCAGCAGGTCAACACTCCCTCCCAACTTGGTGTTATCTGCAAATTTACTGATGATGGACTCAATCCCCTCATCTAAATCATCGATAAAGATGTTAAAAATAACTGGGCCCAGCACTGACCCCTGGGAAACACCACTGGTGACCGGCCGCCAACTGGATGCAGCTCCATTCACCAGCACTCTCTGGGCCTGGCCCTCCAGCCAGTTCCTGACCCAGCACAGGGTGCCCCTGTCCAAGCCATGGGCTGCCAGCTTTTCCAGGAGCATGCTATGGGAGACAGTGTCAAAGGCTTTGCTGAAGTCCAGATAGACACATCCACAGCCTTTCCCTCATCCACCAGGTGGGTCACCTGATCGTAAAAGGAGATCAGGTTGGTCAAACAGGATCTGCCCCTCCTAAACCCATGTTGACTGGGTCTGATCCCTTGTCCATCCTGTAGCTGCTGTATGATTTCACACAGGATAATCTGCTCCATAACTCTGCCAGGCACTGAAAGGCCTGTAGTTACCAGGGTCAGCCTTGCAGCTTTTTTTATGGATTGGGGTGATATTTGCCAACTTCCAGTCATAAGGGACCTCCCCAGTGAGCCAGGATTGTTGGAAGATGATGGAGAGCAGCTTGGCAAGCTCTTCTGCCAGCTCCCTCATTACCCTAGGATGGATCCCGTCTGGTCCCATAGACATGTGAGGATCCAGATGACTCAGTAAGTCACTATTTCCTCCTGGAATACAAGGGGACTATTTGGTTTCCTATCTGTCTACCAACTCCAGAGGCCAGTTGCCTTGAGGGCCACCTGTCCTACTGGTAAAAACTGTGAGGGAAATGTTGTTTCATGAAGTGTTAAAGTTTGGCTTCTATTGTATGTGATTTTAAATTACTTTTATCTCTAGAAGGTATATGTGGACATGCTCAGACACAGAACAGCACGTAAACGTGTAATTTTTTGGACAGAAAAGTTATTTGTATACTATAAGTATATCCTCTGTATATATACACTCACTGTATACAGTACTTAAATTTATTTGAGATTTAATTGACAGTTTAAAACTTCAGTTGAAAAATACAGAGAGAAAGCTGTCTTGGGTCAGTAAAGAGCTAGGATTTAAAAAAGTGCTTGTGCTGTAAAACTAACTGAATTTCTTTGCTACTTTGTTCAATGCTGTTTTTGTGATAGTACTATGAATTTCTTGTCCTGTAGGACTTTTTTTTACCTAGTAGGTATGGCTGCATAAATTACTGTTAGATGATAGAAGTTTGAGTTGACCCTCTCAGTAAATTGTTTAAACTTCTGTATTTTACAGATAAGTTTCATAGAAAACATTAAAAAAAATTGCCAGAGTGCCTATTTGCACAGTAGAATGTTCACTTAATAGTCTTCCTATGTTTTGGCTAAAATAACATCTGTTGAATTTGTTAATGATCTGTTTCTTGGTTATTTGGATTTTTAGGGTGAGTTTTTTTCTTTATTTCTTTTTTATCAATGGTAACCCTTCAAAGATTGTTACCAGCAAATAAGTTTTAAAGTTTAAATTTTTGTCCTTTATTATTTAGAAGGAACTTTTTACAGTGTTACCTGAACGTGATATATTTAGAAAGAGTGTATTTCCTGCTTGTGTGGTTGGGTTGGCTTATTTGTTTACTTTATAAAACTTAGGCAGGTAACGTTACTTGAGAATTTTGCTTTTACAAGAGTCATCTATTAGAAAACTTGAGGTGCTTGCTTGCTAATTTCTATGGAAACCTCCAGGTGAATTCACTTCAACTTGCAGTCTGTCAAACTGGCTTTATATCTGGCTCTCCTAGAATATGGTGCACAAGATCTGGAAGTCTGTGACTGCCTACATATAGGTCAACTCTCCAAGAGAACTAGAATGGTGTGCAGAAATGTATGTTATTAAAGCTGATGTGACACTGGGACGTAGTTCCTTAATCCATGAGCATCTCACTGAAGAACATGTTTAATAGACTGCCATAATATGCTGACCCGTGAGAGAGTGGTTGGAGCATTTCATGGGCTCACCAACAATTTTCAGTTTCTGGAAATGGTCTTTGCTTGTTCTCCTAGGTGAATGCCTAAGGTGTATGTTCTGGAACAATCTTGGCTGCATCCACTTTGCAATGGGAAAGCACAATTTAGGAATTTTTTACTTTAAAAAAGCCTTGCAAGAAAATGATAATGCGTGTGCACAGCTGGGAACAGGCAGCTCAGATCCAGGTAAGGAAGAGATTGTAATAAGTGGTGGAAGAGGGGTGGGTGAATCAAGAAAATAGAGGGCAGAAGGTTTCAGTAGTTATCAGCAAAATTTGTGTTCCATCTCTTTGTGGAAGACAGTAAGGTGAGAATTCTGATGATAACTTGATTTCAGAATATAGTTGCTATTTCCAGAAATACATGATGACATGGTGATAATGAAATATGTTCTTTTGTTTTTCCTGTTTTCCTTGATATTCCTTGGAGGGACTGGGACAACTATGTCCCTCATTTATAGACTTTGACAATAAGTTAGGGAGGAATTACAAAATAAAGTTTTTGTGACATATTTTGTATAGGTTATTTGTAGTCCTGCTGACTGGGTAGAATCGTCAGGGCATGAAGGATAAGTGGGGTTTTGTTGTGTTTTGTTGTTTGGTTTTTTTTAACATGGAAGCTATAGAAAATGTGGAGTATAATACTGTTAAATTAGCATCTGGAAGATGATGTGTTTCTCAAACTTTCCTACTGAACAATTTCCTACTTGCATGAGACATGTTTATCTATTGTTTAGTTCTATGGGTACTTTTATCCATCAACTTTTGTTGTAAGGATACAAAAGCAAGAAAATAAACATAATGAGTTTTCTTGCTTTGCTTAATAATACTTAAGTTTGGCTGGGTTTTTTTTTCCCAAGTAAATGATTTCATAAAATCATAAAATGGTTTGGGTTGCAAGGTACCTTAAAGAACATGTAGTTCCAACCTCCCTGCCATGGGCAGGGATACCCTCCACTAGACCAGGTTGCTCAAAACTCCATCCAACCTGGCCTTGAGCACTTCCAAAGATGGGACATCCACAACTTCTCTGAGCAACCTGTTACAGTGTTTCACCACTCTCAGAATAAAGAATTTCTTCTTAATATCTAATCTAAACCTACCCTCTTGTCAGTTTAAAGGCATTCCCCCTTGTCCTATCACTCCATGCCATTGGAAAAAGTCCCTCTCAAGCTTTCTTGAAGCCCCTTTTAGGTACTGAAGGGTCTTCCCACAGCCTTCTTTTCCCCAGGCTGAACAGCCCCAGCTCTCTCATCCTGTCTCATAGGAGAGGTGCTCCAGCCCTCTGATCATCTTCCCAGTCCACCAGTTCATGCCCAGCTGTGTTGTCCCTTCAACAGATAGCAGAACCAGGGCCTGTGAATGTGAGGCCGCTCCCATCTGACTATAGAGGGCCTCATTACTCAGTCTTCATCATTTCATGATCAAGTTATAACTTTTTTCATTTCTTGTTTTCTTTAAAATCATGCATTTCATTGTTTTTCCTGTTCCTCCCCTGGACCTAAGTGCAGCCTTAGGTATCAGTGTGAAGACAAGAAAACGTTTCATGCTTGTTAGCAGCAAAGTGGTTTTCTTCTGGAATTTCTATGAGTAACAAACGTGTATTCTCACATATCTGGGATTCAGTATTATTGTGTAACATTTATCTTGAGTGACAAGGAACATTCGTGGTTAGCATTTAATGTACTTCAGTCTTTATTAACAATACAATTAATTTGACACCAGTTGTGATGTGAAAGAAATTTGTTTACAGAGGGAGCCTAGTGAATTTCTGCAATGAAAGGGGTTTTTGGTAATTTTGGGGTGTTTCCCACAGCTTCCCTCTTCCTCTTGGAGTTATATTTTCTGCTCTCCTGAGTTGCACATCCAATATGATGTAATCCTTTTCTGCAGGTAAAAAATTTTCAGGGAGACCCATGTGTACACTACTGACTAACAAACGGTATGAGTTGCTCTATAATTGTGGAATTCAGCTCTTGCATATTGGGAGGCCCTTAGCTGCCTTTGAGTGCCTGATTGAGGCAGTCCAGGTATATCACTCAAACCCTCGTCTGTGGCTGAGAATAGCAGAATGCTGCATTGCTGCCAACAAAGGGGTAAGTAGCTTTGCAAACTTCTTTTAAAAAAATGACATGTGGTCATGGGTAGAATTGATACCTAGAGTTAAGCTATGCATTTTAAAGACCTAATATTGCAACACCTCTGTGTAAGTCCAGATTTATTATTTTTTGTGTACATGTATTTTGCATGTTTAATCTGAAGCTGCAACAGGTGGAGGGAAATCTTTGCATGTGATCTTCTCTTCATGCAACCAAAGCCCATCTAAAGTTTCAACGTTTCCTCACTCATTTGCCACTGGAGATTTGAGAGGGGTGAGACTGTGCTGTGGGTAGCCTGAAAGTGGCATAGTCTTAGGGAACGGTGATCAGCCTTCTCCATCCTGAAGCTCTTGTGATCACAGCTGATGGGGAACTGAATGTCTTAACTGCTGAGACTTCACCTTCTTCTGCAGGCAAAGTTGGTGGAAACCTGCTGATGGCAGCGTATTGCGTGTCCTCTGGGGCATCTTGGTTTCAAGTCTATTTAGGATAAACCCCTATGTTAAAATTCAGAGAAGTGGGGACAGGATTGTTTGCTCTTAGAAGAGCAAACTGCACTAAAATAGTATGTCTGTGAAACTGATTCCCTGTGAAACTGTAATTCACCCCTTATGTGTGGGGGAGTGAGGTTGTAATCTGTGATTGCATGATCCTATGCAGTTATTTCCACAGTGTGCCCATTTCACTCACTGCACAGGATGTGTGGGATTAATTGAACAAATACCTAAATTGAACAAATACCTATATCACTCTGTTTTCCCCTCACCCCCTGAATTCTATTTTCCTTCTCTGGGTGGTCTCTGTGCATTTATTTACAGCACATTATCAAAATCTTTCCAAATACAAAATTTGTAACTCTTCCCTTGGGAATTTCAAAGGTACTCATTATTTTGGTATCTCTATTTCAGAAAATTTAGGAAAGATATAACTTTATAGCTTGATAGAGATTTGCTTATACCCCCATTTCAAAGGCACGGCACTGAAGTTTCAAGAGTGTGGGGTCAAAAATGGGCTAACTTTGATTGTATATGTGCTAGCTGTAGTCAGATTGCTCAAGTTTTATAAAGCACAGAGAATGCAGGAAGAACAGCTTTCTTCATGCTCATTTTGCAGTTTTCTGCATCTGTCCTACTGGCTACAGGTCACACATAGATAAAGAAGACACATGTGATCATCTCTAGTGAAAAGCTGAGTATGAAAGAGCGGATTAGCTTAGGTTTTGTGGCAAAAAAGCCAGTGCTAGGATTCCTTTCACAAGGATAGTGTTTAGCAGTCTGGAAAAGGGAAATACAGATCATTATGGAGCACTTCTCTGTTTACTGCAGAGTAGCCAAAGCAGTTGATTATGCCAGACTCCTGAAGCTTTCTTCCTGCTACGGTCATGATCTTGTGTGGTGTACCAGAGAGCCTTGAATTCATGTCACAAAACCAACTGGTTGTTTCCTAAATGCATGATCTCAGAAGAAAAAAATTAACTTTGGATGCAGTTAATATTATAGGCAATGAGGAAGTGTCTTTAAATTATAAATTAGATTTGTAACATGACAAGTGAATCTCTAAAGTCAATACTGTGCTTAATTTGACCTTGTAACTCAATTTGCAATAATATTTCTTGCAATATATGTGTGGATTCATATTTATGCTCTGAATACCATGTAGAAAAGTAATTTCACTGAAGCTAGTTTTACCCACTTTAATATTTTCGTTTATAAAATATAGATGGAAGAATATTCCCTCTTAAATGCCTGCATTTTAAACACCTTTTTTGAAATATGCGCTTTGTATCCAAACTCATTGTATTTTTATTTGACATCAAATGCCATTGTTTCAATATTCTTTTTCACAATAGATTCTGATAAATTTTCTGAGAAGTGATAGCTGTTTAAATTGGAGATTTAGCATAAATTTTTCCTTACAACTGTGACTCTTCATCACTGATTCTGCTTACCAGTGAAGTTAAGATGGCTCATCCTAAAGCAACCAAACAAACCCCAGAGTAAATAT
The DNA here is from genome assembly GCF_025592945.1 of Manacus candei. Lineage (NCBI taxonomy): Eukaryota > Metazoa > Chordata > Aves > Passeriformes > Pipridae > Manacus > Manacus candei. The sequence goes on along the minus strand of NW_026138074.1, from coordinate 4,882,960 downwards.
GGTGTAGAGATAATTTTTGTGACTGACAATTAGAGTGTTTTAAGTTCATTTGACCCCCAGAATGTCTACATACTCAAAAATCTGTTAAACCAGTTAATTTAATGTATCTTTGCATGTATTGTTGTTCAGCTTCTTGCTCCTCATGGAACTGTTTGAGACCAGCTTTTTCGGAGAGCGTTTTGAATGCTGTGTAAGCAGGGAGAGAAGATGGCAAGCGTTGCAGTGTCAATTCTGAATATTACTTGGCAGATCATATTATTTCTTTTTAGATATCCTGTCAGTTCTTTTAATACGACTTGGTTCATTGTTTTTGTGCTTTCAAAACAGAGGAGAAACTAGGTCAGTAGGCTATCAGACAAGCTGTCAGAACTAATCTGTGCTTACACTGTGTGCAGTAAAACCCCTCAGCAACACAAAGACAATAGAAGGTACTTGATCCTTCATTGTACTTAAGATTTAAAACTGTACCCATTATTAATTCTTACATTTTAGCAGGGTTCAAGGTCTTCTAGCTTTCACTTATTTGTCAACCTCTCATTCAACAGCCTTGATATTTTAGTTCATTTTCCCTTTTCCTTTTAGACATCAGAGCAAGAGACTAAAGGTCTTCCCAGCAAAAAGGGTATTGTGCAATCTATAGTGGGTCAAGGCTACCACCGTAAGATAGTCCTAGCATCCCAGTCCATACAGAATGTTGTTTATAAGTAAGTATGTTTTCCATGGGTTATTTATTTCGTTGTTATAGCTTTGATATGTATCTGTTTATCAGAGGTTTTAAAAGTGGTGTGGAATAACTGTTCATTCATGTAGTGAAGAGAGAGGCGTGCTAAAATGCATTGTGAGTCCCTACTTAAACATCATTTTGTGCCTCCTCTGTGATGGCCAGCAGAGGGCTTAACTGTGTGTTCCTTGTAACTAAGAGGAGCATTAAAGCTTGAAATTGATTATCTGAAATTTATATTTCCTGCTTACTAAATCTGGCCTCTTTTTCTCACTTAAATCTTTATTTTTAGTAATCCACTTTACAAAAGTGCAGGAAGAATCTAGTTGTTCTGCCATAAAACTTCAGGAAGTGAAATCAGGGAAAACAAGAGAACTTCTTAGAATTACATGGTTGAATCTATTTGGGCATCGTGTTGTGCTTTCAATATGTAAAAATAGCAAGATACATGCATCCTCATAAGTTAAATTTGTTATATTAAAACATTATTTAACATTTTTAGGATAAAGTTTTCTCTGCATTCAGGTATTTCCAGAGCTTTGTTTTTATCTTTTAATTTAGTAGGATTGCTACTTACTGGTTAAAACTTCTGTGTCTTTTTAAGTGATGGGCAGTCCTCAGCAATACCTGTAGCCAGTATGGAGTTTGCAGCAATTTGTCTAAGAAATGCCTTGCTGCTACTGCCAGAAGATCAACAGGAGCCAAAGCAGGAAAATGGATCTAAAACTACTAGTCAACTGGGGGGAAATGCAGAAAACAGTGAAAGCAGTGAAGCATGCAGGTAAACAGAATTGGATATAAACCTTTTTTTTTTTGTCCAGAGTAACTCTGGGCTGACAGTCTGTGTCTGCTACTTATCCTGTTTGGCTAGCAGAAAAAAATAACATATTTGTAAATTGTCTTAGCAGTGTTGGCCTCTCCAAGGAAATTGTTTAGCTGCTCATTGTTCAATTGCTGGTATGCTAGTTTAAGAATAAAATACTGAGTTGATTCCTGCTATTCCTAACAACCTTATTAAATTAGACAGTGAAATTATTTTTTTCACTGACCATCTTTTTTTCTGTGCTGCAAATGTTATGTTTTCCCACACCCTCCCGCTGTGCATATTGGTATTTCTCTAATTGTAAGTGAAGTTTCACATGTTACAGTGATTTAGTGTGCATGTGCACGTGCACGGTGTACTTGATTCAATATATATATATAAATGTCTGGCAACTCAGTTGTAAACATTTCCCCGTGATCAGATTTGACATTCATCAGCCCTAGTATGCTTTGTTGTGTTTGTTTTAGACTAAAAATGGGAAATGAGATTTAGAAGGTAAGAAGGAAAGCAGCATGGAGCTATTGCTTAATAAATCGTATTTTACAAAAAAAGAGTTTAAGAAAAACCTTTTTTTTTGTCCTTAGTTTCAGAAAATATAACTTGTAGACAGTGTATGTCAAAGGAAAATGTCTTAATTTTTTGCATCAGTCCTGATGCATTCTGGACTTCCTTTTGAAGAGTAACTTTGAGCATAGTCTGCACTTTCATTACAGACTATTTTGAAAGGGAAAGTGTTACAATAATTAATCTGGAAAGTGTGTTAGAACTTGAACTACTTAGAGAGTAATGAAAAAACAAAGTGTTTTTGTCAGACCCAAGTACAGATAAATTTTAAGAAGTTAAAATCCATTTGTCACATGGCAGGATTTACTGCACACATGCTGTATTGCATAGGCACAAAGTGCATCCTTATATATTCAGAAGTTGACTGGACATAGAGTGGCTGTTACTGCTACAACAGTATTTGAAAGCTATTCTCTGTAACCCTTTATTTTCCCAGTTACAGTTTATCTTTTAAAGTGACCAATGATTTATGAAAGTCTGGGTGGGATTGTAGTTTGTTGTTGTTGTGGGGGGTTTTGGTTTTTGTTTGGTTTGGGTTTTTGTGGATTTTTTTTTTTGTTTTGGGTTTTTGTGGATTTTTTTTTTTTGTTTTGGGTTTTTGTGGATTTTTTTTTTTTGTTTTGGGTTTTTGTGGATTTTTTTTTGTTTTGGGTTTTTGTGGATTTTTTTTTTGTTTTGGGTTTTTGTGGATTTTTTTTTTGTTTTGGGTTTTTGTGGATTTTTTTTTGTTTTGGGTTTTTGTGGATTTTTTTTTTTTTGTTTTGGGTTTTTGTGGATTTTTTTTTGTTTTGGGTTTTTGTGGATTTTTTTTTGGTTGGTTTTGGGTTTTTGGGGATTTTTTATATTTTTCGGTGGTTTTTCTTTGGTTGGTTGGGTGGGTGGGTTTGTGGGTTTTTTTGTGGTGTTTTTTGTTTTTTATTTTTTCCTTGCTGAGGTTGGAGGTTGTGAACTAACTTCCCCTGGCAAGTATGTATGCAGCCTATTGAGACGAAGCTTCTCTTGTTTAACTGTGACTTCAGTTTTAAGCTTATGGGGCTCACTAAGGAGCAGTGATGAAAACAAAATGGTGGCCCTCATTCAGACAAACCCCCTTTCTTGTTTTTTGTTGGGGTGGGTTTTGTTTATTTTTGTAGGAGTGAAAAAAGGAAAACATGTCTTGTATGGGAAGATCCTTTACTACCTTCTGTTTTCAAAACCAGATGCTTCTTCAACTGAAAAAAAGCTAAAGAAAGGACTCCCTCATATCTCCCAGCGGTCACTGCCAATTGCAAAATATCCACAACAAAGGAGGCTGTTCTTGAATTTGTGTGTCACATTCTGAAAGGTTCTCTAAGGATTTGTTTCTTCTGACAAGGGAAGCTCTGTGAGAGAACAGTAAAACATATAAGGCATTTGAAGAAAATCACACTAATTGAACAGGATGGTTTTGAAGCAAATCCCACTAATTGAGCAGGCCGACTCTTAAGGCAAATTCTTATTCACAAGAAAACAGTGAACACTTTTAGTGGTTAAGGGTATTTTTTTAATCTAATTTTTGGCAAAGGCATTAAGTATATACTCTACAGCAGTATTGAGTATAGATTTCTTTGGAGTTTTTTTGCTATCTGGTTTGAAAGTCTAAGCTGGTGTTATCTTACCTGTTTGCAATAGACAGATATAAAACTCATCAATGAAAAAGTTCTCATTAAGTGGATGGACTCAGTTTCAATTCTGAATTTTTTTTTAATCAGTTTCCAAACCTTAGTGTCTCTCTCTGCCAAGGTACAGCTATTATCCATCTCTTCAATTCTCATTCCAGGAGGTTCTTTCAGCTTATTGGAAAGTGAAGTTTCATGCTCTTAAAATAGAATGAATATGTGCTCCCCCAAAAAAGCCAAACATAATTTTAAGACAGTGGAATTTTATTTTTTAAAAAAGGCATTTTGAAATAAAAATAGAGGGAACTAGGAGTCTAAAGAAAGATGTAGCACTTTGTGGGTTATCTTTCTAGAATATTTATGTAACTAGTTTTTAGATGTCTAGAGAGAGAACTAGTTTACTGCTTTTCTTACAGTCTGAAAGAAGAGGCTACAAATGCAGCGAATTCTGTGTCCCTCCAGTTAAAAATGCATATCTTACACTGAACTTCAAAAATAGCTCAAGGCTGTGGAGAATGGTGTGGGTTGTTTGGTCTGTCAGTCAAATCCTTTCTAGCAAATGTCCCACTTCTTCCTTCTCAAATAGAATGGTTAGAATAAGAGCACATACCTCAGTCTCTGCATTGCCTCAATTCCCTGTATTTTAGGCTGCAGAATTTGTGTCCTTTTAAATGGAGTGAATAAATACCAATGCTTTTTACACTGAGAATTTTTTAATTAATTACTATAATAAGTCATTCATTATCATTAATACACTGTTTTTATTCTAGCAATAAAAGTCATGAAGGGGATAAATTCATTGCAGCTCCTCCTTCTTCGCCTTTGAAGAAACAGGAATTAGAGAATTTAAGGCAAGTAAATAATATAAAATATTCACCACTAAATGAGCCTCCTCCTAAACTGTGATTCCCAGCTTTTTTTGTAGGCACTTGGCACGTTGCATTGTAGCTGTTAGCGTAATCTCTTTTCAAATGTGTGTGCTTCCTTTCTTCTGGGCTTTGAGTCTAAACAAGTAGAAGCCATCCAGAATTTCAATTTAGGAGGTAGATAAATCTACTTGATCCCACTATTGGAAGTTCGACGCTATATATTGGGCAAAACTAATATCAAGTTCCATAAACAACAAAACTAAAACCCTGACAATGGCTGTTGTCATTGGTGGAAGGGGATGGAAAGTATTGTATGGTACCTTTTCCCTTTCAAGCTATGATAAGGCTAGTTTGGAATTCATTCCCTGTGGAAAGCGGCATAGCTACTTTAAACCAATGAGAATGGTGTTCCTTTCAGCAGTTTGCATAAAATAGGAAACAAAAATGCCTCTATCCCAGCATTTGACTTTCTTACCATGGAACAACACTGGTAAAATTTGACTGTAGATTTTTTCATGTTCTCAAAGATCCTCAGACTACTTTTTCAGCAGTCATAGTGTTCTCCAAACAGAGTAACTTGCATGTGTCTAAATAAGCATGACATTATCTGGAACCTCTTTACTTGTCCACAACAAGATTATAATTTGCTGGCAATGTTAGTTATTCCAGGTGGCTGCCAGCCCATTGAAAATCTCTTACGATAGCGCTTGCACCTGTTAAGAAAAAAGAAATCTGTTTTAAGTTTCTATATACTGGTTTTCATACAGTAATTTCCCACTTGAACTCTTGAGCAAACACTCTGTTCCAGCCTAGCTCCAGGTAACTTGTATTTCATAATGACCAGCTTAACCTTTACTTTGCTCCCTATGTGTAGCAAATCTACTTGTATTCACTTAAAAGCACTTTAGAAGGAATCTGTGAGGAGATGCTACTGAGACCTTGATTATTTATTCTGAAGTGGTGCAAGTGTGCTACCCGAAATAGAAAGCGCTAGATTAAAAAAACAGTGATGTGGGTTGGTCGTGGGTTTTGTGGGTTTTTTGTTTTTGTTTTTTTTTTCTCTCCTCCTGACTGTTGAAAATGTGGCTGCCATGTGTCAAAATTACGTGGTGTCACTTTGTGATTATTTTTTTTTTTAATACGTAGTCTTTTCTTTCACAATCAGCTTTTGTTATCTACTGATGAAGTCTGACAACATATCAGAAAAAACCTATCAGTTTAGCAAGAAGTACACTTCTTGATGCAAGAACATCATATAAGGAAGGGAAAAGCATTGATTTATTTTTTTGCGCTACTTGCTTTGGTTTAATTTTGAGGACTTGAAATCCCTAGAAAGTGATTCTGCTGAAACTGTTTCTAAATTTCTGAAGATAGTTGTGAAAAGCAAAATACGTTACACTCAAATAGTAGACTTGTATGTATATATTGTATATAGTTAGAGTGTTCCTGTAGTCTTGCTCACTAAGGAACTAAGTGAGAAAATTTAAATTCTTGTCGAGTCAGGGAAAATGAAGAAAAAAATTCTGGATATTATCAAGGATTATCCTAAGGAATAAGTGTCTGTTGAATTCAGTTTTTCCCTCTTAAGTCACTGGACTGAGAAACCTCTATTGCTTCTAGAACTGAAACGGGCAACTTAAGTGCCCTTTTTTCATGATTTTGTGCAGTTGCACATCCTGGTAAGAGTTCAAAATGACTGAGTTAACTTTACCCCTGAACAGTTCTTAAAAAAGTTTACATGTCATATGTGTTGTTTGGTACTTGTGCCTGAATTCGTTGAGTGGACTGTTCTCATAATAAACAGTAATTCAATTGCAGGATTTTAAAAGTAACAAGCAGAAGTCTGAGTACACCAAACATTGCTAAGAATGTATGCATTCAAAGTAGAAACTCCAGATTTTTCTTCTGAGTTTCTTCTAAACAATTCTCCTCCTTGCTACTTCTCATCCTCCAAGAAGCCAACTCTATGGTCTGCTCTAAGCCTGTGTATGTTCCAGCACACCAGAAGAACCCAACACTGTTAGGGTACTTTGAGAGTAAAGGAGTTCTGGTAGACCACAGTGCTACATTTGGAAAATTTTTTGGATTTTATTATAAAAGTTAAGGTGGATAGCAACAGACTTCTTGTAATCTTTTTCTCCCTAGATTGAAGGTCTTTGTGTGAGAACGTTAAATTTACCCTTCAAAGCAGCTGGAAATAAAGGAATCATTTGATCACCCACTTTGTCTTGAATAGATTTGATCTGTAAGCCCTTGCTATAAGGCATGTGATCCAATTTGACCCTTTTTTTCTTTTCTTTGACTCTTCCATTGGCCATTTCAAGCCCATCATTATCCTTTATTTATTTTATTTACCTACTTATATTTTTCAAGCATATATACCTGGTATTGTATATGGTATTCCAAGAACATCACTGACATTGCTAATAACTTTACAGGTAAGTTTGTAAGAACTACCACTACCAACCAGTGCATTATCTCTTCTCCATACCTTCCCAGTTTCACCTTATTTCTCTGTTTAAAGGTTGCAGTGGTCTGTTTGGCCCTGTCACAATACTGAAAGCTTACAATGCTTTCAGTATTGTGAAATATTGATCAGCTTACAATGATCATCACCTGTAGCTGTTTCACACTTTTCTTCCTCACTCAGACACTGTAGTTCTTCCCTATCTCCCCTTTGCTGGTGCTGAATTTCCCCATTGACTAAGCACAGTCTGCATTCTGTATTTCTTAGCATTTTCTATTGTTTGCTTGTGTTGAAACATAAAAAGTAGATAGTTTGTATCCACTGTTGTGCTTAGTTAGGTATTTGAAATTACTTCAGGTTAGTGATGTTCTCAAATGGTTTATAAGTGTCATTTTTGGTAAGTTTTGAAGAACTAGATTGGCTCTGGCTCACCCTTTTCCTGAGAAATAAGGCAAGTCAGATGTGGAGTTCAGGTTCCATAAACTTGCAGTCTGTGTGGGCTGACAAATCTTGTTGCCTAGACCTACACAAGAGGCTGTTTGACATAATCTGGCAGTTTAAAAAAACATTTTTCTTTTTCCTACTGCAAAGGCAGTTTTATTTAGGGCATGCGGAGGCTCGGTGATGCTGGAAGTCTGCCGTGCTCAAAGGCGACCTGTGGAGTTTTGTCAGAATCCTGACCGGGGTGAAAAACTAGTTTGTCTTTTCCCTTGTGGTGCAATTCTTCTGCTCCGGTTAGCTGTCAGCTCTCCTGAGCATTTGGTTCAGCCAACTCAACAATGGATCCAAGTGTGCAGGAACATTACTGCAGGGAAGAAAACCTGGATATTTCCCTCTTCAGATGGCTGTTGCTGAAGAATTTTGCCAGCTCTTACGTAGCTTTAACAGTGACGAGTCCTTAGAGCAGAGGAGTAGGTTTCAGTTTTGCTGGACTTGCCTATGGTGTGATTGGAGCATGTCTTGCAATTGAATTTACACTTTCAGAAATAAAAATAGGCTTTAACAAAGTTGTGGGAAGTATAAAACACATTGATGTAAAGGGCAGTAGCAACCCACTCTGCAGGGCCTGGCTTGTCTAAGAGTATTTTGCTGGTGACACTCAGCATCTCTGCTGATTTGCACTGTGCTTCCTTGAGGCAGAGACAAAAAGAGGCTAGTTAGAAGCAGGCTGTTATTACAGAGACTTTGTTTCCCAGTTCCATCCCCCTTCCCCAGTCACAACCTTTCAGAAATATTTTAGGTTTGGGACTTGAGCTGGGGAAGCTTTCCTCTCCCTCTCTCAAGCTTTTGTGTGTGTTCAGATTTGATGTGACATCTGGGCACAGTGGAGAGGAAGTGGGGGGTAGGGAGAAACACTGGAGAAGTTTCTTATCCTGCTTGTGCATAATTAAGGAGCATGCCTCCTGGGAAAGGGGAATAAAGACACCCCAGGTCCTGCCACGAATTACATGACTTACTGCTGGACCGAAAGTGGGCTTGACAGTTGCCAGAAGGTTGGCATAATAATAGCCCTCCTACCAGCGGGAGAGGCGAAGGCTCTCCTCCCATCGCTCCCAACGTGAGACCCCACTCAGAGGATCCACTTGTTCTCCCTGGAGAAGAACAGAGTCCTGCTCACAGCAGGGTGTTGTGGACAGAGGCTTGTGCCCTGAGGACAAGGCAGGCTGCACTGAATGATGTTTTACCAAGTGGAAAATATCCCCAAGTGCTGTGTTTGGGAAGGGGGGGAGTTATTACAAAGTGTGAAGCTTGGCCTAATGATCGCATCCTGACGTTGGGTTATTGTTTGAAGGTGGAAGATGTGAGTAGTTCAGATTTCGTTACAGAAACTGGCAACGATTTTGTGGTTTTGGAAAGACAAAAAAGTCTGCGACAGCAACAAATGGCATGGATCAATCAGAATCTTGGCACCGGGTTACAGGTCTCAGTTGAGCACAAAACTGGAAACACCAAATTCTCCAGTGTTTAGTGTCTCCCTCTGTGAAGACACTGTACAATAGATGAGTGAAATATGTTACAGCTTAACTGATTGCTACTGTGTCTGTAGGTTGTGCCTTACTACAGACATCTAAAAATCTGCTACCCTTTGCTGCAGCAGAAGGTGAGGGCAGGGAAGTACAAATGAGAGTCCAAGGCAAAACAATAATAAGACCATAAGAAAGGGAAACTGTCCATGAGAAAAATGACACATGGTGAAGTCCCATCTTTTTTTTTAATCTGATATTTATGATCAAAACTTCAAAATCTTATTTAGCATACCATGGTGATCCTTGGTTTATACTGTAGAACAATTGAGCCCATGGGTAATGAACACTAACTCTTAAAATGATTATTGAAAGTTTGTGATTTATTTCTTCAGCACTTAACAAGAAAGAAAATTTAACAGCTGCTTTTGGAATCACAGAATTCTTCATTTAACATATTGTCTTTCTCCCCTTCCCTTTTTTTTTCTTTTTTTTTGTCTGTTTCCCTCCAGGTGCTCAATACTTGCATGTAGTGCTTACGTGGCTCTGGCTTTGGGGGATAACCTTATGGCATTGAATCACGCAGATAAACTTCTTCAGCAACCAAAGCTGTCAGGGTCTCTTAAGTAAGTCTGATGGGGTAATTTCTTCTTTCTCAGCCCTTCTTTTTGCTGGAGAGTTGAGTTGAAGCTTCAAATGTCTGTAGTTGCTTGCCAATTCAGTATCTGATGCAAAGAATTGCTTGGCTTGCTCCTGTTCTTGTTGAAGCCCTGACTGAATGTCCATTGACACACAGCAACATGAATTCCCTTCTTTGTGTATGAATTCCATGTAATTCAGAATCTATTGCTGCTTTTGTTGCTATTTTTCCAGCTCTGGGTCCTATGCCACAGCAGGACCATCAGGTCTCTGTCGTGATTCACTGTGGGATTGCACGTGCTTGTGTTGGCACAGCACAAGGGGCAGGAACGTGCAGCTGGGAGTAGGCAAACCAGCCCAAACCAGCATGCTGTTGAAAGATCACTATGAAACTACAGCCTTGGAGGGGAAGATTTGCTCAGTCACTTGGGTACCAGGTCTTGTGTGTGCAGGACTGTCGCTTCACCTGCTACCATTGCTTATATAGGTTCCATTCTTCTGTTTCTCTTCTTCAGCTCTCATTTGGCACTGTATTTTTTGAAGGATATTCAAAGCTTATTCTGTTTCTACCCACTAGTTGTCATACAGCTCTACAAATTCAAAAAAGGCAACTTTAGCCCCATCCTTCTGACCTTGTTTGTCCATTTATTACCTATGTCATACACAGGGTAAAATATAGCAGGGGTTTTAAGGTAGTAATATTTTTCAAAACTGGTTATGTACTTGTAGAAGGCAGGGTAACTTTTCTTATTTTTATATGCTGGCAGCATACTTTAAAAATGGTCCATGCCAATTAAATTTGTTGGCTCCTGTGCTTCAGACTACTGCAGGAGCTCATCTTTTTGCACAGTCATTGTACAAGCAAGATTTTTGAGGAGTTTGCAAGGTACCAGATAATTTTATGTTACCATTATGTAATGCAAGAAATACTAAATGACAGTTTTTTCGCGAAGACGAAGAGCCATATGTCTTGATCTCAGGAAAATAGGCTTTTTTAATTGAATCTGAAGACATTTAACACTTTAAATTATAGATATATCTGTATTCTGGGGTGGCTTTTTTTAATTCTCTGAGATAAACCCATACCAAGGTACTTTCTTTGTGGAATGGCAATTCCTGTGCATGGATTAATTGTCTTTACTGAGGTGCAGATTTTTTTTTTTTACAGCTTTAGTGCCTAAAAGCAGTAAATGGTAGAACTGGGTTATTTTGACAATACTTTATGAGCAAGTTAACTTCCATACAAGTGTTTCAAGTAATAGTTTCCATGTGCTCATGTTAAAAACTGCATTCAGTTTGTCTTGCATAACAAACTGTGGGGATTGCTGTGCTGATATTTGTACCTAACCCTTTGCTGTTGTAGGTTTCTCGGGCATTTGTATGCAGCAGAAGCTCTCATCTCTCTAGACAGAATATCTGATGCTATCACTCACTTGAATCCTGAGAATGTCACTGATGTTTCCCTTGGGATCTCTTCAAATGAGCAGGACCAAGGTTAATGCATCCACACTTCATTACAACTGGTTATGCCTTCAACAGCCTTACTGCTGTAACTTTCTAGACACAAATATGATGATGATTAAGACACTTTGTTTTAAGACCATAGGTTGTTCGGGGTGGGGGGTTGTTTGTGTTTTTGTCGGTGAGTTTTCAGTTTCCTGGCTTTAGTTCCTACTTTGTGTTTGGTGTGTCTTTTCCCTGTTCTTATGGGGTGGTTAATTCTGTAATGTAAATAGAACTGTATATTGTAGCATTCTAGCTTGTTTGAAGGGAACTTCAGAAAGCTGCTTTTAAGAAATGTGCAGTTATGGTTACGTTTGAGCTTCATACTGTCTCTTCCAGCCTTTTAGTCTCAAAACCAGGCTTTGGAGTACCAGTGAAGTCTACTTGAGTGAGAGAGAGAAGTGGGGAGAATTTAGTTAATCTATATCTTAATTTTCTTGATGGGTGTGTATTCTTTAAGAGAAAAATACTTCAGAGTCCATCTGTATAATGAAGTCTACAACAGCTCTGATTTCAGTGACATGTCTGCAGTTTAAACTTCACTGTACTCATCTGCAAATCTGAAACTGCAGCATTGAAGATAGGAAGTCTTAAGTGACATAAACTCTTGAGCAGATTGATATGTTTTCCCTCTTTAATGTTAGACTGTGAAGAGAGGAGCAAATTTGTATCTTTGTATTATTTTTGTAATAAGCTTTAAAAAAGCTCACAGAACATGATGGTTTTTGTGGTTTGGTTTTTCTTTTTTTTTCTTTGCAGGGTCTGACAAAGGAGAGAATGAGGCAATGGAATCTTGTAAGTACCAGCCACTGTATTCAGCAGAATACAAGAATTTACTTGGCCAGTTAGGAATAAAAGTGTAAGAAAATTTTTTTTTTTTATTGCAGCTGGCAAGCAGACCCCACAGTGCTACCCCAGTTCAGTCACGTCTGCACGAACAATGATGTTATTTAACCTTGGAAGTGCTTACTGTTTGAGAAGTGAATATGACAAAGCTCGAAAGTGTCTTCATCAGGTAGGAAAAACAAATCTCAAGGCAGCATTAGGGACAAATGTACTTCCTTCAAAGTGCCATTTAGATCACAGCAAATTCTGGTGATTTCATAGCCCAGGTCTATTTGTGGACTTTGCTGAGGTGGTGACTCTCTTCTATCTTTATGAACCAGTCTCTATTAGTTACATAAAATGCAGGATTCCAAATTTCTTACTTGTGTAAAAAGTTCAGCACCATCATAGGAAGCTTTTTCCCCCCTTAGGTCATATCAAAATAGGGGAACATGACTAGGAAGCCTTTTCACTTTTTCTAAGTTTGCTTGTTTGGATTTTTTTGTGGATTTTTTAATGGTCCAATGGTAATTATTATATTTTGGAGGCGGTTTTCTCCCTAGTTAGTTAATAACTCACCATCAGAGATACTATCTTTAGGGCTGTGAGAATAAACTGCAATTCCACTAGAAGTATGTTCCTTGTCTCCCTCTTGTCTCAAGAATTTTCAAGTACTGCTTTTGAAATGCTGTCTTCACTTAGCCTGTGTCATGTCACTTGGTCTTTCTCATGGCTGGGACTCACCTCTTTCAGTGATGATGTTTGTCTCTTTCTGCAGCCACTCCTGTCTGTCAGGAAGACTATTCGGATGCATTGTTGAGCTACACACAGCAATAGCAGTCTTCCAAATTACTTCACATTAGTTGTGTAGGTGAACAGATTCGAATTCTGTGAGGCTGTCAATTACTTAAGGCAGTTGTCCAGCCCTTTTTCCTCCTGAGGCTTCTTATGACGGGGCAGGTGTCTGTGCTCAGGCTCTGTAGCACCTGTGTAAAGCCCAAAGGAGTGCAAGGCCACCCATGGATGTAAAATATAGGTCTCTGCATCTATAACAAACTCATTGACTTCATAGCTGAAAAATAGTTGTATCTGGAAAGCTAATGAATGATCCTTGTTATTGCATTCTGAGCTTTGGAGCAGTGGAGGTTACCTCTTTCACCTGTTCTCTCACCAAGAAACCACAGTAGGCTGGCCCAAGAATTACAGATGCATAGGAACATAAGCACACAGCAGATGGTCTTGCTAATTAGTGTGAAACAGTCTTGCCGTGCAGATAATCAATCTTGTGGTCTCTCCTTGCATGCTTCAACCTGATAGAGTGTATTAGTTTGAAAAAATGTGATTTTAGTTAATGAATTATCTTCCTTGGTTTTGTTACCTAAGATGGTGGTAGCAATCTTGTCAAGGGACACTTTGTGCTGGATCTTTCTCTTAAGCACTTTTTCTCCCCGCCCTCTTCTTTTTCAATAAGGCTGCTTCACTGATCCACCCCAAAGAGATCCCTCCAGAAGCTATCCTGCTGGCTGTATATCTGGAATTACAGAATGGTAAGTCTGGAAATGTTCTGTCAACCTAAATTTTGGATACAAAGGGAAGAGGGCAGTAGTCATTATTCCTACTCTACAGAGAAATGTGCCAGTGTTTTGAATTATACCCTTTAGGCCCCGCCTCCATTTTAGACTGCTATGGATCCATGTATCCACACCTTCATTTCCACAGTTTATTGCTGTCCCGTTCTTACACACTCCACATTCATTGCCTGAAGTCTTCTATGCTTTGTGTAGAATTGGATAGCCTATTAAAACCCTTGATGAGGTATATACTATAAAGAGGATTTGAAAGGCTTTCCATTTAAAAGACAACTACAATCCAGTTTCCCAAAGAAGCCATGTCAAGGCCTGTGTAGCAAGTATAGCAGCAAAGCTTGTAATATTGACAACTCACTCTTCCAAAATGCTTCCTTTTGAAGGTTCACTGTGTTTGTATGGGGGGAAAAACTCTACATAATGGGAAACTGGAAAGGTTGCATCTGAATTCTGCAGTGTGAGCAGACTGGTGCAGCTGCTGATTGAAGCTGTCATGGTTGCAGATCTGTGCCCCTTGGGACTTGATATCCAAGTGTTGTGAAATGTTCTGTTCTCCTTCAGTTGTCTTGCATTGCAGGCAGACAGAGGACTCGAGTATTTGCATTCAGAATTGAGACTTCTGCAAAGCTGTTCTTACAAAGATATTTCTAAGTTGGAATTTTGGAAACCTTTCTGCAAAAAGATGTATGGAGCAGAAGAGAGTAGAAAGTGGGATTTACATCTCCCACCCCCTTTTAAGTATATAACAAAAAAAGACTGAAGACATTTTTTGTTCTATAAATGACAACAATCTCTTCTGAAACTAAAACTTTAGTGAAAGAAAAGTATTTGTAAGAGGAAGAAATATTCCTTCAGAACTCAGCATCTTTTCTCCTAAATTGTACAGGTTTAATTTTGAACAAAGAATAGGTTTTCCATTTATGTTGGTGTTTATTTGATGGGCCATGCATACAGTTGAAAATGAGGTTTCTTGTTTTAAAAATGTTTTATATACACCCTCAACATTTGCATTACTGTCTGCAATGTCACAATGTGAGGGCATTTTGTGAGAGATCTAGAGTCTAACAACACAGCTGGGAGAGGGAAGAGGTGCCCTTCAGGAATGTAGAAGGTGCTCTGGCATCTTCCAGCTCTGAGGTAAACAACTGATGTCTTCAGCCAAGAATAGGTAGACTCAAGCAGAAGTATTTTTTTCAAGTTAACTGTTTTCTAATGCTTTTCATGTCCATGTCAGCGTTTCACTGACTAGGAAGACTGCTGGAGTCTGTGGGCTGGGCTCAGGGCTGGCTCCTCAGCTCTGTCCCTAGAACAGCAATTCATAACTCATAGAATGGTATTTTGTTTTTTTAAATCAAATTTGTCTTGTAGGTAACACACAGCTGGCACTGCAGATCATCAAGAGGAACCAGCTGCTCCCTTCCGTGAAAACACTCTCTGACATGCGGAAAAAGCCTGTTTTCCAGCCAGTCCACTCAATCCAGCCCATTCAGATGCCAGCTTTCACTACTGTTCAAAGGAAGTGAGGTTGTTCTTCAACTTGCTGCTGCTGTGCCCATGAGGGCTTGGGATTTTGTATATTTTTTTAACCTAGGACACCTGAATACCCCAATTGCTGGAGTGTGTTTATGTAAATTTTTAATAAAACATATAACCAAAACCACTTGTTTTTAAAGGTTATTTCATGAACAATGAGAGATGGGTATCTGCTTTGAATGGGAGTGGCACTTTACTTACCAAGAAGAATTGGTTAACCAAGTGTGTAATTCAGCTCTTTTTGAAGAGAATGGGGGGAGGGAAGTGACTGGAAGGAGAAAATCATTTACTTGAACTAAAGTTCTTGAAAGACCAGTTGAACTGTTGTGTTGGCTGCTGTGTTTTAACATCTACGAGCCATGATATTATTCCTTAAAGAGGCCTTTGCCCAACTCGATGTAGCTACACTCCTCTACCCTGCAGCAGCTGGGAGTTGGGGCCCTGCCATTGCTGAAGCTGCCTCTTCAGCTGTGGGGGTGGATGATGCCTGAGGGAGAGTGTACTGGTGTGATGGGGGGGTGTCCTGGGTGGGGGGCTGTGCTGTTAGGTGAATGCCCCTTCAACGGTGCTTCCCTCTCACACTGGAGGGACTCTGACTGCTCCTCCTGTCTCTGTAGCAACACAGGGGGCAAGAGCTAAAAGGCTGTTTGCCGAAATAATGGATCAGCACCTGCAAAGCATTTATCAGTGCTGGGCAACAGTAGCACTTTAGCTGGATAGGGGCCTGTTGGCTTTTTCTTTTGGTTGGTTTTCTTCTCCCTGGTTTTCTTTGCCCAAAAGAAAGATGTAATGGTGCAGGTATAGTGGAAAAGTGCTTGGGCTGTAAGGAAAAGGTATTTTGGTTTCTGGTTGGGTTTGCTGTGGTGGGTTTTTTTTTCAAATGCAGCTTCCACTGTAGAGGAATACCTCTCAGGAAAAAAAAAAAATCTGCCTTTTACTCAAACCAAGAGTTTGTAAGATACTCAAGGACTCTGGTTACTCATTGCAAGCATAGGCAAAGCAGTGAGCCATCCTGCCTTGGGACTTAATGGGGGCATAAGATAATTGGTGCCCAGCATGGAGCCCAGCACCTCTCCTCACATTCCCTCCTGGGCTGTTTTGTGCTGTTCCAGCTATTTGAGCCTTTGCCCTGATAATCTCCTAGATAGAGCTGAGCTAACACTTTATCTCCTGGTGCTGCTGGCACTGTACTTTGCCTCCAGCCACCACCAAGAAAATCACTTTTCCAAGCAGCACCTGGGATGTGAGGCCTGCAAGTTCTGCGCTCAGTCTCGAGCACGAGGCAGTGCAGATGTGTGCAGCAGAGTAGTCTTGGGTTTGTGTCCTTGAAGAAACAAGCCACAACTGACAGAAGCAGAACAGTGAGTATTGAGCAATGTGCAAATTCTGGAATGAGCACAGATGTGTCTCCTGCAGGAAGCAGTACATCAGCAAGCTTGGGACCTGCTACTAGCCCTCCTGTTAGATAACTGGCTTCCCTGTTTTTCATACCTTTGAGAGCAACGATGAAGTAGCTGCCTCTTTCAGTAACTTTTCTATCACTACAGGAGGTGGCACACACCCTGTCCTCAGCTAGGGCCAAGCAGTTTAGAAATAGTAGCAGTTAAAAAAAAATCAGTAAAAAATAGGTAGAAATCGCTCAAGTCAAAGTAGATTGACTGACGAAATACAAAAAAGGTTAAAGATGCTCCCTGTGTGGTCCCAGGCCCTGAATAGAGAATATTCTTCCCTGCCCTTCCCCGCCCCCCAGGAATGCAGGGCATTCACATGCAAAAGATGCTCATGTCTTGCTCCAGCAGTGGCCAGCTCGGGCGGGAGCCATCCAGCGCTCCCCCCCTGCCCCCCCTTCCGGGCTCGGGGAAGGATGCAGTTGTGAAGGATGCAGTTGTTCCCCAGATAACACTGATAACACAGATAACATAACACAGATAACACAGATAACACTGCATCTTACTACAGCCGTATTTTGCATATGCAAGCCACAGCCTTTTCAACCCCAGCTCTCCCCTCTACTGCCTGCTCCTCTGCCCTAGGGCAGCTGCAGTCACCACAGCAGCTCCGAACTTTTCTCTCCTCCCCACCCCCGCGTTGCGACTCGAAGGCAGGGATGGATGAGTGGAGATGATGGCTTTCAGTTTTACTATTAACAGAGAGGAAAAAAATAAGTGTAAAAACACAGCTCAGGAGGGAGCAGTCAAGGACTTGGCTTCCTCTCTGGCACTGCCATAGAGCCACAGTCCACTTTCTCTTCCCTCTGTTTCTTTTAGGCTCTGGTAGTAAGGAAGTGAAGGTCAAGTAAAACTGCAAGCTAGCCTGTGATAGCAGCAGGGGAGAACAGGAGCAGCACAGGCTCAGCTGTGTGTTAAGTTAGTAAACTCATCAGTGCATATAATTTTGGTTTGGGCTACTTCTTAAAGGGAAGGCTGCCTGTCCCTTTCTCCCCCTCTCCTCCCATTACCCTGTGGCCATGCACTGGCTCACATTCCCACAGAAAGAGAAAGGGGTTGCATTCCCTTTCCCCCCACCAAGCACCAAAAGCCTTGTTGCTGCCTCAGCACAGTTCTTGCACCAGGGCCATGGGCATTGCTGTCCACTTCCTTGTCAGAACCTTTAGCTGAGCCCATGGCTCTGGTGCAAGAACTGGACAGCACTTGTTTAGCAGCACCCAGAGCCATTAGTGTTCAACTGAGCTTCTAGGTTCCAGCTGTTTTCAGGGAGAGAGCACAGAGGAGCCAAGGGAATACAGAGTAACACATGAAGCTGGACAAACTCACCTGGGCAGCCCTTTGTCCTCTTCTTCACAGGTCCTTCCCTCTCCCTCCCTCCCTTCAAATTGAAGTGTTCTCTGTACTGCTGACGTGTTGCCAGCTGCTCCAGCAGGAAGAGCAAGCAATGGTCTGGTCAAGGATTTTGATGGAGCCCAGCATAGTGCTGAGAGTCCTACAGTTGTTCAGGGCCAGAAAGCACCTCGGCTTTGAAGAACTAAAGCAGTCAGCACTTTCAGAGCCTGGAACCCACCTCCACTACTGCCCGTGCTGGGAATTCAAGCAGTGGCCTTAATTCTCAAACTTTACTTGAAGAGCATCTTCCTCTGCTCACTATTTCTTCTTAAAACATTTTCCAAAGCAGTAAAGGAAAAGGGCACCTTTTCCCCTTACCCAATTTGTGATGGCAGTCTGCCCTGCAAGGTGCTAGAAACACCTACTGAATGTTGGGGGGGCTTTGCTTTATTTACACTGCCGCTCAGAAGCAGCATTCCTTCACAGTTGCAAAGGTGAAGAAATGGAAGCCTAGAAATGGACCTAACAAAGTTAAACCAGGAACCTTCTGGCAAAATACTGTGAAAAATGCATGGAGTTACAGGCAGTGAGTTCAGTATCAGAACTCTTTTCTCCAGTCATGACAGTGACGATTTTTTTCTAATAGCACAGACAACTAAGAGTTTTTAACACTTTATCACCACTTTTTTTTTTTTTTTGTAACCCCACTTCAGTATTTTTCCTCCTCTCCCCTTTCAAAGCAGATGCTTCTGGTTAAAGTTTTCAGCAGTCACTATCTGGAGATAGCCAGGTTCAAATTTAGGCAGAGGCTTTTCTTTTTTGCATTCTGACAGAAGAGAAGGCTTTATCTGGGTAATACTGAAACACACATACACAGATTTGCCATGGAAAAAACCCCTCACATTTATTTGATTAAACAAAAATAAAATAAACTGCATAGGAACATTTTAAAGTCCAGAGAGACACTGACTTTGTTTTAAGGCTGCCAGTAGCTGATACATTGTCTCCTTGCTACATCCTTCAGCCTTCCCTATGGACCACAAAGATACATTCAGAAACCTCCATTAACACAAGGGTTCTAACAGTTTTGCTCACTTATTCTACATAAAAGTTTGCACATAACCTGTCATGCTTTCTTTTCTGCAATACTCAACATCTGTCAACTAAAAATTATGTCACTTTTTGTCCAAGTGGAAATGTGATGCTTGTTTGCAGCATAGCAGTTCTTGCCACAGCCTGTCTCATTTTCAATTAGATACAAAAGCTCTGAGAAGGTCATTAAAAGCAGAGCACTGTCTGTTCTCCTGAGATATTTTATTATTAGGAGAGCAGCATGATTAATCTACTAAGGCAGAAAAAAATCCAACTGCAACAAAGGAGGAAACTACAAAACCAAATCAACTCAAGACATCCAGCGTCCAAGGACTGACGAAATCATCCCGGATTCCAATGCAATCCTGCACCAAGGCAATGCTTCTTATAAATAAGCAGGGAAAATTTTGTAAGATGGGGCCATACATCTACAGTCAATTAAATAAGGGGAGAAAAATGCACGTTTTACATTGTTTTCACATGGATGAGCTTTACTTTGTTCAAGGCTTCCAATTTCTATTTGAGTTAAATCACAGGCGTGTGTTCGACACCCTCACTACTGCAACAAACTGTGCAGGAACCAAGCAGTGCATGACAGGTAATGCACAGTACAAACAAGAGTCACATACATAAGAAACCCCCACCAACTCAGGTGACTACGCAAACCTTACAAACTAGTTAAAAACTTCTTAGTCATATTAGGAAAAAAAACCTAAAACCAAAACCCAGAAACAGACATCTCTCCCTCTGAAGGAAAAACTACTACATTGTCTGAAAAGTACTCTACAAACCTATAAAAGGACTTTTTTTTTAACTAGTCTGGTAGTTCAAAAGGAAGTTACTTAACTACATCAGTACACAGACACTTAACATTCAGTCAGTAAGGCTCTACAAAAAGAGCTTAACAAATTATCTACCTGAGTTTGTAAGTTGATACAATCATTAATAGAAGGTCTAAGACCATGCAGGTACACAAAGCATTTTTAGAACCATTACTGGTTGAACAATGATGGAAAAAGATGCCAGTCTGGCTCGTTAACCCGTAAGATCACTTAGAGACATCAATGTATATTTTCCACCACAACATTTACCAAACCCAGCACAGCCTATTGTTATTAGGGTACCCTGTGCCCACTTAGCCACCCCTTAATATGAACTGGGGAGGAAAAAGGATTCCCCCCCCTCAGTTGAGTAGTCTGAAAATGTACTTCTGCAACTCTACTCCACAGGTAAAACACAGGGTATGTTCCACATCACTACTAAAGTTGCATAAACCCCCAAGACAGTGGTTTTAAACTGCCTCTCCTGAGTATGTTTGAACTTAAACTGCCCTCCTGGAATAGGAACTTGGTTGCTTTGTCATGGTGGAAAAAATCCCATTGAGTCAAGAAAGCTAATACAATCACCAAAGTCAATTAAAAAAAAAAAAATCAGGATCTTATTCCCTTCAAGCATTTGGTATAGCATTGTGTTTACAGCAATCGTAACACCAGTCTTTCCAAGCAGGACACATCGGTAGGCATGCGTAAGTTTTTCTCTTGTAGAGAGAAGACCTAAAGGTCTTACGGGCATAGGAACACTGCAAATGAACATGAAGTATGTCATGTCAGCTAGTAGTGTCATAATACTGAACAAAAGTTTACGCTTCCATGCCTCATAGTGAAACCAGAACAAACTTGGAAGTGTTTCGGGTCTCAGTCCAGTTTGCCTGAACATTTGGTTTTATTTACAGATTCTCTAGCAAGGGCAGCTTAATATCTCCATAGGCAGGCAGCAAAAACAAAAGCAAACACAAAAGCAAGCAGTCACCACATAGTACACACTTAGCATCTCCATTTTAATTAAAATGCTTTTCCAATAGGCAGGATGAATCCTTCCCCCAGGCAGATTATCAACTCAAACCTGTCAGATGCTAAATTGAGGTAGATGATTTACTTCTGCTAAGTGAGGTAGAACTTCAAACAAAAGATAGTGGCATCTCTAGTTGTGCATTTTGTACCACAGCAAACTGGGTTTCAAACTCCCAAGGACTCAAAGACCAAAGGTACAATATTTGTCTAACTCAAGTACCAGTGTTCCTTTTTTATACAGTTCCAAACTGTTTGTTAAATATATCTACTTTTAAATACCCTATTACCTTTTGGCACCATTTGGCTTACACTCCTTTAAAAAATAAACAAAACTTTGGCACAGTATTTTTTTAACCTAGAACTGAACAATGAAATCTTATGATCAAAGTTATGGCAAGATGAGCCTATAAACCTTCTCTCTTCAGAAATTAATTTTGGTTTAACTGTAACATAAACAGACTGGGCCCACTTTCCTGCAATTCCAAGGGAATGCCACATCCAAGTGCCTCGTTCTTTCTTCCAGCTTGATTATGTCTGGCCCCAACACATATTAGTTTTCAGGTACTGCCTTCCTTCCCTTGCTTTCTTTAAACGTTTAAGGTTTATGGGCTTCCTTAAATAAGTTATATTTAAAAGGTACTAAATAAAAAGGAGTGAGTTATCTGAAGGACCTGTGTTATCGAGTACTGAATCGGCTTCAGTTTGCTACTGAAGTTCCTGCTTAAATAATTCTGAGAAAGGACAAGATTGCTCCTAGGCTGAACACCCAAACCAGCCATACTGACTGCTGATAACATTTTGTCAAACAAAAGGTTTACCTAGAGCCACTGGTTTAACCTGGCATAGTGAAAATCCTTTGGGAGTTCTAGCAGACAGCTCTGTCACCCACATTTGCTGTTCCCCAACGCAGAGGCACATGCTCACTTCAACCTTTCTCCAGGCTATTTCCCCTAGCTAAGAAGGTTACTCTGAATGCTTATTTGGTTTGCAATCCAGTTTCCAAGCCTTGCTTTTCCTTTCTGCATGTATGTTATGATACTTGGGCATTAACCTGAGAACATGCATGGAAAAGCACAGCAAGATTTGAATCTCATTTAAGTCCATTACTTTTTAAAGGCCCCTATGGGGCAGCTGATGTTGGCATTGTATATTAGCACTGCTTCTTTTCATTGCATATAAACCACTCCATTTTATAAGCTACACTACCACTTTTCAATGAGACCAAGTGTGCTTAGCACTATCTATGACAAAGATAAGAAATTCTTTTTGGGTAGCTAAATAGTAGTGTTTTTAAAACGAAAAAGCTCCTCAATACATGAGGTCAAACACTTGAGGTTCAGTTTGCAAGCAAATCCCACTGAGTTAAATAGACAGCAACTTATAAAGAGTTCAAGTCACTTCTCTTCCTGACTGACCTGGACTGGGGGTTTGTGCGATGGCTCCATACAAATCAGCAAAGGGCAACTTGTCTGCCACCTACGCTGTGCAGGCTGGAGAGGGGCAAAGGGTTCCTCCAGTCCAACACAATCCCGACTGCACACTTCTTCTTTTAATGTCTGGAAAAACAACTCCCTTCTAGCCCCAGAAAAGGGTGAACCTGACAGTCATTAAAGCACAGGAGCATTTCTAGGACACTCCAACACTGTCAGCCACTCTGGTCAAAGTATTAAGAGACCTGGCATTTTCATTAAGACATGATAGGATAAATGTGAGGACACTGCAAACTATACATTAAAGCTTTTTTAACCAGTTTTCTTTGGTATTTAGATCTTGAAGGGTATTAGTTTTCAAAGCCCATGTTGCTGAATTCTTGGGCTGAATAATACAAGACAAACATGGACATCTGTCACAGCTGTAGGCCACCCCCAGGAAGGGAGGCATGTTCACAAGCAGAACTTGCAAAAGTTGATGGTAAACTAGCTTTCTCTCATACACATATTTTGAGTGGCCACAGAAATTTAATGACAGACATCCACAAAAAACATCATCCTTTAAAGACTGTTTTTAAACCATGCCATCCTAAAATTAAGCCTAACTGAAACACACTGCTTTGAAGAGTTTGTTTCCCTGAGGCTTTGGCTGAAAGGCAGCACAGTTGTTTTATCTCATTTAATTTAGGTGTTTTTCCTCACCCTTCTTTAGAAAGGTTTTGCCATCTCATTAATCTTTGTCTCCTTCTGGTCCTTTAGTTTAAACCTCCTCTAAAGTGGCAGCTATATCTGTCTGCACACGTCATCAGTATTTCTACAAAACCCAGAAAGTTAATGCTCCTTGGAGGGAAAAGCAGCAAGAAGGAAAGTGCACCTTGTGATTCTCACAAACTTGTAAAGAGCCTTTCAATCTCAGGTCACTTTTGTGCAGGGTGGCTGGCAGAGATGAACCCTTTCCTTGGAGGATGGTTAAGGCTCTTCAGACTTTTTGACAATGACCATGTTTATGTTTCAGAGATCTCTTGCAAACAGTAAGGTGAATCCTGTGGCATTTCCAAGCCTTAAAGAGTACTGATACAAGAGTTTTTCCACTGCAGAGAGAAAGAAGAGCCCTCTGTTCCCTACTTTAATGATTCTTGTTTGCCAACAACAGAAGGTGAAGCTACACATCTGTAGAGGTCGTATCTGCATTAACAGCTAAACTGGAATGCAAGAAATTGAAGAATAAAACCAAATCCTTCCAGGGACTCAAAGTCACATTTTGCTGAAGAGATCTCTATCTTCCCCAAAGGTTTCTGCTTTTCACAAAACGCGTTTTTACATCCCCAAAAGGGCAAACTTTCCATGCCTCCAAGCTTTTAAGGATCATATACGTGGATTTTACACAGAATTCTTTGGTACTGCCCTGGGAAAAAAGCAGCAAAGTTTCATCTTGATGCAGTTTGCCCTTACGCTGGTACTGATAACTCTTCACTTGGATCTGTAGCAAGAAATCCTGTAGCAGGGAGCTACAGGCCCACCCTAAAAGCTACAGTAGACATTCCTAAATTCTTCAGTCCAGCTCTTTGGGGAAGCCAGAATAAAAAAAAAAAAAATATATATATTTTTGTCACTGATAGAGTTATTGCAATCCTCTTTAAACAACAACAACAAAAAACCTCGATCAGCTGACTTCTCCAAAACACACCCTGAATCTCCAAAGCTGTGCTTATTTCTTACTTTTGGAAAAAGGTACCACTTCTGTTCTAACAAATTCAAATGTTATTTCCCTTAAAGTCTCTCTCTATGGGGAGGGGTAAAAAAAGCTAGTAATTTCAAAGAAAGTAAATCAAAAGGGTTTTGATTTTCCCTGTTTCAATGCTCCTTGTAACCTCTTGTTACCCAGATTAGGTGCACTGATAAGAAACACTAACTTTTTTAAAACTAATTTAGCTTTCAGGTGAAAAGGAATAAAAAGAAATACTCAATGACAGAATACATTAAAGGAAGCCTTGCTTTTTATCTAACCTTTACAACAACAGCACTAAGTCACTAAAATGAACAATTTGGTTTAAACTTAAAGAATTTTTGTGCATTTTCATCAGCTTCACTTTGTGCTGTTATATTACTGTCTTTCAGAAAAAAATATACAGAAATGCCAAAAAGATGCAAACTTGCTCTTCCCGGCGAGTGAATCGCGCTCACTTTCACAAAACGTTCAAAGTCATCTGGGAACAAGATGCTGTGCTCACCAGTAAATCAAACACACTGAGGTATAAAAAGGAGAACAGGAAAAAGTTCTCTGCTGCAGCAGCAATTCAAAAAAAAAAAAAAAAACCCAACAAAACAAAAGTTCCGCCCTCCCATATCCCCACCCACAGAACTGCAGTATGGTCAAGAAAAACAAATTCTCTACAAACACCTACTACCATTTTCTCCACTTAAAAACTTACATAGCGCCTTTTTTGGCTTAGTCTAACAGAACTCACCACACAAACCACCTAATGTGCACAGCAACACTTGTTTGTGCATGAAACCCCATTGGGGGGAAAAGAGGTAAAATGTTCTGAACTATGAGTGTGTGGGGATGGGGAGAGGGCGAGAAACTGGGGAGGGAAAGGAGGACGATGAGGTAGATAGAATTCATTTTTACAGGCTCACTCCCTGCAGAAAAGATAAGTACATTCATCTGTAAAAAAATTAAAGATGAGGTAGGTTTGAATTAACGTTGTATTTTTCATTTTCTCTTAGAAGAATTTCCCTGAGACAGTTTCTTCCTAATTCAAACACAGATTAGAAGACGAGAATTCGATTGTTTCCAAAGTCGACCACAACAATCATGCCATCAGGGGTGACAGCTATACCTGAAGGACGGTCCATCTGACCAAAGCCGCTTCCCTGAGTGCCAAACTTGCATAAAAAGCTACCATTTGACTCGAATATCTGCACCCGGTGGTTTCTGGAGTCGGCCACGATGATGCGCCCTTCTTGATCCACCGCCACTCCCTGCGGGCGCAGGAACTGGCCATTCCCGGTGCCCTCCGAGCCCAGAAAGCGTGCTGACTGGCAATCTGGATGGATGACCAGAAGGCGATGGTTGTTGAAGTCTGTCACTACCAAGTGGCCCTCGTGATTGAAAGTCACACCTCTGGGGGAATCAAAGTGCTTCCAGAGTGCCCCTTCGAAGCCATACTTGTTAAGGAACACGCCGTCGGGCCCAAACAGCTGAACGCGATGGTTCCTCGTGTCAGAGACCAGAATCTTGCCCTCTGTGTTGACGGCCACATCCCACGGGTAATTGAATTGCCCGTTCTTCGTTCCTTTCTCCCCAAACTTCAGAATGAACTGCCCCTCAAATGTGAAGATCTGGATGCGATGATTGTCCTTGTCAGCCACAACGATCCTACGCGAAACGTCACAGGCCACGCCGGCAGGGCGATCGAACTGTCCTGGCCGGCAGCCCAGCGTGCCAAACTTGTGATGGAAGGTCCCACACGGCTTGAACACCTGGATGCGGTTATTACTGCGGTCGGCAACAATGATGTAGCCTTCTTTGTCGACGCTGACCCCCCAGGGGCGGCAAAGCTTGCCGTCGCTGTCTCCCTCGCTGCCAAAGGAGAGCCCCGGCAGCCCAATGCCTATGTAGCTGCGCCCAGACTTCACCACCACTTTGAAGGGGCTGTTCTCAATGTGTTGGTTGCACATCATCACGGACACCAAGTGCTCTCCCTCGAGCTGTGGACGGTAGCTGACCAGGTAGGTCCCATTCTGCTGATCGCTGACATCTGCCCCGAAAAGGTTTCCATCTGGGCCCATCACCACTGCAGAGATCATGTCGCCTCCTGAAAGGCGAGGCTCACCATCGTGGTCGTAGCCGATCACGGTGAAAGAGGCCACTTTGCCCTGCAGCGCACGCTTGAGACCTTCCCCAGTGGCTTTGGTCAGAGGAGCAAAAGCCCCACTGCTGACAAAGCCCATTGATTTAATGGCCATATACAATGCCTGGTCAGGGGGAGTGAACATGATCCTGTCGTCTTCCTGTGGTTGGAGAAGGCCTCTCACATTCTTCAGCTCCTGCACCTGAGCCAGCATGCGGTCCCGAGCCAGAAGAATATCCATGGTACGACCCTCCTCCAGGACCTGCTGAACAGCACTAATGGTGTTATCCAGCTTGTTTAGGTTCTGACGTAACTTTTCAACTTGCAAGTAGAGTGACTTAGCCTTGACTTGACGAATCTTTTCCACCTTGCAGGGGACAAGGGAGAGAGAAAAGCACATTTACATTAGGAAAGACAGCCCACACCACAGACATTACCTAGTGTCACCCTTCTACATAAAAACAGCTGACCAGGTGTTAGATCACGTTGACACCGCTGCAGAACAAACCTCCAAAAGCCACAATGTAGACAAGTAGAAATGAGGAAAAGTAATTCATTATCCAAATTCAGGATTATTACTATTTCCTACTCTCCACGCAAAACCATACATTCTTATCCTGCAGATCTGCTGCAGAGTGCCAGTTGAAAGGGAGAGTCACTTGCTTACTAATAAATATTTGCTTCCTCAAATGCTATTCTGTTTTCTAGTTGCAAGGTATTTGACAGATCAACTGAAAGCACATCTCATTTAGCCCCCAGGGAGAACAGAGGTTACCACAGGCTCTCAAGAAGGAGCAGAGGCTGAGGCTTCGCTAACCAGAATTGAGACCAACCTCAGAAAGTGGACTATTATCACACAGAGTTGAGGCTCAGAGTCGGCATCAGCTAACACATGTGGGCTCCTGTCATTCCCCTGCCTGCCAGCAATGTTTTCATCCGACTAGCAATACCAGACATTTATCTCCAGGGATTTTCAGGGTCCTAATATTTTAATATTTTCTTGTAAATACTGGCAGTCATACTGAGCTCATGCTCTACAACAGGATGCTTTGTAAATGTCACTTCAAATGACACAGAAGGTTGCTGCCAGTCCCTGTTTGGGGGACTGAAGTTTGTGCAAAAACGATTGGCTTGTAACTCCTTTATATAAGCCTCTGTTTATCTTTACTTGTGAAAAACCACTTTGGACCATCTGGCAGAGACACCTGCTTTGTGAAACTAATGAAATGTATTTGCTTTTTTGTTGCAAAAATACATTTCCTGATGTCTGAATACCTACTTGGCTGCAGAACAATACCTGAAATGTATTTTAATGAAGGAAGACTCAATGTCTGAAGACTCCTTGGCTATGCACTGTCTAGATAACATATGTACAAGCATACTATTTCCTTTAAAGCTCAGGCATGCAGGTTTTACCAAACTATTTAAAAAAAAAAAATTAGAGAGCCTTCCTCCAACAGATTTCCAAGACAAATTACTAATCTTAGGTCTCAGCTCAATCCTTAGAATCAGCTTTGGTATCCAAAATTGTTCATTAACACACTTGATACAAGGGCTTGGATAGCTTGTTTTGCTAGAATCATTTACCATCACCACCAAGTTTCCATCTTAAAATAATGTTTTATAACTTGAAGAAAACTTGCTATCAGTGCAGATATTACAATGAAGTGCATTTATACAACCTCTTGGGATAAAAATAGCTTAGGGGCAGCTCTTACTCCTCCTATACTAGGAATACCTCAAAAGAGAAAGCTGCCAAGCTTCTTGGAGAAGGTTAATAGTGGAAAGTGAACTTGTCTCCCTCAATACAAAACCTCAGAAAAAGCAGCATTAGAAGTACAGTAACTCTATAAAGTGTATTTTTAATCTTGCCACTGACACTTATAAGAAGAACTGCAGAAAAACAAAACTTCTCCTGTAGGGGATTAGTCTCACTGTAGCTAGAGCAGTTCCACACCATAAATCCTTACCAGATTAGCCATTTTGCTGACGAGAGATATTAAACCAGAAAATTACTGTTTCAGTTAATGTTGATGGAGAAGAGGGCAGAAATGCTTTAGCAGGATGACACTGCTTCTGGGCAGCATGTGCCTCATCAAGGACATGTACAAGCCGTCCTGCCTGGCCCCGCTAGTACAGGCAGCAGCCACACAGCACCTGGTTTCCAGCCACACTATCTGGTGTGACTGCCTATTACAGGAGCATTCTCAGTTTACTCATAAACCTCTCCCATCTTGACCACACGTTTTTTTGCTCCCCTTTAATAGTCCTAGCAATCATGTGGTCACAGGACAAGTCAGCTTGACTCACTTATCTAAGAGACCTAATCCTACAGCAGAGTGTTTCTGTTCAATTCTGCAAGTGGGACCCACAGGGCCTATCCAAGCTAATCTGTGCTAAACAAGCAGAGAAGAGCCACGACCACTAAGTTACCTTTCCAGAATAAGGAACTTGGCTGTTACTTCCTTTCCTCCTCTCAAAATACCACACATGCATCATGGCTGAAATTAGGCCATGAGCTTGGCATTGTGCAGATACTCTTGCTGGAAAGTATTCTTTTGTTATGCTAGTTTAAAAAAAAATAATCAGAGGGAAGACGCTACCTTGATTAAGAGTAAAGGTTTGTAGTTATGGGCACAATGAAAGTTAGTCTCACAGAATTTCTACTAGTCTTTTTTTTTAAAAAAAGGGCAACATACACAGCTTTGGTCCTGTCCTTTATGAGAAGTGGACTGGAAAACCCAAACACTATATACCTAATTCTACAGCAACATATTAAAGATGTTTTGAAGAGTTTCTTTAAACATGGTGTTTAAAGGGGATCTCCTCCCTGGCCAGCTGCTGAGCCAGCAGGGGGAGTGCCCACCTCATGTGTGGGGCTGCTCTGAGGATACAGCAGCCCCTACAAAAACCTCCAGCACAATATCAACCAGGGCCAGAACCCAGCACCCTGCTACCTACAGAAAAAATAATTCATGGTAAATTGTAGTGTTTCGATCCAGTTTTCCTTGGATATCAGATTCTGACCATATACTAGTTTAAGTACTTTTTCAGTTTGAAAAGGCACTTGTCAGCAGTACAAACCACAAATGTAAGGGTGCATACCTTCCAGAGCAGCTCACACTCCCGCTCTTCCAAGGCCTTCTTATGTCTAGTAGTCACGACTTTGACTTCAGACTGTACCACCTTCGCTTTCATCTCAACCTGCTCCGCCACAGCCTGGGCCTGTTCAATACTCAGCTGTGGAGAAAAAAAAAGACAAACACACTTAAGGCTCGACCAAACCAATTAAAAATGCATCAGAGGACTGCTGCTTACATTTCACTACACCTTCAAGGGAAGGCATAAAGTGACAACTCTTACTTTCTTATCAGGCCTTCATCTGTTTCATACACTGGAGCTTAAAGACTGACATTAGTTTTTAAATACATCTATTACATGGAGTTTACACCTTCAATGTATCATGCATGAACACCCTAGGACTAAATTCCCTGTGCAATTCCAGCAAGCAGCTAGTATGGTAAACAAGAGACTGGCACAGAAATTCATACTAATGTTTTACTACATATAGAGAACCTGGTTTGTCTACTCCCTCCAAACAGTTCAGACTCTCACTGTGTGATGGGTCTGCTTCCAGTAACAAATTACACTGTAGGGAACAGACTATGTTGTCTATGCATCTGAAATACCCCCAACAGAACGTGAAGTTAATCAATTTTAAAAGAAAAATCAAAGATCAGACAGTTATCGTTAAAGAGCAGTCATACAGTTGTTTACAACTCAGAGACCATTCTTTCTAGTGTAACCTCGCAATACTAGTATTTGAAAAACATTCTGTAGTAGTATTTTGCAAATATGCATAATGCACCTGAAAGGAATACATCTCTCTTCTCCTCTCAAATTAAGAACGGTTTCCTCAAAAAATCCTTCCCAAACTACTCGCAGTTTCATAGAATATTACAGAAAGAGGCATAAAATCAAATAAAAAAAAGCAGGCAAATCTTATCTTTTTCTTACACATCTGAGGAACTAGTCCATTTCATAACTGGGGGTAGACCTCAACCTGCCTTCTCACAGTTTCTGGCAGGCAAATTTGACTTAACATTTAAAGTTGACAAAAAATTAAAATCTCATTACACATTTAGCAAATGAAGGCAGAAATGGCCCCAGATTAAAGATTCGTAAGAGCCAGCAAACCTCAGGCCTAGCTGGAAGAGTCCACATGTAAGAATACTGTGCCTCTGTCAGCTCTGCTTTGCCATTCAAATACAGAACCTGCTTCTACTGCAGGGAAAAGGTATGCATTTCTTCCAAAACAGACCTGGATTCCCATCAAGTAGGGCAAAATCCCCTCATTCTCTTACAAAGAGAAAGATGCATCTCCCTGAGAAGTGTTGTGCTATCCAGTCATATTCCAGTTCTAACAAGGATGTCTGTGAAAGCATGAAAGTCTGGGTTACTTATTTGTGCTTTGTGTATAGCAGTACCCATTAGAACCAGGAGCTGTGTATATGCTTCCTTCATACCTTACAGATAAGAGCAATCCCAATTTCCCTCGTGATTCTCCACTAAAACCAGAGTCCACCTTTCAAGAACTCCACCATAGCAGGAGAGGTAGCAATTCCCCATGGATGCTGCAATCTTTCAACTTTAGGAACCAGTTATGGGTAGGGCAAGTAGCTAAACTCAATAGCACAAGGTTGTCCATCAACAATTTATGTCATCATCTGAATTTATTTTTACTTGCCCAAGTATCAACAGCTCAGATCAGTGAGAGATGCCCAAAACACTAAAGCTCTAATATTGTCCAGGATATTAGTAAAGCTTTGGTAAAATTCAGATGATTCTGGACTCTGCTCATTTAGGCTACAACAGCCTAGGAAGGATGACCAGCTGACCAAATATGCAGAGGTATGGGGGGGGGGGGGAATAGCAATAGACAAGTTATCTATATTTGAAGCAAAAGCAAAGAGCATTAAGTATAACTTTTGGGAGCCTACTTTACATGGAAATCCCTTGTTCACTTTGATTCCTGTAAGATGTCAGAGTTCCGCCACAAAAACTCACTCCTGCTGTTCTGCAGGCATTTCCTGTGTGGAACTTGTCTCAGAGAGGTCAACTTTTTAGGAAACATGCTAAGTAGCAGTGTTTCTTGTTCTGGTCAAACACCACAGAATCTTTTTAATAACTTCTTGTAAAGAAAAACTGCTTTTATGATGCACTCTCCTCATGGTATGTCATGATTTTTCCAGCGCTAGTGAATAAGATGGTCAACCAGTTCACATGCTTGGGAGATAGAAGGCAAGGCCTGTGTTTAAGCCAAGAATTGTGCTGAGTGATTGAATCTGAGATGGAGAACAACTGCTTTGTTTATTGCTGTTGGCCAATACAGTAAATCGCCTATTTGCAGCTGTGCCTATTCACTTGTGGTTTCTCAGGGTTCCAAAGACAGCCAATACCACCCCTCATTTTATTAGAGATGTCACCAGTGCCTTGTGTTTGTTAAAAACAAGTAGAACACTTTGCAATGTATCTTGTAAACCTTAGGGCTGAAAATGGTACTTCTAATTCCTCAGAGTAAAATTTAAGTAGCAACAGTGCTTATGCAGGTGATATGATATGGTTCCAGAGGGCCACAACACAAGGAAACTTTGCACATGGAGCTTCCAATGGAGCAGACAAAACTGTTCTCATGAAGGAAAGCAGTGTGGACATCCATTACTAGCTATTGCTACCAGCACATTTCAGTTTTGAGTAACAAGTGAAGGGCAAAGTTGTATTGGAATCCAGGCATCCTTTGCAAGCTCCCTTTAGGTGGGCACCTCCGTGAGATCCCCTTCATCTACACTTTATTGCCTGAGAGAAAAAGTAGTAATGATCTTACTACAGTGACACTGACACAGTTACTGATGCTACAACACAAATCTATGAATAAACCAACTGCAAGAGTCAGAAGAAGCAAAGTAGCATTGTAGAACTTGGCTGCACTTCTGGATGTCTGTCTGGGTTGGCCACAGAGGGGCCCAAATCAGGATTTGCCATTCTGTAGAATGGCAGTTTCAGTCAGTTTTCACACTTCCTGTCTGCTGTTGGACATTAGGAAATGGACCCTCAAGTTACAAAAAACTTCCTACAATTTCATGTTAAACATTCCCACGGAATATTTAGTGTTCTAGAAATATCGCTGCTCCAAGTTTTCACTACTGGTTCTTTAAATTAAAAATTACGATCGGAAACATATAACACTTCAGGAGAAAGAAAAAACTATTACAAAGCTTGTGTTCTGACAGACTACAAACAAGAACAGAGTGACTTTAAGGGTGCTGATGCTCTCACTTCATGGTTTCCACTGTCCAATACTCAAACTAAATCAGTACGTCCACAGTTATGTCCACACAGCACACAGTTATTTGAAGAGGTTAACTTAGGTCTCTGTTAATCCAGATGCTGAGCCATGATGATAGATTACATCAATTCAGTTCTGAAAATTATCCAGTTGAACAAACTACAGCCCAACATGCCACTGTACCAGCACCATGAGACATGTAAAGGCTGCTTTATAGTAACTGTATTGCAATGCTGGTTTGTGCGGACATTTTTGAAAAGGTCCCTAGGATTTTTTATTCCACCCCTCTGAAGAAGAGATGGATGCATAATTTCTCAGGCATTAATTCCTATATTTAAGTCTCCTATTTTAAGTTTTCCAACGAAGGTGCAAACACTGGAGAGAAAATTCAAACTTAAAAGCAAATTTTGTTTTCTTCTGAGGAATTCTTCAATATTTCAGGGGTGAATGGACCACAGGTATTGGCTAAAGAATCTTGACTATACACTTCCCTACATCACTAGGGAGGATTTACACTTCAAGGAATTTAAGACTAAGTTATCCCTGCTTAAGGGGGGGAAAAAGCCAAGATGCCTATTCATTAACAAACTCCTCTCCGGCTTTTAAAAGCACATTAAATAATAATAAAAAGAAAAAACAAAACAAAAACCAAACCACTCAAGGAAACCTTTTGGTATGTCTCAAGTTATCCCTCTTCCACCAAATGGAAGGTGTTCCAGCCATAAATGGTTTGTTTTCAGTTCCTTATGGTAACAAAAAGATACAATGGGTTTGTTTCACTAAGTTTCCAGTTACTTATCACTGTTTCAGAGCAGGATAAAACCAGGACATAACAGCAGCCTTCCTTCAGCACCAAGAACTGGATATAAATTTCCTAGCGTTCTTATACTAGAAAAATTAACTGGAAGATCCTACAGAGTATAGTTACAGTAAAGACACTAGTATTAACAAGTTTAGTAGTGCATTTGCAGTAATATTGGTGCAGATATAGCACAAATCACAGTAGCTGGACCAATTTACATGTTTCAGCCTAATAAGCATAAAACACTAAACCATTCTGAAAGTTCCCAACAAAGACAATTTTAAAAGAAGCTTTGATGGAGGGAGGGCTAGAGGCCAGGTGACCTCATGTCAGATACCACTAAACAATCATTTTGGTTTTTATGGCAAGAACAGACTTTTTGCCTACAGTTCTAGGCAGAACAATAGTTCGGACAGCGAAACACATCAAATTCATCTTCCCCAATAATCATCTGCTCATATGCTGCACTAAGGAACCCACTGAAATACAACACAAAACAATAACTAGAAGTACGAAGAAATTCAGCCTCTACTGATAAAAATCCCAGATTTAGAAAAGCACAATTGACTCCATTTTGTTTACAAAGTTTCATTTCAGATTCTCAAACCCGCAAACCTGACTTCAAAGCCACACACAAGGGGGCCTGAGCTAACTCAAAGTGACAACCCAAAACCGATCCCTTGCAGCACAGCGGTGCCATCCTTCTCAGGTATCGACCTCCCAGCAGCACAGATCCATATGGCAACCCACAGGGAAGCTTCCACTGAAGGGCAGAGGCTCAAGGCAACAGATCAGCTTCCTCTTGTGGCTGGCTGAGTTTCTTACAGTATCCCCTCGCCCCCCATAAAGGCGCTAATCTACTTCATACCACCTCCTCCACAATTTGGGAGGGAAGAGGCATTGCCTTAATGTCTGACCTGCCTTACCACCCGCTCCTAAGCTTTTCATGACAGTAGATAAGAGAGTAGCTCCCACTGTGTTCTGCACATGACCAGTCTCACTGGTCAGTGAGAAGCTTGCACTGTCAAACATCCCAGCAAAACCAATTATAGGCTCAGCTATAGAGGAATTTGTTTGTTTTCCAACAAAACCACTTTTAAGACAACTGAGATGAATAAATCAAATCTTATTGTAATATGTTCACCTGGAAAATTAACCCTAAATGGGAGTGAGCACTCAGTGCTTTACTGTTAGGCAAGTGCATTAGATTACACGCATACATACATACATATATACAGTTACACACGTATAGATGTATTTTAAGAACGTGACATTTTGAAGAAGCCATCTATCTTTCATCATAACAGATTTACGTTCAGTTTGTGACCTAGTCCTTGGAAAAAAATCTGAAAGAAGACAGCTAAGTGTGCACTTTCACGAGGTAAAACAAGGCAGCAGGACATGCTCCCCGCATAGAAAGGCAGCAAGCAGTCCTGATTCCTCCCACCTCATTAATCCAGTGTCAGCTTTGGCTTTCATATCATCCTATGAATCCATCTGAGTCTCTGAAAAGGCTGGAAAAGTATCCCAGCAAGGAGGATAGCTTTCCACTGAGATAAGAAAGAGGTCCTACAAGCAACTGAGTTGGGTGTTTCTGCTTCATTCCCTGGCACCATCACCAGTCCTTGTAGCACTACAACCAGGGGGCTGACCCAGCCAAAAATTAATCCCATGGAAAGGTTACCCATTCAGCTGGATCAGCTCACCACACAGGCACACAACCACAAATTCTTGTGTTAGGGACAGGTTTAGAAATGCATGATTCTGACCATCGTGGCACAGGAAAGCAGAGAAAGCTTTCCATTGCTACAGAATTTCACTGAGAAAAAAAAAGAGCAAGCCACTCGCTATCAAGGCTTGCTATTTCTTACAGAGGATTTCGACTCCTTTGAAAAGTGAGGTTTGGACTTTTCTGGAGTGACAGACTACATCAGGTTTCAGTGGATCAAGAGGCTGAAATGTATCCCAACTCACAGCAAATTTTTTAAGTCTGAAAAACAATCTTTCCTCCAAAGCCACAGGAAGAGTTTAAATAAACATTTCTTCCTAAAAGCCTTCAACTTTGGTTAACCAGATACTCTCCAGCCAGTTGACTCATGGCTTGATTTCCTCTCTCCTGCAACGCCCTTCAAATTCCACCTTTTCCCCTTTACTCTCAACTATCCCTCCTCATCCATCCTCAACATCTCATGTCAGGGGAGCTATCACTTTCAGAGCCTATTAAGAGTTTCTAGTACAGCATTAGGAATCAGTCAAACTAAGAAGTGTTACTACAACATATTACTTTTCAAGCCTCTTAGAGCTCCAGTCTGAGAGGAGCTCTAAAGTAATATGTTCCTCATATTACAGCTTGTACTGGCATTTAATTCTCTGTTGACTATTTCCATACTTTAAGAAAACCACACAAGCCAATTTCTTTTAATTTAGAGTCTAGTTAACTTTAGAGTTTGTTTCAAATTCATTTTGACATGCTGTCTTCCTCCTTAGGATAAACTTATAGCTTCACAGTCCTGTTGTCCCAACAAGGAAAGTTCTGCTTTATGTAAACTTGATGCAGTTTCATTGCATCAACCCTTTGAATTGGGCACCTTTGATTTTAAGTCATGTGCTCTTTTAGTTGCTGCTGATGTTGCTTCAGCAGTAGCTGTCTAGAACTGAACAATCTTCCCATTCCTGCATATGCACATACAGATTACCACCCCCTCAAATTTATAATCTGTTTGCTGACTACCCTTCTTCTTTACAGTGATCCAGATTAAAAAGACCACTAAACCAATAAAATAACTCAGCTCTTGAAAGCATGGTTCATTTTACAGATCTTTACAAGATGCCCATTTAACACTTCCAAGATAGCCTCTTCACCTGGATGGGCTGTGTAGTGAGACCAGGGCGAAACTGTACAAACTTAAATTCAGCAGAACTGCTTGTTCCAGTTACATGAACATAACCAGTACCATCACATTTTATCTGCCCCATCAATGCAATAATCAGCTCACCACAATGGCAGGAGCCTCCACCATAAAAGCCAGAAGAAAATGGGGAAGGACCTCACAAAGTAAACCCAGTAGGAAGGAAACCAGGCACAGGAGCATTCATGCAATACTAGCAGAGTGGTACTCAATGCTATCCCTGCTCGTTTTTACTCCAAGGCACAGTCCCTTCTTCAGTGATTTAGCCTCACCTGTTAGATGATTAAGAGCCCTGGAGGTCAAAAGTAATAATTTAATTACTAACAGACAAGCCCTTGTCTAGGACAGCCTGGAGAAGTTCAGAACGCTGCACCACTGCACTGAACTGATGATCTTTAAACTAGCATAATCCCTTTCTTCTTGCTCATTTTGGGGACGTGTGGGATATTTTGGGGACAGTATGGATACTGCTGGCGAGCCTTATGATTCAGATTAAAACAAATCTTGGAAGAAATTAAGTTTTGCAGGACTCTGCCTTAAGGTAGAGTTTTAAATTAACCACCCACCTGAAAAACTTGGTGTTTACTGTTCTGTTGTAACAAGTTAACATTGCAAGCTAAACTGAGACACCAACAACTGTTTACTATCTATACCATCAAGTATTATTTCATTCCACAGAGGTAAAGATTAATGAGCAAAGGGTTAGCTGCTCCTGTCCCATGGAACAAGTTTACTTCCCTCATCTACTAGAAAGCAGTGACTGGTGGACAGTGAGCTTTGGTCTATTTTAATTATTGTTTATACCATGCATGTGCCAGGAAAGCACACCTAATTCAGAAACTTAGTCTACTTCCTATCCATGACATTCTACAAACGTTTACTCAAAAAAATCTTATTAGTTAAAGCACATAAAACTGTTGAGTTTTGTTATATCCAGCTCAAGTTTAGAACATGAGATTCACAAAACTACAAGGCAGTAGATACGGAGTGAAGTTTCCCACTATGCTTTCCAGATCCAAAGTCTACCTATACAAATAAAATTACTGCTAGTATCATAGTAGTTACTGCTAGGTATTACTCAGCAAAAGTATCTACATGCCACTGCAGTTCAATTCCCTGTGTAAATTCCTTTTCTAGTTTGAAGCACTATACTACCCTCATTCCAGATATTTATATTTGCATTATTAAACATAGCTGAGGTAGAATAGAATAACAGGCATACTATACATCTGTGTGTGCAGAATAATCCTTGAACAGAGATAGCTCTAGGTGGTCTCTGCACATGCAGGTTAGAAATTTCACACTAATTCCAACAGCTGATTAGTATTTTGTATTTGGTGGCAACACTTAAGACATAACTAGTCAAAGGTAGTTAAAGTGCTAGATGCTGTACAGGCAGGAAAGATGCTAAAAAGAAGTCTTTGTGATAAAAACAAAACCAGGTTTGGCACCGCTACACAAGACCAGAGCTTTCTTCATAATGCTTCACACCCAAGTGCATTTGTACAGAGCTTCATATATATTGTGATTTACATGACAGGATTATGCTGCAAGAATGCAAAACTCATAACAGCACTTTATTTTCAGCTCCACCACCACTTCTGTCAGAGATCTGAGAAAACAGAAGGGGTGAGAAGACTGACAGCAGAAGCAGAGAGCTTTTTGCCTTGACACCTTGCCCTGTAACAGACAAGCTGGGGGGGAGGGGGGAGAAGGAGGGGGAAATAAAGTACTCAAGTTGGGAGTATCTTACTTGAATAGCCTGTCGTCCTTGCTGAGCATCTGCCAGGAGCTGAATGGTGAGAGTCCTGGAATCCTGTAGGGCATCTTGGAGGTAGATAAAGCTGTGACCCACATGTCGTCCCATGGTACATTCACGACATATGGGGACAGAACAGGTATCACAGTAGAAATGCAGTACCTTTAAGGAGAAAAAAAGAAATCTGTGTCATTATTTAATGAAGAATTAAAAAGAAAACAGAACCAGAATGTAAAAAAATCCAAAAGCTCGACTATAAAGGAGATGGTTAGAGGCAGTAGCAATAGGCAAAGACCTCACAATAGTTCCTCCACAGAGGAAGAGCTATCCTTCCCAGTAAACTCCAAATCATACCCTAACAGTTAGATGGAAGTATCCTTGTTTTCTTTGCAATACAATAGTAGGAAGAGTGTCCACAACAGCTCCTCTTAAGAGCGGAAGCCATCTGCCAACACTTGCAGATTGGAGATGCCATCTAAGGCAAGTTTCAGGTGAAGACTTTTCCTGCATAAACAAACACCACATTCTCTTAAGTGGGTCATTCAATAATCAATACACTGGAGAACCACAGCACCAGCACTCCCACTCCCCAATAAAGAGAAAACAAAATCATGCATGCAGAAAACCATCCTCTATGTTTTCAAAATATGCAAATCCCTTATGTCCAGGGCAGCAACAATATTAGGCAAAACTGCCCCCCTGCCACTCCCAACAGCAAAGCAAAAAACCTTTGCTATGATGGTGTTTCCATGCTAGTGATGCTTCAAGATGCTCGAGCTGGAAGAGACTGGAACCTTAGCATGCCCATCATTTGAATGCCACAGTGAACTGTGGGTAACCACTAATATCCCATTCTATTCACAAAGCATTTACAAACCCTACAGTCAAATCACAATGAAAGTCTTACACCAAGATGTTAGCCTAGGAAGCAGGATTCATTCATCAGCTGTAACTGTTTCCATTCCATCCAGTAGAGGGAAGTAGCACACAGAATTAGCATCTTCCATGGACATGTATTTTCTTACAGGGGAGCAGAAGCCAGCTGTATTGGTTTTTGTTTTCAAAAATCCAAATGAATGAGTACAACACTTCAACACGAGAAGGTTCTGTACTGAAGTCTTGCCCTTAACTACATACACTACTTTTCTCAACAGCATAATGTCAGAAAATCTAGATTATCGTGGAAGAGTACAATGTTACAAGGTTTTGTTCTGCAAACAACTTTTCCATCACCAGATATTTCAAGTCTACCTCACAGAAAGGAGCAAGAGCAGAACAAAGATTGGACATGTGTTTGATATGCCTGTCTTCTCCCAGCTGTCATCCAGCCACTCCCAATTCCAGCTAGCAGTTTGTGATATGGTGCATAACATCCCCCTTTCTGTTCTCCCTCAAAAGGAAGGGGAAGGACAGGACAGGTGATTCCCTTGGACTGCCTGTGCTGCATAAAGTGACATTTTAAGCTCCTGTAAGTGCAACAGCTGAAGTGGTATATGGATTAATTTCTCAAAGGGTTATGTGTGTGTTTGTGCACACACATTAGATTTTACTAAAACTCCTTGTTTTTCTTTAAGTTTTACTGTAGGGAAACTGAATGGACTTATGTTTTGCTTCTGTTCAAGTAGTAAACCCTCAAGCAGTAAGTATCTCAGAATCTGACTTTACCAAGTAAAAAGCTGCCTTGGCTCCAAAATGCATTGCTTAAATGCATCATCTTCCTCAACCAGAGGCCTCCTTGTCTTTATGTGGCAGTTGTCTAAATCTGTATACAATGTTCACTTGCACATGCAGTTCTGTAATTTTTCTGTTGAAATTACAGGGAACTTTTATTACATATGCCCGAATAACTCCACTTAGACAACTGAGAAGTTGAGAGAGAATGAAAACCAAGACAGGGTATCAAGTTAAAGTCATATGAATCTGATATACTTTAAAAACATACAGCAGGGATTTGGGGCCTCAGTCAAGTAGAGCAGCTGAAAGGAAAATGGTGACCATATGACAGAAGACCAGAAGCAAATCAAATCTGTTATTAGTCCTCCACAACAGTCAATACCAGAAGCAAAAGCTTGGTCACTCCTGCTGCAAGGAGTCACCCCAGGCACTCCTGCTGAAAGGTAACAGCATCCACTGGGACAAAGAAAAACCAAGTTTAAGCTGTTCATTTGCCTCTTGTCACCCACCAAAATGTGGTGGGAAACATCATTCTTAAATTTAGAATGAAGAGTGACAAGAGCCATAATCTCATTTCAGAAATATGTAGATTACATAGGACATGGCAGGGGAAGGTCTTGGGTAAATACTACAGAGCCATTGATAAAGCCTCACATTTGTTCCTTTGTAAAACAAAACCAGTAAAAACAACCTAGATTTAATCTAAGAGCAAAAGAGTTAACAGGCTTGGGCAAAAAGAAGCATACCGTGATGGATGGACCTCCATCATTACACTGTTACCTTAAACATATGCAAAAGCACAAATGTGTTACCCCTACTGCTCTCAGTGGGGTAGGGAGCTAGTCACCAGAAGAGAATTTAAAGTCAGCCAGCTTCAAGATGAACTAGCAACTCCTCAGAATCTCCTTTCTGCACACAAAGACTACAACAGAATCCCCAAACTTGGCAGAGGTACAAGGGCAATCTCACATACTTGTCAGGAGCATCCAACAGGCTGTACATCAGCTTTACCCAGCAAAGGGGGCACGCTCCCAGAGAATAAAACTGATAAGTCCCCAGATGTGCAGGGCACAACAGGGAGGGGGATTTGTGCCAGCTGAGCTAAGGGGTTTGGGCACAGCATCCAGCTTGCCTGTGCTTCCAACCACAACCAGGCATTTACTGTTAAGCTCAAGCCTGCTCACATCCCAGTCCCTAGGTCATGGCCACAAAGGTCACATACTGCTAGATTAAGTTTCTGTGCCTGTTTCTAAATGGGGGGAGGGGGAAGGGAAGAGGGAGGAGAGGAAGCCAAATCTCCCCCTTTACCCCCCACCCACCAAACAAGCAACTCCCTGTAAAAATCATACCAACAATATATGTAGGGCAATCCACAAATGTGTTCTCAGCTCAGATCTGATGCACGTACAGCGTACCTAAAATGTTGGCAGAGTTTCCCCTTCTTCCAATTTCAGCAATGTGAGAAGGCCACCCTACATTTCATTTGCACTGTTACTATAGCATCATCCTGCTCTTCCTATGCTCATTGTAAGACAAATAACAGGACTCATATTTAAGTGTGGATAGGCAGGAATAGTAGGAGGAAATGGAAGAGTAATACTAGGCCTTCCTTAGCAGACATCAACTTATAATACTCAGCTTTAAATAAAATAAAAAAAAAAATCCCCAAATACCCTAAAAAAAAAAAAAAAAACACCCAGAAAAGACAAACAAACAAACCCCACATAACAGTACTTCAGAGGAAAGTTCCCCCTTCCACATCTGAAGAGGCAAAGATGATACAAACCAAAAGATCTATCAAGCTGTAAATTAACTATCATCCTGTTAATTTCACTATTTACCCAAACATATGAAAAAATGGTTTATAAGCAAATACCTTCAAATAATGCTTGTTTTTTCAAACCATGCAAATGTTTTGATGGGCAGCAAGGAAAGAAAGGAGAAAGCAGAGACAGACTTCTCCTTTCAAAAAAATTAACAGTGTGAATTGCATTTCATGAACTCTTTCTTTCTGTGGTATAATTAAGTAATTAAGTAAAAATATAATTAAGATAAAAACCGCTGCCTTTCCAACACCCATTTTGTTAACGATCCAGTAAGGGGAAGAAGATTAATAAGCAAGTTAAGTAGCTTTTTTTTTTAAACTGCTCCACTACGTTAATTAGTATTTTAGAATTTCCAACAGAATTAAATGAAGATAGAAGTCAGAAGGAAGAGAGGACTAGTTTTAGAGATAGTTAAAAGTGATTTATTTTAAAATAAATCAGCTGTGGGTTGATTACTTCCCAAACAGGAAATATTTCCTGAATTGGTGGCATACAATTTTAGACACAAAACAATAAAGGGAGCCTACTTCAATTTAAACAGAATCAGTGAACCATGTTACAGGGCTATTCATCTTTTACAGCCACAGCAGCCCAAGAAATACAACAGCAAGGCCATAAATGTGATTGCTTCAGGAAAGGCTGTACAGTGCACCGTAAAAACATTTTACAACAGCAGGAATTCCTGGGTGTCGCTCTCCCCATTTTTTGGTCCATCTGCTTTCAAAGGGGGCAGGGGGATGGGCGGAGATGTTGTTAAACGTCCCCCGGGACTGCACAGCAATCAATCATCATCTGATGAATGGCCACTAAAGTTAAACCCTGACCCCACTCCACAATTCCCACACCAGCCCTTCTCTCCTTACTGTTGACCAGCTTCCAGCATGCCCCCCCACCTTCCAGCCCTCACCAAAATTTCCCAAATACCAAGCCCAGACAAAAGCAATGGAATGTAGTAGGCACCATGACAGAGGAGAATTCAGCAGAAACAGCATCTGAGGAGGCTTATCCTTAACCTGTGTTTAAATAAGTGTTCTTTCGGCAATACTCACAGTGCCCTTCTCCTCCCAGCTAGAAAACACTTAAATTCTCTCATTTTCAGAGCTTGCATGCAAGCAATCGACAGTAATGCATGGGGAATCTAGTCACGTAAAAAAACATTTGTTTCTGTCATGACTTTTCAGTGTCTTGCGAGGATTTTATTTAAGCCTACAGTGTTAAGAATTTGTGTAAGGCAACAACACATAAGGTCACATTACTTTTAAAATGCAAGTCTCATGCTCTAAAAAGCTACCCCATAATCTTAATCAACAATAAAAAAAAAGCCTACAGACAAAACAGTGGCCTCTTGGTTTCTACTTTTGGAAAAGTTTCAGTATGGCACTTGTAGGTTAACTTAGTTTTATTTTATGATTCCCCCCCAAAAAGAAGTCATACTTACCATAGCCAAGTTTTCCATTACTGAAGGTGTTTTATTATCAAGTTCCCTTGACAGTAACTCAAACACCAGTGGCTTTGTTAGGTAGTGTGTAAGGCTTAGATGACTGGGTTTAGTAAAAAGTAGTGTTCCAATGAATTTTGGTCCTACTTCCTTAGCACTTTGGGTGTTTTTTTGCTTCCCTCCCTGGAGAAAAAGCTGCTTCCCTGCATGCAGCAATTTTTTTTTTTCCCCTAACAGCATATAAATGAACCAGTCATCCTGGGCGGTGTAGAGTTTGGTACAGATAATTGTTGCAGGTTTAAGTGAAAATAGGTAATATTTTTACTCTGTAGGAAGCTGGTCCTTAGCTTTCACTTTAAATGGCAATTCGTGACAATTAGTTTGCTTCACACCACAATGAGAGTAGTATTTTAGGAACCTTAACTTCTGCACTGATATAACTCTTGAAATTTGAATGCTAAATATAAAGACTAAAGAGATGAACAAGTAATGTGATACACATCACAGCTACAGGCTGTTTCCCAGTATACCTGAAACATGTGGTATCCAGAGATACCTAAAACCCTCACATTTCTGTGTACCAGTTAGTGATCAAATTGCTCTTAGAACTTGTATTTTAACTTGATGCTCTGGTGTAGAAGAGACTGGCTTAACACCAATCTTCCTCATTGCATCCAGTGGTAATGGGAAACGGTATACCATCTCCAGAAGGTCTCCACAGCAGAAAAGAGAGTTACTTCTCAAATTCAGCTCAACATTCTAACAGAACTTCTACAAAAATACGGGCACCTCGAAGCACTACAGCCCTACACCAC
The DNA here is from genome assembly GCF_025592945.1 of Manacus candei. NCBI lineage: Eukaryota > Metazoa > Chordata > Aves > Passeriformes > Pipridae > Manacus > Manacus candei. Next base: position 4,839,251 of record NW_026138074.1, on the reverse strand, counting down.
ACAGGGTATGCAGCATGCACAGAAAGTTGTACCAAGCGGGAATAGTGAAACTAGTTTACTATTACCTTCCTTTGCCACTTGGATGAACAGAGATGGGTTTTGGTCCATTTAGAAGTTCAAGTGCAAGAGGATCATTCAGCCTTCCCATTAAATTCACCTTGATTTCCTTACCCCACCCAATAAAACAATAAAAGCCCAGCTAACAGATAAGTAAGACTGTTTGTAGGAAATAAAGCTGTAATTCCACATGCTTTTTTTCCTCACCATAACCCTTCCCTCCCCACATGCTCTAGTGAGTTCTGTTCCTTGTTTCTCAGCCACATAGGTATTTCTTGGCCCAGCAAACGAAGGGGAAGGAAGCTCACAAATAAACCCCAAATGTGAAACCACACACAGCTCAAGGCTGTCCTTTCACTTCACAGTTAAACTGACAGCTGCTCCACAGGGAAGCCCTATACTTCCCCTGCCTTGCTCCTCACCTCCCCTTTACTGCTCCTCCAGTCTCAGTGAATAGATTTGGGTATTTTTATAAACAGCAGAAAATTAATTTTTGAATAAACTATTTTTAATCAGCTGAGTCTGGGATTAGAAGTTCAGTAGGACCAGCACAAGGAAGGAGGAAGAACCCATAATTAAGGCCACAGAGACATTTGATGACAACTATCTGGTACTTTGCCAACCTCACAGCTGGAAATCAGTGTAAATCTTTCACTGATAGCATTTGTCTCATGTTCTAACTGGAAGAATAGTATCTAACTGGAGCTAAGTTAAATAGGCTGTTAAATCAAACAGACTACTATGCTCTTACAATTCTTAATTTTTACCTTCTTTAATCCTGCTGTGAGATCATGAATCCAGTAAAAACAGCTGCCTATTTTAGAGTGGTGACAAGATTGGGTCAGTCTAGGTTAAAAGCAAAGTTTTTTGAATGACACATAGTCCTATTAAGTTTAGAAGACCCAATAGGTATTAACAGTCAGCTGGACATGGAGCAGAGACCAAGTTGTCTTTGCCAAAGCAAACAGCATTTGCAAATTCAAATGGATTTGGGTTAGAAGTGACAATCAAGATCCACTTCACTCTGAAGGCCAAAACATCACTGGAATGGTGCGACAACAGGCTGCTAACTGGGGCTGGGAGACAGGAAGTCACACCACTGACAAAGGTGTTTTAAGGATCTGCTGGCTTCAGTCCACTATAGAATTGCACCCTCTGTGTTTTAAGTTAAAAATCTTGTAAATAAAAATTCATGTGATAACAGTAGCTCCTGGATATAGGCACCCACCTGGAATTGCAGCATCCCAAGTATTTCTCTCAGCAGCACCCCTGCACGCCTTGTTCATCCACTCTGAATATGGGGAGGGACCACCACAGCACTTGCCTGGCCCTTGCCCATCCCATCAGCTAACTTTCTAAAAGCTCTTGGGTACAAGGTAACTTGGTCATCTCATCTAATACCTCAGAGATTCCAGTTACTAATGAACCGGAATGGACATCTCGAATACAATTTAACTCATTGGCCCAATTCTTCCTAAACAGGGATAAGCAAGCCTTAATTTTCTTCTAATGTCAACACTGAAGTGATGCAGGTATAGTTATCCTACTACAGGCTATCATTAAATTACTACATAACACTAAATCTACATTTAGCAATTTTCTTTTAAATAGGTTGTTTGGGGTAAGAAAATCTATATTTTGTTTTTAAAAAAACTCACAGTATCTGTTCCATCACTGCAGCACGTAAAGTAGCCAGTCTACAGAAAGATGCAATGGTATCAGTAGCTAGTAGATTACTCAGTCCAAGATAAGTCACAGCTCTTTTATGGGATTTCAATAGGGGAGACCAGCCTGTGCTTCAACATGCAACTCATTAGCTGTTTAAATGCAGCTTCTGTGCCAAATCTGCATGACACGAGTAGCAGCAGGGTGGTCTTGGCACAGGGGACAGTGGGTGGATCTAAATATTCAACAGTTCAAGCATGCAAGCTAATAGTCTGCTGTGGAAGCAGACAGAGTGTGTCAGGACCCAGTTCTACTTTCAAGCCCATCTATCTGAGTCACTGCTGTAAGTCCCTGCAAATCCTTCCCTGAGCTTTCCTAACTCTTCAACTCTCCGAAAGCCAGAGTGTTTTAAAGTTCTCAGCCAAAGTTTGGCCATGAGTTCAGTGATGCTGTAAATAAAAAAGGGTTGATAATTTCTTTGCTGTTGCACAGGTGTTTGGTATTTTACAGAGAATCAAACTTTAACATATCTACGAACTCCTTAGGTTAACATGTTTTCCCCTTTCCTGCACAGCTCAGCATAAGAGCTTCTGAAATTTTTCCTTCTATGCATAGGAAGGGTTAAGTCTAGGAGCCACGGTACACTTAAGGCTCCTACATCCTCTTTGTGACTACAGGCCTCACTTTTTAATATCCATATTCCTCAACTCCATGCTGTTCCTTCACCACGGCAGAGAACACCACATCCATTCAGGTCCTTGGTAATTGTTGAACTTTGTATGAAAATCTGATGGCAAGGATACCATTACACATTGCAATCAAATATCTATAAAACATTTTTCTCTCTGAATACACTGGAGACAAACCTTACTCTTTTTTGATTTGATGGGGGAAGGGAGTGGAAAGACAAACAAACAACCCTAGAGTTCCCAGTTTTCACTCAAGGGCAGCTCGGCAGAAGACAAGCCAATTGTGAAACATCTTAAGCAGATGGGCTGTGTGCAGTTTGCCAGAGAGGTTCCCTGATCCCAACACAAACAGGTCTTTTGTAGGATTAATTTTCTTATACAGCTAGTCTATAGTCAAAACACCACTACCTATGAAAATTCACTTTGGTGCAACCGATTTCCATTAATATTGTTAGAAGGTTTCTCTGTGTGTATTTGAAAACTCCCACAATTGAACCACCACATGAATAACCTGTAACTCAAACTGCAGTAGCTAGAGAATACTGAAAAACTTAAGAACCAGAAAACTAAGCAAGCATGAATTCTGAGTCCACTTTGCATCTTTGTCTAATTGTTCCTGCTTACTTAAGTGGCCAATAACAGGGGAAAAGCAAAAGAACTCAGAGTCAAAACAACTAATATAGAACAGCGCTCAAAAAATAATAACTTTCAGCTAAAGATAATTTTACGTGGAAGTAACATGAACATAAAACCAGCAGTAAAAGGCAGCTCAACATGTTTAATTTCTATCTTCAATGTATGCGTTATTTGGGGAGAGTTGTCTCTGTACTGACTGTTTAAAATAATTTTAATAACAGTACATAATCTCTACAGAATTAAAAAAGCATCTCTTTATACATTTTAAAGGAATATTTCTGTTAGAATGAAAGAAAAAATATCAACTTCTAGACTAACAAAATCTCAAAGCCCTTTTACCAAAGAGGTTGTTAGCACACATTTAGCAAAACGAAGCAATGCAGATATCTAACACCACCGCTACTAAGACTCTGGTAATTCCACTTTGAGTAACTACCTGGTAAGCAAAAATCAGTCCATGTAACTTGTACAAGACACTTTCCTTCCCCCTCTTTCCAGTATCACGTCTAGTTAGTATTATGCAAGTTAATATCACTACAGAGATAGCACAGCAACTACTCAAAAGGAATTGGGCTGCTTACAATGAGATTTGGAATTTTACATATACAAAACATTAAATACCTCTTATCAGCTTTACACTTAAACCATAGCAATCCTACAGCAGTTTCTATGTGGAAGAAAATAACAGCAAAAGAAATTTACCCATTAGGGCATAAGCTGATCAACTGGGACACTTTAGGACAGAATTCCTCCTCCCCAACATGCATTTTCTCAGTGGGAAACTGCCCAGTTAGCCAAGTGTGTGAGGCAGACCCCGGAGAGCGGAGAAGCGTCATCCTTTTCTCTTCTTCTCCCCACACCACCCCAGCATCAGTCACTGGATACTGTTGCAGCCCACATATCTAATGGGAGCAGCACAGTTCCGCTGTTCCTCCCATTTCTGCCTTGAATCTCTGTCTTCAGAGAAAAGCTGTAACAGGAACAGCCATGGTACTGAGCCCCCCACAGCAGGAAGTGTTAATTTCTCCTTCTTTAATTGTGAAACAATCCACTCCTATTAAACAAGTCCAGTTACTACCAGTACCATATGCACATCAAACTCATGTCAAAGCGAGTATGACCAACTATAGCCTTTTATTAGGAAATACAGCCAAGTCTGCTGTCTGGGAGAACTGACATATAAACCCACTGCAAGTGTTTTATACTGCAATGTTTTTAGTTACTGCTTATGTGGAACAGCTTTTGTGGAAAGCACAAAGGCAGCACTGAATTGACCCACTCTGTTCTTTGCCTTCCCTTCTTCTCTTGCCTTACTCTGTCTCAAACACTATTTTTACAACAACTATATACCCACACACCAAACTCCTTACAGAATAAGGCCTTTGAGGGAACTTTGCTTCACTAAACCCCAAAAATGGCTAACACGAACATTTGGAAGGTTATCTTCTCAAAAAGCATTCAAGCTCTACCCCTTTACCATCATCCTCTTAGACGCTCACACACCAAAAATATGCAAGTGTAAAATTTTTACTAGCTTAACTGCACATGTTTCAGAGCAGGAAGAAAAGTTACAACAGGTTGAGGTTTCATTTGGGATTCCCCATAAATGAGGAATCTTAATTAAGCAAAACCAAATTTGGATAGCATTGAAAGAAAAAACAAAATTGGTTTGCTCCAGACCCAAGTAGTAGTTTCTGAAAGTGTATTATATGCATACTGTATCAGGCTTCCTCAGCTAAGATCATCAAATTGTACTATCCACATCAAAAATAATCATTATCTGCTCCCAGCATAGGACTTGGCACATACACTGGAGTATCTTATTCAGAGAAACAATGTTGTCCTTGAGGAACAGAGCTTTGCTGCTTCTAGTAGAATGTCAGACTACATTTGTCATATTAATATGCTTGTTATAATTCCTCTTAATTTTAAGGAGGATTATACAATCACATTTTATGAAAGATACCTCATTAAAGTGTTATCCTATGGGTGCTAGTGCACTATTACTTCCAACTGAACTCTAGTATTTAATGTTTATTTTGGAAGACCTAGCTGTCTTAACAGCCACAGGGCATTTCAATAATCATATAACAAACACTACTGCAGGTTACTCTTTAATCCCTTGCGAGTGAATGAGTAAATTCTTGTCCATCTATCATATAATTACACAGCTCTGTAGTTACTGCCAGAAAGGAAATGTAAATCATAAAGGAAAGACATCCAAGAATAAGAAGAACTGTTCCAGGAAGTCGAGAAAGTGTTTACTCAGAATCATTTTTTTTCTCCATTACCATAAAAAAGCAAGACACTTTTTGTTTACAAGCCATTAACAGAGAATGAGAGGCAATTTTATTTACATATGAATATTTAAGCCAAGTCCTGGTGGACAATTTAAGTGTGCCTTCATTTATCTCTATGTTTTCCTCTCTGTATCTTTCAGAACTCTAAATTAATCACTTACCTCTCTCATACTTATTTCCAAATGGGCAAAATACAAGTACAAGCAAGTTTAAAAGCCTGTCGTTTCTCCCCGCCCCCACCTTCCCGAGTGGTCTTTGTGTGTTTTTTTTTTTTTATTTTAACCTCTTAAAACATACTTTCTGCCCTTCCATTGTAGATTTAAGAGCTGCACATAATAAACCCTCTTCTTCACAGAGAGGACTTAGGATTGCTTTCTGAATTTGGGAGAAAGGTGGGAAGAGGTAAGCATTCCAGGATGACTATTCAATGAAGTGGAGACTGACAGCACAATTACTACTCCTTCAAACTGCAGGATAGATTTGAAGTGCTTACAGATAATAAGAAACACTAATAACTTCACTTTGTCATTGTGCCATAGATGCTGTTATTGAGTAGTAGGTTCAGTTTTGGTAGAATGAGGATAATCTTCTATCCCAGTCAAGGTTTTAAGTTATGATTGATACACACTATTTTTAATCCATTCCATGGTGCTCCCACAGGTCAAGTGTATAGCAAACACACTCATTCAGCCACCAAAAAGATCCTGTTGTGGAGCATTATAGTTTTGGTCTAACTGAACTACAGTGGTTTGATTCCACCAGTCATGGTTCAGCAATATATTTCAAGGACCTTTCAAGAATTTAAAAGCATTCTTAATTTTTAGAATGCTTAAATGATTTGAATCCTTCAGTGAAAGCACCAGCCTTTTCCATAGCAGCATCCATCATTCGACATTACACTAGCTTTAGATTGCTTCTGCATTGTGCAGGCAAGTTAGCCTTACCCCAAACTTTAACTATAGCCTTGTTTAAGCTTTAAATCAGGGTAAACATAAATACAGAAGACTTGCTCCATCATCAGTGAAGGGAAGAAAAGCTATCCAGGCTGAATTAGAGGGAAAGATTTAAATGTGACTCACTTTACCAAAGGAAGAAAAAAAGAGGGTAGGGATGGCTAAGAAGGTTAAACCCTTGCCCAATTCTTCAAGAGAAAAATACCATTAGTCTTACTACAAAACAAACAATCCCCCCAACCTTTTGCACTGTCTTATTATATACAATTCTAAGGAAGAGACCATTCTTAAATGGCCTTCACCATGAATATCTAAATTAGAAATAGGTCCCTTTTGACAAGGATCAGCAGGAGTTTGACTGCAGTGTAGGTATGTGAAGTAGCCAAAAGGCCAGATTCACACAAGGTACGGTCTCACACGCCACACACACGTCCTGAGAGAGGAAGCAGGTAGGCAAGGCAGAAGAAATTTTATCATCTGCACAATCAGCAGGTTGTTTTCATGAATACTCTTGTGTACACAAGTCTTGCATGTTATGCTATGATCATTAATTTTTTATGTATTGCCAAACAAGTCCTACATGTCCCTTGTCTGCTAAGAAGAAAGTCTGAGCAGGTTATAGATCAGATTTATTCTCTCTAAGGAGGAAAACTACTTTCTGCAATCCAAACAGAAGAACAAAACACGCTTAACTAGATTTCTAAGCACAAGACAATTAACCTGTTGAGTCAAGTCTGCTTGGTCAAGCAACTTTCAATGAAGCTGCCTGCCTGCCTCTAGAAGATTCTTTTATTGTACTGTTTTCTCCCAAAGACAGTTATGCTTGATTAAAAAAAGAGGATGGCCAGGCTCTTGGGCAGTGTTGTCATGTAGTTCTCTCAGCAACTATGTGCACAGCGCTAAGCTGGTTTCCTATATAAATTACAAGGTTAATTTACTTTAAGACAGAAATAAGTACTGGGGCAGTACAATAGGCATGTGTGACCAAGAGTGCAAGGGAGAATTTAAACACCCTAAGTTAACACAATAAAGAGCTCAGGAAATGCTGCATTTCTACCTTTGTTCTCTACCAAAACGTTAACTTCTTGCACCCCACATACCACCTTTGCTATCAAAGTAAGGGAGCAGCTTTAAGAGCCACACACAGACAAGTACCTCTGGTAGCTTACTGCCAAGACAGACCTACTGCATCAGGAACATCACTTCCTGTAACACTGCTTTCAAGTAATAACCAGACCCACTGATTCACTTAAGATTTAATGAGATTACAGCTTGAGGTGATTTGACTGGAAACCATAAAAGTTTTAGGAGCCCATCTGCTCTGCAAAACTAATCTCACACACAAGCCCGGGTACGAGCTGACCTTTGAGAGCTGCAGTGTAGTTAAGGCAGGAATCAAGTCCAATCAGTATTTGTGATGGGTGCACAGACCAGGCAAAACGGGAGATTTGCACTTTCAGGCAAAGAGTTTTCATATGCATCACTACCCAAGGGGGAGCTTCCCAAACAATCAGCAGTCTTTTCATTATGAAAAGGAGAGCCACCTCAGGGTTCTTTCCTTGCCATTATCACACCATTAACAGGGAATGCAAACTGTACTGACAATGCTTGCAAAATTACCGGTATTGCAAAATCCTAATGCAATATTCACCTTGTGTATACACAAGAAATCCATGACAAAGTACTCTGGAGTAGTGCTTTAAAAAAAAAAAAAAAAAAAAAAAAAAGGAACTTCCTAGTCGCACTAAAAGGGTCAGTCACTGCTGCTTTCCACCTCACTTTACACTTCTTCCAATTCCCCAACCCATGACAAGCACACACATTTTCAAGAACCAAGTGGTTATTTTTCTGATATTTCCCAGAATCAGAGCAAACACTGACTTTTCTTCCGGGGAAGAAAAAAAAAAGAAAAATACTTATTTTGAGAGATTAAGGGCAGAAGAGGGGGAAGGAGCTACTGTTTTAACTCTGTTACTTTTTACAGACCCGTAAAATAACAGCATTTCAGTGAGACTTCTGTTAACATACTTTAAGTCTAGATGTGAATATTTGTCCCAACATTCACATGTTGTTATTCTAAACCTGACCTTGCTAGCTGTAGAAGAGTCGGTATCATTGGACAGCTGTATTTTGTTGAATAAAAAGTAGGTGCTGTTATTTTTCCTTCCCCTTGTAGGCTGAGATGTTTTGTTGTTTTGTTCTCACTTGAGTAACAGGCCTCAATATGCAAGTTACATCTGGAAACAGACAAAAGCCAACTGCCCAGCAGTATTGGAAAATTAAAACATTGGGTCAGACTCAAACGGACTAAGAAGCCAAAGGTCAAAGCAGCATTAAATCATTAGTTTCCCAGCTGCCACCAAGGCATGGAGTTGACCTTTGATTTTGTAAGAAGTGGTCCAAGCAATTTTCTGGTGGCAATATGGGCAATCTGGCACAGTGGAATATTATCCTTGAAAGGGGTGGGTGGGAAGGAAAGAGTTTAAGGTCTTGCAAGCAAAGATTAAACTAACTTTAATCTCTCTAAACCAAATTTACACTGTGAATCTGTAAGTGCAAATAATTCATATTAAATTATCAAGCTTTAAAGAAGAGCATTTGAATCATTCAAGTATCTTTCATTCATCCAACAGGGAGAGCAAGTAGAATTTAAGAACATAATGAATTCACTGAAAAGAATATTAGAATATTGTATTTCTTTCCTGGAACGAGTTAAGTTTTCAGAAATTACACTGGAAAGCAGTTAACTTAGTTCTATCTTTAAAACAATACATCTGAGATAGAGCTCATGCTTCTTCAGATGAAAGACCAGAACACTGCTTAGAGTCTACCTGTATCCCCATTAATGATTACTTTTTTACATAGTTGAGGTAGCAAAGGCAGACAAAGTAGGAAACCGGCGTTTGCTTGCTTTCTTTTGCCTCCATGATCTTAAATGTCATCTGCTAGTGCCCTCTGGTAACAGTTCTCAACTGGTCCTTATAAACTGTTCTGCTGAATGTTTGCCTTGTGCATGCAGAGTTCTGGTCTGGCTGCTTCCAAGTTCCTAGAAAGGGGTTGGTTTTACTGCTTGGCAAAGCGCAGCACAGGTATCAAAGAGGTTTCCGACACAACCAAGGTACATCTGAAGAGCATGTCTGATCCTCCATGAGCAGCTGAGCACATGCACACCCACTGAAAACCAGTTTGCGTGCAATCAGCTGTTATTTCTATGTGGATTTAAGACATTTCTGTGAATATTTTTTAAGCAACTTCAAGTAATTTCTTTAGTCTAAAAGGGTCACACAAACCAGGTTTTAATGCAAGGGCAATAAAATTATAAGCTACTGTTTTACTTTGGGACAACAGCACAAGTTGTCCAAACAGAACACAAAGAGCTCCCCTCCCCCATCCTATGACAGTGTCCCTGAATTAGTCATACCAGATCTTCATGTGAGAAACCAACTTGTAGCAGTGACTTTAGGCATGGTCTAAGTCATATATCTGATACCTCTGATAGGGAAGGGGGAGGAGGAGAAGTATTTTCAGAGAACCATAATTAGGCATTAACCACTTCAGTAAAATACATTCCTGTGCTGCTAGCCACACGGATGTGTTGGTCAGGTTTTTTTATATATAATCACTATTTTCACTGGCATGGTGAAAAGCACACCACCTTTAACACACACCTTAGTGAATAAGGATGAGCAGAAGAACCTCTCTTCTCAGACCCTTTCTTTCTAGGAAAGGTTCACGATCACATAGCCAACACAAACATAACACGTTCTGAACATATAGACTGTTATATACAGGTCACCACAGAGCTAACCACAAGAAATAAGACTTTCAGAGAACCTAAAACTAGTGAAAGAATATTCTGCTTTAATAACAAATACTACCAATAGAACACAAAAAGACCACACTGGTAATTGCTTGGAGGAAGCAACTTCAAACTTTACATAGTTGGTAAATCAAAGAGATACAGATGGCACCAATCTCAATCCTTTCTGCAGGTACTCAATTCAGATAGAAGCAAAACAAGTAACCAGAAACCTTCTATTACAGTGACTTAAAAGATACACACTTTCTCATCAAGACCATTCTGAGAAAAATAACTGATTTTTTTTTTTCTAGGTTAGTGTTCTGGTTTACTCACATTAAGACAAGCTAAAATTCACTACTGAGACACCACGGAAGTATTACACACTCATTTCATGCAGCCTGCACATGCTCACTATTTCTTTCCTAGAGGATAGGTTCTACCACTGCACACTTCCCTCTAACAGAGAAAGATCAAAGCTTGCATCAGGTCTGCAAGCTACAACTTAACTCTTACGGTTGTTGCTGCACTACCCTTCTATGGTCCCAAGAGGGGTATAAGACATCACAGAATCATAAAACGGTTTGGGTTGGAAGGGACCTTAAAAATCATCTAGTTCCAGTCCCCCTGCCATGAGCAGGGACACCTTCCACTACATCAGCTTGCTCAGAGCCCCAGCCAAGCCAGCCTTGAACAGCTTCCAGGGATAGGGCATCCACAACTTCTCTGGGCAACTTGTTCCATTGCCTCACCACCCCCTGTGGTGTACAAAGATGTATAAAAGCTAAAAAGAGGTCTCTCTAAAAATAGCTATTCCTCACATTTCTAGTTTTAAAAAATAGTTCTCATACAGACATGCCAGACATCAAATTATATTTGTTTCAGAGTGGATAATAAGGCTATTTCTGGAATTGGATACTGCACTGACACAGCTCCAGCCACAAAAACTTATAAAATCCAGCTACCTGGATACCTTCTTTCCTGAAAAGATAGTTCTGTTTATTGTTTGAGCTAGAAATAAGACAGGACTATGCTCTAGAGTTCTTTGGGTGTTCATGTGCACTCTCTGGACTATAACTAGCCAAGTGCTGGCCTGGCACTGCAGGTGCTCTTCAACAGAAGATGGCATGGGAGTAGAACAAGATACAAATCACACAAGTGACTGACTGACTGGCCCTGATCTTGCCTCAGCCCTATTCTGACTGCCATGTGAAACTGAAAAATCTCTTTTCTGCTTATACTAGAAAAAATATTTTCCATTAGACCTCAATTCTCATCTCTGTAAATAGACTAGTGCCAGAACTTTAAGTTTACAGTGGAAAGACAGCCTAAATCTTGAAACCATTCACAAGAAACTCTTGGAGAATCACCAACATAATGTTTTTTTGCAAGCATCTAGTCTCAGTGATGAAAAGAAATTTATGTATGCCCACACAGCTAAAATTTGAACAAGTCAATAGACCTTTTTTTTTTTTCTGATTGAGCAGGCTAGTAACTGCCAACACAGTCCATCAAGATAACACACAAAGAGAGCAGAGAGTATTATGCAACTGCCCCTTTCCACAGGGCCCATTTGATATCAACCAATGACAGTAAGGGACCCTGTAGCCTTCTACAGGAAAGCTCAGGCAAGAGGAAGACAGACCTTTGGGGGCTGGACCACAGGCAAATAAGAGGCCCCCTTCCATGACTGCACAGTCCTCCTCATCTTTGCTACTGTGTCCCTTATCACTGGAGCCAGATGCTGGGGGAGACTGTGGAGAGCACAACAGCCAGCAGCAGCAGCCAGGGACAACAGCCCAGACATTCGGGTGTGGTGGCCAACAGCAGCTAAAAACAACTACTTAATGCAAAGTCTTGGGCATGGCTGAAAGCACCTCCACCCCACAGAGAGGACAAGCAGTAAACACGTGTGGCTCCCTGCACCTAGTGCCACACCTCCCATGCACAATGCCAGAACTGTCAGCCTGAACCCTCCTTCAGTTTGTTTTACTTTGTATGCTACCAAGCAGACAACAGGCCCACTTCCATCTCCACAGAGGTGTTCTTGTGAAAGATCTTGCCTAACACTTAACAAAAATTATGTCAGTAAAGACAAACATGGAGTTGTATCTGCTAGGAGGTATCCTGTATTATCTCAGAATTCTTGCCTCCAAATCCTTTGTGATGCACACAACACAACAAAATGGTGTTTTGTGATGTGGTCTTTTTGCTTGGTCCTAACATGCAGCTCTGGGAAGTGAGAAGACATTACTAGCCATCATAGTTTTTTTACTGGGAGGACAATCCCACAACACTAGTTCAGGGCAGGAAACAACGGAATTTGGAGATTCCTCCAAAACCAGCAGTTAACAAAAGCTAATAATTCCCACAGTTTCGAGAACAAAGGGCTATTATGTCTCATGCTCAGACTCCACGGGTTTAGTGGATGGGGTTTCTAAATCAGAGATCTCGCTCCACAGGACTATGAATTTATGACCAGATAAATAGAGTTTCCAATCTGTTTGCTTTTGATTGGACAACCACAACCAGTTCCACTTTCCAGCGCATGGTCTACTTCTAGCTTTGTCATTTCTGCTATTCAGTAATCTTTGTTCAGGTCTATGCATTGTCAGTCACATGGTTCAGTGCCCTTTGGAACCATTCTGAGTCTCAACTGGGATACAAAGATGAATCCCAGGTAGCCCAGAACAGCACAGAAGTACTCCTGGGAATGGGTACAGCCATTTTAGCATTCCTCTGATCTGAGCAAGGCCATTCACCTATAACAGTTTATCAGCCAGCATCACTGTCCAGAGATACAAAGCAGGTTAAATGATTTATTTTGAGGAGATGTTAAGTCTTACACATGGCCAAGAGTGGAAGACGTGCAGCCTCACAGAAGAGGTTCTACAAGAACAGGAAACAGACCTCTGCTTTTATCCCATTGGCTTTCTTCAGCTTAACTCTCTCCCTTGGAGCTGCTGTTAACACCTTAAAAAAGGAAGCACAGGCCACAGCAGGCTTCTCAAAAGCCAGATCACACTTGCACACACTGGGTCAGAACAACTAAGGCAGAAGTGAAACTTGACATCTAGAGAGGTCTGCTCCTGGGAAGTTTGGTTCTGCTGCCAGTGACAGGTAGTAGGGGAATACAGGGACCCACGGGTAATTCGAACAGAACAAGTATTCCTTTCTGCTACTGATATAATCTGGGACTGGCTGGCAGCAGACCCTTGTACCTTAAAGTCAACAGCTCTCTTAAAGGCATAACAAAGATGTTGTCAGTGAAGACAAACACAGAGCTTTCTCTACTAGGAGGTACTCCATATGATCCCATAAATACCTTCCTCTGCTAGCATTAAAAAAACTAAGAGGGAAATTAAGAATCACATGCAGCATTCTTGACACTGCCTTACTTATGATTTAAATACTGCAGATAAAGATTAATATAGTGTTCTAATCTGGCAGATCAGTAGCTGAAAACCTCAGATAGGTAAAGCTTTAAATGTGACCCTTATAAGCAAAGCTGATCTTGCAGGAAGTCGCATGCCCCAAAAAAGGTAATTCCATTGAAACAGGCACTCAAGATGCTTGAGATCTGGAGCTAATACATACCAGGAAGGGATTTCTTTTCTTGGGAGAAGGGAGGAGCCAAGCAGGAAAAAAGGAATAAAGCTTACTAAGAATGTTAACAGCAGACATTATATCTAATTTCTTTGCATTCCTTCCCCCCTCCTTTTCCTCCCATTTTTAAAAAACAGGAGCAAACTTGTGAGTTAAGGATTCTGATCAATGCAACATGTTAGGAAAAGAGAGCAGGAGGTCAAGAGGAAATGATTAATCCTGTGCAGAAGACTGGCAGGATGGGTCCTGGAATGGCTTACCAGAACAATGCCCCCACTAATAAGCAGGTCAAAAGACCCTTACAGTGAACAGAAGCCCCAGTTACACTGTACATTAATATTCTTCCCTTAACACTAAGTTACATTTGTTCATTAAAGCCAGATTCAAAAAAAACCAAGTACTGAATTAGAAGACAGGTGAAAAGTTGCCAGACAAAAGCAGCCAATCTGACAGATAAAGGATTACAACTTAAGAACTCCAAAAGTGTTAAGAGCCCCATTCTAAAATGGTATTTGCAGAAGGCTTTTGTAAACTGAGGGACAAGGCAAGATTTTACACTGACTTTGTGCTCAGCTCATGCAGCAGGCCAGTGCCTCTACTCGGTAAAGACTGCTCTTCTGTTAGCGGCATAGCTTAATGTGCTGAAAAAAAAAAACCAGCAACTCCATTGCAGGCAATACTTTGGACTTGAAGGCGCATGTGGTTCAAGGTTTACTGCAAGAGAGAGCTGTTAGCACTGTGGTTACATGGTATCAAACAGAAGCTACGCAATCATGCGAGATTCTAAGTTTCAGGTAATTATCCCAATGCCACACCATTTCTCCCCTCTAGTTCAGTCAGCATTACAATCTCAGGACTGCACTGTGGATGCAACAAGGGGAAGCCAAGGCTACTTCCCAAGTATTTATCTATTCCATGATGCAGCATCCCGTACAACCTCGCAGATTTGCGTTCACAAATACACAGTGGAGGTTTCACAACCGCTTGAAGCTGTTTCCTTGACTGGCCCAAGCAAACCCACCTTTTCCAGAACCGCCACCCTATCAGCATCCCCCCAGCTTAGACAACTCCCTCATGGAAGCACGAGCACTTTGTAGTGCCACCAGAGAACTCATCTGAAGACTATAAAGAATGAAGTCATGAAGTCAGCTCAGTTCCCTCATAGAGCTTGTTGTACTGATGCTGGCGAAGCGACAGGAATACCACCACAGGTGTAAAAGCTGGTGCTGATGCACAAGCTGTTGGGAAGAGCCACGCCGAGAGGGCGAGGGCCGGCGCGCCCCTCCTCCCCGGCGCAGCAGCGGCATCGCCCTTCGCTCGCCGGGGCCACCGCAGGAACACCGCCTGGAGGAGCCAAGCGGTGGGGAGGGAACGCCCTCCGGCAGCAGCAGCATCGCTGATTGCCTTTGTATCAGCAAACAGCCTCCATTTTGAGGAGCTGGAGGCGTTCAGGGCGGGCTGGAGAGGCCCTGAACTTCAGCTGCCAATGAGGAGGATTAAAAATGGCAGATTCGTATTAGCGCTTTCTGGCACAGGGTATGGTTAATGCCCAGTGTTCCCCCAGCTGTACACTACTCCTGTATGTAGTGAATATTTATCCTCCCACCCCACGCCAGAGGAACAGGGCTGCACACAGAGCTACCTATAGGCCAAGTACAGGGTTTTGGCAATGAGACCAATTCTCACAAGCATGATATGACAAACTCAAAATCCCTCAGCTTCTACCAAATGAAAATTGAAGCAAAGGCTTATCATTAATATATTCATCTCCATCACTACCTTCCAGCACCCCATTTTTTGAAGGGGAAAGACGCAGGATGTCAAACAGGACACAGGTTTCAAAACAGGGAGGCCTTTGCCATTAGCGGGTCGTTTCAGGCAGGAAAACCCACATCTCTCAAGAGCAGTCTAAAGACAAACCTACAGCTTAATCACAAGAGTGTTAGGACAGAGCTCTCTTGGTTAAGACAAAATCTTGATAGTGTACATGTCAGCTTGTGCCAGCACTGTTAACCCCACTAGTACAGGCACAACCCATTTCAGTTTGTGACCTCTCTCAGGTCTGCTGTGAATCAACAGATGTTGGGCCACTATTTTTTATTAAATCAGTGAATTAAATTGAAATTTACTCCTTTAAGTCTGGAGGAAATGGAGTCAGTTATTAAATTCATTTTTTGCAAATCAGCTTCCCTATTTAATCCACCCTTTCACAGGGAAACACATTTTAAAAGCACTCCTTTAGTTTTAGGCCTTAGTTACCCATTCTACAACAAATCCTGCAGCAGTATTAAGAGACTGCCTTGAAGTAGAGACTGTCCCTGCAATGCATCCTAGACCCATGCTTCAGAATCTTTGTTCCCTGACACAGGTTGAAGCCATCTCAGGGCTGGGTATGGTTATACATCTCTGCACAGAATCATAAGCCAGTTTGCAGCACCACAAGGTTAATGGAAATTAAAGCTCCAGCAAGCTATGTTACTTCCTGCACCTTGTGCAGAAATACATACATAGGACAACCCCAGGTGGCTGGTTCAACATGCCAAATACAAGGATGTTAAAAAGCCAAATAATTGTTATCTGAAGCTCAGTGCACGTGCTGAGTTCAGCGCAAACATCCATTTTGCTCTGCCTCCCCACACAAAAGCCAGTAAAGTGGATTCCAAAGTTCAAGCACTGTTACTACAGAGGAAACACTGAAATGAAACCCAGAGAGTCTCATTCTAGCAACATTTCCACAAAATTTGAAGGGCAGAGTTCTTGGACACCCAAGTCACACCAGTAACATGCCAACTATCCAGGTTGCATCTCCTACATACATATTTTTTCCTTATTCCATGACTCTTTAAAATCATCACAGCAAACAGTAAAATAGAGGTCATACATGCATAATTATTTACTGCCGTACAGGCCTATTAAAAACAAAATGGTCAATAAGTTCTTGAAACAATTAAAGTAGCAGTAACCATTACTTAATCAAGGGGTAAAATGAACTCATAAAAGAACAATTTCTTCTGCTGCTATCTGTTTCTCCTCTGTTCCCTGAAGTTTATTACAAGAAGCATTTTCATGGGTGGGGGGTGGTAAAGGGACTACTAACTAAAAGTTAGCACCTCCACCTTAGACACACAGGTTGTGATGCAAAAACATCAGCATGTTCTCATGCATTAAGACAGTCTCCTCCTATTTTGTGTGTATCAAGATCTTTTCACAAGGACAAATCTATTTCAACTGTGGTTGAATTTTATGAACAGGATCAAGTTGCATGGCTTCCCTCCACCCAGCTGATGAACCTTTAAAAAGCAGAACCACCACCCCACAAGTTTTTAACACAGTTCTTGAGTGGCATTGTTCCAGTCTTCATCCTGCACTTGAAAAATATTAGAAAATTCCTCCAAAAATAGGAACTACTGTGTCCTCCATCTGCCCCACATAATTACTCTTTCCTTGACAGTCACCATCTTTTTCACCCAATCGCCACAAAACATCAAGCACTGCTCAGGCCCAAAATAAGTTTTTAATGCTGTCCCTTTTAATGCAAGCACAAAAGCCCAGTCTGCTGTCAGTGCAAGCATTTTATGGAGTTGCAAACCTCCAAATTCCACCCAGAGTCACAGTATCCTCTTTGAAACTTTTCCCAATAGCTGTCTCAAAGCAAGAGCCCATAAAGAGTTTATTTCATCAAACTGGAAGTTGTATGAAGGGAAACAGTCAGTGAACACCACCATATTTAACTCGTTAAGACTTTTCAAATGCTTTGGATTTTGACTATTTCAGGGAGGGAGGGAAGAGAAGGCATTTACCAGCACTAGCCATGATTGATTTAAAAACAGTTTAGAGAAACAGGCAGAAGCAAGTGCGGGGCTTCCTTTCAAATTTGAAAAGAAACATATCTTGTTGTTGGCCCTCCGGTCACATTCAGTGCTGTTTTTCCTTAGGACCATCTAAATAAGACAGATGTAGCCAGTATCCAGGCAGCAGCTGAAGCCTGAGCACTAGAAAGGCACTCTGGGGTGGGGGATGGAAGGGAAAAGAGGGAGAAGAGAAGGAGGAAGCCATTTGGCTATAAAAAGGATCTTTCTTTCCTGTTGAAATGCAATGGTAAAGAGTGTCAAAATGGCTTAAGGGTGGGGAGGTCAAACATGTTTTGAGATGTTAAAAACTCTTAAGCTTTGTCAAAAAGACTGGAAAAAAATCCTCAAGGTAGAGGTTTTTGTTCTTCCATTCAAAATACTTAGCCATTATAATAGCTGCAAGCAATTCTGAAATTTCCATTATCTGTTCACTTTTATCACAAATTAGCGAAAACTATTAACATTTTATCCTAATGAATCTGCCACTAAAGAAACACTTGAAAAAATTGTTTTCCAGTAATTTTTAGATACACCACATTTGCCAATCCTTCCACCCTCCAGCAAGCCTCCATTTTAAAAATCAGTACTGCTTATACAGGATTACTGACTCTGCAATAACAAGGATGCTGAAAAATAGACACTAAACAGTGCCTATTAATGCCACAGCACCAGCACAATACACCTTTAATCTGTATGCCATCAAAACTAAACACAAC
The DNA here is from genome assembly GCF_025592945.1 of Manacus candei. NCBI lineage: Eukaryota > Metazoa > Chordata > Aves > Passeriformes > Pipridae > Manacus > Manacus candei. The sequence goes on along the minus strand of NW_026138074.1, from coordinate 4,820,979 downwards.
ACAGGGGATTTTTTTTTTCTGCTGAACAAAAATATTTTAGTAACTTCTGGACTGTCCTATTACTTGCCATTTAAATCCAAGAATGAAATTTCAGCTGTTCAAAATCTTGATTCACAAAGCTAAACTAATGGTATTTACTACATGTCAAGAAATGAGAGAAGGCTTAATGTATAGTAACTTTCACCTTTTTCTATCTCCTCACCCTAAAATCTGCAAAAAAGAAGCATATACCTTGCACAGTGAAGCCTTATTTGCTATGGCTACAGAAGGTCTTAAAACAACTGCAGCTTATGTTCTAGGTTATACTGCAGTAACACAAGAGTCTAGGACCTCTTTTTTTTTTTTTTAACTCATGATAAGGAATTTATTTACATGAAATAAAAGCCACTGCAACACAGACTGGCACCCCAAACCCCCCTCCTCTCCTAGGAAACTTTGTTCTCTCTCTCAGGCCAGTCACTCAGGTTTTGTTCTATAAAACGTTGAACAGCTCCCACAAACGACTTCAAACCATTATCTCAGAAGTTAGATTTAGAAGTTCATTCACAGGAAATTGGATTTACACCTGCCTCATTTTTGAAGCATGCATACAACAGGAATACAAAAGTGCAAAGCTCCATCATGACCTCCCACCCACACCTGAAGGGGCTGGGGTATGGGGTGTAAGAAAGAGACTACTTTTGGGAAAGGGTTTTGAGCTGCAACTTATAAACAGATATTGGAAACCCAGATCCTCTATCCCCATTATGGAGCTTAAGTTACACATCAAGAAATTAATTCCAGTTGCTAATACAGAAGTCAGGACGTTGTTAGCATCCTGACAATCCCACTCAACTGCTGAAGTTCTCTCATGTGCTGTACACACCTTTGTCAAGTTTCTATGTTCCACTAAAACTTGCTGCTTGAGGTGGGGATTACCCTAGCTTCTACTACAGCCCTTTGGGATATGAGTGTCACTGCTTTGCACCAGAATTGTTCTATGGGAAAAGTCCTCTGAGAGTGGCACATCAGACTTCTCTCTCACTTGGGCAGGTTTAAGTAAGAATTCTTCTCAGCACTCACTGGATTGGCTTGTTAGAGTAAAAGCCAACATCATGGGTCTTCTTCAAGGCTCATTTCATATCTGGAAGGTTAACTGGGCTGAAGAAGTCACCCTTCTGTATGTATTATTAAGAAAAAGGTTCACTGCACAACCAGAAACATGTGACCAGCAAAACACTAGACAGTTATAGAAAAAGACAAGGCTGCTTACAACAAGTAAAGGTTTTTGGGTGGAAGCATAAACTTCCCTCTTAACTGGGAAGTGTTCTGGAATTAAGGGTTAGTTACTATAACCCCATACAATAAAGGTAATCCTTTAACTGCAACATTTTAAACTACTCAAGACAACTTCACTAAAACTGTTATCAGAAACACAGTCAGAACCAAGCCTTCTTTCCCCAACTCTGCAGAACTCGGCATTTGATCAACTAAAATCAAATAAACAAAGATCAGTAGAAAATACTTGGTCAATCCCTTTTAAGGGCATAAAAGCTGAATCCCTTTGTGCCAGACATTACTTTCAGATGCCAATACTGTTGCCAAATTGTCTGGTCAGCTAATCTAATAAGGGCAGAAGCCCATCTCAGCTCAGTATATTTTTAAGGAAGGTATACTCAAATGGGTAAGAGTTGAGAGCCACTCAATCAAGTAGTACTCCATCTTCCTTTTGTTCCAGGCTACAATCAGTAAATAATTGAGATCTCCATACAAATTCTTAAGTCTAAAGTATGTTATATTAAGACTTTCACTACACAACCACCTGCATTATTCAAAAAACACAGTCTCAGAAAACATCAAGAAATTACAAAATTGTTTAAAAAGGTCAGGTGAGTGAATAGCCAAGAGGTGGCAGTGTTTCTATCTGGTAAACAAGAAATGGACTAATTGTTTATAGCATTCTAGCAGAGTAGGAAGTCCAGAGACATCAAACAGCGATATACTGCAAGAGGCACAGTTTTAAACTGCTTCTCTCCCACTTTCAGCTGCAGCCCAGTTAAAGTGAACAGCCTCTTCAGGCACTACATCCAGTTCTTGGTTAAAGCAATTGCCTTAAAAAGCAGTAGTAGTATAGTAGTACAGACATTCAAACGAGGAGTTGTTGATGCTTCTAGACAAGAAGGTGGCAATATTTTAATACCTTACTAGGTTTCCATAAATTAAAGCATTAAGAGTCTGTCTATGCAATTGTTGAGGGCTTTTTAATTGATAAAGAATTTTCAGATTTACAATATAAATTGTAGCTTAGACTTACAAAAAAAAAAAAAAGGGAAGAGTAACTGCATAAATCAGTATTTAAATTTCACTTGGCATTTAAGCTAGCCTAAGAAAGTCCCAAGACTGCCTCACCTCTGAATTTTTAACATGGTTATTGAACACTGGAAGATGAAGTTTCAGTTCACATGTTCAGTGCAAAGGTCACAAGCTCTGCAAGACCATGATCAGAAACATTCCAGGGCAGTGTTGCTTAATTCATGGCAACAGCTTTATTTAACAAAAGCACTCGAGGAATGGTTTCCCTCCATAACTCCATATGGGATCAAACACGAAACAAGTCAGCTTACTCCAAGAAGTGGCTTCTCTGACCACATGAGAGCTGGGTGTTTTGAGAATTTGTTTTGGCTGGTTTTGTCTCTTTTTGTTTGTTTAAACTTTGATTTACAAAGATCTTTCATTCTGAAAGCATTTCCACCTCATTGTAGCAGAAAAAGAGCTACAGCATACATATTTGGCAGGAATGTCTCCCCTGCTTGGAGAAAAACAGATACATGAAATGGGGAAAAACAATCCACACTGTCACTGATCTAGGAAAGTATCTTCCAAGAACAGTCATTTGCTCCTAGTGAACGGCTGGCAACAGTTTGCTTGGGTCAGACAGGGGTTTCTGAAGACGAGTTTCTTTTCTTAGATAATTAGTATTTTTTATCATTTCCCATCATGCTGCTCAGAAACTTGTGCTATTTCATATGTGCATCTAAAACAACTTACTAGATTTAGAGCTGTGGAAGTCACCTTGGATTATTTCCCTTCACTTCCCCCCTCCTTCAGCAAGGGACTACAGAGATGTCTGTTGAATTATCTCTGCCACAGAAGCCAAATGGAAAAAAACTGCCCATCTATACCCAAAATGAGAATCCACTAATACAGGTGCTAAATATTTCTTTACACATACCTTAGGAAAATTCATACTGGAAGCTTTGGAGTAAAATCATAAGCCACAACATAGGAGATAACTGTTCTCAAAGGGAGGAATAAACTGAATTCTGGTCAGTTCCTCAAGAACTGACAACTAAAACACAGTTATAACAGGGATATACTCATCCAGAGTACTTTGTCTGATTTCCATCCCAAAGTAAGCCATATACAAGTGCACCTGAATTCTGCAAGAAGGTTAATACCGTGTTCTCATATACTGAGGAACACCTGGAAAAAACAAACAAGACTTCCAAGACAGCATTCCATTTCAGTGAGTCTCATCTGCTGACAGTACATTGGGATAGCAGACAGTAATTTTACACTTCCCCCCTGGATGGTATCAAAACGAATTTAAAGTTCAAACAATAACGATATTGATGAAAATACTGTTTTCTCCTCTAGACAAGATGATATTAAATTTCATGCATTATATGGTACTTTCAGATGAGATCATGGTTTTTTTCTGTTGCTTATATTAGTAAAGTAATATTAAAATAGCATAAGACAGGACATCGTCAAGGTTTTCCCATGATAATTTCAAAATTAAAATGGAAGGATACCCTGGGGACCAGTTACTTTAGAAATATATACTATAAACAGCTTTCCTTTTTTTTTTTTTCGAAACAGCTGTATTGAACATTGGTAAAGACAAAACAGCAGTTCTGACAAGGAAACTGGTTCAATACATTATTCCTAGATTGATTAACTGTCAAGATTTATCTTTCATTTAGGAAAAAAATAAGTCAGTCTTGCTATGCTAGCCAAACCCTCATAAATACTATATAAAAGTGATGTTTACATACATATACTGACAATATATAACAAAGACAAATGAATAGCAACAGACAAAAAAGCACATTACTGAACAGCTGAGAGGCATAAACACTTTCCATGTTTACACAGTGACTTGCACTAGATGTTTAGTCACAAGAAGGCTTTCTAATGAAAAGCTCAACTATGGCTTTAACCAAAAATTCATTCAAAGTACACATGTTGTTTAATTTCCCTTTCAAAGTTTTGGTTGTTCAGTGTAAGGCAGAGCTGGGGAAGGAAAAGAGATGAACAGGTTTGGAAGAGAGAAAGGGAACTTCAGTGCTTTTTCTCCTTCCCTAGAGCATCTTCAGCTGCAGGATTTTGCTACCTCCATTGTCCAATGACTTCAGTGAGCCTGGCACTGGCTTCTTTTCTCTTAGATTTGAGCCAGTTCACCCTGCTATTTGTTGCTGATCAGCGCACAAGGGATCAGATACAGAGCACAAGACTTGCTGAAGAAGGCTGAAGCAGAAAAGAAATGCACATTTAGATAATAACTGATACCTGTGACAAAGCTAGTGAGGCAACTAGCTGGTTTTGTGCAACCACTTTGCTTTGCCTGCATAGCAAACACTGTCACTTCTCTATGCCTATAATGAACACAGTTTTCTGTTCCTGTACCCCACCTGGGAGAGTCCACACCACTGAGGGGTTTCATCAACTTAAGCTCCTTAGTGGTCCTGTTCTTTGCTGAATGGTATAGGCTGGCATTAAGAACAAGTTTCAGAAGTGATATCATATACAGAATAAAAATGCTGACCTTGAATTGTATTTACAAGGATGTTAATTAAGAGGCATGACTTCACTGTAAGAAACTGGTTGCCAAATGAGCAGCTGAGTAAGTCTTCCACACTAAGTTTTTTTAGCTAGGCAAGCAAATGGGAAACCAATTAAAATAAAGCTATAAGTAGTTTAACACCCTAAATTACTTCTATAACTACAAAAATTATGGTACTCTCTGAAGATAAATACAATTCAATCGCTTGCAGCATCCAAAGACTGAGATATGAAAATGAATATTAACTCAAAAAATGGCCCAAGGTGATTTGTGTTGTAAAAGTAAGTTTCATGTTAACACCTGCACTTTTAAATTAAGGTTCTCCTATTTGTTCTCTCAGTGTATAAAAGTTGGGGTTTTTTTTCCATTTTTGCCAAGAGACCAAGACAGGAGCACTAGTAAAAATTGTCAGTAATCATGTACTACTTGAACTCACTTCACTGACTCTGAGGCATAGGAAAAGTAAGTAAGGAAAGGACTGACAAGGAAGTGTTCCAGTGAAAGAAGAGCCTTTAGATCTAAGCCAAGCCCGAGTGTATAGTATGCCACTACAAGCTTAAGTGGCCAGCCACAGAACCCAGCTACTCCAGTCTTTACAAAGACATGCTGACCTAACCTATATCCAAGTCAATGCTGAAGTCTCTTACAAGGGGAAATGAAGTGTACACATTATAATAATTTTAGCTGTGGTGCTTCAGAACTAGCAAAATCTCTAGTAGTTCTGTAGAAGACCTACCTTCCTATATCATAAAGAATTTTTAATTCTAAAAACAGTGGAAGAGTACATAACTTTCATGTAACAATACATAACAACATATGCAACCAAAGCATACAATTGCTCCCTGAAAATATTATTTCAAGGATAAGCCACTTGGAATGAAAGGCCCACATGCACCTCTTCAGGTTCAGGTGAACATTGCCTTAGAAGTTTTCCACTTGTTTTTGTACAGAGACAAAGAAGTCAGACTGACACAGCTGCTACTGTTTAGCATAATAGTTCAGATTCAGAGGTTCTTACTCAACTACTTTTTGATAATATGAAAAGATGGGATAAACACCACCTTTGCCAGAAAGGCAATAACATGCAGATTAAGTCTTTTGTTTTGACAAATCACAATGTCTAAAGCTTGTGAAGTTTATCAGATATGTGTGCATTTGCATGCACTGGGAAAATGCATACAAATGGGAAAAGCAACTCTCAGGAGTGGCTGGAGATTTGGAGTGGACAGCTCTCCAGCAGCATGCCAGCTATGCAGAGAAAGTCATCTCAAGATCCTTCAAGTCTTGCTTCCACTAACAGCAAGTCTGCTTAGACTGCCCACTAAACCCCCTATGAACCATCCCACCAACAACCCTGCAGGATAATTCCAGTAAGGGAGCTATGCTTCAGCAACAGGAAGCTCAAGGGTCATGTTAGTTACCTAGTAAGAGGCTCAGAGCTCATGAAAAAATTAGTAATGCTAGAAGAGAGGAAGAGCTACGATGAAATAATATTGTCAATTTAAATATATGTTGTCTAGAATGGAGAAGGCAGATAGCACCCAAGAAAGGGCATGTTGTTACCTTTTCGGACATTGTCAACAGCCACCATTTATAACTCTAATCCAATTCCTAATTCTAATCTTATCAATGTTTTCATGATATTGGGGGAAGGGGGATTATTACATCCCCTCTCTCATTTCTAATTGTATCAAGTACAAGAGGGGAAGAAGCAAGGAGAGCATTAAATCTTCCCCCTTACCATTTTACTATATACAAAAGCAGAATTAGAAGCATTGGGACCTCAGTGTTCCAGAATCCACTCCAGAACACTGTTTAAGCTTTCTACTACCAATGTCTTTGTTATACTAATTTTTGGTAAGTTCTTTTTCCACAATCTGTCCCTCCTTTTTTCCCCAAAATACTTGGCCATCCATTTAAAAGCCTTTAACAGAAGTTGACACCAAATACATTGTTATGGGGCACAGTTGCATCACTTGTAGCTGCTTCTACAGTAACTAAATGGGGGAAGTTATTTGCCATTCGTTCAGTCTATTTAAATTGTCTGTTGTATCATTATCTGCATGATAGTCTCCACAACTAACATGCACTTCAGTGGGAGAATCACAATTTTCAGCGGAGTGGTTATTTGTAGGGGAAAATGAAGGGAGACAGTTCTCACAACTTTAGCTGGCTTGCTTGTCAGTCAGTCATCAGCTTAAGAAAATCTGGTTTCCAATTTGCTCATCTAGCCACAAAAGCTGTGTTTGGGACATTCAGTCGGCTCATTTGGCAACCAGTTTCTTACAGAGAAGCTATGCCTTTCTCAAGTAACATCCTTGTATGGATCAAGTATTCCTGAAATTTGAGTGACTTTGTCTAGCAGCCTGCAGACCCCCTTCACGCTCCAACTTCAATGTATTAAATCTCCAGTGCCTTTGGGCACACCATATATAGTGGTGGGGGCGGGGTGTGCTGCAGGGGGGTGGAATTTAACCCTTTACCAGCGCTGCTTTTTAAGGGGAAAAAAAAGGCAGCTTGGAGGCCCGATGCTCCTTCTTTCCATTCTCTAACTCTCTTTGAGTTTTTCCTCAAAGTAACAGACCCACTCTGCCTTACATATACATGCACTTACTAAAGCATTTTAGAACTATATAGTTGACCTCCAAACCACAGAAAGACGCAGAAGCAGCAAGACCCCAGGAGCTCCCTGATCATTATCTCTTACACCCCCCACGACCTGACATGGCATTATTCAAGGTTACAGAGAATCAGGAACAGTAACCTTGTCAGGCGACTAGTACTGACTCGCTCACTGGCGATTCACAAACCACACTACCAACACTCGCACAGGACAGCAGCATTTCTCTAGTCTCTGATGCAGCACTAGGTTGGATTACTAATCTTAAAGGCACAGCCTTCAAGCTTTACTTGCACCCAATATTTAAGGTTAGGTCTTTTCATTATGTATTAAGTGACAGTGTGAATGGCGGAGTGATAAGAACGACTGAAGTGAAGAGGGAGGGAAAAGGGGAGGATTTGAAGTTTGATAGCTGACATTTTCCCATAAATAATAGTTTAGCTTTTGTTAACCAAGAGCAGCTGAACAAAAGGCTGTATAAAATTAGTCTTGTAGCATATGCCTGCCACTCTGGACAGCAAGTATATAGACATGCAGACTGAACCCACAAAACCCCAGACAACATGGGACATGGGGAAGATACAGCAACAAGCTCCAACATTACCACTGAGAATCCCATTGAGGTTTGATTCCTGTATTTCAGGTCCCTGCCAGCCTTTTAATCCAGCCAAACACAGCATTTGGTAGTTCTGTACATTTACAATACCTTAATTGGCAAAAAGTAGTTTATAGCAAAAAGGTAGATGGTAGTTTATAACATTGGTTATCCACAAAAATATATGGGATGGACATGCAATACAAGCAAAGAAAAGATAAAATTTAGTCAACTTGACAGGACACCTTTAAATATTTTGGTAATGCATGGAGACCAAACAACAGTAAAGGGAAAATGATGCCACACAAGTTCAGCTATTACTTTTAGCTCACTAAAGGACCCTTCTCCCCTCCCAGCACTGAGATTCAAAGGCAAGCAGTTGCTATTCTGACAACCCTGGAAAGCAGTGGTATGAGAGCAGCCTAGGTTTGCTTGCATGTGTGATCTTAGCAGATATTATACTATAGTAACAAACAGGAGTAAAACACAGGAGGTTACAACAGCAGCCTCTGGTTGCATTAATCTATTTCAGGAGTGAGTATAAGAAATTTCACATGTTTGTTTGTTCAGTAGAGTTCATTTCCACCACAGCATTCAAGACATACTTCACAGTCCCCAGAATTTTAAGTATTCAACTCTGAAGAGTGACCTGCATCCATTGCCGGTCCAACAAGTTTAGAAATTGCCTCCCTGGTGCTGGGAGGTAACCCATTTTCTCCAATTTGGCACCAGTGCAGAGGCATACCGCACAAAGCATGCAGAACTATAAAACAATAAATATTCGAGATTCCCAGTTCAAGTCTTAGTCACTTCAAAAATATTTCAACTATATATGTAGGAAAACTGCTGACTAGGTATCATCCCACCCAACAAATTCACCATCTGAGGTTTTAAAAAAATGCATGTTATACAAGCAAATGAAATAACAGTAATGGAGCTCTTGTTTCTTAGAGCTGAACATAGAAGTATTAATTTATTCTTATTAATAAATGTCAGTATTGCACACACGGGTACCAAGTCTTACTCTTTTTCTTATTATACTATAAAGCCAGAGCATTCAAAGCTGGCCAACATCTTTAGTTGCTAAATAAGATTATTAGTTATGGACTCTATAGCTGAAAAATTATTTTGTTGAGGACTGACAGAAAGAGAGGACGAAAGAAGTAGCTTAGTGACAAAAGAACTTTAGGAAAGAAGTACTACTCCTGTCTTAGCCACATACGCTTTTTTTTCTTCAAGATGGGAGGGCAAAGGTGAAAGAGAAAGAAAAAGTTGTCCAAGGTGACACTGCATAGTAAAAAAGTTTTTGAACTCAAGTTAGAAAACAGTTAGCAGATAGTGTAGCTCCAATTCCTTAGCACATTTTTTATCTGTTCCCATGACTTTCAAAATTGATTTGGATGCACAAGCCTAATTTGTTAGGAGGACCAAGCCCATCTCACCCACACAGCCCTTCTTCAAGCACAGACAGGGAAAGTAGAAAACCCATGGAAGGAGCTGCAGCTGAGCCCATGAGAACAGCTAAAACAAGGACATATGCTTAACATATTTTAGGAACAGGGACATCCATTCATTACATTAACCAATACTTGCATTGCCAAGCAGTAGTCCCATTCCCATCCAGTATTTCTACACTTTAATTAAGACTTAGAATTATAGGGTAAAAGCATTAGTAAAAATTATGTACTACATAATTATGATCCAAGATTATATACATAACTGCTCTATTGAAATTGGATTACAGCTGAAGACAATAAACCCCTTCTGTGAAATCTTATCTGTGGCAACATTAGTCTTGCATTCAGTGCATTGTTTGTGCAGCTTAAGATCTGTGCTCTCAACACATCATGATTCTTTGTCTGATGGAAAGACACCAACAACTTTGCAGGAAGGAAGGGAGTATGGGAGGAAAACTAGGAAGAGACAGGGTCAAGACAGTACTGAAAGAGGAATGATACCTCCTTAACTTTAAAACAGAGGAACTAGGTAGTTTTCCTCTAAGGAAGCATGGTCTAGCAAGCGTGTTTACATGCCCTGAAGATTTAGCTGAAAGGAGAAACTGCTACACATGATGCAAAAGTTCATCACTAAATTGAGGCAAAAATTCAGCCAGACCTTCTCCCAGTTATGAGATACACTTCAAGACACTGGTTTTAACAGAACTGTAGTTAAAAACCACTAAATTATGGGTATAGTTGACTAGTTTCATGCCTATTTGTTGTATGCACATCTTCAGTCATATTTTCTCAAGAAAGTCACCATAGCCTTAGAGGTCTATGCTGCAGTCTGCAAGCATTAACACTCTTACATGTAGTAATACTCCTGGTTTTTCAGAGACATGCTCTAAGTAAAAACAGTCCACAATAGTTGCCTGAACGGCATTTCTGCTTCTTTCAATTTTTATTCACTGAAAACTGTCTGAAGTCATGTTTACCTAATGTCGTATAATATATCAGATTATCACCAGCAGCAAAACCTGACAACTTTGCTGTATTTACCCTAAAACTTTAGGTGTATTTCAGCATTAGTCAAAGCAAAGCAGAGGAGGTTTTGATTCTGTCCAGTGTGGTATTAAAGCCAAAAGTTTTCATTCTCTTACTAAAGAGAACCAATTCAATAAAAAAAGACTTCTGCATGCAGGGAAGAGCCAGGAGCTAAAGAGGTGACTCGGCTAAAAGGAAGGTAAGGCAGAATAAACCAAGAGGTAACTGTTTAGCACCAAATACCTGAACATTATTGTTAAGTTAAAAAATAGTGTGAAATTTAAAGACTATTAAAACCCCTTATCATTCCGAAGATGTTAACTCCACATTATGTAGATCACATATGAACAAAATAACTTACTCCTTTGCTTTTTTCACCAGGCAAAAAAAAAATAAAAAGGAAAATACAAGCATCAGTAACTTAATCTGAAGCATTGTCTTCAGATGGGCACCTGTATGTGCATTTGCACTTGATATCAGAAGTAAGACACAGCAAGTACGATAAATGACAGGTGCATCCGTACAAAGGAGAATACAGGGTTTCTCACATATACTTGAAGTATGAATTCCTCTAGTTCATGCACATTCTCCTCTAAGGCTGAAGCTCTAGCAGTCACAGCACCAGCAACACAATGAAGTATTGCATATTAAGACCAGGATACACTCCTAAAATTTTTAATCATTTTGTTAGGAGGCAAACCCCCTAATCATTACAAAATGGAATAGCAAAAGCCTGCATCACATTTGTATCCCATGTTGCAGTTTCATATAAGTAGCCCTTGAGCAAGAGACACAGAACTGGGAACACAGGCATATTCCCTTTGCATTAGCCAACTGTTTTGGTGAGAGGTGGGTGACTGGCATTAAGAGCACCATGGAGTAAAGCTCAGCATTTGGCAGTGACTGCAAGACATTACACGAAAGCAACCATGTTTAACCTACCATTCCTGCCTAACTACACTATTCCTTTTTCTCGTACCAGTTTAGCTTGGGCCAGATTCCTAACTTATACCAACACTAGAAGAAGGGAGAAAAGTTTTCTGGTTTCTGTCATGTTAAGTGAGTTAAACTGGCTCAGAGAAGCATCTCCTGAGTGCACGCCTGCGAGAGGAGAAATTGAGATCCCTTGTTCTCTGAGTAGCCATGAGATGTTAAGACAGCTTGCTCCCTCCTATTGTGAAACCAGAGCTTTACCCTACATTAGAGCAGCTTAGACATAAATTTAATCAGCAAATTTCTCCAAGGTACCATCAGATAAGTAGCTTTCCGTTCAGCTGACAGTTATGCATTTCAATGCCTTCCCCTATACCTGCACATTCCTCCAAAAGTTGCATCTTTTACAGTGATAGGACAAGAAGAAGGAATACATTCCATTTGTAACCTAAAGAGACAAAGAATCCAAGAATACATGCAAATCCAGAATTCAATAAAGCAATCTAATTTAACAAGTCTTGTCTACATGAGTTGACAGCCCTATGAACCACTGACATGCACTGATCTGGCAAGAAACTTAGGAGTTTGTCAATTAATCTGATCAGTTAAGATCCTGACCAAAGGATGCAAGCAAAAGGAAGGACCAGAGTGGCTCAGAGCAAGCAGAAAAAGACCTTAAAAATCCTTTCTTGCAGTGAAGGGAGCCATGGTGCTACAGGGTTATGCCTCTGTAGAGCAATATGAGAAGTAGAGGGTCACACACCATTAGGTTGACTGAATTTGGCAACTCCATGCTTTCCCTACAAAGTGTTAGAAGTCTGCTATTGAAGTGTTTTGACCATCCACCACTTATCACCAAATGATGCTAAAGCACACAGCAGCTGAGCCTTGGCATAATTGCAGGCATTACTTAACCTGCAACTCGTCGTGTTTTCCACTTTCTGCAAACTCACTTGAATCCAGGTAGTTTATCTACACAAGCCAAGTGTCCTACAGTTGTTTCAACGTTTTCTGAGATTATGGTTTAGTTTGCTGCCTATTGATATTTCTAAGAAAAACAGGTGCTCTTTCAGTCTGAGAGATGAAACAATCAAGCACATTCTGCATTTTGACTTATCAGTTAGCATACTTTACTTAAATACAAGTAAGACTACAGTAAAATCTTTTTCTAGTTTAAAGTCCTATTCTAGTTGGGTTTATTACAGTAACATCCAGTTAGTACTATAGCATTGACAGTTATGTCCACACAACAAACGTGGCCAGACAAAAGAAAATTTTCAGAGTTGCAACATTGTTACTTTTGTTGAAACAGAGCTGAAGCATTTCCCCTGCTGCCGTGGTAGGATTTTACCTCCGACAGTGAAGTTTAAAGTCGTGAGTTCACGGGTTCCACTTTCTTTAATGTTTGCCACTACTGTAACAGTCAATATTCTCTGCTTTAGACTGTATGCGCTCAGAACACGAGGCAACAGCTCAACTGAGACCAGAACCAACTCGACTAAAAAGAGACTGCTCCAGACATCCCAGTTAAGACATGAAATCTGCATTTCTCAGCATTCAAAGGATGACCAACTATCCTGATCTTGTCTGGCAAATGTGGATGTGTAGTCTTGTTCTGAGACTTGGAACATCCAATAATAACCACCCACACTGTTACTTTCCCCTTCTCACTTGATGGAGTCAAAAAAAAGGAGTGGAATGAGGAAAAATGCTGGGGAATGGACAGTGACTCCCAGGTGGAGAGGTGGAAAGACCAGAGAGGAACAGGACCAAAGGTAACAAATCAGTAGTGGTGTTAGGACAGGAATATCATGTTCTAGGCAAGAACATAAGGGAGCCAGTAACTTTTGTTGATAAAAACCTCAGGGACAGGGTCAAACTTCCTTATAACTCACCTCAAACAGGGTGAGGAGGATATATCCTGGGGAAGGAGAAACTGCATCCGAGAAAATTACTCTTTCAGCAGCTCACATATGAGATCTGCCTGTGCTCAAATCTTATCTGCATGACATTGGTCTGAGGGAATATCCTGCTCACCGGCTTTTCTCACATATGGAGCAGAGACAGAGTTTCTAACTACTAATATTAAGCTTTCAGGCTACCCTTTCTGCCTTGCATTTTAGGTTTGTTTTTACACTATTAGCCAAACAAAGAACTTAAGTGATGCACTAAGTACTCTTCTGGAAGGCTGCCTTTCTATTATCGTTGCTTTTATGAGGCTATAAATAGCATTCTTAGAATTAAACAAGCAATAACACTCACAGCTTTACAGCCACCCTCTTTCTCAAAAAAAAGTTTTTCACATTGCCCATATTTTTAGCCAAAGTGAGAAAGATTACAGTGTAAACTGTTCCCAACTCTCTCCCAAACAATTCCCTCTTGAGTGACTAATAAGTACTTGCAAATACTCATCAGGTACACCTGCATTCAGGAACCACCGAAAACCACTGATCAAGAACAATAGTAGATCATTAATTTGCAGAATAAAAGCCTTTCTCAACAGGAGCTGAAGGCTTGAAAATGCTTACTTGTTTTAACACAATTTCTAGGTCTACAGGACACAAGAACACCCAAAACCAATTCTATGAGACATGCACTCCTTTCGAAGCACACTGTTGAAAATAAAATTAGGTATGTAAAATAAATTAAGCTTCTTTAGAAGTTACTTCTAGAAAAGCTCTAGGGTTTAAGCAAGGCTAGAATATCTTTGTTCCCTTTGCAATTTAAAGATTTAAAGTCCACAAAATACTTTGGAGCTCCTGTCCCAAGTACTCTTCACTAAGTAATGGAGAATACATCACTTTAAAAGATGGATATTTTATGCTATGGCCAAAAGCCGTCAATTATTTCATTTTACACACTTCAACAAGAACTTTCATACTACTGAGAACACAAAAACTACAAGCTTTTCAGCCTGTACCAGAAGTCCAAAGTTATACTCCGAAATGAATGCAAAAAGCTAGCTTTTTTACTGTCTTAAGAACATCATGCCTCATTTCATTCTGGTTTTCAATATTACGTGTGTGCTCTAGGAAGCCCACGAGCAGGAAGATACTTTGATACCACAAAAACCTGTAAGCAGCCCAACTACAATAACGTTGCTGGGTTGGATTTCTTTTTTAAAACTTCACTGTCCATCAAGTACACCTCACATTCTCCAAACGTCATTTTAAGGTTTTTCTTTTTCCACAAAATTCGTACTTAGTCCTCTGACACTAGCAACTTGAAGAAACAAAAAATGCTCTTCCAGACCTTCCTAGAAAAATTATTTCTGAAGTACAGCAATATTAGAGTAGAAAAAGTGCCCCTGCAAACTGAAGACAAAGGCATCGCCAAATTTCCCTAGGCTAAACACCTTCATCTATCAGTTAAGCAAGCATCCCACAGGAAACTCATGTACTACCCCTGTCCTCAGGCAGATTTTCCCCTGAAGCCCCTTGTTGTTCATACTGGAAGGGATCTACATCCAACACTGAATTTACTGGAAAATTCCAGCAAAATCCCCCGCGTTGACCCCCAGAGCAGAAGGGGGAAAGACAGCAGATCGCCATTTTCCAGCCTCAAATGAAAAATCAAGTTTCAAACCATCACAGCAAGAAACTATCCCAATGAAACTTAAGACACTTTCAGTACATTTTGAAGAAGCCGCTGTCTCTTTTAAGATCTATGAAACAATAGTCAGGGTCAGCAGAAACAAAATTTAAAACGCTTTGGTTTTACAAGTTAAGACCACATAAAGCAAGTTCCCGTTTTTGTATCAGTAGATGTAGCTGGTATTCACAAGGGTGAGTACCTCTGCTAACTTTTAGACTACTTTTTATTTATTTATAAATAAATAAGCAAAAAGGAGTCCTTTCCTCGATACAGTTATCTTCCTTCCCTATTTATTCGTTTTTTCTTTCTCCGAGGGGTTACACGCAGAACACAGTTGTACAAAATAGACTCCACTTCGGATTAGAAGCGTTAGGAGCTCGGGGGAGGGGGTGAGGCGCCTCTAAACTTCTCTCTCTCGCATCTCCACGGCCCCGCAACCCCTCGGTACGCGCCCGACGAGCTCCCTCTGAGGGGCAGCGCCCGCAGCAGCCCGATGCCCCCTCCGCAAACCGCACACAGGCAGCCCGGAGCTCCGGCGACCGCCTCCGGGCACAGCGTCTCTCGCAGAGAGCCCCCCCGGCTCACCTTCACCGCCTCCTCCTCCTCCCGGGCGGCGGTGCGGAGCGACGCCCGGTGGGAGCAGGGCGCGGCCGGGACGCCGCACGCCCTCCCCCGGTGTTCCAGCGGCTCCCGCCCCCCGCACACGCCGCTGGCGGGGCGTCCTTGACCCCAACCCCGAGCCCATCCCCGGCTCCCGAGCCCCGCGCAAGAGCCCAGCGCCTCCGCGGGCTACGGGAGCTCTGCGGCCGGTCCCTACCGCCGCCCGGCCCCCGGGAGGCAGCAATGCGGGCGGGGGCCCTCTGGCGCCGGCCAGGGGCGGGAGCGCGGCCGCCCCCTCCGTCCTTTCCTCCCTCCCTCCCTCCCGCGCCGCGCACCGGCTCACCTCGTCGTCGTGGTGCTGGCAGTAGCTAGCCCGGTCGGGGAAGACGGAGAGGATGTTGTATGGCGAGGCAGGGTAGGGCGGGCTGAGGGCGAGCGGCGCGGCGGGGCCGGCGGCTGCGGGGCCGGCGGCGAAGCGCTCGATGAAGTGGTCCTTGGTGAGGCGGACGCGCTGGTGCGCCCGCACGCAGTTGTCGCACAGGTGCTCCTGGCAGTCGAGGCAGCGGGAGCTGGCGGCGTTGCCCTCATCGCAGGAGCTGCAGCGGGGCTCGCCCTGCCGGCTGTGGGGCCGCCGCAGCAGGAGCGCCGCCGAGCCGCCGCCCGAGGAGGAGGAGGACGAGGACGTCGAGGAGGGCGCGGCCGAGGCGGCGGCGGCGGCGGGCGAGGAGCCGGCGGCGCGGGGTGGCCCCGGCGGCGGGCGGCCGTGGTGCCGGTTGTTGCCGCCGCCGCCCCCGCCGCCCCCAGCGCCAGAGCTCCCGGCCGGGCCGGCCCCGGCGGCGCGGCCGTTCTTCTGCTCGTCGGCGGCCGCGGCCACCACGACGACGTCCAGCAGGTTGCTGAGAAGGAAGTTGGAGGAGGGCAGCGCGTCCATGCCCGAGGGCTCCGAGATCACCACCTTCTGGTCGCAAATGGGGCAGCGCAGCTTGAGCGCGTCCCCCGCGCCGGGGTGCCGCTGCGCCTCCAGGCACTGGCGGCAGAAGGCGTGCAGGCAGGGCAGGACGTGGAGCCGCCGCGGCGGGCCTCCGCAGGAGGAGCCGCCGCCGCCCCCGGAGGAGCTGGAGGTCTGCGAGGAGGACGAGGAGGTGGAGGAGTTGGAGGAGAGGGGAGCCGGCGACCCGCACATCTCCTTGCACAGCGGGCAGATCTGGAAGTCAGACTCGGGAAACGAAGCCATTTGCGACAAGCCTGACTCCCCGATGGGGGGCAAAAACGTGTCTCTCCTCACTCACCAAAAAAAAAAAAAAAAAAAAAAAAAAAAAAAAAAAAAGCGTGGGCGGAATAAACAGAGGCGCGGGGAGAAGGTAGTTCTGCAAGCAGCTTACGAGCAAGCTGGCATCGATCAGTCGTTTTGCCAAGTGGGATCGATTGGCCGTTTTTGCAAATACGGTGTCATCGATTCGGCGGTCTGCAGGGAGCTGGGTCCTCGCCTCGTACCTCGCTGCTGCCGGGCTGGCTGCTGCGGGGGTATTTTTGGTATCAAGGTGTAGCTGTCCCGTTCTCCCTCAGAAAATGAATCCTCTCTTCCCTCACACGTACTTAACCCCCGATCCCCCGTTGCATTAGACAAATTGTATCGATTCCCGGATCGGTCAATACCTCACACAGTCTTCTCATCTCCCCCTCGGGTCAGCAGTTTGACAACGTGGTTTAGTTACTTGTCTTCTTCCTAAACGGAAAGTGCATGGGCGCCGACCGCCCGATCCCCGCCGCATCCAGCGGGGACCGGACCTCTGTCCGCCGGGGCTCGGCTCCGGTTCCCACGGCCGCAGAACCGGGTCAGGGCGGCAGTGCAAGTCCCTCTCGGCCGGGCGGGGAGGAGGCGGATGGGGGGCAGCAAGGGCTTAACTCAAGTTTCGCTCTTTCTTCTTGGGGCGTTGGGTTTTTTCCTCTTTTCCTTTAAACCTGTGCTTGTCGGGGGGGAAGGGGAAATTTCGTTTCAGTTCCCCCCTCCACTTTTGCAATCCAGAGCAGCTCTAGGAGAGAGAGAGGCACTGAAACACAGTGGCCAGGCAGACTTCTCCGGCTCCAGTCCTCCCCCGCCGACGCCTGCTCCACCACCGCATGACTGGGGGGTGGGGATGGAGGGCGGCGTTGATGCCCACCCCACCGGCAGAGACTCACGCTGGCGGGACGTGGAGGAGAAGGAGGAGATGGGAAGAAAAGGGCTCCGAGGGCGGCCAAGAAGAGCAGTCCCCTCTGAGTCTCGGCTCTCGCCGGACGCCTTCCTTTACGCGGGGCTCCCCTCAGAGGGCAGCGCCGAGCCCGCAGCCTCCCCACCACACGCGGTGCCCGGCGGCTCGGGCGGCTCTCCCGGCCGGTCAGTGCCGCGGGCTCGGCGCGGCTCGCACAGGCTGCGGCGGCCGCGGCCGGGCAGAGGAGCAGCGGCAGGTCCCCGCCGGCCGCCCTGAATTATTCATGGGGGGTGTATTATATTCGCTCGCACAAATTGGAGCCGCTGTGCAATGCTATCCGAGAGCGCTACGCTCGCCCCCTCCTCCTCCTCTCCGGTTCTCGCTCGCTCTGAGCCCCTGCAGCGCCTAGGATCACATTTCCTTTGTCATCTCGCCTCTTCGCGTGGTGTTTTATTGAGAAAACAAAAATAATATAAAACCCGAAGAGGGGGAGGAAGGAGGGGCAGGGGTGGTAAAAAGCTGGGAAACCCAAAACGCCCGCCTCCCCCGCGATCTGCCGAGCCGGAGCCCACCGGCCCCGGGGGGTGAATTAGCAGGAATTACTCACTGATGCGGCAGCACCGTCCCGGGCGGCGTGGGATCCGGGGAGAGCCATCGCGCCGGGCGCCTTCCCCGCCCGGCGGGGTGCGGAGGGCGGCCCCGGGGTGCGGGGGGCGCGGGGCTGGTGGCGGCGCTGGCTCCGGCCCCGCTGCGGCCGCCGGCACTGGGGCGGCGCGGCGTGCGGGAGCCTTTTAAGCTCCGACGGCGCGGGCTGACTTCCGCCCGGCTGCGGGGGGCGGCCGGGGGGCGGCGGCGGCGGGCAGGAAACATTCGCCCTCCTCCCGCCCGACCTGCCCCCATCCGCCCGCATCCAGCCCTGCCGCCCACCCCCCGGTTTTTAATACCGCCGGTTTCGGCGCCGGGGACCCCCCTCCCACCGTGGGTCTGACGCGCCCCAGCCGCGGCTCGGGCGGTCGCCGGACCCTCGCGCCCTTTTTGTGTTTGGGATGCGAGCGGGGAAGGAGCGGGGCTTCGGGGCCCTTCTTTGAAAGCACCGGGGCGTTAATGCAGCTTTAAACATTAAGGCTCTCGATTAATTGTTTTCTGACGCCCAGTCTAGAGCTGACCGGCTCCTCTCCGTGGCGTTGCGGTTGCCGCCGGGTCCGGCGTGCCGGGGAGGGCGAGCCCGGGGGGGGGGGTGTGTTTGCTGCTGGCCAGGGGCAGGCGCTTCCTCTCCTTCAAACTGACGCGATGAAGTTAAGCAAAAATTGGAGGCGATGCCATTTGCGCTGCTGCGAGACGTAAATTAAGCGAAAAACCCGCCGCAATTATTTTGTTTTTAATGAAACGCCCCGCCACCAGCAACGGCATGGAGGAAAGTTTCGGCTGCAGCACGACTGAGTGGCCACCCTCTTGTTTAGTATGGCTTGTGGTAGCGAGAGAGGACGCATGGCATTGCACCCTTAACAAGGAAACTGGAAATATTGAGAAGTTTTAAAATGTGGAACTGGCTTAGGGATTGGAAAGCCAAAAAAAAACCAAGAAAAAGAATAAAAATTGGAAAATATACACATTAGTGAATGAAAGCATCTGTAAATAAGCAAATTAAACACAAAACAAATTAGTGTTCAGTAATGATAATAAATTTTCAAAACCACCACAGGACAGGAAAACTGGTTATCAAAATATATCCAGTTATGTTCCTCCTTTGTTTAGCCCTTAGATGGACAAAGAACTAATGCTATTTAGACCTTAGACTCACAAATAACACTAACTTGTGTACTTTATAATGTCTTTTGTCTTCTGCTGACAGGTACTAAACAAAACTCAAGCCATGCCTGTGAGGATCTCTCACCAAAAGCCCTTTAGAGAACTGAGAAACTCAGGAGCGCTAACGTCCATTAGGATGTCCATAAGCAAGACCACAAAATGGGAATTGCTGGTGGAGTCCATGGGGCAACCAACATGCATTAAGTTGTAAACAAGCATGAATATTTATTGTGCCCCTCTCCCCCCATTTATTCTGCTGAGAACTTGCCTTATGTATCACTGAAGGATTTGGCTGGGGGGCTGTGTTCTGTATATTACAAATCCATATATTCACATTTGAGCATGCAGGTGAAATCTACCACAGCCTTGACTATCAGAGGTTAAAAAATCATTGAGCCTTGCCTCTGCTCTGTTTATTTGTCCTGTGGTTGCTGCAGAGAGTTGTGATACTGCGGAGCTTGTCCTTTTCCAGATGAAGTCAGTTAGTTGTGAAGAACGGTAACTCCCCAAACAACAAACGTAAGGTAGATCCTTTTGGCTTTCCCAGACAATGCTTTGCACCAGCTCCCTCGGTAGAAACCGTCATCTTTTGTGTTCAGAAATATTTTAATTGGGCAGAAATTCCCAGATGCGTGTCTCCAGGCGTATCTGACACCCCTGCCTTCCTCGGTGACAGCTGTTTGCTTTCCAGCAAAGCGGCTGAAGAGGGCAATTCTGCACGTCAGTGGTTCAAATGGTTCTTAACGCGCTCACGATGCTACCTATGCGCTGTGGAAGGTCTTTCTGCTGACAGGATCCACTGTATTTGTGCCAAAGCTCCCGAAGCTCGTTTACTGCTTACACCCTCCCTGAGCTTGTAAAAGGCTATAAGCAATTCACTGTCCCTGAACAGTGGGTCCTTATTCTCCAGATGTCACCCTCGTATTGGAGCACCCCTGTCTTGCCAAATCAAAGTCCGCCTTTTCTTCTCCCTCCACCACTGCCGAAGGAATGCTACGTTTTGAGGCTTCCTCCAATTATGGAAGACTCTCTGTCTTCATTATGAAAAACGCTGAAATAAAGCTAAAGGGAATACACCAGTATTATACTCCATTTTGAAACACCAGCTCCTGGAGCACTTGTGTGCTCAAGTACACAGCAGATAGCACTGGGCATTTTTCTGCTTAGTACATTGACTCGATGGTTTTTGATTCAATTAACTTGTTCTGCTATAAAAAAACCCTGAGCTCTCCTCAGAGCGAGGCCTCAATTTATTTAATTTGTTTTCTAAGCCGACAAACACGTGGGTGAATAACAGCGTGAGGGCGATAGGTGAAGTGCGGGAGGCT